>NC_132935.1:104966433-106180808 GCF_034638445.1 Ciconia boyciana | reverse complement strand
GGCAAACATAATGACCTTGGCTGATCAGGGCGCTGAGCGGAGAAGCCTTGCATGCTCTGCTTGCTTGGCACAGCAAGCTAAAGTATGCCGTGCTCCTGGTGTAGCTTCCCTTCCTCTCCCGCTGTTCCTTCTGACTCCTTGAAACACCAATATTAAAGTAAAATCACTTTCCTGGTCTTCCTGATATTCTTCCCTGAGTACATCCATGCATGATCACTCCTTCCTTTGAGAGAGGACGTCTACCTGCTTATGACCCCCTCTGGCACATGTCCTGTCGCACCTGAGGACCTGTATCACGGGTGAGAAGGTGCAGTATACATGTGGGGAGAGCAGCAGACCAGTGCCACCAGACCACTGGAGGACAAGGAGCACAAGTTTGGGATGAGAGCTACACAGGAGGCGTTTGGCTTGGTTGTATGAAGTCTTTAATGGTGCATCCCAGGTCTCAGCCCAACAATAAGCGCCTCTCTCCCTCAGCCTTTCTGCCGTGCATTCCCTTTCTTGGCTGCCTCGACAGGAAGAAAATCGGAAAAGCTTCCAAAAAGTGCTGTGGTGTGTTTCAGATTACTAAGGTTAGGTGCTAGGCGTTTTGATTGCCTAGCATTTTAATGTAGCATTGCATCTCAGAGAGTTACGATGGGATAAACTAGGGAGTATATAATTCGTTTATGCAGCAGGCCTGGTTTTTAGGCCTTACTTTCATATTGCAATTTCAGACCTTGCCGATGCAGCAAGTGCCTGCTTATGCAAGCAGCTGCCTGCCTGGTGCACACTGCTGGTGTACGTGGGGGTAATTTGGGGTGCAAAACTCCTCTCACCAGGAGGTGCTGATAAGGCTTGGTTTGCCTTTACGATGCTGTCTGACTTTTTGGCCTCTGAAAAAATCCTTAAGGGTTTTGTAAGTAAATCTCTTGGGTTTGTGCAAATAGGAGCTAGATGAGAGGAGAGGCTGGGGCTGCCCTGTGCTGGACACAAGCCAGTTCCAGCCGGCTCCAACAGCCTTTTGGTTTTCACGGGGGGAATTGCTGTAGGGGAAGCTGTGGACACATCCTCGTCAAACCTTTGACTGAACTGGGATCAGGAAATCTGGGATTAGGAAAATTATGTCAAAATTTCCAAAACACTAAATCACCTGAGAGCAGTTTTCCATTGAAAGCCAGGGGGAACATTTATTAGCAATTAGGTCATTTAAAAACCTGACCCTGATATAACACACAAATTCTGTGCCTATGGAGTAAAAAAGCAGGAGCACTTCCCAGCTCCTGGGTGCAGATGTGTACCCCAGCTTATCGCTGTGCTGAGATCTGGGATGTACCCTGCTTTTTCACCCCACTCCAGCCTCCCTCTGCCTTGATTTACATGGGAAAGCATGGGGCAAGTAGAAATTGGGGCAGCACTACCAGCAGCCCCGTGATTGCGTGACTGAGGGGTGAGCAGTTGACAGTATGGCGTGAGGTACACCTGCTTCACAGAATAGATGGATCCTTTAGGAGTAAATAAATTTATTTTTTTGTTGTTTCACTGATGGGGCCGGATGTGTTATTACTCTCTTTGTATGATGCCAAGCTTTGCCAGTGCAGGAGCGCCGTGCTGGGGATGCTTTGCTAGTGTAATACTCTAGTATAACTGTCTCGCTACGATTTCACTAATGTAGATATGGCCCAAAAAAGGGTCATTAATAGGAACATATTTTTAAGTTTTGAACAGGCCGGTATTTGCAGGAACCCATCAGATCCACCCCAGTCTCTTCAAAGCATAGACTGTTAAACTATTCATACTGATTTGTAGCAGATCTAAAAGCCCCAGAGAAATGTTTAGGTACTGGAAAAAAGCACGTTTTGCAAATGTGCACGTATCTAGGTCAGTTGGCCCAGTTACTGTCCTGGACAAAATCACGAACAAGACCATAAGTAGTAAGCATTAAAGGATAATGTGTAATAAATGCCAGGCAGTGAAGTGGTATGAAAAATACATCTTGACAAGAAAATGTTCTTTATTGGCAGGATCACAACTTCGGCTGGTAAAGGTTACTGAGTTCTTGTCACAAAATTCTCCTAGTCACATAAAATATTCTGATTTAAACATGTGTCTATCCAGAAATCAGTGGTGGCTTTAATAAGTAGATTGAAACCTGCTTAGCTGAGAAGTCCAAAAGGGCAGTTGTAACTGCTTAGCTGTGATCCAGCAGGGATATTTCTACTGGAATTTGCTTGTAGTCCGGCTCTACTCAGTACCCTTTTTCCCATTTACATAGGCTGTAAGAAACAAAATTATTATGACAAAAGGCAAGTCCAACAGAGCCCACTTTTTTTATAATCGTGTCTAAATTCAACCTGTATATTTATGATCTAGGCCTCATCTGTGTCTTGATCTGCCAGCTGTGCTTGTTGTTTAATCCCTGTTAGCTGGGCTGCAGTGCCCCCTTGCCCAGGTTTTTAACTCTCTGGAGGCAAAGAGCAGCTTGTTTTCTGAGTTAAGCTTGAATACACAATATTTAATATACTGAGCAATGAGTCACAGCTGAGTGGGACTTCAGTTACCGTTTCGTGGTAGAAATTGGAACTTCACTGCATAAATGCTCTTTTTCTTTTTTGCCTGAAAGCCGAATGGCAAGAGTGGCGAGGAGCTGTGGCTTCCTGGGAGCAGAGCAGCACTTGGTTTGACTCCAGAGTTGGCGGGAGATTGTAATAGTAGCACCACCGCCCTGCTGAACTTGGAGCCTGACTCCCAGTGGCATGTCCTCTGCTCAGGGAAACAGCGGTGAAAACTGCTGATGGTGGGTTCTTACTGATGCCCCAGACACAAAACTGCTGATGGTGGGTTCCTGCTGATGCTCCAGACACTGGCTTGAAGCTGTTCTTGCGTCCCAGTTCTGATCACGGACAGAAGGTAGCCTGGGTCCTAATTTGCATAACAGCAGCCCACCAATAAACTTGGCTGAACCAAAGACTGACATTAAAACCTAAATGGTGGAGTACAAAGGGTCAGCTATTGATTTTTTTTTTTTTTTTTTTTTTCCAGATCACCTTCAACACTTATTGTTATCATAATTCACTTTTTTTGCACAGGGTATTAGTAAGCTCTCTGAAGTCTTTCTTACATGTATGCAATAAACTTTCTGGAACAAGATTTTCTACTCTAGTAGTAAGATGTTATAAAGACAGAAGTTGTTTTTAGAGGTGAGACCACATTCTCATCCTTACACGCTACTTTTAAGTGCAGTTCCTTTTTGGGTGAGAAACTGCTGTATTAAAATTACAGTACTATTTTTGTATCATTCTGTTTTCTTACAGAAAAGCCTCCAGGAAGGGATGACTTAGGCCACTAGGGGTTAAATTATTACCTGGATAAAAAACATCGTTTTGATTAGTGGTCATCTAATTGATTCTTGGTTGTAAAACTAAGAATCTGTAAAAAAGACAGTTACTAAGCAATTTATCTGTTCAAGAGTTATTGGAGACTGCTCTCCCTCTCACCATTATTTTTCTTCCAGCAGATTTTTAAAAGCATCACCAATGAAGATTCAATCCAGGGACAAGGAAGTCGGAGACTGATAAGTTTTTCATTGTCAGGTAAGTCAGTGCTGATGTGAAAGTTTTAAGCCCAGAGGGAAACTGAAGTTACTAAAACCTTTCATGTACATGTGTATATATATATGTATGTACATATATATATATTTATGCATGGGGTTTTGCCTGTCACTCTAGAAGTGACACTGAGACAGAGAACTAATATCTATGATTATTGCTCTCTTCCTTCAATGACTGTTACATGCTGAAGTGTCTTGTTCAAGTAGAGTTTTGGGGCCACGTTAGGTTTTCCTGTTCACGATTAAATGTGGTGCTATATATGGAGGTCAGGGAAAGCAGGGAAAGGCATGCGCTTTACTTACAGAGCAAAATGTGATTTGTGGTAGTCCTCTGTTTCTTGGAGAGCACGTTCCACAGTCTTGGTCTGGACCTGAGGCAGATCCATGCGCCATGGTGCACAAGCTTGTCTGTATTGCTCAACAGTGACTCTCAGATTTCTTGAGCCAGAAGACTGCTCTCACTCCTCTAAATTTTCTGAAGAATGTTCAGCCTCATTATTTGGCACGCCACTGCAGGTTTTAAAAGCTTAATATGGTTCCATGAAGCAGCTACAAACCATTTGATCTGGCTTTGGTAAAAATAGTCTGTAAATCACTTCCATAGAAAAAGTCAGTTTGTCAAAAGAGAGTAGTTGTGAGCAAGGTTCTCATTTTGGAGTTTTATGCTTGCTACTTGATTTCCATGTTTTTTAGTTCCTGGAAGACAAAGAGAAAGATACTGAACTTGACTTGGAAATTCTTTGAGGAAGTAGTACAGAGAAAAAAGAGTTATCCTAGTTCAAACTTTTTACAAGTGTAGGCCTTTCTGTATAAAGTCCTACACTTGGACAAGCATCGCATTATATAATTGGTTTGGCTGTATGATTTATTTCAAGCTTCCCTCTAAGTTGTGTTAAAGGCAACTAGGACTTCCATATCTCTTTAATATTAAGCATGCAAGTCAGTGCTTTTCCAAATTAGGTGGCCAGTGTGGTTCTTGAGAGGTTATATATGCTATACGGCACGTTAGACTGACATTAGATAGGGCTCTTTTAACACATCACTTATTTTTGCTGGGTTGGACACTGGGCACCCACCCAGTCACATTAATTTGATAAAACCACCGGTTTAGCTCAACAGAAATAAAGAAGTAGAGTTAATATTTTTTAGTGTTCTTAAATAATCTTACACCAAAAATGTTGCCCAGAATTAGTAACATTTTTTCATTCTCTCAGATTCTTTGGTCTAGTAGACCAAGAGATGTCAAGAGTAATAATTTGTGAGACTGCTAAATAATGTTGTCTCAGTGGGCCCTTTTATAAACTAAACTATCTAATTTACAGCTTGATTCAAAGTATACGAAGACCATACCATGTAGTACATTTGGGATATCTTATTCTAGTGGTTCACAAGCAATTAATTTACATTTATATCACATCCATATTAACAGCATCATCACAGCCAGGTATTTAAAAGGCTTTGAGCTCACAATTATTTTATCAAAAATCTTTGATATCAAAATAGCTCAATTTCAGTCTTTCTGAAATTAACAGATTAACACATCACAAGAATTTATTTATTACCTTCTTATTTAGTCAACAACAACAACAAAATGTTGTTGTCTCTCTCAAAGTAAAATAATTGCTATTCCGATATTTGTTATGCTAGCTAATAAAATGCAAATCAAGCCAGGCCTTCCAGAGGCATCACAAGGAACTGGGATTCCTTTCCGTTTGCACTACTATCTCAGCAATAGTAGTCTGCACTACTATCTCAGCAATAATATTGTCACGAGTCCTTTCAGCTCATACAGACTTCTCCTTTTCAGTATCTATATTTTGGTATACTGTCACCTTCGGTGTCATTACTTAAAAGTTAGGTTTCCAAATTATGGTTGATTTAGTTGCAATTATTAAAAAAAAAAAGTGTAACACTGTTAGTCTGACTGGGGACCATTGCGTTAGGCACTGCACCAACACAGAGCCATTGTGCCCTAAGCAGTTTATCATCTAAAGAATGCAAGAAGAGCTATACCTTACACCATATCAATTTTTAAAAATAAAAAATTATTAGAATAGGAGGGAAAAATCTTGAAGTAGGCCAAATCGCTAGAAATGCTGAACAACATCAGTCCATTTCAGATGACTTGTATTGCATGCTCTACTGCCTAGACACTCCAGTGAGACCCTATGTTAAAATGAAGTGTGCAGAAACAGTTTCTTTCTAAAACTTGGTGACAAAGTGCTTTATTTCTGTAGTTTTATTGAGTATTTGCTTGGACAAAATCCAACTGGTTTCACTGGAAGTTTTACCTGAGAAAAGATTTCTGGATTGAATAAAAATGTCAGAAAAAGAAAAAAGTATAAACTGGTGCTTCAGAGCAAAAGGAAATCGCTAGCTTCTTGAGAATAGAAATAGCTGAGAGTTTGCATTATGTCAGCAAGGGTTTGTTTTCTTTGTTTTTGCTTCTTTGGAGACTGGAAGTTGGTCCTGTGAAAGGTTAGTTCAGATTAATAGGTTCATTAGCAACACTGATCTCAAAGAAGATAATTTCCCATGATTAAGCTTCTTAATGGTTTATATGATTACCGTATTATTATAGCTTTCACTATTTAAAATACCAAAAGAAATATTGTAAGCCTAATTTAGCTAGATTAAATACAGTCTTTAAGGAAAGCTATGCAGCCAGTTTGTATGTACTTTCCGTCATGACTTTTCTGCTGTTACCACTGAATGTCACACTTCTGATAAGGCGGCTGAAAGTGTCAGAGCTCTCTCGCATGAAGTACAGAAAGAAGAAATGTGCTAAGCCTCCCAAGACATACCAGCCACTTCACTGAAGGTTCATGGTTTAGCAGCAGTATAACGCATTTGCTGAAAGCAACTTGAAACCATTCTGTTGGCTGGTATATTTAGAAAGAGTTATCATGAGGTTTGCATGATATGCCTCCTAGCTATATGTTGCATCAAATAACTTTTTTCAAGCTTTAGTATTTTGTATATCTCATGTGTATGCAACACGCTTTATTTGCAATTGTTCTTGTGGAACAAATGACCAGAAGATCTAAATATTTCCCAAACATTCAGGCATTTATCCTCATCACACCTCTCTGAGAAGTGTTGTTAGTTATTTTTGTGTGGCTTTCAGACCAGACATTCAGGTAACATCAGTTGTCAGTTTATGGAAGTCAGAGTATAAATCACAACTGAAAATAGTATTAGGTCCACTAAGGGTCATTTTGACAACAGTAGTTACCATGAAATGCTTGATCAGAACGCAGATATACCATACGCTTTATCTTCCAACCTTTTTTTGAAATTCTAGTGACTGACTTTATAACAGGAGTTCTACCCACTAAATTTAGTTTGTTTAATATTGCTATAAACCTGCCTCCTCTTCTGCGCTCCCCAACTCAAGCTAACTTGCCCAGATGTATTCTTTTTAAACCTGAGTTACTAATCCCTTGACTTCTTCTTACCTGTCAGAGCTTGCACGAAGGTGAGGTGACTTTCTACCACCTCTAGTACACCTGTGCCTACAAAGTACTGCAGTGCTCTAGACTAACACATTTAAAGGCCTCAAAGGGCTTTGAATTCAACTACTCCATTATCCTGTATAACACAGGCCACTTTGCTCCATGGTGTGGAGCTTTGTGTGAGTTTGGCTCAGACATATCTTACAGACAGGCGTGTAGTCTGGATCTGAGGATACCAAGAGATGGTACTTTGCTCCAGTGTTTAATCGCTTGCACTGATAAAAACTCCCCCTCACTCTGTCAAGCTGTTCACATTAGCTGTTCAGACTTTTTCTGTGTTTTCCTTCTTGATGAAGACAATTTAAAAAGTAGCCTGTCTTTTAGCCATTTTTGAATAATTAATTTCTCCACTCCTTTTCATTTATTAATAGACCTATTTTCTTCCTGATCCCTCTGCTGCCCCTTCCTTACACAAATGAGAATCCCTTTCATTTTCCCTTGTAGCATTTCCAGCTAGAAAAATTATTTTCTCCTCTTTTCCACTGTCTTTAATATTTTGCCTGGGAGCCTCATGTGACAGAAATGTTTTGACTTATCTGCTCCACTTAGTCTTTTTTTTTTTAAACTCAGATCTTTAAACACCTCCTTGTGCAACTACACCAGACAATTCTTTCTTACATTCTTTTTTAAAAGGAAAATTGAGTCTGTCTATAGATCTGTAGATTTCTGAGAGCAGAAAGAACCACTTTAATTATCTGATTTAACCTCTTGCATACCACCAGTTGCAGAACCTCATTCAGTAGCTGATCGAGTCAGTAATCTATTGTACATTATGTAGTATCTTTCTCAATTCCCCTGCATTGGTTTGCTGTGTTGGATTTTAAGACTTCCTATCACTGCACATTACTGTTTGATTTCTAAAATTCCTTAATAGTTGCTTCTTGAAATCTAATACCAGATGCAATACTTCTGTGAATCTGTGCTCACTTTCCTTAGATTAAATTTTAGTATCATGTACCACTGCATGAACCAAATTGGCATTTCCAAGCCAATGCAATATTGCTATGCTCTTACTGTTGAAAGTTTATTGCTTTAAAAGCCCATAGCTGAGAAGCAGTACCTATGTGCCTCCTGTTGAATCCTGAGCAAGGGAGTTTTGTTGTTCCTTCCTTTGAAGCCACCACTATGTCTTAGGTAGCTCAGCTCAGTATTTGAACTGCTACACTCTAAGATAGGTCCTACTTGCTCTGATCAAGCTCTGCAAAGTGCAGTGTACAAAAGAAACACTGATGTATTAGCACCCTGGCAATTTCCTTACCTCATTGGTAGTCAACCCAGATACCAGTCCTGTTAAAGTACATTTATTCAGTGTCAGTACCCAAGTTCACAGCTCTTTGGGAATTTACAAAGGAAAACTAAAGGGAAATGTTGGAGTTGTCTATTGACATCCTAATGTCCATGAAGATGGTTTATTGTGCCTTGATACATGAACTATCAAGATCTCAGTAAGATGACAGTATTTTTACTTTCTGCCATTAATGAGCAGATCATAGAGAGAATACATTCCATTTTGGTATTCGTCAAGCTAAATCACAATCTAAATTGACTGTGGTCTTTCCAGTGACCCTTTGGTCTTTCCAGTGTCCTGGTAACTTTGCAGTAGAACCATAGACTCACAGAATGGTTTGGGTTGGAAGGAACCTTAAAGATCATCTAGTTCCAACCCCGCTGTGATGGGCAGGGACACCTTCCACTAGATCAGGTTGCTCAAAGCCTCCTCCAACCTGGCCTTGAACACATCCAGGGAGGGGGCATCCACAGCTGCTCTGGGCAACCTGTTCCAGTGTCTCACCACCCTCACAGTAAAGAATTTTTTCCTAGTATCTAATCTAAATCTACCCTCTTCTGTTTAAAACTGTTACCCCTCATTAGTTACGCTTTTAGGTATGTTCTGGGCAAGTTTGGTCTAACTCAAGATGTCTTCATCTTCTCAGAGGGTCAGATGACTCATAAGGAATATGTATCATTTCCTGGTTCTGAAAACACATGGCCAGTACACTAAATAGTAAAAATGTGAATTCAGTGAGTTGACCATAGAATTGCTGGGGCTTAATTATCTCTCCCACAAGTGTCAATATAGCTAGCTGCAAGTCATCTATTGAAATCAGTTGGATGGTGCTTGGAAACATGAAGGACATTAAGTACTTGCTGTCCTTTGTTGGAAGGAATTTGCCAACTGTATGAGATCATGAATATCGGTTTCTCAAAACTAGTAGCTCTGCTACTCATTGGTCTTTGACCCTTCTGCTGGTTTGTAAACTCTGTCTACTTCAGTGAAGTAAACTATGCACCATCAAGAGACTAGGTGGACTCAGTCTTCTTGGGACACATTTATAAACTGCACAGAATATCCTTTACTATTATTTCTAGGAAAGTTCTTCCAAAGCTGTTGGTGAAAGCTTCTCATCCCTTGGGGAGAACAAATTCTAAATTCTTAAACTTAGAACTGATTGATGACCAGACTAAAAGTAATTAATTTAGAAACCAGACTGCTCCAGACTCTGGATCTTGCTCTGATTTTCCATCCTTTTCTGTCATGCTTCTACAAGCATGGGTCTAGACTAGTACCTTGCTATGTCTGCAGGGACCTGAAATACCATCTTCACAATAGTTTTGCTGATCATTACCATCAGAGAATCTCCTTGCTGAGCATGACAAAATGTGACGGACAAATCATACCTCTCCCCTGACCTTTTGAAAGCTTAGTTACTTGTATTGAGGCAAAATCAAACATGGTAAAACACAGATGTGTTCGAGCTGTGTCTGTCAAAATTGATATCCCCACGTGGTTCCACGGTTTGCCAATAAATACATGCTAGTTTCCAGATTGCCACAAAAATAGAGTCTCCATCACTATCCAGTCATCAGTGCCCCAAAGTTTGTGATGCTGCATGGAAAATGGATTTGCAGAATGATCCTTTACAAGGCAGACACGTTAGGGACAGAGGCTACATGCATACAAGTGACCTGGAGCAAAGCTTCCTTAGGTCTCATCCAAACACCCAGAGATCAGCATACATGGAAGGGAAGCCCTGAAGTTGGAACAAATTCATAATTCACTTGGGGGCAGCAGCAGGCAGCAGTTAGTATAAGCCATTTTTGTACAACGAAGTGGGCATAGCTGGATTAGGATGCATGTACTTACAATCACTGAAAGTCTGCAGCAGTGAAAGAATCTGTGGTTGCTGTGTCTCCACCTGGATTCCTTCCTTCTGTCATCTTTCATGAGAGATGGCCTGACATTATTAAACTGATAGATCTATATAACCTCTTTCACGCTAAAGTGTGATTTATGAGTAAATAGGAATCTGATATATGGTATATTAATAACTTTTTTAAGAGACTGGATGAAAATACACCTTTGCAAAGCATAGATGAGTTATCTTGGTAGCATTTTGTTGTATGCTTCCAAGAAATACACGGTAAAACTACAGTGTACAGCAAGACACATCCATGCCTTCTGGAATTCATTGGTTTCACCAAAGATTTAAATTCAGTTAACCTTAAACCATCACTTAAATATTTAGTCTCTTCAGAACCTTTTTCTGAAGACAATACAGATAAGAGAGAAATACTTTCATTTAGGGAAGCAGAATAGTTGGGATTCTTCTGTTGGGATGTTACACAGCAGTGCTAAGAGAGTACCTGAGCCTTTGGTTACAACAAGTTACAGCATCTGTATGTTCCACTTCAAATTAAATTGACTTTTTCTGGATATCTGCAGGTGCCCATGTAGCTTTATTCAGATCTTTGGTATTTCTGGTTCTCTGTGTTTCACAGTGCTGAAAATTTGTGGTGAGATATTGTCGTGGTTTAGCTTCAGTCGGCAGCTAAGCACCACACAGCCGCTCACTCACCCTCCCCTCCAGTGGGATGGGGGAGAGAATCGGAAGAGCAAAAGTAAGAAAACTTGTGTGTTGAGATAAGAACAGTTTCATAATTGGGAAAAAAAAATTGTAATTAAAAGGAAAACAACAAAAGAGAGAGAGAGAAACAAAACCCAGGGGAAAAAAGAAACAAGTGATACAACTGCTCACCACCCACTGACTGACGCCCAGCCAGTTCCCAAGCAGCCATTGATGCCCCCTGGTCAACTCCCCCCAGTTTCTGGAATAGCCCTTTGGTCAGTTTGGATCAACTGTCCTGGCTGTGCCCCCTCCCAGCTTCTTGTGCACCTGCAGAGCATGGGAAGCTGTGAAGTCCTTGGCTAGTGTAAACATTACTTAGCAACAACTAAAACATCAGCGTGCTATCAACATTATTCCCATGCTAAATCCAAAACACAGCACTGTATTACCTACTAGGAAGAAAATTAACTCTATCCCAGCCAAAACCAGGACAGTATCCACCCCTTATTCTATACCATCTACGTCATGCCCAGGTCCTACCCTTTCCAATACATTCCAATTAATCACCACCACTTTCCCTGTCTTTTGATATATACACAGATATCATTCCCCTAGCGTATGGGCCATCCCTCTAAAATGTCCATTGAGTTCATTTAGTCCATGACTTTGGGCTCCATCTGTCATAACAGTCTTTCAGGGCAAGAGAGATGGTGTGTGGTGTTGGATTGTTGCATGCTGAAGCCAGTTCTGGTTCCATCACTGCTGCACTTTGCTCGGTTTCATCAAAGTTCATTCTTCATTAATCTGGGTGATTCTTACTGTAATACTGTTAATATGGCATATAGCAACCATAAAAGTGATGACATACAGTATTGTATAGCAATTAACATCATACCATTCAGTTCATTGGCTATTTTCATACAAAATCAAATCCCCTTGAGGTACACATTGGAATTCCCCATCCTTTTGCATTACCTACCAAGTGCACCCAGGTCCTTGAGCAAAAGCAGTCCCACAAATGGGTTTGCCTTTGCCTGAGGCAGGAGTAACCCAGACTATCTTCCCCAGCATATTTTTTACATGCACTACAGGGCCTTTATCCCCTTCTACAGTATGTAAAAGTTTTGATTGGGCAGGGCCAGCTCGATTGGCAGGTCACCTAGTGTTAACTAACCAGATGGCCTTTGCTAAATGTGTATCCCAATGTTTGAATGTCCCACCACCCATTGCTCGCAGTGTAGTCTTTAACAGTCCATTGTATCGTTTGATTTTCCCGGAGGCTGGTGCTGGTGGGAGTGTGATATAATTGATCTGCCAGGCCTCCCCATGTTTATATTTCAGCCATCGTCGTCCATACCAGAGAGGCTTTAACTGCTGGCTTGCTTGATTGCAGCACATGTTTCACATTCATGGATAACCTGTGCAATAGTGTCCATGGTCAAGTCCACCCCTCGATCGTGAGTCCATCTATGTGTTGCATCTCTTCCTTGATGGCCTGAGGTGTCATGAGCCCACCGAGCTATAAATAATTCACCCTTATGTTGCCAGTCCAGATCCACCTGAGCCATTTCAATCTTAGTAGCCTGACCCACCTGCTGGTTGTTTTGATGTTCCTCAGTGGCCCAGCTCTTGGGTACGTGAGCATCTACATGACGTACTTTTACAACCAGGTTCTCTACCCGGGCAGCAATGTTTTGCCACAATGCTGCAGCCCAGATGGGTTTGCATCTGCGCTGCCAGTTGCTCTGCTTCCATTGCTGTAACCACCCCCACAGGGCATTTGCCACCATCCATGAGTCAGTGTAGAGGTAGAGCACTGGCCACTTTTCTCAGTCAGCAATGTCTAAAGCCAGCTGGATGGCCTTTACTTCTGCAAATTGGTTTGATTCACCTTCTCCTTCAGCAGTTTCTACAACTTGTCGTATAGGACTCCATACAGCAGCTTTCCATCTCCTATGTTTTCCTACAATACGACAGGACTCATCAGTGAACAGGGCATATTGCTTCTCATTTTCCGATAGTTTATTGTACAGTGGGGCCTCCTCAGCACATGTCACCTCCTCCTCTGGCGATACTCTGAAATCTTTGCTTTCTGGCCGATCCATGATCACTTACAAGATTCCTGGGCAACTGGGGTTTCGTATTCAAGCCCATTGTGTAATCAGTGCAACCCACTTACTCCACATAGCATCAGTTGCATGATGTGTAGAGGGCACCCTACGGGGGACCCTTTGAACATCCAGCCCAGCACCGGCAGCCGGGGTGCCAGGAGGAGCTGTGCTTCAGTACCATCCACTTCCAAAGCAGCTCAAACCCCTTCATATGCTGCCAATATCTCTTTTTCAGTTGGAGTATAGTGGGTCTCGGATCCTCTGTATCCCTGACTCCAAAACCCTAGGGCTCGACCTCAAGTGTCCCCTGGTGCTTTCTGCCAGAGGCTCCAGGTAGGGCCATTCTCCCCTGCTGCGGTGTAGAGCAAGTTCTTTATATCTTGCCCTGCCCAGACTGGCCCAAGGGCTACTGCATGAACTATCTCCCATTTAATTTATTCAAAGGCTTGTCATTGCTCAGGGCCCCATTTGAAATCATTCTTCTTCCGGGTCACTTGATAGAGAGGGCTTATGATCAGACTGTAATTTGGAATATGCGTTCACCAAAAACCCACAACACCTAAGAAAGCTTGTGTTTCCTTTTTGCTAGTTGGTGGAGACAGGGCTGTTATTTTGTTAATCACATCCATTGGGATCTGATGACGTCCATCTTGCCATTTTATTCCTGAAAACTGGATCTCCTGTGCAGGTCCCTTGACCTTACTTTGTTTTATGGCAAAACTAGCTTTCAGGAGGATTTGGACTATTTTCTTCCCTTTCTCAAAAACTTCTTCTGCTGTATTGCCCCACATGATGATGTCATCAATGTATTGCAGATGTTCTGGAGCTCCACTCTGTCCCAGTGCTGTCTGGATCAGTCCATGGCAAATGGAAGGGCTGTGTTTCCACCCCTGGGGCAGTCGGTTCCAAGTGTACTGAACACTCCTCCAAGTGAAAGCAAACTGTGGCCTGCACTCTGCTGCCAAAGGGATTGAGAAGAACGCATTAGCAATATCAATTGTAGCATACCATTTGGCTGCTTTTGACTCCAGTTCCTATTGAAGTTCTAGCACATCCAGCACGGCAGCACTTGGCAGTGGTGTGACTTCATTCAGGCCACAGTAGCCTACTGTTAGTCTCCACTCTCCATTAGACTTTCTCACTGGCCACATGGGACTGTTAAAGGGTGAGCAAGTCTTGCTGATGACTCCTTGGCTCTCCAGTCAACGAATCAGCTTATGGATGGGAATCAGGGAGTCTTGTTTGATACGATATTGCCGCCAGTGCACTGTTGTGGTAGCAATCGGCACCTGTTGTCCTTTGACGCTCAGCAACCCCACAACAGAAGGGTCCTCCGAAAGACTGGGCAAGGTGGACAGCTCTTTTCCGTCCGTCTCCAAGGCATTATACCAACAGAAGTATCTTAACTACCCAATGATGTTCAAAATACTGAAAAGTTATTGTAATGAAGGAGGAAACATCATAGAAGAAGGTAGCAAAGGTGCCATTCTGTATTTCCTCCATGAAAAAACCTCTCAGAGGAAGAAATATAATTGCTAATTGTCTCCACGAGGTGGTACCTGAAGTACAGTAATGGCTTCAGTACAAAACTCAGATACCAAATTAAGCTCAAGGCCAGTGTTTTAATAACAAATCTCCCAGGCAAAACATCATTAATCACTGCAGAGCACAGCAAACTGCAAAAACCAACAACACTGATCTTTAACATATACAGCAAAAAAATGAGCATGGTGCAGATCAGAGAAACCAATATCGAGAACAGATGAATCAATATCGTGACCCACAACTATTAACAGATCTAAATTCCTTAATACACTCTGGTTAATCTGTTATTATCTCAAACCCTTCGTGCCCCATGTTGGGCACCAAAAAGGACTGTTGTGGTTTAGCTTCAGTTGGCAACCAAGCATCACACAGCTGCTCGCTCACACACACCCCCCCCCCCCAGTGGGATGAGGGAGAGAATTGGAAGAGCAAAAGTAAGAAAACTCATGGGTTGAGATAAGAACAGTTTAATAATTGGGGAGTAATGAAAAAGAAAATGAGAGAGAAAGAGAGAAAAACAAAACCCAGGAAAAAAGCCCAATGATACATCCGCTCACCACCCACCAACTGACGCCCAGCCAGTTCCCAAGCAGCCATCGCTGCCCCCCAGCCAACTCCCACCGGCTTCTATACTGATCATGATGTCGTATGGTATGGAATAGCCCTTTGGCCAGTTTGGATCCACTATCATGGCTGTGCACCTGGCAGAGCATGGGAAGCTGTGAAGTCCTTGGCTAGTGTAAACATTACTTAGCAACAACTAAAACATCAGTGTGCTATCAACATTATTCTCATCCTAAATCCAGAACATGGCACTATACCAGCTACTAGGAAGAAAATTAACTCTATCCTAGCCGAAACCAGGACAGATATGTAAGTATAACTGAGGTACCTGTCCTTGAGAAGTCTATTTCTGCTATCCATATGCATCCTTTGGACATTAAAAATTGAAGTTTCTAACTGACATTTTTACAAAATTTGTTGTATTATGCAATTTAAGCAAGAACATGACACAAATAAAATTTCCTGTTATGTGCTTAGCTAAATTATTTTTTCTCATCCAAATACAAAAATTAGACTACTAACTAAGGGTAGGAGTACCTTCACAACTGTGCTTAATTCCCATAACTGGAAAGAGGCTGGTAGGTCATCATAATATGTATGTTCTTTATGATACATAATATATAAGTATATATAATAGTGCTAGTTATTTTCTTTTCTATCAATAGACCATTTCTTTGCACAGTGGTACCCAAAGATACTGCAGTCTCTCTTTGAAGGAAAAAAAATCAGAGACATATACAGCAATAAATATTTCAGTTTCAGAATCTTTTGAGGAAACATCAGAGAGAAAGAAAATAAGATCCCAGAGGTCTTTCTCTCCTCTCATATGTTAGCAGCCTGACACTATTACACTGCTGGGCCTTGTCATTCATAGTGCTTTTGCAATCTTGGTTTCTATTTCTGGAATGTATTTCTAACAGTACAACTTCCAAAGCAAAAGCGTTTGCCATGTAGGATTTCAGCAGTGTTGATAGATGAGATACGTGCTGGTTACATAGAGATTGTACACTTAGAAAAAAAAGTCAGTCTTATCAGTTTGAACCAGATAATTTTCTTTGTGTAATAGTGTTGCTAGGACCATGGCAATGTATACTGTCAGCAAAGTACTTTCAAATAGGCTATTAGTAGTGATATCCTCTATTTTTGGTTAATTGTTAGAGAATGTCACAAGAATGAGATTCTTAAAATACAGTCTGTTTCAGGACCATCTGTCCAACAGCTTTTGAATATCTGCAACATGAATTGTGTGCTGGAATAGATGATTAAAACCAACCTGAACAAAAGCAGTTCTTTTTAACTTGCACATTTTATTGTGTTGGCTGTTACCATATGTTAACGAAACAAAATGCAACTGGGTGAATCTTATCCCTGTTCTTGATATAGCTGTTTTCTGGTAAAAATGCTGATGTTGGTGTGGAATGTGTATGATTTTCAGGTTCATCCAAAATATCTGCCTAGAGGGTTTTACATGGACTCCTGCAACCTGCCAGAATAATTGGGTTTTTAATCAGAAGAGAATTAAAAGGTTCTGAAAATTAATGTTTTCAAAACCTACCTAAAAGACAAAATACATGCTTAAATTGAATGTTTAGGTATACATCTAAGCAGTTTTGGAAACTGTCTTGACTAATGCTTTGTATCTCTTCAATACAGCAAGATAAAGTGGATAAATGCAGTTCAGTGCTTATAGCCCTATGTGAAATAAAGCTTTAAACAGAGGAGGAAAATCTCCATGCAAAGCGTGGTGGAAAATAAATTAGCTACTGAACCTGCTAATAGGAATAAGTGCTTATATTTTCCGAAGAAAGCTTAGAAATGCATCTGGAAAAAGAGAAGGCCAGAAGCTTTAGTTTGTAGCTGTTGAGCCAAAATTACAGAATCACAGAATCGTATAGGTTGGAAAAGACCTTTAAGATGACTGAGTCCAGCCGTAAACCTAACACTACCAAGACCACCACGATACCATGTCCCTAAGCACCTCATCCAAACGTCTTTTAAATACCTCCAGGGATGGCGACTCAACCACTTCCCTGGGCAGCCGCTTCCAATGCTTGATAACCCTTTCAGTGAAGTAAAATTTCCTAATATCCAGTCTAAACCTCCCCTGGTGCAACTTGAGGCCATTTCCTCTTGTTCTGTCACTAGCTACCTGAGAGAAGAGACCGACCCCCACCTCTCTACAACCGCCTTTCAGGTAGTTGTAGAGAGCAATAAGGTCTCCCTTGAGCCTCCTTTTCTCCAGACTAAATGATTATTGATATACTTATAGATTGTTATTATTGATATACCTGTAATTAATGATATACCAGTAGATTGGTTTGCATTTCTTTGGCTTCACAGGGACAAATCATAATGGACTCTGTGTCTTTCTTTGCAACATTATGAGTAAATGCTGAAATAAGTGCCTGGGGATTTTTTGTCTGTACGACTCCCTACGAGTTCTGCAGCTAGAAAGCCCTGCTTAAAATTTGGACATTATATACAAGAGTTTTCCTAAGTTACTACAGATGAAGTTAACCCATGCAGGGAAGGAAAGATTTTAAAGTGGAAAAAATGTAAAATTACTTCTTCTGTAGAAAAAAGTGATCTAAAAGTGATGATTCATAGAAAGATAAAATTGATACATAGGAGAAGTGACATGCATTGGGTACCGAATACCACATCTATGTGATTAAATGAATGGATCTCTTTTTCAGAGTAGTCCTGCCACTGGAGTCAGGCTGAGAAAGTGCTTAGCTCCTTAGAAAAATCAGCAGATCACTTAATTTAAGTTGTATAAATATTGATTTGGAAACCAGATCACTCTGCACAATCAGGTTGTAAAATTTGCAATTTCATTATATAATCATTTGTAAATCCTAAATCACAAGATCATTATGGTTTGGCTTTACATTACCTCACAAGAAACATAGTGAGTTTTTTCATATTCTTGCCATATTATTTGAATTCCTTACCAGTTTCCTGTATGCTTCTCCTAGCATCCCAGAGAGCTACCTGGAACATGAAAAATAATCAGGTTATTTACCTTCTTTCAGATTTCCAGGCTTTTGGTCTGAAGAAAGGAATGTTCTTCAATCCAGATCCTTATCTGAAGATTTCCATCCAGCCTGGAAAACACAGCATCTTCCCAGCGCTTCCTCATCATGGACAGGAGAAGAGATCTAAGATCATCTGTAATACTGTTAACCCAATCTGGCAAGGAGAGGTAAGCAGTTTGAGTGTTGAGGTATTGAGCTGATCTTTTCTTAAAACATGGAAATGACTCTAGCAATATCCCTCCTTTTTTTTTTTTTTTTTTAAATTCCTTTCTTGGCTAAATAGTTGTTGACCTAACTGTGCTTGATGTATTTCATGACTTCTTTCTTAATGCAAAAGGCTTAATTAGCTACAAAGATGAATGATACATTAAAACTTTCAGTATGGGTTGTACTTTGTGGATGTAATTTATGAAGTTGTTAATTATTGAAGGCAGGCATAACCTAGAATTGAAAAATAAACTTGGATAGCATGAAAGTCTGCTGCTAGATTGTCATAGTGTTCGTACACAGAGAGGAGACATTATATAAAGCAGAACAAGTGTAGCATGCAAATAAAAAGTCTATGTGATTGAAAAGTGTCATTATAAATTAAAGGCAACTTTGGCACATTTGCCCGTCAGCTTGGAGAAATACTCTCTAGTCTGCTGCTTGTTGTTGGAAGGGCTTAGTAGGTATTAATGAGATCTGAGAGTTCAATTGCTGCCTGCTGTTTTTAACGTACACCCAAAATGGCAACAGACAGCGAAGAATAAGGAATCTCTTTGGAATTAAAGGAGCCTGACATAACGGGTGTGATTTACTGGTGTTCCCTGTCAGACCAGTATCTCCACTACAGGAAAGAGTGGAAGTAAATAAATAGACTAAATAGATTTATTAAAATTAAAATGCAAATTGTAAAGTAGTTAAGGGATAATAAGGTCAAACTGTATAGACATGAAAGTGTGAGTGGGGGAGAAAAGACAGCAGAAACATCACTGCATACTCCTACCTGGAGGAGGATAGTCAAGAAACTAGGCACCACATCAGGTTATGCGACAGGTGAGCCTACATGGGGGAAGTTATATGGCAGGGGCAGGGGGGGAAACCTTGAAACTAGTCTGAGAAAAACGCCTTCTAATAGGACTTAATTAAGTGGAAGGCCCTGTCATGAGGCATTCACCAAGCCGTAACTTCTCTGTGGCTCCAAGCATCAAATGTATTTGGCTCCCCAGGTCAAGCTGAGGAGCTGAAACTGATATGGAGGATCAGGGAGTTGGCAGAGGTCTTTCAGGAAAGTGCATGCGACACAGGCCTAGAGCTGGGCAGGCATGAAGGGGAAACTTGCTGTACGTGTGTCACAGTACGTGTGATTGTGGGAGCTGGCAGCAAGTGTGGATGCCAGGAGCTGACACTCAAAGGAGGACACAGAATATGAATGTGGTCCCACTGTTCTGTATCAGCCAGTTGACTGCTGAGGTGGCATGCAGGCTGTCCTTATCCAAAGAAGGGCATAGCAGCTGTGCTGATGGATGCTGAAAACAGGCTTTTTAGAAGCACTCAATACTAGTCGGAAGTCTTCTCTCGACAAAGGCAACCCCCAGCCAATGTAATTTGTTCTCACTTCAAGGTCCTTTTGCACTGCTGGAGGATAAAATAACCAAAGAGTAAGAATGTGGCCCTGATAAAATGTCAAGGGTGTCTTCTCCTCAGGCCATGCAGGATGGATGAGTTTGTGGGCTGACATTTCTTTTCCAGTGGAGTTTGGCAGTGAGAAAAGGAGAAACAATGAAATGGCCTAATTATGGACATCGGAAAGCAAAAGAGCACAGCTGGCTTCCAGCTTCTCTGTTCAGCCCCATGGTTTTCTTGATTGCATGCAAGCACACTGCTTCTCCCTGTCTGTTGTTAGCCTGTTAGTGGCTAAGGAGTCTTAAACAGCAGAGCTGTCATTCAACATGTTCTCCTTCTGCATTCTGTTCAGGAGATATTGAGACGTTTAACTGCATGTATTTGTGTTGCAGTCTATGCACATCAGCTGGTCTGAAGTCTGTGTTTTGGTACTGAAAACCCACATTGGTTTCTATTGCACAGAAGACCTTAGGCCTGATTTTCTTCAACTTTGTCCCTTTATGGGCCACTGTAGAAGGAAAACTGCAAACTGTTGCTGAATCATGGTGGTAGCCATTCTTCTGTTCACCCTTTTCACTGATGGATGTGAATATATGAAGTGAAAAATATTGAGGAATCATAGCCATTTCATTAAATGGATCAGTCACTAGTTGTTTTCCCCAAAAAATATTTTAGGCAATATATTATTTCAGAATGGTGATTCTTTCCTAAGGTTCTCTGTCACTACATGTAAATAGAAGCCAGATGTTCTTTTGGCTGCTAAACTTGAAAAAATCTGGAATAGGGAAATAAAACTATAGAAATAGCTGTAGACTGGGATCTTTATATATGTTCTTGATTACCCATGAGCAAATTCAGAAGTGAAAGAGTTGACTCAGTTTTGTAGGGCCTCAACACCAACATAAAGTCCTTACAGACTGAGAGATGATTCCCTCATATACTTACCAGGTTGTTCTATTTGCATAGTAACCACTTGCATTATAAGAACGCTCTGGGAGCACCATGATACCTCAGGCAATTTTTTCATCTGTGTGATGTAATATTGATGATCATCTTAATTTCACAGACCGCTCCAATACCATTCAGCACGAGTTATCCTGACTTAAAGCTATTCTTCCATTGCTCTGTTTTGCAGTACTTTGTACAAGAGGACATAAGGAAATGGAAATTTCTTACTAAGAGAGAAGAGTGGCATGTGACATTTTGACACTTGCAGCAGGGCTCCGTGTGAGGTGAAAGAGCCCTCACACTGAGAATTTTTCACTGAGACAGGTTAAAGCCCAGGTGGTATCTTCTGCTGGTAGAGAGGGGTCATTTTGTGATGTTTCTATCTGTTTTCACATGCTCACGGAAGCATAAGATCAGATTCTGCTAAGACAAAGTGCTGAATATTGCCGTGTGTTATAATGACAAATGATAAATACTTTGGGGGAGATCCAGGCAAGCTACTGATGGTGCCTAGGCCTCTACAGGGTCAATGATGAGAAGTAGGCAGCTGCAGAAAATAAAAACAACAACAAGTGTCTTCAGACAGGGAACTTGTTACTGAATCAGGGTTAATGGTCCTGCTTGTTTTCTTACTCCTGGCTCTACTTTCAAACTGGTGCGTTCTTCAGCAACATCTGTACTGTTAAATGAAATAAGTGAGTTCCTGGAAACCACATGCCACTGGACAGCTTCACTCTAAACTCCTAGGTTAAGCAGACATTGTGCTGGCATTCCACACAGTTGCAAGGGCATAGTGGGTGAGTTGTCCTACCATGCTGATCTGAGGTAAAATGCAAAGGAAATCTCAGAAGGAAGTGCCCACTTCCCAAATCTTCTGTACTTCTAGTAGAATTGAGAAAGGTGAATGTTGATCGTATCTCTTCTAATATTGATATTAGAAAAATAATGACACTATTCCCATATTGTTTCATATTGAGACAATGTGTCTGCTGTCACATTCTTTGGAAGAAGTTCCTTTAAGAAGATTTAATTTGTCAGCAAGCAGTAAAGTTAAGATAGTTAAGACAAGCAGTAGAGATCATTGGGGATCATAGGCAACAAAGCAAAGTGGTTTAAAAAGTAGTTCACATACCTCCAGCTGGTTAGCAAATTCTCTCAACAGTTTTTCAGGTAAAGTACTTCAGGCCTCTGGACTTGACCTTACACATATTTATGTTTTTTCTTTCTTAACTGTGGCAGTTTGAGCTAACTGCTTCTTCCATTTTTGTTCATTTACTAGTGAGTGGATGGAGAGCCTCAAGGAATGGGCAGTGAGATGGCTATAAAAATTGGCTGTTGCAACCATCCAGTGTATTTAAAGTAGTAGGAAGTGTCATCTGTTAAATGACACCTTGAATTTCAACTCTGATAATTCTAGCTCTGGAAGAGCAGATTGCCTTAAAGTGAGAGCCCAGTACTAGGATAAAAACTATCTCAACTCCCTGCAGCTTTGCTGTTTGTTTCTTTGCCTCAGCCATTACAAACATTGTTAAATTATAGCTGAGGCCCGAAATAGTGTTTTGTGTGGCTGCTTTATCATTCTGAAGATAGCTGCATTTCACTGGTGAATTAATTGATGTGTACAAGCAGAGGTGTTCAGTACTCTGTTGCAAGAGCACTTAACAAATAGTAGTTAATGTGTCAGATCTGATAAACAGAACTGCAGTATTTTCACATGTGTAACTTGTACTCTCTGCACCTCAGATAACCCACAACCCTTCAAAAATACTGCACTTGAATAAATTCTCACGTAATGTGTCTCTTCAGATTACTAACACAAAATCAGAAGAAGGAAACAGTCAGGGGCTCGAACGCCAGAGGGAGGTGGTTTGGGGAGAGAGGGCTTCTGTAGTGCAGACCGTCATCAGTGATAGAAACATTGGGTTTGAATGCTTCCTGCAAGAATGCCAAGATGACATGAATGCAACTGACTGTCTGAGTGCTGGTTTGTAACTGCTTTTCTTACAATGCAGATTTATAACTCGGGCACTGATTCCATGATCATGAATGCCGGACTGGTGTATGAGCGACCACCCAGCAGTACTGGGACTGAAAGACGCTTTGTCAAAGTAGTCAGATCATGCAATATAGGGTTTACATTAGCTCTCTGCTTCTCTTGAGGCTTTATCTTGGCTGATATGATGGGTGCTACCTGATGTAGCACAAACCTAGAGTGATGCAAGCAGGGGATACTTGATCAAAGGTGAATCTTCCCAGAACAAAGTTAAACCATTAAAGATGCTTTAATATACTTGAATCAACAGTATGATTTTAAACTAAAGCAGGTTATATTTGATCTGATTTTGATCTAATATTCAGAGCACTAGATGCTGACAGTCCTACCATGGCCTCACAGAATCACTGCGTGATTTCACCAGAAGTCCCAAATGAAAAAAGCAACAGGAATATCACACTGCTTGAACTACTTATTTATTGTTTGACTTAGGTAGCCTTTTTCCCCCTTCTACTGGCAAATACAAAAGAATCTGCTGCAGAAACTTGGAGGCCTTTACATCTAAGCGTAAATCCAATATAGGTACAGTGAAATCCAGATCCTGAATTCAGTATGAGTTTTGCCAAAGATGTCATGGGGACTGAGTAAAGCCTTGTGGGTGGTAGCTTCACTGTGTAACATTTCTGCACACATGGCCAGGTAAAGTGTAAAACGTAGTTTGACTACACAGAAAAGCTGTGATTTTACAGCTGCAGTTTTTTGAATAACTGGTGATGACTGAAGTGTGAAAGCCCAAGACAACTTCAGTTTCTTCAGGAGTGAGTTACGGTGTGAAAAAATTGCCTAGATTTTTTTTTTAATGTTATTCTTCTAGAAATTCATTTTAATTGCAACTTCTGTGTCTAGATGACTATCAGTCTTGCTAATCTTGTATATTAGTGCTCATGAGAGTCCTCAAATATTTTCAGTCTATGCTGTGCTAATTAATTTGTAGACAATGTGTGGGAGATGAAGAAAAACCCTGACTCTTTAAGTAGTGTTTGCATTTGATTTATCCAGAAGTTCTTTTAAATTTCTAATGTCTTAAGGCTAAAATTTGCCATTAATAAAGTAAGAGACATCTTGCAAAACTATTAATGATGAGCCTGTTAACTAATAACTCTGCATGTTGTGGAATACATGAAATAGATGGGAAGGACATTTTTATTCCTTGTTTCCAATACAGAGAGGTAGTGAACCTGAGGGAGGAATCTAGGAAGCCAATTTGCTGAAGGCCCTATCCAACTTGGAAGGAGTTCAGTAGAAAGGATTGAATCAGACCTTAGAACAGCAATGCATATGTATGTGCACCCCTTTTACTGTAGGAAAAAAAAACCCATTGTGCCATGCCAGAATAAGGTACCACATTGGATCTGGCACCCTGTGGTCACTGCTGAATTCCAGGACTCTCTTGGAGTACATGTAGGCATGTCCCAGCCTTGGGCAGCAGTGGAGCTCTGTGCTTGACTCTACTGACTCTGCAATATTTTATATCATCATTGAGGAGTACTGTAGTAAGTTTAAGGAACTGGAATTCCTCACAAGCTTATCCAGTTGTTCATATGAGTAGCATTGTCTGGGACAGTAGTGTTATGTAGAGGAAGTTTTTGAATGGGGAATAGAATAATACAGATGGAGAGTGGCAAGTGCATTAAGAGTGTAATTGTTTCACTGGAGTATTTGAAATGCAAAACCCACTAATGAAATATTCAGCTGAAAGAGTAAATCTGTCTTCATCCATCAAATGTAATTTACAGCCTTTTAAGATTTACTTCTGCTTGTATCATCCCTGCGGCAGGATGGGTATCGCAGATAAATTTTCTTGTAAATTGTATTTCTTATTCAACTCCAAATCAAGAGCCTAATTCTTCCTGTCACCAATGTATTAATTTACCTACCTTTCACCAGTTATTATATTTACTGTTTTTAAAGAACTTGACTTGCACTTAACTTGTCTAATTGGTGCTAATGAACATACTATGTTCATTTCAACAACTTCCTTGATAGTGTTATTGAGAGCTGATTACTGTGATCTGTCCATATTCAAGGATGCAAATAATATTGGTAAAAATAAAACATGGGGATTAATCATCATCATTAGTTGCCTTTCTATGAAAACTATTCTTAAGCTCTGGAAATGGTTCTGTTATCTTATAAATGGATACAGATGTATTCTGCCAGGTCAGTATTAGCATGTGCCTTCATTCTTTACCATATGTAAGTCATGCATTAAACCCCCATAAGACCTGTTCACATTAAGAAAACTAATCATCTGTGTATGTAAAACCATTGTTGGGTCTGGAAGCAAATAGGCACTGAAAAACAGATTACTGTCTGAAGCTTCTTCAGTGGTGTTTACTACAGTGTTTTCAGATCTTGCTTGAAGATGGCAGCAATAATGTAGAATCAGATTTATATTTAGGTCATTGAGATGGTGTGAGAGTATGAATGCGTCAGCTGTTCCTAGGTGGCTTTGATTCTGATTTGTGTCTCTGTGAGAGTGAATCTGCAGGAGGCAGCTGTGTAAAATCTGTGTAAATGAGAGAAGAATCCTAATTACTTACTACTGACCAGAAGCAAAACTGATGATACACTGCTTAGCCCAAGAAGGCTTAACATGTTAATGTCATTCTCTCCATCATGTCACTTTTGCTCTTCCCTCTCTCTCCCTTCTCTGTATTTCTATGGAAATAATTAATTATGACTTGTTGATTTTTGGTGCCTGAGAAAATATCAACTAAAGCTTTTCCTTTGGCTGAGGCATTTTAAGGCTGTGCCTGGTACAGATTCTCCAGTAAGATTCTCCATTCTCTAATAAGATGTGCTATAATGCCACAGCTTTTCTCTTAGTGAGGAATTAATAGGGTGTCTCTCTCCTATCCTACTGCCTCTTTTCATTAAACACTTAGGAACAAAGCAATCACTGCATCTCCTGCCACTCTAACAAGTGGAACAGGCATTGACAAATGGCTAAAGAAGTGGGGAAAGTAGAGAGACGCAATGGCTTTGCTTCTAGAGCAAGTCTGTTTCCTCCTAGCCATCATAATTCCAGAGGGATGCAAGAACATCCTAAAAAGGAAATAATTGAAGAAGAGACTGAGAAAATAATACAAATACTAACTTTTTCTATAGATCATGGTTCTTAACGATTCAATGGATCCATCTACAATAGTATTTTCATTCTGTTCAACAGAGCAGTTTCAAAGCAAATCTCCTGATCTCCCCACTAAAGACACTGCTTGGCAGTCTTAAAGTGCATGAACTGAATTACCCTCAGCAGCAAGTAAGCCAAGAGATGTGCTTCAAGAGTGCACCTAACGCTTTTCAGACGATAATGGGAGTTCAATCCAGGGCACCAGCCTGGAGTTACTTCATGGCAAAATCCTTGCAACATGTCTGGATGTGGTCATCAGGTGCACAGCACCAGCTGCTTTGCTCTCCAGGTCCACTTCTATTGTACCATGTCTTCCTAATGCAGACATGGACAATGTATTCCAGGGATCAGGAAACATCAGTCTCCACAAGGCCTCCTTACCACTGCTCATGACACGTGCTGTTTTTCCCCAGTATGCCAAGGATCTTCAATCATTCCTTGTGTTCAGACTTTCTGCACATAGCTTCCTTTTAGGAATACACCTGACAGACAACCATTTCTTGGAACAATTCTAATACATTTCTAGAGGAAAAGAAAAAGGTCTTCTCCCCCTCTGGAGCTCAGCACTCAGAGCTTCCCTGCACTCTCTTCCAAAGCCCCTAACTCTGAGGATTTTCCAATCTGGGATTCTTCCAGACCAGACACAGGGGCAGCTGGCTGACCACCACAAACTTCCAGTGGTACTCCTCACTGTGAGGGTGTCTATGATCTCCACTCATCTATATCTAACCTATAAACAGGAGCCCTCTCATCCCTAGCCAGTTAGGATCAGACGAGGGGACAGCTGATACACTACATGGACAAGATGGGGTCTGAGACTGTTTCTAGGTCCAGGCCTGTGAGAAACAGGTTGTTCCTAATAGTAATTTCTTGGCAGTTTTGTTGAGGCAATCTGCCATATCCTCTGTGGAGTGTGCTGTGTCATGTATCATCTCAAGTTCTAACAGTCATTTTGTACGTAGCAATAGTTGATGTGATATGCAGGGTAATGCACTGTGAATAATGCAACATTGTAGGTAATTAACTGGTTTGGGCTAATCAGAGAATAGAGATTTAACTTCTTATTTGTTATCCATTCATCCACTGACTGCTGTAGATCAACTATAAACTTTGGGTCCAGTGACACCTTGTAAGAGTTTTTTTCCTCACATTTTATATAATGTGTTTTACTTGAATTTTGGTTAGGGATCAAGTAAAAAGTTGTAGCCATCACTTACAATTTTTGTGGATTGTTCTTCCCAGGTGTCCTGTTTTCTGCTGTTAACCAAATAAATACATAATCAGTCATTAGACAGTCTTTTCCTTGGGTGAGGCTTTAGCCTTGAAACTATAGCTGTTTTTGTAGACAAGTTTGCACCTGTGTTGAAGTCCATTACTTGCTTTGAGAGTTTTTGTATTAAAGTACAAAGAAAGCCTCAGATGAAGTCACAAACCACATCCATGCAACCATTGTCAAGTTTGGTGGACCTCTGGACAGCTGGAAAGGCTAAACCTTTTGAAAAAGTTAAGTCAGGACATCAGGATTTAAACACTGCCAGAAATTATATTTTCACTTTGTTCTTTGACTGTGAAAAAAGCCCATTTATGTAAACTTCAGTACACCCTTCTACAGTTAGTCTCAGTGTAAGCTTTAGTTTAGTGTCTTTGGATTCCAGCAGGTTCCATGAAGTTCTCGACCAGTCTTGCAGAGTTTGCACTAACGGTTGTGATGCAAGGAACTTAAATTTTTGTGGAAAAAAACCCCAACCAATGAGCAAGCCCAAAATGAGCTGTGGCCCCAACGAAAATATACAGCTCAAAGATTGCTGTCTTAGATTGTGAAAGAAAATGCATGGTAGCCAATGCCAGCTGCAAAACCTACAAGAACCTGGCTTCAAGGAGTGCCTGTCAGCAAATCGGAAATCTTTTAAAAATAATATATTTGGGCTCATTGTACTAAAGTTTTTGTATTCTTGTTTTTCTCTGTAACCATGATGTTATACTTCTTTTTAATGTGAAAGCTTAATTTCTGAGTTAATTCTGTAATACTAAGAGTTGTGATAACAAGAAAAGTTCCAAGTAAAGGAAGACTTACCGTAAAAATTGTGATAGTAACATCAAAAAATGGCAGCAGACTTATTCTTAAAATGCAGCACTTTTGGTTATCAGTGATGTAGTTTGTGGGCACATGTAAGAAGCCCCATCAAGCTTTCCTCATCCTGAAGAGAGTCGATTTTTATCTCTGTTGTGATCTTATAGCCTCCTTTTCTCACCCCTCCTTGGGATGAATTATTAATCACAACATCACTGAGTGTGAACCCAAGGGTACTGCAGAATTTATAATTGGTATCTTCTTTTTTTTTTTTTTTCAACTTAGATATGAAGCTTACACTGTCATGTTCACAAACTGGCCATTGCTCTATGACAATTAGCAAATATTAGGTAAGGAAAGGATGTAATTTATTACAGCAATAATATAATACTAATGTGTGATGTTAGTTATATTGGAGAAGACCATGAAATGCAGGGTCCTTTCTCTTCCAGATAGATAGGATAGTAAAGGCCAAGGCTTGAACAGTGTAAATGCAGCCAATGTTTTGTGGCTAAGGTACAGGGCCTGGCACTTGTCAGAAAAGAAGGTGAAGGAAGAGAGATAAATTGGGGTTTGATGGTGATTTGCTTCCGCATCCAAAGAAGACAGTCTCATCTTTAAAAATCACAAGAACCTGCATGTTTTCAAAAGTGATTGGTGACTTTTGAAAATGAGTTTATAAGTATTTGAGTTCTCAAACCTAGGTGTTTTGCTGGGATCCATTTTTCAAAGGGCCAGAGGCCACTGTGTTCTGCAAACAAGGATTCCTTTGGGCTTTTCAGTGTGGATGGCCTGGGCCTAAGGCATCCACAGTCAGAGATTGCCTTAGAAAAATCTTTTCCATTAAGGATTAAACTAGATAAGAGCAACAGCGGAGCAAGTGCTTAGGTAATGGAAAACTGCATTATGTAAAATGATCACTATTTTACAAGCTGTCTCCAAACCCATTTCACTTTTGATCTCAAACTGCAGTTGTTTGCAAATGGCAAAACCTTTGAGCTCTGCCACAGGATGCTTCTGGTCTTAAAGGCTTAATTGTGTTTCCAAGATGCTGCTGTTTTTATGCATCAGAACATTCTCCTAGAAGAAGCATTTGGGAACTGTGATCATGGATGAGGGGCTGATCCCAGGGCAGTCTCATGTATCCCGAAATGCAAGGTGGTTGGCAGGTGATGAAATCAGAACGCTATTTGATTTTACAAATTGTATGGAATATCCCAGCGTTTGTACATCTGAGAGGCATAGTTGTTCAGGGAAAGAAGGACATTTCCTTTGGTTGATTCCAACACACCTTGCTCCATTCATCCATACTCTCTGCTCAGGTGCTAATAATTACTCTGGAAAATGTCAGTGTGTTTCTTGTGCAAGAAAGGAACTGTCAGGCTTGGTTCCACCTGATATTATGGAAACAGATGTCCATGCAGATTCTGATTTGCTTCAGAGTTGTACCACAAGACAAAATATTAATAACATAGGAAGGTGCAGATCACTAACCTACGTTTTACTTTCCACTTATGAACAGTTCAGTCTTTACCTGCATGTGTGCATGCTCTACTCCACAGAGACTTTTTTACAATACAGCTGTCAACAGCATAATAATGGAGAACTCATTAAATGGCAAATTGCTGTATGTTACAATAACCTCATTCAGTTAAAAGTTAATCCCCTTCTTCTGCTTCCCTTGTAAGTGTCATGAAGTGGCAGTTACCCAAGGTTTTTAGTAGGTGAAACAGTAATGGTAATGCAACTTATTTTTATAAGGCAGCTTTCAATATACATGGGGAATTAATGTTCTCCCCTTTGTTGGGTTTATCTTCTTTGGTAACCTGTTGCACAGATGTAGGAGAAAATGAGAAGAAAATAACACTTTAGCTGTTATTTGAATTGTATTTCTCTGATTATTTGCATTTTTGCAGGGCCTGATTAACAGAATATCCCACTGACATTAGTTTCACTTGAAGCTGTTCGAACTAAGCGTTTCTAAAAATTAGATCATGATTCAATAGAGCAAGCAATTTATGGCTTAACTCCAGGCCTCGATAACCCAGAGCATTATTCTGTTGTGAAGATTGGTTTTGGCAGCAGGAAAGCTAGAAAATCCTTTCATCCATCTCAATATTCACCTACTACAGAAGTTGTCTTTCAGTTCAATACTGACCTTTCAGTTAGGTGAACAGCAGTCTTACAGTTTTCCTACTATTGTGCACCACAGCAGAGATGTAGTTTTTTTGATTGATGATAGTCTAGTAGTAGCAGATCTGTTTGGAAAAATAATTGACGTGTGTCACCGGCTCCAAGTCTGTACTAAATTTAGCCAGTCTAGGAGCAAGCAAGGCCAAGTTATCTAATATATTTGCTTTTCACTAGTACTCCTAAATAGAGCTTTGCTTTCCCTATGGGGAGATCCCGACATCTCCAGGTGCCCTAATGCTCCCACGCTTGGAAGCTGTACACATGGACTTCCTTGCGCCTGCAACCTAAAATATGACCCTCCTTGTTCCTACCTCAGGTTTGCATGCACGCAGTCCCTAAAGGCTTATTGAAACATTACTTACAAATAAAAATAGATGTTCTTAAAACCAGATCAGCTGAGGTGGTGGTCACATGTTTCAAAGCACTTGGTGACAACAACAGTTTTAGATGGTGCCATTCCTATCTTCCCCAGTATCATTTGTTCTGGTAGCCTGTGCCGTGGCTTATGTTCTGGTTTAGCTCTCTGTGAGATCGTGCTGTGAACCAGGTTAGATTGATCCAAATAAACAGTCTATTCAGGCTTTTTCCTTTTTAAGGTGGGGCAGGGATGAGCAAGAGATGGAGAGATTTCAGGACGTATCTGAAAACTCTGATCAAGTATCCTTCACCTCACTAGATCCTCACTTCTCAATAGCTGAGGTGTGCCTCATAGCTGAAGTACCACAAATAGCCAGTCAAATGAAAAGAGGACTAATTTCACTTGGAGGGAAATGCTGACTAAACATCTCTCCAGGCTGCCAGTTCAATTGTACTTACCTGCAGCCATTTAAAGTTTTTAGAATTTGTGGGGGGGGAAACAAAGGAAAAAAACCATAAGCTGTGCGATTACATTTAGATCAATAATCATTGCTAGGACAGAGTTCATTAGATTTCTGCAGGTGTATTGTCCTTACCATTGGCGAGCCTTGTTTAGAGTGTTTGGATGCTACCATGACATGAATAAATGAAATTCTTGCATTCCCCAAGCCTGATTCTGCAGCATTACACAGTACCTGTAGGGTGCTTTCACCTGCCTGCTTTGAGGCCAAGCTCGCTGTTTTGCAGGCCTATGCCTTGGAGTCCAAGGACTTTTTCTGTCCTGTGAAAAAGCCAGAGACTTACAGAGGTCAATAAGCTGCTAGCAGCTGTGTGTTGTTGTGGCCCAGCCACCAGCTTCATGTTCTGTGCTCTTGCTTTATTGCAGCAATTCAGCTTTGTCTCCCTGCCCACGGATGTCCTGGAAATAGAAGTTAAAGACAAATTTGCAAAGAGCCGACCGATTATCAAGCGTTTCCTGGGAAAACTCTCTATGCCGGTTCAACGCCTCTTGGAAAGACATGCCATAGGGTAAATTTGCTGCTTATGCTACTTTCTATTGTTTAACAAGTGGTTGCTGTTTTGAAGTCCATGGTGATATATCATTATAATTGATATAATGATGTTGAGGGGGAGTTATTAAACTGACAGGTGTCTGATGAATGATGTTGATCTTAATTAGAATTTATAGGACTATGGGCCTGACAAAGAATTCCCTCTATAACCCTATCCATTGCATTTTAAAAAGTGAGAGCTGGCATTTAGGAAAGAAAATGTTTCGTGTGTATCATGGCTGTGAATCTGGAGAGTGCAATATTTTCAATTTGGATATTATTTTAATGTTATCAACAGGCTGTTTTCATGTTTCAGGGAGTTACCTATGGGCTAAACTCATGCCAGATCTGTTCCTCCTCCCTTTAATTTCTGGACAGTGGAAATACTATAGAAAAATATATGTGGCATGCTGTAACGTAACTAAATCTTTCTGACCCTACCCTGCTGCCAAGGAATAACCAGTTCACTTGAGCTCACCAGCCCTGCCCTGCTTCCCCTTTGCATGAAAGTCCTGGGCAGGTCTATGCTGCCAAAGTAACAGAAACCAATTTTAGGAAGCTGGATAGTATACAGACAAAGCCAAAAAGTTAAACTTTAAGGTTCAGACCTTGAGGAGCAGGGAGAGAGAGAGTCACCTACTGAGGAGAGCATAGGCAATGCAGTTCCCAAGAAGGCATTTTTGAAAACTAGATCTCAATTCAGCAGAACAGCAGGATGTTGAGCTTGTTGGAAGTGTTTTTGAACAGCTGGTTCAGAAACTGGCTGTGATATTGACAGCTGAATCTACCAGAAGGGACTAACCTACCTCCCTGTTTCTCAAGTAGGGAACATAGAGTAGCTTTTTAGAAACCAGATGGGAAAGAACAGCTTGGGGAAGGTGGAGCCCTATAACTGATATCCCTGTCTTCCCTCTGTATGAGAAGATTTCTCACCATCTTCTGATGGTATCTTCCTATTTTACTTCCTTATTGTAAACACTGTCTATCTAAGGATATACTTTGCCAAGAGCAGTGCCTCCAACCTGCACCTAGATCTGGCTTAGTTTTAATACCATAGTGGCTTTTAAATCTCAGGCAAGCTCAATGACAAGTATACACACAAGTTCAGAAAGATCATACACAAATCTTGAGATCGTCTCATTTATATGAGTTTCTGATGCATGTGAAACTATCCTAGCAAATATATTGGGCCCAACTGGAAGTAAACTATGTTTCTTCAAAAGATGTATAAATATTACTATTTAGTGAACCCTTTACACTCAAAAAATGCTTTGCAAACATTGATTCAGCATCATTTTGGGCAGCTGGGAAGTTAATCTCTTCTATAGTTTCATTCTGTTCTGAGGGGTGGATGAAGTGTGGCAAAGGGAGGGACCTGCACAAGGACAGAATGGAGTCATTGATCAACCTTGTCAGGAAGGTGTTCTCCTGATATTTCAGCTTCATAGAGGTAAGAGGGGTGGAAATAGATGAAGAGCAGTCATTCAGCCAATTTGAAAGGAGAAGGTGGTAAGCGGGGACTGGCCTGTACAGGATTTTGGAAGAAAGCGCAGGAAAGATGAATTTTATGCAGATGGTGAAGGGAAGGACATACAGAAATGCGAGGTTCTACAGAAGAGTAGATACAGTCAGATCAGCAGGGAAGTGAAGTCTTGTTACAATAGCTGAAGTGGGAGTTGTTTGCTTCCCATGTCGATATTTTCATATCCATACTGCAGAAGTTCCATTCCCACCGTTCTCTCTCTATATATACATACGTGCTTGTGTATCTCAGAAGCCTGTCTTACTCACTGGCTCAGCTGTTCCATTGTAATTGAAGACATTGTCCTCTCCTTCTCTGCCATTCGTTCTCTCGTATGCAAGTCAACATGCCCTCATGGCTGGGTTGAATAGCCTTTGAAAACCATTATGTGTTTTTGTAGGACACAGCAGCTTTATCTATGCACAGTAGACATTGGGTAGGTTATAGGCTATTCTGACGATATTTGTTTTCTTTCAGGGACAGGGTTGTAAGCTACACTCTGGGTCGCAGGCTTCCTACAGATCATGTCAGTGGCCAGCTGCAGTTCCGATTTGAGATAACTTCTTCCATCCATCCAGGTAATTCTCAGTCTTAACCCATCATTTATCTAGATCTTGGTTTTTTTGCTTTGCATTTTTTCTCCTCAGAAATCTGAATTCATTCCTGGCTGCTCTGGGACTTTAGGTACAGTCATGAGCAAAGGAAGGTGCATAAAGATCCCCGTCACAGGATGCATCGTGAGTCACAACTTCTTCCCTGTTTCCCCTTAGCTTAGGGCTACTGCTGTCTCGTATCCCCCTGTTCTTGGCTGCTTCAAATACTTTGCCACATCACTGGGAGAGAAGATGGTGGAAAACTAAAGTCTGCTTCTCTATCACCTGTCCTGGGGAAGTGCTAGATGGGCTGTTATTTGTACAGTCATCTGCATTTGAGCACTTCATAAGTAAAAATGGAGAATGTAACAGTAGAGATTATTAGAAACTTTCTCATTTTGATTATTTTTAATGGAAAAAGTAAAACAAAAAATAATTCAATGTTCCCCTCCCTTTTGGTTTGGTTTTGGTTCACATTCTTCTGTAGTTATTAGGAAGTCACTGTCATGATGGTGTAAGTTTGAACCTTGGTTTTCATGTCAAAGTCTCAAGAGCATTGCTTAGGGACTTTTTGCCTTTCTATGGTAGTGCCGTCTAGGTACACTTTGTCAAGCCGACAGCAGCTGCATTAGTGGTTGGAAATCGTGACCTGCCCCTTGCTGGAAAACCCTGACCTTCTGTCTTTTGACTATTTGGATGGCATGAAAGAGCCCAGGTTATCTGGCAACCAGGAGGAGGTGGTACAGATGAGGATCATATCAAAGGATGTTGGGGAAAGTTTCCGCCTTTCAGGGGTGTGAAAAACAGTTTTTTAAGTTCTCTGTTGTGGAGTCCTGTCAGTTTCGGCATGACAAGAAAAATGTCATTAAAACCTCAGGGAAGACTTCCTTGTCATTCCCATGATATTCCTCCAATGCCAGTTTGGCTCAAAGAGGAGTTTCAAGAAGGTGTTACCTTCAGATTATCTTGCAAGGAGGCAGGGTGCTGCATACAGATTACCACCTTGAGTAAGCCCCATGATTGTTAAATCCACTGTACAAAGACTGCCTAGCAAAAAAAGCAGTATTTCTTGATAGTTGCTCAGTTGCCCACTCATTTCACACTGTAATTTATGCTTTTAATTTTCTCAGATTGCTGTGGATGCCTGTGCCCCCACAGCCAAGCTTCTGGTTCGGTCAACGCTTCTTGTTAAAGGAGTAAGTAATTTCTTTTCCTGTCACATACAGATGATGAAGAGGTCTCCATTAGTGCAGATCCTGAGCCAGCTGACCTCCAGGAAAGCCCTGCAAACAACCCCACAGAGGAAAGCCTCGGTGAGCCTCCATGCATCAACACAGTGACCTCAGAAAGTACAGCTCCAGAACAGCTAAATGGATACAGTGTGAACAGTGTCGATAGCCCAGGGGCTGTCAAACCACCTGGGGAAGTCAACCAGAACAGCTTAAATGAAGAGCTAGCAGGAGATGGGGAGGTTGATGCGGTGCCAGTTCCTGAGCCCTTGGAATCCATCCCAGGAGAAGTGCTGCCTTCTTTGAGTGCTACGGACCTCACGGAGCAGCTGGCTCTGATGGCTTGCATGTCTCTTCCTGAGACTGATGTTAGGGAAAATAACAAAGTCAATTCTGGTACTCAGGGAGCTGGTGGAGTCTTGACCAGCATAGAAACGTTAGATATTGATGAGGTGAGTGCAGATGTGCATGCTGGCAAGGACCTAGAGAAGAGTCAGGAAGAAGAAGGGGCTTCAGCCCAGGAGGAGGAAGACAACAAGCTACAACTGAGGACCACAGCAAAGAGGAAAAACAGGCCATGCTCCCTGCCTGTGTCTGAACTTGAGACAGTCATAGCTTCAGCTTGCGGTGAGCCAGAGACACCTCGCACGCACTACATACGGATCCACAACCTGCTCCACAGTCTGCCCTCGGCACAGATGAGCAGCGATGGGGAAGAAGAGCAGGACGGTGGCAACGGTGGGGAGAACGATGAGGAGTCTACAGTCAAGGAGGTGTTGGAGAAGGAGGTGGTCAGTGAGAGTGAGACAGTGGCAGCAGAGCCTCCTCTGGAAAATGAGGCTGAAGAGAACTTCAGCCAGAGCACGGTGCCTCCGGGGACCTTGGATGAGCAACTCTGTGACTTAAATGATGGGCTGTTGGATGGGGAACACCCCAGGACAGGAAGCGAGAGCGAGTCAAGCTCCAGGCCCAATGGTGACAATGAATGCGAGGCGTGCGACACCTCTTGCTACAGCCCCTCTTGCTACAGCACTTCCTGCTACAGTACCTCCTGCTACAGCACTTCTTGCTACAGCACCTCCTGTTATGACAGTAACAATCGCTTCTCCAGCCATACCCGCTTCTCCTCCGTCGACAGTGCAAAGATTTCTGAGAGCACGGTCTTTTCCTCACAGGATGATGATGATGAGGAGAACAGTGCTTTTGAGTCAGTGCCAGATTCAGTACAGAGCCCTGAGCTGGACAGGGAGCAAGTGGATGGCTCCTCCCAGTGGCCAGATGAACTAGTAGCTCATGGTGGGAATCCACAAAGAGCCACAGAGAGTCTAGACACCCCAATAGCAGGTCCAAGCAGCAGAAGAGAAGGTTAGATCCTGAGAATCGATGCGCTGAGCAACCCTGATTATCTGCATGTCACAAAAGGCATCAGATAATCAAGGTTTCAGATAGCTCACGGTTTATTTCGTACAAATCTGGGGGCTGTGAGCTGGGCCAGATATCAGGGAGGGCTGGATAATTGAGCCTGTCCTTAAAAATCCCGGCAAAACCAAATAAATCAAATGGAGATCTATATATATGGATTCCTGTAGATATACATGCATCATTATAAAATCAAGTTTAGCTACTGTAGTTATGTGGCAGATCAGCATTATCACATCCACCAACTCATTCCTTATTTCCTGGGATTGTTCCATTTCACATATCTGATGTGCTGCCATGTCTCTGATAGTAAGCAAGAGGGCCAGCTTGTGCTTGTCAAGGGGCAGATATGCCAGCTAAAGATCTGGGCCAGTGTCTCTATATGATTGGTAGCCATGCACAGTCATAAACATGGAGAAGTGCAAATATTTGTCTCTTTCAAACCCAGTTTTGTAGCCCTGTTTGTTCCAATTCCCCAAGTATCAAACAAATCTACCTCAAATTTCACAGACCATAGGGCACCTCAACAGAGATTTTTTTTTTCTTAGGTGCTTTGCAAATTGAACTATATTGAACAAAATTCTCATGTCCTTATCCTTCTCTAGAGATAAACATACTTAAGAAAGTAATTTTTTGTCTTCATAATTTAGGTACTGTTTTTCCCAGTCCTTCCAAACTGTTACATTAAATTTCTCCCTTTGGTAACCCATTTTACATCGTATGGAGTTACATGAATGGTGGGTTTGATCACTCATCTTTTCTTCAGCTAGTGTATCATTTTTCTCCAGCTAAAGAAGTAAAAGCCTCAGCAGCTGCTAAGGAGTATGCAGCAAGGTCAAGAGGTAGTCTTTGCATTCCCAAATCCTGAGTCATCTGTCTCCCACTATAAGTGACACCAAATTAAAATGGCACCAAAAGGATAACATATTTGGGGATCACTGGGAAACCCCAACCAAAGCATCGTTCTACTTTTTCCTTCTCTATTCCCAGTTTATTTACCCCAACCTTCCCACTGCCACAGACGTGCCCCAGGAGAAAGAAAGGTGTAAGGGTGGCCTTACACACTGGACTGTGTAAAGACTTTCTAGACAGCTGGGCCTAGACAATTATTCGCTCTGCAGAGCAGAATCTAGCCCAAAGAATTAAATTCTCAGAAGTACACAGAGGTGTAGAAACCCACAGTTTCCTTCCTTGCAGGCGAGGGTCTTTGCGTGTGGACAGCATTTATGTGCAAGTGTACTTAAGGGGGCACGAACGTGTGTGTGTGTGAGACCATGCTTACAGATTTGATGGTTATTTTGGACTCTGTGTACTTTTGAGAGGGGATGTGGGGGGAGAGGGTGTCTTCTGCATATGGATTCAGTACAGCTCCAAGACTGTGCCCCTTGAGCCTGTATAAAGGGCACTGCAGTGTTCACGGTGGCTTTGCTTTGATTAGCTGAGAGAGAGTATGTCTGAAGGGCAGCCCGGCTCTTAGCGCTCTTTTGATATCACCGGGAGTGCTTCAGTAAATGTGCACGTTGCTTCATGACTTGGCAGTACAGTAGATGTGGCCACCTCCATCCACTCCAGGTGACTGATACTACCATGCTTCTGCTGGCTTGGCGTAACTATCTTGACTAGGGGAGAGTCAATTATGGTGAGGTAAGTAAAGAAAAAAAGATGGATGATCTGGTAGTTGGTGCTACAACACCTGGAGTAACAGCACAGTTTTTAAGGCTATGAGAGATGGAGTTTTAGCACTGAGTAATAACTTACATAACTCTGCTGTTTGTTCAAAACATGCAGCAGATGCAACTGTGAGATATGCCTATACAGAAGTGGTTTAATGAAGACATTTAACAGGCCATACGGTATCATCAGAGCACCTAGAAGAGGGAGTATTTTCATCTAAGCAATTTTTCTCACTTCTGGATGGTGTGAGATTTTTTTACAGTTTTATACAAAATTGGCTTCTGCCTTCTAGCTGTTGGTAGTTTGAAGAAAAAATGTATTTTTTGATAAATGATTTTTTACATTTGATAGCTATATGTTTGGTTTTTTTACAAAATGTTCATTCTTAAGCTATAAAGATTCTGACATTAGACAGCTAAACCAGCCAGCACACAGTGAGTTTGGCTTAACTGAATGGTCTAGTTTTTAATTTTGAAGTATCTTTGTGTAATTTTCTGGTGATGTTGGAAATGCTAAATATATTTTTTCCCTAAGCCGCATCTTGCTGATGCATGTAAATGTTTTTATGCAATTCAGATTGTATCTGTATTAACAAGCCCACCTGGAGCTGGAGGTTATAGTGAAAAACTGTTACCACACAATATGAAAATATGTCCATTAGTAGGATAAATAGTCCTGGTTTCTAAGGTTTTAAGGACAGACCAAGAAGGAATCTTAATTCTGGAACCTGTGAAGTTTTAATGTGCAGGTTCCTTATTCTCACAGTTAAGTCTAAGATAAGGAATGCTTTTTCATCCCTACTGTAACTTCTTAGTTTCTTAAAGGATTCTATAAACATTGACTAGATCTTAAGTTATTTGTTCCTTTCAACAGAACATGAGTTTGCTTAGGTTTCATTTATTTAATATTTGGATATATAGACATATATACAATGTTAGTGTTTAAAAACTTCCTCTGCACTGTCTACTGTGTATCTGTCCCTTCTTCTTCTTTCCCTCTTCTGTATCTCAGGTCTTCCTTCTTTATCTCGGATCCTGACTATGTCTCACTATCTTTTGTCCTCCACTTCTACCACCTGTCTCCTACCTGTTTCTGGTCCTTCTCTCATTCTCCCTCCTTCCACCCAAGATGGACTCTTTGAATTTTGAAAAATACCTATAGAAGGGGATGATCTTCTGCTTTGCGGGGACTGCAAAATCCTGCCATTCTGATCCACTTATACAGCCATTGATCTTTTGGAAAAGCAGAGAAAGATCCAAGGCAGTTTTTAGCCTCGTAGTGCACTGATGGGATCAATTAAAAGTTGGAACCAGGATTTTGCATGTTCCTACCAATTTCTGCAGAAGCTTGAGTTTGGTTGTACATGCACAGTATTTCTCAGAGATCAAGCCTGATTCTTCTCTCGCTTACACTTGTGTGTCTATGAGTCCAGAATCTGGCCCATAATAGTTTAGCATTGACTCAAACCTGAGATCAGAGCCTTGACTTGCATTATTTTAATAATTCTTTGGCATATGAGTTGTTATTAAAATAGTGCCTGAAAATAGGAATAACCAGAGCTGCTAGTACACCAGGCTAACCTATTTAAAAAATAATCACTTGTTTTACAGTAGCACATTTTTTGAACCACATTGTGAAAACAGTGAATGACTGTCGATGTCTTGAATATCTTGTCCGTAGGTGATTGTCCTTTACTCCATAATTCTCAGCCAGTCAGCCAGCTTCCTTCTCTGAGGCCTGACCATCATCACTACCCAACTATCGATGAGCCTCTTCCACCAAGTAAGCTTTAGTTTTTTAATTTATTGCATTTTTCAGCTTTTCCTGTTAACTCAAACAGTGTAGAGGTCAGTATGTCTTTCTAAATAACCCCATCTGTCTTGTATATACATTCTCCAGAACCCAAGCAATATGCCCTTTTGTTTCCCTTATTTGATCCTGACTTCAAGTGTTGTCATGTTATTTTGGACAAGCTCCATAACCTCCCTTTGCCTTGGTCTGTCTTCTTCCTTAGCTACCATGAAATGAAAATAGTATTTCCCTGTTTCCAGTCACTGTGTTTAGACTGGAATGAGTGAGTATCTGTCAGGTGTTCCAGAAGCCTTTCTATAAAGCTTTCTGGGTGGTGTATCAGCAAAGTACTCCGATTTTTCTAGAATGTTTGTCTTCAAGTTTTCCATAACCAACTTCAAAGATGGTTTGGGATGGCAGTCCCTCTGGTCTGTCAGCTCTGCTTGCAGGTCCAGCAGGAACCCTTTCACAGTCAGGATGCTCCTGGGACAGACAGGTCCAAATCTGAACAAAACCAGCAGAAGCTAGGAAAAGGCAGCTCACGCAGAGTGGTCTTGTTGTACTGTCTTTGGATTTGATAATCAGTGAATTTTATGTTCGTTACGGACTGTAATGGCGTCTGCAGTTGCATTGGGTAAAAATGAGAGGGTCTTAAGTAGCATGATCTTAAGTAGCAGGCTGATAATACAGGATTTTTACCACCGGATCAACTGCTGGAGATGTTTTCACTCGTCTCTGTAGCCTTCCCCTTGTGAATTCCTGGAGGACTACCCCGCTTTTTGCATTGACGTTAAGTGCCCAGCAGAGCGCACTCTATGCCCTGCAACGTGCTGCTGATCACCTTTCAACTTCAGTGCATGATTTAACAACCTAAAATGTGCAGTGCCTCAGAAAAACAACCAGGCATATAAACAAAGCACTCTTATTTTCTTCAAAGCTCGAGCAGGGAACACACTTATTTGGTCTGTGGTGCCCTTGACAAATAATTCATCGTTTACCAACCATGCTGTCAGTATTCCCTAAGCCAAAAATATCCCCGATGGTGGCGTCAGCTGCACAGTAGCATGAATGATTCAAATGCCTTTAGCCCAATGAAGTCTTATTAGAGTCCCACTGTGGCTTGCCAGTGAATGATGGAATGGGAACGGTTACTTCTGTAACAGGCAAATATTTCTCTTCCTCCCACTCTTACCTCAACACTTTGTGAACGGAGCACATTCCCCATTAGATGACTTAATGATAGGACACTGACACCAGCTCAGGTAAACAAAACATACTGTCAATCTGTTCCATATTCTTCCATCACAAATGTAATACATTTTTCCTCTTTCTTTTAATTATCCTCAAAAGGCAAATATTTCTACCACTGGTTTTCACAAGTGCTTTCACAACAGGGTTTAAGGACATGAAATGCAATGTGTGATGATACAGTACAGAAGTGATATCCCTTTGTAGGATTTTATTTTAGCATTTGCATATAACATCATTTCTACAATAAAGGCTGACACCATGGGCTTAAATATATTGATCTTAATAGGAATAGACTGTACTAAGTTAATTTTGGGGGGGAAAAAGTTGAATTGGATAATATCACTTGGGAAGCCTGTTTCCAAAAACTCTCCATGAAATTTTAAGGCCATTGCAAAATGAAAACTATAGCCTTAACCTAGAAATGTTTCTTCTTCTAACATTCAGTATCACTATCTCAGTGCCTTTAATGCCTCTTAATCCTGGATAAATAGTTTTCAATCATGTGAAAGGAAGAAACTTTATATTTTAAACCTGAGTTATATGATCAAACCTGGCTCACTTCTCACATGTAGCATTAGCTTCCATCCATAACTAAGAGTTTAAGATAATTTGCCAGTGCTGCAAGTCCAGTGTTGACTGGTTTTACTTCAGTCATGGAGAATCTTCTGGACAGTCTTCTTTCTCTTTTGAATAGTTTTCTGAATAACTTTGTTTTATCATAACCCCACAGCAGTTGGTCTCAGGGAGGAAATTTAATTTCAGACAGTTTTATTTAGGAAAGTAAGGTAGAACAGATTCATTATTTATGTAGGAATGTCATAATGACCAATCTGAATGTTAAGGCCTATACAAGATTAACAGAACATTTGCAGAGTTTGTACGGTCTCATGACAGCGTTAATAGTCACCCCTTACTACGCGTGTGTTTGCTAGTACTGCTGGAAACCCTACAGAACTGAAGCCAAGAAAAATACATGTGCCCAGTTCAGAGCTGCTCTTTGCCGAAGGTGTGGCTGAGCTTGGAAAGGAAAAGACAGCGTATTTACTTTGCCCTGCCTGGATTATGGTCCTGCCAGAAAAGGTTGCGTCTTCTGGTATAAATCAGAGCAGTTTCAGAGGCTGCTGTGAAATACGACTCAGCTGACAGAGGGGGACTGCTGGAGAACAGAACCAGTACTGTCCCATCCCCAGCCTGTGCTCCAGCATGCTCTTACTGTGAAGGTTAGATGGAGGTTAGTCTCTGTTGTAGTCACAGTCTTATTTTGCCTGAAAAACTAACAAAAGACCCTGAGGAGATCTGGCTGCTTCCTAGATCACCTATGCCCCTGAAGTAGCATGAAGGGACTTGAGCACAGCTCAGAAGCAGAGTTCTGTCTGTCAGTTCACCTGTCAGCCTGTTCGTCTCTCTGTGCAGGTATCCATCCATCTGTCCACAAATCTGGTATCGTATGCAGCCTCAGTGACTTGTGTGACTTACAGGTTGTCTTGTGGGAAGGCAGAAAGTGCACCTGCACCTATATACGACAAAAGTATCTGCACCTGCCACCCTCTGACAGCCTTCCTGGGTGACCAAAAGAAGAGTTATTCAGCTGATTAGAAATGCTGTTGCAAGGAGCAGTACTGCTACAGGTTTCTCAAAAGCCATGGGGGACACAGTTCCTGATATGTTAGCATGCCAATGCAAGTGTCAGCCCATGGTTTCAGGTGTATATACCCATAAAGCAATGAATAAAGCAGCACTCACAGATAGGTGTAGTTCTTGTCTGTACATACTGCTGCTGGATGTCTGATATATCCAACAGAGACAGCCTTCCTGAAATTGTAATCCAGTCTGCATGATCCTGACCTGATGTTTTCACTGTGACCTCCAAGCTCTGGACAAGTTTCGTTGCTCCTAGATTTCCAAGTATTATGCTTAGGAGCTTAGGAACTCTGAGTTGCATTTAATTAGAGAGACACTGTAACATAGCCTCTAGAGCCAGTAGTGGGCAGGGCTGGATTATGAGAAGGCCTTGTCTGACTGTGTAATTGGGTAGTATTATTTTTACTAAGTGTCCATCAGCAGGCTTCAGGCCAATATGACCAGTTGGTGTCTTCTATAGGCTGTCTAGAGTGGATCTACAGCATTGCCTACGAGCTTCCAATTATCCATTGACCTTTATTATTCTCAGCTTGTTATATGTATACTACAGTAGTGTGGGGTGAGGGCTAGGATTTGTCCTTTGCCAGACAACAGCAAGGAAAACAAAGATCTTCATGATGTTAAGGTACCTCATGTCACCTTTGATCTGGCCAAGATTATTTCCTTGATGATGTTGCAGATAATGCATAGCTCCAGAAGGACCATTCCCCACCAACGGTGGTACACCTGCCACCAGTGGCAGTGTGCTCAGCAAGGCTCTGGCCTTCGGCCTGCCTTATGTGTCAGTCTGATTTCCTTCCATGTGCATCTGCTGTACTTGATGTGCTGGTTTTCACTGTCTTATGTTTTAGACATTGTTTTCACAAAGCTGTGATCTTGTTCTTGAAACAGCTACAACAACCTTGGGAAACTTTACCTGGTGGGAGGAAGAGAGAGTCCTCTCCTTAAAATTATATAGCGTTTTTCACAGTGAGAGACACTGTGTGTGTACCTGTGGTGTGACTATAGGTTTCGCATCTATAAGAACTGAGGACACATCTATAACTACTTAGAGGACACGTCTACTACTATAACTACTATATAAGGACACGTCTATAACTACTTACAGTCAGCTTTGAAAGAAATAATGCATGTGCATATGGCTCTTGTTGTTTTGGAGTCTAACAGAAAATTCCTCCAAGGACTCCCAGTGCCCGTCTTTTAAGGTTTGTGGGATTAACGTGTCAGCGGCAGCCAGCCATAGACTTAAGACAGCCTACACTTGGGTGGGACCAGCCCAGGTATGGGAACTGAATTTACCCAGGGCTAGCATTCAGGGGATGGGAACTGGTCATGAAGGATAGGTTTCCAGACACAGCAGGAAGAGGTACAACTTCAGTCCTATGCTTAGAGAGCAGGAGACAAAATACATAAAGTAGGAAATCCAGCTGATCTGAATTTGATCGTAGAAAACCATAGAAGAAGGAATGGGCTCATCAGGGAGGAGGATATCGTAGTAAGAGTATGGGCATAAGAGGAAGTGTTTGCCCCCAAAGGTAATCACCATATGTGGATTTGTGTGTGAATGTGAGTGAGGTTTGTTTATAAACACATGTAGAAAGTATGTGCATATATTTACATAGATATGTCATCAGCTGATGGATCATGTAGAAATATGAAGCTAGCAAGTCTAATTTATATCACTACTCCATACATTCCAACCAATTTGATATGTGGCTTTGCTACCTAACTCACTTCTGAATTTCTCCTGTTCCAAACAGTTTTTTTATCAACATTACCATTTTCCGCAAGCCATCATATACCAAATAACTTTTAGTTTTCAGTCATGGGACAACTTAAACATTAGTAGGAAACAATAGTGATGGAAGGCTCAATATTATGCTGCAAACTTTCAATCTAGTTGGCATTCATCAGAGCAATAGATTTCTGATACTCATCTGTTTACAGAGATTTCTAAGGATATGTCCAACCAGGCTGTGATCAGTTTTCAGGGGAGCCTTTAATTGCTGTATGGTATCCTTTGAAGCCACTTTATAAAAAAGAGAGAAATTACACGTTTGTTCTGAAACATAACAAAAAAGAAAACATGGGATTTGCCGTATTATTTCAGATGTAATCCTTTTCTTCTAAGGGTTGGTTCTATGTGGCTACCCCGATATGCAATGAATCCAGCCAATTAGTATTACTAATTGTAAAATTACCCAGCCCTTTAAAAAATTTAGCCACTATGTCACTTGTTTTTCATAGTCTATGGTAGTGAATTCCATAGGCTACCTATGTGCTGTGTGTGAAATGTTTATGTATTTGCATATACTGCATATACATATATATATAGACAAGCACATAGTATATGTACACATTTGAATGTATACTTTTAATATATAAACATAATATATATTGCATGCATGTAGACTATATATATAGTATCTCTCGTGTGTATATACCCTGTCTGTGTATATGTACGTGTATGTATATTTATCTCCCGCATTTAGGTTTTCTGGAAGGCATCACACTGACAGCATCACCCCTTCCTTTTTTTCTAACCTTAGATTGGGAAGCTCGGATAGACAGCCACGGGAGGGTATTCTACGTTGATCATGTCAACCGAACCACTACGTGGCAGCGCCCCACAGCCGCAGCAACGCCAGATGGGATCCACAGGTCTGGCTCCATCCAGCAAATGGAGCAGCTGAACCGGCGGTGAGCACTTGCACCTATATTCCCTTGAGATCTGCGCTCCCTTTTTTCCACGCTGCCCCAGTGGCTTCCTTCCTTCCCCAGTGCATCACATTGGCTCCCTAAGGATTTGTCTTTCCTCCTCACCCAAGTCCAATGTACATGTTCCTGTCCCTGCTGCTGATGTCTTTCAGCCTGCAGGTGTGTGTGCTGTGGGTGTCTGGTACCCAAACTTGCCCACGAGAAGCGCTGTTGAGTGAAAGATGTTGCAAAACGTTTCAAACAGCAAGAAGAGGCTTTTGGAAAACTTCTTTGAAATGACTCCCAGAAGAGAAGGGAGTGTTCTTCCAAAAGTTGGAGTCACTTTTGCTGTTTAACTGTAAGAGTGGTATCGATGGGTTGGCATCTAGTGCTATGCTGCAGAGGTGTCTGAGCTGACTGTTATTGAAATAGTGTTGCCATATCAGTGTGGCATTTCTACTCTAGCTAATTAGGCTTGTTGAAAGGTCTGTCTCCTTTTCCAGGGCAGAGCACTGCTCTAATAGGACTGTACACGTTTCTAGACGTAGACAGATCTGCTTAGTGTTGCATTGGGCCCTGTAAATCTGTCAGTTCATTCTGAGCTGGCTGAGATATCTCTTAACATGGTGCACATTTTCTCTTTGTTTGTCTAGTCCACGCATAGATTTGTGTATCATTTCCTTCTCATGCTTGCCTTTCAGACTGAATTTAAGAGGAAAGAGAAAAAAATAAACAGTTGGTCAAAAATCCTCCCTTTTTACTTCAGAAAAGGGTTTTTTTTTATTCTCTGCTTACTACAATGATATGGTTTCTAGAAAAAGACAAGGAAAACTGAAATTATATTCTAATCATAGCCTGCAAAATGCCACAAAAGTTTTTTGGTCTTTTTTTCTGTGCTAAGAAAAAGATCTGCAGCTCGGAGAAGGATGCAGAGTTTCAAAGTACTCTTTTCAGAGTGCAGAATAGTTTGGGAGTTACTGCATGTAAAGAGAACTGCGCCCTGAATGGCAGCGACTAGAAAGTTAATGTAACTTGTGGAGAGCAAACCAGCCTTCTTAAAGTGGTTGTTTTGCGATGTAAGTTGACACCATCAACACACTCTTGAAGAATTTCTCCTTTTTTTCACCAAAATTAATTATTTTGGATGGCATTTCATAGTATACGTTATGTCTTGCAGAGGTGAAAGAACCTGCTCAGTATTTGTTTTCATTATAGCTTTCCTCAGAATGTGTCAAGCTACCATGTTAATATTAAAAAAAACTAGAGAAAGTGAATGTTTAATGTAGATTCTTTCAAGGGATCTACATGACTTCTCTGCCATTTAGTATTTGTCTTTAAGAGGCATTTGGGCTATGTCAAAGCTCAGACTATTTGGCTGCCACTTAAGCAAGTTATCTGCCACAGAAAGCAGAAAGCTCTGTTGTGGACATACATCAGCTTTTTTTTTTTTTTTTTTTGAGGTTGAACTCATGTAAGTGCAGCACAACCTGGAAAGGAGTAAGCGCTTGTGAGAGTATGCATAGGAATTTACCATTCTGTTAGTTAACGCAAGTTAATCATTAAACCAGCTATCTCAGCAGAAACTGAAGGGTAGGCATTGTCTTTGTGACCTCCTTCTTCAAACTTTATTATTCCATGTTTTCATGTAGGCTGCCTGGCTTTCTTGGTTATGACTTATCACTGGTTTGGGTTGGGAATTGACAGTTAATAGGACTGACATTCTTTGAATCTCTCTATTTTTAGTATTCGCATATCCAATTACAAAGCGAGAAGTATAGAGGGTTTTCAGCAGTGGCATATCTCTCCTTACTCAAGTCCCATTGGAGACTAAGCACTTTGCAACTTATTAAACATGAACTGTCATGGCTTCTTGGGACAGAGGAAAAAAGCAGGTGATTCTCTGCTCCCTGGCAAAGATCTCTATTGATTTGAGAAGTTAAATACGGAGGTCTCCTACTGTTCCCAAGTTTGAGAACATTTCCTAAGATTCTAGTAAAAGAGATTCATACTGAATCTCTGAGCATTTGTCCAGTGGCAAGTCATTTCTGTATTTTCAAGCTGGCTGTTATAATTTTTAACATTATTGTTGCCCTAAAGCTAATTTCAAATATTTCATGTCTCCAGATTTCAGGAATGTGAGGAAAACTACTTTTCATAAATGGTTATTATCAGCACTGTGGAGGATCGGGCTTTGTTTTAAGCACTCATTTTAGAAATACTATTTTGTTGTATTTCAAATTTCATTATTTGAAATGTTCTTCAGCAAACACACCTGAGAACCATTTTAGGTGAGGCAACAGCAAACATAGACCTTGCTGATAGAATTAGCAGCAGCCTGAACTTTTGCTCTAACCTCAAACAAAATTTGGACTCAAAAATCACTTAGCAGTTTGAAAAAACTTGGCAACTTTTCTTTTTAAACCAATCTACTCACTTCTCAGCTTCCTGGTTTCGTTTGTGGAAGGGAATGGAAAGACCAAAATATTACAAGGAAGCTTGGTATTTCCAGCCCACCCAAAACCACAAAGTTTTGGAAATTCAGCTTGAAAAAAATCCCATAGTTGTGATTGAGCCTAGTCCTGCTTTCCTTCTGTGCTCCAAGCTTCCCATTAACTGTACTAGCCACCTGAGGATACAGGAAATGCAAAAGTGCAATCCAGGTGTTGGGCAAACTCCCGAGACATCCATACTTCTCATTTTAAAGACTCTTGCTCATTTTCTACAGCACTACCTGACTTGCTTACTTGTTAGCAAAGCAGATAAAAGCCCTTGTTGCTCAAGCTCTGTTGGAAAGATACTTTGCAGTGTATGTATATCTAGACTTGTCTTTGCACTAATTTAAAAGGTAATAAGTAACATAAGAAATTATAACCATAAGAGTTAAGACAGCCACAGTGTGGTATTTCTAAACCTCCATTTCTTTGACAAATCACTTCGAAAGTAGACTGAAATTTCCAGAGGCATTCCCATAACTTTTGCACTTTCAATGTTTTCTCCAATTACTTTGGCATTTTCTGGTATTTATATAAGATTATTTTATAGTATTGAGACCCAAAAGAAAAGTGTAGCCTTTTGTTGGCATATGGCTAGTGTTACTCTTTAAGGTTTGCCAATAGGGATTTTCTACCATCTAATTAAATTGAAGCTACAAGGTTTTTTTTATATGTGTGCTTATATCCCTTGATTATATGAACTTCTTTTTTTTTTTTTTCCCTTTCTGTTGCATGTGGGTCTTGTAAAACTCCTTCAGTACTGGAATGGAAAGTTCATTCAATTGCCTGCAGTCAAGTGAATAAAAAAGTAAAATGTGGGTCTAAAACAGAGGGTTTAAAACTGCAGTAAATTCATGCTGTTACGAAACCTGCTATCAGAATTTCCTTGTAAAGATGGATGCTTACTTAAATACAGAATCGCCAATTTTTTAAAAAAAACTTCTAAAGATGCTGTTTATTGAGCTGTCAAAATATACACTAAATGTAGCTTGAAATGACTTTGAGTACTGGGGGGCACACATAGTGCTGTGAAAGTTTAGCGTAAACCTATTAAAACTTTAATTATTTTTCTTAATTATCTCCAGCCCTTCTGCCCAAGATTGGGTTGCACTGAGCTACTGGACATAATGTCTGTTGAGAGATGTAAAAGCCAAATCCTAACTGCTTGTCTTAATGATCCCGTGTCACTTTGAGTAACTAACTCCTGACTAACTTCTAATTTGGAATAAAGTGTGCATTAACAAATGAAGAGAGAGAAAGTAAGTAAAATTTGTAAGCCAGAACTTGAGCTGAGGAAAGAAAAAGGAGTGTAAGTCAGGAAAATGAGAGACAAACAATGCTGGATCAGATTAAATGCAGGCAATAAAGCCATCCTGTTTTATATACATACAGAAATGCAATCCAGAAATAAGGATTAAAAATATTGGGGTAGAGTAAAAGCTAATTAAAATAATTGAGAGTCTATTTTCTTTCTTTCTTTTTCTTTCTGCTTCTTTCTTTCTCTTTCTCCTTATGCTTTCTTTTTCTTTTCTTTCTCTCTCTTTATATGAAATATATTTTCTTTTCAATATATAAGACATATTCATAGCTTTCCAGTAGAACCAAAGACATCTTGGTCTCTCAGCTTATTCGTCTGTCTATGTGAGTGAACAAGTTAACTAGGATTTGGTTTTGTGTAGTGCAAATTCAAAAAACTGTAGGCTATTCCCACAGCCGGGTATATACTTCGTTCCTGATCTGGTAAAGTATTTAGGATTGGGCTCATGCCTAAGACCATGATCAGTCCCATTGACATCAACTAATGTGGCAATTAGTTCCATGATTAGTATGGAAAGGACATTATAGTTTTTTAAGGCATTCTCAGGTTTTTATTCAGAATTTTCTTCTGTCGTCCTCCTCACTGTTGTTTGCTTATCTTTATATTGTTTCCTCTTCCTCGTTCTACAACTAGTCACCACCCAAGCTAAATGCCAAATCCCACTGATTTAAAAAAATGAACATAACACTTGCATCCTCACGCCGTTCACTCAGTTCATGTGTTATATCCTACTCTACTTTTCTGTGGCTGTCATATCAATTAGATGGTAGCTATTTGAGGTCACACTACCTACTAGTTTACATTCCATATTGCCTACCAAAATGGAAGTGTTCCCAACTGCTGGCCATGCAGTATCGTAATAAAGATTTTGTGAACACTCTTAATAGCCTTTATCTTTTTAGGGTTGAGCATGCACATCCAATATTGTAATAAGAAAGACTGAAGGGTACTCAGAGCATCACAGGATTGATCCTTACTTCATTGGTTATGTTACCATAAGACTAAATGAGAGGGGGAACCATGATCCACCAGTAGTTTTAGGTTCCAGATGTCCAGATGTTTTAAAGGGAAGCCTTGTAGCAACCTGTAGCCAAAATACCTGTCTAAATTTGACCTTTGAGTCTTCCTTGCTTTGCACCTCTGTAGCTATTTGTTGGCCAGTGCAAAATGCCATATTTGCAGAGTAATGGTTGGCCCAAGTATGAGTAGCTGCATCAGTTGAAGGAGAAGAGTTGGGTGTGCTCTTACTCTGTCGTATGCCGAAGATAGAATTACTGGAATCATTCAAAAACAGTGCTGATTGATTGTTAAGGTAGAAAGCACCAGAAAGCTATTCTGTTAACTAAAGCATGTTGTTCCTTTCTCTGAATGTATGTAGATACCAAAATATCCAGCGAACTATCGCAACAGAGCGGACTGAAGAAGATGCTGTAGTAAACAACAGGGTGGAGAGAGTTCCCACTGGAGGAGGAAGTGACTCTGAGGCAGAGCCTTCCCAGCCAAGCTCAGGTATGGGAAAAAAAGCTATTGAGTGGCATGTTCAGTGCCACTCACTGGTGGCATTCAGTTCTGGGGAAATCTGCATTTCCACAGCGGACTACAACTTCATTATACCGGGGTGCAAAAGCTAATTAAAAGAGGTTTAGACTTGAAGCTGCAGGTTTTAGACCTGAAGCTACAGGTACAAAGCTAGATACAAAGGGCCTCAGTTCTTTTTTAACAACTACTAAGACAGATAAAGCATTTTTACTTTAGTAAAGGGCTATTTGAAATTAAAATGGAAAAGGCATCTGGTTTTTATTCAGCCTAGTAGTTGCAAAAACAACGCTGTCTTATTTTTGCTGCAGTGTGATTTTCATCTTGGGGCATTGCAGTTTATTCTTTCTGGGCATGGCTTCTGTGCTGCCACATTTGCCCATGTGGTCACACCTGCAGTGGTCCTGGCATCAAGGATGAAATACTTGGGTTTTTAAAGCTGCAGTTTTGTGATAGTTTTGAGCTAATCTAAGTGTGGGCTGCCACTGAAGGAGGCACAGCTGTCTTTCTGCTGATCACTAACTCATGTAACAGCACCCCATACCAAAGCAGAGAACTGTTCTGTCTGAAAAATAACCTTGGTTCTTGTACTTAATGTTGTTTACAGCCAGATTGGTTCTTTCATCTGGCTCATTAGATAACCAGACAAGAATGAGTGTCACTACAAAGAAGAAGAGGAGAATGTATACCCAGGACAGGATGGGATGGGCAGGGAACTGTTCTACTCTTTTTAGTGGTAGTCATACTCATGTTTTCCTAAAACATTTGTGAAACCATAGCCTAAGTGTTTGTTTCAGGTAAGAAACACCAGCAATCAGACTAGTGCCCACGACAGAACTTGTGGACACGTAAAAATAACTATCCACTTTGTTTGAGAACTTGCACCACAAAAATGAATGGCCAGTTCTCTTCCTTTGGATCATTCTCATCTCCACCTAACGTTGTGTTCTGTGTTGTCTACTGGAAATAAATCTGACTTCTTGCCATCCTTTTGCCATCCCTCTGTAAATAGCTTTGGCAAAGGGGAAGAACCAACACAATGTCTGCTTGGATTTTCTTAAGGTTCCATGTTGAATAGGAAGAATTACACAGAGAACTAGTGAACTTACTTCTTTTTTAAATAAGTTTAGAAAAATACTCAATTTTGCCTGTTTGTTTTCCTGATCCATTAGGTGTTTTTAGCTTGAAAATCAATTTTGACCAAGAATGTTTAATGTTTGATATTCAAAGCTTCTTTGCAATCCTTTGTATTGCAATTTATGGGAGCCTTTTACCTATACTGGATGTTATAGGGAGAACCCAGTCCTCTCTGTTAGCAGCTGAAATGGAAATGAGGTACACATTGTATTATTAGTATTTAAATTGTAAGTAATGTAGTCATTGCTTGTAATATGTATAATCATTTACTATCATAGCCTACATAATAAAATAGTAATTTAATAGGAATTGCTACCAGTAAGTATTTAGGTCAGTTTATTATGTAACATTCACTTTTTTGTTTTAACCCCGAAGAGCTAATGAGTGTAATATATGTTGTCTTAAGTGATTAGGAAATGGTTCCTGCTATAGATAATTGGTTTGCTTTTAGGAGAAAAACTCAATATTGTATAAAATGCCAAGAATTAAAAGATCAAAGGTGATGTAAAGCACGCTAGAATAAGAGAAAGCTGTGGTATGATACATTTGTTATTTGCCTTTTAATTTAAGTGAAAAATGTCAGAAGGAATACAATTTAGGCACATTAATCCAGATTCTAAGCCAGTATAAATCAATTTAGCTCCAGCAATGGATCCAGTGTGCAGTTTTAAGTGGATAGAATAATATGATGTGTCTAGCAGGCAGAAAAAAAGGTGATAGTTGATAAGAAAAAAATGTGAATCTATATTTATTCTGTTGATGATGTCTGCATCCAATTTCCTTGGACTGAACATGAAAGTTGGCTTGTATTTGAAAACGCTAGAACTGCACACTCAAACCATAATTCCATGGTAGGAAGCACTTTTCTGGTGGCCGTAGAAGGTCAAGGAGTTCCCACCTCTACAGAGTTTACCTTCTCAAATGCTCGGTTCTGCTCCTGTGCTTCGTGAATTGATACAGATTAAAAATAATCCCTTTGTGTCTGTTTTTGTTTTCTTTACCATACAAGTCCCCAAAACCATGGACTTGCCAAAATAATGCAATTACAAGTAAAGGGCAATACTTCGCAGAGCCAATGTGGATATGAGTGGCTGAGCAGGGGGCTTCCTTAACTCAGTCTTGCTACCAAATGCTTTCTGCTGGTGAACCCCTCAGTCTGGGTTGGGAAATCAGATGTCTCTAAAATCAGCAGTGGGGGTAACCAGTCAAGACCTGGGTGACAGTATTGAACCAAACCATCAGCTGGTAAAAACTGTTGTGGTCACATTGATATTTAGAGACAGCAGTAGATATGACACAGAGTTTTATGATATACAGTACAGAAAAGCATCCAGCTCCTGCCCTGCTACTGTAAGCACTGCACCACTAACCATAAGAACATCTACCAGTTTGCCAGCACGCTTGTCTTGGAAACACAAAGAAGGTAGGTGCATTGGGCAGGATGGTGACTTTTTTATACTGTCACTTTTGCAGCCATTCATTAAAGGTTAAATAACAGACTGCACCTGCCACTAAGTTAATAAGATTTTGTTGCCTTTTTTTTTTTTGTCCAGAGATTAGGAGGGAAGGTTCTCTTTCTCCTGTGAATTCTCAAAAAATCACCTTATTGCTGCAGTCTCCAGCTGTGAAGTTCATCACCAATCCTGAGTTCTTCACTGTGCTGCATGCAAACTATGTGAGTAATTATGATTTGCTCTCTCACACTACTGATTTCTGAATCCAAACGCTGCACCCCAGGCCTTCGGGGAGAACGCACAGTGAATTTGAATTGCATGACTTGGGGCTCAGTTGTCCTTTCTGAGCACCAGACCATGTTGAGGACAGTATAGGCAGGCTGCTCCAAGGAGACACTTCCTGGGATTCTGCCTCACACAAGGAATTCCATGGTACAGAGAAGCTCATTAATGTTATCCTTCCAGAATAAGCAGGAACCCTTGGTTTCGGCTTGGTTGATTCTGTTGTCTGTTGCTGCAGGGAGTGAGGTTGTTGCCTTTCGAGCCATGTTCCTGAGAAATCTTACTCAGATACCACCAAGTCTCAGGGAAATAGAGGAAAAAAATTATTAAATCATGCATTTTGCACTCCCAAAAAGCAGGTGGGCATAATGCAGTGAAAGAAATACTGACTTGAGTCAGTGTAGCTATTTTGGAAAAAAACAAGAATGCAAATAGATTTTCAAAATTCAAATAACTTTTTTTTTCCATTAATGCAATAAGTCTGCATGTTTTCTTGCAAACCTGGTTTGGAGTGGAAAAAATGTAATGATACGTCAACCAGGATGAAGCAGATAGGGAAATCTCACAAGGAGATGCAGTCCTAGTTTTCCATATCTTGAATGCAGTTCAGCTAGGCATCTACACATGACTTCTGAATATTTGGAAAGTCATCCATTTCTGGGTAGGGATGACCTTTCTTTTTGAAAGGAAAAGAAATTAAAACACTTCAGGACTTGCCTCAGCACAGGTCTTTAGCTAACTACAGACATCAAGTTTTGGCTGTGGTGCTTTGCAGGTTGAACCCAGCTGTCCATCTCCAAGCATCTGCCAGAGATTATTGCCCATGAAATCCTGCAGAGGAAGGGATATATTAACTCATCTGACATTACCTGAACTAGGTTATGGAGTGCATGTAATTTCTTCCATTGACAGGGTGATAGATGATGATTTATAGCTGGGAGCAATATAATTTTCATTCGGCATAGTTGTTTGCAAAATGAGCAACTGATTGCATAGTGGTGTAAGGAACAGCTCACAAGAGACTGAATCCCAATTTTATTTCTCACTGAAATAAAAAAAGCCAAGAGAGGCCTTCAGTTTGAGCTTACAAAGTTGTCTCTAATATGAATGCCAGAATAATCTATTGAAACATCTGTCAAATGGTCATACAGATTCCACTTGTACAGAAATAATGGCCCACATAACTTCTGGCTTAACATGGTTGTAATATTTTAACCACAAGCCCCTATTAAAATTTCAAGCTATTAATTATGCCAATGAAGTTAGGATTGGAAAATATTATCCAGCAGTTAGAATTAAAAGGGAAAGGCTCTCATTTTTCAGATATTTTATTTCCATGGAGGGATAAAACTACATTACATTTTTTGTTTCCCTAGTGCAGCTAAGAGATCCTCAGACAGTCATTGATCACGCATTAGATCAAAATACAACTTCTGTCATGGAGTAGGCTGGGATCTTAGCAATTTGTGACCATGAAGCTTTCCTGGGTTATAACCAGGTCATATCTTCAGGGCAGAGATCATATCTCTGTGATTTCATAACATTTACCAACCCTTGCCATAATTAGGGACCCTGTGCTGCACCTAGTATTCTCTTCTCAGCACTACCACCATGATAAATCCTTACATAATAAAGATAATACTTGTAAATGTTTTATTGCATTATAGTGGTTAAAATGCATTAAAAGTGCGCAGAAATTGAGAATTCAAAGCTGTTGGGTCAGATTCTCTGGACAGATTACAGGGTGCACACACTGGGGCTCACTTCACCAGAGACGCAAGTACTCCAGTGATCCTTTATTACTCTAGTGAGCAATTAAATCCTTTGGGATGACCAGCAGAACCAATGCACTCATTTTCTCTCTAGTGAAATGCTCAGAAGGGTTGCAGATTTTTGTAAAGTTTCCTACCCTATCTTGAGGAGCTTTTTGCCTGAAGTAAAAGATCCCAAGAGTAGCCTGTGGATGAGGAAAAGTGTTGTCACCACAAGTGTATTTTGTGGTGCTCTATCGTTGAACACACTGTGGCAACAAATGTAGTTCACTTTGGCCCCTATTCAGCAACCAGGTCAGCACTAACTCACCCAGAACTGCATCAGGGCACGTTCTTCTGAGAGGTGTATTTAATGCCCGTTGTGAGATACAACTAGCTGCCTGAGGGGTGGCATTCATCTGACTCATGAAAATGACTCCGTCTGACATGCTTTGTAGTCATTGCAGAAACAAATACTCAGTTCCAGGAAACGATTCATATCTCCAAAAATAGACAATTGAAAGTGTCTGTTTTTGTCCTGTGGCTATAAAGTGACCATAAATAAGGTTGGAGGCTTAGATGTAGACATCTGCACTGCAGTCCTTTTAAGTTCATGAATCCTATCACGTGCATCTTGATTTGAGTTATAGCATAAATACAAGTTCACAGTTGTCTTTGCGTCTCTCTGGCATCATCCAGTCACACAAGCAGTGTTTCTGTTGACCAATGAAAGCAATGAAATAGGCACAACTACATGCATCTAGAGTGTATGGTGTTTTAGCTGACCATCTCTTTGGAGTGCATTAGAAAGGCAGTTTATGCACAAGCTAACTGCGCATAATGTGTGGGATGTTTCACTTTCCAGACTGTATTTCTTAATTCTAGGTGTTCACGTAAAGTAGTCATTCAAATCAAAACAATGAGATGGAAATTATTCTTGACTCTAACAGGATTTGTTTCAGTTCTTTGGGCATACGTCCCATGAAATAACCAAATATGTTATTTTTCATCACTTCTGTTTTCCATGTCATAGAGTGCCTATCGAGTCTTCACTAACAGTACCTGCTTGAAGCATATGATTCTCAAGATCCGTAGAGATGCTCGTAATTTTGAGCGCTATCAGCACAACAGAGACCTGGTAAATTTTATCAACATGTTTGCTGATACCCGACTGGAGCTTCCTCGTGGCTGGGAGATAAAAACTGACCAGCAGGGCAAGGTAAGAGTGCCAACAAAACTAATCACTTGTTTAACACAGCACATCAGGCTACATGATTAGTAAAGTTTCCTTCCTTCTTGACTCAAAATTGGTGAAGGTTTTGTTTTAACAATATAAGCAGCAAGCAGAGTTATTTTAGAAGGAGAAAAAAGCTTCAAGAACAAATGTTTCCAAGCATAGTGGTGACCCTCTAACTTTCTGTGGAGTATCACACCATAGCCAAGGCAGCATTGGACTTACAAAAGAGTTTAAGCCAGAGTTTAGATCTGTCATGACTGCAAAATATGGCTTAGTGTCTCTGCCTCCAGTGAAGCTTTGCTGAGTGGCTTCTGGAACCACCAAATAGGCTAAAGCAGTGTTCCCCAGTAATTTTATTCTCTTTTGTCTTGTTTACTTCATGGCCATTACACAAGATTTTGACCTACATAGCTTCAAGTATTTTCCAAGAGCTGTTCTAGCTTCGACTAAGAAAGTTCTGTTGTTTGCAGATATCTTCCATGGAGTGTACCTAAACAGGGTATTTCTGACACAATTGCCAGTGGTTTTCACTTTATGATCCCACAAAACCATCACAGTCTTCTTACAAAAAAACATTGTTCTTGTGTGTTTCAGTCTTTCTTCGTTGACCACAATAGCCGTGCTACCACTTTCATAGATCCCAGGATCCCGCTGCAGAATGGTCGTCTCCCTAATCACCTGACTCACAGGCAACATCTTCAGCGACTTCGTAGCTACAGTGCTGGAGAGGTAACTGTGCTACTATCAATACAGTTACTTTTGATGGCAATCTTCTGTAGAAATTAAAAGCACTTTTTATCTTTGAAATGCATTTAAACAGACTGTCTTGTGGATTTTTATCTTGCAAAGGAAATAAGAGATTTTTTTCTTTCTGAAGGGTTTATTTCAGAGCTTGCTGGTAATGAAGGTTAATATTTTGACCGTTTTCAGAATAAAATAATAAACAAGTAAAGCTAAATAACCAAAGTGAAATGATGACAAAATAGATTTTAAAAGAAGAATCCATATTTGACATCCTAGTCTTGCTTTAGTAAAGTCAAGTAACTCATTATTTTTATAGCCTGATACTTCAGCAGCCTCATATGTTTCTTCATTCCCCACTGTGACACTGTGGTCTGAAAAGATATACTCCCTAGCAGTAGTGTAGTAATGTATGTTGAGGTTTGCTTCCCTGGCTTTCAATCACATTAAATGTCTTTCCTATGTTTCATGGGAATGATTTTTATCACTGAGGGCCATGGGCAGGATTGATAGAAGCATAAATCCTGGGTTTGTATTGTGGATTTAAGGAGAGAAAAGTACCAGCAATCACATTCTTCATATAGCAAATCCATACAGTTGAAGATTTGTAAAGATTGAAGCTGAACAGGAGTAGAGATGAATTATGGCCAAAGCATCTTACTCTTCCAGAAAAACATCTGGAGAAATCCTTGTGAAATTAACATTAAAATTTATTGCAGCAGAACCAGACTGAACACCTCCCACTGCCAAATGGGGTTGGGATCAAGAGCTGACTAGGGTGTGAGGTCAGTACTTCAGGATCAAAGGCAGACCAGGCATGAGTAGCTTGGGTAGGTTTTCCTCATCTTGGGTGAATACGGCAACATATTTTCTGAAGATAGAAATGTATCAATGGATCTGTTTCAATAATATCTTCCCACCAACTTAGCAACTTCCCTCTCCTAACAGCCTCCTAACTGCAGGCTGTTGCTATTGTGTTGAATTGTGTTGAATAGTGTTGCTATTGTGACTGAATTATTGATGTGAATATGAAAGTCACCTTTCATCACCTGCATGATGATTCATATTTGGACCCATGCTTGCCTGGGGCTTGCTTACAAATTCACCATGTCAGGGACAGCAACACCACTGAGCAACTCAGATGACCTAGCCCAAAAAATACACTTGGTTTTGCAAGTGCTGATAAGGCTGGCAAAGAACAATTTGCAATAAACCCAAAATATCAAGTACTGGGAAAGCAGTGAAAAGCACTGAATACTCTGAAGTAATGATTCTCTGGGGAAATTGTAAACTGTTCATTGAGGCCACTGATTTGACATGATCAGCCAATGAAACGGGGCCTTCCGTCTCAGGAGCCATCAGTGCTGGCAGCTTCATCTCACAGTCTCGGTGGCCCGGGTCCCACAGTGCTTCTGCACCCTTGTCGTAGTCAGTAGCTTCCCTTCTGGAAGTATCTGCTACGCCACTGGAAGGACTCCCACTGATTTCCAAGGACTTTGGATCAGTGCCTAAAGCCCACCATTTACAAGGAAAAGATTCAACCCTTTGCAACTCAGCCCATTTATTAAGAGCCGCATGTTCCATGCCATTTCTTCCAAATATATTTGGATGTGCTTTTGTCCTATAAATCATGTCTGTAGGGACACACTCGGGGCTTTGTCCTGGCCATGTGTCAGCTGTCTGCAGTCCAGCTGGTTTCTTTGCTGAGCAGGTGGTGCGGCCTCTGGAATCTGTCACCAGGACAGTATGAAAGACCAAGAAAGACAACCACCAGTTTTGAACATTATGTACAGATGTCAAACAACCTGAAGGAGAGCAGAACAGTGCAGCTTCAGTCATGATTGCTTGTGGGTGCCAGCGAGGGTATAGAAGAGAGCAAGGGTAATGAGACGAAAAACTCTACCCTGTGCCTTGGCGTACACACCTGACATCCTGCCCAAGTGACAAAACGAGTTGCCAGAGTGTCGTGTGGACTTCTCAGGGACTTCATGACACTGAGTGATCAGTTGAGGAAAGAGCAGACAAAAATCATAGGCAGATGAGCCCAAAGAAAAAAGAAATACCCCAGCTTCACACACTCAGTGACGACTCTTAGCTGAGTCACCATGAAGAAATGATTATGGTTCTAAGAAATTGTGATCTCAGTACTCAACAGTGGACAAAAAAGCAAATGTAATGTCTGGAATTCTTAAAAAATTAATCGCAAGATCTGTTTAATCTAGGAGAGGACAGGCATTACAAGAACTAGGTTTTGGTAGTAAAAGCCAAACCAATTCAGTCAAAATAAGGCAAGGTTGAAATTCAGTGAGAATAGTTAACCATAGGAACTAATGATTACATGGGCATTGGGTCTCCATTTCTTCATACTTTCAGGCCAAAACACAGTGCAAAAGCCAGTTTTGTCTTAGTCACCAACAAGTTTCCGAGCTCCCTGGCCAGGGGCAGTGTAGTGAATAGGCTGTGGTGTTGAAGTAAAAACAGTGATCTCCTGCCCTCCCTCCCATGACATCCATGAATCTTCTAAATCCTTTTGGGTCATCAAAATGTGGCCTTGATTCCTGCCTAATAATCTGTGGTGTTGAACAGAATACCTTGCAATACTAATAAAGCATTGATTTTTAGTATTTCAAATGTACTTTTAAAACTCCCTCATGAAACTGGAATATAAAAATATGCTTTCTCAAATATGGCAGTTTTCTTTGCTTTATGACATTTAAAATACATTCTCAGTAGAGAATAGAAATAGCAATTGCACAGCTTCTATAGAAGGCTTGGCTGTTGCTTCCAAGTACTTTTATTCAAGGCTTACCCCAACTATTAACAGGCCAAGCGGAGATTAATTAAGCCCTTTTTCCCTTAATCTCTATATGGTGGGCTGTGTTTTTAAAAAAATGATCTGTGCTTATGATAGTACTCAGTTTCCCTCTTCCAAGAAAGAATGCATCCATTTCATAAATTAATCTGTAATATTTATACTTTTCTTCATGTTGAAGTATTCTCCTAAAGGAAGGACCTCTGTAAAAACTTTTGATGTCCAGCTGAGTAGATTCTTGATATTAAATGGTATTATATATAAATTTGACAAAAATGCTACAGATTCTCTAGTAAGCACTTCTTTAAAGGTATCAATCTTCTACAGGAAAAAGGTGGTTGACACTACTCTTTGTTACCTGACTTTTGAAAGAAAAGTTCAGGTAGCTGTACTGGCCATCAGTAACTAAAAGAACATAGGTCACTAAGTGCATAATTTCCTTCTGCCACTGCTATAAACAGAACAGGTCAGAAGCACTTTCCATTCCCTCTAAGGGACTTTCCGTCTGCAATGGAAATCAACATGTATGATTACAGGGCAGAGATTTTAAAGACAAAAAGAAGAAAGAAGCAGGTATCCATAATGGAGAGGCAAGAGTTTCTGGTTAGCAAGAAAAGCAGAGGAGGTACTGGAATATAGCAGTATATAAATCTCCTTACTGACCCAAACCGCAACAAGCAAGTAGCAGGCAGGTTTCAAACAGGCAGGAGCCCCTCAAATCCAGCAGGGATATAAAACCCAGGAAAGGGTATTATATCATTGAAAGGCGCCTGTGATAGTTTGGACTCTCCACTCTGGTTGCAACATCCTGGTATCAATTGCAAAGCTGTGAAAGCCTGCCATAAATCTGTCAGATTACCCTGCACTAGATGAACCAGGTCACTAAATCATTAGAGGGGTCACTCTTTTTTTTTTTTTTTTTATTAGAGAATAATGTGCTAATCTAAATTAAATTATTCAGTTAGAAAGTCAAAGTAGACAAGGCTGATTGTGATTAAGCACTGAATTGGAGCAATCAATTGTACTGTATTAGCTAAAAGATTGGCAAGAGGAGTGTTAGCAAAACGGAAGATAATTAGACAACTGGGAATTTTCCTATTGTTTTGCCAGAGAAAAATTGTTTAGAGGTGTAAATGTGTAAAGACCATGATCCAAACACAGCATTAGCAATGCCTAATGATGGTAATGAAAAGAAATACCGCACCACAGAGTGTGCAATTTATTATGTTAAGGTGTGTACAGAACTGGATTCTTACAATCTAGATATCTTTAGCTGTGAAACTAGAATTGGGAAGAAGGGAAGGGAGGAGTGAAGGTTTCTCTCTACGGGCTCTAGACACATTTCCTTTCAGAATTCTTGCTTCAGCAGAAATATGTTCAGGCACACAACTCAGCAGCACTGAAAAGCTAGCCAAAAAGAAAAAAAAAAAAAAAAATCAGCTGACATGAGCAAGGGGAGGATCTGGCCCCAGGCTGGGCAGAAGTACCATGCAGTTCCCAAGTGACAAGCAAATACCAACTGATGCTACTTTTTGTGGGAGATGGGTTTTAACTCCTCTGTTACTCTTCCCTTTCCCCCTTCCTATCTTCTGGTCAGTAAATCTATGTGTAGCAACAAGGGCATAGGATTTGTCTTTGTCAAGGATGAGTCAGAGACCACCCTTAAAAACAGGCTCAGCCACCATCCGCACTCCCATGCAAGTCCATTTTACAAGGAGCTGGGGAAGAGGCATCCTCACCTGATCTCCAGAGCTCCCAGGAAGTGGAGAAGCTGAGCACAACATAATGCCTTAGCATCGTCCCACACATCCTCACTAATACAACCGATCCCAGGCCAGCGTGTGATCTTGACTGTGCTGCCCACAAGCAGCCCAAGAAACGGCTGTTCCCAGAAGGGCTTCGTGCCCACTGTGGCAAGGGATTATAGGGCACCTCTTGCCCCTAAACTTCCTCCTTCTTCCACAGCATAAAGCGAATGCCATAAAGGCCACATGGTGCCTGTCAGGGTGGATGCCTGGGTCACAGGGCAAAAGCTGCCTAAGCCTGAGCTAAACTTGCGATGTCAGTTGGCCCATGGGCATGTGAGAAGGAGACAAAGGCAGAAGATTTAGCACAGCACAGAGGGACTTAGTGAATTGTGTATGACCTGCTTGAAAGTTCTTCCTGTTTTTAAAGGTGAGAAGGGTTGGACCAAGGTTAGCACATCAGTCCATTAAATACTGTGGGCTTGACTGTTCACCCTGACACTGGGATAACTCTCTTGTAGTCAGCAGATGCATATCAGTATAAAATGGGTGCAAGTGAAATCATAATTGAATGATGGAATGAAACATTCAGCATGCACTTTCACAGCAGTTTTGTGTTTTCAATTACAGTATGTTTAATTAGAATCATTAAGATTTTTCATTGTTTAACCTGTGTATTGACACGTATCAAGTGCATTGACTGGTATCTTGTTACATATAAACATTTTATGCTTTATGTGCTCCAAAGGCAACTTGCCAGTAACATTTAGCTTCTCAGTTTTCATTTATATTCAGTTGGAAGACCTGGCATTTGGCCGTACCACTGAAAATGGGTTGGCACCATTTGCTTGGATGCAGAGCTAAGCATTTAAAATATTGGAGCAGGGGCAATTTCTTCCTGAAGTGGTTGCCAAGTACTACAATTTGTGCAGTGGGAAAGGAGCAGCTATTAGCCTAGGAGAATGGCAATTGGAATTCCTAACGCATCTTGTCCTGATACAGGGTGTCCTCACACTGATTTTGTAGCAGTGCTCCTCTGTTGGCTTCACCGTGGCCATATTCTGGAGGAACACATATGAGAGAGAGGTGGGTTCCCCTCAGCTTGCACAAGTCCTCAAAGAGTTACCCAGCAAGTAATAACTTACTGAAGACAGATTGCCAGACCTCATTGTATGGCTTTTAATATCCTCATACCTAAGTGTTTTCCCGCCTTTTAATGTATGCCTTCCTGACATGATTCCTTTCACTAGATACTGTGTTTAGGACAGTGGCATTCTTTGAGTGCCTCAATTAAGTAGTAGTGATAAATTTCCTTCTTACTACTGTTTTTATCAGCTATTTGGATTATGTTCTTTTTTCAATGTATACAATTCAACTTCTATTTCTGGTTGTGCAAGTTAGGCAACCCCCTTTTGCAATGATATAGCCCTTTTCTGTCCTGTGATCTACATAGATATACCTTCCTCATGTTATTTCCGATATTAAATTTCCCTTCAACAATACTGAGTGAACATGTTGCAGTGTTGTGGGGTTTTTTCTTTTTTCAGATAAACATTACTGTAAAAACCTTGAAGTAAATGCAGTTATGCTAGAACAAGAGACTCTATGATATTACAGAGATTTTATTTTCATTGAACCAGAGAACTCCATCACTGCAATACCTTTATTAACTTGCATTTACTTCTGGATTCTGGTGCCTTCACTGAAGCATCAAAGAGGTGTGAGAGCTGTGGATAATGGTGTCCCTCCATTTGGAAGCAGAGAATTACCTGCCTTTTTTAAGTTGCCTGAAGTATAAAGCTATAATTTTCATGCAGGCTTTCTGTCCTTCAGTCAGTCAGCATCATGGACCATTCTGAAGGTTCACAGAAGTAAAGATGAGAAACCTTTTTACTGACTGATGTGCTACCGATGATCAGTTTTGTTCATTCTTTCCCTTTCCTCTGATGCTGTAGGCCTCCGAAGTCTCTCGAAACAGAGGAGTTACTCTGTTGGCCAGACCAGGCAATAGTCTTGTAACAGCTATTCGAAACCAGCACCATCATGAGACATTACCTCTGGGTAAGCCAAGTTTCTCTTTTATTTTCAAAGCAGCGCTCACAAAGATGCTTTTTAGAACTTCTCATCAATGACATGCGCTGCTTCACATTGCCCTGTGCCTCACTAGCAGTGCAGTCAGTGTGCCCCTGCACAGTCACGGTGACATGACCTGGCCCCCACAATGGTAAATAAAGCCTCTGTATTTTTTTTTCCTTTTCCAGCTTACAATGACAAGATTGTTGCATTTCTACGCCAACCCAACATTTTTGAGATGCTGCAGGAGCGTCAGCCCAGCTTGGCCAGAAACCATGCACTCAGGTACCGCTTTTTTCCAGACTGCCGAAACCAAGTTCCAGGAAGGACTTCTTGTAGTGGGGAAAAACAATTGTAGTACAAAAGTAGTAATTGTAGTATGAAAAAAAGATGAACTTGGGCCCCATATGGAACTGTCACCATTAAAGAGTAGGTGTGGACCACCAGAATCTATGTAGTTACTATAGTTATTTTCCACAGACACCCAAGAAGTAAGAAGAACCAAAATAACTATGGGCAAATAGTGACATATCTAATTTCCATTCTAAGTATTACTGAATAGCAGAAATTTTGTCTTCACCTACAATTACCACTTTGCTTTTCAGAAGATAGGGTTAAAATTGTGTTTGGATGGAAGTCAGCAGCAAAATGCCAGTAACTTCATCAGAACTAGGATTTTACCTCATGGTTGGATTTACACCCGTGGCATGGACATAGTCACCCTAGATTTTATAAAGAAATAGGAACATTATGAAGTAGATTGTACTCCTGTCTTTAATCTTTCTCACTTATGACTTAATGGTAGTCCTTTCCAAAGTAATTAAATTGTATCTTTCTTTTTCTTATGCCTATTCCTTTCCTGTTAGGTTTAAAAAAAAAAGAAAAAAACAGAACCAAAAGCCTGTACGATTTAAACTCATTCTAATTCCGAAGGTTAAATTAACCTTTTTGGCCAAGAACCTAAGCTGACATTAGTCAGTCTCAGCAGTGCCAGTGTGCACCAGCTAAGAGTTTGACCAAGAATTTAGTTTGTACTGTGCAGTAAGAACTGCAGCCGACTGGCAAAGGAGGGAAGAAAGAGCAAGGGAAGGACCTTCAAGTTCCTGCAGTGCAGTTTCTGCTGATAGCCTTACTGACTTGTCGTTTACCTGTGAGGGCCAGACAAAGAGTTCTTTGGGTGTAAGGATTAGACTTCCTTCCTGGAGGAACTGATAAATAAATGAGGGAGACAGAATGAAAAATGCTCCCAGGATTCAAGATGTACATTTCTGTAACTGAGAATTTTTTATCTTCACCATCAAATTATTCCAGACTGTTTTTTTTTTCTTGGCTGTAATTTGACTTCTCATTTCTCAGAGAACAGATGATGCTTTTATCTCCTTTTGAGCAGAGAACAAAATTGGCTAGTGATAGGAACTAGACAGCTTAACCAGTGCGTAATGAGATTTGTAACAGGATATTGTGCCCTTCGCCTCCAGGTCATTGCTTTGATTATACCCTAGGTCAGGAGTGATCCCAAGCTACCGTCTAATGCTCATACAGCAGGTATTAAGCAAACTCCTAGGAGACTGTCTTTTACAGGGCTTGATTCTGCAATACATTGCAGACCCACCCAGCAAGGTACTAAAGCACATCCTTGACTTGAGGTAGAATCCTTTGACTTGATAGTAGAATAAATATTCTTGGACACTGCAACGCTTTAGAAACACACTGACAAATTAAGGTGTAGATCTTTACCTTCCATGGTCCTAATCTGCTGATAGGTTCCTATCCTATGTTTCGCACTCCTTATTAGCATTCATTTAAACAACAAAATGTATGATTTTACACATGTACTGTATAACCTCTGTGTGATCCATTAATATCAAGTATATGTTAGAGTGTTATTTGCCAGATAGAACCAATAGAGGTAAAGGAAGTGGTATTGTGTGAAATTCTGTTAATGAAAGGTGGTACATTAGTTGTAGCCTTAAACAAAAAAATCTATCTGTCAGTGACCTTATCTATAGCGTTACATATGAGCTTGGAGGGCTAAGAATCATTCTGTTTTCTAAAATATGGTATAAAATCTCTTGCTTTTGGATCAGGAAACTAAGTGATATAAATAGGTTCTTTTTTGCAAGTTTGTTAGTGAGATTAGAAAATGAAACAGGCAGTTAAGATGTTTGCTATTTTTGTAAGGAGAGAAATGGGAAATGGCAAAATACCAAGGAATAATAACTCTATGCCTTGATAATGGCATGTTTTCTTCTTTTTTTTCTTTCTTCTTTTCTCAGTAATATCATTTATGTTTCAGGGAGAAGATCCATTACATTCGGACAGAGGGCACACATGGGCTTGAAAAGTTGTCCTGTGATGCAGATTTAGTAATTCTGCTGAGGTAATCAATTTGATCAAAAGCATAATGTCATTATTTATGGTACCAGAGAAGCTGGCTGGCTCTTTTTCAGCATAATTGAAAAGATTTTGTTAAATCTTCCAGGTCATTTGTAATTAGAATAGGATTCATCGTTACTGATAGTCACCCAAAATAATTCAGCCAGAGTATATCTGTCAACTCTTACTTCCTGGCAGGCAGCCTCTATCAGTGCAGTAAACTCCATCCCCAGCCAGCTCAATCAATATAGCTGTTACCATCAAGTAGCAGATAAAAAAGAATCAGGTCAAAATGTGTCCTTTGCATGGAAAAATTCTTGTTTCCTTTTTTTTTTAAAAAAAAAAAGGCGAAAAAACCTTGTCTTTCTTGGTACAAGTAAATCATGTAACTGCTTATTAAATTGCTAGTTTTACTGCAGCAGTGCTCCCCACACAGGCAGGGCCATGTCACACTAATGAAACCTCAATGTACAGTGCAGTGAGCATTGTTTGGGTAATGTAGATAAGGCTTTAATTTTTACTGGGACCAGGGAGCTTGGTCTTTAGGTCCTAGCTACTTTTGTTTAGCACAGATAAGGACTTACTTTATTGTCTTGATCTTACATGGAAAACGTTGCGTTACCCAGGTGGTTTTGGTATGCTATATAGCACTGCCTAATGCAGGAGGTTTACAACTTATTCCTATCAACTTAATCCAAATGGTCAAAGAGCTGAGCTATATGTAAATGCATGACCCAAGAAAAACAACCTGGGAGACAGATGTATCTTTGCTTCTCACTTCTAACGTGTTGAAGTTGTTCCTGTTTACTACATAGCCTCAGATCTTTACTCTCTATCAGTAGATTGAGGCACTGTGTTAGCATGAAATGTCTAATAAAATTCATTTTGCTCTTTGTTACTGGTGACCATGCCTGATTTGGTAAACTTGTGGATTTTATGAATCCATGCGTTCAGAGATCTACCCAAACTTATGACCGCAGCAGACTTGCACCATACTGCATATTACATTCCTTCATGTGATGAATGTGAAGGAAACCTCTCCGTATCACTTTTTCCATGCAGCCTTTTTGAAGAGGATATTATGTCCTACATACCACTGCAGGCTGCCTTCCATCCTGGTTACAGTTTCTCTCCTCGCTGCTCACCCTGTTCATCACCCCAGAATTCTCCAGGTAAGAGGATGGGGAAAATAATACAAAATCTTGCACTTGTGGTATTTCTCCCAATAAATACAAAGGAGCAGATTCAGAGCTGGCATCAGTTGGCAGCCTGCTAATTCCAGTGCCCAGTCCAAATCTGACCCCAGCTGCTTCTTTGCTGGCTCAGTTGCCATTGCTGTTATGTATCTGTTGAAATGTTAACAGTAGATGAAGCACAGAGATCAGAAAATTGCCCATATGGAAGAAGGTATTTTCCTGCTTTTTATACAGTTGGAAAGGAATAGAATAACAGAATGGTGCACTCCAAACATAACTCACTGACATGGAAGCACATTCATGTTATGTGACAGGAGCAAAGAGCAGCTTCCAAATCAAAGGTGTGTTACAATACTTCCAGTACTCCTGTAAAGTTCAGTCTCCTCCACTGGGTGTTCAAAAGACTTCTCTTCTTCCCAAGAATCATCTATTTTAAGACCTGAGGGGATCATCTTGATCATCTAGTCTGACCTCCCGTGTTGAGCCCATTAACTTTGGTTTGACGGGAAACATATTTTCCAGAAAGACATGCTGTCTGAGAAGGTTATTTCCAGCTGTGGTATGTCTCTGTAGTTATTGTTTATGCTATAGAAATTTGAGGAGCTAATGTCTCCCTTTTGCCAAGATATACAACCCCCACCACAGTCTCACTGCATGGCTGTGTCCAGTGGCCATTTTGAGAGAATCGACAGAAATGTGATCTGAAGAAATCCATTTTTGGCTGAGCTTTTCAAACATTCATTTAAATTATCTGGTTTCAAACAAAATTAATGGACAAGAGACATTCACATCTCAGAGGTGGCTGTGGAAAATTGGAAGGTTTTTTGATGTGAAGAAGTTAAACACTGAACCCTTGTCTATAGGAGGACAGTGTTTTGTCAGAATGTCCTATTTTCATTAATGAGTTTTAACACCATTGTTAGTACAGTTCCCCTCCTCTACATCAGGACAGGTCATAAACAAGTCTCCTGCAAGACAAAAATCTAAGTATTTGGTGAGAGCATGACTTAGGAGCATGTTAAAAGAACTGCACTGGTCTTTACCTGTTCTTGTAAAAAAACAAGAAGGGCAAATATTCATTTCCGGCAACATACTGTCTGCTTGCTTATTTCTGCCACTGGTTACATAAGCCCATGAGAACACCCATTCTCTTATGTCCTGGAGGAAAAACAGTCTAACAGAAGAAAAGAAGTGTCGCAAGGGATTCTCTTTGCACTGCATGTAAATATGCCTTTCTGTTTTACCAGCAGAGACAATTAGTAATGTCCTTCCCTCCTGGCAACCACGATACTTTGTGCTCCCACTAAATATGATTTTTTTTTTTTTTTTGCCTTCCTGTGGAGGATTTTCTGCCAGATTTCTCATAAAAGGGCTTGTTTTTATTGTCTTCTGTAATGTGGTAGGGAAATGGGATTTCATGGATCCATTCTTTGACCCTTTATGGCATGGCACTTGTTTATACAAAAGGACTAATTAGTTACTTTGAGAATGCAGACTTCAAAACAAAGCAGGTCCCAAATTGCTAAAAATCTGCTGTATGTGTGAATCATAATAGGAAAATGTAGCATTTCTTACTGACAGAAATCCTTCTTGATGCCACAAAGGGGTTTTGTGTTGATAGCTGGAAGTGTTTAATATACAGTCAGATTAATACAGGGAAACCCAATTCCCAGCTTGGCGAGGGTGCTAGGCTCCAGTGAGAAGTGTGGCTTTGAGCTCCAGAGGTTTAATCCTGCCAAGTAAGGTGATCTCCTATACAATGCAGAGGAGAGAGATCTCTTAAAAGTGCAAAAGGGAAATAAAACCTAAATACTAGTGACCGTGAGTGGAAGTTATGCATGTCAGTCTTTCTCATGCCTTTCTGATCCTTGAATTTCTGTTCAGATCAATCACAGTTAAAGGCTAAGGCAACACAAAGGCACACACAAGGTGAGCTTAACAATTCTTTTAGTGAAGAAGATATAGCCCCTGGAAGTCATTGCAATCACTGAATTATAGTAACTTACAACTCCATTAATGTCAGGTAGAACAAAAATAATATGGAGTGCACTGTATACCTGTAAAAAGTTCCTAACACATTTGTTAGCCAATTCTGTCGGCTGCATGATTTGGAAAAATGCATCAGTTTGGAAGAATTCATCAGCTGCATGATTTGGAAAAATTTAAAGCCCCTTACACTTTAGGATGCTGTTCATTTTCCCACCAGGACTGCAGCGAGCAAGTGCAAGAGCACCTTCTCCATACAGGAGGGACTTTGAAGCCAAGCTGCGCAATTTCTATCGAAAACTTGAAGCCAAAGGGTATGGGCAAGGTCCAGGTAAAATTAAGTGAGTATTATGACAAGTCACTCAAATAGTCTAATGGGGTGTAGCTTTGTCTTTTATCATTATCCATGAATGAAGACACTGGTAGGGAGTGGAAAACACACCAGAGATTGCATTTTGTACATGAACCATCAGGGCAAAATAAGTTCTTAGTATATCCTGCAAAAGAGTGACCTTCAAGAGACTTTTGTGTGGAAGTTTTATTTCTTATAGATTCATATTCTCTTACACTACCATTCCCTACCTATTTAACAGGGATGTTGGTATTCCAACCTCTAATTTGCTAGTAGGAAAATCATCCATTCAGGCAAACGTCCACCAGAGGTTATTAACAGCTACGTCATTGTAATGATGGAGTGACTCCAAATCCTTTGAATCTACATATCAGTATAACTCAGGACCAGAGTATGACCCTACAGAAGTTAGCCTGTACATGCAGGTTTACCTTTCAGTAGTTCTTTGTGTTGGTAGCCCTCCTGGATTTGAACCAGAGAGATTTCTGCCTCTTTTCATGTACTTTGGGGATCTCTGTCACTTGGTTGTAGAGTTTACTTTCCAGACATCTTGTTAGTTGGCTTTTGAGTCTATACCTACTTGTGCTCGATCTAGTTATCCAACTTGGCCAAAGGACTCTATGTTTTTAAGGTATTTCCTGGGCATCTGGTTGAATTTATGCATCAGGTTGGCTTCCTACCAAATCACATCTGTTGTGGAAAAAAAAGTATGAAGCCAAGCAATTCATTCCAGGCAAATGTCATCATCAAAATATTCTCAGAGAGCTGGGGAGTCCTAGCTGTTAGTTATCCCTTTTGGTGTCCTGCTAAGTGGGTCCAAGGCAGACAGGGAATACATTTTAGAAGGTCTGTCTTAAAATGTCCGTGAACAGAACATATGAACAAGAAGGATTTCTTGCACAGGTGGTGTTTAAATGTACTGTTCATTAAGTTGTTTTAGAGGTTGGCAGGGGAGTGAGAGGTGTGTTGTATAAACAGAGGCTGATACTCCCTTTGCTTACCCTGCTACAGAAGCTGTAATTCCATGGATATTCACTGCATTAAATCCAGGAAGAGTTTGGGGCCAATCCCAGAAAGCTGTGACCTCATGTACACAGGAAACTCACAGCCCCCTCTACCGTACAAACTTGTACATAGAGGGTGTTACAGAGAGTCTTAAGCGGAGGAACACTTTGAACCTAATGACAGCATTGTGAAGAAATTCACCTTTGAGGCATATAGAAAAGCCTAATGAAACAACTTGCTCAAAACCCAGAATGGTCAAGTAGCACGTGCACCAGTAGATGCAACTTTATTAACTTCTCTGAGAATGAATGTCTCTCTTTACCAGCTCTTCTTTACCTTCAGCCTCACAGGCTCACACAAGACTCAATCATTAGATCTCTATTTCTGCCTCCCTTTGCAGGTTAATTATACGACGTGACCACTTGCTGGAAGGCACCTTCAACCAGGTAATGGCATATTCACGCAAGGAGCTCCAGCGGAACAAACTCTACGTCACGTTTGTTGGCGAGGAAGGGTAGGGAACCACTAAATGCTATCAGTTTTGAAGTAGCTGTTATGTTGCAAAACACTTACAAAGTTGACTAAGGCTGAGCCTTTGTTGTTATGTAATGTTTCTTTGCTTGTGTTTTACCTCTGAGTAAGTGATTCATCTTAGTCATCTCAAACGTTTGTTAAAAATAACAATAGCAATAATGCTTCATTTTCCTGCAGCACCTTCCATCTAGATGTCTCAAAGTGACAACGTAAGTGGTTAAATCTAATGTCATCTTGGTGCCATAGGTGTTTTGACTGGCTGGAAGGCAAAACTGAACTACAGGCCCATGTTTACACACTGAATCAGTCTCAGGGCTATAATTAGAGACCAGACCTTTATCCCTTTTGTTACTCTAACTCTTCAAAATGGATCTGGTTTTGCTTCAAAAATTTTTGCTTTGCATGCCATCTAATGATCATTTGTTATCCATATGCGGACTTCTTGTTTCTGGCTGAAGTGAGAAACATGAATGCTGTTCAGTCCTTACAGTTTAATTCACCCAGTTGGAAGCTGAAAGTAATAGAAGTCTCTTGAGAAGGCCTTTTCTCAGGAGACTTTTCTGCCAGCCTTACAAATCCATGAGCCATTCTTGTATGATTAAAGCCAGCCCCTGACCTTTTGTTTCCAAATCTAAACAGAACCTTTCAAAGTCACCCTGGCTCACCTCAAGAGCTACATTGTAGTTGAGGCTTAATCCACATGCTTTTATAATGGAAAGACCATTGTGCATATTTCCAGTGTTCCATGTAACAAATTCTTGAAATCATATTTCAATAGCTTTGTATATAAAGTTTCTTTTTTTAAAAAAAACCCACATGGATAGGATTTCGGTTCCGAGGGTACCAGAACAGTAAGGCTCTGGGGCAGCTCTCGGCATGTCCAGCAAGTGCTCACACTGTCAGTTCTGAGGTGGCATGTCAGGTGAAGAGCTTCTGCCAAGCTGAGCCTGTCTGGGACATGTTAGGTCCAGTGGAAAACAGAAGTCACCAATCTCGAAGATGGTCACTCAGTGACCTCAGTATCAGGGGTTTTCTTAACTCTTAGTTTTTATACTCCATGGATTCAGTATTATTTAACAGAGGTCGTCTTTCACAGCTGGTTTTGCCTCTGCCTTGCAAGTAAAGCATAAACATGCAGCATACCTCAGTTTGCATTTTTGGAATAGTGTTCTAGTATGCTAACAATGGCCGAAGTCATGTTGTTTTCCCCACATCTCTAGCAACTTTTACTCTGTGTGGCACAGTATCCTTGGGAGAAATTACAAACCAATTTGATTTGCAAATTCATTCATTCTTCACTGATTCATTTACATCTGAAGATACATTCCCCCAGGGTTTCTGCTGTTTAATGCTAATATAGGTTCTGCTGGAGGGACTCAAAGATACCAATTCCCTACTGAAAAGAAGAGTTGATGCTTTATGGCCACGTGATGCTGTATGGGCACAGCTTCCCACGTGTTTCAAAGCTAAAATGACATTGAAAATTAACTATGAAGGCTTTATGATAAGTTAATGTGTTGCCCAGAAATGCAATACCTAGTCTCTCCTTGAAGATTTTTGAATATAGACAGGTGTCGTTTGTAGTTCTTTACTCCAGCCATCATCAAGCCTAGCCCAGTATTTTAACGTCCATTGAACCAGATCTGTTACATGGTTAGCACTAGTGGTTCATGTGGGCTTATTACCATCCCCTTTTGCTGTTGTGGCTTTGGTCTCGCTGCATGATCCTACAGCTAAAGCTGCTCAAGGAGAAAAGTACTGAATCTCCAGATGTAAAACAGAGGAGGATAGGCCACCCTGCCCTTTATCATCCTTCTAGTTGCACAAATCAATCATTCAGCCCCTTGTGGTTATGCTTCCATAACTTCAAACATAATACAGAGCATTCTGATACAGCTGCAGAGTTTTCCACTTACTTTACATTCGTTAAGTAGAAGGAGTAGTGCCCACCTCAGAAAATCTTCTGGCACACATGATATATGGCTACAAATCATTTGTTCATATTGCTACATGTAAACTTATTTTAGATTGAAAAACCTACCTACCATTATTAGAGGATGATCTGGTTTTAATAAATCCATCACACTTGGATTTAGTGCATTCATGAAGCTTTTTTGGGTTTTTTTTTCAAGTTGAGATAATTGGAAACAGCTTTATTTAAAAGTTTAGTTTAAAAAAAAAAAAAGGAAAAAAGGTGACTCTCTACAGAGCAAAATCATGCAACAGCAAAGCACAGCTTAAGGTGTACCACATGTATTTGAAACTATCAGAGAAGCAGAAGAGCTTGGATGGAACAACTGAGGAATCACCATTCTATCTTAAGAAACACAGTTCTGTTGGGACTTGGTCTTGTTCAGCATTGACCTTTAGGTTATACCTATAGCTAAGAAAGCATCCTTGGGGCTAGATGGAATCTTTGGTTACATCTCAGTGTAGGAGAGTAAGAGCAATTTCTACTTCAGTCTGGGCTGTCTGGTCTATGGACCCAGGTGTTCATAGGCAGTTCAAACCCACTCACTAAAAAGCTAGCCCTCTGCTAGCCAGCCAGCTAAGGCAAGGCTAAGCTTTGTACCTCCGATTTACTAAGCCTTTGGAACAAAGGAAAATAAACTACTTAAAGGATGTGTCCGAGTTATGATTCCTCCCAGATGAACCTGGATGCTGGTGAAGTTTCAGCATAGTGACTTGTTCAGGGCTCAGAATCAAGTTTTGAGAGGGGAGATACCACCATGTTAGAAACACTTGACTGCACAGGGGTAGGTGTTAGACAGCAGCCAATGTAGGCAAAACCCAGGAAATTCACTCAAATGGGAACGAGCCTCATTTTATCTTTTTTACCTTTTCCTTTCCAGGTTGGACTACAGTGGCCCCTCCCGAGAATTCTTCTTCCTTCTGTCTCAGGAGCTCTTCAACCCCTATTACGGGCTGTTTGAGTATTCAGCCAATGACACATACACTGTACAGATCAGCCCCATGTCTGCCTTTGTTGAAAATCACCTGGAATGGTAAGGACATTTTATGCAGAATTGAACAATCCTTTTAGAGCAATACAAAAATGGAAATGCAAAACATAAAAGCTGCCAGTTTAGACTAGACTACATACAAATACCATTGCTTCTGCTGGGAAGAAGTGGGAAGTAGCTTGGGAGAAGGAAGAGAGGGAATAAATGTAAATACAACAGCAGGCTCTGAAAAAGGAGTTGTGATGAGGTACTACTATTAACATGTCCTGCTCGCATGACTTGGGACTTGATGTTTGTGTACTTCTGTGTGAATGGGAAAAGGACAGGGAGAAGAGCTCTGCTTAATCCAGGCCTCCTCTCCTCAGTCCCTTTCTAAGAATAGCAAGTGTGGTCTTTCTGTACATCAGGCAGCATTGTGCATGGAAGCTATACAGTGTTCTCCAAGAGCCACATGGCTCTTCTGTACCTACTACAGGCCTTGAAAAAGGCCCAGTGAAAGCAGTTTCCCTTTTCTCCCCTCACAGAGTCTCCCTGCTTCTGTGTGGCAAGGCCAGCAGAGCAAGCAGGTACTTCACCTTACTAAGTATGTGTGCAAACAGACAAATTGCTGTTCTTGTTTCTTTATCAAAAATTCTGAATACATATTGTGATCTCCTCATTTTTCTATCTGCCTCCAGGTCTGTGTGTCTTTGGGAGTCGTTTTTCCTTTGATAGTTTCAAATGTGGTTCAGTGGAGCATGGGCTGCCAGCCCTGGGTATCATTTGGTCCCTTGTGGGATTTCATTGTGTCAAAGAAATACTGGCACATGGGTTTGTTCCTGTGATGTTTTTCTTTGCCTAACTGATCTCACTGGCTCCTCTCAGAGATCCTTTTTTAAAATGGAAGGCAGTTCAGGCCCCTTTTAAATTGCAAATAGCACATGCCCTTCTATTCTTGTAAATGGGTCCTCCTTTGCTTTGGCTTACTGTGGACAGGAGATCAAGAACAACTAAATGGTTGTACCATCAGCTGCATATTAAGGTTGCAGTGGAAAAAAAAGGATGTTGCTGGGACCTAGCATGGTCTCTGAATTTTGGGGTTGTTTGTTGTTTTTTTTTTCATTATCACTTCCAGCAGTGGAGCATTATGCTAACAACGATCCTTGCATTAGACTGTTTCTCTGCTGACATTAGCAGGAAGAGAGGGGCTTAGTTCTTACAGCTTGTCAGTCTCCCACTGCAATCCTTAGCCATTGTGCAGTGGCTTCCTAGTTTTCAAGAAGAAATACAGTCTGTCCTTTGTTTGGCTTAACAGGCAGCATGGATAAGCTTTTAATTTAGGAGGCTGTATTTGTGAAGATGCATTTTGATTTCAGGGCACAGGACTACTTAGGCAAGTGCAAACCCAAGATCATTCTGCCCACACTGTGAGCAAACTGGACGCAGGCCTCTTTCTCCAGAAGCAGTGTTGCCATGTTACCTCAGTAGTATTTGAAATAGGCCCTGACTCTTATCTGTTATAAATACTGTTGTTGCGAAGAGTTCAGCTGCAGTTTTCTTAAGTAATAAATTCTGCTGCAAAAAGTATATACTTTGTTTGATCCCCTCATTTTGTTCCTCTGTTCATTGAGAGATTTCAGCATGGAAGAGGCAGATTTTTAAAGGTATCCTGGGCATATAGAACAGCAGAAAGACACCTGATACGATTTTCTATAGCAGTTAGCATTTAACTCAGTAATCAGTAGCAGTTAGACACTTAGGATAACGTTTCTCCAACTACATGTATCTATACAGGCTTCTTGTATACAGAATGTTATCTGGGCTTTGGGCATTTTTGGTTTTCTTTTTTTAGGAAAGAGGAATGAGGTCCCTTGGCCTGCAGAAGGAAATAAATGCTATGAACGAAGAGGTTTGTACATAAAGTAGTGTAAATAGGGCAAGATTGCAGAACCCAAGGGAAGATAAGCAATCCAGTAAGTGCTTGGAAATACTTCTTGAACTTGTTATGGAAATAACTGGCTGCGACCAGCAATTTATAATTAGCCTGATAGGTTTCATGATTAGCTTGTAGATAACTAGACATTCTAAATGTTTTTATGCTGTCTATGTTGACTGATCTCAGCTTTTCATGTATAACCCTAGAGTAGTGTATTCAGAAGTCTGTGCAGCCAGCTAAGATAGGATTTGGACCAAGCTTTTTAAAACTCAAGAGAGTACGATTCTCCCATAAAGGGTTTATAGGCTAACTTCTCTGAGGGCACTGTACTAACTTGCTTGTCATTATTTGTTCATGAGGAATGGGGTTTTCTGAAGTTCTCAGTCTCTCTCCAACCTTGTTCTCATCAAAGTCAGTGCTAAAACCTCTGTTTCTCAGATTTACTTGTTGACATGATTCCAACAGAGCCTCCTCCCTCTAACGTGCCAAGAAATAAAGGTTATTTTTCCTGTTCCCAAATCTGTTATGAGACATCAGTTAACGTAGATGGATGAATCAGTTTTGAGAGTCCCAGGGTCACTCAGATAATTAATATTCATAGTCTTTTCAAAGCGTGAAGTTTGATGTCAGTCATGAAAACCACACAACCACAATTGGTTTAGATTTGCAGATTTCTTGAACTGTATGCCTTTTGGTGCTGTGGGGCTTATCATTTACGTGGAATCTACCCTTGACACGTTTTTCTGTATAGAAATTCTGCAAGACCTATCCAGACACGGCTATATAAAGAAACAGGGCCAGCAAAAAAATTCCCTCAGAATTATTTTACATTTTCTCTTCCTTAAGCGAACAGTGGCGAGTTTAAGATAAATACAACAAAATGCAAAGATGTGAAGTTTTGTTCATATTGGCAGAATTGAGAAATACACTGGTCTTTTTCCCCTGGCCTAAAAGTTACAGTTCTGCCCCTGTTAACGGCTTATTTCATGCCTTGCTCTTTGTACAAACAGCATTCTGAGTCCAAAATGAGCACATCAAAGCACAGAGTAGTTGTATGTATGCCAAATTAAGAAAGAGACATAATGACTGGAAAATATTTCTCATTTATGGAGAAACTGAGATTTAACACCTTTCCTGCAAGCTTCCATTGAATAAGACTTTTTCCTTCAGTTAACATATGTGCCTGCTGAACACACAAAATATAAGATATCACACATTTTCAAACTTTAAAAAATTATTTTAAATCCCCCTGTATCTGAAAGGACACAGTTATATCTCTCTAGACCTAAGAACTTTGATGATACACATTTTTACCTGCATGCTACAGAATGTACCTGAAGCTCATAGCCAGAAGAGATGCTTTTAATCCATGCCAGTAATGAGCCATTCTATCTGATCTAGGTAACTTGTCTAGCTCTTTGCCTGGATATTTGAAAACGTCTTCTAAAATACTGTTTATGTCCCCACTTAAGGTAGTTTGCCCCCTTCTCCAAATAAGTGGGCAAAATGTGGTGGCAGCTGCTATATATTATTTCAGTGAAAAGAATATGGTTTAGCCCAGAAAGAATATTCTTGTCTTTGCTCTTGGTCAGGTGTTTTGGGCAACTGAAGTAGGGTAAGTCACTGAAGAATCCTTCTCAGGTTTTGCTCAATATGCTGGGAGACAGAGTAGTTGGGAATGAAATGTTTCTGTCACAACCTCACGCAAAGTTAGAGGTGTAATATTCAGTACAGCTCCATAATGCTGAGTTCTTGCATACTAATAAATGGCTCCCAATAGCTTGACACATTAGCTTCTCACTTTCCTCCCTGCTAACATTCCTTTGAAAGATTTTAGACTGACTTTCAGTTCCCTGTAGCATTGAAGCACTGGGGTCCAGGATGCCCAGTATTAGAGGGTACACAAAGATAATTTTTCACTGGGGTGAAAAAGGTTTCTGTCTCTGATTTTAAAGACTAAGGTTTGACTGAATATTGTAGTTCTCGTTTTCACTAAAAATAAGTAAATAATAAAAGGCTGGATGGGTAAATCAACCCTGAGAGAAAAAAAATCCTGACGCATAATAGATGGTGGAAATGTGTTTCTAAATTCTGGCAACAAAATACCTAGTTCCAGAGTTTGCATATAGTCTCAAATCCTCATGTGGGTCACTGGTTACTCTCCCTGACTTCTTCATGGTGCATTTTCAAGAGGTTTAGAAAATTGCTGGCGTCTTTTCACTGCGTCTCATTCACTCTGTGTTGTAACAAAATGATTTGTCTAATCATGCTGTGGTACACTGTGGTTTTCTTCAGGTCTTTATTTTGTCTATCATTTTCCATAGTACTTTCCTACTCAGCTCTAGCTAAGCAAAATGGTAAACTGGATGCTTGTTTCTGTGATTATTTCTGTATCATTTTCACCAAACCTGAAGAGTATTATCTCTCTGCTGTTTCATTGTTCATGTGGCTACCAGTTTCAGATGTTTATGATTTGGCTGTCATCGTAATACCACGTAAGAAGTTCTACTTCTTAGAATAAAGCAATTCTCAGTGTTTGCTCGTGAACTTCCCCTCCCTGCTGTGAGTACTTAATCTGACAGTGACAACAAAAGTCCTGTTGCCTTTTCAGTTCACAAAACACTGTGTTCACAAACTGCTGTCAAGTGGAAATCCAGTCTTTCTTTTTCATGTCTTCTGAGTGGGCCAGAGTGTTCCTTCACAGCAGTCCTGCCCCCAGGAGTAATCCAGTAAGATAATGTAATGCACCCTTCTTCAAGAGACAGAACTGTGCTCATGGCATGGTCATCTACACCAGACTTTTTGTCCCCAGATCACTTGCCTGGTCTTTTGTCTGACTCTCCCCAGCAGTCCTTTTCACATCATCTACTTTTGAATTTTTAGTTCATTGCATGTTTGTAAATGTAGAACCACAGCCAGAAATGTGAAAAGAAGCCCAGTCTCTGCATAGAAGACCAGATGGCCTAGACAGATAAAATCATTCACAGACATTCATTTGGAGATCTGAGGGATGCTAACTTGAAACATCTTTTTCTGTGTTTTCATAGCGAATTAATGACAGCATGTTTTTTTAACAATTAGGCATTTGCAGACCTTGCTGTGACATTTATGCAGCTAGAGAGCAGTACCCCAGTGTCACAGTTATCATAGAGGTATTTACAGCTTGCTGATCATACTTACTCTACCGATCTCAGAAAAGTCCTGTTGTGTTTTGGTTTTTTGTTTTTCTTTAAAGGAAATTTAATACATTTATTTAGCAGAACCTATTAGAAAATTGAAGACTTGTGAGTAAAATGTTTTTGTGCAGAACCCTACTGAAGACCACAAAGATGATGATGTTGTCAGACCCAGTGGCCAAGGTCCCCAGAAGCTGTAGATTGATCCCTGGCTGCAATGTCCTAATGAACTCCATTAACTTAATGCTCATTTGGAACTGCTTTGCAGCAGGAGTTTCTTCATTCAGTTCCCATAGTTAACCTTTCTTTCTGCCCTCCAATGCCCCTCGTATTCAAGTCCGTGCTGCTGAACGGAGTCAGACAGAAAACTTTCATGTATTTCTGCAGGCAGATGCAAGCCTGTTGCGCCCACTCTCCATGCAGACACGAACTTGCTTTCCCTGTGCTCCAAGCCTACTGACGTGGTTACTGCAACATTGAGCTGAGAAAATATATGCTGCCTCCCATCAAGGCTGATTACTTCACGCTTGGCACTGCTTTGATTGCTTTTACGTGCTCTGGCAAGCTTGGCACATGGGTAAAGCAAGCTCCCTTTGCCTGCACAATGCTGTGTGGGTATACCCCCAGCCAAACTCTGACCTTCCCTTTTATTTATTTCGTGTAAACAAGAAACCACATAGCCATCACTATCCATCTCAGGCATGCCAAAGAATGCAGGGTGTTGTTTTTCCCATTTTTTGTTTTAATAAACCCAAGAAGAACCAAGAATGTTGCAACCTCAGCTGTCCTTTCTCCTTAGAGTGCTTGGTTGGTTTTCTTAATGCAATTTCCTTAGGAGTTGTGCCTTGTGCAATTGCCCTGCCTATCCATCAGACAGTTTCCTAATCAGTTTGAGACCCATTTGACAGGAAGGTAAACGTCTCAAAGATACTAATATCCTAAAAGCTTTGCGAAACTTGTGGCTGGATAAAGGATAGATATGCAGAAGAGTGCCTCAGTGCAGGCGGGCTGGTGAGCTCAACAGTTACCTGTTCTGTTTGGCCTCTTGACTGGCCAGTTAGCATGAGCGAGCAGACAGGTCCATCACAGGCACAGGCTATATCATCTTGCTATATCATAACCAGCTATATCATCTTACTCGGTAGCTTAAGGATGTGAGGGAGAGCTGTGAAGGGAGGCAGAAGGGAGGAACTGGAGATACTCCAAAGTGTGGAAAATGCTGGCAGAGATGTGTAGGAGGAACTGAAGCTATTGCAGTGTGGTGATGTAGGGCCATCAGAGACAGATCTATAGGAAACAAAGCTCCATTAATCCTGCTACACGGAGAATGACTTATTTCAATTAAAGTCTTTTTAAAGAAAGTGACAAGTTGCCTCATGACCTAATGGGTTGTATTCCGGTGCTGACCAGCTCATAGGATGGATTTAGGCACATTCTGTGGCTCTTTATAGAATCAGTGGAGAAATGTAGTCACAGCATCTAAACAGGAGGTCTGCAAACAGCCATTACTCCTCTCCGCTGACTGAAAGCAGCTCTGGGGAATATGTGGCCCAAATTACTCATTTATCTCTTTAACTTTAATGTTTCAACTGTTGTGGCAGGCAACCTACATATGGCCCAATACCTGTTTTATTAAGGGAGTCAGAAACACTGAGTTTGGTTTGGGGCTCAAACAGGCCAATTGTGTGGGTCTGCGTTTGGGGGAGGAATTAATTTAGAAGACTCATTTTGCAACCAACTTGAAGCGGCCTGTTTATGCTAAATGCTGAAAATTTGTCCTCTTAAAAATCAGATCAGATATAGCACCCCAGAGTGGGCATCCAGCAACATCCAGTTGTTTCTGAAATTAGATGATTACCTCTTTGCCTCAGTTTCCATCTGAAGAGATTTCCTAGTATGTAATCAACTTGAAATCGGTTTGATGTACATTAATGCTCTGAACTGCTTTGAAATTCTCAGATGAAAGGCACCATAGAAAACCAAAGCATTTAATGTTACATTACACTATAAATTTTAATTACTAGCAATATCTTATTTTAAATAAATTATGTTTGCATGAGAAATTTTCAAGCACTATTGTAAATCTTCTGGACAAGAATGATATTAAAATAAATATGCAGCTGAAATCATTTTATAAGACCTTTTCACTATGTGAAAAGGGTATATTACTGAAATGCCTTCTTGCTGCTGCACTGTGATCTCTCTCAATGCCTTCTGTACTTAAGTAAACTTTGATTTTCCTATTAAGTTTGATGTATGACTGTATCACATAAAGCCTGCCTCAACAGCTGGTTAATTATTTATTAAGGGTCAGGAGCAGTTGGAAGATTAAAGGCAAACCAAAGTGAAGGAGAAAAAAAACATTCTCCCTAACTGAGCTTCTACAGCAACCATTTTTAAAAAAAAGTTTCTGCCTTATATTTACCTTATCCTTGACTTTCTGTCTCTTACTGGAGGATTTCTTCCAAGTTCTTTTGAGGATCTGAATGGCAATATAACAAAGGTTGAAAGAAGAGATGTCTCTCAGTCTGTCCTCCTTTTCTCTTCTGTGAATCTCATATTGTCTAGCACTGCTTCCATAATTAGAGTTTGGTTTGAGGGAAAGGCGGGTGTTCTGTTTTGTTGTGTTTTTACAAAAGTAATCTATTTTTTTTTACCTTGCTTAAGGCCATTTAGTCTTTTGCAATATTGCAGATTAAATTTGCCCAGAGATGGGAGGCTTCACATGAAAATCTCTATAGTGTCTCCACCTTGCATGTGGTAGAGGAGAAAAGGGTAAAATCCACACTGTCTCTGAGCATGTGGGCCTGCAGGGAAGCATCAGGGTGGGCAGTGATTGTGTGTTTATTTGTAGTGGCGAAAAACTCCCAGGAAGTGATGAATGTCCTCATATCTCTTGTTCCAGCCACACTGGAATGGCAAGGCTGAGCTGTCACTATGAAGTATTGCTCAGTCATCTTTGCCCCTCCTTATTTCTCACTACATTTTATTCAGACTTTGGTAAGGTAAAGAAAAGTCAATTAGAGCAGGTGCAGAAATTCCCAAGCTAACCTTTTTTATTAGTAAACACAATTCATACATCAAAAGAAAGACTGTTTGCAGAGCAGCATTGTTTTCAGTAAATCACCCAAATTCATTTTGGGTGTTTTTGAGTAGAAAAGGCATTTCTCTTTGTGTAGGTCTCTCCCTGGGATACTTTGAAAGTTAGAAGTTTCATTTGTCCATTGAAAATTATTCTTCATTTCAATATGTTACCCTAGTGCTACATTACAATACCAGAAAAGGGAAGATTAAAGATTTAAATTGATCTGATCTGAATGTATTTAAAGGGAGAAGGGCAATGTCAAGTTTGTCATTTTGCCCCAGCTTGGGACAGGAATATTTTTCAAAATCTCAATAAAATTATGGAGGATGAGAAAAACCTGATCTGTCCACCCTCTATGAAAAAAAATGTATTTAATAACAAGAATACAGAACCATAAATTCAGTATCTTGTGTCTGATTGAAGGAAGCTTTTTGCATCCTGACTTATGACTTGCATTCTGGAAAAGACAGACTAGAAACTGGAATTATTTAATTGTATTGGAAAGATTCATAAAGGAAAAGTCAAAAATTTTCTTGGACTTCAGAACAGCAACGCAAAGGTCCAGGTCTGCTGCATTCTGCATGCTCCCCGGAGAGGATTGGAGCTGTCAGTTTGCAGTGGCATTAATAAAAGTTGCATGTGTTCAATGATTTGCAAAAGAAGACCTAAAATAGACTGTCAAACAATTAATAGCATGTCTGAATTTTAGCACACAGATTTCTGAGTTTACTCAATTGAGGAACCTCATCCCGAGAGGCAGGGATTGTTAGTTGAATTGCAGCACAGTGCAAACCCCAGTGTATGGCTTCTGGACTGGGGGTGGTAAGTCCACATGGCTCTGCGCTGCAGACAACCTGTTTGCAGTTAGCTCAAGAGTATCTGCATCATGCTTTGTCACATGGTGTAAACGTTCCTGGGTGCTTACCAGTGAGTTTATGATGAGCAGTCTCTCTTGTGCTTAAATACCCAGACAGGCTGGAAAGGATGTGCCTCCTTTGACTGAGTGTAAGTCAGTTACTGTGGCTTCAGTGTTCATAGCCATTGAAGGAAAATGTGCAGTCATTTGGCTTGTGCTTTTATGGCCCTCTTGTCTGGCAGATGACTAAATCTATGGATTTTCCCCTGTAGTTTGACTAGCTTGTTTCAACACATGGCAAAGCTATGGAAAGCAAGCATAAATCATGCAATGTGTAAAACTTCACCAATTCATAGGTTTACAAAGTGCACCCCACACACCAGCTTTTCCAAAAGGTTTGACTGAGAAATCAAAATTTCTTGATAAAAATGCTCTTTTGCTGGCTTAAAAAAACAACCCATATGCATCAGACTGAGTTGATCCATAAGGAGCTGATCATAAACTAGACTTGATTCACAAAATGACATACTGTTTTATAGACGGTAAGGAAGTAAAAAATGTCAGACTAAACAACTAAAATGGAGCTGGGGCTCAGAGGACTATGATTCCATTGCTGTCTCTACCACTTGTTTTCTGGATAACATTAGATAAGTAATTTTACTTCTGGACTTAAGTTTTCTCATTTGTCAAATTAAATATTGGCACTGATCTCCTCTGTAAGCTGCTTTGAGATCTGCCAGTCAAAAATACAGTCTAGGATCTGGGAATCACAAAATGTAGAGGTTTGTAATCTTCTAGCCAGTAGTTCATACCTCAGTCTGCATCTCCTCTGTAGTTACTGGGCAGAACTGGAGGAGACTTTGCCAGCAGTCTTACAGTCCAGTGTGTTTTATCCGTTGTACCAGCAAGAGAAGCTAAATCCTGCAAGCAGCCCAGTTTCTGATGAAGGTTAGTCATGTTTGTGCTGCCGTATTTTGCCGGGGGTTCTCCCAGAGGAGGATGATTGTACATTATGGTCCATGAGGCTGATAGCTCTGCAAGCAGAGACGGCATTCATGGAACTTCTTTGCTGTTGGTAAAATGACGCATAGCACAGATTTCTTGTTACAGAGAGACCGTCTACTTTATTAATCCTATTAGTTTAAAGACAGAACTGGAAATCCATTCTCCGTTTCCTGTGCCTGGAGTCTCTGGCGCTCAGACAACCCATGACACTGAGGCTGGCCTGCCTGCGATGACCACACAGTGGAAGTCCCAGAGCCAGCTTTTCTCAGTCCTGTATGTGCAGTAATAATCTCTGACGCAGTTCAGCTGATGTGCGAGGAGCCGATGTAGCTGCCTCCGTGTGGGCCTTATTAACTTGGATGCAGTGCTGTGCAAATGCAGCTGTAATTGTTTCTCTGTGTGAGCATTTACCTGGAGCCACTGTGTGCTTAAACTAAGGAGTCCTCCTGAAAGTAGCTGTTTGATAGATTATGTTTAGAGAAACCTGAGGGGATGCTGTGAATTTCCCTTATCTACATTATCTTTGCCCCTCATTTTTCTGGATAAAGCAGAACAGCCTGCAGCTTTCCTGATAAAAGCGTGCTTTTTTCTCTGTGGCACAATTAGTCTTTTAACCTCCCCTGACAGTTCTTTTGTGGTGGGTATAGCCAGGATATAAGGAAGATGAAAAGACATTTTGAGTGAAAACACAACATAGCTAGGTTAGAGACAAGGAAAAGACTTGAAGGATTTGATTAGGTTAAATAAAGAAGCAATAAGGTTTGCATTATCTCATTGTTTTTCAGTTACTGGTAAATTAAGCTTCAGGATTGGTTTGAGGTTTAGTTGCTAATTCAGGGTACATGATCTCCAGAGATTTAGAAGGACATGGATAGTTCATGTTTCCATCATGTGTAAGCAATAGCTTTTTTTCATCTGGTTACTCTTTAATACTGAGAAACAGATATGTTGTGTTCCATTTGCAGATAGATCCAGAAAATAAAAGTACGGCAAGCACTTATTGGAGTGTTAGTATGGTACTAGCCTTTTGCAGCAGAAAATTTATGCACAATTTAGCAATAAACTGAGAGGTTGACTCACATAAACATGTTCATCATATGAAACTCAGGTGCCCAGCAAAAGTAAATATATCGAAAGGAAGGCTGGCAAGAGAAGGCTCACTCCTGTAGATTGTCACCTGAAGAGAATTACCAGTTCAGGATTTGAAGCCTAATGGAAGTTTATTTGTACCAGGTTGCTTTTCTGAAACTGAAAATCAGTTTTCATCCTTTTTTTTTTCTTGTTTAATTTCAGTTCTTGGGTGATGCGCGTATATTTCACACATCTCTGAACACCCTCTTTGTATTTTATGACAATCTGCAAGCAGGCCTGCTGGCCTGTTCCATTTTCCATACATTTCACGATCAAGGCTACTTAAGAAAAGCCAGTGCTTTCTTAAATGAGTGTTACAAATTTCCTTTAAAATATAGTTAAATCTCATGTAAGTTTTACAGGACTAGTAAGCAGACAGAGTAATATCAAAAAGGGGCTCATGGAATATGCTCCTTCATCTTTCGATGCCTGAACAAAATGCCTTGGCTCTGAGTAGAATGTATCCTCTATTAAGTCCCGATAACATTTGCAGGGGCTGCAGGGGTAAATCCCTGTAATCTATAACTATTTAACATCCATCATTTTCCAGGCTGGAAATCTGCACAAACAGTTGCTCTGTGTCAGCACTCCTAAATGTTTCCTTTCAGTTTTAATTTGGAAAATGGACTGAAAATGAAGCTTATCTGACAGAATTTTCTATGGCTTCATAGTGAGGAAGTATGGAGATTACCCTTAAAAACTCAGTAACTGTCTGAAAACCTGGAATTAATTTTGGCCATATATGAGAGAAAATGCATTTCAGTATTTAGAACGTAACTCAAAGGAGATTAAAAAGAAAACAACAACAAAACCTGGTCAGGTGGGTCAATACTATTCCTTCAGAAGAAGTGGGGGGGATCCAGAATAAGTTCTCAGGTGGGATGCCAGTGTGGTTAGATATCAGAAGAGGTGGGATAAGTCCTCAGTGCAACATTGGAAGATGCCAGGTACAGGTGACCCAACATTGTATCTTTGTCTCTCTAAGAATTCTTCATATTAATGATGGATATAAGAAAAGAAAAATGAGCCAACAATAATCTTATTACTCCTTACATTGGAATTCTCCTCCAGGACTAATTTAGGAATTATTTTACCTTTTCTTTTTAATGTGCTGAGACTTTGTGGTCTTTTGTCTCCTGGCCTTTGTAAAAGCCATTCCTTTCATATTAGTGACACATGAGCTCATCAGATTCCTGAACTGAAGAGGCATCATGCTGGAATGCCACAGCGTCCACCTCTGAGCCTGCAGATACGCAGAGCAAATTTGCCACAACACCAAATGACATGATGGCAAAGAGGCAGTCTGCAAAGTTTGCAGATGCAAGTCGGATAAACAGAACGGCGTTAGCTATCTCAACCTGCATGGCTAACCTTTCTGACAATAGATCGCTTCACATCATCACATTAGTCCATTCAAATGTTCTGTCATTTATGTGAGTAGAGGTTAAATATGCACACCAAACTAAAGAAAGGCCACTGCCAAGGTTTTGTAAATCCACTGCCAAGGTTTTGTAAAGACGATCTGATCTTCTGCTAGGTTATTGCTCTGTAGATGTAGCTCATTACAGGACATGTTGATCATGTCCGGCACTGAGCCAACACAAGGATATGTGCTACTAGCATATAAACACGCACCTCTGGTGCATATGCCTGACACACTGCCAGTTTTGCTTAAAATTCATAGTGTATGAGGCCGGGCAGAGTCACTAACCATCTTGTCAGCTTTTTTGCAAAATACACATTCTTAGAACTTTCTTGCATTAAAAAATGTTCTTCATTTAAAAAGCGCTAGTGCTGGTGATTCCACCAAAATTCAGAAATCATGAATCAGTACATTTTCCCCTGCGTGTTGTCTCCCCCTCCAAATCACAAGATTGCAAATCACAATATTTTAAGCTATAAGAATGGATTTTTGGTTCCTTTAATTGGTCACTTCTGGCCTTCAGGATGCTTATGAGCGTCTTCATAAGAATGGAGGTTTTAACTATCCTTTAAAACAAGCTGTACCACAACCTCTGGAACCCACGATGCCTGCTTTCTTTCTTACAAATTTGGGTTTCATGACCGAATTCTCTGTTGTCTAATAAGATGCATGTTCAGAGTGAAGCCTTTCCCATGACTGGGCCCTTCTAAATACCTTCCCCTTTTTAGATTCTCTGGTATCTAATAATGGTTGAGATTAGGTCCAAGCTCTCCCACTGTGGAAGGACTAATAGGCTCTCCAGCTGCATCCACCTGCCAAATATAATTCTCCCTTAGAAGAGCTGCCAAGGGCAGAAATCCTGTACTGCAGTGCAGCCTCATTTGTTCAGCTTGTCTTTCAGGTGGCCAAAAGTTCATCTGCGCAATTAAACAGCCAAAAGCTTTAAAACTGGTGCAGCAGAATGTGTACATTTGTCTTAGAGATGAAAGCAAGTTTTCAGTAGTCTCGTGAAAGGAAAATGACATTTCCAAATTTGATGTGAACCATATTATATTCATCTTTCTTGAGCCCTCTTTGAATATTTTTTCACAAGCTACTGCATCAAGAAGGGCACACTTAAACCCAGCTGATATGTTTGAGTAAGATAAGGTTTGCAAGACTTTCAATCTTTTTAATCCCATCAGGTGCTTCCTCTATTTAGGATTTAAAGTTTCTCATACTGTAGCCAATTTAGCCCACAAGGCATGGTTACCAAAGCATCCCCTATGGAATGATAAAAACCATTCTTCCCCTGTATGCATAGATTACAATTTTGTCGAGGTACATCATTCTCCATCTGAATCCAAGGAAGGACTGTCATATAAAGTAGAGCTGCGTTAGTTCAACCAGTTAAGAGAGAGCCCTGTAACAAAGGGTCATTATGGGTCCTGCCTTACTCTGCTGCTGTATGATAAGGAGCAGAGTAAATTAAATTTCCTGTGACTCACCTGCAGTTGGAGGAAAATTTATTGCTTAGTCGCTGCTACAGCATATGGATTTGTCTCTCCCTGTGTACACAGACATGCAGCAGGTATGCAGAGAGTCCCACTGAGGAGAACGAGCCTGTTATTTTGCAACAGGCTGTTGTGAAAACAGGCTGTTTCAGGGGCACCTGCAGCCTCCAGAAGGAAAGGGAGTTAGCTGGGTAGTGTGGAAACTTCTGCAAATGGGTCAAAGAGTAGTGTTGTTAAAAGCCAGAAAGCAGGTGCACACAATGTCCTTTTTGAGTGGACGAATGGTGTCAATAGGCAGGCAAACCAGAGCAGCTCTCCTGCTCATTAATTCTGTCTCTCGTTCCACCATTTCCTGTTCATTAACTCCCTCCTGCATTTCCCCTCTCTGCTGGAGCACATTACTCAGACTCAATCATTGTCGCTGAAAGGGAAGGGTGTTGAAAGAAAGAGCCAGAGCAAGACCTTGCATTCCCCACCTCTCCCAAGCTATCCTTCCTGCTAGAAAGAAATCGAACAAGCATTTTACACTTCCTTGGAAAGATAAATGTAAGTCAGGTTTAAGGAAGGTATGTGCCCTCCAGCCAGGATTTACCTTTGTGCTGCTCCTTCCGTCAAGAAAACTTGTTTTTCTGCAAGGGACTGTCTCACCCACCTCTGGATCTCACCCATGTTCTAAATCCTTCAGGAAGAAATAAACACAAAACCTCTGTGGTTTTTTTTTAACTGGCTTTTGTAAGGAGGGCAATTTGTTTCTTGTTGCTTTTTGTAAGTTTTGATATATTTTAAGCGGGACTGTTATGCTTGGCTGATTGCGGTGGCAGCTTGATGGACTGTATGGACATACATGCAGATAGACTGTATAGTTGTCCTCTGAGGACAGTAGCAAACGCCACCCTTTTGATAGGTATCCTTTGCCTTACCACGGTGCATGTTTCTCAGTGCACTGCTGGACCGTAGGGGTGTCCCCTATGGTTCCAGGCCCTGTCCAGAATGGACAAGGGGCCAGAGGACCTTCTCTTACTCTTCAGATCAGGGAGTCAGGTTTAGTGAGTCTCTGCAGGGATAACCAAAACCGTGTGCAGGAGAGGAAGGGTTTGTGAGCTAGAGAGCTCACATGCTCTGGCCACAAAGCACTGTGTCTGCTGGGATGATACAGAGCTGCCAAGAAATACAGTCTGCAACATAGCTTTTTTATCCATCGTATTGACAGGCACCAGGAGTGGCAACGTCTTGTTAATTATTTCATTTCCTTTATCCAGACCAGTTAGTACTGGACTTGTTTTCCTACACAGTACCATTGCAAGGGCTGGGACTGTGGAACGACAGTCAGGCCCCCAGCTTGTGAGAGCCCTGGTGTGTCCCAGAGGGCTGCAAGTGCAAGGCCAGACTGACGGACCACACAACCTAGAGTTGCTCTGCCCACGTTTGCTTAGGCTGACCCACCAGACTTAGTCCTTTCACACAGAAACACTGCCCATGGCCTTTGGATGGTTTGATACAGTTCTGCCATAAGGCACTGATTCAAATTAAACTTGCCATTAACGGCTACCATAATGTGTGCTCGTGATTGTAAACACCTCGATCTAGGTGCCCTACCCTTTCACGTCAGCTTCGCATTAATGCCCTCAAAGCCACGTAGAGGTACAGAAGTGATACAAGCAGCAAGGAGAAAACCGATGCTGTTCACGCATTCAAGCAATTTCTTAGCAGAAACAGCATTCCCAAATCCGTGAGACTTTTCTTGGCCATGTACTTACAGCTTTACTGTATTCCAAATGGCTCCTGCCTGCCCAGCCCTGCACAGTCAAGTAGCCATGAGGTGAGCGTTGTAGTGAGGAACACTCAGTGCTCATAGTGTTTTCATTTAGCTTTAGCTTTCAAAATGTATAGGGATGGATGGGGGAATGGCATAGTGAAGAACAAAACCAAAAAAGCCGACATGCATTGTTTAGGACAAATGGACTTGATTATAGATCCTGAAGGTGCTATAAAACTGATGGATTACAGGCTCAGCATTTCTGGGATTTGAGCTGTCTGGCTTCCACTGTGCTTTCATTGTGTCAGCTCCCTCTCTTTCTATTGCTTTTTGCTAGAAACATTGCACCAGAGCACAACTGAAGTGAAGCAGGTCCTAACTAGACCCAACAGCTGCCTTTTGTTGCTGCTGTGGAAACAGCTGTAAGGGGGTAATATAATCACTCTTCTGTTACCAGTCAGCTGCATATCATAAGCACCTTTCTTGGATGCAGGGGACCCAGAGGCAGCTCCTGTGGTGATGTAAATGCTAATTGGGCCCACAGCATGCTATTTTGTGCCCCATTTGACATACTAAGCACTTGTTGCTCTGTCCCGTGAGGATAAAGTTGACTGAACAGATATTCTGTACTGCTTTTATTACAATGAGACTCATGTTTCATTCATATGCAGGAGGGGTCTTTGCACTGGTTCCTGTAGTGGAAGGAATGGTTTCTTGGCTTTTTGACCTGTTTCTCATCTTTTGTGCAATAAAATTTTATTATTATGTTAGTCAGCTCAGGCTTGGAGTGCCCATGCTTGGGATGTTGGGTTTTTTTCTTTTATTTTTTTACAAATAAGCACGTTTTGGATGGGTGATGGGGGTTGTTTTTACAAAAAACAAACTCACCTGGACCCATTTTGTATTTTTCTGTCTGAGATTACTGATCTAAAACCACATTTGATGGAAGAATATCTAATAAGTCATAGAAGAAATCATAGAAAGAACGATTTAACAGTTTACCATCACAGGTCATAGATTGTAATGGGCAGGGCACTATTTGAGTGTATTTGGAGCTGGACTAGGGGTTGTTGTTCTTAGAAAACAGAAACAAACACAGGAATATGTAAATACTGAAGACAGCTGAGCATCACCATTAACAATGGTCTGGGGACAGCTTGCCTGAGCTTTAGATACTGATTTTAATATGTGTCCTTGGTCACAACAGCTAACTTATTTGAACTTTAGTTTCCCCCTATGAAGTCAATTCATTAACCTTTTAAAGTACTTTAAAGCCCCACCTTTGAAAGGGTCGTAACCAGTCAGAAACTGGGTATACTGATTCACCAAATATCCTTTGCAGCTGTTTTGATAGTATGTTTTCTGCTGAGGTGAGGTGGAGTATTACAGTATTTCACTAGCTAAATATTGTGTTTGGTGGAGTCAGTCTGTGTCAGACCATTCAACTAAAGATCACAGAAGGTGAGCCTTCAGAGTGTTCATGGGTTTGGTACAGGAGAGCATATAACATGCCAGCTGCCCATATGGGTACTGTAGGAGATGGATCAAGAAGAGATCCATTATTGGTCAGAGATGTGAGGGGTGGTGTTAGGTATCTGCTTGGAAAAAAAATAAATGAATAAACATAAGAAACTAAGTCAGAAACAAAGAACCATTGCTACCTGTGTAAGTTTCTATGCTGAACGTCTTGAGTTACGCTTTGTTTACTCTGCGTTTTTATATCACAGGTTCAGGTTTAGCGGTCGTATTCTTGGCCTTGCTCTCATTCATCAGTACCTTCTTGATGCTTTCTTCACAAGGCCATTCTACAAAGCACTACTAAGGCTGTAAGTATAAGCATGCAACCATGCAGAAACCATGCAGAAACAGTGATCCCACAGTGAGTCCTACAGAGACACAGACCCTTGTCGAGTTGCTTCAAGCGCTCTGACCTTCAAGTCCTTTCCCCTGTTGGTTGGTTGGTCTGTGAAAGAAAACAAACACATTTTAATTTTTCCTTACTTTCTCCAAGAACTTTCCCTTCATAAATATTGACTGTGTTGATAAAAGTGCATAATAAGTATGACATTTAGGAGCACACATTTGAAAGTACTGACCCATAATTCCAGAGTTTAGTACTGATGAAAAGTTACCAAACTTCAACTATGTGGAAGACTGAAAAGCATCTTTGATGGAACAAACCAAAACAACAACAACAAAAGGAGGGGGGTCATATTAAGAAAAATACGTAATTTCTCATACCTCACTGGTGGAGTAGGTTTTCATTCTAAACACAACTCGGGTTAATTAGGAATGCTAATGTAGATATAAACAGTGAATATTTCTTGTTGATCTTCTACTGTATTTTACACTAGTAAGCAGAAGCTACCAGTAATATATTACTTTCAATGACAAGTTTATAAGGTTAACTTTAATTGACAATCTGTCCCTCTTCAATTAATAGACTGCAGTAAGACAAGGTACATAAAATCTGCAGCAATAAGAAAAGCCATAAGTAGTAAGTCAAGACTGCAATTAAATGACAAAGAGCAGAATAAAGCTTAGCTGAAATAGTTTATCATTTAAGATTATTCCAAATCAGCGAAGATATTTGTCTTAACAGTCCTTTGAGTTCTTTAGCTGTATTTAATTTTATGTTTTTAACAATGAGTATTGCTGGGGTCCAAACACTCATATCTATATCGTATCTGAGCTAGTCTGGAAATAGCCTGAAACCTAGACTCCTCCCTGCATCCTTATTGTGCCTTTAGGAGATTTGAAACCAGACTGCTTGTAACATCCACCTGCCCTTTCAGCAAAAAATGCCAACTCCTTATTAGCAGAAATTTAGGCCGCCTGGTCTGCCTTATGTCAGTCTTGTGTGCTCACCTCAAGGGTGATAGATACATGGAAGCAGCCAGGCACAACACGGTGGGGCCCATCCGGACTGAAGGTAAGCATGTGCTCTGAAGTGCACGGCATCCTGAAGATTCACACAAAATCGAACTCCAGGAGTGCCTTCCAACAGCAAATAGTGCAGGCAGCCAACAGATTTGGCCTTGAGCCCAGCCATGCAAAGCAGACAGTTACAGAACTGCTTTAAGAGGGTCTGTGTAACAGGCTTTGATGTTAACAAAACCAAACGAACACCAGCTTTATGTTGGATCTTCAGCATAAATTTGTTCACATTCTCACTAGTAGTAAGTCATCCTGCCAATAGTCATGGGGTCATATATTCAGCTACATCTTTTTTCTTGCCTCGCAATCAGGCCGTGTGACTTAAGCGACTTAGAGTACCTGGATGAAGAGTTCCATCAGAGTTTGCAGTGGATGAAGGATAATAACATCACAGATATCCTGGATCTCACCTTCACAGTGAACGAGGAGGTGTTTGGACAGGTGAGCACAGCTATGCAAAACATCTGAAAAGCAAATTTGAAGCTGACAAAGTTGTCAAAGAAAGATGAACATCTTTCAAGATTAACATCTTTCTGTCAGAACAGATCCTTTAGCCTTTCAATAATATTTTCTTCGCCTACCTTCTGTCTCTTTCAAGCCACCTGTTTCAATGCAGATGTTTATTCTTAGGGTGTATAATATAAAATACCAGCCCCCTACAGGCCTATTGAGCCACACACTGATGAGCATGAGGAATTCTCTGAAGTGGAGTGCAGCTCTTCTCTCCAGGGTGTAGTTCACACAGATGTGGCATTTGGTGAATGCAAGCAATGTAACTTAAAGCTGATGTGACTGAAAGGATGGGGGTTAGGAGGGAAGAAAAACATTTGGCAGGTGGTGTAAGACCTGGCAACTCTCACCCTTATTTTGTCTGATATCTCCCTGTTAGATTCTGTGTCTCTTACTTACCTTGCACCTACTTAACAACTTGGCATGTACATCCATTTATTATGCTTTCTACCACTCAACTCTACCTTAGTCAGACAATTCTCTTTAACCTAGCTGATCTGGATAACTATAGGACACAACCCTGGCTTAAGTGCAGACTGGCAACCAGAACAAGCGTCTCCTGTGGGATTCTTTGGCTTGCACTGAAGCCCTGGTGCTCTTTGCTGTTGTAACCCATGCTAGATTATAATTGTCTCTGGAAAGCCTTGAAGGGACCCAAAGCAATATTTAGACCAAGATTAAGGACCTCCAAGGAGATACTGAAAACTAGAGAGACTGAAGAACCAAGCTCACCAAGTACTGTAGAAGCTCAGGGGACGGAAGTTAACTTGTGTAAGAAGCAGACACACAGTGTCAAAGGGAGCAGAGAGATCAGGTGGAATATACAGAGAGCAGCTCTTAGCCCTTGAAAATAAAGTTGACAGGAGGAGTTTGCACAGAGTTAGGGTAGTTCTGTGAGCTAGGGGAGAGGTGGACTAGTTTCTGAGGGGAGGAATTCTGGCCCTGAGAGTAAAAGGGCTGCTCCGCTATAAGCTTGGAAGTAACAGAAAAGCAAGCAAGACTTCAGGGTATATTTTCAAAAATGAGTTTAGTCTGCTTATAGTACAAGGTCATGAAGGATGAGCAGAGTCAAGGGTGCATGAAATGAAAAGGATGGGGCAGAAGAATTGAAGTAAGAAGCCTCTGTAGGAAAGGTAACACTGTTTTTCCACAGACTTAAATGCAGGGGAGGGTTACGGGCTTTGAGCTGAGAGCTTGCATGACATTCAATTGACAGTACAGTGGTTTCCCTGGAAGGTATGGCTATATAAGATGAATACACAAAGACAGACAGAAACATACAGACATATTCACAAAGACAGATGAGACAAGTTTGTATTTGCATTGGAAGACTACAAAGATGAATAAGAATCTCAGCCTGAATTGCCCTGATGCATCTGAAGATAACATTTGGCACACTAATTACCTGTTATACTCTCCCCAAAGAAAAGAGCTAGACAATTACATAGGAGTCTGTTGTGGAAGATAAGAGATGGCTCCAAAGAGAATAGAAAAAAAATCACAATCTGTTGTAGATACTGTGATATGAAAGCAAAAGAACACTAAAAGCCAGATTTTTATGCCAGTTCACATGTTGTCTAGTACTTTATTTCATATGTACTAGACACTAACCTTGCTAGATCTAGTCAAGGGGAAGAAATTATTCTCACTGTGAATTACAACTGTCAGAATCCAAGAGTCCTAAGGGAAAGTGAGATTTTCCCCCTTCTGAAATTTGCTAAGTGCTGACAGCAAAATAACGAAGAAATCACAATCACATTTTATGCTCACAGATGGATCCCAGTTGGAAATTCTTGCATGCCAAGAGTATCTGACCACTTAAATGCCATCTGAACATTGCTTTGCTGGATACAGGTGCAAGAGTAGATTGCAGTGGGAGCTCTGCTAATATTTGAGAAGCTGGATTTCAAGGGTTGGGTAAGGGAAACAAGAAATAGTGGCTCTTTGAGAAGCTGTGCGGTAGATGAGTTACAGCCCTTTTGTCCTGCTTCCACAATGACTTTATTATGGACCAGTCACTACTACTATCATTTTTTCTTTCTTGTCTCATCTCTGATGTGTATTTAGCTTTTAAACCTTTCAGGCCAAATCCTCTTTCTTGGTACCTTTTTTTTAGAATTTACTGCTGAGGAGCTCTAGCCTTCTTGCATACTGGAGCCCGGAGCACTACTGTAATAGCAAAGATACCATGTCAAACCAAGCGTCACACATTTTTACTGGTGGGGACTGGATGCCAATTTGAGAATTTCGCTCATAAGACTGAGAGAGGTGTCAGTTGCTTGTGACCCTAAGTACTTTGTCATGCTTTTACCCAGTAGGAAGTGTTCTTCTAGGCCTGCTGCCAAGCTCTAGGATAGGGCCTGTCTCCTGAGCCCTGGCAATTGCTCTAGTCAGGTAAAAGGAATGGGCTAGATTGGTTGAAATGTCTCCTTGCTACTCTGAATCCTGATTCTGAATTCTAGCTTGCAGCTGTGGTTAATGCCTCTATAAACAAGAAAGAAAAAATAGGGACACATTGTTATTGATTGCCTGCCTCCAATTCTAGATAACTAATTGTATTTGAAATTATATGGATAATGAGAAGTTGAAGAAATCACCAGCATGTCTAGGTGTTTGTGGGAAGTCTTGCAGGAGATTTAGAACATCTGGACTTATGGTCATGCTTAAAGCTAGGCAGCGTTTAGTCTTTGGTTTTGACAGGTGTATCTTAATGCCGGACAGTCTTGAAGAATACAACATGGCATCTGGGCCAGAGTCTTACCCTCTGGACCATGCAGTGTTGCTTGTATAATGGTGATGCAGTGATTTACATTTGGGAATTTAACCTGAACCAGCTAAGAATTCCTAACTCATTACATCCAACCTTACTGGTTCTTGCTGTTTCTCAACAAAGCTACAGACTAGATGACTCATTGAGTGTTTCCATAATTCATAATGTTACAACAGGTCCCTCAAGCAAAGTGACCTAAATACTATATATGCTGTGTGCTCTCTGTTGGGATAATAAAAAGATAATAATATAAATAATATGTAAATAATACAAATTATGAATATGTATTCATGCAGCTCATTTACTATCTGTGCTAGACATCATTGTTATAGGAGAAGAAAACTGAAGAGGAGAGCAAAACATTCTTCCTTTTAAATCCACTTGACTGAATGTGAAAATAATTGCAAGATAAATATTATTTTCTGTCACATGTGAGGAGTATGTGCTTACTGGGTAAAATCTAGATTGATTCCTTAAATCCCTTCTCAATCTTAAGCCTTAGTAACCCAAGCCAACTAAATTAACCATTAAAATGCAATGAAATGCTGTAGCTCTTGGTTTAAAAAAAAAAAGTTATTTACAGTACAAACACTTCTCAGGCTCGGATGGCTGATACAAAATTCTGAATCCCACAGTGACTATCTTTGTCATCTGTGCAGGGTGCTATACAGGTCTTGTTTATGTAGTGTTTTGGGAGTATTCACTTTGTGATAATTTCTTTGGCTATTGGCATTTCTAAGTAAACACTTTTATTAGCACTTGGGGAAGGGTAACACTTGTTGCCTAAGAGACAAGTAGATAGCCCTTCCAGTTGGCAAAACAGTCTGCCTGTTCCAATACTGTGATTGCCTCTCCATCCTGTTGTTTCCCATACTGTTGCTTGGATAATCTACAGCAAGTAGCAAGCTGGTATGGTTGTCACCCTCTCTGCAGCTCCTAGGGGGTAAGGAGAGGAGAAGGATGAAAAGATGGGCCAGAGTGGCACATTGTACATGGCTTACAGATGGTTGACTCTGAATCAATCTCTGCTGGTACAGTTTGGAGTAACCTAAAGGTCAGTCCAGCTTCAGCTGGGGATAAGGCTAGGGCTGAGGCGGTGTCCCTCATTATCCTTTTTGTTTCTACTGCAAATGGACAAGAGGCTAGGAGTCCAGAACTAGAAATATGGCTGTTATATTTTTCACTTACAATTTCAAAGTACAGCTTGAATTTGAAACACGGTGTGATCCATACATTGCTATGCCACTATTTATCTTTGTTCTGTAGGTGACAGAGAGAGAGTTGAAATCTGGAGGGGCAAATACAGCAGTGACAGAAAAGAACAAAAAAGAGTACATCGAGAGAATGGTTAAGTGGCGAGTAGAACGAGGAGTGGTTCAGCAAACAGAGGCCCTGGTCCGTGGCTTCTACGAAGTAAGTAACAAAACGATGCTCCCACAGTCTTCCATTCCTCATCTGAATGAGGTGATCCCATGGTTAAACTATGCTTCATCAGTACCCTAGGAAATGGCTAAACAGACACAGATGGCAAGGAATTGGATTGCCTGGATCTGTAGAGACAGGGAGCTTGGATATGGCATGTTTAGTATTAAGGGAGAAAGGAAAGAAATGTGTATGCTGAATATGATAAAGCATAACAATCAAGAGTTAAGAAAGATACTGCTTTCCATTCACATAGTAAGAGAAGTAGGCGTTTGCAAATTTTGTTTTAACCTGCTGTGATACAAAAGAAGATTGTGAAGAATTGTACACTTCAGTGAGGAGCTGGTGTGACACACTGTATCTTTAGGGACTCATTCCAGTAAAGTTGGTCCTAGGATGCAGTCAGCTATTATCTTACTGGTATTCATGGATGCTGCTCCATTGTTGTCCCTGGATTTTGCTAATTTATCTTTGCTGAAGGCCTAGATCTGAGAACATCCTTCTGGCAGAGCTGCTACAAGGACTGCCAAAGACTGGATGAAAACCTGTGGCTTTGCTGACCAACCCATGTCATCACCTATTCTTGCTCCGCTTACTAATCATATTCAAAGATGTATCTTGCCCTGGCAGCTGTATAATATAAGTAGAAGTTGAGGGCTATCTCACAGAGGGAAATAAACTGGAAGAATGGCAACCCAGGAAAATGAAACAGCAGATAACGGACACACAGAATAGTACTGGTAACTGATGGTTCCAAGCAGTCATGCAGTGACATTTACTGGGGGTGGAAGCCAGTGAGGGTGGCTTTGTAGCTGAATAGACTTGGTCAGCCCTTTCCTGTAGAAAGGGATTGGCTAAGGGACTCCATATGGTTTACTAAAGTGTGCGTATGGTTTGCTAGCTTTTTCTCCCTGTGAATACTGCAGGCCGTTAAAGCTTTTGGTTTTATATAATGAAGAAAGTGAACCTCAGCTGCATCTTCAGTGGATGAAGACCTGAGGGCACTCCTACACAATTCCAGTGTGAAACAAGTATAAAATAGGTTGTCCATATTACAAATCCAGTCTTTGACTATCAAAATCACTTGTCAGAATTAATGTAACAATGAGGAACGTTCTGCATAGATTATGTCCTGTCACTTGTATTGTTTCATTCTGGTCAAATCTCATGTGTCATCGTTGTTTGCAGCTCAAAACATCAGCAGACTCCCTGAAGAAGAGCACAGATTTATCAGCAGAGGCGTGGAAGTTAGCTGTCAGCATGCAGACTTCGTCAGAATAAAGAGCTGGCCATGAGAGCCATAGGTTTATGAGACATTGCATGTGCTTTATTTCCAGTCTGAAACTGTGCTTACAAGTGATTTTTGTTACAGGTTGTAGACTCCAGGCTTGTCTCTGTTTTTGATGCCAGAGAACTGGAGCTGGTTATAGCTGGCACTGCAGAAATAGATCTCAATGACTGGCGTAACAATACAGAATATCGTGGAGGTAAACTGCCTGCTGATGCTTCCTAATATCTTGACTGTTTTCAGTCTAAAACATGAAAGACTTGGTCTGTCTTTTCCTTCTGTCTTTCCTGAGGGAAATGCCCTATTTTGTTCAGGAAGTTTTTGTGAAGAGTAACTCATGAAATAAAATAAGTAAGCTCTCAGGTTTGGATCAACAGATGTAATAATACTGAAATTGCTTCTGCTATTTCTATCCAGATTTTACCCACTCAATTCCTACTGACTTAACAGGAGTTTTGACTATTAAGGACTGAAAAGGATTTGCAGTATTAGATCTAAAAGTTACTTACTCAGATGACTGTGAATGAACTCCTGGCCTCACTGAAAGTAGTATCACAAGTCCTCTTGGCTTCAGCAGGGAGGTGAATTCAAGAGCCGAATTTCACGGTTCCCAATTATATTTCAACAAAATACAGATCTTGCTTAACCATCCCCTCAGTCTAAACTGTAAAGATGGATTTTTTCCCTTCTCTAATGCTTGGCCTGGTTTTGCTTTAAACGCTGAGCATGATTTATCCACGCTGTCTTGGATGATGGATAAATGTGAAATCCACCAGTTCTGCACTACAAAAGGAAAGTCCCTGAGGTTCACATACCCTCCCCTGAAATACGACGTTTAAGTTTTTGCTGCTCACTGTCCAGCATTTGTGTTACCTTGAAATATGCAGCTTACCACAAACACAGTTGGTCCTTCAAGTTATTCTCCTCCTCCTTTTTTCTGTTTAGCTATTGAAACAGATTCAGCCTGGGTTTATGCCGACTTTCACTAGCACAAACCAAGGCACAGAGTCCCTCAGGTGGGAAGTTTGCCAGGGAAGGGCTTGCGGCAGCAAACTCCTCTCCATATGTTGAACACTGTTGCAATCCAAAAGAGAATTTATTTGGGAACCAGAAATTGTGAAGTTGTTAGGACTCACACTGTGTGGCATATCGCAACTGGTCTTTTATATCTCATGCAGGTAACCCCAGTTCTTGCCAAGGGATTTGTGAGAGGCCAGTGTACCTCAAATATATATATATATTTGAGTTTCAGGGTTTCAAATGAGTTAGTAATATTATAGTATCCACAGCCAGGACAAGATGAGGGCTGGGACCTACTGCTCATCAAGAACAAGATACATTGTTAGGTCAGGATCTTTTCGGTAGGAGATCAGTGGCCCCATGCTAGTGGGAACATATTTTGATGTTACACTTCCCACTTAGAGGGGTGATTTTAATTTCTCTCCCTTGCTTCTTGGTTTAGGTTACCATGATGGACACATAGTAATACGGTGGTTCTGGGCAGCAGTGGAGAGGTTTAACAATGAGCAGAGACTCCGGTTGTTGCAATTTGTCACTGGAACATCAAGCGTGCCATACGAGGGCTTTGCAGCTCTCCGAGGGAGCAATGGGCTACGGCGCTTCTGTATAGAGAAATGGGGGAAAATAACCTCCCTCCCAAGGTATGTCCCAACTAGGAAACAAAAACAGAAGTGCTGTGAGAAAGGTGAGCCTGATACTTTTCTGCATCTCTCTGCCAGGGAAAGATAATTAATAGATAATGATAAGGACATCTGAAAACAGCAAAGAAACAATTATAAGTTTGTTCTGTAATTACATTCAGAGAAAAGTGTTTTCTGTTGCTGCCTTTTTGATTTGCAGTCTCAATTCAAGCTACTTTGAATCTTGGGAAATGGTTAAGATAAAGATTTCCATAGGTCCAAACCTAGTTCTCTTATTTTGATTCTGGAACAGATCCAGACCAGCAGGGGCCTGTCAGCTGATTCTGTTCCCTTTACTTCCAAAATACTAGTAAAAATACTTGAGTTTTCAGAGCCATGAAAGCCAGAACCTGTCTCTGAGTTTTGGCCAGAGACCTGAGTGTAATCACTTCATTTGCTCTGATGGTTCCACTTTTTCATCACGAGGAAGCTTAGTGAAGGGACTTCAGATGGTGTGGTGATAATACCCAATTTGTTATATCTAGTTCAGTCAGCCAACTAGGAGCAAATGAGCCATAATGTCATACAGAGTCATCAGATTTAAGAGTGCTTCCCAAAGGAGGGGTCATCTTCCTTTTCAGAACAAAGGGACTGGGGCACAGAGGGGTGGTCTGACTTGCCTATGCCACCCAAGAGAGCCATGGCACAGCCAGTGATACATTCAGCTTTGAGTTCTGCTCCACCACTTTATGCGTGACCAGCACTCATCCTTTCTCACTGAAGTGAGTCACCTTTTCTTGAATGTCCTTACAGTTGCCAGAGGCTCTGCCCCATTGAGATTACAGAGAATTTTTCATGGGGCCACATCTCGGCACCTCTGAGATACTTTTGCTATGTGACCCTTTTACGTAATGTTTGCCCTCCAAAGGATGCTTTCTTCCTGCTCTTATCATTTGCTTTCAGCTGCAGTCCAAAGGAGGCTACTTTCATGGCACAGAAAAAAATGTTCTCGCAGACCTTGCAGATATATTCAGACAATCAATTAACAATGATCTGGTCCAGTTTTCTAGTTACTTGCCATCCATGTTGTTTACCCAGAAGCATACTATAAGACATGGACTTCAGCAGACCTTCAGAGTCCTCTGGAGAGGGGAAGTCTAAATATGGTCACCCTCTTAGTACAAGCCTGCTCAAGTCCATGCTTATGCAGTGGGAAGACACAGGAGCTGGACTAGGGCACTGTATCAGCAGATGTTCTGAGCTGACATCTTACATTGACTCCCTCTAAAGTCAGGAAAAGGGAAGTAAGTGTTTTTAATGCACAATTCATCTCACCTGAACACAGACTTTTAAAATAGCTCAGTTGAATCACACCTGGTACATTCTGATTTATGTCCATCGACCATAAAGACTCTACAGAGACTATATGGAGAACTAGAGCCTACATGAAAGCTAGATGTAGGCACTGATATTTAAAAACAGATGAAAAAATGTAAGGCCAGTGAGATGACTCATGCCCTCTGAGCTTCAGCCAGCAATGTGGAAAGAAAGCCTGAGAGCTACAGTTTGCAATGCATAGGCCTCTCCTTTTGCAGCATACATATAGTCTGGCTCTATGTAAGGGTTTCAGAGCTGACCAAGGGCATTCCTGCCTGTAGACAGGCAGCAAATGGAAATCACAGACTTGTGCAGCATTTCTACAGAGCTCTCTTTGCACTCCTTCTGGGATGGAAAGGGGCGAGAGGGGAGGGTGGGCCTTGGCACGTGCACAGAAAATGCCCTGGGCTGACCTATCAAATTCTGAAAAGGTAATTGGCCTCTTTCTGCTCTGCTTAACTTTCTTTGTGAACCTAGGCATTACTTATGACCTAGATTCAATTAGCCCTGAGATACTCACATTAACAACTTCATGTTTGTCTGCTGATCACTGAACTTGTTGCTCTCCCTGAAAGAGGCCTCTTTTCCAGGTGAAAGTTGTTAGCACCTTTTAGAAGTCTTAGAGCTCTGCATTCATTTTAGCCAGGGGAAACAGAAACAACACTTGCTCATGGGGAATAAACACAGCTTGATCACCATGAATTATTACCTGCATTTTTATAAAATTATGGGGTGCTGCCAAGTATACACAGTGTTAAGAAATACATAAAACACAAAGGCTAAACCTGGAGGCCCCCTAAATCCTTGGTTAATCAACTAAATAAATGTTATTTTAAACTTTTTTTAAATGCCTGATTATGGATTGCTCGTGTTTATTTAGATTTACTTATGTATTTACTTAGACTTAGAGGCTAAAAAAAGTCGTATGTCATATCCTGTAGGCCTTTTGGCCCCTGTGATATGAGTGTAACTAACTTTAGCTGTTTAAAATAAACCACAACAAATTCCTTTGCCCTTTTAACAATTCCTGCAATTTCACAGTGAGAGTTACCCTTGCTCCACATTTTCCAAGTCCTAGGAAAAAAAAAACCAGCTTTCTCATGTCTTAGCAATCATCAGATTTAGTCGTTTATGTGCTTAGGTGTGGGTTGCACCTCTTAATTACTGGCCTTAGTTCTTAGGCCCTGACCCAATAAACGTGATGCTGTGAGAGGTGTTATGGAAGCTTGCATAAAGCTGATGCATTTGGCTTTCCTGACATTCAGGTAGATGGTGGGTCACTGGGCATAGGTTAGTCTGGCCTTTGGGTTTTCAGGTGCTTTACAAAGTATCAAGATAACTTTTAGGTCTATCAGGAGAGTCCAGGACTCTCTCTGTATTGTCTCACTCCTGCTCCAGATGGCTGAAGTATTTAGGCAACTCTCCCTTACATCTTGTCCTTACACTTTGGCAATGGAGCATGCAACTGCCATTTGCTTATAGTGAGCAAAGATGTGATAATACCTAAACCAGCCATGCTTTTGCACTTGCGACAGCAACGTGGCATTCCCAGAAAAGAGGCATGGTGTAAATTTCTCAAATGCAACACTTTTCAAAGAATAACCACTAATACATAACGCCCAGAGAGCTTCTTGAAAGCACTGAGGATAAGAAAGACTGTTTTGGGAAGGTTGAGAATCCGGTAACTTCATTCTAAATTGGTGCACTTGTTCATCAGTACCACTTCCCCTACAGGAACAGGGTAATGGTGGTGTAATATGTTCATGTAAGACAGATAAGAGTTAGGTTACACTAGTGGTTTATTTCTGGAGTGTGCGTGTGTACCAGCTGCATTATTCCTATCTATATTTACTTTGAGTCCACACACGTTAGAAAGTCAAAGTACTATACAGCTCAGATCTCTAGATGATGACCCTAAAGCAGGTTCCAAAGAGACTGCCAGATTTACAGATCTATCAGTGTAAATCTGCAGCATGGTTTCTTCCAAACTGATGTAGCTTGTCATGTGAAATAACACTGAATAGGTAACAGGTTCAACCATTTGTTCATCAAGGTTGAGTTTTACTCTCCCTATCTAATATGCAAAACTTTCTCCCAAAATAAAGGAGTTACATATTTTACTTCTTGTAACTAGTTGCCTGAGTAGGGATGGATGGAGAATTCTTCCAGCTATAGCCTCTTCTGAAGCAGGAAGCCTCTCTTCACCTTTCCTGGGTCATGCAGATATTTAACACGGAACCAGTTTTAGCAGTAGTTTCGCAAGAACTTATACTTTGTTCCCCGCCAAACATTAATGAACAGACACTGGCTTTCTAGCCGGAATAACATAGCTTGCTTCATCTGATATTGTGGGACCAGAACTCCTGGCCCAAAACAAACCTGTGCAAAGAACTATCAGTGTTTTCTACTATAGCTATAGGAGACAACAGTTCCCTCTTCTTAAAACCTCAGCCTGTGAAAGTGTTCAGTGCCTACAGATGCCACTGCCCCATCTTCTGGTTGCGCTCCACTCCTGTCAGCTCCAAGGTTATTTCTATTTGAGTATCAATTAAGTAAGGACCTCAGCATGTATCCCAGTGATTCAAATAATCACATTTGATGCAATGAGGTCACTTTCCCCATCAGTGCTGAGCTGTGACTACCCTTTCATCAAAAGAGATTTTCATTCAGCAGAGTAATATTAGTGATTACCACCATACTGGCTGTGGTTTATGTATGATAAAGATTACCAGTGCTAGTAGATATCTGATCTTTTGTAAGATAATTCTGTCCCTCTCTATTAGATGATCGATTTAATCACCCCAGAATCCCATATAGCCATTAAAAAAAGATTGTGTATGACTACAAAGAACTTTGTTCTCATAATTTCCTTCTTTCCCAGTGGACTGAGTGTGTGTGCTTTGCTGTCTTTTATCATTCCTTACCTCCCATCCCTCTTCTCTTTCCTCTTTTCTCACATGGAACAGAAATACCACCTACAAATCTACCTTCATCTATTAAGCAGTGGTTCCCAGACAGCATATAAGTGTTCCTTCTTACAGACAAAAGGAACAAAAGTTGATACCTGTGGGTCCTGAGGTTGATCAAAGAGGGGTTTGTGGGTTCATCTACGGAAAGCAAGGTGAAAAGGAGAAATGCCCAGTTTCTGCCCAAGAGGCATGGTTATGTTAGAATGCACGTCTTATTTTAGTTGATAGGTTCAAGCTATCAATAACATAGGAGGGGGTTCTGTGCACGCTTAGTGCCTTTGGACTGTCATGGGGATTAAAGGAAGTGACAAAGAAAAGAGGAATGCAAAAATCTTAAAATCTTACAATTTTTAGAGAGAATTCTTAAAAGAAAAGAAATAACACAGCACTGTGAACAGTGAGCAAGATTAAAGGTTCAGATCCACCAAAACTACTTAGAGCAATAAAGACAGACTGCCAGGAAGAAAGAAATTTTAAGTGGTCCATTTACTGCTCTGCTTATTGGAGGATGAGGGCACATGAGGGTCAGAGTTGGTTTACACGACTTTATCTTGCATTTTCTTCTAGAGAAGCCAGAATCCTTTCCATAAAAGCTCTTACCAATCTAATTCTTATTCCAGACCTCTCACTCCCTGAACACCCTCTCAAATGTCAGCAGGCTTATGTGGTAGGAGGCTTAATCAAGGGAAGAAAGACTTTTCTCATTGCAATGACTGTTTCTTGCACTGCTGATGTAATATTTTCACCCCAATATGTGCAGCAAGCCCAGTACTACAAAATAGCAAGTGTCCCCTGGATTATGCTTACTGTAGTCACTCTCACTGGGATCAGTGGTAGGAGGTCAACACCATTCGGGAGGAACTTACACCTTTGGAGGCCAAGGCACAGAGTTAGGCAACAGTGGATGTTATGGAAAATATCCTTGCCTCTTAATTTCCCTGTGTACTGCAGTATCACACAGCACTATGATATAACGGACTACAAGATGAGCAATTTGTCTTTAGTCTGGTTTGGAAAATAAAGATTTCAGCTTTCAGTTGCAAGAGGTGAAGGCGCTATGCACAGCAATACTGAGGAGAGAGGGAACGCTGAATGAGAAGGAGTCCCAATCAACCCTCTCTCTTATTTCAGGTGAGGCAGAATATGTTGTTCAGTTACACAGGTAGACACCATGTCTGACCTCTGCAGCAGAGAACCAATTAGACCCATTGCTGAATGTATACCAGACAATTTTGCACATAATTATCTTGTTGTAAGATTGAGTGGGCTTCACTGGCATCATCGGAGTTGCAATAGATCCACATTAGTTTCACAGACCAGAATTTGAACTCAGGTTTTGCCCTTAGCTATATATTGTGTTTTGCACCTTAAGTAGGTAGAAGCATAAATCTAACCAGCATAGGACTTATGAAAATTAGTTTTCATATTTGATTTTATGGTGTCTTTTGGAGTGAAAGGATTTTTTTCTATAAAGTTGTTGAACTGGAGAACACAAGAGTGTTGCTTGGCAAAGTGCTTCAGTATTTCTAGACATGTTAACTTTTTCTTCCTTTCTTTGTAATAGTTTCTCCCCACAATAAATTCCTTGAGACCTTCTACAGAAGAGTCCACTTCTGTAAACCTCATAATGGGAAAAGGAATGGATCTTTTTTCTGAGTTTGGCTAGGTCAAGAATGACTAAAAGTCAACAGCATTGCAAGGTTGTTTCATAACCAGTATGAAATGAGGTGGATGATGATCAGTCAAGATGAATGTCTGCAAGAAAGTAAACACCAGAGTCAGTGGCTGTGGATATGTCTGCACCACACAATAGGATCCATGACAGTGATGTCTGAGATGCTATGATCTCACACAGTTAAGTGTGCCACGGTTAAGTACCATACAGAGATATCACTTCAGGTTCAGCAAACTTATTTTAGCAGAATCCACACCTGAGCCACCATGACTATGCTGCTGCCAGTTCTGGAGCCAGGCAGCTCCGCTCCTCAAGACTGGCTGTCTCTGAATGATGTTCTCTTGCCTATGATAAACACATCCTGAATGGACTACAAGAATCCTTCAGTTAATTAACTCCCAGTGGTTGATACGTATTGGCAACAGATTGTAGAAACAACTTACGCTGCCAAACATTGCTGCGATAATAATAAATCAAAGATTGCTGAGATAATAATAAATAGTGCAGGGCTACTCATGGATAATACTCGAGCTGCCATGTTTAATTTCAAGACATGTTAAATAATGGCTTTATTAATGTTCCTTTTTCACTAACTCACATGTGTTCCCAGCTCATTTCCACAAATTCTGTGTTTATTGTACACTCTCTCTGAGAGTGACCAGCTAACAAATCTTAATTCAGAAGGGGAAAAAGGATGGTAAAAGCTCTCATAATTGAAATTGTGTGATGCAGTGAAGATTATGTGCCTCTGGCTATTTCAGTTGCCTGATTGCTTTTAATGATTCACCAGTGGTGCTTGATAAAACTCTCCCTCTGAATCTGCAAGTCTCAGGCCAGCCCATCTACCAGTATCATGTTTTTCTCACTTTGTGGGTGGCATAAGGGATGACTAGCACAGTTTCAAATAGTTTCTCCAAGATAGCCCTTCTGCTTCAGTTTTGAAGAAATAACATTGAATTAAAGTATGAGATAGAAAAGCTAAAAGTAAAACAACTTCACGGCTTCTAAAAATACTAGGGGCCAGGAGCTTAGACATTGTTAGTCATTGAGGCTACATTTCCTTCTGTAGGGTTTTGTCAATTCACATTTATCGGAGGAAGCAAGAGGAAACAGAAATATTTCTAGCATCATGTAAAACTCCAAGCTGACTGAAAAAAATGAAACAATTTTAATGAAAATGTGCCCCCCCCTGTTTGTTGAATGAGCTCTACATTTTTTCAGTCAGTTGAAATGGATGAACTGTTGGGGCAGGGACTGTTTCTTTGCTCCACATTTGTATAGCACCTCACACAGTGAAGTGCAGCCCGCATCTGGGTCTAATTGCTGCTACCAGAAAAGCTGGAACAAGGTGGAGGCATGTGTGGAACCCGTTCCATGGCTTCTTTTGAAGGTGCTGCCAACTGGGGGTAAATATAACGATAGAACTGGAGGAAGAGAGGGTCATCAAGTTGGCAGCTTGCTCTGCACAAAATATTTTGCTTTTACCTTGGCTACTACAAATAAATAACATTTAAAGGCCAGACTTGCAGCAGATGGCCAACAGCTGACTTACAGGAACATTTTCAGCAACCTTCCTTCTTCAGTTAGCAGATCCCTGAATGGTCTTTCACCAGTCAGCCCTGCCTCGCTATAAACACATGCTGAGCCCATTCTGTCAGTATAGTTCATCACATTATGCTTGTCCACAGGTGCAAAACTTACTAGCTGCTCATGTTGGATGTACGGCTGAGTTGCATTTTTTTGGAAAAACTCAAAGCAACCAAACTTATAGTAGTAGAGTTTTCTCTCTATCAGGGCCTAGACCCCAGCTCCTTAGTGACCTCCAGCATTCTTCTCCATGAAGATCCCTGCAAGATCCCCACAACATCTAATGCAGGGATAGCAGAGAATGATGTTACGTTGATACTTAGCTTGTGTATTTGAAATATTCATGTGTATGTGCATATACATTTCAGTACCTCAGATTTTGGCGGAATTTGAGAGTTTTACTTTAATATTTAGAATTTCTTTTTATCTTTCTTGAGTGAACTTTTATGTCTTGAGTCTCAGTAGGAACTTGCTTTCTCAGTTCTTATTTTCTCAAGTTATTTAGATTAAACTTAACATGTAGCATATTTTCCTTTTGCAGGGCACACACATGTTTCAACCGTTTGGATCTTCCACCTTACCCCTCATATTCTATGCTGTATGAAAAGCTGCTGACAGCTGTTGAAGAAACTAGCACCTTTGGACTTGAATGAGGGGGTTCAGGCACTTCTGGTGTTTTTCTGGCTGATGATGTCACCTTTCCTGTCCACCGTCATTTGATCTTGGTTTCCCATGTTTTTAGTTTTGAAAACAAAACAAACAAAAAAAAAATCAAGTTTGACAAAAGCTGTGCATGAAGAACTGCCGCCCTCTAAGATCTAACCTTCATGCTTTCATCCTCTGTTTCCAGTGGACTGCTAGTCTGTATGCAATAGAAAAACAACTGTCTCAAGGTTTCTGTATATCTCTACATACCTCCATTAATAACAATGAAAATACAAATGCAAGTTACACTACACTTGACCAAATGTTAATGTTTACTTCCACCTACGTTGATTAAAAAATAAAAAAAACTCATCAAGCATTCCAAGCTTTTATATGCCCACATCTTCTAAATCAATTCACCGCCCATCTTACTTCTTAACTGTTGAATCCAGTAGTAGAAGCTGGTCAAATATATATCTTCATCCATCCTTGTTTTCCCTGTATGTATTGTCCATCTGAGAGACACCTATGAGCAAAACTGAAATTTTTATATACGAACTCATGATCCACATCAGTTGCATCAGCTGGAACCAGCCCAGATACATGGTGCAGATAAGACCTTCAAAAACTAAAAAAACAACCTGTAACGCAATGCAAAGCATAACAGCGATTGTTATGATTGTTACTTGCCAGTACTGGAGAGAACTTGCACTTCAGAGATATTGGGAGGGGCATCTCCATTGTAATGTTTACCACACAAGAAGCACAAGGTTGTGCACACTCAAGAAGGATGTCTTATGTAGCATAAAGGACAAGGCTCCCTTACCTTAGTATTGTATATGACAAGGAAAAGGGGAAATAAGAAGAATGTTCTACTCTTACGAATACCCTTGGGTTCTGTTTACCAGGTCTTTGTTTTCTGATGTTTAAAATGCTCCTTTCCAAATGACAAGTCTAGACAATCCCATCCCCTGTGTCAGAAGCCATTTATTTTCTGTCAGGCTGGGCTAATCTATGGTTGCTGGGGGCGGCTTTCAGTTCTGTCGTTTTTCTTTTCTTGTTCAGTGCAAATCTCCATAGCCTCAAGAGTGGTTGTAGGCAGAAAGTTTTAGTCTAGGGTCTGTCTATTGAATAAGAACCTGCGGTGAATGAGGGTGCTTGTCAGGGATGAAGGGGATTGTAACTCTCTTTGGGTTAAGAAATTTGTTGTATTTCCACTTGGAGTAAGCCCAAAGGCCCTCCAGTCATGTTAGGTACCACTAAACTAAAGATCTAGCTCTTGTTACTGCAGACATAACCCTCTTCAGTTTGGTGTGCTTTGCATTCCAACTCTGAAGCCAGGGAATGAAAGGAAAACAGCAGTAGGTTTGTCTTCGGATGGATTTTGCTGAGGCTGTTACAACCAACTACACTGCTCTGATTGTTTCCTATTTATTAATCTTTGCTGCCCTTGTTTTCCAAGACTAATCTCAGATTGAAAGTGTTTGTCTTAACTGGGAAAAGGAAATACGAAGTATCTTTACTTCTGACACTAAATATGTTAAAGGATGCATGAAATATGAAGTGAGAGACTTGTGAAGGGTGAGTGAAGGTAAGTGAGAAGGTAACATCATAGTGTCTAGCAGCTCACATGAAATACTACACCCCCTTGGGGGCTTGTTACTGGTAGTTTTGTGTTAGCTATGCTTCAGAAAACTGGAAAATCAGGAGACCAGTTCAATGTCTGACACATCTAATTCCCGTAAGTTTTCTCTCCAGAGAAAAGAACTGGACCCTGCTTTCCCACGTAATTTTATGGTGGCTATACAGAAACTCATCACACTTGAAAAACTGCATTCTGAGAGTTTTAGATAATTTTCCTGCTTTGAATCTTAGGTCAATAGATATTTGAAAGGTGATGGACCCAAAAACATGTTTCTAAGCAGAAACAGTAGCTTTTGTTAATGATATATAAAATATTTGGGATATTTAAATTGCCCCATTCATTGAATTTCTGTGACCTTTCAGCCACTTTTATAGTAATTTACTGTATAGCTTTTACTGAGAATATTTTATAGTACATGTTATTATTCTTACTGAGTACTCATATTACAGTTCATATGGAGGCTGCAGCTACAGGCCAGCTTCATTGTACCAGACACTGAAAAAGATGCTTATTATTTCCACAAATGAGCTCTCAGGCATCTATTCCACATGACCAGCCCCACTGCACAGTAGAGACAGAAATCTTAACTTTTTTCTGAGAGCGTCTGTCATGTGCACATGAATTGCATCAGAGCGAGTCACACCAGGAGAGACTGAACAATGAAATCTTCCAATGTATGTAATTCTGCCTCTTCACCACTGGGCCCCAAATCCAGTGATTCCTGTATGGTTCCTGTTTTATTCCTGGTGATGTTACAAAGTCACCTGCACTATGTCAAATGTTGGATGTCTTCTAACAATAGAAGAAAAGAAAGAAGTATCCAACTGGTTGGTCCATGTTTGGCCAAGGAAACCAGTGCATCAAGCGCTGTCTCATTAACATAGTAAAAAAGTAAAAAAAAAAAAAAAAAAAAATCAAATCTTTACAATACTGTATAATTAAATTTTTTTAAGTATTTAAAAACTATATTTTATTAAGAAGAAGTGAAACTATTTTTTGTAGCATAATAAAAGATGTTTGTATTTCAGAGACAGCATCAAACCCCACTGACTGAAACAAGGAAGGCTTTCTCCTGAAATTCTTCTTCACGACATGTTCTGGCACTCGCCACACACTAAACTAGATTAGGTGTTATACATCTCCATGTTTGGCAGATGCCATCTCAAGCACCTTGTGTGTTCCTGCTCTGGGAAACATACAGCATAGCCAGCTACTTCCCATCAAAATCCTTGGTCCAAGCTGTCTTTCAAGTGCACAGCGTGGTATTTTTAAAAGGTTGCTTGCTTAGGTGACTGTGATAACATCAAAGTAACAAGGTTATGCAGATTTCCTTGCAAGTTTTTTTTTTATCTAAAGCCAGGAATAGAGGAAGACAGTTGACTATTTTCATAAAACAAAGAGAAAGAAAATGCCATACTCTGCTTTTCTTGCATTCTATCATTCCAGTCCTATCCCTCCTTCTTCCCAAATGCCCTACCCCAATAGGTTTTTAAACACTGACATCATCTCTAGGATATCTGGATGGACACTTCACAGTGCATTTCCCCATTCATTGCATCATACCATGGGCTGAATCCGGTCCCAGACTGGAGTGAAAGGGAAGCCGTGCGTCTAAGTGGCACCGTAATGCTAGAGTAGGTGAGGCAGTGAATGGTGCTAACAGGAGAGAGGGAGGAACCTGTCTCCCTTGCCCTGTTATTTAACCTGCCTATTATGCAATTAATTGACTTCGTTGTTGTAGTTACGCATATGCAAGGCACATACCCTTCCTTGTTCACCTTTTGATTCAAATGCTGTTACTCACTCTCATAATCATCTGTGTTCTCCCCAGGTCTGTGTTTTCATTTGTAAAACACTGACTATTAATTACCGAATTTCTGGTTTCATTGTTTTCCCACAGGAAAGACTAGAAGATATTCCTTAGGGCAGATTTACAGTGAAATAATCTGTTCAGCTCCTTCACCTCAGTTCCCTTTAAACATGGTGGTGGCTAGATTAAGATATGACATCAACATCAATAGATTTTAAAATGCAAGTGAAAAATGGAAGAGGCAATCTGACAGCTTTTGTGTATTGCGGTTTTTGATAGGAGCAATGAATATTGGTAATTTGTATGTTTGGTTTCAGAGAGCCCATATCTTTCTCAAAATAACTGTTGTGATGGTATTAATGGTAGAGTGAGGGAAAGGGATATTTCTGTTTATGAAATCCTGTTGCCATACTAGTATTAAGCTGAAGATATGAGAATGAAAATAGGTATTTGAAATCATCAGTAGGTCTTCCACCTTGAAGTAGTCTCACTGACTGTTCAACCACATAAGCTATGCAGGATTTGATCCAGTAAAAACAAACGTACCTTACTGTTAATTGCGTCAGGTCTAAACCTTACAACTGCCGTCACTTCAGTCTGCAGTACATTATATGAGTGTTCAGTTTCAATCATGTGGCTGTGCATATTCAGAACTTGACTTTTATGTTCTAGGGAGATCTGTGGCTATCACCAGGCAAGAAGTGAGTGATCCAAACTACATCTAATGGAGAAATCATGAGTTTTGTACAGGTCTGACACAGAACCCAGTTTTTTCACCCAGTTTGCTCAAGTGCCCGTGAACTTCTCAATGAATTGTAGCTAAGGTTTAAGTTTGTAGTCTAGTCTGAGAGACAGCCTGTGGGGAGGGGAGTGTTTGTTGGGTTTGTGTTTTGTTGTTCTAGTTTCACTGTAACAAATAGTTGACATACCTCTAGTTGAAACCAGTAGAATACTGAATTTGGACATGAAAATCAAATAAGAAATAGGCTAAAATATACACACACAGAGGACAAGTTAAACTCATCCTTCGCTGTTAGTCCTGTGACAGTCTATGGAATTCCAGAAGGACAAATTTGACTGGAGATTTGTTTAATTTCTGTTGAAATAATAATTATTTGCCCTGTCTCCACAGTAATATTAATAGGGCTTCCCAGTCAAGATAAAACACTTTCAGTCAAATGCAGACCAACAGATCTTTCTACAACAAACGCGGTGCTTTTTTGTTATTATTCTTGCTGTACCTCAGTGTTCGTTATTAAAAGAAAAAAATGACTGCAATATACTAAATCTGAGATAGGTTTTCCAGTTATCACAAGGTCCAAAAGATTGGATTGTTACTTTCTCTCTAGTGAGTCATGTAGTTCCTTTGTTCTAGTAGAAAAACAGATGCCTGTAGATAGTAGATACTAGGTATAGTAAATATTGTACCATTAGCCAAATTCCCTGCAGCTTCCAATTTATCTAACAGAAATGTCTGTTATGGTTTTTGTTAAAGACTACATAAAGTCAATTGCAGGAAAGGTCCTCATTATTGGACTGATTTTGCTTATATTGACAGAAAAATGTCACATGATACTCAGGCTGTGCTTTCTATTCAACCATATCACTATAGAGGAATGTCAATAAAATCACTTTGTTATGGCATTGTGTGGACTGTCTATTACAAATAACTTATTTCGTAGAGGATGTATTTTACTAGGGTGGGTGGAAACTGGCAGTAGTGGAAGTCCACTGATTTAAGGAATTGCTCTTCCAGGATCTTACCCTTTCTGACCATTGCATTCAGATGGGATCTTACCCATCTGACCACTGCTTTTGTTCAGTTTCTCAGGGTACGTGTCTAAAACTTGAGCTTCTCCACATAAGTGTGCATAACCAAAGCCCCCACGGTCTCCTAGACTACCCTAAGGACAGCCCTGCCTTGAAAGCATGTGAGCTTATTCCTCACTATAGAAAATGTCTGGACAAACAGAAGGACAAAATAGACGTATATACTACTTACGCATACCTCGCTTCTAGGTATAATTACTGCATTATAAGTATGAAATGCAAGTGCGAAGATGATTTCTTAATAGCATATGATGGGTCTGCATTAAGTGTTGAGAGCAAATAAATAGCAAGATGCTCTGGCATTCTCAGTATGTCACACCCATTTCTCTACTGCTCATCAGTGTAATATCTCAGGCATGTTTCATTAGCACATTCCAGGATAGATTAACTCACCTCAGATACACAGTCAGCAGACACCTTGCTGACCATACCTGTTTTCTTACATAAATGGCACCTCATGAGGGATCATGGTACAATATGAAGGATGGGAAAGCTTAAATATGAGGAGCAGTTTTTGTAAGGAAAAATATAAACCCATGGGAGACACTCCAGCAGAAATGGTAAGCATATCTTGCACAAGACAAAGCAGTAGCAAATGTGAAACTATGTGACTGTGACAACTCTTAAAGAGAACTTCTGCAGTCGGCACCGCATTTCATCATGTGTGGAGGAGCACAGGTCCACAAGTCCGAGGTCAGCACTGGCTCTCCTGCGGTAGGGACATTGGTGGTAGCAAGAGTAGCACCCACCCATGCACATGCTCAAGAAATCAGAGTCTCACAGGGCAGCCTTTATTCAAACAAAACTTGTTTGTGTGATTGTGCATGTGTGTGAGGAGGAATTGGGGGGGGGGGGGGTATTTGTGATACTAAGCTACATTTCTCTGAACCTTTCACATATAAAGGAAGGAAAAATCTATATTTACTAAAAAGCAGTGAGAAGAGTTGCTGATCGTTACAGTACATCAGAGGTGTCAGTTTCTGCAGCGGTGATCCGTTATGTGGCTAGAACTACGCCTTTTACCAGAACCCATTCTGTGATACATGTTACTGCATTTCTGTTAAAATATAGCAGCAGTGCGCCTCAAGCCTCCACATACATCAGATGTCTTTCTTGGCATGCTAACAAAATCCATAATCCTATAGGATATTACAAATCAATAATAATCCTTTCCCACCCTGTGGTAGCAAAGTCATAGTTTTTTTGCTACAATGGACAATAAATCCACTTGTGGCCTGACATTCATTCTTGTATAAGAGGCCAGACTGGACAATAGCTGTCATTACTGGAGAACCATGGTGAACAAAGCCACAAAGGATCTGCTGTGTCTCCTCTAATCATAAATCCTCCTTGAGCTGCAAAGCCACACTCTTTTATTATTTTTTAATTTAATTCTGGTAACCTTCAAAATCAATTTTGCCTGAAAATACCTTTCATGGATATATCAAAATGAAGAGTGTGTGGCTTTGTTTGTTTAGTTCCTACCCTCTTGGAATTAAGTTTTGAAGGAAAAAAATGATACATTATTCTGTCTGAAACACAAGCCTTGATTCTTATTTATATTAGGCTTTGGTGTAAAGCACATTTATATTGTTTTAACTCTAGTGTAAACGAAGCTCATCCCCACAGTGCTATGTTACAGCTCTTTGAGGTTGAATAGAACAGAAGTCACTGGAGAACACAAAGACTACAGCTAATGATGTTTTTTCCTGAATTGCTGGCATGTAGGATTTGATGTAATTAACTCCTATGGTATAAGAAGATAGTGGTGCTGCATGGGAAAGTTTTCTGTGTCAATGATAAACAACAGTCATACTAACATCACTTGCCTTTCCTTCTGTGAAGAGTAATACACTTTAGGGACATACCTTCACCTTTTAAATTTTTCAGTATGAAAATAGAAGACTGGTTTGGGTTATTTTCTTTCCCAGTTACAAAATTAATCAGTTGTAAGAAAAAAAATGCTGTAAATACTCTGTGGTGTGACACTGAAAATCTGTTCAGTCAGTTTCAAAATGGACCACAGACAGCAGTTGAAGAACTGTTGTTGGGTGTGATTTCCTAATGCTGGTTTTCCAGAATCAAAACAGCATACAAAAATAAATTGTACATGCTCCTATTTTTCTGTTTTCAGCACTTAATATGCTTCACTCTGTAGACAAAGCAGTACAGATACCTGACAAATGTGCCACATGGAGTCATTGTCTTTAGATAACAGCTTTTCAGGAATGCAGCTGGGGCAGCACTGGAATCTGCTTAGGAACTTTGTTACAAGCTGTGATTTGACTTCAGTACCTCTTAGTATTAAATCCAATCAGTGACTTTTTAAGAATGACTGAAATTAGTAATACAGATTACTATATAAGAATATACTTACAATGTGTGAGGATATGTTTACTGACAGCTTTGGCGTCTTTGGCAATTGAATATAAACTTCCCTGCTTTTGGCATGTAAATTAACAGCTTTAGTGATTTGTGCATTGATTAATAGAACTGGGACCTTAGAGTTTAACCCCTACTACTATGGTATGTAAAGCACACAACATGGCTTTTGAACATCATAATTGTGCTTCAACTACATAGTTCAGTCCTTTTAACATACAAACTGAAACAGGTTATCTTTATGCTCTGGACACAGACATAAAATCAGTATGCACCCTGAATTTTGTAAAATGTAGTCTACCTAATTTGTGAAAGATTAATCAGTCTTTGGGACTGCCTTGGCACTGCAAAGAAGCTGTGGAAGTGATCTGAGGAGCACCCAAAAGAATGCGTGGGGACCCATACGATGTGTTTTCCAACTCATAAATTAATGTTATTATAATATATGTAAAACTCATCTTCAAATGGCAATTTCTGCAAAATATGAACCTGTGAAACTATTTGGAAAGGTTACTCTTAGATTCTCCGAGCACAAGTTTATTCATCTGTCCTGGAAATGATGAAGTCAAACACTATAAGCAAAAAAGAGGCATACATATTATTGCCACATGAGCAGCAGTTTATATTAAATCTCTCACAAATATAAAAATAATTCAACGAAGCTGGCACTAATGATGCCTAGTGCTGCCACTTAGTGGAGCTGTGCTTTCCTTCCTTAAATTGGAAAAGTGAAGATTTTTTTCGTTGTAGATAGTAAGAAACCTCAAGTTTCTACAAAAGTGTAGCATGGGACTGTTTTTCAGTGGTGCTGGGTACTTGGAGCTCTTGTGTAAGTAAGTGCCTTTACGTGATGACCAGAAGCCTTTGAGGAATACAGGAGTGAAGCACCTCAGATGAGGAATGTGTACTCTTCTTTTCCTGCTGCCTCGTGTAAAACAATCACATCAAGAAATAAGTAGCTCATCAGTGCAAAAAAGATAGCTTCGTATGGAACTTAAGCAGCCTGCAGCAATTCCAGCCACAGAAGATCATGTTTTTCTATCATTATGGAAGTTGAAAGGATGAATTTAGCACCTGAAAAACAATCTTAAGTTATGTGTGCTGAGCTATGGATGGTTAGATTTCATATTTCTGTTATAAATGGACCATGATGATGGTGATTATTTAGGGTAACTCTTCCATCATGTACAAGTTGCCTGAATATATTCATATTGGGAAGGGGAATGTCCTGTGAAGATCAAGCTAGAGTCAGACTGATACAACTGAGCAAAGCTTATGTCCCTATGCAACAAGTCTGATCCACATTTTCAGGGCAGAATTGAAATCGCTCTTTCACTCCAGTGCATGCAGACACAAATTGAATAGGACAATCCTTTAAACAGAGTACCTGTGGTAGTGTCCTCCACCTCACCTCCTGCTTCTTAGCTTGCAGGCCAAACACAGCTCATGAGAATGAATTCCTTGGATGCTACTGGCAGAAAAGAAAAAAAATTGAAATATAAAACATTTAATGTTATCTGTACAAGCAGAAATCAATGTTTGTTATGCCATCTGAGTGCAACTGGGCATACAACAGCTAATAATATTTCAGTGATTGAAGCCAAATACCCAAACAAAAGAAAAAAGCATATATATTTTTTTAGTAGGTAATGGATGAGAGTAACCAGCCTAGTTATGTCTGGTAGTATATCTCTAAATAAATCAAGCATTGTTCATATCCGCATATGTTTCTCCCTGTGTGGATAGCACATATAAGCTTATGCTGCAGTATTTAAGACTAAGGTCAGTGCTGGTTTAATACACAGGGGAGTCATAAAACTTATGTTTATTCTTTCTACAAGGAAGATTCAAATTAATACAGCATATATCAGCTCCATAATATTCTGGTACAACAGAGCAAATCATAGTCTGTGCTATGGCTAGTGCATAGTAAAGTGGGAAAAGATTTTATATTTCGTCAGTTTTCAAGACAGTACAGCACAATTTTTCTTTTTGTCATTGTCTTCCTATTCTGTGGATAATTTGTATTAAGAATGCAACAAAACCATCTTCCTGTTATATTAAAACATTGAACTTCTGATGTCTTTCTACCCTATGGAAGAAAAAGTAGATAAACTTACATACTATATGGAGTAAAAGTCCTTCCAGATAGTAAGAAGCGATATAATCAAAAGTCTCCATAACTTAGATAAAAACATATCTTAAATCTATCTGAATAAAATAACCATATGTGGAAAAAAAAATGTAAGCCCATGTTTTGATTTATACAGAGCCAACTGCTAGATTTTTAAAGGCATTTAAGAACCTAAAACTTACAATTTATTTTAAAATATGGCCAGAGAACCTTAAATATCCTGAAGTATTTTGAGGAAGGTCTGTTCATATTCGAGAATCAGTAGTTGCACATTTTTCCATAAATTTTTTGCAGGTTTTCCCCACCCCAGGAAAATGTGATTGTGAAAGTAAGTAAAGAAGTAGAAAATATCACAAGAATTAAGTATCTGAAACCTTTATTTAGCATTAACATACTTTTAAGATACGATCTATTTTTCAGGCAACAACCTTTTCTCTGTGGTAAATGCCTCTGATAGGTGCTTTCAGATGTGACAATTTCTTAACCCTTGTTTAATCCAAATTTTATTGTTCAGCAGGAGAAGTCTGGCCCTGCTACAGCATAAACAACACTCTGAGTGGAAAGCATATTGATACTGTAAGTCTTGACCTCTCCATTACTCTATATACTGGTTCTGGAATGTATTCCTAAACTATTTATTTCTGCAAATCGGATTTGGTGTTGAGTGAACAAGGGAATTCCAGAAAAATGCCTTGTAAGCGATTGTACTCCCATCCCTGATCAATGACTAGGGTTTGGGCTGAATCCTTTCCTGTATGTTGGCCTGTTTACTTGTTAGTCTCTTCTCCCTCATGCTTTGGATATTGGCAGGCAATGGCAGAGAGATTCTGTGCCCTTAATGAAGACTAATGCTGCAGCACTGCCTCAATAAATGACTGCCACACAGAACAGGTCTCTTAAACATGTACATTAAGTAAGCCAGACGGTGAAGAGTTTGTGAAGTGAAAGGAGTACAGGCATTTCTCAATCCATGAGACAATTTCCACCAGCCTGGACAAACGGATGTCTGGGAGGCAGTTCCTACACACCTCATAAAAACATTTGGAGCTCAGGCATGCATGAGGGAGAGGAGCCAAGTACACTCCAGCTGTGGGAAAGGCTTAATTGGAGCTTGTGCCTTAGACACTACAGAGGCCAAGGTTTCATTAGGTGGGCTCAGGTGTACTTGTCCCCTTAAGAGCTGCCGCTGCCCCTTTTGTCGTCGCCTTCCTTCAGCCTTTCGTCTCAGTGTCCGCACTACGGGCCTGAGCCCTGTTTCCCCACGGGGCGGGGGGGTGGTGGTGATCCTTCAGGACCAGCTCTTGCGGCTTCACCTCAGGCTTCGCCCTTCTGAGGTACCTCTCCCTCAGGACACACCTGAGTTCCTAGGTGGCGCAGATACGAAGAAAAGTCCGAGCGGTGGCGCCTCGCCAGCCAACAACACGTCACTCAGATACTCATCTCAGCTTTATTAGTATTTAAATCTCGTCACTTTGCGGGAGGGACCGCCGCCACGCGCCTTCCGTCACCCACCTCCTCCCCGCTCCCAACGGCCGCCAGAAGGTGGCGCTGCCCAACCGTCCCTCCAGGCGCCGCGCGGCGCGGCGCCCCGCCCCTCGCTCCCCTCCCTCGCCCTCCCTTCCACCAAGGTGAGGTGTTAAAGGGCGGGGCCCCGCAGCTGCGCCCCGCCCCTCCGTCCCTTCGGCTGGGGCGCGTGCTGCCCACCGCCCTCCTCGAGCAGCCGCAGCGGCGGGCAGCTCACCCCGGAGCCTGAGGGGAGCCCAGCCCGACGGCGAGGCAGACCGAGAGGGGAAGGAGAAGGCGTCCCCCTGCTGAGGGAGAAGCCCCGCGCCATGAGCCCCGAGGAGAAGCCTCCACCCAGCCTCTCCCGCGATGACCGGCCACCGCCGACGCCACCTCAGCCCGCTACCGGCCGCGGCCGGCGGCGAGGCGGCTTCCTGACGGAGATCCGCACGCCCATCCGCACCGAGCCCTTCCAGGAGCGGTACAGCCTCAGCCCCGGCAGGGAGCTGGGCAGGTGAGCGCGCTGCGGGAGGCGCAAGGGCGGGGGGCGGCTGGCGCTGCCGCCCCGTCCCCGCGGTGCGAGTGCTCCCGCGGAGGTGGCAGGAAGGAGGAGGTGTTCCGTGTCACCCCCAGCCACCCCGCCGGCTCGACTCGTCCTAAGCGCCCAGAGAAAGGCATGTGCCCGCGGCGGAGCCTGCCGCTCGGCTGCCGGGCGGGGGCTGGGGGCGAAGCCGGTGCATTCTCCTCTGCTCTGCGACTTCTCTCTCGCTGCCCGCCGCAGGGAGTTGCCGGCAGGCAGTCACCAGGCGTTTTCACTTGCTGCCCCTTCCTCTGCCGCCCCGCTTGAGCAGAAGTAGATGAAAGCAGGAGGGGGGAGCGAGGGCGATCGCTGCCCTGTCAGTGCTAGAGCCGCCTTTAGTGGCATCCTTTGCCGGCCTCGCCCTGCTGTGGGTCAGCTCCGAGGACGTGCCCATCGCACTGGCCGGGCAGTGTTTGGCTTGGCTGGAAGGGGTGCTGGGAGGCAGCTGTCAGCGCAGCTGTACCCCAGCTGCTGGCCGCGGCTGGTTGTCGCTCCTTCTAGCAAACAAGTCATCCTCATCCTTGCAAAGCGGGCTGGGAAGATACTGCGCTCTTCCCTGGGAGCCGGTGTGGAGTAGAGAGTATTGCTCTAGATTTCCATTGGAGATGGAAACCTGCCCGTTGTTTTTTTTTCCCTTGAGCTTTGTAATCTGTGACACGGGGGAAAAACAAGTATAGAGGAGACTAGTTTGTGCTGGTATATGCTTGAGAATAATCTAATGGTGGAAATGTTCAAGGAATTAAAAAACTGGTTAAGAAACTTGGTTTTGAAAGTGACTCCACATGTAAGGTTTAATCAATGTATAATTTCAACACCAGACTGATAGCAAGCAAGGTTTGAGGTAGAAAGTCTCATTAAAAGGTTTTTGCATCTCAGGAACTATATATATGGAATTTCAGCACCACTAAACTAATATTTTTGTCTGAAATTGTCACTTATGAAAAGAATGATAGTATTCTTACTCACAATCACATGTGCTTTATCTAAAGAGTACTCGGATAAAAAGGATTAGATGAAATACCACAGGATGTATGGCAAGATACACTCCTTAATATATGTTCTTTTGCAAGTTATGCTAGCCGTGTAGCTCAGTTTATACAGCAGAAGCTAGAGAGGAAAGAGGAGTTTCAAAGCAAATGTAGCTACTGTAAGTACCTGTAACAAATTTTTAGGTTGCCTAGGTGTCAGCTTAATGCTCGCTTAGTAACTCTGATGTACTAATAGAATAATACCTGTTTAAACATAGTGGCCTAAAGCATTCACATGGGAAGCAGGTGGGAGAAACATCTCATAAAGTGAGAAAGCTTTTTTAGCATTATGTGACCACAATGTCCAGGGCCTGGAAACTCAAGCTAAGTAAATGCGGGCTACAAAACAGCCCAAATTCTAAGCAACAGTCAAGAAGGCGTAGGAGCAATGTAGCACAGGATGTCCTGGTATTGCTGCTGCTTGGTTTTTTTTATTTGAAGATCAGATGGCTTTTCAGAAAGTATTTTGCAGTTCTGCCGTGGATTGAGAACTTATCTTAGAGCTGGGTGATATTCATTGGACTAATCAGAAAATAGACTAGATGAAGCTTCCTTCTGGCATGCAAAAGTGCACCTGAAATGATTAGTTTTACACTATGAGCAAGAATTAAGTACTGCAGCAAATCTTAGTCTGCAGTTTAAACAAGTAAATCTCAGCATGGCTTTTTGTGTGGAGTCATTTTTGATTAGAACTACATTTAAAGATGACCTTTCGCATGAAGGTTGTGATTTTGTACCTGTAGTTACGTTAAAATGAGTTAAGTGACTGTTCTACATGTTTGTCAAATTATGTGCAATAGTTGGACATAATTTGGTTCAAACTACCTTTTTCTGTCCTCAACTTCACAAATGTTTTCACTATCTTCTCTCTTAGAATATAGAAATGTATACATTTGAATGTATGTGCTTGGGTTTTTATTCAGCAATTTTGAATGCTTACTTTTTTACTACATTTTGATTTTTTTAAAAAGTACTCCCATTAAAAACAATTTTCTGGTAACTCATTGTGACAAAGCATAGGTGGTAAATGGAGAGTGTCTCTGCCACTTGTAACTGTCTCTGTCATTTTATTGATAACGTATGCTTAGCAGAAATTGTTTCACTTTTACCTGTTCATAAAGTATGTAAGTCTCTACTTATGGGTAGAGTTTATCTTTACAAAGGACTTGGGCAAATTAGCACCCAGGTGTGACAGGTTTTTGTCTCAGATGAAAAGCAGTCCTTGTGCACACAACAGTCTATTTTAATTTTAATTTGGTAGCTGAATTTGCTGAATATTTATACACTCTGTATTCATCCATCCCGCTTCCCAGAATTAGGGAAACAATTTAAAAGTTGAAATTTAGATAGAGGTTTTGAGAGTAACAACACTTGTGTAAATTGAGTTTAAAACTGACAGCAGGGATTACAATTTAGCACTGTTGCTGAGACTAAGGCTGCTGCATTAACTCAGCAGGTTTGTATGCTCTTTGGCCTCTGATCCAGCCAGTCAACACATGCATGTTTAACTCACCATGGCACCTGGGGCCTCTGTCCTCTGTTTCCTTGTCACCTATATGTGGAGGAGAAGGAAAGAGGGGGGGAACATGGGAAAACATTGAGGTGTTGTAGTTCTAGCAGTGCGGGGAAGGGAGGTACTGGGGCTGCTGGCCACTGGTGGCATGTTAGAGGTGAAAGTCCTGGGGAAGTATTGCTAAAGTCGTAGATGGAGCCTGGGAGGAACCTGGTCACAATGTCACCAGAGGGACTTGGGTGCAAAGCCCTAGGAAATCAGGCTTCATTAGTTCTGCTCACGGGGAAAAAACTGCTTTGAGAATGCAAAGCTTATGTGCTTCAAAAGGCTGCTGCCTCATTCAGTAGCTGAACAGGCATTTGCAAGTCTATCAAAATACAGCTGCTAGGAAAATGAGGTTAATTTAGGAAAAATACTAAAAACTTGGTTATAATGGCTACTCTGGAAAGGAAATTATTTTAAGTTGCTTAAGATGACATGGAAATGGCAGGGTTTTTCTAATGAAATGTTTTAATAAATGAAATTTTGGGCTAGTCTTCACAGCCTTATTAATTTTACTGTCCCCAAATCAGAATGTGCTCACACAAATCTTCATTTGCCTGATGTTTAAAATCAAACTTACCTCTGATGGATGTTTTAAGGGTGCCACCTCTCATCAACTCACTCAGACTTCAGTGTTTTCAGGTGGTGCTAGCTTGAGTTAGGTTAGTTTGAAGTAGTGTAACCTTTGCAGAGGACAAGATGCCAATTGCTTAACTCTTCTTCCCCTCACCATCTGTGCTTAAGCTGTAATTATACTGTAAAATGGGGAACAATATATTTTGTATTACCTAGAGATTCTTTAAAGAGTCTAGTATAATTGTATGTAGTTGCTTTGCTCTTTTTCCTCAACAAAAAGCTCCTAACTAATTGCACACAAAATATTACTGGACTATTAGTTAATTCTTCAGCTCATTGATGGAATATTGCACTCTTTTCTTTTTTTAATGTAAAACAAGCTGTGCACATGTTGGAAATCATCATTTGTGTACAGAAAATACTCCTGATGCTAGAGCTGGGTTGGAGGAAGGCATAAATGACTGGCCTTGCTTTCTTCTCACTGGAAAGTAACAGTCACCTTAAATGATTGCTCTAAAATAAGCAATCTTCTGCTAGCAAAATGTATGCAGCGCATACATGCAAATGTATGTCAAGTGCAATTCAGTTGATTCTCCTCATTCCCAGTTTTTTGTTAAAGCAGACAAGCTCATTCTCTACCCAGACCTAAGAATAACAAGTATTTTAATCATCTGAGGAGACTGAACAGAACAAGGACATATTATTTGTTTCTTAACTAGTGACCTGGCTGTAGTTTCATATGCAGATAATGCATGTCTTGAATTCCGACCCACCCCCCCACCCCCAAACTCTGGTATGAACTTGCTTATTTCTCAGGTAGCTTTTGGTAACATGCATCTTAATGGTACATGACACTTGTACAATTTTGTGCACCAGTAAGAACGTATATGCTATCACGCTTCTGTCCTCAGTTGAAACGGTTGTAGAACTAAGTGAAAGCGGAAAAGAGGTGAAAATGAAGAGTTGCAAGTAGTTGGTTCCACCATTTGAGAATAAATTTAATGTGAGTTTTCATGAACATCATGAACATCAGAAGTCATGAACATCAGAAATGGAATCCCCACACCTTGCTCTTTGGAAATCAAAATTTGTAGGTAAAAAAAACCCCAAACTTTAGAAAAAATGCTTGATATAAGTTATGTAATAAATTGCATATAGTTTTGTGGATCTCAGAAAAGTTTTCTGAACTTTAAAAAAAGCAAATATTTTCACAGGAATTGCTGTTATTCCTGTGTTTGTTATAGTGACAGGGTTTTATAGGTCACTTTAAAAATAATTATTAAAGTAAGGTTAGTTCTCTGAGCCTGTGACAACCAAAATTAACTGGTGTGACATAAATGTTCCTGCTTATCTGATTTGACATTTGCTTTGTGATTTGAGGCTTTTGCTTTAAGCCATAATGTATGCCAGATGAAACAATGGTAATTCTGTTGGCAATCTGAAAAGATGACATTGAGCTTCTTTGTAATCAGATATGATTTATCTTAAATCATAATTCTTGAATGAGACTCTTGTGAGGACTGAGAACTGCTTCCAGTTTCCTTATTCATGTCTCCCTTCAAAGCATTTTTGTTTGTGTTTGGATGACTTGTGTATTTCCAAAGTTAAAAACTGACTACATTAAGTATTTCCTCTCAAAATTGTTCTTCTTTCAATGCAGTGTTCTCACTGCTACCTCTTCTCAATACAGCTAAACTAGCAATGCTCTCATCTAATACTATTTTCACTATTTAATAGATTATTTTTTTTATAAGGAGTTCTGAAAAGCAGGCTTTTAAGTAAAGCAAAGATGAAGCGTATGCAATGTGTACTTTATGGGAAAGCTTGTTTCTATCTGTCTTATCTGCTATTCTGTCTCTATCAAAAAGAAATTCTTTACTAATTTATCTTTTGGCTTAACCATACAGTGGATGGTACCTTTGGATCTTAGCTCTGAAATTGTCTCAGGCATGAATCTAGATTGCTGCACAGTAATTAAATTAGTTCTATTAGCTATAAACACCAGGTTTGTCAAGTTTGATCTTTTTTGGGATTGTATTCAGAAAAGATGAGTTCTACGGACTGTAGTTACAATAGCTCTAATTATAGGTATAATGACAAAGAATCCGGGCAGGACTCTTGGTCTTAAACAACTAAGAACTAGTATTTGTCAGCTGGGTGAACTCCCATGTAACCTGTCCTTTTAATTACGTCACCTATCAGGCTTCTGGCCAGCTCAGCTAAACAGGACATGCGTGGCCACACACAGCGGTGGCTCTTGCTGTTTCTTGCTGCCCTGTGAATGCTGTTTTATTTCCACAGTGACTAATGTGCAATGGATCGGCACCATTGGTACTCATTAGGCTAATTAACTTGCTTCCAGATAGATTTTGTATGTAATGCGAAACACCACTGTGCTTCTTGAAAGCTGTATTATAGAGATTTCAAACTCTTCTAAACTACTTTCTCTAAGCCCTTCACTGGTACTAGAATTAAAAGCTTTTGACTCTGCGCCAAGGCAACATTCAACCAGAAGGAAACTGTACATTCAGAGGCTATGTAAGAAAAATAGAGAAAGCTGAACCCAGGGGTCTAGGTTTTTGGTATAAAGGCTTAGTATCTACCAGGTATTAAAATAACTTGCCGTTAAAGGCCTTATCTGTTAGTCTCTCAATTTATTTTTATCTGTTGTTTTTTTCTTATCAGCATAGTCGCTAGGTTGTTTTTTTTCTGTGCTGTTTTTGGTTTTGGTGCTAAAAACTTCAGGAAGGATTTTAACACTTTCAATAAATGCATAGCTTTATATTGTACACGAATCATACAGGTGCATGTCTTCATCTGGAATAACTTAAAATCCTTTTCACTGACTACATAAGGAAGTTTGCTCTCAGTTGTGGTTAGGATTGCAATACTGGAGGGATGTTTATACTTGTAGCTGTAACACTAATGTCACAAACATCCTAAAAATCTACCTAAAAGAAACCCTGTCCTTGAAATATTTTGGGATCAGGAGCATCATTAGCGCATTCCTATGTTTCCTGATGAGCTGTCTCTTCTATACACATTTGTTATTTATTCCAACACGATTTTTGATAGATGTGTACCAGACAGCCAGCAGGTTGTTAGGCTTTATTTGAGGCTTTAGGTGTCTGTTCCTCCTGTGGTGTTCTGTGGTAACTCTATAGTGATTAATGCATTTTATAGTGATCTTTTGACCACACCTTCCTAGTGCTACAAAATCCTGTAATATTATTTTCATGCATTTGCAAAGCAAAATTTGTCTTAATATATATATTAGTAATTAAGAACTTCCTCCCAAAAAAATGGATTTGAGACATTGAAAGCATATTCTTACTGTCTACCTTCACAGCCATCTGGGCTGTGCTCTGATCTAGTCTTAATACCTATTGTGCTGTAGATAATGTGTGCTTATGCAAAATATTATTCCTAGAGGAATAACTGTGGCTGTATCGGTGGTTAAAAGTGAGATTGCCTAGCAAATACCCACTTTGTGGGTGCTTATTTGACTCAATTCATTTAGACTGGGTGCCTGTTAAAAGCAAGCTGACCACAACTTTTAGCAGTTACATTTCATGGAAATGTAAGTCTGCCAATAGGTTAGGAGCTGTGAGAGTGAAAACTTTGACATGACTTAATTCTGTGAACTTCAGCTAGGAGGTAGGAGAGGCAAAACCAATGTAATTGTAGTCAAAACCAGATGAGGACTCTCATTTTGGTTTCAGCAACCCTACAATAAGTTAAGTAAAGAGCCAAAATAAAGATCTCTAAGCTATTCCTGCAGCTTTATAAGAAAATTTTTACATATAAATAAAGGTAGTTTTGATGAATATTATACCTGTATGGTAAGAACTAAAAAAAGATTGCTATATTTCAAAGTATGAGAATTCTTCATTGCATTGGATGACAGATATTAATTAATAGACCTTTTCAGTCTGAAAATCCTGAAAATCTGTACTGTATGAATGGAACTGAGTGGAGCAGGTGGTGTGGGACTCTATTGCAAGGAAGCTTAGAGCAGACACTTCAGTCCAAAATGCTGTGGGGGAAGTCCTCTGATGTAAGCACTGCAGTGTGGTTTTAGCTGGCCTGCTGGCTTGGCGTAACTCATCGGTTGTGTGTTTTGTCAGAAATGACGCTCATTAATGTGGGTTAAGTGCTATGCGCAGTTCTGCTTAGTGTGTTTGTATTTACATTCATTGTTGCAAAAATTTTGTTAGCTTTATGTTGGCCAAGCCGCTTAATTTTTTTTTTAAATGATCCACGTTCCTTACTTATACAGTGAGACTAAGAATAAGGGATTTTGAGAACTGTTAACCAATCGAAAAACTCTGGCTGTTGTCATTTGAGACATATTATGGTGAAAATACAAAGTGCCATCTTTGAAAATGCAGAGCAGAGTCTGGCTATTGCATGGCAAATGGAGCAGTTATTCAGTAAGAGTGCTGGTTGCTGCTGCCTTGAATATGGCGGGATACTTAGGAAAACAATAGCTGGGCATTTACTTAGGTTATTGTAATGTAGTCACAGAAAGCATAAATTGCCTGTTTGTACACTTTGGTTTCTCCCAGCTTTTTTAATGAAAGGTTTGAGGATATCTTAATCTTGCAAACTAGCACAGCTTGTTTATTCTCTTTTTTCGAAATCCATGTTCCTTGAATTGATAGATTTTTAAGTCCTTATTTTTAATGGAGGTTAAATTACATTCTGGCTTGTGATGTTCCTAACTTCAGCGCAGGGATTATCACTCAGCAAGGCATCTTTCTAAATTTAGAACATATTTTAAATGTATTCATTAATAGTGATTTAGTTCAAGTTTCCTGTAATGTTAATTTATAAGGGCGATACTAATGTTGTCACTAAGGGACTTAATTTTAACTTAAAATTGTTTTTTCATTTCAGAGGAAAATTTGCAGTGGTGAAGAAGTGTATCCAGAAAGACACTGAAAGAGAGTTTGCAGCAAAATTCATGAGAAAAAGAAGAAAGGGCCAGGACTGTCGGATGGAAATAATCCACGAAATTGCAGTCCTTGAGCTGGCACAATGCAACCTTTGGGTCATTAACTTGCATGAAGTTTATGAAACTGCAACAGAGATGATTTTAGTCCTGGAATAGTAAGTACTAGTAATAATTCCTGAATAACCTTCTGCAGTATTTTCTTAAAACAAGTAATGTAAAAATACTGTGTGTCAATATGAATAATGTGAAAAGATTTTATTGCTTGCCTGTTATGCTTGCTTGAGTTCAAAAAGAATTGCTAAGAAAATCAGTATTACAAGGTTATGTGCAGTCGTGTAACTACTGCAGATTATAATAAATTTTTCCAATTATATACTATCATTCAAAGCTGAACTATAATTTATGTAGTTAAAAATCTTTAGTGAAATATGAACTGTGTACACTCCCTACTTTGTAAAAGAGGAAGAAGAAAGAAGCAATAAATCTGTTGAAAAACTGAAGTTTATTTCCTTGACAGTGACAAAGATGGAGTGAAATCTGTTTTGTATTTTTTTTTACCAGTTATGAAAAAGGTATTGAAAGCAATGTAATTGTTAAAAAGAAACTATCAAAAACCCCGACGATCTACAACGGAAAGCTCTCTAAATCATTATCTTTTGGGGGAAGAAAAAGAGTAGGAGGATTCAGACCTAGAATAGTTTCTTTCAAATGACATTTAACTTGTGACTCTACATTTGTCTGTGTGGTTTTTTTCCCCCTTGAGTTTGTCCAGATGGGAGTTTCTGCAGCTGTTGTGACTGTTCATCTAATACTCCAGTGGCCTAGATATTTGATGTCTAGTTTCCAAGAGGCAGCCAAATGTTTGTTGCTACTGAACTCTGTTAAGATCCTGTTCAAGCTCTATGGATTTTTAGGAGAGGAACAGCAAGGCTCGATAGTTCAGAAGTGACTTAACCTGTCTGCTAAGATAAATCTAGTTTGTACAGTTCTTTTCTTCCTTGATAACAAAAATGAATGGTGAGAAATCTTGGGTCCCAGTCTGATCTTGTTTAGAAGTCAAAAGAAACTGTATCTTTAAAGTTCAGTGAAACGAATGAGACTGTGTCTGCTAAGGTAAACTTCCTTCTAGAATACATTTTTTCAACTTCATTGTGCCCTTACAGAATTCATGATTTATGAAATATTCAAGTATCTGTTATAATGCAAAGGTGTGACAGAGCTTCTAGAGTTTTAACTGCTGTTGTTGAAAACTCATAAATACATGCTTTAAACACTAGCATCACAGATCTAACTAGAATACAGTTTAAATTTCTGGATCCTGTAGGGATATAACACGAGCGATAGAATCTAAAGCTTGATATGAGCAATGGGTTTTGTGATAATTTTAATGCAAAATTGCTAGTTTTCTTTTAGAACTCAATTCTCTTACAATTGCAAAACATTTTTAATCCAAAGTATTAACTAGGTTGTTCAGTAGTCACCAGGTTGTTCAGTAATTAGCAACATTATTGTTTTTATATGCATCAGTCATACCTTGTTTCAGACAAATAGCTGTGTTAGAGTTGTAAATTACAAAAACAGTCTTTCCCTGACTTCAGCAAATATGTCTAGATGCTTCTTTAATGTCAGCATGTTCTAGAGACGTGTTGCAACAAAACAGGTATGAATGTTAGTAGATTTCTGACATTCTGTATGCAGAGGATTAAAGAACATATCTAGACTGCAAGCTTCTCTAGGGCATTTCAGTTTCTATTAAGCTTGACAGTCTGTGTGGCAGATCTTTATCTTGGGAAGGAGAAAAACAAATACTTAATTTTTGGTCACTAACTTTATCTGCTAAGGTTTTAAAGTTTCTTGTCTTGATGTTGAATCTGTCATAAGGAGGGGGACAACTAGTGCTTTGCCCTCGTGAAGAGAAATACTAATGTTACATGGAGGGTTGTCTTTCAAGCAGTATCAATTTTTGACTGAAAACAAACTTAAACTTGGCCACTAACTGTTAATATTAGAGTTCTGAGTAATGGGAAGCAATGAGGCATTACAGTGTTGGCTTCAGCTGTAGGATAGCAAATTGGTGGCTGTCTGCATCCACCCTGACAAGTCTCTGACTTCTGTTTGTTGGCACAAGACCTCAAACAGAGGATTTAAGTAGGAGTTGAAGGGGTAAGTAAGTCTGAAGGGGCAGTATGTAAAGCCTGGAATTAATCTGTGGGTCAGTTGTGTTTCTATATATCAGTGAAAATGGAATGAATGAAAAAGAAAACTGGACTTTTACTGAAAAAGGTAGAGATATAGTGTGGAAAACTTGACACATCAAATATCAAATTTGCTTTTTTCCTTTTATAATTTTTGGGCTCAATATTTGTATGCAACCTACCTGGCTTTTTCCAATTTCTTTCGAAAGAGTGAGTAACAGAGCATCTGATGCTTAAGAACTGGTGTTTTTATAAGTGTTCATCACCATATGTTTACACATCTATGGAAGGGATAGATTATATTAGTGAGTCATTAGTGGGTCGGATATTAAAGAAACCTGTATGTGTAACTTCAAAATCTAAGCCATTAAGTATTTTTCTGTGAAGAGCTTCTGAACTGAGTAATTACATGCCAGGGTCTTGTGTAGATACAGTAGACTTCTGTTATGCTTACTTTAAAAAAGCAAAAAGTTGTCTCTATCACCTTGAAGACATGGTCAGGGTTTATTTGGTATGTTGGATGAAGTGCTTTTTTCACCTATAGTTATTTGGACCTGGATAATGTTACTACTTGTATTGTCTTGGACATTACTTACTGTCCTACTTACTGGAGGTGTGACTGGTTAAAGTAGGAGTCTGCTGGCAGGAAATGATTCATTTGGCATGGGATTCAACAGATAGAACTCGAAGCAAAACCACTAATCGGAAATAACTGTGCTGCTCCAATGTTCGCTTCTTGTCTATTAGATCAATCAACAAAGTTGTTCTAGATGGCAGTCTCAAATCAAGACTGGAGCTCTTCAAAAAGTTTTAGGGGAAAACTTCTCAAATGGTGTTAGTTACCTTTTGTTTGCATTTCATTCAGTTCTTGGGCTGCCTGATGGGAAAGGTTAAGGCAAAAAAAAAAAAAAAAGATGCATTTGTCTGAGAACCGAGAATTTAACAGGATCTACAACTTAATGCATTTGGATGCTTCTCTTCCCATATGTCCTCTCATCAGATACGGATTTACAGTTTTCTCAGTCTTTGGGGACATTGGTATGTTATGGTAGCCTTACACTGGAAAAATTCTCAGTAAATTCACTTGCTTGCTTACTATCTAATGGTATGCCTAGCCAAGGAAACGAGCATATGACTGTCAGCAGTATTGAACGTGAAGCTTTGCTGATAGTGTTAACAACCACCTTGGCGTGATCTTCTTGTAATATAAGCTCTGTGTACAGAAAGCAGATGAGTTTCCATTTATCTTCCAAAGATAACCCTTTCAAGAAAGGCTTTTGACAGCATAAGGTTCAGGAAGTGAATTTTTGGCCCTTGCAGACTGTATATGGTCTCACTCAGCATTTGAAATTGTGTGTTCTAGGAACTTGTTATCTATCTATCTGTACTCTGAGGATTTGTACTTCTGAGTCTTTTGTAAGACTATCTTAATGTCTGATCCATTAAAGCTGGGGAAATGTTTAATTTTTTCAGATGCACTGAAATAGATTTGTTCGATCTTTTTCTAATGATACGCTAAATGACTGTGGTAGTGTATTGTAAGTGCACTTGAAAGAAGTAGGATGCTGAATTCTGTACAGTGCATTGTTAAGATATGTTTGAAGGAAGATAAGCAGTCTCCATTGGATTTAAAGTCAACATAATTGTAACTAAGATTAATGCTCCAGACTTCCAACTGACTTAGGTCATTTATGCTGATAAGCAGTAATAAAATGTTAGCATGCTTTTTATTGGCGAAGAGCAGTTGGGTTTCACTTGAAACTATATGGAAGTTAACAGCACAACAGTACTTTCATAAACAAATTAAAATAGCTAAAGAATTCTGGTTGCTGTAGCTTTTAAGTTTGGAAAGAATTCATGTGTCTTGCATTTTTTCATACACCTAGCTAAGGGAGTGTGTATATATATATATTTCTTTATAGAGAAATAATGCATTCTAAGTAACTCTGGATTTCAAAATGCTGTGCTCTTAAGTATTTCCTTATACATTTTTTTCAGATTAGGATGGCTTATTTTCCTAAAGATTTTCTTCTCCTAAGGACAATTCTTTGCTTTTACCCCCTAGCAACATTTTCTGTGGAGGTGGGTGGGGGTGCCTAGTGGTTTGCAAAGTTGTTATTTCATAATGACCATTAGAAAAGCTACAGCTTAATGGAAGATGTGTTCTTAGAGGAAAAATAGGTAAATGTTATAAACACAAGAGAGCTGCTGGTCTGCATGTATACAGAAATCATAGCAATGATGTGCCCATAATACTTTCCTAGCAGGTAAGTATTTTAATCCCTTCTGTGTTTCGATTAATATTTTTTTCCCTGAACTGTAGCTAGGGAATACAAAATAACTGAGTTGAAAGTATTGTTAAGGAGCTTGGCAGAATTTGGCATAGATGTACGGGAGAATCGTTTTGGAGTTCATTTTGACATTGTACTTCCAACCACTTGTGACTGGGTTGGCTCACAGCTAGCTGACTGTTTTGCTTAAGGGAATCAATTAAGCTCACTCCCTAGCAACAATACATGAAACAGTCTTGCAGTAACGAATTTCCCCATGTTCTTGTAAAGGGTCACTAGTTACTTGTTTGAATGTGGTAATTTTTGGATAGAAAGAATTGTCTGGAAGAAGTTGTTCTATCTGCATCCTAAATAGCAAAGTTGATTGCAAAATTAAACATTGCATGTGAAACCACCTTTCCATGTGAAACTTTTTTGTAAAGCTAAGTGTATTTGTCTATGGTAGCTGAGAATGGCTATATTTCATAAGTCACGAAGTGGGTGTGTATGTGTAAGGGCTGCATTTGCTTGTCTCAGTCTTAAAAATGCTGATGAACCTAGGCATCTTCAGAAGTAATGGGAGGTACTTAAATACCTTTTTTTAAGAAAGTTTTCTGGATTGAGGGTTTTATACTCTCTTATGGTAGTGCTGTCTCTTTATTTCAGTGATGGGACATTGTGTGCGTCAACTTTTATTGCCTTGACTTTTAACATGTTTAATTCGAAGTTCTGTAAGTGTAGTATTAAAATTCTAGGTAGCTTACATTTTAACTTGGTGCCTATTTCAATGTTAATTTATTAGTGTGACTTAATTGTAAAAGATGTCTACCAAATAGACATATAGCAAACAGGGCTTTATAAGGCCCCACCTTGCTGATTTTTCAGCTGGGTCTATTAAAAATGAAGTGTGATCCCTGGTTGACAACAGCAGTTTTAGAGTATAAATCCTATTTCACACAGAATTAAATAGCAGAAGTACTGTTTTGCTTATTTTAAGTGGCAGAGCTATACCAGCAAAATCCCAGGGTTGTTGCTGTAAAACACATCATGTTAGTAATTTGGGTAGTAGCTCTTACCACTTGTATGTGCATTATAATTTACTGCTACAAGGAATTAAATCATTCTTCCAAGTAACATATTATGACATTCTTAAAGTAGAAAGTTTAATTTATTGATTACAGTAGATGTTTTTCTATCCCTGTCTTGAAGATCCAATTGATGTTGCTTTTTAAAAGAATTTGTTTCAGAATATTAGAATGCACTATTCAGTGTCAATTTTAAAAATGTCATTAATACTTGAATCCTGTTCAAAGCTGAAATACTACTAACTTTTTCCTTGAATTAAATAAAAATATGCTGAAGAAAGATGTGATAGTGTCAGGCATATGCAATTTTTCTAGAGGAATTAAAGTATTAATACTTCTTTGACAACTCATTTTATTCTTGAGTTCTATCATCTTTGATACAGGATGAAGAAAAATATTTAATGGACTTTTAAAAAAAGAAAATCTTAGTTTAATAAATCAAATTGTACTTCTGTACCAGTATGCCAGCATATAGAACAGAAATATAAAACTCTTTAGAAAAAGTTAAGACATAACCCTCTTTTAAATTCTTTTTGCTTGTAAGACAATTCCTAGGGAGAATTTTAAATAACAGTAATGAGAATATCTGGGAAGGCAAAAAGTTTTTATAAGCCATGAGGCATTTTAAGGTACTAGGACTGTAGCAGCAAAGTTAGTATTGACAAAATGAAAATTTGAGTATATTTGTGTTCTTTTTCTGGGGGTACATAATCCAAATGCACCATTTCTTTTTAGAACTCTCATTTGCTGTTACATCCTTGTTGAATATGTGTCTCTGTCTTCTGGATTGCCTGGTAATATAATTCATTAGAAAAGAGCAAGCGAAGGCAGAATAAATGGCTATGCATCAGTAAAGATTAACGCTTGTGCAAAGTCAGGTTTGGCATGTCACAGTTTAGGGTAACTGGAGAAGATGCTCTCCTTGGGAGTTTTGCCATCTTTCACTAAGGGTTGATTATAGAATTTCATGCAGAACAAAGTCTATATGTGTTGATTTCATTTATACGTTGCCAAGTAGTAATTCAACAATCCATAAGTAAAATGGATGCATTCTAATGTTCTTATGCCCATTCTTGTTTTAAGATGGAGCCTCTGCTCTGCTTATTTTACTTTTGATGCTACATGGTTATGTTGTAGAACAATTTTAGTTCTCTAGAGTTGCTGTTATACAGAGATGGTACTGCATGTGGCTTCAGAGTACTTTAAAAACATTCATTCATCTGTAGTTATTTTTATATTTTTTGTTACTTTATTTATTTCAACATATATAAACAGAATATAAGGAAGCAAGCAGAGAGCTAAATTTTTCAAAAGTATTTTTAAGATTAAAAAGATTTTTAGATGAAAGTAATTTAGAAACTTAATGCATCCCTCCTATATACCAGAGGCTTCACAAACAATTCTGTTATAAACTTTACATTTAGTCATTTGAGTATGTGCAAAGTGTTTAGAGGAGGATTTGGGGTGGGGCTGTTTTGCTTTGTGCTTAAAGGCTTACCTTGGCCAAATTTCCATGTAGTTTCACAGGAATGGCAAAAGGCACATCTTTTATGTAAACACTACCCTTAAACAAATGTGGCATTCATCCTAAAGCATAGTCAGTAGTGTTTCCAAAATAGTCCCCAAAATTTCTGTAGTATTCATATTCTCTAATGTAAATGGCTAAGATTTTTGCTTCTCTCCAAATCTGCCATACTGCAGAGAAGTCTTCCTAGGTGTAAAAGCTTGCAAAATGTTTAATAACTGAAAATATCACTATTGGATGCTACCACCTGCTGATCTTGCTTATGCTAAATAAAATTGTGCGAGTAGACTAAAATGGGTGCTATAACTTAGTCTTTTGAAATAATAAAATTCATATTGTTCCATAGTGCTGCTGGAGGTGAAATCTTTGACCAGTGTGTGGCTGAAAGAGAGGAAGCCTTCAAAGAAAAAGATGTTAAACGTCTTATGAAGCAGATCTTAGAAGGAGTTTCATTCTTGCACAGAAACAATGTGGTTCATCTTGACTTAAAGGTAAGATGGTTGCTGTATTTTTCTCATTAATTTCTTACCTGCTGACTTCCTTACTGGTTATACGTCATACTAATGCTAATTTATAATTAACACAATTTTCATCTAGTTATTCCTCAAATTATAAAATTCAACCTTTGGGATGCAGTAGGCACCAGGGTTGCAAGCCTTTTGGGGAGTTTCTGTGATTATGTCAAATATAAACTTCATTTGATTAAGTGAAATGTAATTAATTCAAAAGTGGATTTGCATTGCGCCTTAAACTGTGAATGAGTACTTTGGGTAAGACCTGACTCATTTTTTTTAAAGTGCAATAAAACTGTTTAAGTATTATATGGCCATTGAAAAATAGGTTTGTTTTGTATTGACTCGAGTTTTAATAAAGCAGAAGGATGGCAGAGACACTGGTAGTATAAAGTGTAATGTTTCAGATGAAGCATTCATACAAGACTGGTAAACAGTATATTAATGTGTTAAAGATATTTATAACACTTCAGTATTTTTTAAATTACTGTAAAACCTAGTTTAAATGTTTGTCATTTACTGCCAAACAGTTGGCCAACACCCTATTGGTATTTCAATTGTCATTATTTACTGGAGTAAATATTTTTTCTTACTGAAATATAATTTTCACCCAAATCAAGAGAAAAGTACAGTTGCCATCATACGAAATCCAGAGTATTGCTTACAGTTAAGGGAGTTCTAACAGGGATCCAGAAAACCACAATCTCCCATTGGCAGCAAGCTGCAATTAATTTTCTTCAGCTTCCATCCAGACGCTCATATAGAAGATGCAATTTTATCTCATTTTGAGGTTGAACTACTTTATTACTAAGCAAGGCAGTATAAAAAATCTTGCATTAAAATTTTCAAATTTTTTTACATGTCCAATTCCCATATTTACTATGTATGTAGTAAGCTGCTACATGTTTTTCTGTTGTGTTGCTGAGATCCTTACTTATACTTAATTGTATTTTGGCAGTAGTACAAAGCTACCAGTAGATTCCAGTATCAAGGTGTACATGCTTAATACATAACCTAGCACATCATGCACCATTCATCAGCTAAAGCAGATGATGAGTAATATTTGCACACAAATATCTCACCTGCCTGGTTTTCCAACCATTTATTCAAATTAGCTCTGGAACCCTTTAAAACTTTCTGTAGCCCATGGATGTAGTCATACACATAGAATATGAATAATTGTACTAAAATATTTAATGTAAAATTTTTAGCAAATGATGTGAGAATAAGTGAAGCAGTTAGAGCTTGTTTTGGCACTAAAAATTAGCAGTTAGAATTCCTTGAAGTTCCGGTACACTTATACAAGATACTCAGTGTCTCTACTATGGTTGGCCATTGAATTTCCTTGAAGCAAAGTGTATAAAATTAAAACATGTCTTTTGTGGACAGTATACATTTATACATGTTTTTAGTTAAAGCCGTGGTGTGCCTTAGCACTATCAGCTGGGTATATGTAATCAGAAAGGCGTTGTGCTTTATTTGACTACAGTACTTAATAGCAAAATAGATTAGAGGTGTTGATTACAGTTTGCAGACAGGTAGCTTTTTCAAAGTTCAGAAAAAGCTTACTTAAAAACTTTCCAACTGATCAGAAAACTTTTGTTATAAAATTGAGCATATCCAGTTCTCATTGAAAGATCCAGCATTGCTTTGCTAGCTTATAAAAGTTAATTAACAGAGCAAATTGTCTAATGTTTGAGTTTAATATGTTTATATGTTACTGTGGTGTGCAATGTGTTTTTTGAAAAGTAGGTCTTAATAGGAGTCCTAATTGTGGTGTGATTTACTTTCATGATATACAAGACTATTGGTCTTTTTGCAAAATAAGGTTTAGGGAAGTCTTCAGAATATTGGCAAACAAAGATGATGGAAACTGCAGGATTAAAAACCATGACTTGTGAAGATTGATTGACCCACGTGCCTTGCAAGGCTTTAAAAAAAGGCCCATTTTTCAAGGAACTCAAAAATTGAGGTTGGGTGCTGAATTTGACTGCATGTTTATTAACCTACTGGCCTCAAACCATTGTCTGTTGTACAGTATGGCTCATGCTGCTTTACCTGGTGGCTTACAGCACCACGGAATTTACTAAATACTTGGTTTTGCGGGGTGACATTTGGAAGACTTGTGCAAAGTATACTGCTGTTAAGCAAGGTGTTTGCCAGTACCAAAAGTTGACAAATTATTGCTAAAATGTTTTCCTTGTGCTATTAGTTTCACCTTTGGGTCTCTAAAGCTTTCCCTTTAATTTGTCTGGTACAAATACCTTTGAAAAGGTCCATCTAATTTTCCATATGTTGCACCTTCAAAAAAAGTCAGGCTCTATGCCCAGAAGAATTTAAATCAAAATGGTTGTCAGTATGTGATTGTCAACAGCTTGTTGTTGTAGTTTTATAGTATAAATCTAATCAACCAGATCTATGGCACTGACAGCTAGCTTGCTTTAGCTTCTGTCTGCCTCCTTAATAGATGCAAGATTTTTCCTATGAGACTAAACACTGCAGAAAAAAATGGGGTATTTTGATGTGGCTTAGCTGGGTTGCCACCTGATCATTTCTTTCCAAAGGCATGGTTCTGCTGAAAGATGAAATATGGCTTGTTTTTAGTAGCAAAATACAATCATGTAATCCAGTTTTGACTTGGAGAAAGAGCAAATATAATGCTACTGAGTGCAAATTAAGTATCACTTGACAGTATTGTGTTGATGCTATTTAATTTGCAGGGTGTGCATAGATGGTAGTCATGAGTCTTTCATCTCCTCTTAATGGTGCATAAAAGCTGCAGAGTAAGGGAAGACTCCTTTCTCTGTGTTTTCATTTGCTGTTTGACTTGATCTTGAATTGGTGTTTGGTAAAAACTTAAAGTAGTTGGGAATGGAAGAGAATTTAAAAAGGTGTGGGGGTTGAGGAAGGACTAGCTGCCTCTTGTCTACAGCAGAGAGAGGTAAAGAGCCTTACACAGCCCTGGGGTCTGGGAGAATGACTGCTCCAAGCAGCACTCTCGTATAATATATATTACTCTGGTTATCCAACAGACAACTTTTCCCTTCTTTCTTCTGTATTGTTTTCAAGATGTTGTGTACAGTGAGGACAACTAGCAAAATCATTATTTGAAATTGGTTTGGGTGTCATTTTACACCAATATTCAGAAAGTAAACTAATGCAATTACGAAAGAAGTAGCCTGTTACAAAAACATTACAGATTAATTTTCTGGGTTGAATGTTTTTTACACAGAAGTGGAGTATTAATAGAAGCGTAGAATTCCTTGTCTGAAGGAACATCCAGGAAACTAAGAAAAGAGTTAAAAATTAAAATATCAATTTTTCAAGGCAAAAGAACAGTTTAATCTGGAGTTCAAACCTTTATAGCAATTAAAGCAAAGCTGTTTGTTAATAGGTGGGTATAGAGTGTCCAGGTTCTACAGGACCTATTTTGATTGTAGCCTTATTTCTTAATTTATGGGGCTTGCATTGCTTATTTTGGGAAATAAAGTGCAGAGCCTCTGGCCTGCATCTGTCTTGCCTTTGTGGGCTAATCAGCATTAGGCAAACCTAGATGTATTACAGCAGTGGAAAAACAAAAGAAAAACAGCTTTACAGATGCAGGAAGATCATCTTCCTTTTCTTAAAGCTTTAATTGTGTCGAGCTGAAAACTATGGTAAGTTCAAAGCTACAGCTTCTTTAAGGTTTCCTGCTGGTGTTTAGGCTATCACTTCACTTGAACCCCATAATAATTCCTTAAAAGAAGAAAATAACGACTGATATTTCAGTATGAATTGCCTTAGGGTTATGACTCAATTCATACTGTAGGCAGGTTTTTTCTGCATAGGTGTGTTTTGAGTAATAAGATTGTTTTTAAAAAAGACAAACTTCTTCTGGCAACTGCATTATCTACTAAAATATTATAATACAGAGCTTAAGGATTTCATGAAATGTTTCCATTAAAAACTTTTCCGTGTTTAAATATAGAAAACAAATGCTTTTCTCATGCTTTCTATTTGCCTCTTCAGAAAGTAACTAAATTTCCCACTGGGAAGAACATCTGAGAGGCATGGTCAGTGTTTCTGGATGTTTGCTTTTCTAATACAAATACAGAATAACAAATGTCAACTATAAAGCATATGGTAATGTGCAGCTCCAAAAGCCTTTGTATGGCCACCAGATCCCAGTTGGTAAGCAAAAAACAAAAAGCTGTTCTTAATGCATAGATTTACAAACAGAAAATAGATTGACAACATCATGGAGCTAGTTTGAAATAACCATGGTTTAACTTTGCAGGAATGAAAGAACTTGACTATATTTAGGTCTTGCAGCAAGGAGAACTGGCCCAAGGTTTTTAAAATGTTCTTGCACAGTTTTATTTCTGTGTTCAAAAGCGAGGCTGTTCATGTGAAAGCATGCCTTCATGACTGACTAGGGGATGAAGAGAGAATGGCTTGGTGATTAGGGAAAAAGTATAAACATTGGTGTTGATCCAGTTGGATTATCAGTCAGTGTTGCTTTGGTGTTCTTACTCTTTGCCCTCCTTCCTTTTCAACCACCCCGATGCAAGATAATCCAGGTTCTCAATAAATAAAGGCTTCATCATTTTCATGGAACTTGGGCTCACCAGAGGCATGAATGTAGTGTCAACTGTCAGTGTTACCATTCAGAGAAGTTAATGATAGAACCCAATGTGACCATTGGCCTGGGAGCAGGGAGGGTCACACCTTTTTTTTTTTTTTTTGGCAACTTCAGTTGCAAAAAAAAAAATCTAAGTCCTGTTGTCTAAAGTTAGTTTTCAGATTTTTTTTTTACCTGAGCTAGCATTTAAAATAGATAGTAAGGAACTTCTTAATGACCACAAAGTTGCTTTGAAGGATGACAGCCAAGATCTAGTGACGTCAGAGCAAACAAGTTTATCCAAAGGTGATGCTCTTAAAAACCTGTTTTTCAGGCTGCTGTATTTTTTTAAACTGTTCTTCAGTTAGTGTTCTGCAATACAATTGTTTGTACTTTGAACAAGATTGAGGTCGGTTGCAACAGACTTTCTTTAAACAGGTGTAGTCAAAATAGTTTTATGTGTTCAGGTTTTTTTAAATGATAGGGTGTTTTTGGACACCCTTCAACAGGAGGTATTTTACACCATCTATTAGAAGGTGGCAAGGAGGGCAGGGGAGTTAAAAAGGTGATATGAAGGACTAAAGGTACAAATGTGGAGGTATTTATTTGCTATTGTTAAATGATAGCTACTGGCATGTCTTTTCTCTGTGTTCTAAGCTAATAAATGTAGATGTTTGATTCTCAGTTGTAAACAGAAAATCCTGCCACTCCTTCTAGCCTATGTGTCTCTTCAAGTTCACCTGGGGGGGGGGAAGGGGGAATGATCCTGGGTATCGTACTTGTAATGGAATGCATCATTGCTACTCATGATCTAAAATAATTATGCAATAGTATGATGTCATAGACATTAGATTTGGGTGATCCTGAAAGTCTCCTTCTTTTGCTTTTCAGCCCCAAAATATTCTACTAACCAGGAAGTCCCCTCTGGGAGACATTAAGATTGTAGATTTTGGCCTTTCCAGAATAATGAAGAGCAGTGAGGAACTAAGAGAAATTATGGGAACTCCAGAGTATGTAGGTAAGTTGTTACTATATGAGTGATGTAGCCCTGAAGAGAGAACTATCCAGGCTTTGGGGGAGTGAAAAGAGAAACTACCTCAGTTTGGTGAATGCCAGGTTGGCTGTGTAGTTACTGTGTTGAAAGATCAGGTTATTACTTGAATGTGGTACTGCTGTAAAAGCTAGAACTGGTAACCTTTGCCAGTCTAATGAGTGATAATTGTGTGCTTGTGTTGAAGATGAGTACGCACTGTAGATGATTCTTACCAGCAGTGATAACAAGTATTACTTGGATTAAAAGTTCAGAATGACATATTCAGTCTCTGAATATAACGTTGTAGCTTGTGGAGGTTTGTATCCATTTCATTTTTTTTAAAAGCAAATTATTCCAGGCCTTGAAAATGTACTTGAAAATATCTTTCAGTTGTATAGTATATCGTTATGGATATGGGCTTCAGTGCTGGAATATGGAATGTTGGGTATTTCTCATTTTTTCCATAAGAAATTTGTATACAGCTTCCTTAATTGGGAAGGAGACTGGCCTGGCTTCTGAAGATGACAAGAAAAGGAAAACAATTTGTTTTACGTAAAACCAATGAGTGATAGTAATAACTTAACTTGAATAGAAATATCTCTACTTCAAAAGATTGTCATGGTTCAAAGGGCTTATATTAAATTTTACCTCATTACCCATTTTACCCATTATTGCGCTATATAACTACAATGTAATGTCTGCATATGACAAAAAATAGAACTTGGGTTTTTTTTCCCCCTCTGAATAGCTCCTGAAATTCTGAGTTATGACCCAATCAGTACAGCAACCGACATGTGGTAAGTTTGAACAAATTAATGGTCATCGTAACTTACCTTACTGAAAAGGTTTTTTTTAAAAAAAAAAAACCCTAAAAAACTGCTTTTCTGTTTTTTACTTTTAATTTAGGAGCATTGGAGTACTGGCATATGTTATGCTAACAGGGATATCACCTTTCTTAGGGGATGATAAACAAGAAACGTTCTTAAATATATCTCAAATGAACGTAAGTTACTCTGGAGAAGACTTTGACCTCATATCAGAGTCTGCCGTGGATTTCATCAAAACTCTGCTGGTTAAGAAACCCGAGTAAGTAAAATACACAATTGTATATGCTAGTATGTCTTACTGGATTCATTTTAAATGTAGCAAGTGCTGGCACTTTCATTTTTAAAGTGTAAGGGAACTTTGATTATTCATATTTCATTGTGCTATTACTTTTCATGTATATGAAAACAGAAGTTCTCCATTTCCCTCCAAACTTGCATATTCTGAATGTGTCCAAGTGTTAGTAATTCAAACTCAAATCCATTTCATGAATTGTAGCATGTGGTACAGTATACTGACTTTCTTTACAGGTGCCTTGCTGATGTCTTTTAAATGAACTGTGCTTTGAGCCTTTTACTCTTGATGAGTTGGTAGAGTACCTTACTCTTTTCTGCTTCATTAGTATGCTTTTCTCAATGGGCAGCAAATTGGAAATTCCAGGTCTCAAAATAAGAGGTGTTTTCTGTGGAACTTCACCAGTTCTTCATAGGGCATGTCAACTATTGAAATTGTCTACTGCTTGTCTGTGGGAATACTTTAAGAATGTAAGGATTGGATAATTTTCCTATATATATAAAAAAAAAAACTGTATAAACTTTGAAAGTTCGTTGGCAACATGGGAGCGTAGACTGTGATATTTAAGGACCCATGAAATCGTTTATTTTAAATGTTACTGGTTCATCTCCTTGGGCTGCTGTTGGTCTTTTTTGGTAAAAGGTAGCTGCCATCAGCACTTTTTTTTTAAGTTCTATCAGTCTGTCTTTAATAGAGTCATATCCTTGGAATAATTTGTATGGATCTCTTCTGCAAGATACTGAATTTCAAATTCATTTGGACATTTATTTTAACACTTTCCTTCCTCTGCAGGGACCGGGCAACTGCTGAAGAATGTCTTCAACATCCATGGTTAGAACAAAGCGATAATCCTGCTTGCAGGGCCTGGAATAAGAGTACAGGAGGGGAGACCAGTGATGTCACCCAGAAAGATGCAGATTCTGCCTCTGAAAAATCAGTAGATGCTGAGAAGACTGAAGAGGAAGAATCAATAGTGACAGAAGAACTAATTGTGGTGGCTTCATATACACTGGGACAATGTAGGCAGTCAGAAAAAGAAAAAGTAACTGAGCAGAAAGCCATTTCCAAACGATTTAAATTTGAGGAACCATTACTGCAAGAAATACCAGGAGAATTCATTTACTGAACTGTGTGGAGCTTCATAGCTATAACTGGAAGGCAGTGTTTTCTACTAAACAAAAATATCCTAGCCAAGTGAATTTCTGATATGCAATAAATGTTCTAGATAAAAGGAAACATTGATAAATGGCATCCAAGGAAAGTGTGCCAAGGTTTTAATTTTGTGGAACAGATAAACAAGATTTCAAGTGGCTGATAGGAATTTAACAAAGATAAAAAGCTTATTTTTGTTTGTAATTTTTATTTCTGTGTTTTTGTTGCTTGATGGCAGTTTTTGTTAATTGTTCCAGTGTTCTGGAGAAGTTGACATTGGAAGTGTTTCAGTGACAGATGTTAAGAGGAGTATTTTAGGATATGTTTTGGCATTTAATGCAAATATATAATGCCGGGTTTTCCTCAAACACCTTTTAGCACTCCTGACTTCAGTGGAACTATCTACTGATCTACAAATTGTATGAGAGAAGAATTTGATCAACTGGTTTGACATACAGATTTGAAAGTTATACTGTGTATATATTTCTTTGTTTACATCAAGTCAAAGATCTAGGCCCATCTGGCATATAGCCAAACAGTGAGCTGCACTTCTCTAGGAAGAGATGCACATGTCCCACAGGTAAAGAAATCTGTATTGGGAAATGATTCCAGATCACAGTGGTGATACTTCTTTATTTGGGAGCACAGTAAAATCCTGCTCCAGAGGGTGATGAATTTGCTTAAGTCACTCACTCTTGAGAGCCAGCAGAGATCTCTCCCTTCCCCTCCTGTGCTGGGCGAGATGTGCTAATAGAATCCAGCTCAGTGTGACTGCAGAGTGTTGGTGAGTGGAAAAAAAATGACAGAGGGTCTGATGTAGCTCTACTGAAGTTACTGAAGTTCTCTCCACTGACTTCACCATGTTAGATCAGTTTGTCCAGCTAATGATAAATCAGCCCTCGATTCCACTTGCCCCAGAACCCAGCTGGGGTTTTACTGGGAGCATGAGGTCATTGCTGCGTTCTTTCTGTTCCTCTTACTGCTGCTTTAAGGAAGAAAGAAGCATCCTTAGGCTGAATTGCATAACCTTGTTCAATATAGCTATCAAATGAGGAAGAAGATACCACTTCCTCTGAAACAATGAAGCACAACTCATACCTCGTGCTTCCCAATCACTCTCCCTTAGACACTTGGAAAAACAGCATGTGTATGATGGGGCAGAGAGGGATTAGGGAGCTGTATGGAGGGGTCATAGTTCTCAGTGGACACGGTCCCTCGGAGGACAGAGCTGGGACCAACTGGGCATCAAAACCGACTGGTTTTTGCAATGTGCAGGTCTGAGGATCTTGGACTGAGTCCTAGTTTTCTAAGAAATGTTTCGTATTGATGCTGTTCCAAAGTTTAATTTTTATGTAATTGACGTTTAGTACTATTATATTGCATACTGTTAACTATTCAACTATTTATTTGGTTTCCTTATGCTGTTCCTTTATAATAAACCCTGACAAAAGTTTTCTTGCTATAAAAAAATGAGTAGAGACTCTTAAGCAAGTTTTTCCTTTTTTTCCATGTTGCTACAGATTTTTCTAATTTCAAATGTGCCAAGAATGTTCTTACTCTTTTTAGTGAACAGGAGTTCAGTGCTCTGTGCTAATACTACAGTTCCTCCTTCACACAAAAGGTAAATGGCTTCTTAATAACACAAGCAGTACTGGGCTGATCTGATTAGCATTGCTGTAAGGGTAGGAGGAAAAGCGCTAGTAAAGAAGAAAACTGAACAAAAAGCAGTGTGACACTGAGTGGGGCAATGAGCGTTTTTCCATAAGGCTTCATTGCCAGTGGTCTGGTTGCCTTCACTTGAAGCCACATCAGAAAAATTGCACCTAAATTAAACCATTCTATCGGGCTTCTTCCCCTATGGAATTATATATTGAATATTGATGTAGGTAGGGCAACTCCTCACTCCTTGAAGACCTTCATATAAGAAAACATACAGTAATACTTGAATAATTGAGTTTGGATGTGTTTTATATTGTAATGCAGAGATGCCTTTCATACTCCGGAGAAATTAGTCGTTTGCTGTTTTTTCCCTCCTGTAGACAGTAGCCTACAGAATCCTACTGAGAAGCTACCATGCCAGAGATTTTCTTGGATAGCTCTTGCTGGCCATTAGTAGAAGTTAAACAAGAATCTTTGAGCCAAGAGAGTGAGTAGTTGTGTTATCTGAGCATTTCTGGAGGTGGACGGTAGCTGCATTACTGCATGTTTGCTGACCATACCTACAATGCTGATCTGTTTCAGAGTTTTTAAGCACAACAGTACTCTTCATGGGCATCTTTCTTTTACTGTTCAGTCATTTGTCCAAGACGATTTGCTTCAGGGAGGGACATTAACTTATGAAATTCATTTCTGCAAAATTAAAATTTTTCAGTCACTGCCACTTTGACTTCTTTTTTTCACATCCATACTTCCTTGCTTTTACAAAGTTAAGCAAAGCACTGAGGTTGAAGCATGTTCACATCCCACCCTTACAAAACAAATTTATGTTGCCATATCTGCATACCTTAATGTGTAACAGCTCATGGTTGCTCAAAGCAAATCATTTGAGGGACCTATAAGCTGTTTCAATTCCTAGTTGTAATGGCAGATCATGTCTCAGATGGGGGTTGGTACTAAAGAAAAAGAGTAGATGCTGAGCAGCATACATTTTTGTCCTATATTTACTGTTTTTAATGTATGACAATGAAGCTTAACATGTATAAATGAATTATGTACTTATTACAAGGCCAGTTTCTCTTGAATTGGCTGCTTTGAGACTTTGTGGGCTGCATTTCTTTTCACATTTAACTTTTTGTGCCTTAAGGTGGTTTTGTACAGTGTTTTTTAACATCATTAAGAATTTGTATAAAGTTGTGAAAGTTTAATAGTATGTTATAAACAAGGCATGTTAGATTGGCCCTCTAATAGGAAAAATTTTCTATAATGTCTAACTGCAGGACTATCAGCCAGTCCCACACACTTGAAGCTATTTCTGTTCCATTGTAAGTGTGGGTAAAGCTGTAAATGAGGTATTCTTACCCTACACTGTGGAAAGGGGCTATCGAGGTTAATGTTTCTGGGAGGCTTAGTTACTAGTTGAAGTAACACATGAAGACTGGGAACAAATCACTAGCTTGTGAAGAAGAGCTGGTTTTCTGCAGCTCCATGAATATGGAGGACTGCATGTACATATGCAGTTCATCTGAAAAAAAGCTGCTTATGCCTTAAAGTGTTTGTGGGGAAGGGGGTGGTTGCGGAGAAGGAATCGGCTCCTTAGCATTGCCCACAAGGTCCATCTCAGTCCCCACTCTCCAGACTGGGCACCTGCTGGCTGCCTTCGTAATGCTGGGAGCATGGCTGGTGCTTGCTTGAATGCAGGAAGCTGAAAGGAATGGAAGCGCAGATCTTCTTGGAAATTGCTGGAGAATTGTTATTTCTATGGTTCTGATGCAAGAGACATGAACTATCTGTAGGCAGGGTAGGTCCAGGCCTGTGCCTCCGCTGCAGTTGTTGGAACAAACAGCAAACATCTAGTTGAAAGCAAAGCCTTGTCTCCTCTTGTCTTCTTGCTATGCTCACCTCTTTAAGCAAGAGGCTATAGATTTTATAGTCATTAAACTGAAAGTTCTATAAAATAATTTTTTTTTTTGTCCAAAGCTGAATTTGCATTGTGATTTGTCTCATTTCTTACACCTTTCATTTGAGGGTCCCTCAATACAAAAGGGTGAATTCCAGCTTGCAATCTACCAGCTGAATCTTGAGAGCTGTTAGGTAGGAAATGCAAATAAAAATTAACTGCCTGTTCTCCACTGGTGGTGCTGGCAGGGGACAGGGAGGAAGGTGGGCCTTGCACCAAATTATTCCATGGCTTAAGATCTTTCTTGAATATTCCAGGTGCTGTTCCTGGAAAACAGTTCAACATTTTAAAGAAATAGTGCCAGTTCATTGTACTTCTGATAAGGTGTTTACTGTTTCAGGAACTTTACAATAAATGAAAATTTGCTTTCTGAACAGCTGATGGGTCTTTTGTTCTTCACACATTGGGAGATGCTTTAAAACACAATTTTTTTTAAAAAAAGAAACCATAATCTTTCTTCAAGATAGCATTACTGATCTGAAACAGAATTCCAAAAGTTATGTTAGTTTGGTGTAGGATGACTGCGTGATGACTGGAATCAATAGTAAAGCTAAAGTACAGTGCTGCATTGCAAGCTACTGCAACTTAAACTCTTCTGTGGTTGGTGACTGTACACCTTCACGCTTGGCTTTGAATACTAGCTGGAAATAGATTGCTGGAACTGGGTTGTAATATGTGAGATGGAGTCTCCTGTTCAAATGCCCTTGACTTCCGTAAAGTTATTTTTCTCAACACCCATATAGCAGGATTACTGATATTTTAGTTTTCTGAATTACACATTTGTTCAATTTGTGCAGCAACTATAAAACACAACAATAATCTTTTCCACTCTAAAGCAATATACTTGCACTGTAGAGATCTTCACAATACAGCATTTACAGATGTTGAATTAAGCTGTCATTAGGATTAATAAATACAGTCACATTATCCATGTAAATCTTCCTGGCTTTTTTTCTTGGTGTATACTAAACCTGGAAATATATTGCCATTAAACTCAGGACTGTTATCTTAGATGTCTGACAGGTGGAAAATCACCTGCCTGAAGATGTGGGTTGGAAAGATGGTGTTTAAATGCCAATGAATGGTGTACAGCTGTGTATCCAGGACAGGGTAGAGCATTAATCCAGGTTTAACAAATCATGCTGAAATGTGTGCTCCAAAGCAGTGAAACTTTAATGTCCCCTCCAAGGTGCACTGTGTCCAGAACTGTGTTATTTACTTGATGTGACTCCCTGTGGGGAAAGTCAGAGCATTGAGTAGATGCTGGGTGAGAAAAGTATTTCCTCTTCTAACACTGCTTAATTTCATTAATTGTTCCTGCTATAAGACAGCCGACAACTATATAGCTCGGTAAAATATTTTGGTTGCATAAAAATACAACCTGGAAGCTTTATAAAACAGAAAAAAATAAAGCCCATGTGGGTGTGATAAAAATCTCTCTTAATTAAGAAAAGGTTAGGATTTGTCAAAGTGAAGCACAGCAGTAGGACCACAAGAGTTACTGCAAAATTAGGAGAGGAAAGGTAACTTAACTACTTGAAGGGATTATCTTTTTTCCTGTAAGCACAGAGAACTTAATTGCATGGAGTCTTTGCTTGCTCATGCAATCAGAATCACAGCTAAGCTGGTGATGCACTGAAATCAGTGTACCCCACCTCTTCAATTAATTTGTAATCCCAGTGTACACACTGAATTACACAGGTGCCTTTTAACTAATCCTTACAGGAAAATCTGAGCTGTTGGGGTATCAGCTTACCGACTGCCACCTTTCAGTAGCACCCTGTGAGATCCAGCTGGTCTGGTTGCTGGATGGAAGTTCTTGTCATGGGCTTTACCAAGCAAAGAAAGGCAAAGGCTGTCTCAGAAGTTATTGAATAACGGCGCTTGCTTCTAAATCTTCTAGTAAAGCAAATCAACAAAAACTGCATTAGATTGGTCAAGAGACGACGTGATTCTAGTATTTTTATATACTTGGTGCTACATAAAATGAACCAAAGGTGTTTACTCATGTGTCTTCCAAAGTAATACCAAGAATGTGACAGGTCTCCATCACTACTGGTGTTACAGGACTGCCTGGGCAGCGCTGCAGGGAACTTTGTAGCAAATCGTGCAGAAAACATGCAAGAGAATGATTTTGCTTTGACAAGCAGACAAGGTTCAGGCAATGGTGGGAAAGAACAGGATGCATCTTCATTTCTAAATGGGAGGTGAATCCAAATGACTAATGTTCCCTGTGCAATAGAAGGCATCTGCCCAAGCTAGGAAGTGAACTGACAGGCTCATAAGTTGGACAAAACCATATTACTACCTGGAGAAACACACTCAAAAGGGAACGCATCAGCCCGCTTAGCCTTTATGAAGCTAGTGCTTTTAAAACATCTGGTTTTATATAGACCCTGTGTGCTAGTCAGGTCCAACTCAAATTGGTGCAAGCATTGTAACAGTCTGCTAAGCAATATTTGTTGTTCCTCAGTTGTAAATTAAGTTCTTGCCCTGAACAGCCTGCCGCCTTGATAGTTTCCTTGAGGGTGATGACTGCCTGGCAGAAGTTATTAAAATCAAACTAGAGAGTAAGAAACAAACATGCAATCCAGCAAAGGTCATGAAGATGATGGTTGTTTTAACCACACCAACAACTGGAAAAGGAACTATGCAAATTTTCAAGCCAATATAAAAGAAATTATTTAACATACTGAAATGATTAAGATTATTAAAGGATTGCAGCACCTGCCAACAAGGCTGAGAGACCTGCACTCTGGAGAAGAGAAGACTTGGGAGGGATCTTACCAGTGTGTATAAATACCTGTGGGGGAACAGTAAAGAGGATGGAGCCAGGTTCTTCTCAGTGGTGCCCAGTGGCAGAACAAGAGGCAATGGGCACACACTGAAACACAGGAAATTCTGTTTAAACATAAGAAAAAGCTTTTTTTACTGTGAGAATGGTTGAATGCTGGTACAGCTTGTCCAGAGGTTGTGGAGTCTCCATCCTTGGTGATTTTTGAAACCTGACTGGATGCAGTCCCAGGCAATCTGCTCTAGCTGATCCTGTTGTGAAGAAGGCAGTTGGACTAGACGATCTCCAGAGGCTCCTCCTGACCTTAACTGTTCTGTGATTAGAAAATAATGGCTTTCTAGAGGAGTTTAACTAGGTTTTTTAGGGTCTTTTATTGAAACATGAATATTTTCTCAATAAAAATGAAATTATTGTCCGGACTGGTATTTAATAACATGCAACACAATATAATTACAATTAATTAGTGCTTCAATGACCTAAGGAAGTTAAATGCAACCTAATCTGCTCCAGCACACCTTAGCGGAAAAGACTGCAAGGGGAAGGGGGGTGCCCAGGTGCCCTCTTGAAGTTATTTGGGCTTTCAGCAGCTGCTGGTGATTTTGAGACTTTTGCATTCCCGTTTTCCTGGCATGCCTCAGCTCTCTTGGCTGCACCTGTGTCCTCTCTGAAAGCAGCCGCTGCGGGCTGTGGTGTATTTAATGGGAGCCACATGGCCAAAGTAGCTTGGCACTGAATGCACCAGCTTGCTGCTTTTTTCCTCCCTTTGAATATGTGTATCTTATAAGAGCTCAAACACAGACAGGAAGTGGCTTCTGAGGCTCTTCAAGGTCAAGAGGTAAGAATTTCTGTGTTTATGACTACTAAGTAGTACAACAAAACTAGGAATTTGAATGTGACTTTTCTCTTGTCCTGCTCCAGGGATCTGCTGACTTCCAGCTCCACCCATTGCTTTCTTCCTTCTCCAGGCTTAAATATTTAATTTAGAGAAAGATTGGTATGATATGATGATATTGCCCATTCTCACAGCTTTGATGAACCCATGGGTTGGTTAGGATAATCAGGAGTGCTTAAAGTTAAAGGGGTGCTCTGTTAGGTCTCTAGGGGGAAAGTGAGACATGGAACCTCTCTGTAAGCTCTGCTTCCTCTAAGCAAGGCAGTAAAATCTCCTTGGTTTGCATGGGGATATCTCCCTCAGGCTTTGGATAAGTAGGGTTAGAGCCAGGCCAGGTGGTAGTATTGTGGTGCAGCAATTTGTGAAGCCAAACCAGCGATATCGTGTGTGCCAGCTCAAGAGAGAGAGGGTGGTGAGCAAGCGTTGTGTTGCAGGCTGGGCTGGCTGTGGCCAGGTTTCCTGGACACTTGTACACCCTGCAGCCACTGCAGGTCGCAGACTTACTAAGTGCACAGCAGTGACAAAAGGCAGGTGCATGGTAGTGTGTGCTAGATACTCCTAGCACAGACATAGGGAGGGACTGAATGGGCTGGGGTTGCTCTCCACAGCCGCAGCTTCTTTGGAGACTGGTAACAAGTCAAAGCTGCAGTCAGGGAAGTGATAGTTGATGGATGTGAAGTGATTGATTTGGCTTTTCCTCGTCAACTGTTTGATTCCCCACCAAACTTCTTCAGTGACCAAAAGCCAGAGTTGACCAAGCTCTGAGACACTGGATGGCCAGGAGATCTCCAGATCTCCCAGCTAGTTTTCTTGCTAAGTGGGCTGTGGTAGTGTGTTGTTTTTTTTTTTTTTTTTTTGCTTACTCCTCAACTTGCTCCTGCTCTTGCTCCTCCTCTACCTCTGTTGGCTGAGCTGCTGTATTGACAGAATCAAGGCACAAACAAAATCTCTGGTTGTAGTCTGACTGAACCATGGCAGTATTCTACCTGTTCTGCACCTCCTGAGCGTTTTCCTCCCTAAGCAGAAGTGGGAGAGTGAAGGTGCTCTCCCGACCTTGTGTTGGCCAGTGTGAAACAGTGTGTGAAACAGTGGCTCTCTCTGTTATATTGACCTTCTGCTCCCTTCAGCATGAGCAGCAAGCCCCTTCCTGGAATTCATAAGTTACAATGAGTGGCCTCTGCTGTCTCTTGAGCTTTTTAATGATAATTGTGAGGGTGCAAATCTACCTGATATGCGACTTATTCATTAGTAGCGGAGGGGGCTGCTGCTGAGCTTCACCTTCGCTGCTTTGTCCCTCCTGCTTTAGGTAACACCTTGTTGAGAAATGGGGGAAAACCAAAGCAGCAAGGGAATCGCTTTGAGAAGCTGATTTAGTCTTCTAGCCATGACAGAGCAGCCCAACTGTCCTGACTTTGGTCTGCAATTGTAGGAAAGTTTCATTTCCTGGCAGTTTGTTTACTTATTTCAAATTCATAATACCAGCACACACAGGGCATAACACATAACTTCTCTTGAACAGCAAGTCTTTTGCAAGATATTTATTTTAGGCTTCTGCTGAACACATGAATAAACCAGGAAAAGAAAGAAATTACAATTATGACAATGATGAGGTCAATCTTAGAGAGAAAATTGTCTTGAGAGCACCCACTTAAGTGAAATTGTCAGTTGTGACAACTGTGTACGTTCACAGACGCAGCAGGATGCAATCAATTAATGGCTCCTTCGGCTCAATGGGAGGTGGAGAAGCAGCTGCTTTTCTTTTTTTTTTTTTTTTTTTAGCCTTCTTGCACACCAACGCTTTCCACTGGGGAGTGGTAAACTGGAATATTCTGACCATCCCGCAGTTTCAAGGTGACATCCTGAAGGCACCAGCTGACACAAACCAAAAGAGATTTTTAACTTGTTTCAGTCACTTTTAATATAGTAGTAAAGTTGGTGTAGAAACAGCTGGCACAGAGAAACAAATCATTCCACGCATTCATTGCTCTTAAAAATTCTCTCAAGTGTTTTAAAATTTGGTTTGCGAGTGCCAGCTTCTGAAAGCTGTTTTCCTTAATAGCATAGTGCAGCCCAAATTTAAAGGTCTGGGATGTGTGTTCCTATTTGTTGCAACTCAAATAAAATTCTGCCAGCTATTTTTAGACAGGACATTCCTCCCCCCGCCCCGGTGCCTTTCTTCCTCTCCATCTTGCAGGTGCATTCCTTGCTCTGCTCCTCTCCAGCCTTGGAGCCAGCCTGTGTTGCTAAGGAATTATCCTGGCTTGGAGGAGTTTGAACACTGTGCAATCACTCAGTGTGACTGCTGAAACCCTGATGGGGTATGAAGGTGGCTTCTCAAAGGACAGGGGAAACTGTGTTGTTTGGGGGCTGAGGGGGAGCCTTTTCCTTCCTCTAAGCTCTGCTCCAAATCCACTTCTGTGAGACTGCTCGTGCTGCTTTTCCAGCTGGGAAGGACTATTATTTTGGGGTACTGAGACAGGATTTTTTCAAAAGCTCCTGGCACTCGCCCAGCTCTGCTTTTGCTGGAGTAGGTGTGGAGTACATACAATTAGGCAATTAGGCTGCTGCATCTCTGTGCAATGGGTCTGTGGCAGGGCTCTTCCCTCACCAGCCCTCCAACTCCACCTGATCCAGGACAAGCAACTGCTTCATTTAAAACAGGGCTTGAAGGAGCAACTAGTCGCTCCCCTCAGCATGGCCTGGGCTCTCAGCCCTTCCCTCCGCTTGCTTCGGGGTAGGCAAGTGTCACTTTGCAGGACTGGTGCCTTGACCGCCCTCGCCTTTGGGCGCCCTCCCCATCCCTGCGCTGCCTGTGCCTGAGCTCCCTCCCGGTCCAAACCAGCTCATGCACTCCCAGTTTCCCTTCTTTTCAGTTTCTCTCTTTTTAATAACTACATAAACAAATAAGCCCTGATGGACAGACTGCTTACTCAGAGTCTGAAGCATTTCAGTGGGTTGGGAGCCTCAACTGCTTTTGCAGAGAGAGGTCACCTCCTGGTGCCGTTTTACTGTGTCTGTATCAGTCTGGTTGCCTCCCAGCCCTCCACTGCAAGCACCCACCCGTACGTTCTGCAGAGCCCCACCAGGATGGCCTTACATGTTTGTTATTTCTCTCAGGGATCTCAGGAGCTCCTCTTTGTGGAACAGATGGGAACAAGCCATTTTACTCTTAGTTCCTCAGCTGGGTGCAAGGACACCAAGTCCTGCCTAGCCCCAAGTGGAGCTGTGCGCAGGACCCCACGTGTAAGCCAAGATGGTTGAGTCTGACAGATCTGTCTGCTGCAAACCCTTTTACAGAAGATTTCTTTTTTTTTCTCTTAAGATTGCAGATGGAAATGCATGGAGAGCCCATTTTAAAACAAAACTCTGAGAGATGTAGGCACTTCAATTACTGCCATAGTTTAACATCTTCAGTTATCTTCACAGTAACACAGTGAAACAGGAGGGAACTGTTATTTCCCTCCATCTGTGAGGTGGGGATGAGGAGGAGAGAGGACCTCAGAGCCCAGGTGCCCAGGAAAGTGTGGGTGTGGAAGAAAGGTGGCTGGGGACCTCTGAGGATATCCCTGGTCACTAGGGAGGAGGCCAGGTCTGTCCCTGTGCCTCTCAAGTCCCAGCCTAGTGCCTTCCTCCCATCATTTTTACACCTTGCTTCCCATAGCTATTCAGAAGAGAAATACAGTAAGTTGTGCTCATCTAATTATGAAAAGAAAACATTACCATATGGCTGGTGGCAGCTGAGCAAAAATGTTGTAGCTTTGCGTTTCTAAATAGAGCGAACAGAAGTGCCTAACAAACTCTGAGAACAAGTACATGTGAGGAGGTATGCATCTAATGAAATTTCCTCTTTTGCAATGGAAGACGGACTTTGAATTCATGTAGTAATTCTTTGCTCAGTTCTAGGAATCAGTTTGCCCTTGACAAGAGAGGCTTTCAGGCTTTGTTATTATAAAAATGTAAAGTTGCTACTATATGATGTGGAGTTAGAGCATCCTTCTACTGTAATATATCTGTTCTAGCACTTTTTTAATTATAAAGACTGTGTTTATTGGATAACTTGAAAAATCCTGCATGATTTTTAGCTCCCCTTGATAGGCTCTGGTGTAATGTGTAAGATAATTCCCCTACTGCAATACCTGATACTAGACTACAGTTAGGACTGCTGTTGAACAGCATTGCACCTTCTTGGGGAGGAGGGGTGGGAGGGGACAATACAGTACCTTGGCTCATAGTGTTTGTATATATACTGAGCTACAGTTTGTAGAACACATTTCACACAAATGAACGGCTCATTTTGTTCTGTTTCTATTCATACGGATGAATTCAATATATTTCTCAACTAACTTACATTTTTGTTGTAATGACGGTAATAACCTTTCACAAGACCTTCAGACATGAATTTCTCTTCCTTTGTGTGCATGATCTCAGCAAAACAGATGACTAAAGCAAATATCCTGCCCTACTCTTTTCTCCTACCACTTCTCTCCCTGTGTCTATACATTTCTCCCAGTACGCACCATTGACGGGAGTGGTCCATCTCTGAGTTAATATAGAGGTACCCCGCTGATTTTGTTCCAGATACCGGTAACTTTATCTGCAGATGTAAAAGTAAGTTAAAGTTTCAGTGAAGCAAGTTACTGAAATGGACATTTATTCCTTCTACAGTCCAAGACACAACACCTCCCTTTGAAGTTAAACCCTAATTTTTTTTTAATGTATTTCAGTTTCATTAAGCTTTTCAAATGGCTGATGTGTGCATGGCTATACAAGTATGCCTGTTCTGCCATACGTTAATCTCTCTCTGCTGAAAGAATGTACTGTGTTACAGCTGCAATGCCCAGGGGAAACCACTCGCTCTCTGAAATATTTATGAGCAAACACCTTTCCTTACCAGAATGCACGGTGATCTGGAGGGGACCTGCACTGTGCTAGAGCTTCCCATAACCATAACAAGCCTGTAGGTTGAGATCCTCTACAGATCAGTTCATTAACATGCATTGAGGCAATGAGATGTTCAATGATTTTTCTCAGTGTCACAAATTCCACCACTCAGCTGTTTAACAAACAAAGGTAGGAGCTGCAGCACTGACCACAGCTAATTGCACTTGGTCTAATGTTTGAATAAAAGAAATGTTTGAAGTGTAGTGTTTGGTGGTAGTACTGCAGTAACAAATGGAAAATGCCAGGGGTTCTCCAACTGAATCAGGAGGCAGGATCTGGGGATGTTGTGGAGTCAGTAAATTGATCTATGATATAATCATTAATTATGATTAACTAGTTTATTTCATGAGAATGTGAATGCTCATGAGCATGAAAAAGCAGAGAAGAAAGTTGGTGGTTTGTGTCCTGGGTGAGGTCAGCAGAAAGCAGGGTTTGACTTCACCCTGAGTCACCTGAGCAACCAGCATTCTTAAAAGGTGATGCAGGAAAACATCTGTGGGACAGGTTCTCTTCTTTTCAATCAGTGTAAGAGGTTGTACTTTTCCCCCCACACTTTTGGCCTTAGATATGATGCCTTGTAGAATCTCTGAAACCTGAGAAATTGGGAAACACTTTGGCCCAGGGTATCATGTGGGTGAAGCCTGGCTGGAGCAAGATGGAAAGTGGAATTTTATGGGAGTTGGTTAAAGCTTGATTTTTTTTTTTTTTTTTTTGTTGCCCTGATAGTCCCCCTCCTTCACTGCACCATCTGCCCCATTCCTCACTGCCTTTGCTTGGTCCCAGGACTGAAAACTAGTCACCAGGAGGAACAAAATGATTCAAATGTGACGAGATCCCTCAGTGAGTTGCCTGGAGAGGTCACTAGGGACATTTTATGTCCCCAGCAAAACCAGGGAAGAGCAGCATGGATTAAGGGGTAAAAACACTGATGGAAAGTCCTCTTCAGGCAGCAACCCAGAATGGAAGTGGACTTGTGTTTGCAGCGTTTGCCTCGCCCAAACCCTGGGCTGACGCAAGGAAGCCTTGTGCAATACTTCAGCACCCAGCACCGCATTCTCCAGTCACTATGTAACCCCAGCGCTCAGCCCTGTGCCGGGCAGCTGTCCTCTGTGGCACAGACTTACAGGTGCTTTTAACAACCACACCATTTGTGCTGTACCACAGCATAGCTGGTAAGAAGCTATAAATCCCTGTTCTGAATAAAGCTTTAAAAACTAGCGTGGGATGTATCCAGGGAAAAGAGGGAGGCAGCTGCTATTTTAAAGATGGATCTTTATAGGTTTCTGAAAATTACTTTGTGGCTTACAGTAGCAGGAGGGGGATCGACTGACTTGGGAGGTCCCTTGGCTTTCTGTGATGTGCCTACATAGCACAACGTGAAGATGCTGCTCTTGCTGTTTCTAGTCTCTTGCATTAGAGCATAGATTTATGCTCTGGAAATCCATTCCTATTCCAAATCAACTGGCATCCCACCCTACTGCCTTCCAGGGCCAAGTCACTTGTGACCTGCTGAAAATGCCCTAGCTGATCTCTTGTCACCTGGTGCCTTGGGAAGCCACCCTGTGACACCACCTCCCCAGTGTTACCTGTGCTCTTTCTGTGTCCACATGGTTACTCCCATCTGTCAGTCGGATGTTGTGAACCTTAAGAGGGGGAGCACCCAGGGCTTCCAGGGCATCAGGATTGCTGTTCAATTGCTCCAAAGCCTGCTGATAATACTGGGTCCTGGCAAAACTCTCTAGGTGAGAGAAACAGTATAGCGAGGAGACTGTCCACTTAAAATCAAAACATAAGTTTAAAAAAAAAAACCAAACCACGTTTCCTCCAGACTACCCCACCCTCCATGAAAAACACTCTGAAACTATTAATTGGGAGAAATCTGGCTAAAGGAGGAAACACACCCTTACATCAGGGAAGCAGTGCTGAGCTGTAACATTATTCAGCCCACTTAAGTGAAGAGGGCTCTGAATATAGCCTGTTCCATACTGATATGCAGTTCAGCTTATGGCTGTGTCACCCTGCTTTTCATATGTTTGTATATCATCTAAAAGGAGAAAAAAAAAAAAGGCATAAGGATGAATATCTGAAAATGTTCTCAATGTAATTCAATTTTTTTTTTAAAGGAGGTACAGAAAATACTTTAAGAATGGAGAACATTTTGCAGACATTGGTGTGAGACGGGAACAGCTGCTGCTGCTGTGAAACTCTTGCTGTGGTCTTGATACAGCTTTTCAAGTGGCAGCCATGAAGCTGCAACTCTACCGACAGATGCATTAAAAGGGAGGCACAAAGAAGTGCTATTAGAGTTTTAATGGTCAAGCAGCAACAATAGCACAGTAGACTGGATGCTGTAGTGTTGGCATATGGAGGACAATTGTAGTAAATTGCTATTTATCAATGTCTGGTTACTATGTATAACTGGGAAATGCCGTCCATTGGTGACCACTGCACTATGCAGAGCTGTGAGGCTGGAAACATGCCGACCCTCCTTATGGAGGCAGAGACTTGCTTATAAACAGTTTAAAGGCTTGCCTGCTGAGATTTCTAGATGTGCTTCATGCCAACCTAACTTAACTCTGCCTTTCTTGATGTCAAGAGAGTGAAGCTAAGAGTGTGCACATGTGAAAATCCTACTCTGGCAACTTTGCTCTTGCCTTCCAAAGAGTTTAAAACAAGGTGTAAGGTCTGTTTCCTGGTCTCTAGCCTGCAGGTATTACTCTTGGAGCATGAGGCAGAGGATGCTGTCCCCTCTCCCTAATTGGAGGCATCCCCTGTGAGCAGGCAGCATCCAGTTGGCATAGAAACAGCTTTGCTAGGCTGCAGCCTGCACTGGTCCTCCCCAGCCCCCTGGGCCATCCTAAGGAGCTCCAGCAAAAGGGGTTGCAGCACGCCAGCCCTTTAGTGCCTATGGATCATGGCAAGCAGCCACTCAGACCATGTTCAAAGTATGTTGTACTCATCCTGCGGGTTGGAGGGGAAATGGGTTTGAGTTTCCTGCTGCTCCTTCTCAGCTGTTCCTTGTTAGCATCTTTTGTATTGGACATAAAATGCCCGACTAACCTGTTTGTCCACGTGTTTTCAGTAGGAGAGCTGAAAGGATGCTGGGGTTGGCTGGGGAGACTGCTCCCATGAGGAGGGTGTGGAGGTGAAGAGAGTGAGTAGAAATAGGATTACTTGAGTGTTTGTACAAGCTTTCACAGAGACCACATGCATGTAAACTTCCCTTCAGCCTGAAGGAAGGGAAGGGAAGCACCCCTCTCCTCCTGCTCCCACCACTATGGAAGCCACTTGCTCCTCACAGGTCCCAGTATGGGCCAGTTCTGTGCACTGGGATAGCAGAAGGAACTGGGATAACCCTGGGCGTGGGCCAAGGGAGGAAGGGTCCCAGTGTGGCTCCCCTGTCTGTTGGTGGCTACAGAAGCACACACTCTGCAGCAGAAAGTGTCCTTTCAACAGCCTGGTTGGCTTGTCACTGAATTATCAGATAGCTACTCGGTGGCCACCAATATTGCAATGGAGCAAGAAGTAGCCATTGCATTGTGCCACTTGATTGCACAGCTAAGTGATGCAGGGAGTGAGCCCTTTGACTTTCTGTATAGTACAGGGGGTGACTCCCCCCCCCCCGAGATTTCTAGGTAACAATGCTGAAGCTGAAAATTAAAAAATGCTAACGTCCTTGTTAAAGCCAGATTCAATACTTTAAAGCGTAAGAGGATCATATATCTGTCATGTACTCCAGAGCTTGAGGGCATGAGCTGCCTGATATGAAAGACTGCTTTCCAGCCTTGTCTGATTTGTTATTAATACGTGTAAAATGAAGGGGAGGTTTTGGAGCTTATCTGAGGGCTTGAGGAACAGGCTTGGCTACACTTTTCTGGCAGCATCCTCTGTTATAAGGGTAGGTGAAAAGAAATATCATTTGATAGTACCAGCAAGGGAGAGCCATAGGGCCAAAAGGCCTATAGCAACCCCTGAGAGAGAGGCAAAGCCTATTTCTGGTCTGATGCTAAATATCTAGAAACAATTTTAGAAAAAATAAACATCTATCATTTGGACTAATAATTTGGATTCTTGGCCAAAGACACGTAGCAACTAGAGCTGTCTGTAAACAGTAATGGCACCGGTCTAGATTTTTTCTCCTTGTCCTGGTGTTCTCAATGCTGAGCACTCTTATCTGCCCCTCTTTCAGGAGAAACTAATGATGTCTTAGCACTTCACAGGCATGTTGTGTCTAAGGGCCAGCACCACAGAGAGGTTTACAGATAAAACTGCTAGACTTTAATACCTTCTCACAGATGATCCTCTCTTCCTGCACAGTTGTAAAACCTCAGTAAGAAATGAAACCTGCATTACTGCCTAAGCTTTCACTTCACCCTCACCCTCAGGAAACCCCCCAGAAACCAGAGTTTCTCTTGACCACAGCAGCCTGTTTCCTATGCAATACCCACCTCTGGAAATGCGTGCAGCAGCCCTGGGGCTGAACAAAGCAGAGCTGATGGAGGCAGAACCCAGAGGCTCAGCCACGCTTCCCTTAATTTCATCTGCTTTTCACATCTTGCATGCTGCTATTTTCCCCACTACACAAAAGCAAATGAAAGGGGCAGAGGAGAAATAAGGTTACTAACAGCACCAAGACTTACTTTGCATAAGATTATACATCACGATGCATCCCCCACCGCTGAACAGTCCCATGAAAACAGCCATTTGCTGCAGTTTTCTTAGAGAAGCTGGCATTTTTCCTCCCTGAAAAGAAAAAGGGAAGACATTTGTTGTAAAAGAAGAAAGCTAAAGGGTTATTTCCCCTCCTCCTCTTTCCTAAAAGCCCTTTCCAACCAGGCCTGAATGAAAGCGCAGTGCACAGGCATCAGGCTCTCGCTCACTGGGGCCCCACTGCGCGCCCAGAAGGAAGGGTGATGAGAACAGAGCAAACGGGGGACCCAGCCGGGTTGAATGTGTTTATTCAACTTCTTTTAGTGATGCCACCACTTTGCTAATTGCCGAGAAGAAAATGACCTCCCCAGCGTGGCCGGGGGCCAGTGCCGCAGCACATTGTCACGGGGGCTCCCGGTGCCTGTGTGCTTGCTCACACACTGTGAGTATTTAGGCTCCGGGGGCCAGATTTCTCTCTTGAGTAAACTCCTCTAAAGTAAACATGCTCGCGGCAGGGCTGGATTTGGCCTGGAGTGGTAAGGGACAGAGCCAAGCCAGCACTGTGCCAGCAAAGATAATGGAGCCAGGGTGTGTGTATTCTGTTGTGTTGTTTTTCTCCCAAGCTGTGGATAAACAGGAAGGCTCTTGCAAGCTATTTCTCTTCCTTCCTGCATCCCCTAGCCCAAGCTTGTCCTTTTAATGAGTCATAATTTTGGCATTTGAATGAATGACACAGCAGAATAAGAAACACCTCTGAGAAAGTCAATCTACTAAACACTTCCACGGTTTGGGTAAGAGGGGGACCGTGTGGCCTGAAGAGCCTGAGCTAATGCTCCTGCCCACAGCAGGAGTCAAGCTGAGTCGTCAGTGGGAGAGTAGCACGTTGCTTCAGGCTGTGGCAGGATGGGACTTGACTGAGCATCTGAGTATCGGCTTATGCTCTTGCTTCTCTCGCAGCTGGGATGGTAGGGAGGAATGTTCTTGACAGCAATAAAAAAAAAAAATAGCAAAAGGCTTCCCTTTTTGATGTAGGCACATAGACATCTGAATACTTGGGGAAGCTGTATGGGACTTCTAATCCCAAAGGCTTCACACCTCGATCCTTGTGCCACGATGGCGTGACTTAAGCGTTACACTCAGCGAGAGCTGGTTAATGAACCAAGGCCCAAACCAGTCACAGAAATGTGACCTGGGCAAGGCCATTTGAGTCCTGTTGTGAAAATCCCCTCTAGCATCCCTCAGGTATGTATTAGTCAGGTATTTCTCGGACGACAACCACAGTTTAGAGAGGGTGGAGAGGCAAATGTCAGGACTCCTTCCCGTCATGGCTGGGTCAGGGTGACATGGGCAGCTTCCCTCTTTTCACCACTCTGCTGACATGCCTGTATGCCATCTCTTGCATCCTCTAGCCTGAGGGAAACCGTGAATGCAACCCAGGTACAACTTTCATCTACTGCCCTGTTGGCACGTGTTCAGTTGTAATGCGTGCTATCCCTTAGTTGAAGGCTTTCCTTGTTAACTAGTACCCTTGATTTTAAGAGCTCTTAATATTTAAGTTTACTGTTTAATTCAGACTTATGGATAAATCTGTTGGTAGTAATGGTAGCAACCCACAGAAGCACATGGGTATTACATCTATTTTATGCCCCAAAATCCCCAAATTGTGCCATTGGTAGAGTCAGCCATCATCTCTCACTCCTGATCTGTTTCACTGAAGAGTTTTCTTCTTCACTTCCCCTGGGGAACTTGAGTGGTGTGTGAAGTTGCAGCAGAGGAAGTGCAAGTGTGTTTTTACAGAGAAACAGTGGCAGTTGTTTCACAAGGACACTGAGAGCTTTCTGCTCACCTGCTTGTGTTTGCAACTTTCCTTAAATCACAATTTATAATGTTATTTCCCCCCCTCAAACTGCAACATCTGATTAATAACTGAGTTTCCCATAAGATCCATCTGGCCAGGAGGAGGATCCAACACCACATAACAGGGAGAAGAAAAAAAGGTGGTAAATCTGGAGAGCGTATCAGATATAACGGGCTGTGACCTGTGACATTTGTTTTTGCCCCTTTCAAAGTCGTGGCCAGGCAAAATTTGCTTTTTGTGATGAAATTCAGGGTAATTTAATGCAAATGTCTAGGAGTGAAGGGTGCTGCCGGCAGTTTGCTGAGTAAAAGTGGGAAGACTTTGCACCAGTGAAGTGGGAAGCTCTTGCACCAGTGAGAAGGTTTTGACTGAGGCTCAGGGGACCTGACTAGCAAAGGGCGGAAATTAGAAGCTTTGCAACTTGCTGTCAGTGGGTTTGGGGTTTGTTAGGTCTCACGGTCTGCTTGCACCCAAACAAGGGGGATGGAAAGTAAGAGGAGCTTCATGCTGATCCGTCACGTGCTTGTGCATGCTCTCATCACTGCCTCTGCTCGCAGCAGGTCAGCGGCTGTAAGTGCCCTGATGGTGCTATGTGGAGATGGTACCATCTGGCAAGGGAGCTTGGCAGCTGAGAAGTCGTGATCCTGGCAAGTGCTGCTGCCCCATGCAGCGCTCCCAGATGCTCCTGATGTGCTGCCCCTGCCTGCAGCCGTCACCTGTTGCTGGTGAGGCAGGGATGCGGGTAGCTGAGGTGCACCCAAGTTGTGCAGCCCATACCGGCTCTGTGAAGGTCCTCATTGCCGTAACAGGGAGAATCTCTGTTGCTTGCTTTTGGTTGCAGTGAGAAGCCTGCAGGCTGGCTCACCCCATCCCCAGGCTAGCCCTTGCTGCTCTCCTTCCACTTGTTTCTCAGCTGTCTTCCCAAGCCAGTCCTATGACAGCACATTACAGGAAGAGTTTCAGAGCTACGTGTTTTAACAAGTCTCTCAAGACCTTGCAAACTTTCTCTTTGATCCCACAATTCCCTGTTAGCTTCCAAAAGCAAGGACAGAGGTGTCCTTGGAGCCCAGTGCATCCCTCACAGGGGGGCTGCTGCTCCCCTTCCCTGCCATCATGGTCTCTTGTGGCATGGATGTCTGGATATTGCATCCAAATCCTTGAGCATCCCTTGGCATGCAGCTGCTGCTGACTTCTGAATTATGACACTGGAGATACCAATGGTGTCAGCTTGTAGAAGACTGAAACATAGTAAGGAGCTGTTGTCTGTGAGGACTCGTCACTAGGATTTCTGCCCTCTGGCCAACTGTGTTTGCTGCTCCCATCTGCTGCTTTGCTGAAGTGCCATGGAGGTGGCTCGCTAGGGAAGGGAAGCAGAGACATGCCCAGAGGTGTGCCTCCTGTCCTGAGCCTTTCTGAAAATTACTTACAGCCTGCAAAGTGTAGAGCTACTAAAGGGAAGGACCAAGCTCCCTTGAGTTCAGTCGCCACAAAGGGAGTAACTGTAAGACAATGCATTTAGGAGAATCTCATAGATACAATGTGCAATTGCCTCCTAAGGAGGGAAGTTCATGTTGTTATCTGTGGTGGAGATCTCCCCTCAGAACCTGTTATACCACTAAAAAGTATGCAAGTCAACTGGTGGAAAAACAGATTTCTTCACAGCCAGTAATTAAAAAAGCACAGTTTCCAAGCTATGCTGTTCTGCAAAAACGTCTTTTCCCTTGTGCTATTTGCAGTGGTAAGAAAGATTAAGTGGAGATTAGCACACACAAAAACACTGAGCCTACAGTTACCAAAAGAAGAGACATTAAATCATCATAAGTACTGTTCTCTAAAAATAAATATTAAAGAGCAGAGCTTCCTAATAAGGGTGATGTTAATTTTGTGCCTTGAAAATAGTAGATATGGTGGAGAAGGTAGTATTCAGGCTTGACTTTGAAACTAAGCAGGACTCAGGCAGTTAACAACAGGATTTAACAAACCCAGAGAGGTGGAAGACTCCCAGGGTCACATGTGAAATGGTGGGTTACTGCAACAATAAAGTCTGTTTTTAATTAGACTTTGTGTTCCCCACAGAGGATCTTCTAAAAATAGGCTTGGCTTAAGAGATTCTCCCTTATTTCAGCAAATTCAGATTTTCTGTTTTGGTCTCTGAAATTCCTGTGGCAGAGGCTGGTCTCAGATACCTCCACCAAAGGCAGGTAGTGGTGAAGCAAGGGCATTTTCACCAAGCCACAAACATTCATTTTATTTGCCTCAGACCTGGATGAGGGAGCTGGGGCTGCAGGTTCTTTAGGGAAGGCATATCTTCCTTCTCCTCCTCCTAGCACTACCAAGCTCCACCAGCACCTCCAGCTTCTGGGTGCTATCACAGACCAAACAGTAAACAACAATATTGCTCTGAAATCGGAGAGAAGCAACTTGGTCCATGCAAACTTTGTGTGATTACTGCTGGCTATCTCAATTTGTGCCACTGCCTACCCACCTGGCCAAGACAATATACTGCCAGGCCACCAATACAAGCAGCTGGGAGCCTTTAAATGACTTTGAACCACTGTAGTCCTGAGGTGTCAGCATGACACACTAAATATGTGTGGCAAAAAACTACTATTAAATTAAAACTTATCAATAAGCCTGAACACAGACCTGAGCATCTAACTTCAAGGCTGGAACTGTTGCCTAACCCTTCTGCAACACAACTCTCCCTTGGGCTGGTGGGATTTGAGTCAGCCTCAGGTCCAGCTTTTCTGCAAGCCACCTAGGTAGTCATGAAAGTCACAGGAGACGAGGCAAACCACGCACAAGCACACACTTGTATTTCACATTCTTGCTCTCTTGCCCATCCATTGATCTTGTAAGATCCATAAGGCATCTGGGTGTGAGCCAATTTCTATACTAATAGCATGCCAGGACAACATTTTGGAGACAGCTTCTTGACACTCACTGTCTACAAAATACCTTCATCATTGGTATTGTTACCAAAGACAGGACAGTACAGCAGAAGTGTTTTGACAGGATTATAATTTCAGCATGTTATTTTCTCCTTTTTCACGGAAATAGTCTCAACATACTATTTACCTCATTTCTGAGAAGTAACAGCACAAATTGTGCCCTCTGCCAGCATGTTCAGAAATACCAAAAACTTTGCATGTACGATCTGCCTTCACCAAAACCTCAGCAACTTGTAGGAAAGAAGTTTGCTTAATTCACAGTCAACCCAAAAGTAAGAGTAATACTTTTTTTTTTCCTCAGTGGTTCTTCTCCAGATGCACTGAAAAGGCATAGTTTGGCATTTAGGAAGGTAAAACACTTTTTCAGCCAGCTTTGAAATGGTCCCTTCCAGGGTCTCCTTGTGGATTGATTCCTGGAAATGTGTAACTTATCCTGGTTAAAATGCTTTGAAGGGACAATTCTATGTATGAGGAAGATTACTGGCAAGCCAGGAAACTGCGTTAAGTTTATTTTTCTGCCTTTGCTGCTAGCTAATTAACAAGGAAAGTGAAAGTAGTCAATAGAGTGATTAAGGACTCTAAACAGCCACCTCATTCTTGTAGTTGTATCGCATCTCCTGGGGCACACGCTACAATGCAGGTGGCTTGCTCAGTTAGCACAAAGCCTGACAAGGCGCCTACAGATATTTTCATTTCATTTCCTTTTTCTCCTCTCTTGGGTGCTCTCATTTGCATGTTTCTATATATTTATATATCTTCATGTATCTTCTGTACTCTACTATCAAAGACTACTTCCCCAATGTGCTCTTAAGCTGCCCAGTCTCATCTGGCGGGCTCGCCTGTACTGCATTTCTTTTCCTCCTGCCTGCCCACCTTCACCCCTCTACATGCCCTCTTCCCCTGCAGACTATTGCACCATCCCAGTGCCGGGCAGACAGAAACGGTGGGGTCACAGTTCCCGTTGTCCAAGGAGCAGTCTCCTGCCATCCCTTGGTTTATCCCTCTGTGAAATGGAGTCTGTCTTCCTAACTGCAGGTAATGAAGGCAGGTGCCTAAATCCCTTTTTGCTTTTCTCCCAAGTTGCAAAGATGCTACAGCCTAGTTTGTTTAGTCTTTTTGAAGGCCGAGCTCATGTGCCAGCCAGTTCAGCAACCCACTCCAGATCATCCTCCAAGACAACTAGAGCTGCTCGTGCTTTGTACTGGAATACGAGGGATATCACAGAAAAGAGGCATGACTAGGGTGTGTTATTGGAGAAGCAGGATAATTATACCTACAGTGTGACCCATTTTTGCTGTTATTGGAGCATGGCGTTATAGGTTAATGCCTAATAATCTGTCATTAACATCCCTAATTATATGTTTCTGTAACTGGACACCATGGAGGGGGGAGGAAGGTGTGAATGTTCATCTTTTGTGTTTTAGAGGTGAATTGCAAAGGAGTTAAGAGTAAGAATTCGTAAGTAGGGTAAATGAAAAAGTTGCATCCAAGGTGCAGGAAGGAAAGATCAGTGATGTTTATGGTTTTAACAGTGAGTGGTTTACCTGCGAAAACTACAGGACAGCTTCTTGGCTTCCCTGCCACTGGGAGTGAGGTCACGAGCACTGCAATGCAAGGTTCAAAAGAATTGCTCTACACTGTACCCATGCCTCCCCACAGCATGCGTCACAGCCCAGCTTCCAAATAGGCACGTTAAAACAAAAGAATCGCATAAAGAAATAGCAAATACAGTCCTTTGACAGTCTCGCGCTGTCAGGATAAGAGGGAATAGCACTCTGTGCTTAGCAGGAGCTTAGCAGAAGTGGACTGTCAAGCCAGGGAGGTTTTCATAGTGTGATGTGTATTTTCTGTATATGGTTTGCTAGAATAGGTTTACTAAACCTGCAAGGTAAGTGATCAGTGAAGAGTACCAAACCATTTATCATGGAAAGATCAAAGAGCTTGCAATGCTTTCTATGCGGTGGTAACTATTTAGCTCTCTTGCCAGTCTGTGGGCATATATCTGTATCCAATACATTAATTATGCCGAAGACACTGACAAGTTCTCAAAGCCAAAAACAACAACCTATCTAGCTTTAAGTCAACTTACTAAATCCTGAGATGGGGGAAAAAGCATCAAGAAACACAAAGAGTCTGTAATAACCTTCTTGGCTAACAGGTCACATTTTACCTTGTAAAGAGAAAATAGTCACAAAAGTTCACAGAAGTACTGCAGATGTCATTGGGCAAGGAACTGTATGTGGCTATGTTAAAAGTTAGTACTGCCTGGAAGTTTACAGTCTCTAACTCCAATCCTGATAAGGCTTATGCCTGTCTGTAGTTTTACTAACTTCAATAATACAATCCACATCCATGCATTAAATCGGCATGCAGTAGACGGTGACCTAAAGGAACTGAATGCTAGGGGAGGCAGTCACAGGGAAAAAATGTTTAAGGCAGGAACATAGTGTAAATCATATGATGCTTGTTCCCTTGTAATGTGTCTGCTTCCGGAAATGAGGGGGTAAAAGATGTGATCTACTCTGCTGTGATCAGCACGGAGCCTGATTTACAAAGCCTTTAGAAATATCAGTGGAGGCGGGAAGGTTTGCAGCCCTAAGGCCAAACATCTTGCTGATATGCCTTTTATTATATGGTATTATAGCAGTACATACTTTTGGCACTTCACAAACACCTTGCTCTTATTCAAACTTCCTACTGAAAACCAAAAATATATAAAATGCTACCCTAAATCCCCCCAGATTCTCAGATGTGGTAAGTTTATTTCAAGTGCCCATCTTTACACCCTCTCCAGAAGGGCCCCTCCTTCAGAAAATGCTGACCCTACCCTTCTTCTGAAAGTCAAGTCCCTTTGAAATACATCAGATCAACACTGAAAGCCTAAGGCTTTGAGGAAAACTCATTACTTTCAAACATCTTGGACACCTGGATTGTTTCCAGAAGTTGGTCCTTGCCCATATGAGCAGAACTGGTTCAGTATCAGCTAAATCTGTTAACACAAATTAAGATCTGGGGAAAAAATAACCTCAAAGACTCGTGACTTTTTAATAAGGACACATTGGACACCAAAACCAGCACAAGACCAACAGGGATTCTGACCTAGAAACATTATATTCTCAGAAAGACAAAAAGGGGAAAAAAAGTTATAATGGGAATCATTAAAAAAAAAAAGGAAGAAAAGAAACTCCCATAATACTTGAAGGTTTCTGTTCAGACAGATTCAGCTTAACTTGCGCACAGAGCTGTGCAAGATGGGAGATGGAGAGAGCAAAAGGGCAAAGGAAGTGGTGGAACCTGCCACACCGTTTGCACGTGCAGCATCTGGAGTCAGACCTTTAACTTGATCTGAGGAGTAGCTACTGATTTATCCATCCACCTTTGGAAAAAGGAAAAGATATGCTGGATGCTCAGAAGACAGTTGGATGTGAATCAGCTTCTCTTCCAAAAATGAGTCAGGGCAAGAGGAATTTCAGAGAACAGCTGACTGCAATCCATATTTTCCTCCTCAGAGCATGTGTGGGAAAAGATTTAAGGGGAAAAAATATCTCTCTCTTTAATGCTTTAAATTATGTCTCTATTTATTCACTAAATCTTAGGTCCTTCTATAGCTCCTGTTAGGGAAGGCAGGGATTTTTTTTCATTTTGCAGAGGTATGGCAGAAGAACACAGAACGACTTCACAGGAAGCCTGTGTCAGGTCAGGCATGTGGTCTCCAGAGACCTGGGCTGTGTCCGGGCCCATGCACCATCCCCTCTCTTAGGCTAAAACATACCAGCCTAGACAGGTTCAGCACAACTCCAGGGCTGTTTCCTACAGCGAACCTACCTTTAGTGATACAGGGACAAGCTTTTCCTATGGAGCTACAGCGTAGGGCTTTGCCCAACAAGGAGGTGTGACAGTCAAGCTTCACAAAAGCACAAACCACACTTTTACGTACTGTTGATGGGTGAGATTGTTCAAAACATCAGATGCTTTGTGTGTGCTCAACAGGCGCTACCTTTACAGGATCATTGTTTCCTAAAAGTGCTGGGATCTTTGAAAATTATGCTGCTTTATGGCATTTTCAAGACACACCCTCACTAGTAGCTTTCAAACAGGGCTGCTAACAACATACGTTACTTCCTCATAAACTTATAGCTACCGTAATCTTCAAATACTTGTTTGTGGGGTTTGATGATCAAATGCTAGATTACCGAGGGCTAAATACAACAAAATTTGACAGATGTGGCATACGTGAGATACATAGGTGTGCTGTGATCCATTAGAAAAGGAAACAGGACCAGTTAGCGAGGAATCACTGCTGCTAATGATGCTGGCAGGGACCCATGCCCACAGACTTCTTAAACTGAAGGCTGCGGAGGAAAGGCTTTGCCTTTGACCACAACACACACATTTTTCCATTGGTTTTTGTTTTCTTTTCTCATCGAGTGCTACTCAGCTCTCTCTTTGTGGGAATTAGGAAGAGTGATAAAGAGATCCCCTCACTTTTATACAATGTTACTCCCAGTGACCTCTGATTAGATAGAAAAAGCCCCTACTCAGAGTTACTTCCAATTTATCTGTGGCTTTTGCAGTTCATATGACACCAGTGCAGGCAAAGCAGAAGATGGTGCTCCCAGGTTTCACAAGCAGCTCAGGGACTGACTCACTGTATCGCTGTGGCTAAAACCATAAACTTTGGGTGTCTCAATTCACACATGTAAAAATAAGTGACTAAACACTTCCTGGTTCCTACTTCGCTGGAAGATAGCAACATTTAATGGCTGCAAAATGCTCTGACAGCCTAAGAAGTAATTTTATTTAGGTATGAAATTGGCTGTGTGCAGTACACGCATGTTAAGAAGCATGACAATATGTTCCAGGAAAAAAAAAAGTATTTTGCAGCCTGGCACAGGGCAGGCTGTAGGACCAGCAGAATAATTACAGCAGCCACAGTTGGCACTTATTAGAAAATTAAAGAAGCTGTTAACAAGTCATTAATAATCTGTGACTACCTTCCTTAATAGTATTCTTCAGTCGACAGGCATGAGGGTGAGGGGGTGGAGGAAATGGTCACACCTTCTAAGTCACTGTAGAAGGCTGATACCCTTATTTTTCATCACTTTGTAATCTGCATGTTTACTTCCCTTCTGGTGTGTCTTCCGACTGGCTCTTCTCTTGCTGCTAGCTCTCACACCAAAGGACTGCAAGGCTCTCAGCCAGGGAAGCCAGCAGCCGCACCTGCAACAGCCAGTCCTCTGCCCTCTCTGCGGTGTCCCAGCCTGGTAGCTGTCTCCCTGCTGTTCAGTTGCCTCTAAACACCTCTCCTGAGCATGTGCTCCTACTGTTGAAGATTATTTTGTCTGCAAGGCAACCCTGTCCGTATACAACACACTATGATTTATTCTCTCGTGTCTTGCTCCTTGCCTTCCATGTATAGGCAGATGGTTGGAGGAGGAGAGAAAAGCAACTTGTTTCCCTGCTTCTTCAAACACACACTCTCCAGAGCAGACAGATGCCTTAAAGTCAGATCCAGGGCATCAATTCATCCTTTGGGTTCAGCTGTAGCGTATAAAGCATTTGCTGGCTCTGGTCTAATGCTTTTTGACATTGTCAGGCCCCCTTCAGTGAACTACTGCCTTGTAACCAACTTGACAGCAAGTATTGTTCTACATTTATTAATACCGTACGTGCTATCTTCAAACTGACATGTTCTAAGGCCAGGCATCAGCTGTGCTTGGCTCTGGCTTAAAAAAAAATATTCAGAAAACAGCAGAGACCTCCTGCTGCTAATAAGTAAATAAATAAATAAAAACATGTATTTACCATGCTGCTGCCACACCTTTTTACCCTTTCAATCTCGATTTTGTAATAATTTTTTCTTTTCCTCAAGGTCTTAAAATTTGAAGTACCAACTTCCCTGCACCCTCCCCTTTTTGGCTTCTTTTTTTTTTTTCCCCCTCCCAGTCTTCTTTCAATTTATTCCTTTCTCTCTCTTTTGGATGCAAACCTAAATTCCAGAAACTTGAATCTACATAAAAGTTAATTAACTTCAGGAACTGTTTTTCCTCTCCTTTTTATTTTTATTTTTTTGGAATGCAGATTTTTTTTTACTATAGCCACTGTAATTTTCTATTATTTTTAAAATGTTCAGCTTAATGGGTTATGTTTACTTAGTCAATAAGTTGATGATGCCCATGACAGGACCAGAAGTGTTTGGTTAGCAGCAGGGAGGAAAAAAAATCAATAACTCGAAGCATTTGGCAGCTTTGTGGGCAGGAAATCATTTGTATTCTCTGGTTTAAATCAATGACCTTCTTTTCTTTGCTGTTCCAACAGGAAATTATAAACTCTGAACACTATTTGCATAGTGCCTTCTGCAATACACTTGTATATGCCTGGGCAAAACAATATGTTAACCCTAGCAGTGCTCCTCTGAGGTCTCCGTTAGAGAAACCCAGGCACTTTAGCATAGAGCTTTTCAGCTGCAGGCATTGTATTTATTAGAAGCAGAGGCAGAATAGAGCAAGATGTGAAAAGAGCTCCTTGTCCACTTCCAACGGCACCATCAAAAGATTAAGGCATTATTATTTTATAACAGGGTTGTCTACTGCAGAGTATGAAAAAATGCCTTCTTTGTAACTTGGCAAGATGTTGTATTTTCAGTATTGACAGACAGAAACTTGCTACTTCTACATTAAAGCTGCAATTGCACTTTTGTATCTTGCTTGTCAGGGTTGCCCTAATCAACACTGTTTTCAGCACAAATCCAAAACATAGCCCCATACCAGCTACTATAAAGAAAATTAACTCTATCTCAGCTGAAACCAGGACAGCCAGGTATGGTTTGAAAGTGCTGCACCTTTGCTTGAACTCAGCTCAGCATTACAGAGTTCATGTTGGTGAAAGTTTCAGCCTCCTCTATCCTGCCTTTTTGCTAAATGCACTTGAGGAAGAAAAATAAATTGCCACGTTGTCTTGCCATGCTGATGGGAAGCTGTTCTAGGAAGGGGATGTTCTGAGGAAAGGGGGTGAACTGGCATGGCACTGAACTTGCCTTCTAACTTTTTCTGCTGCCCACCACTGCATTAAGTCCAGCTCAGCTATTTTTTAGCATGTAGGAGAGCTGACATTCAAGAAGACAAGCCAGTCACAGGAGATGGAGGAGGTGTGTGACTGTTTTTTTTGTGTTTCCCCCCGTGTGATCACAGTACAGCCCCAAAGTCTGGGATTCTTGTCTGTGGCTGGAGCTAAGTGTTGCAGCTTGCAGCATCAGCAACCGGCACTGTAAAGCTCCTAGGCCTAAGCACCCTTTGATGTACTTATATTAATCCTGTGCAGGAGAATGACATGGTAAATCAGTCTGAAAAACATGATTATAACCCCAGAAACCACCAAGGCCTCAGCAGTCTGCACTGAAATTAAATGTCATAAAATTCAGGCATCTAGATTTCTCTGCTTTGCTTTTGCACATAAGTCCTTTCACAGTAGTTCTCAGCATCCCTCCTCTGCTCCCAATGCCACTGGCACAAAGCTGTAGTCATCAGGTGATACCTGAAGTATATTTATTAGTTATGTCACAGCTCTCCCTCCCTGAAACTAAAAGGATAGGAATGTTACTTGGAGTGATTGAAGTGGAAGTAATTCTTGCACTCCTGCTTTGTTTCTATTAATTTGACAGATGTAAGGTTGCGCATCCTGACCCCACAAGCATTTCATTCCTTCCCACTGCAAACTCTACATGCTTGTTGGGGTCCCTTCCAGAGCTCCTGGCTGCTGGAGTACCCTTGGCATTTCTAAAATGTGCTGTTCCTGATTGAAGGGAGCCACCAAGAAAATGAGGTGCCTCATTTTCTCACTGCCAAGAGACCAAAGCAGCTTCACAGTATCACAGAAGGGTTGAGGTCAGAAGGCACCCCTGGAGGTCACTTTGTCCAATCCCCCTGCTCAAATGGGGTTGCCTACAGCCAGTTGTCCAGGGCAATGTCCAGACAGCTTTTGAGTATCTCCAAGGATGGAGGCTCCGCAACCTCCCTGGGCAACCTATGCCAGCACTTAGTCACCCTCACAGTGAAAAAGTGTTTCCTGATGTTCAGACTGCATCTACTGTGTTTCAGTTTGTGCCCATTGCCTCTGGTCCTGTTACTGGGCACCGCTGAAAAGAGCCTGGCTCACTCTTCTTCACACTCTCCCTTCAGGTATTTACATACATTGACGAGATCCCTCTCAAGCCTTCTTTACTCGGAACCATCCCAGAAAGCAGAGTGCTAAATCAAAGGATGAACTGGGTAGCTATTGCTCAGCTGATTTTCTTCTACTGAGTGGGTCAAAAGCAAATGTGCCTTTCTTCTCCTGTTGCTTTTTCTCCCTTCCCCAAGCATACATCTAAATGTCACGCTGTTACCTTTTCCCATTGAACACCACGTACCTGGAATCCTTCCATATCACAACAAAAAATGTTTTACTCTGGAAAGACATGCAAATAGAACAGCTCATGCCAGTAATATGAACTGGTTTGGTTAGTTTTAGGCTTTGGACTGATTTGTGAGTGATTTATGATTACATACGAATAAAACATAATCAGAAACTGTGGAGTGATAGCAGTATATATACAAAGAGGAGAGCTGCTCCTGTTACACATGGGAACATATGGGCCATAATCTAATTATTTTGAGGTTGTGAAAGGAGTGCTATGTGACTAATTCATTTCACTAATATATGACAAGCTACTTTCATAATGGAGAAAATTACTTTCCTAGGTAATTTGTTTTTTAACGACTTATCATAGTTGTTACCCTCCTAAGGGTGTATATTTTCCACTACGCAGAAAACTGGTATGGAATAAAAAATGCTGATAGACTCAAAAACTGCATTTAGCTTCAAAACAGAAGTTTGTGGGCTGTTGTTTTTTTAATATGTATAAGCAACAGTCTTTGAGGTTTTTGCTCAGAAGACAACCATGTGTTTCATGTGGCCTCTGTCTACAAAAAGGAAAACATAATTCTTTCTGGAGAAAATAAACTAGATTACACTGCAGGAAAAGGAGATTTAGTGCTGCAGTGTTCAGGACTACTCAGATGGAAATTCAGCTCAAGAACTTTGTACTGAATTTAGGGCACAGATTTACTGATTGGCTCTGTTCTTGCATTGCACTTAAAATGTACTGCTGTATTCATACTGAATTGAATGGGATTTGCTGTAGAGGTAAAAAGCAAGACTCACTCTCTTTTGAGTTTAATACAGGGTAATGACTTTGCTGACTTCAGCAGAGTAATTCTTGATTTATACTGCTATAAGCAAGAGCAAAGCCAGATTAGGAATGTACCTCAAAGTGACAGTGTTCAGATGTATTTAATCTAGGTTACATGAAACATTTGAAATAAAATGCACTACTCACTGCTCTTACCATTCTCTCTGTAAATGCATTGTGAAATGTCTTGTGGTATTTTTTTTTAACCTTTATAACATTAGTAATGAGGACCCAGAGTCTCCAAACATTATTCTCCTCATGTGACGCTTCTTCAGTGTAAATCCAATCACTTTAAATGAGGTATAACTTGGTGCCAGAGAAGATAGAATTGGCTAGTTTACTGCGTGGATGTACAAACAATAAGATAGCAGAATTGGCTGACAGATATACAGAGCTCAGATTTACCAGATCTGCTCCTCTGCCCAAGGCTGGCACAGAAGAGGAGCAAAACTTCCTCCCCCCGCCCCCCCCCCCATACGGATGCATTAGACACACCCTCAAGTGTCTTATTTGTTCTTCTCCATTTGTGTTGGCCACTCCTTTCTAACAGGCCATTCTCCTCCACCCAAGACAAGCAGCTAGGCAAGCAAATGATGCTATACCCTGGCTTGGAAGTTCCTATAAGCATGGGATTTTCCCCTAGGGACGTTTTGTCTGGGCCATTTTATGATGCAAAGGTCTTACTGGAAGAAAGAACTGGCCCTACAAGGTCTGGATGCCTTGCTGAGAGGTGAATACTAGTTAGCACATATAATATCCAGTACTGGTGGGGAAAGTAAGAAGAAAGCAACCAATCATTTTTAACTTATGCAACAAGCTGCACTCCTCTGACTGCATTTTTCCCCAAATCCGCTTTTTAACTATGATTCAGTATGTGCCATTTGTGCTTTATGGGACTAAGAGTCTAAACCAGTTTACTAGTGAAAGTAACAACTTTCTCATTAAATGTTAATGGCCATGTTTTAATTAGTCCCAGGGTTCTGGTAGAAAGTTAAGTCCTTCCTTCAATAACCAGCAGTTACAGATGCAGTAGGTGTTAATAACCTAATAGGAAGCAAACTAGGCAGGCGTACATTCCATCACCCAGAAAATTGATTTCATGTAGCTTTTTGATGGACTGTTCACACTTTAAACCAAAAAAGTGGTTGATTTTTAATATGGCGAGTTCGGCTGTTTGCAGTACCTAAAGCTGCAGCCCCGTCGTGTTGTTTCCCATTTCTTGCAGACCTGATGTTTAATGTACTCCCTGCTATACAATTTGAAGCTAAAAACATCACCTGGTTTAGGGGTGGGGAGGGGAGGAAATTCAAACGGGAGCAGCAACAATTCTCAGACTTTTAGCAACTGTACTCAGACACCAAAAGAATAAACATAAGAAATCAGGAGAGATTTAAATAGCTTTGTTTCTGATACAAGCTTTTCAAGACACAAAGGACTTTTATAAAGAAGCAAGAGTATGCATGGGGGTTATGTGGGAATGGGAAAGCGCTGCATTTGTGAGTGTGACACCAGAAAGGATTTAGTGGGAATAGCAAAGGAACAAAGTTTTATCAAATGCTGGACTAAAGGCCCACTGGGGCAACCAGCTTGTTTTCATCTCTATGCAAAAGGAGAGCAGCCAGTTACACTGCCCTTCCTCCCCCATCTCTCCAGCCACCAAGGTTTTAGTTGGGGGAAACTTTCTCTTCAACGGAGCCCAGCAAATTGCAAGGAAAACCCAATACGAGGTTTTTGAAAGCTTGCTGTATCTTTAGGGATACAGTAACCTTAAGGGATAATTTAGGGATACTGCATCCCAGATACAGGGATTTTTGAAAGGTTACTGTCTCTTTAGGGATACAGTAACCTTTAGGGATACTGTGTCTTTAGGGTAGTGAGTTGTCACTTTGATTGGTAACACCACTTTCTGATCCTTGTTTTTCTGCCCTAGTAAAAAAGTAAACTGCCACTTTATTTAACTAATTGGCCAGCTTTCGGCACTTTCGGCACTTTCCAGTTTAGGAAGTAAACTGAAGTTGCACAAAGAAATCTTGAGCTTTTGTCACAGCCAAGAAGCAAGACTGTTTTTTGGCAGTGGGCAGGGCTTTTCCAGTGATCCACTGCAGTTTTCCGGCCTCAGCACTGCTGTAACTGAGGGAGTTCTTGAAATGCAACCCAACGTCAGCACAGTGCTAAGGTGTACTAACAAGACCCCATTTACTGTAGTTTTAGTACAACAGCGAGAGATCTCTGTTGTGAGTGTCAGCGAGAGTCTCAGAGAGAGATGTGAGTGTCAGCTACAGAGCACTGTGCTCTAGTGATTTTTCCCCTGGCTTGGTTTAAAACAGTTGTATGATAGGCTGATAACTATGATTATTTTAAACTCAATCGTGCAATGGATGCAGGCTTCTGAGGCCTGACTTACCGTATTTAGATTGAACCTCAATATCTATGGCTTGATTTTTAGGCAGCTGAGGAAGCAGGGAGCGTTATTTGTCCTGTAAAGCACTCGGCATAACAACAGGCTTCTTCGTGCCACTCCTCTAAAACAGTGGTTCAAGATTGCTATCTCTTGGTAGCCTCAATCCAGCTAAAAAGCTCTCCTGACAGCTCTTATCCAGACTCCACCTAGAACAAAAGAGAAAATGCAAAGGAGTGGGTATGTAGCAGAGGCAGAGGAAGAATATTCAGACATTCCCAAGGATTCAACAGGGCCCCTCGACCTCCCACTCCAAGAGAACATCTAGTACTGTCAGTCCTACTGCCTGTGTTTTCCTTATAACCAATTTACAGTAAAGTGAGAAGGTAGCATGTGACATTTTGACATGACAGTAGTCCCATCAAAAACATCAGGGATCTCCTGCAGCTTTGTCTGGCCTTATTCACAAAAACCTTATGAAAATAACCACACATTATTTTGCATGAAACCATGCCTGCTGGCTGTCTGAACAGTGCTAGCAGTATTTGTAAAAAGGAGGTAACAGACCACGTATTTCAGTCCTACAACTAAATATAATTTTCATAATAGACATTCCTCCTGTACAGCTCTTCCTCTGTTGGTAATAATGAATAAATCCACAATAGTCCATGTGCTGGGACGTTTTGTTTACTAGTTTATCCAATTTTTATGAACAAGCCTACCTGGAAACGGATACATTCATTCTTCTAATGGCACTGGTGTTTACCAGTCTCTGCGCATGCAGCATTTTGCTCTGGACATGTACCAGGAGGAATAAAGTAGAGGAGCTAGCGTTTCTAAAGATGAAACATTTCAGGCTGCAGCCAAGATCTTTAAACTAGTAAGCTCTGTGAGAAGTGGAATAAGAAAATGTAGGATCCTCCAGATTTGGGCCTCTTGGGGTCTCCAAGACCGACTGAGAGCACAGTTCCCTGCAGTCTCTCCCGTGCAGAGAAGATCCAGACCCTCTTCGGTATCCAGCCATCTGCTTCCACAAAATTCTAGTATCTTCAATATCTCAAAGATCCTATGCCTCTCTGTCAGGTCTGTTATAACAGCGAGGGAGGTTCCCAAACGGCATATACGTGGATGCGGACACATGCACAACATACATGCTGAGAACAGTCATTTCTGTAGGAAACCAAGCTGAAATATGTGCAAGTCAGTCAACACAAAGCCAGGCAATTTAGCAAAAAAGCCAGACAGCTGTTAAAAAGCTTGTTAAACATTTGCTAAACTCTAGGAATGGAAGCGCGTGCTTGTAACAGGACTGCATACCACAGCATCCCAACAGCAGCCTCTTGAGTACGCCCAGCATGCAGGAGTTAATGTTACAGTATCATCATGAACAGCCCCAACAGAAAAGAGACTTTTATCCATTGGTCGCTCAGCCTTAATTAATGGGACACTTTTAAATTAAATTTCAATTACATCTTTGGAAAACAAGTTTTACACCTACTACATTTCTTTTGGACAAAACAGCCTGCTCAGCTGTATTCCCAGCTGTACGTTTTGTTTCTCCCAGCCTGCTGGCAGCCACAGCTACTTAGAAAGTAAGTTATGTCAACCACTAGGACTTTCTACAGTACATATTACATCACCTTTCCTGAGAAACTTGTCTGAACAGATCTCTTTTCTTGCTTTCTTCTTTCATAATGTCCTTCACATTCCTCTTTCAATATTTGTTGTTTTCTCTGTGGAAGCTCAGTTGCTGGCATTTTAAGGAAAGGTTACATAGCAAAAGGGTCACTAATGGAGCTTTTTTCTCCCTATCCCATGCTCCCAGAGAGAAAACTGTAGTGTGTGGCACCTTTAGAGAAAGGTTTTTCCTTCAGAAAAACCTACAGCATTCATTGCTGGTTTCAGAACAAGAAAAGGAATTTGGAGCATAAATTACCTTGGCCATTTTAATTCTAACGGTGAAGAAGTAAGGAAGAGAAAGAGCAAAAGACAAAACAAAGACAGCAAATTATGCTCTGGTGCAAGTAGAAAGCCAGATCCCTAAATTTTACCCTCATCCCTGACACTTAGGTGACTGCCCCTGATCAAATTGCTCTGTGCCTCTGCTTGCTTCTTTGTGAGTCCTGGTCCTTATGAAATGGCCTGGGAAGTCAACAGTCATATCTCTTTCAAAATGTCCTTTAGATAAAATGAAGACCAATTGAAGTCTGGTCCAGAGACAACTCAAGGTGCTGTGAGCCTGCCCAATTCAGGTCCATAGACTTCAAAGTAGACAATGTAAGAACGAAGTATGTTAAATCTGGGGACAGGATTTGGAATAAGCTGGGAATGGAGCCTAGCAAAAAAAGGTAATAATTTCCAACCTTAGGTGTATAGACTTGGATGGCTTAATATACATGCTTACCAGTGTGAACACATGCACACATGTGTGAGCTGGCATGTGAGATGGCTGTTTGCTGTTTGTTTATGTGGGCTCTTTTACAGTCCCTCATTGCAGCAAGGCAGTGTATGCAGTACACTGGTACGGTACATTGTACGGCATCAGCTCAAAAGCATGGTAAGGATGCTTATTTTGACTAAAGCTAAATGGCAGAACATGAAGTTGGGAGGTATCTCCTATTCAGATGCAGCTCCTTCTTTTAAACACAGTGGCTCCCACATGATCTTCTTGAGTACTTTGAGTCTTTCTATACAAACAATGGAGAAGGAAATCTAATTCCCAGTCTAGGACAGGAAACACAGCTAAATGAACACTGTTAGCAAGGGCAAGCATATTATCTCTGCCTGTTTGAGAGCCCACTGAGGTTGAACAAAATCTTTTCATTAGCCGTAGTAGAGTCTTTATTACACTTCATTTAAATGATCTGTTTAGGATTAAGCGTTTCTTGAAAAACACACTGCTTTTACTCCCAAAGCATTTTTCATTCCATGGGATTTGGTAATGCTTCAATTCAGCAAAATGCTGAACAATCTGAACATGAAGTGTAACTGAAGCACACTGTACCCTGCAGTAGTGCTCTCTGGACCTCTTTTTTTTTTAAGGGATCTGTGAAAAAATCAACAGAAAAAATGCAAGCAAGCTATTTTGAGCAGGCTTAAATTTAGTACAAATAGGTCCACATCTTTACTGGCAAACTTTTAAAGGAGCCAAAAAACCAAAAAATAATTCAAAACCACTGTGCTTCAACAACAAAATCATCTAAAAATTAGCTTAATCCTTTTAGGGTCAGCAATCTGGGCAGATAACTAAAGCAATGGATAATAAAATAGCACTGGGTACCTAGTTAATGTATCAGCATGCTACTGATGGTATATAAACAATGCTAAAAGAACAGGAAATTATTAAAGCAGAAGGCAATACTTCATTTACTATTCAGCTGGCATTACTGCTTAGGAAGTCACTAATACACATTCATAATGAATACTAGAAGTGAGCACAGGCAGAAACTTGCCTGTTACCCAAATGAGTATGACTAGTGCTGAATGTTTCTCTTACTAATCTTTCTTAGAGCCTGAACTTCACTTCCAGAAAGGCAAGATTATTTGGGAGGTTCCGTTTTCACACTTAATTGCAGAATCAGACACATGGAGCTCTTGCAGGAGCTCTTTGGGTTTGGGTTTCTTCTGAGAAAGAACATCAGGGAGTAACAAAGCCCAAAGCACCTGCTCCGAACTTGGTTTGCTGACCTGCCAGTTGTGTGTTGGATTGGGAATTTCCTTCTCTTTTCTGGAAGAGGGGGGCGGGGAACGAAAACTAGCCCAAAGTAGTATTCTGTTCTTGTTCCAGTCGATCTGTTTAGGATTTTGTCACTGGCCTCTGCCAGACCAGGAAAGGCTTCAGTGTATGAGAAACAGCACTAAGAGATCAGATTGGAAGGGGACGTACCAAACTAGTGGATGCAGTATGGGGTCCCTGGTATAGCCAGACCTCTCCCATGGTACAGCGTGACTCTTCTACCCCTTTTGACAGAAACCACTAACAAGACCACATAAGCACTTTGTCTTAGGAGTCTCAGGTGAAGAGGCAGCTGCCTCATGCCAACCAATTGGGAAATGTTAGGCAGGAGGTGTGTCTTCCAAAAGGTCTGAATCAGGATTGCAATGCCCAAGTCAAATGCCTAAAGTAAGGAGGCAGTCTCAATCCAGACTACCCTTTCCCCTTCCTGAAATGCTGGAGTTGCTGATTTTCCCACTTGCCTTTTCAGTTGCTATGGATTTCTATTAGAAGGGGATGATACAGTTACTTAGTTTCTAAATCACAAAAAAATGCTGCAATGAGAGATTCAGATAACACTACTGAGGAGCACTTGGTGTCACATACAGAAGCCCCGTGTAGATGGGCTGCTATCACAGGTAAAACCAAGTGGGTTAGTAACAGACTGGAAGCGGTGACTTCTAGAGAGAAAAGGCAGACTCGGGACAAACAAAGGGACATGAAATAGAAAGGGAACTTCTGACCATACTTTGCCCCCCCATCTTCCATTTTTACCCCTTCCTCTCCTCCCACGCCATCTCTTGTCCTCCTGCCCTTTTGCAAAAATCAAAAAAGGCACTGGTCATGTTACAACTACAGATCATTTGTCAAAGATTTGTCTCCTCCCTCTCTGTATGAGGTAATCGTTCCCAGCAAGCTTTCTGGGGTGATGAGTCAGTGGCACAAAAACCCGACAGATTAGATGTGGTATTTATTTTCTTCTGCTTTTTTTAAGCACGGCAGTCTCCTCCATCCACAAGCACAGAGGAAGGGGTAATCAAACGTACTGCAGCTGGGAGCTCTAAGGATAATGTCCGCAAAACCTGCAGCTTCCAGTAAAAGCCTTGTATTTTTTGTATTCTTTTTTGGTAGCAGGCATTGCTGGATGTTTACTCAGCAACACACTGTGTTAAAAGTTGCAACATTCATCTTTAAACATTAATTATCAAGGCATGATTGCTTCAAAAATCCACTGCCTGAGGCCAGGGCCTAGGAAGTGGAAAATGTAATTTCAGAAAGAGATGAGAACAAATGCTGAGCCTTTTAATTGCAGGTTAGTACAAATGACTAACAGTAAAGCAAAAATCATTTGGATGTATTTGTTGTTCTGAATGCCGAATTCAAAACTTAGCAGTGAGTTGCCTGGGGTTTGTTTTTTTCCCCCCACTCTTCTTTTTGTAAAAGTCAGAGAAGCTGGTGAATTTTGGAGAGGTACAGAAAATACATTTCTAAAAATTCATTTAAAATCATTTACTAGATTGGAAGAAAGAAAGAAAAGGCTAAATGATGCACACAAAGTCAGGCAATAGTTGCAATAGCTGTTGGACAGTTACTGTGCTCATTTGGAGTTTCATTTTGGGATGAAGGCTGCAGTGATTTTCAGCATCTATCTCCATCTCCCTCAGTTCTACTGAAATCTACCTGGAATTACCAACAGTATAACAATGGATCAGGCCTGTCTCACCATACGTGGCAACACAAGATTAAATGCTGCTGTTACTCAACATTGCTGTATCGGGTGTCCCAGCCTGAAGCCAACAGAACCATTGCAATAGCAATGGCATCTTCATCTCCGCCCTTCTGGCCTTGCTGCTGGCAGACTGGGAACAGCCCTGTGTGAGCACCTGTGCAGGGCATCAGAGGCCCTTCTTTGCCCACAAGGGTAGAGAACTTGTTCATTCTAGCCCCCCGTTGCCCCTCAGTGTTGGCCATGCCTGGGAGGACACAACTGATGGGAGATACAACTCACGGTCTGGTGGGCCTGAGGCTTGTTTCTTTGGGACCATAAGAAAGACCGTAAAGGCAGGGTCTGTGATGGTCCTAAAGTTGCAGTTATGCACCAAAGCCCAGAGGCCAAAGAGACTCCAAATTGTGACACTCATCTTTTCTAATGCTGATGTTCACCAGAAACCTCCAGTTCTGCTTCTGGATGTGCTCAAAAGCACTTCTGACCTCATAGCACTGAACAGCTTGGTGCCTGCCTCTAGGATTGAGAAATGGCATGCCACTTCACTACCAGAGGGCCTGATCCACTAGGCGTATCAAAAATCTGCCTAACCCATCATGTTTCATCCAGAGGAGCAGGGAGAAGACAAGAAGATGGTGGTGGTGATAGTGTTTATGTCCCATCTCCTCTCCCCACTTGCTTCTAACAGTTCCATACTGAAAGCTTTTTCCCCATGACCTGGGGTAATCTGGTTTCAACACGCTTTGAGTATGTACTCTTGTTGAGTCAGTCTGCACCCTTCTGTTAAAAGGGGAATAAGAGAACTTCTTTGTCTCATGGCCATTCTCACCAGGCCTGTACTGCAGACCCTTGCCCACAGGCCAGTTTTTGCAGGATGGCTCATGACCACACTGTTAAGAGTTTACTCCCTACTGAGTGGGCTGGCTGCAGCCAGGCTGCATAGTGCTCAGCTCACGTCTCCTCTCGTGACCCTGTAGCTAACAGTCATTATTTTCTATGCATGGGCTTGGTGGTTTTTTTTCAGTTCAAAGTATGGAGAATAGTAACAGGTGTATGCTGCAGGCCAGCAAAGCAGCGCTGCATCAAAAACATTACAATGCCAGAAAAAATTGTTGCATGCTGTAGGAAAAGGATGGGTGAGGGCACAAATTATGCTATTGCCTAACCTGGAATAATGCTGAAGCAGTGTCCCTGTTGAAGGAAATACATTTGGTGTCTTCCACATCTATCTTGTCTGTCTGGAGCAAACCTGAGCGTGAACTACATGGTTGACGACACTCACGTTTCCCCTTGGGGATATCAACAGATTTGTTCCAGAAGAGAGCTCAGACACTGACGGGTGTCTGACATACTGACCACAGGTAGTATGAATGACCAGGAAACCCATCCCTGGAGCAAAACAGGAGTGCACCAAGCTACTAGTACAGACACAGCATTTTTAAGGAATAGCTGTTCTTCTTTGATGGGGCCCATGAAACTCAGGAGAGGTATCTCTGCTGAGCTCACTCAGACAAAGCACGAAGCAGAACATCAAAACCAAGTGAAACACAGTGCTGTACAGCAGCCCTCAGCTGGTGTGGTCAAATAAGCAATGGCGACATTCATTTTCTCACTATTCCTCGCTCTCACACTTTCAAATAAGCCAGGTGGGTGCTGCATTTGTAGGGTGATGCCTGGAAGTGCGCAGGAGAAGACTGGGCCTTGCAGTGTCTCCCATCCTCCCCTCCTTTGTTGGCGATCCAGTCACCAGTTTCAGTTCTGTTTTATCACAGGTATGACCGGGAGACTTGAGACAAGTCTCCTGTGCCTCTGCCCTCTTGAATGTCACTACTGCTCTACAGAAACCCAGCTGCCACTATGTTTTCCTGGCTGCATCTGAGATTATTGTCAAGGACAGAAAATATTAATTAAATTTAAATTAATAAATTGAATACTGTGGGGCTAATTATAGCTATTTACAGGGATTGTATGGGATTTGGAGGGCCTACCTTCTGGTGTTTTTGCACAGAGTGTTGCCTCTTTCTCTAAGCTCTAATTAGCTGGCTTTTTTTTTTTTAATAGCCAGTCTCCAAATGATTGCTCAGTAGCTCCCGTTTTGTTCCTCATCAGCAGCTCTCCAGCACAGCTGTGACAGAAGGGAAACAGCCCTGCAGTTTGCGTTGCAGGGAGCAGGTGATAAAGAATCTATCAGAAGTGGTGTAAACCAATAACATAAAAAAAAAGAAAAAAAAACGAGAGGCCCAGCCCCTAACTGGGGACTATATAAGAAACAAAGGACACAGGCAGAAATAAGAAGGAACAGCAACATCTGCAGCTGCTGCAAGGTCAAAAAAATCTTCTCTCCATATGCAGCCCTCTTGTCCAGCTGCATGTTCTGCCTTCCTGCATATGCATAACACCAAGAGTCATCAACAGCAGACAAGCACTGGGGAAAAAGCAGGCTGTTCTACCACAAAGTCAACTGTGCAGCTCAGAATAATTTCTCCTCTACTCCTTATTTTCAACCTACGTTTCCTCCTTAGTGGTAAAACCTTTTTAAAATTTAAATGGACTTAATTATCTGTATTTTAAAACCATTTACTTTTAGCCGCTCAGTGGATAGCTATAAAGAGTAAGGGTCCTTTCAGGACACTGATAAACTAAAGGCACACAGTAAACACACTGTTCCCAGATATCAGGAGTTCATTCCAGCCTGCTTTTCAATTTCATGCCACTATATGCAAACTAATAATGCCTAAGAACCAGCACAGAAGAGAGCTTTGGGAGTTTGGGGGTTATTTTGGATGTTGTTTTGTTGGGGTTTTTTTGCAAAAGTGATCAACACGATCAGCAGACAGCCTGCTGCTTTCCCTCAAATATCTTGTCCTGCCTGCTAGTGTTTGCAACTGAACGGCTGCCATGGAGGGAGTGGAGGGCAGCGGCTGGAGGATGAGGACTGGCAGTGGTGTAACAGCCGACAGCTGGCCTGGTGCCTGCCTTTCCCTTCTCACTGCAGCAGCTGGCTCTGCGTGGCAGGCACAGAAGCCTGTGTTTGGCTCCTGCTGAGGTGAGATGGGGTGAAGAAAAGATGGAAAAAGGATTTTTTTTTTTTGTAACCAAGAGCAATAATGCTAGTAAGGGAAAATGGGGATAGACTGACCAACATGGAGAGCAGGATATCCCCAAAACCCAGCATGGATTCCTGTGGTTTCTGAGGCTGGAAAACCATTGCCTAAATTAAGAAAGCTATCTTCCATCTCAAGAAAGGAAATGTAAAAGTCAGAATCACTCATGCTTAAAAGCCTAACTAGTCTGGCTCCTCAAGCGTGCTTGAAAATTTTATCCGCTCTCCTTTGCAGTGAAATGGTTTCACTGCCCAGGGGTGCTGAGCTGTGGGCTCTCCAGCACCAAGGTGTCTCCTCACCCCACACTTTAGCTGCAAGCGTCGGATTACAGTGCCAAAACCCTGCTCCAGGTCTACCTTTCACAGCCATAGAGATTCCCCCAAAACAGAAAAGATAAAGCACCATCTCTTCTTTTAGTATTTAGAATTGTGTCACCTGAGAAATGCTTGCCAGCACATGTGATAACTCAACTGCTCGCACCAATAAATGTACATCTACTTCAGAGAGGCAGTGCCCACACAGCAGTAGCAGCTGCTGCAAGACATCCTTTAAAAAAAACAAACCCTGAACGGTATCTTCAGATGGGCTTTTTCTAACTTTAACAGCAAAACTAATTTTGTAATGAGGAGGTAAAGATCCCGTTGCTTAAAGCTTTTGCTCCTCCCGAGGCTCAGTTGCTTATTCAAGTTGCAAGATCCCAGTCACACCTATGATTATTGGTCACCCCCATGCCGGTCACCCGTGGGCTCAGAGGCCTGGAGCCAGGCAAGGAGAGCACAAGCTTGGCTGCAGGCTTAAAGGGCTGAGAGCCTTTAGGAGGCTGAGACCCCGGATTAGCGAGGCTGTTTCCATCCGGGGCGGCGGGGCCCGCCTGGCTGGGGCCGGGCAGGAGCCGGGCGGGGGGAGCTGCCGGCAGGCTCGGGCTGCCGGTGCCACCTTCTGGACACATGCACAAGCGTTATTCACCTTCCCGTTGGGATGGAAGAACACTAAGGAAGGTGTCTTCATTTCACCCCCCGGTCCTGCTTTTTTGGTGTCCCCCCGCCTTTTTAATCCATCATCATGTAGCACATAACTCAGGGGGGAGCAGCCCCAGCACGGTGCACTGGCAGCAGCAGGACCCAAGATGGCTGCGCAGTGCATCCTGCCTTCTGTGGAAAAGTACGTACTGCAAGCTTGGAAAAATGCTCCCTCCTTTTAGCATTTCCTCTTCTCCAGGCACCTCTGAGAAACAGCCAAGCATGGCAGAAGTAGAGACAAGACAGTGGCACTCATCTTAAGAGACATCTGTGCATTTTAGGCCAGGGAGGAAGAGCAGGGGCATGCAAGGGCACCCTGGTTAACACTAGTGGCACCGTCTCAGGGCCTCACAGAGTATTAATTTCAGCAAGGACTAGCCTGTGGAGAAGGGTCTGATGGGTCTTGCTGTCTGATTAGCTTTAATGGCCATGTGTGAATGCAGACATCATGAAGTCTTGCCATTTATGTCAACGGCAGTCGTGTTTTCAAAGGGAATTGTCCTCTTTAACATCCAAACCACAAACTGTTGAGCGTGGTTACACCACAGGCATTACTGAGAGCAAGGCTAAGGTTAGAGAGGCCACCTCATTCTGAAAGAATCCAAAATTGTATCTCCTATGGACAGCAGCTGCAGTTCTACCTATTTCTTATAGCTGCAGAGTGGGACCCGACCACTGTCTTCCAAGTGGCAAACAGGATGCATACACCCAACACAGCCTCAAAACTGGCTCACAGAATAAGCTTGGGAACAACTTTTAGTGCAGAGAAGATGTCTCCAAGGAATGGTTTAAAGAGCACAATTAGGAGTGGCAGACCAGGAAAAGCTGTGAGGTTGGAAAGAAATGTCTGAATTGGTAGAAAGCAAAAAGGAGCCAAAAGGAAGAGCTATGGGGACGATACAGAAGGCAGGCAGCAATGAAAAGTTGCAGGCTGCAGAGTGCAGCACTGCAGGGCTCCTCACTGAAGTCTTGTTCTTCTGTCCCAAACTAAGATGGAGCTTAAGAAATGTGGAGTTTGAAGCTGTGAAATGCTTCCAGCAGCTGCAAGCATGCAGCATCTAAAACAGAGGGCCTCAATTTAGTGGCAGCTTTTTTAGGCATTACCGGAACATGAGATGGTGGCAATAGAGGCAATGGGTCATATAAAGTGCACAGGTAATGAAATGTGGTCCATGATGGGAACTTAAATGATCTAAGTATTATAATGGATGCTGCTGCACTTCTATACTGCAAATGATACTTGTTTCCATTTCAGAGACTGGGGCTCAGCAGTGACATGGAGTCAGGCTGGAGGACCCATAAGGCAAATGTACAGCAATGGTAGGGCAATATATTTATTTCAGAAACATAAGGTACTTGAAATATTTTTTCATTACATTTATTTTAAATCTATCAAGCCTTCCTTTAATACACACATAGCTTAATGATAAATACAAACCACGTGGTGGTTAAAGCCACACTGCAGCTTTGATATTGCCATGTTGCTATTATGCAACCCAGTTTCAGATGCTGGCCCATGTAGGTTGTCAGTTTTTACAGTTGGACTCCACTTGAGTTTAGTTGCTGCATAGCTGCCCCAAATATATGTACTGTTACTGCTTGTTTGTGCAGTGGCTTCACTGGATTTCTTTTAATGTAGATTTATTAAAAATAGCAATAGGCTATCTTCCACAACAGTGTAATCAGAGTAACTGATGATAAAAGTTTACTCATGTCAAAGCATCTAATTCCTACTGCTGTTAAGTCTCAGTTCCCAAAGCTCTCCAGGAAGGACATGGACAACTCCTGTCTAAAGTAAGTTTCAGCAGGATCTGAGATTCTGAGCCCTGCAGAAAGGGATTCATAGATGCACTTCTCTCTAGCACTGGTACTTGACAGTGTTGTATGCTTTATAACAAAGGGGGTCAGTGAAGTACTTTTACTCTCTTTGGCTACTACACTGAGGAAATAACAAGATCTCTATTTATAAATTGTACAATTTCCAGTCTGTGTTGATTTTAAAAGCATCTTTAGCATGCAAGCAGCTGTTTAATGCATTTTGACCCAAAAGCAGGGCATTTGCATTAGTATTCCCACTAGAACATTTGTCCTTTCGTGTCCATGCATTAAGGCCCTGTTTAAAATCTGTCCATGTCCCTAATCTCTCTGGGGAGCTTTCCCTGAATATTCAATGCTAGTCCACAGTGTGTAACAGAAGAGGGAGGGGAAAAAAGAGACAGAGAGCAGTGTTTATGCATAAAGTTCAACAGCCTTTTCACATAAAAAACATACGCACACACAAAACCACCTCAACTACAGAGCCTGGCATTTCCACAGCAAAGATCTGACAGCGTGTGCAGTTTTTCAAGTTAACTAATTTACAATAAGGGCATAAGGCATCTGAGCTCCAGATGCACTCATTCAGGCAGCCAGGGCCATAAATAAAATAGAAAAGAATGCTCTGACTCTAACATGGGTTTTACAGAGCTGTGTTGAAGGTCTAGCAGATGGGTTTTGCTGTCTCAGCTTTTACCTGTGTAACAAAGTAAATGCATAAAGCTGCTTACTGGCTCCTTCAATTCAAAATCTTTGCATTTGCTCCCATATGCTCCCGTGAAGATACGGCTAATTTAAACAATGAGCAAAATCCTACCCCCCCAGGGAAGCTGATGGCAAAACTCCCACTGCCTCCAGCAGGCTCTGAGTGTTGCTCAACATAAATGCAATTGGCTGAACTTGACTACCAGCATAACCAATACTGTAATCAAATTTGTATTCTTTCCTCTACAAATTTGCCACCCTGACGCTGCCCCGGTGCTGCTGTCGCCTCGTGGTTCTCGCGGAAGAGCGAACCCAGCGACACAGCTGCTGCCACCAAAACTGGGCTCGCTGCAGCCTCAGCCCATGCTGAGAAGCAGCTTTCTTCCATGGAGGGGTGAGAAATCCTCTCTTGAATTAGGACAACATATCAAAACATTTTGTCATACCATTAACTTTGTTTTGCTCAATCTACATGCTGTTCTAACACAGTTCTTATGAAGCAGGAATCCTGCACTTGGAAGACAGCATATCAGATAGCAGAAATTTCTGATTTTCAAAGAAGTTTGCCAGTTGAGAAATGAGTTTTTTCCCTCACACAGAGACTTCTTCATCATCCTCATCATCTAGTCTAGCTTTCATAAACATCTGAGTATTCTTTTTGAAGCCAGTCTGCTGTTTGGGCAGATGGCACGGAAATTTTACAGTCCATGTCATCCCTGATGCCTACAGTTAATGCTAACCGTTAATAATGGGATACACATACATGGATACATATACAAACACATGTATACGCAGACATGCTAAGAGAAGAAAACATTTCTGACATGTTCTGATAAGGGAATTAAACTGGTGAAGGCAGATTCCTGAGCTCAACACATACTAGAAGTACATCCCCAAAACGGTGTATTTATCTGACTTCAGGAAAAATTGTGCACTGTGAACAACTAAGCAACGCTTCCTAGTTTAGTATTTCTGGAAGAACAATTCCTCTGTGTCTCTCTTAAGCCCTACCAAAATACATCTGCTCACCTGTACTACTTAGTTTTAAAACACAACCATTTAGGTGGCCATGTTCAGTTTGGTTTCTGTGGATGGTCACTATTCGCCGCACTTGGCTCTGCTCTGCAGGTCTCAGATCCTCTTGCCAGAAACACATGGCAATTTAAAGGTATGTTTGACTCATTTCATTTCATAACCAGGGAATACTTTTTTCCTCTCAAGATTCTGGATTTAAAACTGAAATTCCCAGGATTGAGGATGGGGAGATGACAGGGACACCCAGCCTGGGACTTCCTAAGACCAAAGCCTGAATCAGGGGGAAGCAACAGGGGCAGCTCCAGGAATGGAAGGTAGAACAGGCAGTACAGGGAACAGGCACCAAGGGAGTTGCCAAACTAATGCCCGGCTTACCCATGGTTGGGTATGTCCTTCCAGAGCCTGCCTTAAGAAGCAACACTTGACTCAAGCAGCTCTTGCAACCTGGGCTCCAGTCGTCTTTCTCAGTACCTGGGCTCAGTCCCTCCCCATAGTCTCCATCCCTGCCTGCTCTCAGGAGCACCCCCATAATGCACCCCAGCTTCCAGTCAAAGCACTGCTTTGTAATACAGCTTACGGAAAGACAGAGGAGGAAGAAAAGAATAAACATATTTGAGGACCGATGACTCAGACTAACTAGAGAATGCACTTAAAGGAATTTTGTTTCATCAATGGCAGTGCTCTGCTGTTTGCTTTACCCCTTTTAGACTGGGTCATCCCAATTCTTTTTCTCCATTTAATGGTGACATAACTAAGTGGCCAGGAGAAAGCTGTCTCACCTATCATAAAAGCACAGCATGCAGTAATCATAGGGGGCTACTGTTCAAGACAAAGCCATGAACTCCACTTGTAAGAATGTTCTGGGCTATAATTCTGAAGAACGCATTTATTAGCAAACTCCTGGTTTTATAAGCCGCAAATCAAGACACAGCTCCCTTCAGCACTCAACTTGGCTTTATGAATCATGAGCCCTGCAGTGCATTGCCATGAGACTTTGCTTTACAAATAAAACTGTTTGTTCAACAGCAGAACACCCCAGTTCAGCCTTCTCTTTCCACAACTGCTGCTTAGTCTCAAACCAGAATGAAACAGCTCTGGAATTACACATGCACTTAATATCCTCTTAGTATCTACCAGATTTAGTATAAAAGCATCACGGTGAGTTTCTAAGTAAGTTTGACATCTGCTTAATTAAGCAACATTTTCAGTATCTGGCAACTTTGCAAACTAGGCAGCTAAGTAAAACAGGTCTAGCTCAGAGTCAGTCATGTGATTTTTTTTTTTTCTTTTTTTTTGGGGGGGTGCTAGAGGTTTCCCAGATATCCCTTATTTCAAAGCAGGAAAAAAAAAACAATGGCCAGCTCTGTACCAAACCACAGGTCAACAGATTTCAATGGTCCAAGGTTAAAATTGGCCTCCAGCTAGCTGCACAGACTTATCCCACAGGTATTAAACAGGAAACTTTTAAAGCTTAAAAATAGTTACAGTTATGTGACTTATTCTTGTAGAAGGATTTTTATCATGTACATGAAGACTAGAAGCTTTCCTCCTTTGAAATGTTTAACACTTCCTCTGTAGCACAGCAAGTCTGTGTTTTTCTCCCTTGCACGGGCTGTGGGTTGAGTTTTGTTTTGCTGTTTTGTCCTTTTTTCTTTCACAAATCAAGCTGTCAGCAGCATGGGAAGTAAATCTGTAACTGGGACACGTAAGAACTCTGTTCTGAGACTGCATCGCTACCCCCAGTAAAGTCACCCTTGGAAACAAGAGCACTTGAGAATATCTTAGCACACAGTGAAAGGCTTTTCGCTCTGGTTTATTTAGCTGAAAAGGAAAAACATAATTCAATTAAAAAACCCCAGAGATTAGAGATGCTAAAAGTATGTGGTCTCTGCTGAGCTTCCTGGTACTGCAGGCCACAACCTCTAAAGAGCACTGTGTTTGAATATCCGCTTTGGTGGGGACAACGCTTTTGGGCTGGGAGATAAACCTAGTTTTCTTGACTGATATGAAAGCTAAACAATAATATATGCTCCTCTCCTACTACCACAACCACTCCCAAAGCTAAGGGAGTCCAGCCCAATACCAAAGGGCCATGCTGAGCACAGCTGGTTGCTACACGAATTGCTTTAGCCTGCCATTAACTTCTGCCTCTGCTCCTTACTCACTGCCCTGTATCACGGCTAGTAGCTGTACTCTCCACATGTCCAGCCTCCATCCCCAGCAGATCCATCCCATCTGTCCCCAGATGCCACATCTAGCCACCACTTCCCAGGTGGCCCAGCTTACCTAACCTCGATCTCCTGCTGAACCCTGGAGCCTGTCTCCACTGTCAGATGCACCATGCTCAACCAGCCTAGCTATGTAATTACCAGTGCAGCTGCACAGCCACCAACCTGCCAGTATGCATGTGGCAGACCACTTCTTGGCAACTATTAATCATATATTGCATAAGAAACAGTCCCTTAACGCAGGGTAGTCTTTCCACTCCCGAACCACGTAAAGGACATAAAAGCTTTTGGCCATGCAGAAAAGTGAACAAAATGAGCAGTAATTAACTCTCATGACTACAAAGGCTAACAACTTCAGCACTTGCAAAGGGGATCAGAGGCAGCTGAGCTGAGAAAGAACTGTAGCAGAACAAGTATTTGCCTGGGAGCAAGCACTGCCAGAGTGCTTATTTTAGAATGAATAGTCATCTTAGTTAACTAGAGCTAACTACTGAACAAATAGGTCACGTTACAGCATACTGAGGTACACTAGACCCATCCTTTGATCTACTGACTGACAGACTTACTGCAGTGTTCTTTTTTTCAGAAATTGAAAAAAACCCCAATTTATAGCTGGTTCTGTTTTTTGGTACAGTCTTTTCGCACGTTAATAGGAACAAAACAGGAACCTAAAATGGACTTACTCATTGCAGCATGAGATATTTACATTCAGTGCGAGCATGCGGTTTGCAAAGAAAAAACAGAGCAAGCAAATTAAAAGCTTTTCTGTAAATCGACACGTGTGACTGTTAACCCCTTACTCGTATCTCTGTCTGGACAGGCAAGCTTTGGTGCATTACATGCCCTTGTCGTTTCTGACCTTTTAACACAACTGCAGCCTCTCAGCATCAGGATTTGGCCTGCTGTTCATTGGCATACTATGTAGCCCGCCACACCCTACGGGCCACTTAAAATACCAGTGTGGACAATGAATGACTCCCATGGTTTTCAAGAACCAGGGGAAGAAAGATGGTTTTTTGGGAGTGTTTTTTAAGGCAGCCAAAATCCATCCTGAAAATTACAAGTAAAATGTGTTCCGATTATCACCATGCAAGTAAACACATCTCATCTGGAAACACACATGAGTAAAAGTTTCTTTATTACATGAACTGCTTTACAGTGATCATAAACTCAAGGGATTTGACAGGGATTAGAGATTCACTTGTCAGCTGTTATGTCCTTTAATAAGCTTCTTAGCATCTATACTGACAGAAGCAGCGTGTCCCCGATTTAGCAAACCAGTCTATCTCTCTCCAGATTTCACTGCAGCTCTGGAGGCCTGGAAATTAAATGCAGTGAGTCTTCTGCCCCCTTTAGGGAAATAATCTACTAAATAGATTTTCTTCAGACCCGGCTTTTGTAGAATGGACAATAAAAGTATTAACTTAATTTCCAGGAGCCACACAAAGTGTGTGTGGCTCTTCATGCTCTATTGAGGAGAAATTCACGAGCGAAAAACCTGTGTTGTGCTCTGCCATGTCCTGTTCTTGTACCTCCTGCCTTAGTTCAGGTCCAAAGCAAGCTTCTTCCTCAAGGTTTATTCAGCTCGGTAAGGATGGCTTGCTTGTAAAGCACTTGACAGCAGCTAGGGGTTCTCTGCCACAGGCAACGCAGCTGCTGACCATCTAACCCAGCCAAGCCATCTTAATCCTTGTTTTGCACTCTCACCTGTAACACGGAGATGAAAAAATTCTTTCACCTTTCCAGCTAAATATTTTTCTACTTTTTAAATTATACGATCCTTAGGACAGAGGGTTGACCACATGCTTATCCAGAACCAAGCACAAATCACCCTTTGCTTTAATTCTGTGGGATCTCTGGATAAGAATCACCCCCTAAGATGTTAAACGGCTCTTGTTTAACAGCATTTTTAAAGTTCAAACCAAATGTAAAGCTGACCAGGCAGATTCTCACTTTGGACCCTTAGGTTTACCTGGTTTCCATCCTCCTGTCCTTCTATGCTCTGGGCGATTCCAGGCAAGTTTCTTGCTGGTCTCTTACAACTGTTTTGTGCCATCTTACACTGCTGGAGCCATGCAAGTAAGGAACTGTAATAACAATACTAACTGCTCAGCTTTGACAGGACATAGCTATTTTTACTGGATTACTTTTCTGGCACAGCACTTAAAGCACCAAATGATTTGACACCTGTAATTTTATACTTGGAATAACACAAGGTATTCATACTTCTTTTGTAATGTAAGATAAAAGCAAACACTACATATGTTCTCATTCCAGTGCTGCTGTCTGGCAGCTATTTGCCTAAGGAAAAAAAAAGTACTGTTACATTACAGAATATGTGGAAAAGTAAAAGCTATGGAAAAGAAATCATTAAATAGCTAACTTATTCCCCTGCTAGCACTAGACTGCTCCCTGCAGCAGGTTTCAGAGTGTTTTGTCCAGTCTGGTTTTACAAGTTTCACATTACTTTCATTTGTATCTTTAATACAGCGCTGAGTTCAATGTGGTTTGGTGCTGCTTATTTTCCTTGTCTTTCAACTAGAAGACTCAGTGTTAGACCAGCTGTTCATATAGAGTCGGCTCCAAAACTACTGAAAAAAATCTGGACTCTTTCCACTGACTTCAACAGGCTTTGGATCAGGCTCACAAAAAGACGGTGAATACATTTCATGTAAGACTAAGCAGGCTACAGTCAGCTAAGTATAAAGAGGATTAGCTGTGTACAATCCAAAGGCATATTACTCTGTGTGCTTCTGAAACAACTGGCTAACACACTTTCGCTTTCACAGAGAGAAAGGGCCAGGTTCGTTTCTGTTGCACTGCCACCAAGTCAACACCACCATGCCAGGAACAAATTTAATCTGGAATCTGCCCAGTTAGCCTCATTACAACTGGGATTTTCCTAAACTGGAGGTGAGGGAATTTATTTTCTAAAAATGCACAAACAATAAGCAAATGCTTTCTGCTTTCCAGTTGAAGTTTAGGTCTTTAGAGAGACCCCTATGGAATAAGTATCAGGTCAAACACAATGGGTTTTGTCTCCTTCCCCTGTCAGGTAAGGATGGACCCTCTTTCTTCTTCAGAACCTGAAATGGGTCATATTTGGTTTAAAATACACATACTTAGACCTTCACTTTCTGTCACCAAAACAGATGGGCAGCCCCAAACCGCTAATTTGCGCATATTTTACAGAGCACTGATACTTCAACACACACACACACTGTGTATGCTTTGAGTGCACGACTTCTGAAAGCTAGAATGCCTTTTATCAGGAATTATTTTATCAGTAGGGGATTAATTCTGAACAATACAATCAAACGAAGACAATGGTGCGCAGTTATTCTTCCCACCCTTTCAAAGTTTACAGCAAACTGTGTCAGAGTTAGTGATGTTCTCAGCCGCTGAGAATGCTTTAATCAACCAGACTTTTTTTTCTGCTCCCTCTGTTCCCTACTGACAGGGGACTTCATGGCACTGCTTTGTTGTACAATGTGTACAGTTATAACCTACGCTAAAAGTATGCCATTAATGAACGAACACTGGGGGTGTGTGTCAAGCAGATGAGAATGTTCTTTTGATCTTCTGCGCTCCACCACTGTGGCAGACGGATGTCTAAATTGCTTTATTAATGCGCTGAAGTCTTCCATCGTTTCTCAAACAATACTGAAGGAATAATCAGAATTTCATCGCGTTTTGATTTTCTGCTCTTCCAGCTCAAATCTAGCTGGATGTTATGCAGTAGGGAAAAAACTAATGTTTTTATTTATTTATTTATTTATTTATTTATTTTCCAGGGGGTTAGGAGGATTATATAATGTGCTTGACACTCTCTGAGGCAGCCAACAGAAGCTTCTCAAATTTCTGTTTAATTTCAAAGCAGCTTCCACACAATATGGGAGTTGTATCTAGCTTTAGGTACAATTTCAAAACTAGTTCAAGGGAGCAACTTTTTTTGAGGATACCTTAGAATAAGAATAAGCATGTTTAAAAAGCATAGCGGTTTCTGAACATGATGATAGCAATGCTTTTAGCCTCCAACATATGAATAGCTAGGGAAAAACAAATAACCCAACTGGTTTGGGGCCACAGAAGCATACTAAAGAAGGTTTATATGCAATTGCCTGTAAGACCATGACATAGAAAATCCTTGATAACCCTTCTAAAAATATGATTCTTATGTGGTGGTGTGACAAAAACTGTGAATCCACCCAGATTTCCCCAGGTTGAATGACATAGCTATAAATGACAAGGAGGAGAGAAAAAGAGGCAAAGTAAGGCCTCTGTTCTGTAGAAGAAAGAAATCAAACTACCACTTCACAGGCACCTAAGCTGATCTAACAAGTCACTGTTGCAAAAGTGCGAGGTCAAGTCTCTCAATCTCCCAGCCTCCCAACTGCACTTGCAGCAGCTCAGGTACTTCTCTGATCCTTTACCTTATATCTGTCATTTCGTCAGCTGATTTACCTCGTTATTCCAGAGTAAGCTATCCACCTTTCTGCTATTTTTCTTCCAGGGTAATAGGTCAAAGTGGCTAATAGAGGGATCCAACACATGCCAGAACCAGTGCAAGGTAAGCAGCAGAATGACCAAGAGCAAGGACTGCTGGGAGGGCAAAGGACTGGGGACTGCCGCCTCTCTCTTCTGGTGGTAGCAAACTGTGAAATTGTCTTAGGGTGTCTCAAGGAAGCACTGTCTTAGTGCAGGGACGTGTAATTAGAAGGGAAGGGGGACTTGAAGGGAGAAGTGGAACAAGTATGGGTCCTGATCATTGTTGCTTTGGAGGACTGTGGATATAACTATGCAAACTGGAGGGGTAGGAATCCCATATGTCTGCAGAGGATTTCATGGGTAGAAAAAAGTATGTGCATATGCAGCAGCTGCAGCACACCCAGGACCCAGGGGATGTATAATCTATGTGCAAATAACTGCGTAGTACCCCCATGAAAGCATGGGGCTGACTGCACAGTCTTAGTAGCTGCACAATATGTCTACATTAAGTCTGCTGTTTCTGAAAGGTTTTCCACTTACTATACATGGCTGGACAGCACAGCACACACACAGAGCTGCTCCTGCTAGGCTGCTTCATGTTCTGTAACTGCAGTGCTAATGTCCAGAGTTTCCAGACATGCAGCAACTAGTTCAGAAGTGCCTGCTCCCTACAGCTATGAGACATCCGGAAAGCCCAGACAAATTTATGAAGTCCTCAGAATGCCTAAATGTGATTTCCAGGTGGAAAGAGTAAATGTGTCTGGGAAAAGGAAGCCTGCAACATCCAGAAAGTCCTTTGCTACCTGTAGAACAGCAACCATAGGACAACAGAAGTTTAGGAATGCCTGTTCTCATGAACTGAAGGCAAGGCTGGAGCTCAAGTCTCAACTTCTTCACCTGTCTTCTCTACTGACTTGATTTACCATAACTCCATTTCACATGCTCTCACACAATGGAAATATGAGAGGTGTCTTGCAGTTCAGCTTCACAAATGTTTCCATTACTGTGGCCATTACAAGAACTGCATAAGGAACTTACTTCAGGTCTAGACACCCGTGAAGAAACTAACTGTAAATGAATAAGAGGCTATGCACTAATGTGAGAATTCACCCTTTTCTCTCCTTTATATGGCGTTGGCTTATAAAATTAATTACTTACATACCTCACAGAGACACAATACTTAATTAATATTTGTTAAGTGCTTTGAAATTCTGATGGAAGACATCATACTAGTGTGCATTATGACTAATACAGTGTAAAATTGATGCCAGCAGTGTTGCTCAAGCAGAATGCTGGAAGGATATCTATTCAGTTTCTCATTTAAAAAGGGGAATGGAGATGAAGAAAGTTTAGGAAAGCATTTTAAAACTCAGTTATCCTAAAGGGAAAGGGAGAACTGGGGAGGAGAGGAAGTAAAACAGTTTTCAGAGGAATTTACGTGCAGTGTGCATTAACTCCTGCAAAGTCAGAGAGTAAGCACCTACAGCAAAATCCTGGCTCCAGTCAAGTACATGGAAAATGTTTCACCAACTTCAGTGAGGTGAAGATTGTTAGCTTTTGTCATAATTTCCAAGAGATGCATCCAGCATCCCATACGCAGGTTTGCGACTTTGCACAGTTGCTTGTTTACAGTTTACGTTCAGGAAATAACCTCATCAAGCTAGGGCATGCTCACCATGTAAAAGCAACTGCTTAGCTTCTAATCATCTTTCTACTACATCCCACATTTGCAGTAAATCTTTCCATCCTGTTAATGAATTTGGACCTGAGCTACCTATTTAAGTTGGTGGCAAAACTCCAATTAAATGGAAGCAGTGTGGAGATTACTGTAGATTTTGTAATAAAGATGGGAAGAAAACACCCTGTGTTTTAGCAGTGGTTGTAAATCATATACACCCCTGGAGTTCAATTAATTTACTCAGAAGCCCATGGAATTTGTAATTAATTCCTGACTGGAAAAAAAAGGAAGTAACAGAAATTCACACAACTTATTTTTTCAGAATTAGTCCTCCATACCTAGTAGGATAAAGATTGGGAGAAACTTGCTCCTCACCACTTCTGGGTAAGGCAGAGTTTTTGAGCACATTTTTGAACTGGAAGCTTTGCACCTGGGAGACTCGAAGGAGAAAGTCTATGAAGACCAGCAGGTGATAGGCATCAAAATTTGAGAGAAGGTATCTGGGAGCTTCTAGTATTAAGGGGAGTCATTTTACAGCAGGAATCTATGACTACTTTAGGTAGGAAACTAAGTGAAAATGTGCTAGGATACAAGTTTTGATTTATTTTAATTTTTTTAAAAGGATTGAATTGTTATTATACACTGTTATCGGGTATATATGGGGCTCTTGGTAAGCTATTACTTGCCTTATTCCAAGTGGTGTGTGATGGTTTCCACTGAGTATCTCTTAATGTACTCCTTACAGCACAAAGAATCTTAGAGTTACTATTTATTGTAAACCATCTCTTAAGGTAGGCTTTCCAACTATGCTACATGTAGAGAAATGTTTACTACAGCAAACCAGCATTTCTAAAGCAGCTTTATGTCTATGCAATTGCCTAGACTAAATGTAATGATAAAGTTGCATGTAGCAACCTTCCCTCTTCACTTGTGCTAGTATGCTGTGTCTTTCTAACTGTACTGCAGGCTCTGAAGCATGTGGGTTTTTAGTTTTCTCTGTCAGTGCTTGTACAGCTGTGTCCACAAATGTACATATCCAGTAAAACCCAAGGAAATGTTCCTGGATGCCGGGATTAAGCTTAGATAGCTGCAGCTCTAATAACTCACATGCAGTTCTCTGCTTTCTATTTAACAGAGGATTTTCATAAACTTCTTGCAGCAGCTCATGCTGTAGCTCTGACAGTTGCTTTCCAGTCCTAGTGAAATAAGCAACATCGTTGTTCCATCTAAACTCAGTAGTCAAAATGGGTTGGTGTATGACCTACATCATGTTGCAGCTCTCTGGATCCCAAGGACAGACGATGCTAAGGGGCCAAGGCAAAAATTCAAGCCTAAAGCTTTTATTGACCAAAAGTTAAATGCCTGATAGTTGAACTCATGTGAAAACAGTGCCGTGTCACTTGCTTAGACAGATAGGCTGTGTCTCCTTCTTCTGAATACTCATTCATAACATACTTACTGGACAAGTCCCATCAAAGATGGCGAATGTTTCTTTAGTCTGCCTTTATTACGGCTGGACATAATGGTGGGCAGGCAGCATAGAGGAAAAATGATTCTGTCTACTGCTTGGCAAGGCTGCTTTCAGGGAAGGCCACTGAAAAGATGCTTACTGTGTGTTTTCAAGAAGTCTAATTTTGTGGAAGGGCCAGAAGAAAATGATACAGTAGATCAGAGTATGTCAGTCAAAGACCTTTAGTTAGTGATGTCTGCATTGAGCTGACAAGACCAGAAGGACTTTTTAAGACAATACTGTTCCTCATTTTAAGACTTCAGAAAAAACACAATGCTGCTAAATAAGGTATTTCATGGCTTGTTCTCCTCACTGTGTGTCCATCTACATTATGCTTGATTTTTTTTACCTGCCTAGCTCTGGCTTTCTCCTATTGGCTTATACTTTTTCCCAGTAGACTGAAGAGCAGCCCAGCAGCAATCTCTAAAAAACCAAACCTACATGGAAAGCATCTGAATTGCCTCTAAACCTCGTCACTCTTACCTAGCATGCTTTCCAGAGTAGGTTCTTGCAGTTCTCTAATCTTCTAACTTACGTTTCTGTGCCTGGTTTTAACGTTAACACTACTTTCATGGTTCTGTTATGCCATGAACAGGACACAAATCCCTGCTTTACTGTTAATTTGTGTCTCTGGCAAGACTTGTATTCCTTCTACTGACAACCTGCCAAAGTGAACTTTTGTTAGGCAGTCTAGTCACCCTGTATCTACAAATGTCTCTGCATTCTGAGTATCTTCTAATTTTCTCCTAAGTTCCCTACATACATTTCCCAGCCTCAGGTGAATGATTTTTCATGTTGCATTAAAATGAATGTTGTTCAGATGAGCATGTCTTTTCAAGCAGTCCAGATCTCGGTGTACCACCCTGTGTTTATACCTTCAATTTGTGGTGCTCATCAACAGCATGCAACCAGTTGTAGAGACTCCTGTAGTGTGCTAAAAGACTGGAAAACACTGGTCTGAGGTCTTTGGGACTGTGTTAGACTTCTGTTGGATCAAACTTCCCTATGGATATTCCTGTTCCTTATGGGTCTTCCTTCTGGGGGAGTTCAATACATCAATTTCTAGTTATTTTAATGCTAGACTGATCTCTCTTATAATTACTGCTGGCTGTATCTACATCAGGAATAAGTACAGGTCTGTAAATCAAAATGCCTGATGCTGAGGGCTGTGTTCCCACTACGTGGGTTTTGTGTGTGTGGTTCATTTAGACTAGCTCTTGCCTGCTGTCATGGACTTTCCCACCTATGACCTGTGGAGGGTGTCAGGCGTTCTCCCGTGGTGCAGCCTCTGGTGGTCCATCTGAAAACTTCAAGTTCAACTCAAAGTGCAGTACATGGAGACAATCTGCTTCAAAAGCACAGTCTTGGCTCTAACTCATTTAACATCATCAAAGTGAGAATCTACACTAGTGCTGGAGCATAGATCAACACCTGCCAGACAGACTGGGAGATTACTGCTGCCATTAATGAAGTTAATCCGCATCTGGAAAAGGCACACAGGTATGTGGAAGATTTCTACCTCTTTGTTAGTTAATGGGAGAAGCTTACAAAGCCATTCTTCAAAGCAGATATGGCTACAGATATGAAAAGGGAAAACATTCCCAGTTCCCGTGCCTCCAGTTTGATCTATGAGAGGTCTAATAACCTGATGGCAGAATCCATTTTTAGGTAATGGATAATTTGGCTTACTATGTTTAGTGTAGTGATCAAATTAACAGCAGGAATGACTTTTTATTTGGTGTAGGGAGGGGTGAGAAAGGCAGGGCAAAACCCTCCAAATTATCTGCTGTGTACTGAGGATATGCAGAGTACTCTGAGACAGCTCCAGAACAGGGACTATGTATTTTAGCTGGTGGTATGCTGTGCAATCGCTTAATGAAAATATGTAAATACCAAGAAAAGCAAATTACTCTGCCCTGGTGGAAGGGGGCGGGGTTTTTAAATACAACTGTTATTACTGCTGTGCAGTTATTAAACAAAAAAACACCACCTCCACCCCACCAGATGAAAGTATTCTATCACTTAACTAAAGACACTCTAATACCAGAAAGCATCCCTGAAACACACTTAAAAGCAAATGTCAGTGTAAGTAGCTGGTGATGCTTTTCAAGTTCCTCATAACAGGGAAAAGCCTAAGAAGCAATGCTAAACTGACAACTGGAACCGTGTTAGTAAAATTTCAAATTTTCTTGTGTATCAGGTAACTTTTCAGAAGTACACTCTCAAATAGTTTCTATTCCTTATGATATGCTGAGTAGAAAAAAGACTGCATCTTCAAGAGGTTAGCTCCCACACTAGCTTTATGGTCATGTAACTTCTGCTTACTTCCAGAAATTGAGAAACAATACAGCCTTTTTCTGCAACCTCCTCAGTTATGCAAAATCACAGTTCAAAACTGTAGACTGAGTCACCAACAGCATTACAGACAAACAGAAAAATCCAGCTAAGTCCCTTTTTTCCCTTTCCTGTCCCCCTCGCTTGAATATGCAAGTATTTCAAGATCAAGTGTTCACGCACATCAGTTGTTGGACTTCTGTTTCTGTGGCACTTGTACAGTTGGGAGTTGGACAAGCGGTGAGGTGTCTGCACAAATGTAGGCTAGAGCTGATGCGGCCTTCAGATCTCTATCTAGAGCTCCCTCCTAATTCTCAGAATAACCACAAGTTGGGCTGCCACCAAATCATCCTCGGAGCTGCTCTGAGGGCTGTGCTGCAGACTAGGTAAGGTAGTTCAGGCAAGTAAGAGAAACTGCTGTGCAATAACAATGCTTGCATGGAGCTATGTTGTTTAACAGATAAGTTGCAGTCACCTGTGCTGGCTATACTGTGGCAGGTATAAAAGAAAGGTCAAGTGCCCTAACAGACACATTGTTAGGGAGGGCATGCCTGGGCCTGTCTCTTTGTGCAACACTTAAGGTGCCTTAAGTGTAGTGAAAACAACCCCCAGCATCAGCTCTTCCTCCTGCTCAATTTTATGTTGTGATCACAGCTGCAAAAGTAAGGATGTTATTTTGCTCCTTTTGCTCCTCTGGCATTGAGTCAAAACCCAGAAGTTTGTATTAGAAAAGTGGCCTGGAAAGTACTATATTAACAGACATGTAAAGCTTCTGACTTCTGGGGAATAAACAGCTTTGAAGTAAAATACATGCATCAATAATCCATGCACACTTCATTATTTTCAGAACTGCAATAGCAAAGTACTAAGAAAAAGCTGTAAGATAGTAATGAAGGGTTTGGGTTTTATTTTTTCCTTTTAATCCTGAAAGCTCCTTATCTCCATTCTCCATGTTTTTTTTTTTCATTCAATTTACAGTGGTCTAAATTAAAGCTAATCTAACAAAAAAATTACACATTAAGTTTGACTAACCTCTTCACCACCCTCTTGATGAGAATCCTTTCCTACTCAGGGGAATAAATGCAACAACTTTAAAATTCCTACATTGCTTGTTTAAGATAACTTTTCTTTGCACTTTGTCTGATTTGAATTTGGCTGAATTTTTGGATATTTCAGCACCTTAAATTATTATGTTGAGATAGTGAGGGCAGCAATTCTTGTCAAGTCTTAACTAAGACAAAATGATCTCTAGGCACTAAGCTGCCAGAAAGGCAGTATTTTGTTATCTGTCACCATGCACACATCTTTCTCTACCACACCCCCAGTCAAGTCTGAGAACCCGTAACACGGGCTACTGCACAATATGAAACATCAGTTTACTGCTCAATTTTGAGTCAAAGCTTAGACTTAAAACAAAGAGTAGGTGTAGTTTAGCACTGTATTTAAGTGCAGCTGTGAGTTGCTGCTGGAAGGGGTGCTCATGCCCCTTTTCCCTCCCTTCTGTTGGACTGTGCAGCTGCAGTGTATGCCATGTCCAGAAAGCCGTGATGCACTGGAAAAACAACTTTTTAAAAGCCAGCTGATCCTTAAACTTGATACAAGAGGTACAGCACGATGTACAGCTGGGCAGTAGAATAGGGCCATCTTGCTGTCACAGCCTGCTATTACTCCAGTCTGTGAGGCTGGCCTAAGGGGGGAGCCTAATTTTTTTTGTTTCAACACTTCGGTTTATCAAAAACAGGCTCTAAAAGAAGCAATCCATCCCACTCTCATACCTCATGCTATATGGTCCCTTCTTGCACTTTAAGAGTTCATGTGAATCAGCAGAAAGTAATTGATTTGAGTCAAAACCAACTAGGCTGGGAGGCAGGAGGAACTAGAGCCTCACCAGTAAGAAGGAATAGGGGAAACCTTGTCTGTTGTAGTGATGAGAATAGTCTTAAACTGGAGAGTTTCAATTTTTAGAGAAAGAAACATAGCAATTCCTTTTTTTCACAGTGTCAGAATATTAAACATGCTCAAGACAACTTGATCACTTCTCAAGTTGTACCTGAACGGCAAAGCAAACCTGACGGTAGTTTTCTTACTATGTGGATGGGTTACTGCAACTGACTTGCTTTACGCTTGCCTCAAATTTCCACTAGCTGTGCTTCTGCCACCGGGTTTTCCAGAGCGCAGAGTACTGTGGGCCTGCACCCATTTTAAACTGTACCTCAGCCCAAGGGATGTTATCTGCCATGGCCCTCTGTGCCTGTTGGCCATGGGGCAGAAGCGATGGCACCCCATGCCTCCTCCACCTCAAACCCACCCACATGGGAGCTGGCAGTGCTCCCTTGGGCTGCACCATCTCTGGAAACGATATTTAAGTGGGTAAAACCAGCCTTAAAGGAGCAGGTCTTTACAGCAGCTTGACTATTTTCTGTGTATCTGGCTTTGTAGATTGCTAGATAAATTTGCCTCGCATCCCACTTCTAAAAGCGGGTGAGGTGTATTTGAAGTGCAATTACCGTTAACATGGTCCTGGTAATCGCGCTGTGAGGTGATGTGTGTGTAATTACTGCACTCGTTCATCCTCTTACGGGTCCAAGACTCCTCGCTTAGCAGGCCTGTGGCCACCTCGCTGCACAGCTTCCCTCACCGCGATGCCACCCGGTTAGTGCCTCTGTTTTCACTCCTACCGCCTTTGTAAGTGTCTGCTGTTCTCCGTAGCCAGTGCTCCCTTCACAGAGCCGCCGCAGCCCTGCCGGATCTCCCCTGATGCAAACCCAGCCCCACGCCCCCTACCCGCCCCCCCCGGGGCACCGACTGCCCCACAGCCCCTCCCGCGCCGCGGCCGCCATTTCGTGCAGCGCCGAGCCCGCCGGTTGTCGCGGGGGGCTCACTCGGGTGCCCGCGGGGAGGGGGCAGCCGGGCCCCGCCCTAACGGCCATAACCGCGTCCCGAGCTCGGCTGCCCATCCCCACTCACGGCAGCGGCGGTTGGCGGAAGGGCTCACGCGTGGGCCGTGGGGGCCGCCATCGTGGCTGCGATGCCGGCGTGGCGTGGCAGGGGGCGCTGCGAACGGCCGCGGCTGAGGGGAGGGGAGGGAAGGGAAGGGGAGGGTGTCGCGGCGGCGCTGGGCCCGCCTGTGTTTAAACCGGGGGGTATCTGCTGAGGGTCCCTTCCCTCTCTCCTCGGGGGCAGGGCTGGGGATTTCTTCGGTCCGTGCCTCGCCCTTTTCGCCGGAGGTGGCGAGTGTCCTGCAACCGTGGCCTCGGCTGTGGGAAAGAATTGGGGGAAACCTGTGAAGAGACGGCTGAGGTTCCCAGCCTGCTGCCATGCGAAGTGCAGGCCTCCCTGTAACCCAAATCTTGTCAGCTCCGTACTGATAATCCAAAACACACCTGAATTTGCTGCCTTGTTCTGAGATCTGCTCTCTTTTGTGGTGGTTTGTTATTTTTCCAGGCCAAGCCTCAAACCAAGGGACACCATACAAACACCCTTACGCATTAAAATAAAATTGAAAAACCCAACAGAATTTCTGTAAGCATCTTTCCAGCAACCCCCAAAGAAAACTCTCTGCATCTAATCCGATGGTCTGATTCCGTACACTGATATGCATATTTAACTTAATTACTGCTGTCTTTAGCTTATCATTTTCATTCCAAATTTATCCCTCATCATTGTACCACATAAGCTGATGTCCCTGTCAGAGTTTATTTAAGCAGGCTGTCCAGAGCTGTCACTGAACTCAGCACTTAGGCTGTAGCATTTGTAAAGTGTGTGTGAGTGCTGCTAGATTACAGGATCCTGAGCCTTGGCTGGCAGTTTTGATTCATCTGAAATTAAACGATGAGTGTACCAATAATTTCAGAGTGTGTTCCACTGCTGTTTATTAGTGCATCATACCTGCTTTGATATTTATTGTATGTGCTTCCTGGCTGAGGAGTTGAATCAGGCATTCTTCTCAGGCCTGTTGCCAAGTCAGTTTGTTCTCTTACCCAAGTAGTTTCCAGTTTATTTACACTTTTTGGCTTACCATTGTGGTTTAGTGGAATATTATCTGCTATTGAATTGTCCCAAATAAAACTGTTGCTTCCTGTGGAGGGCTTCTAGTGGTTGCCAGTCAACTCATATCGTCAGAATGATGATTACATTATTTTGCATTGCTTAGTTGTTCCTGACAAAATAATTGAAAGGTTGCTAGGTTGTAGCTGAAGCTAATTAATACATCTGCTTGCTAGGACTTGTAACACTCATGGTACTGCGGAAGGTGAGAGTGGGGAGAAACATGGCGTGGAAAGACAATCAGGAGAACAAAAAGATGTGCAGGTATGACCAAAAAATAGACAATGAGAAATACAGGACAAAAAAAGGGAGCGGGTGGCCCAGCCTAGTGGGAACTCTTCCTACGCTTCTAAGAAGCCCTGTTAAGAGGCTGTTTTGTATGCAAAGCTGCAGGTTTTTTAATCTCTCTTTCTCTCTGCCTGCCTTTCCGCTAACATCCCTTCTCTGTGGGAATCGGTCGCCTTTACCTTCAGGGGTGGTCTGACTCCTACATATCTAATTACTCTCTGAAAAATCTATTTCATACGTTTCAGACCTGAAGAAGGATTTTGAGCCAAAAGCTTGTCCACGGTTCCAGCTATGCCTGTGTTGGCCTAACTACCCCTGCAGGCCTTCTCCTTGTAATTTTGCAATGAGGAAAGCTATACAATATCCATCCAGTTTTGGTGATGTTTTATTGGTATTGAAAGGTTACTAGTTATTTATAGATACTCTCTCTGCTATTTACATATGGAAAGAGAAACAGACTGTGTAAGACATAGATACACCAGTAGAGCTATGTCCACACTGGGGGCTATTTGCTGCTGCTTCTTCCAAGGTTGGCATTTCACGCTGCCGACTGTCACCACCATGGGGACCCTAGCTTCTCTTGCCATGCCGGCCGCTCATCTCATGGCCACAAACGGCTCCTCCAGAGCCCGTGTCTCATTCCACCTCTGGAGGAACCACTCCCCCCACCCCCCCATCTTGACCAGGTCTGGAGTTCAGTTAAATGTTGGGTTTGTTATCTAGCCACCTGAATAAATAAACAAACCTATGGCAGAGCAAGCTCGAGAATGTATACAGGAATCAAACAGCAAGTAGTGACCTGACTGGTTTAAGCTAATGTAACTCCACGGTGTGGTGGAAAGAGGCAGTTGTGCCCTCCTGTTTGGCTGCATGTTGCCACTCCCACCTGGTTTTGGGAGCTGATCCATCTGGAAAGTAGGGTTTTTTTTATTTTTTTACAAGGTTACTTATGAGATCAGACAGGTCCCGCATCCTGTAGAACGTGGCTGTACAAATGCGAGCACTGTTACTGAATCCAAAGGCTCTGAGTTACATCTGCCTCTAATCGCTCCCATATGCATTCTTTCATATGTTCTGCTATTCGTTATGGTTTCCTATCATGTGCTAATTGATTCATTACTTCATGCTAAGCATACAGTCACGTGCTAGTCATTAGCAGTCCCATATGTTGAACTCATGATGTATATCTTTAAATGCCATATCTCCTGGTCTGCCAATCCTCCTTTATGCAATACCACACATAGGTTGCAGGCCTTCATTCATGCTTTGACGGACTTTAAACTTCCTGCTTGTTAGTCTTACATGTAATTCTTCAGTTACTCTCTGGAGCTCCTCCTTGTTGCAGTTGTGTAACGACTGTAATTAGAACTGCTGATACGTAGAACTGTGCTTTAGTCTGTGGTAATACAATGTGTTTGAGAGGGGAAGGAAAGAATTTTGAAACATCCTGTTGACATATTTGAAACATCCAGTGTAGTAATGTCAGAATAAACCCCATGTTCAGATGAAGTTATGTTAGACCATGGAAGTTTTGCACAAGTTAAAACTCCCTAACTGGCTCAGAAAATGTGACTCTGGAAAAGCAAATGGAGCTGGGAGGAGGCCAAGTGAGTTCCTGAAGTCTTGCTTGTGAGGAAGTTAACTCGTCAGAAGAAATGCATGGGAAAAGATGGAAAGAAGGGTGTATCACTCTTACAATCCCGACCTGCAGAATTTCAGAATAAAGAATTTAAGGAATCTAGAGCTGCATTGAATTTTTAAGTTTTATATGAAGAAGACAGACTACTTACGGTATTACTAGTTACACATAGCATGCCCCAAGATTTGCCAGAAACAGGTTGATTTGAACAGTCAGGTGCAAAAAAAATAGCTACTGATTTCTCCAGAGTTATTTCTACTTTGTCTGAGGTGAATGAGTACAGAATTTGATCCTTTGTACCTGTAGTCCCAATGTGACACAGTTTTAGGTTCTATCATAGTCTATGAATGCCCAACATCAGCATGGTACCGAATGATCTGTGGAATTCAGACCATCCTTATTTCATACACTGTTTATTGCAGGAGCTACTGGCCTAGGGGAAGATAGCTGCACCCTCCCAGGCTTTTATCTTCCAAGCCCTGAATGAAGCAGCTCAAAGTCCTGTTGCGTGTAGATAAGAAACAGCAAGTAAAGAGGCTGGGAGTAAGATCTGGGTAAAAAGTAGCTCTCCAAGGAAAAGCTAGTACTTATGCAGAGTATATTGTGGGCCAGGAAGCAATCCCTGTAGGAAGGGAGACAAACAGTCTTGAGTAAGATCTTGTGTAACACCTGGCCTGGGCTGTCCCAGTGGCTGCTTTCTGTATACTGCCTGCTTGGGGGAAGCCAGGCACAGAATGATTTCTTTTCCACTTGGCACTGCTGAAACTCCCAATTTCCTGAGCACGGACTCAGCCTGCAGCATAAACCCTACGGATGCAGCTGGGCGGACATGAGCACTGCTGATGTACTGGTGTCTGCAAGCCATTGCATGACTGGGCTCTGGGTAGTGCCTGGCTGGGGTGACCGCTGCGTGGGCTTAACCGGCATCTTGCACAGGTCCCCAGGGAGGTGTCAGCCCCTTGCCAGCCATGTGCAGCTTTCTTGGTGTTTTGTAAGCGAAAGCTCCCAGTCTTTCTGCTGCTGCAGCTGCTTCTGGCTATAGCCCGCCCCTATGGTGTCCTTATTGGATTCCTGGCCAAGGGGGTGTTGCTGCAATGATAGCGAGTGGTGCATTGATATGCTGGAGCTGCAGAGTGTTGTATAAGAAGGAGCTGCAGGCAGCGGAGGAGAATTAAACAGGATCACGTTTCTCCTCTGTGAGCTGAAGAGGTTAGTGACTATTACTTAATCCCTGCTAACTGTAAGTAGGATTTGGAAGCACCGCTTTCGTCTTCCGACCCCCCCCTCCACCCTTCGCAAGATTGCTTGCCACCAGCATTTCCCCCTCGGTTGTGAAGGAATGGGGGAGTCCTGCAAGTCACGTTGTCCTAGCTGCTCCAAAGACACCCACCACACTAGAGGGGACAGGCCAGCACTCCGGGAGGGGGGGAACAGAGAGAAAGAAAAAAGAGAAAAGGCCTTTGTTTGGAAGACTGTCCAAGGTGCAGGGAAGCGGAGTATTAGCTTGTAAATGATGTGGAAGTAGCCAAGTAGCATCATTGGTGGCCAGAGCACTGCATGGTGAGAGTGTGAGAGGTCATTTAAAATCTTTCCTACACAGTGTCTTCTGAGCTTGTTTTTAGAAGTGCTGAGCTCCCTCCGAATCCTGTTAAAATCCACGTTTACTGCAGGTGTTTGACACCCCCTTCTGAAAGAGCAGACCACTAACCTTGCTGTACCTCAGTTTACCCATGTGTGAAGTGGAGATGAGAATATTTTCCTCTTGTAAAGGAACGTGGTGGGGCCATATTCCAGACAGCCTTTGGTGGGAGAAAGCTGATTCTTATGTTCTCAGATACGGTACAAAATCCATGTGCAAAACACATTGACACTTTATTAATAATTACTTGATGCTCTAGTCACAGCTACCACCAATCTCTAACTATCTTAAAAAAACATGCATCAAGGCTCAGTCTACACACAGAGAAAAGACAGGCTCAGCCTTTATATAACTCTCCTGGCATTGTGCTGAATTTCCGTGTTGAAGCTTGTTCAAAAAAAAAAAACAGGGGTAGTGTTAATTAGGGCAACAGTTTATTGAGCTAATTTTGTGTGAAATAATTTTTATCAAACTCCTTGTATCGGTTTGCCAAATTAATTTTCCTGGAATGAGGATAGTCATTCAGCTGTTGGTTCTGTGATTACAGATGTGAACACAGAATGACACTGTGCCAAAAATCAATAACATAGCATTTGAGCATCTTTCTGTCATTTGTGTTGATAAATGGGAAAATAAAGACAAATCTGTTTCAATAATGTAAATCCAACTTGGAGTTTAATCTTCACTAAATAAAGAGCAATAGGTAAATATTTAAAATTATTTTCAGCACATATAATAAAGCCTTAGTTAAAGTCTTACTAAAAACTATGGTCACAAGCAGTGCACGCAACTTAGATATTCAGTAATTGATAGTAAAATATTAATGATTGATACAATTCTTACTATTGGATCAGGGAACTTCCCTTATACTGGAAGGCTGATGATTCTGGACTTGTCCTCCTGAGTTTACATGCACATGGTCAATAAACTTTTGTCTAATACCAACCTCACAGTTTCTTTAGACAGTGAATTGAGTTACTGTTTGTGAGCAACTGGAGTTTAAGTCAATTAAGTATGGTTTGTGTTATCCTTGAAGGAATGGCAACGCTTATTTTGTATAGCTAAAAAGGAGAATCAATCTTTGTAGTTTTCAACTTATTTTTAGTGTGCTCATTATTTTCCAAATTGTAGTTCTAACTGGATGTTTCAACACCCACTCCCCACCCCCCTAAAAAAACCCCAACAACCCCAAAAGACCACCACATTCAGCTCTGAGAGACTTCATTTTAAATGTTAAAGAGCCAAACTTTTTTTTTTTAATGAAGAACGTCTGCTGTATCCACAGACTTCAGAAACTAAGCTCAGCAGATGAGAACAGGATGAGAAAAGGGCCACTTTGATCTCTGCACTAAAAATGAATCGTCCTTGTCAAAACAAGTGAAGATTAATGGATAAATTAACTGACCAGTTTTCAAATTAAAACTGGAATAATTTCTCATCTTGCACTTGGGTGTCAAGACTTCAGTAAGATGCAGGAGTGGAATGCACATTGGCATTTTTGCTTTTTAATGATGACTCTGAAGTCACCTCAGTTTCATGTGGCTTGTAGAGAGGATATTGCACTGTATGCTATGCAGATTTGTTGTAGGAAGCTTCAGTGGGTGTTTTCCATTACCACTGGTCTGGTCCATGTAAGTTCTGTCTGTGCTGTCATCCTTGGCTAGGTAAGCACCAGTCAGGCAACAGGAGATAAAAACAAACCAAAACTGGGAAGAAGTGGAAAAACTAACAGAAAGAGCTTGGATAAATGTGATGAAGCAGTGTTTGCAGTGGGAGAATAACCCCAGGAAAGGAGTTCCTGTGTTTGACACAGTGGTACAGCAACATCAACATATGCAGACTGGAGATAACTCAATCATCTCTAATTTTCAGGCAACCGTAGATCTTTCTGAAGCTTGCGGGTAGTACTCAGTGTGGTAAAAGAACTTACATTATGCTCGTACTGCACTTTATTAAGTGAGGCGTCAAAAAGGTTGCTTCATTGAGAGGGGAGGGAATGGGCCTTAGGGAAGTAGAACAGTCTGAAAGCCAAGGCACTTAGCAGCTTAATCCTGTAGTAAAAAAAAAACAACCCTGAATGTGTACATGCCATGTTGTAACTTAGTAGAACAAAAGTTGCTGAGGGCCTGTCCCTCTCCTCTGGAGTTAGCCTTGAACCGTAGAAAGTGTTCTTATGCATGTAAGGCCAAACCGTTGGGCTTACATCTTGAAACTTTATAAAATAAATGCAACTGTAAAATATAAATATAAAAATATAAATCTACATTTGACATGTTTCTTCTCTATTAAGCAAAAAGAGTTTTGGCTTTTTGTTTAACTGAACTTGAGCGTTCCCTAGACTAATGTTTGCAACCCAGACAGAGCTCTACTGTGCTAATTAGAAAGTGTTGTAGAAAACACACCTGACTGGGAAAGATAATGAAATGCATTTGCTAATCCTGTTATTCCAGATGAGTGCCATCTACCACTTTAACAACACGAGTTCAACAGTTAGCATAAAAGAAATTTCTCCTTTTTTTTTTTTTCCTTCTTTCTTCTCATTATAGTATTATAAACCAGTTAGAAAGACGCTGTTCAGGGCAACTAACGTTCCTGTTACATTATAGTAACTATCCTAAATGATAAATTAAAGGCTGCACTACACTGGCTAATGAAGCAAGCCGGTCTCATGGCTCAAGTAGTGTTACTGTGTTTATTACTTTTCCCTCTTAGTGAAATGTGTAGGCAGAAAGGGATCTTTATTGTCTTGTTGTTGCCTTTGTTCCATGAACATTCTTGTTGTTCCTTTGTTACCTTTGTTCTGGAGAGGAAAGCTGCCAGAAAGAATATGGAATTATTAAATAATCCCATAATCCCTAAATAAGAGAAAGAAGTGGTACGGGATGTGAGGGGAAAAGTCGAGACCACAGTCATTCTAGCTGAAACACCATGGATGTTTTTTAGCTATGCTAGGAGCTTTGTGAACGTTTCTGTTGCTAGGGAGAACAGCCCTTAGTCAGTATTTACTGTCTTTTGCAGGCTCCGACATAGATTAACAACAGAAGACTGGTTAGTCTGTTATTTGATGATGAATTTAGAGACCGCGGTGGCTTGCTTGTACTTGTCTTTGGAGTAATTTGCTAATTTTTCTCAGGCATAGCACAACTGTGTGCAGCTGTAAGTGGGATCAGCGTGTTTGTATAGATCTCTCTAGGTTTAGTCTTGGTGACAGATAGAAATATATAAAGGACTGAGAATTTTTTTGTCCCCATTAAGTCAGATTCATAAAATTTGGATAGAGAAGGCAAATTAACTCCTGACTTCTGTCTTCTTCTAAAGCTATGATTCTCTAGTGGCAAAATTCCGTGAGGAACTCACAGGAAAGGATTAAGATGGATTCTGTACTGGTGACAATTCACTGTTAAGTGATGAGGCTATAAACTAGAGTGGTACACTTCTGGCATTGGAGGTGACTATGGGCTTTGTCCGCTTTCATTCTTGGTATCCAATATAAGACAGAGTAGGCCTGTTTTTTACACTAGTATGGAGTACTTGAATTTGCAGTCTGAGTAACCTGGAGTGCAGTCTGTTAGAAACAGCCCTGAGATGTCTTACATTCATCATCCAGAAGTCAGGATAACCAGTACCGGTGGCTGCTGGAAGTATTTGCTCCGGGAGACATGTTTTTCATTCGGACTTTGTAACATTCTCAAATGGCAACAGCTGAGCAAAGCTTTGATTTTGAAATCTGTTTTACATTTACTTACTTGCATAGTAAAGTGGAATAGCTATCCTTGCACTTAGCCCAGTATTTAGAAAGATAAGACATAGTATCTGTTCTTATATGCCTGGCATCTGTAATGAGGCCTTAAGACTAAGGGCTGTTGAATAAAATTTTTAAAAATAATCAGGTCATTTGCTTGACTCTGCTTACTGGTTAAAAATAAGAGTATTCTGGCAGGTGTTTCCCACCCAGTCCTTCCTAGATAGGTCCTGGTGACAATCAGCCTGATCTAGTAATATTTGCAATATGGACACAATGTAAACACAATAAAAGAACCATTAAAATATCCGTATTATATCATAATATAAACAGAGCTTAAAGTGGGTTGATGACAGCTGGCCCTCTGTTTTAGGGGACAGAAGAGCTTCACATCCTTTCTGCTCTTGCTCTCTGAGCAGGGAATGTGGCAACGTAATTCTGTGGCTGCTCTGAGCCCAGTTTTTCTGTTAAGACTCCACCGGAAAGGATGCTGCTTTCTCAAGAGGGCAGAGATGCAGAACACAGTCTTTATTCCCTGCTGGGTCTGAAGAAGGCCTGATTTTGCACCAAGGAAATGCATGATGCACTTTTTTTTTTTTCAAATGCAAGGTCGGCAGTTTTCTTATGTTCCTGTACTCAGGTTGAAAGAGCACCTTTCAGAAAAACTGCTGGTCCACTACAGCTTACCACCATCCCCGTCAATTGGCTGGTACCTTCCCAGCACCAAATGTCCTGTAATATCAGAAACACAATGTTCCTGTTTTTAAAACATGGGAAGGGAAGTCTTCCTATCCTAGATGCTGCTAAGTTATCAACTCCTAAGGAAGCATGAAGGTGCTGGTAACCCTGGAGATTAAGTTTCTTTTGGTTAAATGACTATTAATGAGTCTTCAACACTTCATCTTTTGCCTTTGGGATCTCATACTGTCATGCTGACAGAGATGGCCTTTTTCATCAAGAGAATCATCATGAGCAGGGAGAACTGATGCAGTTGCCAAGTCACTCTCCATCATATTTGAAAAATCATGGCAATCAATCAGGCAAAGTCCCCAGTGACTGGAAAAAGGGAAACATCACACCCATGGCAGGGGGGTTGGACTAGATGATCTTTAAAGGTCCCTTCCAACCCAAACCGTTTCGTCATTTTAAGAAAAAGAAGTTCAAAGTACATTCCTTTACAGTGTGCTCATTATTATTAATTTCTAGCTCCTACATCACCTTATTTTTGCTGATATGCCTATCTGGAATAAACTTTCCTATTCCAGGCTGCAGAACTAAAATCTGTGTGTCAGGAGGAAAAACCATCCAGCCTGAAAGCAAGTGTAGTCAAACGGCTTGTGACCTGTAAGTCTGGCTCACAAGCCATTGTTTGGCCACACTGTGAAACACTCTTTCTCCAACTCAATTTAATCCTAACCAAAGCCAAAGGTTCCAGGTGGACTCGGAGGACAGATCATTGCAGACAGTTGTCAGTTATGTATTCTGAGCTGCTGAGGTTCCATTGCTGCCTTTATCTACGCAAGTCTGACCATGGGAGGAAAGAACAGAGATTTATTGTCCGATAGCTAAGGCAGGCATCTATAAAACAGTGACAATTTACAAATATCCACGTGTAGTGTTTGTGTTTATGATACTAATGTAGGATGCTTTGTGTTTTCCATTTCTAATGATAAAAAAAGAGATGATTTGTCTGAAACCCCGTTTGTGGAAAGGCCACAGTCATGCCTGGGATGTGAATGACTTAAATAATAGATCTTAGTCTTATACAGTGAGTTTCTTTCCCAGAACCTCAAAATGCTTTGTTGAGTTACGCTAGCAGAAGGTAAGGAGGAAAGAAGGGATTTAGACTGAGATTTTAAAAAGCTGCAAGACTGAATAAAATAATGATCAGGATTGCTGTTACATTTTAAAATATTTTTAATGTTACCATTGGTAACATAGGATGGTGGTGGTTCAGTACAGCCACTCCTTTCAGAACTCAGTGACCTCTTTGGTCACTTAAAGGGACGGTGCAGTTAACGGCATGAACTTGAGGAGGGGACAGAACTCTCATAAGAGTGACTGTTAAATCACTTCACCAAAGTATTGCAGAAAAAAATCCAGTGAACTGAGTATTGTCTGCTCCTGAACCTTTGCAGCAGCTATTCTAGTTGTTGCAAAGTTAGGCGGTTGTGCAGATCCTGCCTTTGACGGGATATTATCCATTTGTTCAGCCACAGTTGTTGTAAATAAAATACTGGTCCACATTCAGTAGATCCCTTTGGGAGAGGAATTAAAAGAGTGGTACTTGCTTGTTTTGTCCTGATTACATGGCCATGCTGGTTCTGAATAGATTGTGTATTTAAAATACTCCTCTGAGCAGGCATTCAGCTTCACTAAAACCTTCAAGCTCCCACATCTTTGAAGGCAGATTATGAGGAGTAAAGGCTTTTTTAAAGGCTATTCACCAATTATAGTTATTTTTACAGAGACTTTGGTGGGGGTCATGAGTTCGGTAGGCACTGCCAGCAGCTTTACTGGTCCCAAACCAACAAGATTTAACAAAGTATGTAGAACCTACAGTGCCCCTAATACACCGGCACAATCTATCCTGTGTCCTTCTCCAGGTACTGTTACTGCGTGGACCCAACCATCAAGTCAGGTTATAATTTTTAATGAGTTTTATATTCATTACACATCCATGTGCAGGACAGGAATTCCTGATCTGGGAGTTGCAATATGTATTTGTTTTTCTTTAGACAAGTTTTTAATATTAGTTGTTGTTGGAGTGGCTTGAGCCAAGTACAGTCTTCTGCCTTGCTTGCAATTGGACCCAACTTGATGGCTGTTTTTTGGGTCCTTTTGGAGACTTTTTGGAACACGAAATCTGGTGATGGTGGATCTGTAAAGAAGCAGACAGTTGTAAATGGGAAAACCATTTTGTAGGTCGTTCTTTTGCTTGTTTGTCAAGCCTGAGTGTGAGCCTGAGCATGTCAGGCTCTAGGTTGGCACACTTAAAGGTTCAGGTTTAGGCATGCTCAGAGCTGTCTGACTGTACAGGCAAATAAAAACTAGGGGGTAATTTAGCCATCTCCTTGGCATATAAAACCACCTCTCTGCTTGTAGAAATCGTAGGGTTTGTTGGGGGTAGACCTAGGAATTGGAAGGGGAGACGTGGAGTTTGCTTTTGCAATGTGTCTGGTTATACACAAAAAAAGCATTGTTATTCCTAAAACTTTGCATGGGACCTAATGTGCAGTTGAAGTACTGTGGGAAACATGCTTTTACAGCATTTCTGTAACCTTTAAAATTTTTTTTTAATTAACTTTCTTACCAGTATGATTTGAGTAGGATACCAAACGCCCCCTCTAGTGGCTTATACTTTGGTAAAGGTGTTTTCAGTTTCTTGGGACAATTTTAACAGATGAGTAGCATGTCAGGACTACTTGAGTGCTAAATCACATTGAATTGCAGATTAACTCTTCATGAGAGAGCAGGCTAGTAGCTGGCCTGTAGGATTCTCGAGTGTTGTGATGCCCAATAACATGAAAAATACTGAGCTCTAAAGTTAAGAGGGATTTGAGTAATCTCAATTGTTAATCTTCATTCAAGAGCTATTTCTTTTCCTACTCTCAAGCAATTGCTGCCATTGGTAGATTTCTAAAATTTAATGGGAATGGAGAGCATCCACTGCATTTTTCAGGCCCTACTGAGGAGTGGTAGACTGACAGAATGACAGAGGTGTTAGCCATTGCATGCATCATTTTTAAGATTACAATGTTATGCAAAACTTTATCTACTTCCCAAGTTATCTTAATCTAGTTATAAAAAACACTCTCAATTTACTTTAGAAGGGTGAAAACATTTTTGCTGGGGTACGGGAAGAGAAAGTCAGCTAAAAAAATGCACTTGTCTGACGAGCTACCACTTATCTGTATATTGTTTGCTCTGAAGAGAGTATGAGGCAGGCCCCAGTGTTACTATTTGCCATCATGCTAACGATGGAGGCAGAGGGTTTCATCAGCCATGGTAAGCAGTATCTTTATGGTGACTGCAGTGTATAGCAGGAATGCTTTTTTTGTTGTTGTTTTGGGAATTCTCAAAATAGGTCAGCCTGTCACGGAGTGACCTTTAGTGGACTGGAAGATAGGTATCATCTATTGGGTTGAGTCCATAAAGACATTAAAAGACCATACTTGTGGCTGGATATGTGTTTTGTTCTTGTGCCTACTAACATTACAGTAAACAGCAAAAGCTCTTATTTCTTAATGTACTTGTAGGAGTATTCACATTGATATCAAGGGGATTACTTGCAATTAAAGCTAAGCATGCATGTAATTGCTTGTAGGGTTCGGGTTTCAGATGAATTTAACAGGAAGAGAAAGGAAAGAAAAAAGATATTTTTGTGTCATGCATTACATGGCATTGTATTATATAGATATTTAAAGACAAACCTTAGTTATAGCCACCTTTTCTAGATGTCTGGTCTGTGTGGGATTTCCTACAGCGAAGAAGAGAGGTTGTAATAATACCTACTTCTTACATTGCACTTACCATCAGTAGGTCTGAGAGTGCTTTACAGAAGAGAGAGATTTCCCCTGTTCTGGAATTGGGAGGACTGACAGGGAAATGGGATGTGATTTGCTTGCTGTAAGTCACCCAGTAAATCTCCCAGTAGGTCTCCTCTTTCTGGGAGAAAGTAGGAACACAGCCTGGAAACACAGCTTCCCTGCTTCTGCCCAGCCCAGCTCTGCATTCATGACACCCTCTGAAGAAGAAGATTATTGTAGAAAGGACTGCAGGCAAATTCAGGGGCAGATGCAGTAATTGAGAAAATATTTCAGAGCATTTTTCTGTAATTATCTATCATCACTTTCATTTGTATCACAGCAAAGGCTTGGAAGCCACTCCTGCAATTGGAGTTTACCTGCAAAGCACTCGTGAACCTATCTAGTGGGGTGGAGAAGCCTCTTCTCTCGGTAGGTGACACAGGGAAAACAAAATGAGCAGCATAGGGAGGGAAGGGAATGCGCTGAGATTATTTGGTATGTCTCAGCTCCCTGCCTTGTCAGCTACACGTCTTGTGATTAGGTCTGAGTAAAGTTTTCCCAAAAATGCAGGTATGGATGAGTAGTCCTCCTGGTTTTTTTTTAATGGAACATGAAAAGCTCTCAATTTTAAAAAGTGTAAGAGTCAGCACAAACCAGCAATGTCTTTGTGTGAAATAGGTGTTTAAGCAGAGTCTCAGTAGTTAGTGTTAAGCTGATTAGCCATGTGGAGACTTCACTCTGGTGGATTCCCCTGCAGGGAAGCCAGGGGACATGGTTTGTGGTCCACAGGAACCTAGTAGAGTTCAACTCTGTGATAGCTTTAGTGTTTACATGGGCGTTAAGTCAAAAAGGTGGTGGAGGATGTGTTTCGTGCCATTTTTTTCTTTGAGTTAGTACCATTTTTAGCTTTACTCAGGGTTATTTTCTCCAGCCTGTATTCAGGCACAGACTAGTACTGTAGCAGTAATACTGTTTGATCCCATGGAAAATTAGGATCTGTGAATTGCTGATAGCTCCATACCATAGCTCACTCTCCTGAGTGCTCATCTAAAATTGCACTTTACTCCAAAGTAACTGACAGTCACTTGTTAAAACACTCTCCTACCACCGTGGACAAATTCACTTTCATAAATTGTTACAGCACATTAAAGCCTGAAAAAAATTTTTGGGACTGTTTGTGGCTCTCTTTGCTTTAGTCATATACTAATTAGCCACATACAAGCTGCCTTTTGGTTAAAGAATAGCTGTGATGAGGCTGCAGTTATGTGAGATTGTTTATTTACCCATCAGAAGTTTCACAAGGTTCTCTGTAATTCACTCCAGAGTAGTTCCTGGAAACTTAACATTAGAAGTAAGGGTTTGGTTTTTTTTCTTTCAGGGGATATTTTCATAAAAGAAAAAGGGGAGCCCTTCATGTCTTCCTCTTAATTTTTTTCAGGTGCCCCAAAGCAGACTCAGTTCTTTCCTGGATAGTTTCAGCCTTAGCAGTGTAGGTATATCCAAATGTAATTTGGCTCTCAGAGTTTCAAACAAAATGAGGCGGACTGAGGACTTAGCTTCTCTACACATTTCTGGGACTCCACCTCAAAAGTGTTATTTGCCTTTGTTTTTCCTCTTCAGACTAAACCAAATCTGAACCACAAAGGGTGACTACAGACAGAGAACAGGACAAAATGGTCATTCATACCCTTGCACATACGTCACAGCACTTCTGATTCAGTCCTCCACAGGGTGGAATATGTCCTATATTAAAAACGGATCTTCACATTCTTCCAGTACCTCTCACGGTTTTAGATTAGTTTTGTGAAATGTTTTTGCTGCAAGTATGGAGTTGCAGGCTGTGGAGAGCAACCTCACTGTGACAGGAGTCTAGGCTGCTGGGGACTCCGGAGTTAGAGTTAAGTTGCAGAAGTATGTTTTAGTAAAAGTTTTCCTTTCTACTTAAGTATTAATGCTGGAGACAGTGTATCAGTTACAAGTGAAGTCATTTATTATTAACCATCACTGTATATAGTAAAGGTGTTTGTTTGGCAGCTGTAACACAGCATCTGGCCATATCTCAATATAACTATATCAACTTCAGCTTTGGCAGCCAACTGGAAAACCAGAATTTAATCAGCAAGCCCGGGCAAATAAGCCTGCACATAAATGTAAACCAATGCAGGTGTATTGTTCAAATGGCATTTAAAAGCCAGGAAGAAAAGCCCGCTCTGGCTGTTTCCAAGGTACAGTGGTGCCAGTCAGGATGAGAGACAGTTTTCTGCTGGAAGATCTCTGCTAGAGTTGGTGCTTCGAAGGTGTAAGTCATCTACCAGAGCCTGCGTGCCTGCCAGGAAACTGTGGCCTGGGTTGTGATAGCTGGAGAGATGGGTGTGACAGATGGAGAAATGCTGGGGAGGGTTGATACTTAGGACCATAACGAACAACTCTCAAGGAAAATGTCTGTGGTTGCTATATAACTTCTAGGTGCTGTTGTTTTCCTCTGAAATGTGGAGACTGTAAATGGTCTTGGCACGTTTTTGAGAAAATTTCTGACTCTCATTTTATTTTCAATTAATGTTTTAAAGAGAAGTAACAAGAAAAGTGTTGGGGGTTGCCTTCCTGACTGTCTTTTTCTTGCAGAAGGACTTTACTTTTATCTCTAGGTTGCAGCAAAAGCAGAGCAAAAACACAAACTCCCGCTCCAGCATGTAATCATTCAAACAATTATTTTCTTTGCCTCCATTTCTATTTTCCCCTTTTCTTCAAGTTCTGCCTTTAGTTAGGATTAGCGAGACCTGTGTTGGGTCTGCTTCCCAAAGGTACTTCAGCACATACACAGGTTAAAGTGCATGGTTTCCTGCAGAACAGAGTATATTTATGCCTTTGAATAGGCTGCTAAATTGGAGCATTTGTGCAGTTCTTCCCTTTTAAAAAACAACACTAACAAAAGCTACACTGTTCAGCTTCTGCTTTCTCTGCTCCAGGCAGATGCGTCTTATATGAGAGTAACATGTGGTGGCACAGGCTATAACATGTACCAACACCCCAAGTACAGCATCTGCCAGGGCTCTGGGTATTTGAAATCAGAGATATAGGGCTGGAAGGGACCTCAAGGTTTCAACTTGTTGATTTTACAGTGACTGCTGCTGTTTGTCCAGCGTTCCCCTAAAAACTTCTGTTGAGGAAGATGCTGCAACCCCAATCTCAGGGCTTTGCTGCCGTAACAAGAGAAAACATTTTCTGTGATGTCTAATCCACAGGTCCGCTGCAAAGGGAGCTCTGGAGAACTTCCTCAGTCCAGACTGGTTTATGTTAGAGGAAAATATCAGGTTGAATCCAACAGCCTGAGAGGGGCAAGGCTGCGCAGCTCCATGGTCCCTGGTCCAACCAGTAGTGAGGCTGAAAACGTATTCCCAGTCAGCAGATGTACACAGAGCACATGTATATACCCTGTATACACTTGTATGTGGCCAGCCACATAGATCGCAGACAGAGCACTCACACGAACACAGACAGCACCAGCAGCCACATCCTCTTCACCTCTCTGGCTGAGCAGGATGGAGCTCTGCTAGTGAGAATATACATATATGTACAAGGTGGATCCCTCCAGCAGCTGGGCTCAGACACTGTCTGCCCAGTAGCTGCCCCTGAATCCCAGTCTCCCCAGTTGCTGGCCCCTGGCCATATGAGTCACCCTTTACTCTTAGGAGCAGTGGGAGGTGGCTGCCAGGTCAGTAGGGATTGTATTGTATATTTTTAAGTGGCAGGAAGGAAATGACAACATATGTCAGCACTCAGGTTTAGTAGAGTTACAGATTTAATGTAAGCAAAGATCTGACAGGTATAGAAGGGGGTGCTGGAGAGAGTGAAAGTTGCCAAAGAATTACTGTGGGAATGAAATGGTTCAACTGTTGAGTATATAAAAGTGAACTGACCTTGACAGCGGTATTTTCAGATTAAGTAGTCATCTGCGAGGTTTATGCTACTCTTAAGATACGTGTGGCAGTAAAGTGGTAGTCATTTGAAGTAGCACACTTAAAAAGACCAGGCTGGGAGTGCTTCAGGAAAGACTCCCACATCACTGTTATGCTATTGCAGGTGACATTGATTGCAAAATATTTTGATTTCATATGTGAGTCACTCATTCATACCTGTGGGAACAAGACTTTGAAAGCTGCAGGGAGAATGCATGAGGCTTACTGAAATTCTCCATTTATCATGAGAGAAGGTACCCAATCTCATCCTGTAATGTCTAGATATGCTATGAAAAATTTTCTTGAACGGGAGATAATTCTTAAGTTCGGCCTTTTCTCTTGCCTCTGCACTGGCTTTGCATGGCCTCAGTGATGTTGCACAAAACAGAGGTAAGCCTCACTTCCCTAAAGTTTACCTCTGTGAGCGTTAGCAGTTTTGAGATGTAGGGACTGAAGTTCCACTGTGCTTGCACTGGGGAGGAACACATTTGCTGGGTGACGGATCCCTTTGGGCATTGCCCGTTTTGCTGCTGAATATTCCTGTTTTACTGCTAAATTTTGCAAGAATACTTGGGTATAGAGCACTTTTTTTGCTACAGAGTAGTCTATTCAATGGAGGAAATAAGCAGCACAAGCACAGAAACCTCAACAGAGAGCAGAAGGGTGACGGGACGATGATATATTGGTGTAAGATAAATGATCTTCTTTGGCTAGATGCCTTTCTCGGGTCTGCTTCTCAGTGTCATGCAGGGCTCATCTCCCTCAGTAAGAGGAGCCACTTGTTCTGGCTGTCAGTGGGGAAGAGCCCCCGCACCAGTCGGCAGCCGCCATGTTCCCTGCCCCGGTTCAGAGGGCACCCTTGGTGGGGCTGGCAGGGCTGCCTGCGACCAGACCAGGGCGGTTGCTGCTGGGTGGTGGGAGGCACTCTTCAGTCGCAAGCTGTGAGCATGAAGAACATCCCTTTCTAATCTTCTCACCAACCCCTTTGCTTTCATACAGCCAGTTAGGAAAGGGTGGAGAAAAATGCTTTTGGATGCTGGCTGATGTACTGTTATATCACTTACTGTACAGTTTTTCAGTATGATAGGAGCCAAAGTTCAGCAGCCTTGAAAATGCCTCTGAAATCTTTTTGTCAAAGCTTTAACCAAGGTCACCTATCTTAAGAAAAAGGCATGGAAGGCAGGCACAGCACTTTATGGTTTGGGCTTCCTCCTTCATAATTTTTGTACTTGGAAGATAACTGTAGCTGTTATCCTAGTGTAAACGTTTGAACTAAGGAGTAAATTTTCATATATTCATCTGGACTCTCAGATGAATAGTCTCTATTCTGCTCTTACCTGGTTCATGACAGTTCCAAAAAACATCTAATTTACTTTTCGCCCTGAGCAGCTCCAGGATTTGTTGTGTGAGCAAAATGAGGGTTATAAAAAGCAGCAGCAGGGATGCAGACGTAGTGATTTTTCTCTTAGCTACGCGCATAAGCAGAGGTTCTATAATGTACATTTAGTAGCTGTCTCTTTCCGTGTGGATACCGTATTAGCCTGAAAACCCTTGACCTGGACCAAATGGCTGGTTGCTATGGCAACAGGTTGCATAGTAACAGGTTTTGTTCCTAGGTTGAAATAATCTTGCTTCTCTTAAATGTGACTTTTCGGGAGGTCAGAAGTTGTTCATCAGATGAAACTAGGAAAGTTTTTCAAAGGAGAGGCAAAAATGTTCATGTTCAGCAACCTGAGCATCTGCCGAGGGACGTTCTTTGTTCCTGGCAGTGGAAGGAGGTAGTCAGCTCCTCTACCTTCTCCACTTCATTGAAGCGGAGGTCAGCAGCTCACCAGAAAAAAAAGCAGTTCTTGGAAACAAGATGACTGTAGGAGCTTCAGGGGAATTTGTCTGCTGTGCGACTCCCACTCCCAATCCTGCTAAAGGCAGTAGGCAAATATTAACAGCTTAACACTCCAGTAACCTTGAAAATTTCTGAACTTAAAGTAAGCCCCTGATCAGCTGCTCTCCAGCTGGACTGCTTCTAAACTTCTGCTGACCTGGTCCTGATTCACACTGGAGCCCTTTATGAATCTAAATTTTAAAGAATTGCAACCATGCACTTCAGAAGAGCAGTTTTTTGGTTTTTTTGATGGCTCTGCTTGGCAAGGTCCTATGGGAGACTGCCCTGTGGGGCAGAGGGGATGAGGTTGATCTACAGGAACAACCTCCCCAGAGCACATGTGCCCCACTCCACCGTGCTGCAAGCAGAGCCAAGCGCGGCAGAAAGCTGGCGTGGATGGGCAGGGACCTCCTGACTGAGCTCAAACACAAAAATAAAGTGCACAAGCTGCAATGGACTATCCAGGAGGGACATAGAGACAGTGGCCAAGCTTGCAGGAGTGGCAAAGCTCAGCTGTAGCTGAAACGAGCTATAGGAAGGGTTTCTCTGGGTTCATTGGCAATTAAAAAAAGGCTGAAAAAATATGAGCCTGCTGCTCGGTGGGGCTGGGGTGAAGGAGATTAAAGATACTTGATGCCTTTTTTTGCTGCGGCTTTCACTAGTAAGATCTGTCCTCACACCTCCCAGGTTTCTGAGTCTGTTAACAGAGTCTGTGGGAATATAGCATTACCCACAGTAGAGGAAGACAGTGATATAGCTCTTGAGCTAATTGGATGTACAGCAGCCGCTGGCATCAGACAAGGTACATCCAAGGGCACTGAGGGACTTGGTTGATGTCACTGCGAAGCCACTTGGTGATCAGGGGAGGATCCTGGTGACTGGAAAAGGGCAAGTATTGCGCTCATCTTCAGTACTGTTAAATGTCTTTATTAACCACCTGGACAGTAGGGTGGAGAGCAGCTTTGGCAAGTCTGTGGATGAAATCAAAGTGGGGGGAGTAGTCAATACACCAGAGGGCCCTGGGCAGGCTGGAGAAACAGCAGACAGGAACATCATGAAGTTCAGCAAAGGCAAACATAGAGTCCCTTGTCCAAGGTGGAATAACCCTGTGCACCAGTACAGGTTGGGGTCTGCCTGGCTGGAAAGTCAGAAAGTGCCCTGCAGATTCTCGTGGACAAGCTGAACCTCAGGCCACTGTGTGCTCTTCTGGCAAAGAAGGCCAACCGTCTCCTGGATTGCATTAGCAAGAGTGTAGCCAACAGGACCTGGCTACACCTGCAGTGCTGTGTCCAGTTTTGCATACCCTGGTACAAGAAATAAGTTAAATACAGAAGCGAGTCTGGTGGAGAGCCACCAAGATGGTCAGGGGGCTGGAGCAGATGGTGAACGAGGAGAGGCTTAGGGAACTGGCTTTGTCCAGCCTCCAGAAAAGAAGGGTAAAGGACGGTATTATTGCTGCCTGCAGCTTTCTGATGGGAGGATGTAGAGGAGCTGGAGCCACACTCTTTTGGGAGATGTGCAGTGAAATGGCAAAAAGCAAAGCAGGAAACTCTGAGTAGATATTAAGAAGAAGTTCTTGCTGTGAGGGTGGTCAAACGCTGCAGCAGGGGCCCTGGGAGTTTGCTGGATTCCCATCTGTGGGGACAGTCAGAACTCGGCGTGGCCCTGGTGCGGCTGAGTGGGGTTTGGATCGGGTGACCTCCAGGGGCTCCTTCCAGCTGAGATCATTCTGCAAGTCTCAGTCTCTTTCCTCTTTGGCCCTAGAGAAAAGCAAGTGTAACTGAGAGCCCAGAGCAGGACTCTGCCTGGGGATGGAACTGAAAATGGGTTGTGTGGTTATGTTACCCTCTTTTCCCCCTCTCTCTCTCAGCCCTGAACATCTCTCTTCCCTGGTGAGCAGTGTCATCACGTTATACCTCAAGTATTTGGTAATGGCATGTCACTGTAATCCCCCTAGAGAACTCTTCCAATATCACTCATTTCTTCTTTTATATTAAACACGCTGCTGTGTGTTTTACCTTTGTACCCTTTTGGCAGGTATAAAGTAAGCAGAATTCAGCACTGACAGGAATATGTAAGCAGGCAGGAGCTTAGAGAAAAACAAAATCCAGACACGACGTGTGATTGGAGAGGGGCTTTATTTTATTTTTTAAAAATTTGTGTTAGTTGATGTAATTTCTTAGCAGCTGTCAACCTCTAGCACTGTCAGAACAGCCACTTGTGGCTGTGCTGGTGCACTGTGATCCTGTCAGACAAGAGGCACAAGGAGGAGTGAAGTGGGGTTGTCCATTTATCCATTTAAGTCTCGGAAGGATTTCAAGGGCTGCAGCCAGGTAGTGGAAGTGATCGAAAGAGTTCACTCAGGTGAAGGGATTGGCAGTGGCAGGAAGGAGAACACCGAAACACAAGAAACAGAATTTGAAGGGATCCTGTCATAGGATGGAAGGAACAAAAAATGCAGAGGGGCTGACTTGGCTTCGTTTTAGGCCATTTTTCCTGTAAATCTTAAAATTACTTTACAAAGTGTTGCTAGTCCTCAGGGTGGTGGAACAGTGCAGGTTTGAAAGGTTACACCGGTTGCCCAGTGCTTCCGCAAATCAATGACAAATCATAAAAGCAACAGAAGAATGTATTACCAGTGGCCCAGCAGCCTGGCCAGCAAGTGCAATACCTGGCTTGTCCTCCGTATGATGCAACTGTGGCAGGAATGTGCTTTTGGGAGATGTAAATCTTGAGGACATGCCTGCTTGTCATTAAAGAGATGGCAGAGCTTTCTTCATGCATGGAAATGTCAAGCAAGCATCTTGACCAAATTATCAGATGGTTGGTTGCATCTTGACATTGTAGGACATGCCAGCGGTTACATGGGGGAAGAAAAGATGCTCTTTGCTTCCTGTCCCAAAGTATTCCGGCTATGCTGCTGTGCACTGTGAATGTCCGTGTGGCAGCCCAGAGCAGGCTGTGCTGCAGACGCTCAGGAAGTCAGCAGGGTTTATATAAAGCTCTGCTGGGTTTGCAGAACCTTTTGGCTCTTTTCCATCATGGAAGCGGCAATATAAATAGAAGAATGTCTCACTTTTGAAGTCTGCCTTCTATTCACGGAAAGGAAGAACTTTGTGCCGGAACTGTGATATAATAGCTGTTAAATACAAGTCTCAAGATCAGTCCTATGACAGGCTGAACCGCTTGACCACATTTCAATGGGATGTGAGTGAGCTCAGTAGCCTATAGCATCACATCTCTGTTAGCTGGTTGCTGACATCTGAATAAGGTTTGGCTGTATGAAAGCAGGGTTCAAGAGTAATCCATCCTCCCACCTCCCCTCCCAGCTGCTCCTCTCCCTGCTAAAAGAAAAAAATGTTGCTTTTTTTTTTTTTTTTCCTTTGGTCAGATTAACAAAATGTTTGGGACCGTGGTGGTTGGAGTTGGAATTGCTGGCTTAGCACGGATCCGAGACTTGATGAATCCGATGCCTTCCAGCCCTTCTGAGCACCTGAAACTCTTTGGATTTGTATCCAGGTTAGAAATTTCATCTTAGCGTGTTTCATATGGAATTGTAATGTTTCTTTCTCCTGGTGCACATGCCTTTCCATGTGGAGGACTATTATTTGAGGGGGGCAGGGGATGAATATCCAAAGTTTCATATTTCTCTTATAATTAAGGCTGTCTGAAAAGGGAAAGTTTATGCAAATATGCCTGTCATTCTGAGTGGCAGCTAGGAAATGAGCACAGAAAGCTTTGCAAGAGGGAACAAATAGATTACCTTAGTGAGATACCTTGCAGAAATGGCTAAAATAAAAGCTGAGAGACGTTCTCGCTGCAGGATCTGTGTGATAAAAAGAAATGCAATTCTGTCTGACTGAAATTTCCTGTAGGCTTAGGATGGTACAGACAATAATTACACTAATGACCTAACGTCTGCATGAAATTTATAGAAGTGTTTAAAAAACATAAGACGTTTGACAAAGTTTTTAAAAACTTTTTTTACAAAAACACGTGTTGTAAAGCTCCTAGCATTGCAACTTCATCCTAAAATTCTATTTTATTTTTTTTAAACCAAATACCGGACCTGCAGTTGTCTTTAAAGAAAATCTCATAATTTAATACATACAGTAAGGCTGCCTCTTAGAGAGCAACTTTATAGTTTTTTTTCACTAGCTTGGAGCCATGGAAATTTGGCAGGACTGTGTTACACATATACCTCCATCTGAGCATTCCTGCTAGGCTGTCTGCCTCATAACAGCAGAGCATAAAGGTTTTAAATAGTTAGGCGGTACATGTATGGATCTCAGGCTGTGAATGTATTTTTCCAGCTATATTTAAATCATGCAGTCAGGGTTGTTTGAGACTGAAAAGACCTATTAGGTCATCCAGTTTATTTCCCTGCCAAATACACTCTTGGTTCCCTGATGCCTTTGCTAGTGCTACAGCTAGCCTTGAACAACACTAAAGATAGGGTTTCCACTACTTCTGTTGAGAAACAGCACTATTGAAATGCACAGTTCACAGACAGCTTGCTTGGATATGTTGCCTTGCTCTTTGCATTCCGATCACATACAAACATTCCCTGTCTTTGCTTTCAAGTCCTGCTTGTGGCCTACCTTCATGCTGTCTGTCACCTATCCTAACACTGTCAAGGTGCCTGCTCCAGTCTTTACTAATGCAAAGGGCTTTTGCGGGGAGCGTGTGTGTTTCATTTTCAGGTGGAGATGTGCTCAGGGTGGTGGCCAAGAGAGCCTTAGCACTGGCATGGTGTGTGTGTTGCAAGGTATGAGCCATTATAGCTAAGCATCTGCTTTGTCCCTCTCCTGCTTGTCCGTACTTCTTGTAGTTGCATGTGGCCCTGCCAACTCAAGTGCTTTTGCCCATGTTGTCCAGCATGGTGGGAAGTTCTCCCATAGGATCACTGTCCTCTTTGTAGTCACTCTTTTAAAATGGCTCTTTCAAAACCATGCTTATTAAAAAACAAAACACCAAAACCAAAAACCACTTTACATTTCAATAGCAGGACAGTTTCTGTACTGATGCCACCACCTATACATTGACCCATCTGTTTTCTTCTTTTGTGCACTCCACTTCTGTCCGTAAGTGCTTGTGCACTTCTGAATTACAAGCTGCCTTTGTTCTACCCTGGTTGAACTCAGTGGTCCATGGGAACAATTTCTAAGTGCTGCTGCACAACATGCAGTTAGGAAGAATGGACTGTGATGGTTATGCTCTGGTTGTATTTATGCTAAATACACAGGAGAAGTTTTGGCAACATTAATGAGGCCAAGCAGATTAGCCTGGAAGATGCTCTAGGAAGCAAAGAGATCCATGCAGCCTTCATCAGCACAGAGAACAGAAGCCATGAAGAAACCATTAGGTATTTTGAGGTGGTTTTTTTTTCCTTTTTCCCACCCTTTCCCCTGTAATTTAGAAACATAGAGGAGCTGTGTAAAGCTGTTGCAGGAGAGGATGTGGCCACTGGAGGAGAGACTGCCAGACTAGAAGCCTAAAGTGAATGATAGCAAGTTCCCTAGAGCACCCAATAAGCCCTGGAAGAGAGTAAGATTTAAGATGCATTCATTTCCCAAGTCATTCCAATTGCGTACCTCTAGGCCTGTGTTTGATGGACGGGCAGCTTAAAACAGGATTCAAAACCTTTCCTCAGATTATATAGAGGAAGGGCACTCCAGTGCCCCACTCCAGCCACTCAAGTGTCTGGAAGTTAGAAATTGCAGTGCTCAACGCTGTGGCATTTTAGTGACTTGCTGTAGGTGAGTGAGGGAATTCTGTGGAAAAAGGAGAATTAAAACCCAGCTCTCCTGGTGTTTAAATGTGTGATGTAGCCACCACACCATCCTTGCTAGGAAACTTGCCATTTATTTCTGTTACTCCCATTGTGGATTTCTCCATATGGGGCTGACTGTGGGAATGAGAAGCAGCTTGCACAGTGGAGAGAGATGATTACGATGATCTACTTTTTAAAGACTGATCTTGTATCCCTTTCAGAATGTTTTTAGAAGCTGGGAAACATGTCCTTGTTGAGTACCCCATGGCTTTGTCTGCTAAGGCGGCCCGTGAACTCTGGGAGATGGCTGAACAGAAAGGTAATGGCATTTGTTCTCAAAGCTGTAAACAGTATTACCTGTTTGGTAGCACCAAAGGCATCAAACTCAAAGGCAGGGCTGCAGTCTACTATTAATCATGACATACAGGGGAGTATGCCTGTCTCAGAGGATTTAAGGATTTAAGACATGTGCCAATGGGGAAATAAACACACAAATGTCAAGGCTAAGGGTAACGTATGTTTGCCCTCACAAAAGCACTGGTCTCTGCTTGTGACGCTAAGAATGCAGTTAGAGAAGGAAACTTCTGTCGCAGTGATAGTAAAGCACTTAATGAGTGTAGCCATTGGACTTGTGCACTTCCCTGTCCTCTCTTTCCCTGAAAATAAAACTGGAAACAGCTCTCCTAGCTTCTAGTGTTTGTGACGTGCTGGTCACACACAGCTGTTCATGCTATTGTAGGCCAGCAAGGCATCCCTGTCTGAAAGACAGCTTGTCTCTAAGCAAAATCTCTTTATTTCTGGAAAGCGTGTGGTCCCATCCCTGTGGTGCCAAGGGTCAGAAGCTGGCAGTTCAGTTGAGGCCAGCGGGGATGTATGGGACTGCAAGGAATAGAACAGGGCTGGGCAGGAGCAGAGTGCAAACCGTTTGGACAAGCTGCACTATTTATACCACTGTTTCTTAAAAATTTCCTTTGTGACTTTTGTCCTAAAACACTGGAGGTATAGGATTTCTACTTTGCTGTTTCCCTGTACCAACACCCCTTACTGCCTTGTTGCTTGCCAGATGGCTTCCCATTGAGCAGAATTTATGCCTCTTCTCTTGAAGCAGCAGCAGTTACTGTCAGCAGCCTAAAATGACTCTCCTGGAAACCTTCCAGAAAAACACATATTGAATGAGGGCCACATTCAACATGTATTGGATAGCCTCTATTCCAAAGTAGCCCAATTAATTGCAATGGAGGGAGGTACTCCTTAACATATTGTTACAACCTGGGTCTGAGTATTATGCTATTTTTTTCCCCTCCTTTTTCTTTCCTACTACCCTGGGAGGAAAAATGCAGAACAAGGAAATGTGAGGGGAAAGAGGCCAAGAATTAATCCGTCTTTTACTTTGAAGACTCATGTTTCAGCCTTAGTTGGGTATTGGGTTTCATTACAGAGTTTCTGTTAAACATAGTGGCTACTGTTTCTGTAGCCTGTAGTCTCTATATTTGTTGTGTCCTGAAAATCCTTAACACAGATTGATGCCTCAGCACAGGGCCCGTGTTTGGTTTTCTTCTTGACATCATTTTGCCAGCCATGCGTGAGAACATTTCTAAGTGAGTTCCCACTGGTGGCTGGTGAAGCCTTTACTGCTTAGACATGCCTTTGATTCACACAGAAAGCTCTTATTTAATCTGTCCTGATTTTTGGTGTGGTTTTTTTTTTTTTTTTTTTAATGGCAGATAAAGTACTCCATGTGGAGCACATTGAGCTTCTGACTGAAGAGTACAAGCAGCTGAAAAAAGAGGTGGCTGGGAAAGACCTGGTGAAGGGAACATTGCATTTCACAGGTCAGTAGCTGTGAGGAAATCAAAGTCCATCTGGATTTGTCTGCCTGCTCCACAGGGATGCCAGTCCTTCCAGGCTTCATTCAGTCCTTTTAGACGAGAGTCTGTCTATAAACTGACTAGAGACACAGGTACTAGTTGTGGATATTTCCATGAAATTACAGAACTGTCTGGAAAGCACCTTTGCCTTAACACTTGTCTTCTGCAGGCTGTTGCTTTGCTAATCTCTTTCTGCTATCTGGTGAAGAATGCAAGCCCGTGCCTTGTTGTATGTAGGAGAGAGCACTTCTTCATCCCTTCTGTACTTTGGTGGTAGTGACCAATGTCTCATTTATATTGGTCTCAGAGAGGATGATGAACTCTGAGGAAGTGTCCCAGTTTGTAGTGAGGGCCTTTAGTCTTCCGTACTGGTGTTTGGCCCCAGAAGAGCTGGGAGAGATTTTCGAGCCATTGTTTTCTCCTTACTTTATTCCCTTGTTGAATCCACATACACCCTCCTGTCCTCAACATGTCCTGAAGGGTTTGTTGTATATGTACTTTGTGCAGCCTTCTCTGTCATAGCTCACCTACTGATCCATTTCAAGGTTGACCATGTTTGTTTGACTTTCCTACTCAGTCCATCCATCCACTCATGGGCTTTCTACACCCTGGTCTCTAAGCTTGCAACAGTGCAGTTTCTTCAGACTTTCCTAGGCAGAGGGCATTATTCTCTTTCCCATTTCTCAAGACTTTCTGTTGCTGTTGCGCCAGGTAGCGTCCTTGATGAAAACAAAGCAGGATTCCCAGCTTTCAGTGGAATTGCCCGACTGACTTGGCTGATTGACCTCTTTGGAGACCTCACTGTTACCTCTGCCACCAGAGAAAAGCAGAAGGATAAGAATTATTCCAGAATGACTGTTCACTTTCAGACGGCAAACAAGAAGTGAGTAATGGCTGTGGCAGCAGGTGAGCGAGGCTCCTCAGGTATCATCTGCAGGAGTCCTGCATCCTCTCTTCCTCTTGTGGAAACAGAATGGGTGGATGCTGGCGAGAAAGAGTACAAGAGAAACAGACCTGAAAATGCTTTCTATAGTAATCACGGTAAAAAGACCTACCACTAAACAATGTCTGCTGAAGAGCATGAGGAGGTTTAAAAGCTCTTTTCTGATGTCTGAATGTAGGAATGGGCCCATAATGCATTTTACCATGCCCAAGACTAAAAGACCTTTCTCTTGCACTCTGAAAAATTGTTCAGAGGCAGGATATTTTTTGTTTAGCATCAAACATTCTAGCTGTACACTGAAAGCTAACCTTTCTTTAAAGGTTGAAAAGATATGACTGTTTGAAAAGGTAATGCACTAGTTATAATACTTAGCTTATAGCACTATAAAGTTTGTGCTAATATGTAGTACTAGCTGGAGGTTATGAGAAAATTACACATTTCGAGGAGAAGTATAATAAACTACTGAAAGGCTAACATGCAAAGTTTGCTCTTGACTAATGCCTGATCTGCAGTCCTGAAGTTTCATTGATTTTTCCTGAGTAGGACAACAGTCTGTTTCTCATTTCTCGTCTTTTTGCTTTTCTTGCATGAGTGTGTCAGGCTGAGTGAGAATCCAGCAGCCAGGATTACTTGTCATTTTTTCCAGTCATTGCACTATGACTTTCTTGCAGAAAACTCTTTTGATGATGCATTTTATAATAATGAGTATGATCTCCCTTTTATTATATGATAACAATAGCCATGCTATCAAATAGTATATTTTTAATGGCCTTGCTATAAAATAGAACATTTTAAAATATTATATGAGCATGAAGTAAGTCATCAGTGTTTCATACTGTGGATTGAGATCTCAACTTGGTCCAAAATCTGGTGGTGTATTTTGCTGGAAACTCTCGGTTTGGTCATTCTGGACCATCCGTATGGAGGTCATGTTCTTTCAGATAGGTTGAAGTTAGTTACGATGACAGTTTTCTGCATGCTATAGATGCAACTGGAGAATTGTCTGACATGAAAAGGTACAGAGAAGTTACCCAAGCTCTGTATGTTTCCTAGGAGGTAGGAACAGTGATGGAACAATTTGTTCCTTTCCCTTCACTCCTGTTTTTCTATATAGCACGCTCTGCCTTTGAGACAGATGACCCCCTCGTGGGCATATGACAAGAGGCAGATGAGAAGACTAGGGAGAGCAGGGGAAAATAAGACCCCATGGGAAAATATTCTGGCCTATCTTCATTTGTAATAAATTACTGTTTTTTGTTGCACTTATACTGCTAGAACACTTAAAACAAAAAACCCCAACAACAACAAAAAATAAAAAACTACCAAACATGAATGCGTACTTCTTAAAGAATTTTAGATAAGTGTTTAGTTAACAAAGTAATAACCTGAAGGGCTAGCTATTTGGGGAGTGAATAATCAGGGCTCCTTTGAACTGTTAGTTTTACCGCAGGTCTAGTTAAGCATTTTATCAGTCAGTCCTACCAAGCCCACTGCAGTTTATTGTGGGATTAGCATCTTGTCTTAGCAATCTTCCTCTCTCTTTAAATAAAACATCATTTCCAATTCCTTTTAAAATGCTGTTGTGAGAGGACAGAACTCTGTATACAAGCTCTGTTTACCCTCTTAGCAATTTGCCAGTAACACGAGTAGCTGTAAAGATCTATATAGAGTGAGATTTTGAACTAATTCCAGCAGGTGGAACTAGTGGGTGGCTTAAACATTTCCCTGGCTGTCCTGTCTCCTAGGTAGTCCTCAGCTGCTATGTATGATATTTGCTAGATACAGAACCGTTTCTGGATTTCTGTTTTTTTCCTGCTCAACACCGCTAACAGATACTGGCTTTTCTTAGCCCACTGCTGACTATTTGTATGGGTCAGTAAGTGTTTTGTCACCATGAGCTTTTTAATGACCTCGGGGACAGACAGCTTTATGCCTCTGGGGTAATTTACGCCGGCTGGAAAGTCACATAGCGTTCCTGTATTCTGTTCAGTTGTGAGGCCATATTTCCTGCTGACCTTCCCCCATTGACGTCAGTGGAGTTAGAGCAGTAGAGAATTTGGCCCACTCTCCGTCAAGTGAAGTTATGGCCCAGCAGTAATGGTGGTGGTGTTACGGCTCTAATTTGCCCAACCTTTATTTTGCTGAAGGATGGGAAAGGTCTGCACCTTTCCTGAGAGCTATCCCATCCTTTTTTGGAAGACATGAATACACTAACCTTGAGAAATCAGGTTAATTCAGCCTATTTTCTGCCTTGGAAAATACGGCAGGTGCAGAATGCAGGAGCCTGTGTTCTGCTTGTTAAACAGGGATTTGTGCAAAGGCTATAGTCGGTCTCCGCTGCACAGCCTGCACTGGCTGCTCATCTGTCTCTGGGTGGATTTTGGAGGTGTGTGTTAACGCCTGATGCCCAGCTATCTGAGAGATGACCTCTGCCTCTGTTGTGTTTCCAAGACAGTTGAGCTGACAGCCTCTGTGTGATAAAACATTGAGCAATCCAGGAAAAGCCAAACCTCCACTGACAGCACGGACTGCAGTTCCTGTCCCAGGATTACAGAGCTTGGATTCAATAAATGTCAAAAATGAATTTTTAGTGCAATCTGAAGAGAGAATGAGTTGGGCAATGTCTCTTTTGGTGTTAACTAGGGGTAGGGTCTAATTGTCTAATTCCCATCCAAGGTAAGGTAGCCCCTTTTTGATTGCACGGTAAATAAAAAATATTGGTGTTTTCAAAGCACGAAAAGGAAGATGTTTAAAAGAAATTGAAGACATTTTCTGAACACATATTCTGACAATAAACATTTGAAATGATGTTTTTATTGAGATCTGAGATTACAAAGTCTAATAAAATAGCTTCAAATTGAACATCCGTAAAAGAATCATGTAATACATGCTTTATGCAGAAGTTGCTGCATAAAATATTAAGCTGACTGGACCCAGAATTCTTTCAAGCATGAAACCAGCTTAATTCTTCTGCAGGTACAAAGAACGTTCGCTTCATTTTTGTTTATTGAGCTAGCACAGTCCAGCTAGGGACACTCATTATTTGAGGAAACAGGGAATGAGAAAAGTAGAAAGTCTCTTCCAATCTCTGAATCAAATGTAGCTAGGAAAGCTCTACCTGTCTAAAATCTGGAAAGAGAGAATGACCATAGAAAGTCAGGGTGGTTCACTGCAGATAGTGCTTGCTTTGTAAAAAGTCAGTATAAGAGTGGTTTGTTAGTGTTTGATTAAACTTTCTTTTTCTTCTTTAACTGTCCAACATATTTAATGTGGCTTTATTCAGCTACCAAAAATGCTGGATTTGTTGCTTCTAAGTAACACTACTAACACTTCTAAATAACTAACTATATCCATAGCCAGATGATACTTTGATACAAATCTTTAATGAAAATGGGTAATTATCTATTAAAAAAACAGCAGCCCTTCACAATTTTCTGACATAAAATACAAACCTGTTTCTTAAGCTACAAAATTGCTTAAATAATGTGCAGACCTGCAGCGTACGTATCTTTGTAGCAAAAAAGGGACTAATTTTAGTGCAGAAGTTGTTGTTAATTAAAAATTAATATGTTTTGGTTACCAATCAAGTAGAATCAACCTCTCTTTGGGAAAATAACCAAAAACCCAATGGCAGAAGAAGATAAATCTATTAGTAAACCCAGCATTTTCCTGCTTACTCATATAAATCAGTCATTTTAACCACTTTGATTAAATTCTGCCTGCTCTGCATGATTGTGCTTCTGGTTCAGTGGCTTCCCCAAGCTAGAGCAGAAGAAGGCATACACTTGAGGCTGATCATGGTGTGCATCTGCTCTAGATCACCCCAGGGAGGTGACCCTGCATTGACACTGCCTGTTTTGGATCGTATTGTGGCTCCCCACTATTACATGGTGGAGATCTTTGCCTATGCCTGCCCAGTGGTTTCTTCATACCTGCCTACCTGAGATAAAGCAGCTTTGAATAACAGTGGCCTGAATCCTCTGTGGCTGTTTGCTATCCTAAGAACATAAAACCGGCTCTGTAGAGTCAGAGCAAAACCCAGCTTGCTCAGTGGCCTGCCTCTGACTGAGGTCAACAGCCGGCACCTTGGGGAAGGAGTATGAGAACACAGAAAATACCAAGTGATATGGACCTCAAGCACCCTTCTGGCCTGCAGTGACACTTAGCCTTGGGACTTCCTGAAACGCATGGTGTCTTTGCATTTATTAGTCCTCTGAGGATTTTTTTTGGTGCATTCTTGTGGTCTGTGATTTGGGTCCTTTTTTTTTTTCTCCAGTTGTTTTATTCTGTTGAGTCAGGTTCATCTGGCCATGCTTAATTTGTAGGGGGATGTGTGTGTGTGGCAGTACAGGTGAGCAAAGAATAATTGATATAATGATGGGAATATAGAAATTGGATCCTAAAGCATAAAAGATAAGAGGTGCAGAATCATTAAGCTGAGTGCTCTGCAGAATGTGTTCAGGGTAGTCTGACACGGACTTTCTTTCCAGATCTAATGGTATTGAAGATTTAATGGGCAGTACTTGGAGACAGAATTTATTCTTCCATGCTATTGATGCCCTCGTAATTTGTGAGTGGCAGACTAAAGTGGGCCATAAAGGACTGTGGAAGGGCCATCAATAACTAAGTAAGAAAAATAATGTGCATCCTCTAAACACAGGCAGTAGTGAGTGCTGATGAATGAGCTGCAGAAAGGTAATGGCATGGTTTAGGCATTTGACAAAAGAGCAGGAAAGGAGGATTGTGGCTGTGGCTGGTGTTGAGGACCATTCCTCAAAGCCTCTGCAAGCATTTGCAGTGTTGGGCCAGGGATTTTGTTAAGACCCCTGAAGCGATGCAGCATGTCCCATGGCTCCTCTTCCCTCAGCCAAACTGCGAAGTTGAGGAAGAAAGCGCAAGGACCTGTGAGCTATGCCAGTCAATAGCCAACACTACCAATGCTTGGCCTGGAGACTGTGGCTGTGACGTTGGCATAAGACAGGACTTTGCTGTGATGAAGAAAGACCTGCCTGAGAGTCTAGGTATCTAAAACAGGTGAAATTGACATCTTCTGGTGTAATCTCTAGGATCAACTCAGTGCTCCCAGTGAAGAGAAAGGAACGTATTTTGAAGAGTTCAGAGAGTATGGACGCTAGTGTCTGCATGAGTGAACTTGCCGTCTGTCCAGCTCATCCTACAGGGGTGGTGTTCAGCTTGCATAGTAGCACCTGGGTCATTATTATGTACTGAGTGACGTAGATTTATTCTTGCTGGAGGAATGACTACATATTGAGGGCCTTGTGAGTTTAGCTGTGATTGAATCATGCACAAAATATTTGGATGTTTAACTGCAATTTTCATCCAAGTCCACAAACAAACAGATTAAACTTCTCTCTTCCCTGTGAGATGGCTAGACATTGCTGGCTTCATTTTGTGCATAGAGAAAACAAAGCTGGAGAGAGCTTAGATGGTGTGCTGAAAGTCATGGCATGAAGCAGTGGCAGAGTTAAGACTATTACCTGGTGTTCAACTCCATAACTGTAAGGCATGTTGGTCAGAACATGTTACCTGAATATGCAATGACTGAAATTTAAAAATGGTGCATTTATTAGGGCATTTTCTGTAAATGCTGAGAAAAAAACCATAAACTAGAACTGTTGATTCAATTTCTTCATAAATAGTCTTCTTTTTCTCTGCTCCTCCACACTAGACCTCTGACTTGGATTGAAGAAAGAGGACCAGGGATGAGACGTGAAAAGAAAATCAACTTCTGTTTCACAAGTGGCTGCCTGGAGAACTTCCCTCAAGCCCCAAAGTCCGCTGTGGGCCTTTTCATGCAGGATCAGAACCTCTTTGCCAAAAAACTGCTGGGCCAGGTATCCAAGGAGGAGCTGGCTGCTGAGAAATGGCGAATTTTGCGGTGTCTTGACCTTGCCGAGGTGATCCAACAGCACTGTGAACAGCCAGAGAAAATCTGCTCCTGAGACTGCTCTTAGGGATGGAGGAACATGGCAGATGGGAAAGCTGTAGGGCTAGAGCTTACCTGCCATCAAGCAGTTGCTATTTCTGTTTCATTACCTTCTTTTTGACTAGTTGTGATTCCTAGGCTCTCCGGGTGCGCTGGAGAGCCTGGGCTATACCCCGTGCCTTCTGGTTTGCGCCAGAACAAAGCAACATTACCCTGCTCCAATGCATTGCTGTCCTTCCAGGCAGATAGGAACCTAGCAGCAACAAGCTTTCCTGTGATTCAGTTAGAAGTGTCCCTGAGAGCAGATCCTGGAGGACTGCAAATACTAGATATGGTTTTCCCTCCTGAGGTTTTTTTTCCCCTCTAGATACATCTGAAAATGAGATGTGTCTCATTTAGTAGTATTCATGTAGTATTATCTAGAAAGAAGTATTAGCTAGAATCGAGTTCTAGGTGAGTTTTCCGCCTCTTTACTTGATCTGCAGAACTTGTGCCACCACAGTCCTGACCTTTTCTTCCAAATGCCCTGAATTGTTCTGTGTGTTTGCTCTAATTAGTTATTGTGCCTGTTTGGGGTTTTTTGGTTTTGTGCCGTGTCCCCCCCTGCCCTGCCTTGGAAATCATCTACCTTAAAATAGAATCTAGATTGGTATCAAACCAGAAGAGAAGAAATATCTTGTCTCTTGATAGATGCCATGTTGAGTTTACTCACTTAATTTCTCTGGTGCCCTGAGCCAACATAGAAATTTTTTTTCCAGCAGAGATTAGAACAGTACATTAAACTAATGCATCACCTGCCTGCTTTCTACTGAATCTAATCTAAATATTTTTATTTTTTTGTACTGGAAGCAGCATATTGTCCTTCATTTGTGTTCTGTATCTAATTCAGCATATGAATGTATCACTGCTAAAAATAATATCCATCCTGCCTTTAAGAAAACAATAACCAATGCGCTCCTGGAAACAGTGAAATTCATTAGAAATAGTGATAAAATTTGAATAGGACTGTAGAAAATGGAGCAATTTGCAAATATAGCCATGCAGTTATGGTGTATGACACCTGTGGGGATGGGTCTTTAGCATTTTACAGTAGTCCCAAGGTCACGTATGAAGACATTATCACTTCCCTGAAGAAGCATTTTAGTTTTAGGAGAAGCCTAAACAGTGCACAAAACTATTAACAATTCCTCTGTTTGCCTTTTACTTTCTAATTACAGCATCTGTTGGTGCTATATTAATATAGCTGCAAACTTCAGTCTGTGCAGTTGTTCTTTCAAACACAGAACCATTATTTTTTTTCCACGTTATCACTTGGGCAATTTTTAGTAAGGGAGCATATATGTTATGAATGTATACATAATTATAGCCAGTCAAATATTGATGGAAAAAAGTCTTCCTTTGGGTAAATCATCTTCATTCAGAAATTGGATACAGTTCAGTTAGTTGGAAACAGGGAAGGAAAGACTGTGTATTTTTTCCCAAATCAGTCAGATTTTAGGAGCAACTGGATCTTGATATGTGAACAAATTCTGCGTGTGAAATTTGTTTAAATCTACTCTATCTGTTAAAATCAGTGAAAACCCTCCTATTGACTTCAATGGATTGAAATCCATGTGGGTTGGCAGCAGATTTGTGCAGGCAGATCATGTCCACCCAAATGAACACTTTATTGAGCATTCACAGGGACTTCTTTACCAATATGATGGACATTGCCTGGACAGATCTGATGCTGTATGAGGGGAAAAAGTGGGCTTGTGGCAAAATGCAAAAAGTTGATCTGGGATCAGAATGAAATTAGAACCTGCTGTGTATATCTATCTGCTATGTATGATAGCACGAGAGGTTTTGTTTCTTGACAAACTCCTCAGCTGTGAATATGGGGTGAATACCACTTGTTTACACGCTAATTCACAACAGGTAGCTGGGGAGGGAGGGCAAAGGGAAGGGAGATTCATGCTCCCCATCTATAGGCCTCAAAATTAGCCACCATATCTCCCTGGCTGTGCTCTGCAGTTGCTGGCAAGAGCAGTATTCCTCTAAGAAATGGAGAGTAAATTCATGGGAGCTCTGCAGAGCAGCAGTATAACATTGTGCAGTGAATCATCCTCTGGAGAAGCTTGTTTCTATAAAGAGCGCCTGGGGAAATTAGCTAGTTAATTTGAGCTAGGGAAGGCAGATGCCTAGAGCTGGATATCCCGCACTCTCCTCCATCCCCCTCCCATTCCTCCCAGCTAACCTGCTTGCCTACTGCTGTCTGCCCTGCTCCTGGGAGCCTGCAGCATTCAAATGGCTTTTCCTTCAGCCCTGTGAATTTGCTGAGGTACCATGATGGTTTGTATATGAGAGCTTCTGGGTGTCAAGCTTCAAACATATGTATTGTTTAACCAGATGTTGAACTCACCAATAAAATATTGGAGCTCTTAATAATTCCTTTTAGTTCCCGTTGTCCTTCATTAGCAGTTCCCATTGCCTGTGCTGAAAGTGGCTCTGTCCCGACCGGTTCTTTTCCCCTCTTTCATTCCTCGAGCCCTGTGAAATCCTGCCAGCAACTACAGGCTGTGATCCTATCCTAAAGCCCTCAGCTGTCTCCCTCTCCTGTTTCAAAGTTTTGAATACAAGTGTGGTGGGGTCTGTGACCTTATCTCAACTCGTGAGCCCTCCCACAAGATTCCTGCCCTTCCGGTCCCATCTGACTCCTGCCCAGGAGTGCTGGCAAGTCTAAATCTTGGCTGTACACTTCCAGTTTCCCATTCAACAACTGGTGTATTTGAGCAACCTTTTTGAATCTGCTAAGAAGAATCTGAAACAGGTATTGAAATGGGTTTTCTTGTGCTTTATCATAGCAGAAATACTATCAGAAGAGTCTTTCAGATAGTATTTGGCCTAGCATGAACCCAGCCAGTTTTAGAGATGCAGAGGTATGAAGAGGTAAGTATAAGGTGCGACATGGGCAGGCTGGTATATCACGTTCCTTGGAGGTAGCTGCTTTTCTACTCTTTCTGCTGGAGATCACCCTGCTCCTGTGGGACGCTGTAGGAGGTCTACTGCAGTACACTTCATTAACTCTACCTGATGCTGTGGAGTTGTTACAGAAAGTGCTGTAATGCAGAATGCTCCTATGTGAAGGAGGGATGCTCGGTTTGCTGACACAGGCTGAAGCTTATCTCTGGTAGATGAGAGGCATGGAGTCGCTAACTGCAACACAGTAGCTGAAACCTGGAAGAGGTGGTTTGATCCAAAGGCCTTTTCAGAGGGCTAGAGATCAGGGGAATGGAAAACTTCCAAAGAGCAAAGAAACTAGCTATTGGTATGAGGACTTGCAAAGCTGTGTGGGAAGCTCTGGCTGAGAGGGAAAGAAGGTGGGTGTGATTTTGGGATCAAGTGGTTACCTGAGAGCCTGTTCTGTGGGGGCTGGGAACGGGGTCTAATTTAACTGTGTGATTACTGAGGGCTGTCAGGAACAGTATTGGGAACATGGGAGGTGGGATGAGGGGAAGGGCGAAGAGGACCAGGGGACACTGCAGGAGCTGCTTGAGCTGGCATTATTTATGAGGAGGATGTCATTGGAGCCCCCAGAGCAGATCAAGCAGACAAGGAAGGGGGAAGGCAAGGGGTGGCAGCTGTGTAGATCGGGGCTGTTTTTTAAATGGTCCTAATATGTCAAAACTGGCTTTTTAAAATTAATAGTATGTATGGCATCTGAGTAAAACTGCAGGGCTGAGTTACGGAAAGCGCTTTGGGGATGGCAGGTCCTCCAGCAGTCTATAAGAGGGGTCAAGGTTGTAAAGACTGAACTGTATACGTATTTTCAGCTGTCACTCAAGGTGTTTGATTCCTTCACGTTGGCAGTATGATGTGGGGCCTTGGGCACCCTCACAGTTTGCTGGTGAGTGACCCACCAAAGGTGATCCTGGCTGGACGTCTGGCTCCATAATGGTGTCTCCAGTGAGACTCGCAGAACTGTGTGCTGCTATGCTTCATGCAGTAGCATTTACTGCTCCCCGAGGTACATGGTATGCTCTGTGCAACAGTAATAAAATATAATACCAGGAAGCCAAGGAACTCCAGCAAAATAATAACTCCAGACTTTTGACAAAGATAGCAAGATACTTGGTTAGCCTTAAATGCTGTAATCTGGTATCTGTAGAGGCTGAATTAAATGAGGTTACAGGCCTCTGTTGAGAGACCTGTTAGAGTTTTTGTCACAGAAGGGATGCAGCACAGGTATTATCAGTGTAAGCTTCAGCCCTAACCCAGAAGAACCAAGCCTTGCAATGGGAAGACAGGAGATGTCCATGCAGTGCAATATGGTATTGTACAAAACACCAAAGCCAGCTCTGGCTGAGCTACCTCAGGTACCACAAGGGCCAGCTTGTGGTGTAATTTCATCTGGCCAGATGTGCCCTGCTTCTCAGCAGAGCTAGCTGACCTGCGTGGAGCATGGGGCTAACTCGTTAGGCCATGTACACATATCTGCAGCTCAGCCCAAAGTGCCCATTTGGCTCCTGGCCTGCCAGCATCGATAGTATCTTTCTCCTGTTTACACTTATCTTTTGGGCAGCAAAGGGAACCCAAGCACAGCTTCCAACCTGTAGCTTCTGCTTTCTTCCTGACCCAACCTGGTTAAAACGGACAGCTTTTTTCTCGGCCTTGAACAAAACATAAGGCTGAGGAGGTACAGGGCTGCTGCATGGTGATGCCCACAAAGCTGCGGGAATCATTCCAGTGTTACAGCTAGCAGAGCTGCAGGCTTGGTGCTTGTCTTCCACGTCTTGGCAATAAACACACCTTACTGGGGCCCAGCTGCATGCAGATAAATAAAGAGGGAAACTTCAAAACAATAATTTAAGTAAAAAATACCATCATCACAAGCTCTGAATAACAGCCTGCAGATACACATGCTAGCTCTTACAACAATAAATGCATATTGTTGCATATTGTCTAATAAAAATCATGTACTCAGTCCAGGTTACTACCTCAGAAAACTTCTCTGAAACTTCATGCTCGGGACATCCTATATCGCATTTAGTGTAAGCTGACTTTCTGATTTTGCTGCTGCTGTAAATGTCACAACCTGCCTACTAACATTCCTATCTACCACACCTAGTGTGTTGTGCCATCCTCCCTGATCTCCAGTGAGTCATCCCTTTTCCCTGATAAAGGTTAACTTACAAAGAACCCAGTAACATGTCTCTAAAACAGCTAGATTACCTCAATGTAGTGAATAACTAATTCACTGAATTAGGGCTTTCTGATGTTTTGTGCATGGGTGTTATTCAAGTAACAGACAAGTAAAAATAATTTTAAAATGCTAGGTTAAATATTAGCAGAAAGTCAAGAAAGAAGCTCAAAAGAGGAATAATAATAATGTCAGGAATAATGTCCCTTTGTGAATAATCTGTCACGGGATTTCTGAAACAGTCCAGAAACAAACAGATAGGATGGTGATAGCTCTATGTTAGTAGGAAGCAGTGGGTGAACTATTAGCTCTTCTTTTTCTCTTACATAATTTAAATATAGTCTGTAATCCAAATATAGCTCTAATTCAAATAGTCTCTTCCCAAGATTTGGGAATCGGCACACTGGCAGCATTTGGGTTTTGTATTTGACACAAGGATTTACGGCTGGTGTCCTAGGATGGGTAGGCAGCAGTATCCTTGTTCTGCGTGGTTCTTAAGGAGCTGTTTGTGTCTCTCTCTTTGTCTCTCACCTACACCAATGGCTCCTCGTCCTTTTCGAAAATATACAATTCCCTTGTAAACTGACATCTCTCCTTTATTCTGGTCCTTATTATTAGCAGTACTTGTAGATAACATGGCTTTGCAACATCTCAGTAAGGTTTTAAATGAATTAGGACACCTTTTCTCAGTTTCCTCTGATGGGAGATTTCATTTTATGAATTCCACTGCCAGTGGATTTGTTATTGAGTTCAACAGTTTTAAGACTTTTCTTTCTAGTACTGATGCAAAATATACATTTATTATGGAAAAGGCCTGGATGCTGACATCTTCCTATTGTTGACTGTACCTGCATTTTAATACAGCATTTTTGCATACGGGGACTGTTTAAATTCCTAGTCTAGTCCACATAGACAGTGTTCATGTTTAGACTTTTTATTTTACTATGCTGAAATCTGTTTGTGTCCAGATTTTGAATGTTATGGAAATTTCTTTAAGACCTGTTAAGATGGGGAGTTACAAATACCTTATCACCATCTTTATCTTATTTTGCCCTATGGTAAAAAACAACCAGACCCAAACCATCTATGTCACTGTTTCTACTCTGTACGCCCTGATCTTGTCTGCTAGTCTAGCTGCAGTGAACTCAGGCAGAATGGGTTTATATGTAGTTTTTCATGTAAATCTCACCTCTCGCTGGGCATGCTTTTTGCTTTGCACAGTGCAATCCACCTCTGCTGCAAACCTGCTGTGTTCTAACATTTGCTTCTCTTGTAATACCACGTCCTGCTATTGTACCTTCATCTCTGTGTGCTCATGAGACTGTTGCTCATATCTGCTTTATTACAGATATCTGTTTGTCCTGGTTTCAGCTGGGATAGAGTTAATTTTCTTCCTAGTAACTGGTATAGTGCTGTGTTTTGGATTTAGTATGAGAATGATGTTGATAGCATGCTGATGTTTTAGTTGTTGCTAAGTAATGTTTACACTAGTCAAGGACTTTTCAGCTTCCCATGCTCTGCCAGGTGCACAAGAAGCTGGGAGGGGGCACAGCCAGGACAGCTGACCCAAACTGGCCAAAGGGCTATTCCATACCATATGACGCCATGCTCAGTATAGAAACTGGGGGGAGTTGGCTGGGGGGCAGTGATCGCTGCCTGGGGACGGACTGGGCATCGGTCAGTGGGTGGTGAGCAACTGCATTGTGTATCACTGGTTTTGTACATTCTTTTATCGTTATTATTATTATTTTCTCTTCCTCTGCTGTCCTATTAAACTGTCTTTATCTCAACCCACGTGTTTTGCTTTTTTTTCTGATTCTCTCCCCCATCCCACCGGGACAGGGGGGAGGGTGAGTGAGAGGCTGTGTGGTGCTTAGTTGCCGACTGGGGTTAAACCATGATAGTTCTTTTTGGTGCCCAACGTTGGGCTTGAAGGGTTGAGATAACGACAGATCTGACCAGAGCGTGTTAAAACAAATTTGTTATAAGCATTCATTATATTAGTTTAGTAGTTGCTGGTCACAATGTTGATTTACTTGCTCTCAGAGTTGTTGTATTTGTTCTCAGTTGTGTTATGTAACACCTTACTTGCCGTATATCAGTTTATATACAGTTTATCAGTATTGATGAGCTGTTTATCACCTCTGGGAGGTGGATTAAGGTTATCGCTTTGCTGTACTGTGTAACACTGCCTTACGGTATGATAAAATTGTTGGTCGTGAGATCAATCTTGTATTTGTACTCAGCATTGCCATCACCTCTGTACTTCAGGAGCCATCTATTGGAAATTATTAATAATTACACTTTTTACTTTTTCTCCTCGGAGAGCCAACCTATGAGGGAGACACCTTCCTCCATCTTCCCCTTCCTCTCTGGGCTAATTACAATAGCTCTTGAGAATTTTGAATATCCTTGGGGTGTTCAAACTAGCATGTTCCTATTGCTATGTCTCCTGAATGTGTGTCAGGTCTTGCTTAGGGTTAAACAACTATTTAAGAATACCGTGGATACTCCAGCCCCCGCAACAGGCACTGAGGTTACTCCAGCCCCGGCGACAGGCGCTGCAGCTGAACCAGAGAACCAACCTGTGCCGGTATCAGTCGCCCCCATACAGAAGAAGAAATCTTGGAACTGAAAGTCAGCTCATTTAGTAAGGGATGAAGAAGCTTCTCTTAAGAGGGACCAGGAGGAAGAAGCATACTGCCCCGGCGGTGAGGAGGCAGACTACTATAAAGCAGGGCCATCACAAGAACAGGAGGAGGAAGAGGAAGAATTCCCTACTTCCCCCTGAGGAAGAACTTGGCAGAAGGGTTCCTCCTCTTCTTCAGAGGGAGAGGAAGGACTCATAAAAGAGACAGTATCCACCCCTTGATCTTTTGCTTGCAGGATCCCTCATTACCACACAGTCTGTAAGCTTTCCCCATTGCTCATAGTAACTCCTCAAGCTTTCCTCTGTTGTTTCAAAGCTTAAGCTGCCAACAAACAGTTTGCGGAACTGCTCCTAAGCTGGGAAGAGGAGCGCTAGTATTCCTGGTTGTAGTTTCCAAAATCATTACAGTTTCCACTTCCATAATTGCCTCCTCCACAGTTGTCATAACCACCTCCATAGCCCCCACCCTAATTGCCACATCCAGGGCCTCCTCCACCATATCCTCCTCTTCCTCCTCTGTAACCAGGACTGGCACCAAAGTTGCCACCTCCAGGTCCTCCACCATATCTACAAACGACACTTTTATTACATGACCATGCAGGTCATGACTGCACACCAGAGCACTCCCATGTGCTGTTATATCGTAAGTTTTTCTATGTTAACTTATCAGCCATTAGAGCTTTCTCTGCTTTTGCTTTTGAGCTTGATTTCATTAGGAGCTCATCTTTCAGCCTGTCATCCCAGCCTGTCAAGGCACAGTCATCTTATCGTCAGCTGTAGCCAGGTTACACACTCATGAATCATTTTAGAATGTCCTTGATTTCACTCATCAGAGAAGCTCTTTGCACGGAGGTGTTTTTCACTGGAAAATAATGAGGTTTTGTGTAGCTCAAGCAGTGCACCTAGGTTTTTTTTTCCCCTGTTCTGTTTCAGTGAACTTGTCACTGGAGATGGGGGGGCTCTGCAGACATCCCTACCTTTTTCCCTGGTGCATAGCATTATGTGGGCTACATCTGCTGACAGCTCTGAGATTATTAGGTCTGTTAAGTGCTTGTATGCAGCCTATTTCTCTGCAGTCCTTCCAGTTTGAAAAACCATGGCAGGCAGCGCGTTTCTTCCAATGCTTCACATGAAAAGCCCTCTTTTAGTGTCTTCTAACATCATGGATTTTGAAGGGAAGGACAGGGTAAAGCAAAAAGCTTTCCTTATTTTTGTTGTTTGCAAATCCCCTCGCAGGTACTATGCTCTCAGAAATTCAGCCCTGTACATGGCAGAGCTTAGCTGTGCTGGTTTAGGGTGCAATTTGACAGGCATTTCTTCAGGCAGGACCACCAAGCGCCCACGGCTTGTTCCTGCCCAGCTGCCTTTATGCGACTGTGGCACCTCCACCTTCTACCCCTCCCACCCTACCCGTTGAGGTTCCTCCAGATGTGCTGCACTGCTGCCATTGCTACGGCCCCTTTTACCTCAGGGTGCACCCCTGAGGTGATTAGAGGGGGACCACCACAGGGATGGGGAGAGCTGTGAGGCAAGGAACAGGCAGCAGCTGGAGGGATGGAGTCCAGCGTGGAGAGAGGAGGGGGGAGGCTGAGCTGTCACTCTCAGCACTTCACCAGCACTCCCACAGCAAGGAAGAAAGAAAGAGAAAAAGAAAAAATCCAGTAAGGGGCATTCAGTTTTTTGGTGGAAAATAACTCGGAAAACACAGATAACCTTTCTTCCTGCTGTTTGTATATGAAAGGCGCAGAGTTGCTCCAATTTTCTGTTGAAAAGAGTTGCAAGAACCCAAACCCCACTAAGTGCATCTCTCTGTAGGTGACGCCTGGATTTCTCATGTGTAAAATGCCCATGGGTAAAAAGACCCATTGTAATTTGGCTGCTCTGCACTGGTAGGTTTTCTCCAGGCAGAGGCGCCTTTTCTTGTGCTGAGAAAGAGCCAGCAGCAGGAGGGTTTTTAAAACAAGAGAAAACATTGGACAAAAAAGGCTCATGAGCTCAAGTTTCTCTTGCAGGCAAGCCTGCTTTTCTTGACTGGTAGCTCATGTTCTCTCAGGAGGTGTTGTCACATCTGGTTTTATGGTTGTTGTCAGGTATTGAGAGGCTCTTTTTGCACTTTGAAGTGGGCAAGGGCTTACACAGTGGATGCACCATGGATCCTTCTGTACTAGACAGCTATCTACTACATGGTGAGCTGACGTTGTGGGGGACTGGGCTCAGGGACCCAGTCCCACATCCCAAGCTCTTGATCTCCCCCTTGATGTCCCACCAGAGGTGGTTTTGAAGGGGGCAAGTGGCGGTGAAGGTGGTTGACATCAGTCACAAAGGAAAACCTGATAGAGGAAGGCTCTGTTCCTCTCTTACCTCATATACACCTTCCTCAGATGTACCTTGCTTTCTTTTGAATTTTAGCAAAAAGCCACTTTCCTTTTAGCAGCCATCTCAAGGTGCTCCTCCTTGCCAGCCCACAGTGCTATCTGGCTCTGGGAAAGGAGGTGAGAAGGAGGAGCAGCACAGTGTGGGGCCCAGCACCACCTCTGCTTTCCAGTGCTGTGAGTGGAAGTTATGCCTCACCATGAAAGCAAGGGGAGTGGTGGAAACCCACCCAGGAGCAGGGTTTCACCTGGACACCATGCCCTCTTTTTCTGCCTGCTAAGTTCCTATCGGGTGATCTGCAGTCATAATGGCTTGTCTTCTGGCTTTAGAAAGCCTGGAGTAGAAAACTTGGAAATTTCCACATGGGGTGAAGCTCTGGACTCAGTATGGGATTGGGCTGGTCACAGTCACTTTAACTTCTGCTTATCACTCTTTGAACAGCAGGATTTGTACCTTCTCTTTCTGACAGCTCTGCTAAAGTCATCCTCTGAAGGAAGAAGCAGTGCCTTGACCAGCTATGTGAGTTTGGGTGGTCATGCTGCTGTGTCAGGCGAGTCCTACACTCTAACAATGCCTTTGGGTAAGCATCTGGTTTTTGCAAGTAAAATTTAAATTAGAGCTGGATCTGTAGCACCACAAACAATACAAAGTACTGAATGTGAGCCTATTTTCTTACTCCACTGTGTGTAGACCTCTCTCCTCTCTTCATGTGCATTTTGTACAGATTCAAGTTGCCAGCCCCAGTACAAAACTGTGACCAGTTGTTCTGGAGGGTGAGGAGTATTACAACACAGGTATACAGGAAAAGGATAAAAGAGGGAAAACTAAATCATTCCAATAAAGAAAAGATAGGGGAATTTTTACCTCTACTTTTAGTCACATTGGTAAAATACTCTACAAGGTTGATGTATCCTCTGCATATGTAGCTGAAAGGATTTTCTTGGTGCAGATATTAACTTTGCAACAGCTTATAACAAGATGTCACTCACAATGCTCTGGTCACTGAGTATGTTAAGGCCTGTTTATTAGGCAGAAAACTGCAGTAAATCATAGTCAGGTAGTTATTACTGGCAGTGTAATGTCTTGCTATCAGTGCAGCTCTGATCTTTTGGAAATTCAGGACACAAACTAAGATTTATTAACAACTCCGACTATCCTGTGAACATATCCCACTGATTCTTAATGCATTAAATAATCACAGTTTAATCTGCTTGTCTGCTTTTAGCCATTCATGTCAGGGAACAGATTTATTTTAAATGATGTCTTGCAGCTATTTCCCTTTTGACCGTTCAGTTCATTCAGACTAAAGCAAACAGTCTTCATACCTTAAGCCTCACATAGTAATTCCTATCCATGCAAAAGAATACAAAGGGCAACTACATCAAAATATACCACATCCCACCCACTGTCTTCAAAGTGCAAAACAACGGAGAGCCTCTTGAGGTGGTACTTGTCTATTCAAATGCCATTTAAGATCCTCTCAGAGAAGCTGTACCGCTAACCCATCACAGCAAAAGGGAAAAGCAAAGCTGGAGGGACACCTGTTGATTGAAGACACAACAAAATTGCTCCTAGGAGCATCAAGGAGTGGGAACTATTCAAGGCAGGTGTTTAGTGGAATTGTGCGGATGCAGAAATAGAACCACATTGTTTGTCTGGCTGTTGCAGAATAAATACCCAGCAAATAAAGGCCAACCTGAGCACGTCTGGGGCAGAGCTGGCAGGAGGGTAATTCCATTTTGTGGCATCAGAATTGATTTTTATCCAGACTGGGAGAAAGCAGAATTTCTGGCCAATTTTTGTGGACACAGACAGTGAGTTTGAATAGTGATCGAGATCTGTAAAACCCAAAGTAACGCTTTACCTCATTTAGAACAGAGCTGTTTTTATCTTCTTTTTCTCAGATCACTCCAAGTCAGGCAGAGCAAACATTTCACAGGCCCGTGTTTTTGCCATTCAGTGTAGATGTTATGGCCCTGTGAGAAAATATTCTTATTTAATGAAACAGAAAATAAGAAACAGCTCCATTTGGAAATTGAAGAATGCTTTTCCAGGATTGAGCAACACCATGTGAGATTTCATTTTTCCAAGCCAGATCAATGTTTGTATTTCAGGGATGGTAGACAAAAAATAGTTAAATGAGTTAAATCAGGTTTTAATTTAAGAAAAAAACCCAAAAAACATAATAAAAACGTAAAACCTAAATCTAGTTAAAATTGTATTTGAAATTAAAATGCAATGCCTGTAGCTATTATACAAGTAAAATAAAATAATGTAATAAACCAACAAAAAAAGCAATGCATATTTTCTACCTAAGTTTAAGATAAAGTTGCTGAAACTGTGGGAAGCTCTTAGCAGAATGACTGGGACCAGAGTTTTCTGAATTGATAAAATAGCTTTCTATAGCCCTAACTTCTCATAGAATGCTTTTTTCATTTTACTGTATTTATTTCAGTATAGGTCCCTCTGAAGAATAACTAAGCAATAACAAACAAAATGGCTGGAAGTTTAAAAAGCAGAAATACTTGCTTGGTTCTTTGGGCCTGTGCTTACAAACTAGGTATGAGGGGCTATCTAGCAGTTTTAAAGTCTTCAGGCTCAAACCCCAGATTATGCTTCCTTTGTAATAAACCAGTTTTAAATACAGCACATTTTAAGGGTAAACTTACTATTTTTCTTCTCTGTTCAGTATATTCAACATGGTTTTAGATTACTGCCCTTATAAAATAGAATAGTCCATCTGCCATCTAAAGCAAATCACGAGTGAAGTATTAATAGCACAATAAATAAGAAATGCCATTTTTATAAGATAATAAAATGTTATCAATGGGAATCTGAGTGCATACACTGTAGGTTATATGAGCATTTGCATCCTTGTATTATATCTTCCTGAGTACCAGGAGATAAGTAAAAGTGAAATGTAAGTTTTGCACAGAAGTTATTTGTGTTGTTATCAGTGGTTAGTCACTGAGGCAGTTCAATTGTGGTTTCAAAAGTAACTACACAGTACATATTCAACAGGATTAAAGCCTGCTATTTAAATTGAGCTGATCTGCCTTGCTGACTTAATTCCAAATTTTCAGAGTTTTAAATCACTTTGATATCAATATATGGTTACTTGGTACTTGATCAATATATATAAAAATATGATCATTTTGGTACTTGAATGTCCCAAAGAGAAGGGCACCAAAGCTGGTGAAGGGCTGGAAGGCATGTCCTATGGGGAGCGGCTGAGGACACTGGGTTTGTCTAGTTTGGAGAGAAGGAGGCTGAGGGGCGACCTCACTGCTCTCTGCAGCTTCCTGAGGAGGGGACGTGGAGAGGGAGGTGCTGACCTCTCCTCCCTGGTACCCACTGCCAGGACGTGTGGGAATGGCTCAAAGCTGCATCCATCAGGGGAGGTTTGGACTTCTGTGTTCATCCAGTTTCACTGGGTTTCCACAGGACGGCAATACCCCACATCTCTGACACTAGCAAGGCTCCAAGATCAAGCCCTCCTCAGTCTGAAGCAGGACGTGCTTCTCAACTAAATGACTGCAAATCTTTTTGAGGTGAGCAATACCTGTTCATTTCCCTGTGGATTTTTTTCCTTGTACTCATTTTTAGAAATGCCTGAGCTGTTTCCCATGGAAAAAGATACTAAAACACAAGAGCCTGAGAACAACAGTGGTCCCTCAGAGCGAATGTCCAATGCTCTGTCTCCAAAGTGGCCAACCATCAATGTCTACAGGAGAGAAGATGAGCAGCGCAGGTCTACTTCTGCCGGGGTCCTGGGGGTGCTCATAGGCCTCCATGGCTGGGAGCGGCCTCCCCTGGGACGCCCACCCACACCGTCTCCTGCCAAGGGCCCAGGGGACGTGGTGTCTCAGCTCAGCCTGGGGCCCTTGGTCCCTGCCTGGGCAATGCTGTAGGTGTGCCCGTCTCTGCCCCTCTCTCCTGCATGGGCCTGCATGGGACCTGCCCCGCAGAGAGCTGCTCTCCTGGATGGACCCCTCAGACCTAGGTCATGGCTTGTCATGCAGAACTAGATGCATAACACAGCATAACTCCTCTTCTCTTCTCTTCTCTTCTCTTCTCTTCTCTTCTCTTCTCTTCTCTTCTCTTCTCTTCTCTTCTCTTCTCTTCTCTTCTCTTCTCTTCTCTTCTCTTCTCTTCTCTTCTCTTCTCTTCTCCTCTTCTCTTCTCTTCTCTCTTCTCTTCTCTTCTCTTCTCTTCTCTTCTCTTCTCTTCTCTTCTCTTCTCTTCTCTTCTCTTCTCTTCTCTCTTCTCTCTTCTCTTCTCTTCTCTTCTCTTCTCTTCTCTTCTCTTCTCTTCTCTTCTCTTCCCTTTTCTCTTCTCTTCTCTTCTCTTCTCTTCTCTTCTCTTCTCTTCTCTTCTCTTCTCTTCTCTTCTCTTCTCTTCTCTTCTCTTCTCTTCTCTTCTCTTCTCTTCTCTTCTCTTCTCTTCTCTTCTCTTCTCTTCTCTTCTCTTCTCTTCTCTTGCCTGCGCTCACCATGAGTCGAGTAACAGTGAGACTGTTACTTGCCTGAAATGCCAGGGGGATTTCAGCTCCAAAAACACTTTCAAGGGCACAAATCAGAAAGCTTACAAGTGGAAACAGGGTTTTATGTTTAGATTTTATTTTATTTTATGCCATTTTATGTCATTTTATGGTATTTTATGCCATTTGGTGGTCTTTTTCTGAATCTGTTTCAGAGCCGATGCTCACAAGCATTACCACAATGCACACATGTAGCCAGGAGCAGGCTGATGCATTCTTCCGTTTAGCTTGAAAAAAGATCCCTTGCAGCCTGGCAAAGACACGTCACAGAGCTACAGAAAGTAGCAGCAGGAAGACAGGCCAAGCAGTGCCTGTTTCCTGAAGAGTGAGAACTTGAAGAATGAGGATTGGTACTAACCACACAAAAAAGAAGAAGAGGAGGTGTGTGGTACCATGAGGCATTTTCCAAAGTATGACACGTATCGATGACAAGCAGCCTTTTTGCCTTCCAACACTTGCTGCACTGTGCTTCTTGGCCAGTGATGCATGACAAGCACTCTTGTGCCTGCCCCGCGCTTGTACTGCACGCAGGGAGAGCTGGAAAGTGGCAGCTCCGGATGGTGCAGCAAGCCTGCAGCCCTTCCAAGCACGGGCTGTTTTGCACAAGCAAGAACCCCTGGGGAAATGGAGCCAAGGGAAGAGCAGAGCTTGCTCCCACTACAAGCTTGCAGTGGGCAAGAGAGCCCGAGGGAGCCAGGGCACAAGTGGCACCTTGGAGGTGCCAGAGCAGCAGGCAAGAACTTCGCCGAAAGGGCCCAGAAGAGCCCTGACAAGGGGCTGTGCTCAATGCTACAGAGGACAAGAAGCAACCCCCGGGGACCACCTTGGGGGCCCACCCGTCAGTCTAGAAAGCTTCCTCCCCCCGGATGCGGGGCACGAGGGCCACCTTCATGGAGCAGGAGCAGCAGGCCCCTAGCCAAAATGGCCCAAAGGAGCCCTGGCAGGGGCTGTGATGCTCAGTGCTGCAGAGGAAGGCAAAAAATCCCCACAGACACTTGCTAGCTCAGCGTGGGGGAAAAAAGCCTTCCTCCCCCCAGCTGCAGGGCACGAGAGGCCATCTTCGTGGTGCATGAGCAGCAGGCAGTAACCTAGCCAAAAAGGACCAGAGGAGCCCCGCCCTGACAAGTGGTCATGCTCAATGCTGCAGAGGAAGGCAAAAAAACCCCGGGGACCAGTGCCAGTCTGCCCCGGGGGAAAATTCCTTCCTGACCCCAGAGCTGGTGATGGGCTATTCCCTGAGCATGTGAGCACGACCTGCCTCCTCGTCCCACAGGCTGGTCACGCCTCCCAGGAGATGCCCAAGCCCTATTCTCCCTCAACCTGGAGCCACCTCAGGGGCTTCCCGGAGTGGCCAAATGCCCCCAGCCTGATCGACCTTGGGGACAAGAATCCTTCCCGCACCTGGCAGGGCACCATCTGGTACCCTGGCAACATCTCTGCATCCCGTTTCTTACGGCTGCTGCCCCTGGCTCCGCAGGGGATGAGGATGGCGAGCTCTGCAGTGCTCCTCAAGATGGCATTCCCTTGGTCTGACCACGGCTATCCAGCTGAAAATGATTTCCATCCATCCGATGAGCTTTGAAGGTGGCCCTTCAGCAGAGAACCTCCAGCAGCCTCATCCAGCCTCCTCCGGTCTTCTTCCCTCAGCCCCCTCCAAATAATTCCACTGGCTCCTCAAGAACTTCTTCTTGGATGTCTTCAGGCTGCCCCTGGTCCATCTCTGGCAGCGGGACATGGGAGGATGCTCCCTTTTATCCTGACCCAGGGCATTGTGACTGCTGTGTTGCCGGGTGGTGGCACTGTGACATGGGGGTGACCGGGCCCCCCATGCGCAACCCCACCCGCCGCCCCTCTGCCCAGCATCCTTCGGAGGAAGGCCTTTGGGGTGCTGGCCCTGAGGCAGTCCCTGTGCCCAGGAGGCCCAGGGGGCTGTCCCTGTCCTTCGTGGCCACGCACTGGGCACAGCTGCGGGGTGTCCCTGACACCTCCTCTGCCACTTGGCTCCCAAGGACAAACCTCATGCTGTTACTTTTCTCTCAGGCCATGGAAGAAAAAACCCCTGCAACCAACCCCTCCTCAGGTCTTGAAGAGAGGCTAAGAAGGCATATTTAGGCAATCTCCCACTTCTCTGTTTACCTGTACTGAGGAGCAACCAATGCATAAAAGCACTGAGAGACTTGGGCATGCAACCCAACCAGATGGGCAGGAAACGATGCAGCCTCTGGAAAAGAACTGGGTTTGGGCGAGCCCATTATAGAAACCAGGCTCAGCCACACATATAGTTCAAGTCCAGATTTACTCATTGTGATGTTTGATTCAGGGTACGACATGCATTCTTAAATGTAATGAAGAGATCCCCTGTATTTGAAAAGTGAAGATTATAGATATTATCCTTTTACTAGCAGGGGTTATGGGCAAGAGATGGAAAGTATTGTCAGGAGGGTATGTTTCACTGTTCAGTGGAAAGACAGTGGCTGTGGTAGGCAGTACTAGTACCTGATTTCCCATGAGCTTAAATGGACTTACCGTATGCCCTGTTGTGTGCAACAAGGAGCCTATCTGAACCATCAGCAACAGGGTTTTAAAAAAAATGAAGTTTTTAATAGAAATTCTACACTGATTTCTGCTCTGCTCTTGGATTTTTTTTTTTTTTGTGTGTGTGTGTTCCCCCATCCCCATAAATGTCCTCAAATTCATCTTGCCAGGACTGTCAAGAGCTTTTCGTTCAACATTTGTGGCTCTTGGGGTCACTGTTTGCTTGACGTAGTTTTTTCAAGTAGTTTAAAAGTCCGACTTCTATTTTTAATACTTGCAGTTCACTGAGCTCTGTTTTTTCTCATGTTTTAAATAAATTCCTCTCAGTATTTTCAAACCATCCTATTTGGAAATGTGATTTGTAGTTCTGCTGTAATAAATTTAGTCAGAAAACTGTTTTCTGGTACTTTAGCACTTGGTCTGTCACAGTTTTGGGAAGTTGGAACAAACTTGTAAACAGCAAAGTAGTATTTTTATACATGTTTTGGACGGTACGAATGGTGCAGGGAATAAAGCAGTGAGGAATTGGTTCATTACAGTAGCCAGTGATGTGTCTAGTATCTAGTTGAAATGTGTTGGTTTCCAGCTACGCAAAGAGATGGAAAACTCTTCAGAAGAGTTAATGGATAGCCTGAACTCTGAATTTTGACCCCATCGTGTTGTTCCCTGTGTCCCTGAACCCCACAGCGAGGTATTGGGGTCTGGTGTATTTGGGATATTTCCATTGCCTCAGAGGAAAAGCTGTAGAGCTTGGGAGGTTCTGTGTGAGGCGTCTGGGCATGCTGACAGCCAACGTATGGAAATACTTGTCTGGAAAGATGGAATGCATCCCTGCAGCATGGCACACAAGAAAGGCACCATCACAGGTGAAACATAAATTTCCTCTATCCCATGCTAACCACCACTGACGCTTACTCCAAGATCCCTTCAGCACCATAAGGAGGTCTTCTTGATGCAAAATAGAATTGGGACATGACCGATAATTTGATCCTGGTGAGGAGCTGGGCGTGGAGCTGTACAGTGAGGTGTTTATGTAGCTGGCTTTGACTACAGTCGCAGTCCAGGTTTACACAGCAGGAAAGCTTAGAGAATAAGTGAGGGGTTTAATTTTTTAGACTGGGAACCACAGTTAGCCTGCTTTTTTGTAAGAGTTGCTGTTCTTGAAGTATGACAACCTTCTTGTTCATCTGAGGGAGGGGAGGAGGAGTCAAGCAGTGAGTGTGGGCAGGATGCGGGGAAGGCACGGGCTCTTAGGAGGCATCACAACCTCTTCCTGACTCTGATGGTAATCAAGAGATATGGAAGCTAGAATTTGGCAGAGGGAAGGCATGTAAAAATGCTTCCTGCCTGTGTCACCCAGGCCAAGCAAAAGCAGAAAGCAGAGTGACCATTTATCTTGTTTTGGAAATGGGCATTACATGCTTTTAAATATATACGTGACCTATGTATTTGTGACTAAAGATATATTTCCTCTTAACAACACATTTCCACTCCATAAAGTGAGTGTGGTATCAAGGATTTCTAAGTTTCCTGCCCTTCTGCTTCTCCGAGATCAAGTCTGCTCCTTTCATTCGGGCTTCTGCCTCTTTTCACATCATCTGCCGGGTGGTTCCCTCCTGGCCCGTCACTGCCAGACATCACCCCAGGGATTGCATCTGGCTGTGCCTTCTGCCCATGGCTAACATGGGCCAGCTGTGCCAGAGACCCCTTTTCCTCCAAAGGCCCAGCAGCCAGGAGAGAGCTTGGGAGATGGAGAGGCTCATCACCTCTTCAGTCAGCCCAGCCCAGCCCAGCCCAGCCCAGCCCAAGCAATGCTTGGGTGCTTTTCTCTGAACACTTGTTTGGTGAAGGAGCGTTTCTTGTGCTGAAGCTGCACTGACGGGAAAAGCAGCAGGTCACCGAGCTGCCTTGGTGCCCTCGTTTACCAACACCAAGACCCTTTCTTCCAACCCTGAGAAAGCCAATGCGTGAGGTGAGGTGAGGACGTGAGGTGAAGATGTGATGAGAGATGGGGGATTTTTTTTTTTTTAGTTTTGGTTTTCTTTTCTCTCTCTCTTATGTAAAAACAAATCCAGCAAATCCAACTTGATTTGTAGACAAGGATTGTAACTGATGCAGACTTTGCACAGAAAGCAAGTCCTCTGGGACCTGTGAGAAAAAAATTTCCTCTGTAGACTTGGGCTGGCTGGAGCTATGCAATACCTTCCAGATGTTTTGTAAGGAGATGTGTTAGAATGAGGAGTGGTGCTGGCTTACCTGTAGTTCCTCATACTTGTGGTTTTGAGTTGGGTTAAAAAAAGAAGCCTCAGCTGTAATTATTTTGTGTGGGAGGAGTCCCTAGTTTTGAAGCAAGACTCAGCACAGAGGCTCACACTGGGATCTTTGGGATGCTCATTTGTGAGCACAATTTTCCTGAGAAGTGGGGGTAGAAGAACAGGGAAAGCTGGAGAATCACCTAAATGGAAAAAAAAAAAAAAAAAAGAAATAAAAGAATGACAGCTATAAACTCCCTGTGTAACAGCAACTTGGATATAATTTTTCTCCAAAGAGATATTGCTGACTTCAAACACTGTTCTAATTGTTATCTCTGGCACTCATGTGGGTTTCTGTGGAAAAACTGTTTTTGAAAATAGAAGTAAAAAAAAAAAGTTATATTTCCTCCTAAATCTCAGGGTTGTTTTGTTTTTTCTTATAACAACAAAAATCCCTCAACACACAAAAAAACCCATAGGAGAATTAAGATTTACAGTATTACGTGAAATACAAGTCTGCCATTGATTTCACTCCCTCAGGCAGCAGTGTTTTGCAAGAAGGTTCAGCTAGGACAAGGATTAATTTTATTATCTTTATTAATTATTATTTATGCATTATTAATGCTTGTTTTCTGACACAGAAAAAAAAATTGTATTCTTGGAGGGAGGAGGACGGGGCAGAACGGATGCCCCTTCCTCATGTGGGAAAAAGAAGGACATCTGAAAATTAGCTCTGTTTCCAAACTGGGAGCCGGCTCTTCTCCCCAGGGAGATATTCCTCCATCTGCATTGGTACTCCAAATCAGCAGAGCTTCAGAGAAACTGGAAGAGCTTGTGGCTGGGGAGAGATTAGAAGAGCAAGGACCAACATTATGGAGACTCAGGGAAGATGCAGCCTCCAGCAGCAGAGACCAGAAGAGAATTAATTTCCCCTTGAAACACAGTCCTTGTGACTGATATCACCGGCGTGTCACCAGAAATCATTAGCAAGAAGAGCACTGTCCAAACCTAGGTAAACCTAGGTGGTGCTAAGTTACTTTTCTTAGGAAAAGAGATGTGTCCAGCCTTACTAAATCCTCCTCGCCTCCTAAGCTGTACTATTTTGGTCTTAGGCAATGTTGGAATTGAGGTATGGTAGCCCTGTTTCCTGCTCACTGCCTTAATTTGAGTTTACTATATTGACCTTATTGGGAATGCAGCCCACAGCCTGATCTTCCATCCTCAGAGACACAGTTATGGTTCATCTTGACCCTGACTGGCTATAAAAATGGCATCTCAAAGCTCCATGCAAAACAAGGACATCATGGATTGGTGAATTCAATTTGTTGCACTTGTCACAGGAAAAGAAAATTTTTCTTGCAGTCCAGCAAGCTTCCCTTACAGTATGTAAGTCTGAAATTATTGATTCTATTTCAACTTGTATGCAAATCCAGTAATCATCCTCCGTTTTGACTAGTAATTGCTAGTGTTAAGTGCTGTGGGCACCAGATTCTGCTCCGTCACTTCAAACAGGTAATACCTCTATTTGTACACACACAGAGTGCAACTGGATTAAACCTCTTTGTTGAATGGAAACAACATATGAATGCTATTACATCAGTACGAAGAAGTAATCTGTTTTAATCCACTGAATTAGGATTATTTTTACCAGATTTTTTTTTCAGTTGTGAATCCAGTTTGTTTTGAATGTAGATGGCAAGTCCTCCAAACATCCTTGATAGCTTATATTGGCATACTGCCTCCTCTTGCTGGTGTCTTTTTGCTTATTATCTTTGTCCTACCATTAAATTCAGAGTCTGTTGACTCAATTTGTGCAAGATCCTTTGCAATTGCTGTAGCAATATGTAAGTTTAAGTAGAATTGACTTTTAGTAACCCACTTAGTGTGCTTTGTTGAAGCACAAAGTTTACAGTTTGGCTGGATGGGCTTAGAGATGAATCAAGACAAACAAAACACATGAAACATTCAATGCTATTAGAACATAGGGGGTTTCTAAACCAAAATGAAAAGGGCTGCAAAATGTTGTATTGAGCTGATATTACCATCATAATACCTTCTTTTTCTGTTGGTTGTGCCTTACTGCTCGCTGTTGGTGTTAGTAGAACAAATCCCCTGGTATGCTTGCTTGTTTGTTAAATGAGCTGTCCTAGAGTAGGTAGGGATAAAATAGTGGCAGAGAAACAGTGACTCACTTATCCTTTGAGAACCCTTTGTCAACAGCCTTTTGAGATTGATGAAGTGGATGCTTCTCAATATGAGCTACTAAATGTCCTGGCTGGCCTTGCAGCAGCAAAAGGCTTGAAGAAAGCTGAGTGTGAGTGAGGAAGGGGTCAGCAAGGTAAAGCAAGATGAGATTTGCAGGTGGAATTAGGGTTTTGGCAGCAAGAAAAATGGCTGGGAGAAAAGCTGGTGAGAGCAGGCCTTGGAGGAGATCTCAGAGAAGAGACGAGAAAGGGACCTTGTAGGAAGGAGAATCTGGGTCTGGGTTTGGAAGAGGAGAGGGAGCCTGAGGGAGTATGTGTGAGATGGTTGGGTAGGGGAGTGAAGTATTCAGGAAATGGAAGAAGACAGCAAGGAATTTTAAGATGGAAGAACTGAAGCTGGAGTGGTTTGCATAAAAGTAGCAATCAGATAAAAATGGGAAGGAGTACATGTCTTGGTGAAGAGAAGGGATTGGGAAGAAGCGTACTTGTGGTCCTCAAAATAAGACCTTTTTATATACAGAGAAAGAGAGAGACTTGTGGAAAGAACGGGTAAATGTAATGGGCTTGGAAGGGCTGATGAGGGACAGGGAATTTTAGGGAACTAAAATAATACAGGGAAAGGAGGAAGGGGCTTACAGCTCAGAGGCAAGATGGGCTTGCAGAATAGCAGGACAGAATATGAGTGTTGCAGCAGAGACAGGATCATCCAGGGAGCAGAATGGGAGGAGCAAAGCCTGAGCAGGTAATAAACCAGGCATAAAAGGAAGAGCAAAGTTCAGAGGAAGATGAGTTTTTAGGGGAGAGGACAGGATACACTCCATGTCACTAGCACTTTATTCTCTTCCATCATACTAAGGACACCTGATTTTCCTGTTATCTTCCACGTCTGTTCTACTTTTGCCATTTTCTCCATCCATCCATCCATCCATCCATCCATCCATCCTCACTTATCAGGAAGCAGTTCAGAAGGCACCTTCCCTGTATCATGTTGACCTCAGGTTGAATTCAGCAGATATTTTAGGCAGAGGGTTAGTTGCAGGACTGACTACTGGTAAATTATAGATGAAGTGCTCTGCTTTCCCATTGACCATACTGTATGGTTTACTTCCTGGGAAATGCCTCTATTTGCCTTTTCACTTGAGACAGGTGTTTCTCTTCCAAACAATGCTGGATTCTTGAATTCTTTTTTGTTAGTGGCTCTTTACAACATTTTCAAACAGCTGGGAATCCTTCTGTGTTGGGGGAATCCTCATAGGTCACTGGGAAATGCAACAAAAAGAGACCATTTGTGTACAAGGATCAATAAATCTGAATGCAGTTGTAGCAAGTGAGAGGAAATGGTGTATCATGAAAGAAGGGGAAAAGGCTAAAGTGGACTACTGAGTGAGAATGCTACTTACACTGGAAAACCCTACTACATCTTTTGCTAGAAAAGCCTGTGCAATGCAAAGTAATCATAACTGACCAAAATTAATGGGACCTATCATGACATTGAAAGAGTTAAAAAGAAAGTTAGAAGTTAGTACTGTATATGTAGGAAGGGATTTTGAGAGAGTTTATAAAGTTAGCAAGATTCAAGGAGGTCAAGAACCTGATGATCCCAGAGGGACAAATACAGTGCTATTTGGAGCAAGTTTGCAGATTGGGCTCTTACTGATCTTGAAAATGTGAATTACAGTTATTGAGAGCGGTAGGTAAAAGATACAGGATACTAGGTGTTCTGGGAAGATGCATAGGTAAGTATTTGGCAGCACCTGGCATTGACTCCTTCAAAAAGGTTGTTATACAAATGAATCGGAATGTATTTGAAACAGGTGCTGGAAATCTCTAAATCTTTTTTGTGTGTTTGTGTTTTTCGTTTTTGGTTTGTGGGTTTTTTTTTTGTTTTTTTTTTTTTAACAACAGAATATTGACAAGAATAGAGCACAGCTGCAGTTGTTCAGGGTTTGACAGATACCAACTACAGCTATAGCAGAGCCAAATGAGGCCTTGAAAGAGGATGTGAAAAGTTCAACATACAGATAAAGAAAGAGATGAAGGTGAAAAATCAGAAAATTGAGCAGAAGATCACAGAACTGAAAGCTGATGCATGCTACAGCTTCTGACGCCCTGGTGGAAAAAGCTGAGAAATGCTGTGACGTATCAAAGAAGCAGGTGGGTAATTTGGGAGTTACTGGAGAGTATGTGGAGGATGGAAAGTTCACAGAGGCTGCTACAAGATAGAAATGCTAGAAGGTAAAGGCATTCCTCTATGTAGCAAGCCAGAACTCACACCATTATTCTCCTGCTTGCTTGGTAAAATCAGAGGGGGAGAAAAGGGACTATATAGAGGAGTAACAGGAGGTATAGTCACTGGCATGAGGCCACGAAGTGTGTCCTGGAGTGTCTCAACAGAGTGCAGAGAACAAACTGAATTTCTAACTTCATTAGAGGGGTAGGTTTCAAGTCAGATAATCCTGACTTGAAAATAATTTATCAATAGCCATTCTTGCATTCAGACTCCAATAACATGGGAATGAATTTGCAGCACATCACAGTGGCCACTCTGCAGGTACTCCAAAATAGTAACAGCTCCTGAAAAATAATGGAGAAAACTGTAATAGTGTCCTCCTCAGTAATGCCAAAGAAGGACCTCAGGATGCTGCTGATCTTGGTGGAGAATGAATGTCTGTGGAAAGGCAAGGTATGTGATTCTGCCTGCTCTCACTCCAGAAACAGGGACAAATATACAGTTTTAAACTTTCTCATGAGCTTTTTATCCCAGAATGTCCCAGTGGGATCAAATATAAAATATAATGGCTAAAGCTGTTCAAAGAAGGCAGAACAAATGTAACTTGTTATCAAAGAAAGGAATAAACTAGAAGTCAGTCTGCATATAGAGGGGGAAAAGCATGCTAATGTATTACTTTATTAAAATAACAAATTGTTTAATAAATAATTTAATTCTTGATAACGGATTCATTAATTATTAATTTATTAATATAGGCTTTGCACAGTAAAAAAAGTTTCTTGGGAGTTAAAAAATTGGGAATTTAAAAATTAGAAGTCAGTCAATGCATTTTACCTGATTAAACCTTTTAGATTTTCACAGGGAAGAGCCTTAGCAGTGTTTGTGTTCTTTCTTAGAGCAAGAATTTTTTGTGAGATGAATTCTTAGTTCCAGTAATGTCTGAAGCCTATGAAGAAGAAAATCAGGTAACAGATGGAAAAAATACTTGCATGTAATTACACTTAAAGTTAAGATCAGAAAGGAAATAAAATGGTCTCCCCACACCTAAGCCTGATTGCCTAATAAAAAATAAGGAGAATCCATCTGCCACCAACCGGAGGCTGAGCCAGACTCAGAATAGGTGTCCATAAGTCAAATGAAATGGGAAACGAAATTAGTGAATGAAATGTCTTTACAGGAGCACAGATGTCTATGAAATGTCTGGCTCTGCCAGGCTCACGTATCAATTCTGTGGGCTCCAAGCAGGGGAGTACAGGATTGCTAGTACCTGCTAGAGTTTCAGCGTAATGTTATGGATTATCTAACTTATGTCTAGATCCATCAGCATACATTTATTTGACGCTAGTTGACCAAAATGTGAGTGTTAACACGGAATGTGCTCAAAAAGGGTGAGCACTGATACAGACTGATACAGCTATTGTATCACGTTTTTAAGGCTCAGTGGATGCGTGCAGAAGTAATCATGTTCCCTAGCAGCCCATCCTACTGCAGCTCTTAAGTCCATCCACCAGCTGAGCCAGAAAAGTATTAGAGACTTTGATGTCCTCTAAGTCTGCTCCAGGCATGACAGAAGAGCACCCTCCCTCCTCAATGCCCTGAAGCAACGGCAACTTAATCTGGAAGTTTTCTTCAGGATGACAAATGTTGACTGAATATAGCAGTGGGATCTGGCAATGGAATAATTTGTAAGTAACTGGGAGCATGAGAACATGTTTAATAATGTGCAATTTTGCATATTATGTATAATGTGAAAACCTGACAAACTTAAGTTGCCATGAAAGCTTTGTCACAAAAACTGTGTACGCTTTTATATGGAAATGGTGACAGAAGTGATGCATGAGTTTTAAGTAATCAGTAGATGAGATGGTATTGGGGGCAGGGAGGGAATTTGGCATCCCAAAAGGGAAAATGTTACAAAACGGAGGGAAAGAGAGATTTGGGATGTTGGGGAGGATGTCAGCCTGGGGCCTCCGTGGGCTGGAGGGACTGGTGGGAGGAGAAGCAGGGGGTGAGGGCCCAGGAGCAGAGGTTATTGGTGGACATTAATAGTTCTCAGTGGGAGGACATAGAAAAAGGCTTAAACGCTGTTCAGAATGTGAGTGGCAAGACATCCAGTTAAGAAGCATAAAAATAGCTGTTAAGAGCATCGTGTGCCAGGCCAATACATGAAAAACGAGTTCCTGCATATTACACAGCACCTTATTTAGTACCAAGGTTACAAGCAGGATGTAGAGAAGCCCAGCATGGAGATGGGGAGGGAGGAAAGTATTGGGGTTCATAAATCACAAGATGCTGGAACAAGGCAAAATAATAAATCATGGAATCAGTAAGGTTGGAAAAGACCTCTAAGATCATCTAGTCCAACCGTCAAATGTGAGCTGATGGAAGAAAAAGGAGTCCTTGGGGGTCCGCTCTGCTCAGGAGGAGGGTGGGCTCAAGAGGATGGCACTCATCACCATGCCTGTGGCAGTGCCGGATAGTCTGCACATTTGCAGACACCGTGGAGGTGTTTTCCAGGCTGTGTCATAGAGGTCTATGTCCTCCACAGATATGGGCAGGAACACACGATGGAGTTTGGGAAGCCCTGGATGCCTTGTGTTCACAGAGAGGTGGTGCCTGGAGATGCTGCTTTAAGGCGCTGGAGGGTGCATTGCTGGCAAGTGATTTTCCTTGGGTGAAGAGTCCCTGGTCTATGCATTGTAGCCAAGACAGCTGGTGGAGGCAGGGTGATGCCTGGGCTGCGGAGGTTGAAGGCGGCAAGAATGAGGTAACCTGTGGCATAGAGCATGTCCAGTTTGTGGCACAAGCCTGCTGACATGACTGGTAGGGGTTTTATTTAGCAATCAAACAAGTAACACAAGCAGGAGACACTGAGTGCTTGGTCACAAGTCTTACAACATTCAGCTGTTGACCTTTTGCTATTGCTACTCTGGAAGCTGTGGGTTAGCAGAACGGAGTCCTCCTTCCTCTCCAGTCAGATGTGATGAGTTAATGAGCAGATAGCTAAAGGAGTTGATAGCCTAAGGAGTCCATGTCTCCACAGAGATGTAGATTTGCCAGGAAATTCTGCTTGGTTAGAGCTACCCCATATGTGATCAGAGTAGCTACTGTGCACAGGAATTTAGTGAGCTTTTTCTAATAAAATGACATTATAATACAGCTGGTCATTCTCATGCACAAAACTGAAGGCTTAGAAAGAAACTTAAAGAAATGTGTGGAAAGCACAGATCTTGAATCCATGGAAAGGATTTGAAAATTCCAAATTACTGAAAATTATTATGACAGCTTGTTGGACAGTTATGAAGAAACACGAATGAATGTTAGCAAAGTTTCAGAAGGCTGATGTGTAGAGAGAAAGTGGACAACAGAGGTAAGGATGCAGAAAAGTTAGAAAACTCAGGAGGAAAAGGGACACTTGGAAAGTTAGCTGAAACTAATGTGAACTAGCAAGGGTTTTTATTAACAAAAAAGAGCAGAAAAATTATGGAAATTAAGGATGTAAAGAAAGCAGGTATTGTTAATATAACGAAGGGCTGGGATATCGAGGTATTGATCTCAGAGGCAGTCCCTGGGACTGATTCCAGAGGACTGTGCCCCTGCTGTCAGCTTGTACTTGCGGGTTACTTTACATAATCAATTAAAATGTTATCCATAACTCATTTATGTGGTGAACTTTATTCCAAAAACTGTCCCTTCCTGCTCTTGAAATAGCAACATACAGCCTTGCCAAGGCATAGTTTACTCTCTAAGGCCAACTTCACCCAAGTTTCTCCTCCAGTTGCAGCTGACCGTTTCACCTCCACAGAAGTCCAGTGTGCTGGTATCTGCTTATTATCCCTCATCACCCTCCTGTCCTGTAACTGCAATGTCTACACCTAACTATGACAAACCTTAGTGCATCAAGGCAGTGCTACAGAAAACATAGCTGGGGAGAAATTTCCCTAGAGAGGCTTTATCAGCCTTGGTTCTTTTCCATGCTGTCTGTTCTGCAAGTTGTTAACCACATTACAGGGGGAGAGCATGCTTCAGGATAACCTCTTTGCTCTGCCAAGCAGAAACTTGCCTGGCGTTTCCATGGTGGTTCATCCATTAATGGAAAAAACATGACCTGATCAGTAGAAAGTCTGACCGATGCTCAGTAAGGTCCATTTATACACTAGCACCTACCAATGAAGGAACCTAGGCAAATGTAACCATTCAGGGTACATCCTTCACCCTGGCAGCATGGACTTAGCTGTTCTTCCTGATTTCGTCATTCTGAGAAAGAAATGAAGAGCAGCCTGAAATTTATATTTAGTGTTATTTGTGTGAAGACTCTCCTCTGGAGTCTTGTAGTGGCTTAACAGATGGAGCCAGGGCAGAGATTCATATTGTGATGCTTATTTATTAATGCAGCTTTTCCTGAGACAGGGGAAAAAATATGTTTTTGTAGGAAACCTTTTCCCCTTCCTCAGAATGGAAAAAGAATGACATCTGGACATCTCCTCTTCAGCTGTGCTTGGGATGCATATTTTCTCCAGACGTGCATTTCTGAATCTCATGACATTCTGGTTGCTTAAGAAGTAGCTCTGGTAGCCAGTTTCTTTTTTCCACAGAAAGCAGTTTGAATAAACCAGCAGTTTTGTTGTATGTTGGTGCCCTGTTTCTTTCTTGATCTCAATAAACTTCTGCTCTTATTTATCTACCCAGAAAATATAGAAAAACACAGAAGAGTAAAAATTTACCAGGGGCAGTTCTTGCTCAATGAGTGCAATAATAGGCTGTTGTTGACTCTGTTGTCTGTAAGATGGGGTTTTGAAGTATTAGGAAGAAGATTAGATAGGCAAGGGATACAAATTATGATGTTTACTTCTTAATGCCTGTTTTACTGAGAGGCAGAAAAAAGGACTGTTGCTGGAGGAGCTGCTGCGAACTCTCCCTTCCGCTCATCAGTCCCTGTGAGAAAGATGGAAATGTCCCCTTTGGCTCTTTTCCCCAGGCAAACATCCCTCCTTCTGACTGATATTCTGCATCAGTGAGGTTTAAAATAAGCCAGAGGGGCAAAGGCCTGGAGTCAGGGGAGACTGGGAGAGTAGAGAATAGGGAATGAAGGACTCGACAGAGAGGCTGCATTTATGGGAAAGATCAGATGAAAGACAAACCTGGAAAATTTTGATATTTTGCTCCCCTTGGGGCCTAATTTACCAGCCTGGTACCCCTGTAGAAAGAAAATGATTAATTGGGAGCATGGTATCTAGCAGTTCCCACAGAGCACAAATCCTGGACTAATGACAGTGGCTTGGCTTCTCTTTGCAGAGATAAGCAACGACCAGTTTACCAGCCCCCAGAATTTCTGGGCTGTGGAATGGTATCATTTTGTCATTCAATGCCAAGAGAACTGGCAGGGCTCAGGGAACATAGAAATGCCCTTTAGTCATGATTTCTTCCCACTGCCTTGTGCTGTGCATCCTCTGTTGGGACTATGGGCCAGCGTGGCCCCGAATCTGCTCTTAAGCCTGCAAGAATACAGATCATGATGCATAAAACACAATAACAAACCAATTTTATGGTTGGCAGATGACACTTGTTGAGTGGGCATAGAGCAAAACAAAGGTGCTGCAGTGTGGAGCCCAGCTGGCTCCATCTCTCTGCAACTTATAGTTGAGATTAATGGAAATCTTTTCATTAGTACTAAAAACTCTGGGGGCCAGTTCTGCTCAGTTAGTTGTTTCAGCCGGACATGTTGTGTATCTTTACACACAGAGCAGACTGTACCTTGGATTGGTGCTGATTTCAGACACCGCTTATATGACCCTCTTGCCTCAGTTTGATTATTCTCTTCCACTTTTTCCTGGGGAAAGGGAAGGGGGAGGGAATCAGAGGAAATGGACAATGCAAGAAAGCCAGCAGCTTCTTTCCTGTCATATGCAAGGTTTCATAGGTGAATTTTTTCTTCTCTCAATGTACTCAGTAGCTGGGTCTCAGAAGTGGTGAGAAAATATTTTTTAAAAGCCAATTGTATGCGAAGAAATGCTTAGGTATTTCCTTGCTTTTGGCTATATAATGCTGTATTTCAAACTGTGGCCAACTGCTTTGAAAACAGCAATGGTCTAGGAAATTTGGGAGGCTAATACCGGGCTGATGAGAGAATTGTCTCTGTGCTAGCCCCAGCCACTGAATTATCCTCCACCCTCAGATTTCCCCTTCCTTCAGTCCCTGTAGCCAGAGTGACACGAAGCTGTGTGTTTCTCACTGCGTGCAGAGAGGCAGTTATGGCTGGTTCTGCCAGACTGAGACTGAGCCGCGATGATCATTGCTTCTTCAACATCCAGGGTAAATTGCTCCAATTTTTTTAGTTTTTGCCAGGAATCACCGCATTTAGTTCAGGGAAGGATGACTGCTGAATGAGGGTCTCCTCCCTGCTCCCTCCTGCCTTGTCCTCTGGTGTCTCCGTTTCCCCTACTGCTCTGGCTACCCACATCTCTTCCATTGCCCCTCTCATCCCCTTTTCTCTCTGCTGCATATTGCCACTTACTGATGCAGTCAGGCTAGAGAGAAGCAGCATGTCTGGAAGAAGAAAAGGTGCCTTTGCTTTCCCAGGCTTGTCACGCCTGCAGGTCAGTGCCTACTCTCTGGAAGGAAGGATAATATTACTGAGACATCCCAGCAAAGAACAAAATCAGTCTTTAATCTCATCAGCACGTGGCAATGGGAAATGACTGAGTAATTAGAGAAAACCAAGTCTTTCAACTTGCTTTGCATATATAGTCTATGGCAAACTCTTGATTGCAGAATCAAACAATTGCATTTTCATGTTACTGCTTATTTGTTTTCTAGGGTTTGGTTTTGTGGATTGCTGAATAGGGTATGCTGTGCATTTGCATTAAATGACTGAAATGAGCAAGTCTCCTAAATCCCATCAATTGCAGTTTCTTGGCTCTGAGGGTAACCTGTACCCTCCAGAGATACCCACAATAACGTGGCTTGCTTCTGGCATCCGGATTACTTTGGGTGCTCCTCCAAAGCAGCAAAAGGGGGATCAGAAGTGGCAGGAACAGCAGAGACAGTTTTGCAGGGTTTGAAAAATGGATTTAACAGAAGATGGTAACATCACTAAAGCAAATCAATTCCCTATTTGTCCTAATCTTGCACACATATGTAGGCCTGTCCCCATGTCCCACTGATTCAGAACACCAGCCGGAATGCCAGGGAATCATATACATGGTCCATAGCCCTCCATGCACCTCCAAAGGTGCCAGGCAGGGTAGGGCCGATCTTGGTGGTCTTCTCTCTGCATTCCTCTGTGACAGCCAAAGCCCAAGACTTCAACTCTCAGCTGAGTAAGATGTTGTTTGGACAATTTCATATTAGCATGCAAAGCCTTCACTTTTCTGTGTAGCTGGAGATTTGCTTCTGTCTGTCTCAGCCTGTGCCCTTCCCTGGTATAAACTAAGGTGATCCTGGACCCTTTACAGTGGTGAGGTGTGTATTTTTTTGCAGGTTTTAAATGAAATACGCTTTACCCTATCAGCAGGATAGTGCTTACTCACAGTTATTCAGGGCTCTGCAGGCAAACAGCATAACTCAGAAGAGAGAAAGACACGCACAATGAAAATCATAAATGATTTAGGCCAAAAGAACAGATCTGGTGTGTTAATCTTTGAAGAACCCGTAAGGAGATCTCTGTTGAGACCAGAAGAAGGTTGAGAGAGCAGTGAGCTTGCTGAGGCCTGACCTAGCTCTGCATCAGGTCTCTCAGGGATACTGTACCACAGCTGCAGGCAGCTGGGGAGAACCGGTTGACACACCAGCCAGAAAAAACAGCTGATGGTCCCGAACAGAACGTAAGGACAAAGGCCATTGCTAAGGGATGTAGTGAGAAAAAGTCAATAGCGTACCTATTGTTGTTCCTCCTCCCATGCCCTGCAGTGTCTCATTGTAATTGCTTATCCTACAGGAAAATGTTATTATACTATGGGAGTGCAGCATCTTGAAACCTAAGGGTATTGATGACAAACAGCATCCATGTAGAAATAAGTGGCTTTCCAAAGAGGAACAATACCTGTCTTGTGCCTACGCACAGCAACGCAAATTTCATCTGAAAGCCTGGCATTCTTCCATGCTCAGCAGCCTGTAATTCTTTTGGAATAATTTTCTCCTCCTTTCTGGGATATGAATATAAATGACATTTCTTGCTTCGGGGCATTTGGACAGGCTCCATATAGATGCAACACACAAATTCATTGTAAACAATACGTCTGGCAAAGCTCACGCATGGTTGTTGCTCTTCATTGCACCTGGCTTTCCTCCGTTTCATGCTAGGGATGTTGACAAAGGAGTGTGTGCCCCATAGCAAGCTGAGGACCACACTGCAGAACAGCCTGGCAATTCATGTGGTAGCACTCTTACAAACTTCCAGTGACCTCTAACAACAACCACAAAAGAAAAGATTAAACTTAGAACATTCTCTAGTTTTTTTAGCATATTTTTGGAAATAGCTAATGCCTTTATTAGCTTTTAACAAGTATAAGTTTTTCTTTCTATCAACACAAGCCTAAGGATGAAAACAGCCCAAAGCAATAGGAGTCTTTTAATGGCCTCCTTAATTATTTCCATCAAATTTAAAAACAAGCAAACAAACAAAATAGTGTTGAGGCCTAAAAACAGGAGAGCTGTGAGAATTAGAACTTTATGGCATATTCTGTGAGTATTCCTGACAGGAAAAAAAAGGGAGAAAATAAAATACTAACTCATCTGGTCAATACGAGCTGTTTAAACTACAGTACTTTTCTCTTTCAGCTGCTTTGGAAGACAATTATCTTCCTCACTTTCACAGTTGATTTCCTTACCTAAGCTATCTTTTGGATCCTTTTATGTAACAGCAAAATAAAAATTTTCCAATGCAATTTTCCAATGTTGTAAAGCATGATTATACGTGTAGGATGGCATGTAATGAAGAGCCTCTAAACCTCCCCTGTCTTCATCTAAGACTTTATGCTGAGTTAAAGATGTCATTATTGGCTGGATAATTGCTCAGAGTCAAATACAAGTTGCTCTGTGAGTGGCAGAGCTAATGAAGCCTGCTTTGCCATGTTGTTTGTGCCTTTTGTCCCTTAATTCCCTTTTCCGCATGGAAAGCCCATTGTAAAATGCCTCCCACAGGAGAGACCAAGTGTGCTGTGATCTGCAGTGTCTCTCTCTAGCTCCCTGTTTTTCCAGAAAACTTGTAGGACTCCACATAGGTCTGAAACAATTTCCTCTCCTTTTCAAATGTGATTGAAATGGGTCAATGGCCTCCAAAAGTATTAGGGTTACCAGGAATCACTAAGCAGAGGCTCATCCCCAGATAAGCATGCTCTTCATCAAATTAGTGCTACTGGTGGTGAAATGTGCTAGCCTGGCACCATCTGAGATGAAATATGGTTAGGCAGAGAGCTGGGTATGCCCTGACGTATGCACTGATGAGCAGCGAGAGAAGAAGCTTCCTCAGCTCTCCATGTTATGGTGGAAATCTAGGAGAACATGTGGAACTCTTGAAGGAAGTTGCCAACTGGAGAAGAATAGCAACTAAGTGGGATAAACATTTGTGCTTGTGTGAGAAGAACATGTAAAGAGTTGGATTGGGAACATAGCTGGCAGACTGCAATGGATTGCGCTTATTATTACCAGAGCAGGCGTCCAACCCAAAGGCAGTGGCCTCCTGCCCAACGGGGCTGAGCTGAAGAAGTAACACACGATTGCTGTGCCTCAGCGTCGCTACTGGAATGACGCTGCGTGTGCTGCTTCACGTGAAAAGCTAGCCCTATACTTAGATGGTTTGTTGGGTCCAAAGCTTGGAAGCCAGTTACAGCAGTCACCAGAGGGGAAAAAGGTCCTGGGGTGCAAAAAGCCCCAGTATCACGGTCCTTGGAATTGTCCCTAGATTGTTGTCACTTTCCTGCTGTGTTGAAAATAACAAGACTGGTTATTTATGTCCCAAATAACTGTGTGGGTTTTCATTCATAACAGCAAGGATGGCATACTCATTAGCTCAGATTTTTTTTTTTTTTAGTACAGAATTAACACTATGTGCAGGGTTAAAGCTGCTCTTGTAATTTTTAGCAGATGTGAAATTTCAATATTAAGAAGATCAGAGTTTTAAACTAATCTAAAAACATGGCCAATATGTTAATTTGGGAAAAAATACCAGCTGGCTGGAAATAACAAAAATCAGAGGGAAAATAAACCTTCCGGTTAATTTAGGGTTTATTTTTTTAAGCCAGAGAGAATTAACATGTTTTGAATTTATTCTTCTGGGTTGTAATGCTTTTGGGAAGACATGCCAGCAGAGCGTAGTGTGGGGAAGTGTAAGCAGCTGCCCTCTCATTTGTTTTTGTGAATATTAATGGATTACCTGGAGACACCGTGCAGCTGTCAATGCCATGGCCAGTGACAGGGCTTCTGGCTCCTTTCTGTGGCCTCAGGCATGAGTAACACCTGCAGATTTTGGAGCAGGAGAAAGTGGCTGTGGTGGTACCTTGGTAGTATAATGTTTTACTTCTAGCACAAGCTTCAGTGAGAAAATGGAGGATGCAGAAGACAAGAAGACAATGAGGTTATCATAGGGTTTCACCAATCTGTATGGAATGTATGCATCTGGCTTATTTCGTATAAAAAAGCACAAAACAATATAGGACAAGAGAAGGGAATTACAATTGGGGGCTGGACAGGGCGGGTAACGGAAAAACGTTTTGCTCTCATGGGAATGGGGAGGGTTAGTGCAGTGATGCTTGGCTTCTTCATGTTGGGTTTTAGTATCTAGCTGTGAAGTAGGTGGCTGAGGTTTCAAATAGCACCTTGGTGCAGTCCTGGCTTCTCTAGCAGCCTGGCACCTGGCTACAGTGAAGGGGAAGGGAGTCTGGCCACATCAGCTGTATGCCACTGATATCAAGGGAGCTCATTTAAAGCCAGAAGAGTAATTCAGCTTAAGCAGCTGAGACAGAAGATTGCAGCCTTCAGTATGACTTGACTGAAGCACAAAACAATTTTTAAAAATGACAAGGCTTTTTATAAGCAAGAGTGCTTATAAGTTCCCAGGGACTTTGAGGATCAACTCTGCAATCCTATTAGAGGCCAGCTGAGAAGAAGTTTGAGGTGCATTGATCAGGAGGTAAATACAAGGCAGGCAGAGATATGATGCAGGTAGAAATGACCAACTTACATGAATGAAAGCCATAATTTTCTCTTAACGTTAGAATAAAAGGAAATAATTAATTGTCCAGTCACTACATGGGTTTTCCTATCTGGGAATAAATCCCAGGTCTTCCCGGCAGCCAGGAGCCAGCCACGCAGCTGTGCCGCTGCCAGAGGCCAAGAGGCTGCGGAGGCGGAGATGAAAGCATGGACACTGAGCTTTGCTAGTGCTGGAAGGGGTGGGCAACGTAAAATGTTCATAAAAGGAAAAACACTGGGTTGGGTCTGACTTCTGTCAGGCATCAAAGCCCTGTGGTAGGAGAGATCTTTGCTAAACTTCTCCCTTGGGCAAGTTAACTCTGAGTCAGATACGTAACGGATAAACCAGGGGATTATGTATCATGTAAGCGTGCCAGCTAAATCCTTAACACCACCCTGGAACAAAGCACTCTGAAGAAAGCAATGAAGAAGGGAGCAATAGGTGCAGTAATTGGTATCCTGAAGATCTAAGCCCGAATGAAAGATTTGTGGAAATCAATACAGTATTTTTGCTGTATTGTGTTGGTGAGGGGCTATCATGTTTACAAACAAATGGAAACTTTTGTGTTGTTGAAATTACTTTCCACTGAGATTTTTTTTTTTAAATGTGGGCTATCCAAAGCTTCTATTAGCTTGAATAACAGGACACCCAGCAGATAAGCTAAATATCTCATCTATCATCTCTTCACACACTAGACAGTTCCCTAAAATCCTTAAAGGTAAGTTTAGGATCTCTGAGAATCCAGGTCACAAGGGCAAGTGGCATTTCAACATTTCAAAATACATATGCTGAAATCCACTTGGCCTGCTGATGTCCTTGAAGATAGCTGGGGAATTACTTCAGACTTCAAGTTGCCTTTTTTTTTCTTTTCTCAATGTGTGACATTTTTAATGTATTTATGAACAACAAAGCCAGAGCACTCTCCTCTTGGAAGTGTGAAGTAATAATTTAGAATTTGAGTTGCCTCTCCACACAGGAAAAATAATCCTAGGAAAAATATATCTTATTTATGTAGTTGAAAGACAGTGTAAAAACTCTTTGGCACCTGCAGAGTCTTTGGTAAAGTACTGAAATCTCCAAAGCAAGGACCTTCAGTTATTTTCTCTTGGTGTTTATTTGCACAGTTCTTATAAACCGCCACAGCAAGAGAAGACATAATGCCTTGCAGTAACGTGTTCTCATTCCGTGGGCCAGTTGCCATATATTCCTTACCTTGACTTCAATGTAGATGACACATTTAGGATACTTATTTTAGTGAGGCTTTATTTTTGGTCTCACACATATGCTACCTAGCTATTACATTAATCAGCATATTACATATGCTACCTAGCTATTACATTAATCAGAATTTTTCTCCTCAAAAATAACCCTCTTTAAAGATTTTATTCTACCTCCTAAAATAATGGGCTTGACTTGAGCTAAATTTGTGCTAGAGAGGTGGGCTCTACCGCTGCTTTGGCATTGGCAGCCTGTTTGACCTTGTGCCTCTGTGCAACCACACTCAAGCTGGTGAGAGTGTGTCTCAGTAATGGCAGAGAGAACCTCACTAGTGGGGAACAAGGCGTGGGAAATGATTCAGGATATTCAGCTTACATCTGCTAAGCTGACACTTACAAACAAATTAGGCTCCTTGCTTGCAGTATTAAGACCCTAAGAGAAACCATAATGCTCCTGTTTTACAATGGAACAACAACTGAATCATGGTCATGAGTTGAACATATTTATATATGAAAAACATATGAATGCTTTTTTTTTTTTAAGGGGTATTGACCCTCCACTCTGCTTCCATATCTGTCTTATCCATTTTCTTTGACTCTTGCTCTATTTTTGCCTCTCCATACTTTGCACGTACCTTCTTTCTAGCACGTTGTCTATCATAAACTCCAGAACAGATTTCATAAGTGTCCTTCTTCCCTTTCTCTATTTTAGATGATAAAAAAATTAATCATATTTCACTTAGTGTTCCCATTTGAGACCTGCAGTAGAAAGCAGAAATGACAAGCTACTCAAGCCACAGCGTAGGTCCTGTTCAGAGCCCACGACCATCCTGTGTTACTGTGCTGGAGACGCATGCCATGTTCTCTGAAGTTGTTTTATTTTGTATAACATTCTCACTTGGTTGCAGTGTGCTATTTTGAAATCATGTCAGGCTCTTCCTTACTGTTATGAGCACTATATAACAGCAGCAAAAATATTTTTCAATCATTTAGATACTACCAAAGATTATAAATAATGGTGGATCTAGGCCCCAAAATGTAAATCCAGATCTTAACCATTCAAATACTTTGGTTCAGCTCATTAGAAATAGATACTTATCATAGTAGTCTGGAATTTATCAAAGAAAGATTTTCCTTCTCCTGTGTATGTTTTAATTCAAGCTGTGGACTTAAATATACTTCTTCATTAATTACAAAATTTCTGTAAGATTTTTTTCTGTCTTATTCTCTACTTAGTATAGCATAGCTAATTAACAGCCAATTGCAGGACAAAAGTAAGCTCCCTTGTGCACAAGTTCATCTGGAAGCAGAGTCTGATCTGCTAAATTTTTATTCTGTTGACATGAGAATCACCAAAAGCCAGCTTTGCTCTTGCATCACAGACTGCGTTTGTTATGCTGGCAGCCAAAGGAAACATTTTTAGGTGTAAATGGAGACGTTTAGCTGAGAAACTGCTAACATAATAAATATGGAACTTTGTGTCACCATTTATGCAATTATTTATCAAAAGATGTTTGTTCCTTATGGTTCCTAAAAGATGACACAACATTTTGTATTAAACAGTTTAGCTAGAAATCCTATAGAAGAGGTCTTCCAAGTGTTTGGGATTGACTGGCATCAGTCCTTTTGCAGTTAAAGCTGGCAGGTTGGGGAAGCGGAGTTAGGCTGCTGCTGAGACCTTTTGAAAAGTTAATCCTACATCACATGTTGTCTTCAACAACACAGCCAATTCCCGATAAAGACCTTTTTGTATCAGCTGGTGCCTAAACCTGGAACCTCCAGCTTTTTTCCTTGATAACAAGCCAGAAGTTTATAAAAGCAGAGCCTGCTCTATCATGGGCAGCTGCAGGGCTTCTTTGGCCAAAGGAGCCTGGGTGTTTGCACCTGAGTTTTGCTAACAATTTGCATGGCCTTAAACAATACAGAGAGAGCAACTTGCTGAGCTTCTAGAAAAGCAAGTATATCCTATTTGCAATTGCAAAAAAAAAAAGAAGAAAAAAATTACTTTGGTGGATGTAGTTTTGAATTCTTCAGGCGTGATCTGTGTTGTTTAGTTTCAATGAGGAGGTCGTGCCTGTTTCCGCTGGAACAAGAGCATTGTGCCCAGCGGTGGGGTCAGCAGAGCCTCCTGCTCAGCACAGGACTTTGTCTTGCCATCATGGTGGTAATGATTTCAGAATGTTGGTTTTTCCTGTTTGACAACAAATATATTGATGGGTAGGTAGCAACTGGGCCTACAGCAAGCCTCTTAAATGTAGATGTGTATTTGGATGGAAAAGATGGAAGGAAAGAGTGGATACCTTGCTATGAGAACCTGGGAGGGGGTTAATTCAGTCTCTTCTGATCGTGGTTTGGGGGACACACTCAATGCCATTATCTGCACACAAAATGTAGTCTATATGAGGAAAAACTCAGCCAAACTTTTGCTTCCATGTGGGATGCAGTCATTATAGAAACTGAGGGCTTTACTCCACCTGCTTTTACTGAGTAAAAAACATGATTTTTTTTTTTAAAAAAAAGCATTGCTTAAAAGGTTGAAATGCTTATATGATTATCCCACTAGGCATAATGTAATAATAATATTGGTTACCAGAAATACTTTCTCTTCTAATGCAAGCAAAACACCTGTCAAATTCTTTGTAGCATCTTATACAAACACTTATGAAATTGTCAATAAGAAGACAAGGAGTGTGAAGAGGATAAGAAAAGACACAGGCAATGTAGGTAGGGCTTGTATTGCAGTGGGAGAAGCTGGAAGGATAAGAGGTGAGGTGGGAACATTTGATATCTGGGGTTAGAGAGAGGCAGATATCTATTGATTGAATGTGGTGTGATTGTGGCTGATGATTGATTAAATGCTGTGAGAGTGGACCTGGCATGCAGATGGAAGAAACCCCTGCTATGGAAGATGCAGCCAGAGAAGGCTGCTAGCTGGTCATGGAGTGGAAAAAGTAGGTTTCTCAAGCTAAAGACATGTCTTCCTCAAGAACAGTGAATTTAGAGTGGAATGTACTCTTTTTTTATGTGCCTGCTACAGCTTTTAACAGAGCAACCTAAGATTAATGTCACAAACAACATGAAATGGGAATTAGTTCTGACAAGCTTACCAAACTGCCTGCTAGTAGCCTGGTGGAGTTTTGTTGTTGTTGTTGTTGTTTTGGTTTGGTTTTGGTTTTTTTTTTAAGGAATATAACCTTTGGAGTTTGGGCTAAAATGCTTGGAATTGAAAGAGAATTGAGTGTCCTGCATAGAAAAAGGAGCTGTTGCTAGCAGGAGGTGGGGAGACAGCTCTGGCTGAAGCCACCCACAGAAGACTCCAACACTGGAACATCGCTGGCTTCACGAAGGCCTCGGCAAGAGGCTTTAAAATTAATAAAAGGTGGTGGTGGGGCCCAATATGGATCAAGATGTTCTATGGGCTCCAGAAGAATGGGTGAAGCCATGTTATTTAGGAGTTAGAGCTTAGCACTTAGGAGTTTTGGTAGCACTTCTAGGAAAAGCTGCAGTGTAGAGCAGTTGGCCGAGGGTTGGGGTGACCCTGTTTGCCACCCAGCCGAGATGCAAAAATAGAGATGATTGGCAGAAAAATGTTTCTGGGCTAAAAAGGTACAGCATTGCTCCCCAGGACCATATGTGTAAAAGAGGGACAGTATGCCTATATGTCATTAACCTGAGGATTCACAGTACGGTACTGAAAGGGGAGGTAGATGCAGGAGCAGGAAAGCTCTTGACTGTCAAGGGTCCAGGAGGCAGTGGACAACAAAAATGTCCTAGGTCAAGCTTAAGGTAAATGAGCATGATTTTACAACATCACAGCCCAAAGCAAAGCTGAAGCAGCTTTCCTGTTAGGGTAACTTGTCCAAAGGTATTTAGAGGTAATGGTAATTAGGTAGAAATTGAATCCAAACATGCTGGACGTGAGGAACATTTAAAAGAAAAATGCTGAGCTGTATTTAGTACAGTCACATACTGATGGACTCATTTCTGAATTCCTCAAATCTAGGTCTGTGGTATATGTGCTGCAAAAGCCTGACAAAAAGCACTTGGATAAATTGTAAAAGCAGAGCGTAATTTCATCTGTGGAATTTATGAAAAGGGCTGCACCGATTGCAGGTACTCCAAAGAGTGATGGCAGCTTAAGCAGCTGTGCGTGCAATAAAGCCACCGTAAATCTCAGTTGAAATGATCAATATCTTGTTCCTAATTTTATTAATTTGTAAAACTTGGAGGCTGGGTAGAACTTACTAAACTATGCTCACTTTGTGTGTCTTAGGAGTGAGCACTGGAACTAGAGCTGAATACATTTCTAACAATGAATGTACATGAAAGACTATTTCAGAGTGAGCAATTACACCACAGCATAGTCAGTGCATTTGCTCTATATTTAAGAATAATGCATTAATGACTTCCAGGATAAATGTTGCTGCCTGGTGTTTTATGGCATAGCAGTAAAGAGTAAAAAAAAATAGTGGGACATTTATAAAACTGAGATGGAAGTCCTGCATTCTGCCTCACCTCAGGAAAATATAAAGTAGGTGTGGATACAAAAGGAAAATAGGATTTTTGAAGAAGCAGTGCTGTTGGAGGGAAGAATAAGCAATTGTACCAGGTGGTGGTTGTTGGATACTCTTTCTGGCCAGAAATGGTACATATTACAAAGCAACCTCTCCTGTAAAATTAGCTGAAGCACTATCAGTTACGGGTTGCCAGCACAGCCACTTTTGGATGAAGGTCTACAACATACCTTTGAAGTGTGACAGATATTTGTATGGCAGGAAATATTTGAATTGGCCTCACGTCGCATAACGAAGTGTTTTGTACAGGCTCTGAGAAGGGCATTATGCAAAAGCGATAGGGAATCCATCAGTCCCAGAGACTATTCCACCAGAGAGATGCTTATACAGTGGGAAAGGATTTGATTTACTGCAAGTAGACTTAGCAAAGGACTCAAGGTGAAAATGGCAAACAGCAAAAGAAAAAAAAAAAAAGCCCCATAGTCTGGATCTCCCCTAGTTTTGCTGCATAGAGCAGATAGTGCAGATACATGACTGAAAGGAAGGAGAGAGGTAGTAAGTCAGTATGGTAGAGCAGATATTGGGATGGGTGACATATTTAGCAGTGGAGGAAAGGAGAGATAAGAAAGAGGCAGTTTAATAATTGCCTGCAGATAAAGCCAAAGGATAGTTATAGAATATGCGCCCTGACATTAATGAAAAACGGTTGCAAGTTTTCATAAGCTGCGAGAGGGAACCAGGAGGTGGTACTGGGAAGTAATAAGCATGAAGAGATGAGGAGCCACGTTTGTAATGATCGCAGGAGCCAGAAAGGAGGCTTGTGCTTATCGCATCCCCCAGCGCAGCTCCACAGATTTCTACACTTGGCACAGGCACGGCTCTGGTTGCCAATAAATCCCCTCTGCCTTCCTAGGGAAGGCCTTACAGCATGTGGAAGTGCAGGTGGGATGCAGATGAGTAGCTTGGACAGGGTGATAGGGCCAGCCCATCTGCCAAGCAGCGCCATGCAGGAAGGTATGGGCTTGGTCCGTCCTAAGGGTGGCTGTGGGACCTGGCATTCCCAAGAAGCTGCAGCTGTGTTCACGTAATGTGGATGTAAGGAGGGTTTGAACACATGCATGGAGTCTAGCTTTCACTTTAGATGCAGAATTAGATGAAGACAAGGATACTTGGGAGTAACGGCCTCAATAAAGAAGCAACAACAAGTAGTGGAGAGCAATTTCTCCTCAGACCAGGTGCCCCACAGTTCTTCCATAAGGCTAACCTGTGGGGTTTTGCATGCAGGAATGGTTTCTTGAGAGACAATCACTACCAAATGCTGTGTTAAGCCCCGGACTGCTTGCTCTGCCCTTGCACTTGGGCAGCAGCCCTTCTGCTAGATGAATGATTTGCAGAGCTACTTTGTGGACTGGATTTGTGAGGATGATCTGGCTTAAAAAAAAAAACAGCTGAGGGGAAAAAGAAAGTTATTTTTAACCCAGATCGGTTCATTATTCATGCTTAACAGGAGAGCCTTACAAAGTCAGGAAAGCACAAGTGGGAGGGAAGCATGCTGCAGGGCAGGGTATGGTCTCAGCTGCCTCAAGCGGGGCCGTGGGGCCTGGGTTTTAGCTTCTCCTGTGAGCTCAGCTTCTGGAAACATGACAGGTCTCACTCTGCTCCAGGGTTTTTATTTTTACAAGTCATTGTTCTGGTTTTGAACTGAAAAAGGTTAACTGTTAAAGGCTGCTGCTTTTCCAGGAAGAGTATCCCTACTTTTATTTTTTATTTTTAATACTCCTAGGTTGGGAAAAGGTATAAAATTTTATTCTTTTTCTTCAGTTCTTCCCCCAAGGCTGTTTTAGCTCTCAGAGAAATTGCAAGTTCAGCTTAGAAATTAGGAGGAGACAGTCCTGCCATTGGGGTAGTGGAGGAGGCCAGGTTAGAAGGAGAAGATGATGGTCACTTCTGGCCTTCTGCGCCCTGACCCTCTGTCCCAGCTGCCCAGGGGAGGTCAGGCTTGAGGCGTATAGGGTGGGGAAGAGAAAACAAAGGCAAAAGTAGAACCTGGGCTTTTGAATCAATAACAATCCTCTTTGTAATTGTTGATGTCACAGTTGTGCTAAATCAGACCAATATCCCTTTGTAGTAGTGGGGTGGCCAAGCCCACCTAAAAGGCAGTGCCCAGCTTGGAAGGAAAGAGAGAAAACTACATATGTGCTACCACCAAGGCATTAACCGAGGCAGGCTAGCCATCCTCCTGCCCATGGATGCCTTCTGTGGTAGCTGTGAAAGGAGCCCACATTTCTTCAGCCTTGGTGCAGTGCCTGAAGTACATAAAATGACTTTCTCCTCTTCTTTCTTTGTTTTCTTTTATCTTGGGAGATTACTGAACTGCGAGTCTGCCTTCTTGTAATGAGGCCAGAGTACATTGGAATTATCTGCGGGCATCAGTTAATAAATAGCAGAATAAAAGGCAAAGAGCTGGCTGAGGGTGATGCATGTCAGATCTTCGCAGAGCAGCAGCCCCTTTCTGCGTGGGGCAGGAGCAGGGGAAGATGAGAGCTGGGGCAGGAGGGTGCAGCTCAGCCATGCATCTCATGCAATTAAACTAAATTGCCTGACTCTGTTACCTCTTCCCCCTGCCTCAAAAAGCAAGGGTCTAAATTGCTGGTAGGCTATGGCTGCTAATGAGACTGAGCTACACGGTGGCATGTTTAGTGTACCCTCTGCTGTGGTGGAGGAGAGTGAAGTAAGAGACAGTGGGCTGCATCAGTGGGGACCAACAAAATCTCACAACCTACTCTAAGAGAAAGCCATCAATTCTGATTTATTACTTGAGTGGCTATAGTAAGTCATTAAGCAGTTACCACTCATCATCTCAGCAGGAGATAGGACCAATGTAAACAAAAGCGCTACTTACTTGGTATTCTTTTTTTATTATTATTTCATGCAGAACTTGTTGCACTGCCTATCAGTAAGGCTGCCCTATGCTTTCCTTCAGGCAAAGCTGTTTCCAATTGCTTCTAACAATTCTTAACCATTTGGACTGTAATTTTCCACACCAGATACCTGGCTCAGACTGAGTAGTTTTGGAAAATTTCCAAGCCATTGTGGTTTGAGGGTTTTTTTGAGGCATTACCTGGGGAATACACATTATTTTGTCCATGCTAAAATTTAACAATTTTTTTTTCTAATACTTTGAAGTGGGAAAGTGGTATTTGCTGTTCCCGTGGTGATCTGCCAAGATTTGGCAATATTGTAAACCTATGGAAAAAAATATTTAAAAAATCAGAACTAAGCACCGTCCTTGCCTTGCCAGCTCAAGGGTAACTGGATGTTGTGCTCCGAGAGTAACTGAGCAAATAATTATGTGCTGTTTGTTTGCTGAGTCTGCGGTTCTGTTTTCAGTAGGAAGCTTGCAGATTTCCATGTTTCTGTGTGTTTGTGTGGCGAAAGTGAGGCCAGCTTATTAGTCTCAGGTCCTAAAGCAGTAAGGAGATGTTTTCCTTTGAATAAGGACTGCAGGATTTGGCCCTCAGTGTCTAACTCAAACCTCTGTCCTTAATACAGCATTGTGTTTATTTTTGACAACCCTGGGGGATGAAATAAAAAATGGGAAGCGCCTTTCTCTCCTCCAGGAAAACACAGCAATTAGTCAAAGATAATAATTTCTATAGAACATCACATGCCCAGGTATTCTTCTACTTGCAATATTGTGACATTAGCAATGCAGATAAAATCTTGTGTTTTCATCTGTTTGGATCAAGGAACCTAGAAACAGTGACAGTCTATTTATTTTTATGGTTGCTGAACCTCTATTAAGAGGTATTATGCATGGTGTTTGATTTTTCTGCCTTTACATCTTTGTATCCCCATGGTTACTGTTTGATTAAACTTTGATCAAAGAAAAGACAAATTATGTTGTTAGTTGTTTAACCCTAAGGAAAGGGCTCTGCGGGTAAGAAAGTCAATTCTAATTCATACAGGCACAAAATCTGAAATCCTTTTTCAAGTAGAATTCCCACTTATAGGCAAAAAAATTAAAAAATTGGAGTTTTAAGCAGACTATGCCTGATACGGTCTTTTACTTTGTTCCTGGTATAAACTTGTCATTCCTTGTTTTTTCACCTATTGACTAGAACTGCCTGCTTGAAAAAGAAAGAATGCTTTAAGGCTGAAGAAACACCCTTATGTTCAATGTTAGTGACATCAGGCAATCGATGCTTGATTAGAAAATGAAAGCCACTTCCTTTTCATTCTTTGAAAATGTTCGCTTATTCACATCTGTTCAGGCTGAACATCAAAGGTAGGAGAGATTGGGTACATCCTTGTGACGCTGAGCTGCTTCAGCGTATTGCTAGGAGAGAGAAGTGACCCACCCAGAACAAGAGGATGTGAGCAGCCCTGCGCTCTTCATGTATCCATATATATAGATCATATGGGGAATCTCTTACTGGAGCAATTAATAAATGCTCAGCTGGATCTGAGCATCAGCAGCATATTCTTTCCTGATCTGTGAGGAGCCAGCTCAGGTTCAAGGGATGCTTCTTGCAAGGCTTGATTGAGCAGCAGTGCATATGCCCAGCAGTGCCAAGCACATAGTCAGGGAGAAACAGCCGGGGACCTTGTCCTCTGATGGGACCTGTTCAGGTGTTTGACTGTGACTTTAGCGTTACGTGTTACAGTGCAACATGGCCAGCTCCCCTCTGCATGGGGATGAGTGGGTCAGGATCAGGCCAGCCTGATTCTTGGTGCACTGGACCAGGGAGTGACAGAGGGATTGCAGCATAGTTTCAGGCAAACGTAGCTGGAGGCAGGCTGTAGGGCTCAGCATGGGAGTCTTGAGAAGTCTGGTTTTAGGAGTCTGTGATATTCATAACAGCACTTGCACTGGCATGAGAAGAGGAAACTCCTGTGAAGGCAAGGAGTAGAGGACCCCACCACACTCAATGCTGTAAGTGTGGGACTGTGCCAAGTTGGGTGGAGAAGGGGGATTCTCATCTGCTTCATGGTGCTTGAAGCAGTTGGAAAAAAGTGTTAAATTTGGTTTAGACCAGGAAGCTGGCAGTCAGAAAAAGCAGAGAAAAGCAATTCAGGTAAATACTACTACTGTGACAAAATTAGTCACAGTCAGGAGGATCATTTGAAATATAAGATAATCCTGGGATAAGCATCACAAGCATTTTGGGAAAAGTCCTTCAAATAATGTGGAAAATGGGACAGAGAGATAGAAAGTAGAGTTTTGCTTAGACTGAGACACCTAACAAACTTGATAGCATCCTGGCTACCCCTTAAAACTGTGAAATGCACAGGAATTTCATGTGCATAGATTAATGTGATAATATTAAGAGACCTAGAAATGAACTACCTATTCATCTGCAAGGGGAAAGAGTGACTGGGGATTTTGCATCAGTTTAAAAAGGAGGAAATTGCACTAAAACTGTAGACCTGTGTCAAGTGAGCAAGAACATCTGATAGCCAAATAGTTGATCTGGACTTCATTAGAAGTGAAAAAAGTGAAAAATAGGAATGCGCTTGAGAACCACACAGTTTGTGGTAAGTTATGATAGCTCCCTTCCTCCTTACACAAATCAGGAAACAAATGCCTCATTCACTTTTACATAACAAGCAGAGGTTCATTAATCATCTGCTCTGACAACAATAGGAGACAAAAACATCTTGGAGGTGTCTCAGATGAATTATAGTTAAAATTTGCCATGAATTTAAACACAAGTGCTTAAGAAAGTTGTTAAGATATGATTTCTGTGTGGACAGATGACCCTCGGTCTTTCTCCTTTGCTATTGTGCCCTGCTCAGCTATGGGTTATCACCCAGGGATGACGGACAATGGCATTAACTGCTTAAGGACTAACTTGTGGGATGACTCAAAACACTAATCAGGCAGGGGTCAAGCCCTCTGGCATTTTCAAACCACTAGTTTTTACACTGCATGGGAAATGGCATCCAGCTGTCCACATAACGAATTTCTCTCTTCATGCGACCCGAGGTAGGGTGCTAGGAGGAAGAAGAGTATTGCAGCTTTTTAAAAGGGGGAAAAACCCCATCAAGAGGCAGGTTTAGGCTAACTCTAGAATACAAATTGAAGTGAATGAAACTTCATAAATCTCCAGCTAAGGACAGAAGCATGTCATACCAGCTCTGTCACTGAGGCATCAACAGAAATAAGCAGAGCTGTGAACGGAAAACTGTTCAGAAATGGCCACAGTAGCTCTCTTTTTGCACCCCAAACACAGAGCATACCAGTATATACCACTACAGTCAATATCTAGGACCCTGGAGTTGCTGAACCCTTAAAGTCAATATCTTTCTCTTCTCCCTAAAGCTGAGGGCACAAAATTGCTGAACCAAGAAGAATGCTGCTCAGTCAGAAGTGTGGCAGACAGATGCCTGGATGATCTGTGTAGCTACTCACCACTTCTGGTCATCAGGAACTGAAAGAGAAAGAATGGGATTTAATTTTAGAGACTTCTTTGACTGATGTTAGTACTTCTTGAAATGTATGTAACTGCAAAGTACTTTACTGAGCCTCTACACTTTCCAACCCAGGTGTCATGCAGTTCAGTTTCAGATTCTTACCAGACAGTGTTGCATGCATACGCCTATGCCTATTTTTGTTAGCCAAAGTGAAATGACTGAATAAGTCAGCTTTAAAAATCTCTCAGGCTAGTTGTGTCTATCCTTTCACAGCACTGCTGGACAAATGTGGGAGAGAGAATAAATGCCTGACAGCTGAGAAGCAGACAGTAAATCATTGTTAAATAAGAAGTCAAAATAAAGGCAATGGGAATTCTTGGCACTTACTCTCTACTACAGTGGTTTGATGGTTATGCATCTGGGACTGTACAATACGCACATTCAAAATGCACTTGCAAGGGCCACTCTTGGCTTTCTGGAACATGGCCTTCTCCTGCTTGGTTGCTTATCCACCCTTCTCCATCCTCTAAGGAAACTTCTGCAAGTTCCTCCACTTCTCTCTGCCATCTCCTGATTCACCCATGCTTTGGCACTTCACATGGGTCTCTTCTTCCTTCCAGCACCCAGAGAAGTTTTTGGTTCTTCCTCTAAGATCCAAGCTCAACACTTGGAATGGCTTCTAAAAACCCAAGAATAGTCCTTAAGGGGGCATTGCCAACAGCTCCACAGCAGAATCAAAAATCTTTCTACCTATCCTAGCACATGCTACAGGTGGGAGTAGGAATATTTACAAATTGTGAAAAAAGTAAAGGTGTTCTCCTGAAAATTAAATAAGAGATGTGAGAGTTGTGACAGTAAAAGTTGACTATCACACACAATCAGTAAAGAGGGAATTTCCACCATCAGAAAGAAATGCAAAACTGCGCAAACTGGGCCAACTCCCCAGATACTCACAGCAGATACACATAGGGCTCAGATCTTATCGCAGGAGCTTTACCAATATTGCAAAAACATTGTGACGGTTTATGAAAAAGGGGAACCCAGAATTTACCAGAGTGCAAAAAAACCGCTTGAGACCATTTCCATTTTAGCCTACCCACATTTCCAACCCCTGGGGGAAGATTTTAGAAAAAAAAGTACTTAACAGACTGTGGGGAGTCTTGACGCAAAAGCACAAATACTACCTGGGAAGGGAAAACGTTTCAGCCTCCTGCAACTGAAAACTGATAATGCAGTGATGGCAGCTTGGGTTGAAAGGAGTCATTATAATAGTGAATTCTTTTACTGAATCCCAAAAGAACCCACAAAATAGTGGATGTGTATGAGGAACCCTAGAAAAGCATCTCCTCTCAGTTATCTGAGCAAGGTTACATGCAACTGTTCTATTACTGTAGCATACTGCATAGTGCTAATGCAGGCACATACTGGACTGTGGACTGTGGCCCATTAGTCCTCACCTTGGCTGAAGGCAGGCTGGCAAAATGGCAAAAAAGTTGCAGGATATTTGATCTGGAAGTTAATTTAGATGTGAGATTACTTTCCTAACAAACATTGAGTAATTAGTTTGTACAGGATTTTTAAATTACTAATTTTTCTTTGGTTTTCAACAGAATTTGATTAGTGGAGACATGACTTTTGGTAAATTTATGGTTGAATTAAGTGAGATTCTTAAGATAGCAAGAAACTAGGCTTGATGACTCAGGAAATCTCTTTTAGGTTAATGGACATAGCCCACACATATTGATAACCCATGGCCTATAAATAGATAAATGACTTCTGGCTGATGTGTGGAGCTGTGCTAAACCTGACAGTGAGTTGTGTTGAAAGCACCTTCATTTGCTGGATGATACTCCATGAAAACCTGTGAGGACTACCAGTGTGTCTGCTGATGTTTAAAGCGTGGGAGCTGCAGCTTCATTAGCCTCCTTTGGGGTTAATGTGGGGTGTTGTATGGAGAGGTGGCAGTGGGAGATCTTAGATCCAGAGGCCAAACTCTTTCTCCTTCAGTCCAAACAAGCCCCTTTATGCAGTAAAAACAGCAGGGGCTGGGAGAACATGGACATTAGGCTAAAAGCAGACTAAACCAAAGCTGCTCAGGGGATGGCTGCATGCATGTGAGTGTGTTGGAGCATGAAGCGTGAGGAAGGCATGACCTCGAGAGGGAGCGGAGAGAGTTTCTTGGACTCGGCATTGCTGGAGTGATAATCAGTTGTGACTCTGAGCACAGTACAGGAGGCAATTTCTTCTGCTTTGTTCAGGAAAGCAATCTTTGCGTACAGCACTGTAATAAGACCAGACTAGATTGAGAATTCATCTGCTCGGTGTCATGTAGAAATCTTAACCTTCAGGAACATCCCTGTGAGACCCTTCATACCGAGTGGCTAACCACATTCAGGTGAAATGAGGCAACAGTGTTTTCCATGTGTACCTAGATTGTAAAACTGTCTCTTTTTTGATGACTTTGTTTCCTTGTTAGAGATAAAAATTTAAAAAGTGCAACACATACTGTGTGGCTCAGGACAGAGAGGAATTTTCCCTGGGGTGCGCTCATGGGGTTTCTATATCGTTTCTCTGAAGAGTCTGCGTCCCTTGCAAAGACGGTACTATTGCAGGAAAGGCTTACAAAGGCTCACCAGAGCACCAAACATTTTTCTAATTACTCCACTACATACAGAACAATTATAGAAAAAGAAGGATGAAAGCCCAAATGAAGTACAGAGGCCCTTGAAAAATGCCACCAGGTCAAACACTGCTGCCATCTCCTCCTCCTTTCCTATTGACCTGTCCTTTCATCTCAGCATTAAGTGCCCACTCCCTTTAAATAGCTTTTTATCCTAACCAACTCTCCTAATTCACAAAGCTGCTTGAACTTGTTTATTTTTGTTGACTGCCTGCAAACAGAAGGCTTTAATGCTTCATCCCTTGTAACTGAGTAAGCTTTCTGGACTCTGCTTGCATTGCTTCAAGCAGCCAGGCAATAGTCATCTGCCCTGACAATGCTAACTTGGCTTCTTCAGCCAGAAACAAAAGACTCCATGAGTTTTGGGAATAAGAGAGGGTGAAGGAGAATAGTCACTGTAAGAAAGACAGGGTCTATAAGGGAGAGCGCATATCTTGTATCAGTAAACACAAACAGGGAGAATTCTGCTTCATTTATCTGCAGATTGAGAAAGCTGCTTGATATTCTTCCTCCTCGGCAGAAAATGACAGCACACAAAGCGATCGCGTTATTAATTCAGATGAATAGTAGCACACATCCCCGCGTTATATAATTATTTAATTAAAGTGAAGGATCAGTTTAAAACTTCATTAAAATCTAACCAGCAGAAAATAACGTGATTCCACTGACATTTGATTTAATTAAAATCTGTAAGTTAGGAATATTAAAATGTGTATTAGCTCTGGAAGGTCTCTGAAAGCAGCATTGCCTGGTACCTTACCCCTCTACACGCCGTGCTTCTCGGAGAGCTCGGGAGGTAGCAGACGGGCATGAGGAGTCCTTGGGGTCCCGACTCAGTAAAGCTCAGCGACACCAGCAATAAAGGTGGCCTGCACACAGTCGTTCAAAACACCCTCAAATTAGTCAAGCAGGGTTTCTGCATTATCAAAATAAGTATTACTTGTTCAATTCAGTCTTGAGAGTTGAAGAACCAAACTGATTCTCTGAACTGTGAGAAACAATGGCTCTGAGCCAAAGTCCGCTGAAACCAAGACAAAGATCTCCTGCTGACTTCAATAGCTTGCTGGATCTCACCCAGTGAGAGTAAATGACATTTTTTTTCTAAAGTGAGTTTCTTTTTCCTGTGGCAGCTTCGCACAATATTTTCCATTTGTACAGCTGCTTCATTCATACACTGCTGTTCTACATGCAATTTCAGACTCATATTGTTTCCAATACTTTATAATTTTGCATTGTCAGGACAGTTTTCTCTGTGGTTTCACAGAGTGAATTGACCTAGTTAAAATTAAAGGTTGCCAGCATAAATTAGATTAGGTTGGTCTAGTGATCTGAAAAAGCACTGTAACATGCTGTGTTTGTCTTTGTTTCCGTGAGTAAGAATGGCTGGGTGAAAAGACAGCTATGAGAGCTACTTGCTTTACACTGTTATAATTACGGGTCTGATGGTATCCTATTAGGATGCAACAAGACCAAGTGATCAGTTATTTCAATTAGAAATACAGTAATTCCACTGTTTTATTTTTAGCTATGATATTTCACATTCCATTTGAAATGCATATGAATCTAGTTAGTAATAAAGTAATATCATTTACTGACAGTGAGGATATTTCTACATTCTTAAGACCATTTATATTGTGAACCTCTCAAGCCTAAGATAAAAGAATATCTTATCCCAAACTTTGGAGACTGCAAGAAGTAGGTATCTTGCTCTCCATATCTCAGCACAGGCCCGAGGTCTCTCATTCATAAGGTATGAATACAGCAGACATAAGAAGGGTGATGCATGTTACCAGCCTCATCTGCCAACAAACATCTTGAGTTTGACTCTTTCTAGGCACAGTGTAAATACTCTGAGGCTGAGCTACTGCTGGAATAATGGCTGGCTCAGTCTTCTTATGCTTGCCCTTAAACCTGTTGTTCCTTGTACAGTGATAAGCAGACTAATGTCTCCTTAAGAAGGATATTTTCTCCTGTCAGTCCTATTGTTCCTGCAAATACCTCTCACCACCACTAAAAAAGGACAAGAGGATAATGGATATTCATCCTGAATGGAGTCCAGAAGCACTTCACCTTGGGAAATGCATCACTCTTTGCAGGCAGAATCCCTGCAGACGTCAAAGGGAGGTCTATTAATAATAATACATAGATAATAATTAGTAAATAATTGATGTTGACATTGCCATTTGCTGCTGTGTATAGCTCTGCTGTGTGCATGGTCAGCTGAATGGTTGGCTCCACTGGCAAATCTGTATTGCTTTTTGGCTTGTTGATATCCATCTGTCTGTCACTCCATTATCTAATGCATGGGTGTGTAAAGATTGTTACGCTGAGCTGTAGGATACCAACACTCCTCCTATATGTGGGAGCAATTCCCCACCACTCTGTATCAGACCATAACTCGTTCTTCTCAAGCCAATTTTTAACACAGCTGCAGCCCAAAGAGACTCTCTTTTGGATCCATTTTTCAATGTGGAAACTGTTATTGTTTTAAACCTATTTTCTGCCCCTTTGTATGCTTTGCTGTTTGTAACTAAGAATTCAATCTATCTGTCAAAAAATGCACCTGGGAATGGTTTTTGCATTGATTGTAGAATGGGTTTGTTATTTTTTGGGCCACAGCTGCATTATGGCTGTCATCTTAAAGGTACTGGGACACTTCAAACCTGCTGTTTTCTTCCTTCCTTGTGCATAGTCAGTTGCTATTTTGAAAAGAGAGGAGGGAGAAAGGAATGGAGATGGAAAGACGTGGGGCAATGAACACGGAAACATTTTTTTCTCAGTTTTTCTTTTGGAGGAACCCATCTTGTGTTTGTACCATTTCTGAGTGGCTGCAGCAGAAAGTTTCTGCTTCTCCATGCAGTCTGCATCATCTTAGGTTTCTACCTCAAATGTTTCACCCGTTTGTGCTCCTGGGATATCTCTAGCTGAATGCCATGTAGTCCTTACTATCAGAGAGAAGCACTAATGCGATACCTGCCCCTCATAGCATCCAGCATTGTGTAGCAGTAGTTGCTATGGAGTGCCATGTAAGATTATCAGCTTCCCTTGGCTTTTGACAGGACTGTTTTGTTTCCATCCCTGTATCCCAGCAGTGTTATATACCACACCCCCCCACACACACCCCCCATCCTGGCCCCTGTGCTCAAGAAACAGCTTTATTTCTACAGTTGGGCATACACTGTTGCTTCTTCAATATCAGCAAGCCTAGAAAATCCAAGTCATCTTTCCTAAAAAATGACTCCCTGGAGCATGCTCATAGTGTGGTTTCTCAAGGCTGGGCTAGCTGGAAGAGGGATCATTACAAGAACTGGGCATGGGAGCACAAATACAGATTTTAATGATCAGACTTGAAATTGACTGAGGGCCAGGGAAATATGTGCTAACATAAGGCAAGTTGTGCTGGTAAAAAATCTAGCATAGTTGAAAATAGAGCTGCTTGAAAGTTATTTTACAATGCACGGCACACTGCAGTGGTTCAGGAATGACACACAGCCGGGAAGGAGCATCTTGGATAATAAACGCTGTAGTGGAGTTTAGGTAGGTGTGAGATGTTTGTCCGCACTGAATAGCATTAGCAGCTTGTTAAGGCCAAGCAAATAATAAATCACTGACTTCAACAGACTTTACTGTTTACTAAGTCCTTACATTTAGATTTACACAGTGAACCGGACTGCCAGAATGCATCTTGAGTTAGTGAACTGATACTCCTCAGCTGAAGGAGTTAGCTTGATTTATGTGATAAGCAGTATGCACACTTAAGGAAAATCAAGGTAGTTTCCTCACGCAGGGCCTTACATGCTTCAGTGCCTGCATGCACTTTCCCTTTGGCACTATTGCCAGGGAGAAATTCTTGGCTCCAGTCCTCAAATCTCCTGAAGAAGGTATAGCGGATGGTTGGAGATATTCCTTTTAAGGGTGAAAAAACCCACTATCTAGTATTTTCACTGAAGAGATCTTACACCTACTGAATCTACAACCCATTGGGCTTCTTTCTTCACTCTTGACGTAGAAATTACCTCACTGTTCATATTCCAGCAAACCTAAAGCTTTCTTGTCCACAGCCTCTCAGGATCCATTTAGACAGCAAAAGCTATCCAGATGCCAGCACTCATGTCAATGCTGCATTTTGTGCTTGAGTGGTTTAGCACTATGAAACTGAACTCTGAGACAAGTGTTTGGAAACCCTGCCCAAGGGACAAAACCTACATTCGACCTCCTGTATTCCCCATTTGCCTTCCTTGACTCATGATCTCTCCTGAAAATTTCCTTGCCTGACAGTTCATGACCTCACATGAGTCTATGGTGGACAACCCTCTCCAGAGTTTAAACAACATGATTTGTGCCTCTGCTATACCTCATGCTGTCTACGCCAGCCAGCTTTGCTGATCTGCTTGCCCTGTATTTTTATTTAAGCTATGTATCCATGTCATCAAGACTGCTTCACGACCTTGGCTGGTAAGTAGACTTTGTATTATTGAAGGGCTTGGGGTGCACTGGGCACACTTGCAGACCGTTACTCAAGTGAGAAGGAAAGGTTACCCATCTATCACCACTAACCTTCTGTTCTCTGTTTTAGTCCCTGTTGAATTTTCAGGAAGCCAGGAGATATGCTTGATCCCCTCTTTTGGTTTTGCATGCAACCCTGGTAGTGGTGGTGGTGGTAGTAGTACAACATAGGAGAATAGGTGGATGGAGATGCCGCTGGGGGTACCATTAAGGCAAATATTCCCTGACTAACAGTGTTGTGTACGTGTGAATGTAGATAGAGACAGCACATCTCCAAAAATGTTGATTAAAGGTTAAATAATCTTCCTTTTCATAATGGACCCCATGAGGCTCTCTAAGGCTGCTACAATAGACCGAGCAAACAGCATCATTGCACAGTTCTTTTAACAGCCCTACATATTTTCCATTATTGAAAATGGTTTGTTTTACAGATCAGATGCCCCATTAGTATTGTTATGATTTCTTGTCATTCTTTCATCAGTTGCATTTTATCCCTTGTAATTTCTACAATACATCTAGTGTTGATTTTTTTTTTCAGTCCAGCAACAGCTTAATCCTCTTCCCATCTCATTACAATATGAGAAAATTGAGATTGCTGCGGGGACATTAGTTAATAAACACATTGCTGGTAGTTCCTAGACAACTGATGCATTTTTCCATCTTTATTTAATGGGATGTTATTTCTCATAATGAAATATCCAGGCTATAGCGGTGGAGAAATTCTCAGTGTGCTACAGATAAATTCACATTGAAGGAAAAAACCCCTAGGAAATGGTTACTACTTTAAATGAAGAAGAAAAACCCCTATTAGGCAACTTCATCTTTTTTGTTTGACTTAAAGCTGAAATCTAAAACCTGATTCTCCACCTGCACTGATTTTATATTTGTCCCATTGACTTCAGTGGAATTAATCCTAATTTACATTGGTATGAGAAGAATTGGATCACCGAGGTCTCATTATTCCAGACTGTAACCAATAACCTGGTAGAGCTTTTTATTCTCTGGCTAAGAGGATGCTGTAAGGGTTGAGAGATTATTCACAGGACATACAGGAAGATGAGATAAGACAAAGCAAAAATTAAGTGCTTCAGACTATTTCATTTCAGGGGGCTCGTCATCAGAGGCCACAGGGGATGGCTTTGCATTTCCATTATACCACCATGTGCTTGGAGTTGCATAGCCCAGGCATTTTCTCCAGAGTGCTGAGAGAGCTCACTGACAGCGTCCGGATACACGACATACTCCTGACAATGATCAGTTCTAGTTCTTAGTCTCTGCCAACATCCCTTTCCTCTCCTCATCCTTTTTATTTTAACACTTAGGAAGAATAACCATGTTTTTAAATCAAGTGGCTGCTCTGCAGAAGAAACTAGCGGTGAGCAAAACAGAGAGCAAGCAAGCACTGACAGGGACGCATAGACATTCAGCCAGAGCATCCTTTTTTCCATTTGCAGTTTACCGTACCACTTAATAAAGACTCTGGAACAAAAAGTGGTTTGGTATATTACATGTTTATATATAAATTACAGCCAGATTACTCAGCCTCAGTGATGGCAGACAGCAGCTGTTGGTTCTGTGCTTGGCCATAGAATTACTACCACCCCTTCATCCCCCACCCTGCCTCTGTACCACAGGCTCTTACTTGCCCAAGGGAGGATACAAACTGTGTTTATCTGCCCCATGTCGCTACCACTTCACAGCTTGCAGGCCATCAGTGGTACACGTATCACCACTAGGAAACTGTTTCAGTTCATTTCCACCCTTGTACACCATACTGCTTATGTTCACCGTGCTCTGTTGTGCCATGCCTTTTGTCTTCGGAGCCCCACCTCCCTCCGTCTCCTCGTCCTCTCGTGGCTTCCAGACCCTTCTGACAAAATCTTACTCATTTTCTGACCCTGGTTCTGTCTGGCCGGAGTTCGGCTGTTTCATCTGATCTCCCTATCTCCTACAGATGTAATTCAGCCCTGTCCTCCTCCCCTGGCAGATGTGATCATCTGCCCAGAAGACCTTTTCCTTCTGTCTCCTTACAAACCATTTGAAGGCAGCTTGGAAAGTTACTGCTCTAATTTGACAGCTTTTCATACTTACTGTGCTTGGTTCTGAGGCAGTGCAGACTACACCTAGCTCCAACAGCATGCGTTTAGACTTCTAAATACCCATTGAAATCAATAATAGGAGCCCAAATAGGAATTCAGAGCCTTAATGTTTCTTTGGTGCTGAGCTTTGGTCCTATAACAATACTCTGAATGAACTTAACCTTCCTTAATCCTTCCACCAAGGCAACGTTTGACCTTTCACCGTGGACTGCAAACAAAGAGTTTGCATTTACAAATGATCCATCTTGCAGGAAAAAAATAATCCCTCTGAGCTCCTGAGTTCTGTAACACAAAGCATTAGTATCTTCGCTGAGAGGATAAAACTTCATTCTTGATGGAGAAAACTGAACAAAAAAAGCATTTGATCTGATTGACACAGCTATTCTGGTTGCATTGGGTAGTATGTTTAATCAATAAGCTTTGTCTTTCAGAATACTAATACTTATCTTGTACTTGCTGCTTCTCAATATACTGTTTGCTAGAGAATTATTTGTTTAATATGATGGACAAATATCTGACTCCACCAAGAAAACCTGAAAGTCACAGTGTGAGAGCAGCAGGGCTGTTCTTTGGGAACCCAGCCAGACAGGGTGGCTTGTAGATAACCACTCCACCCTTCATTTCTTAGCATATCTGTTAAATATGTTACATTTTCTCGGAAATGGTGTCTGAAGTGGCCGCAGATTTCCAGTGTGGTAGTATATAGTGACTACGACTACTATGGACTCTTATTTGGAGGTCTCTGAGTACAATCCAGTAAGCAGTCATTCTGTTTCAGTTCAGTGACTTTTATTTAATGTCAGTAATTATGGAAAACTGAACTTTTCATGCGCTTTGCAGATATTAATGAGGATTAAAAAAATTAATATCTGGATGTATTGGAATACTAAAATACAGGTCAGGTACATTTTTTTTGACTGGTGCCGCTCAGCTCAATAATATCCTTCCATACAAAAATTAAGTTATAGGAGGTATAATTATTTACATTACCATTTGAAGGAGGGCTACTGTGTCTGGATTATCTCTCTAAAGCTCCACAAACTCTTACTGAAGATACAATTATTGAAGATGGAGGCACCGGGGGTAATATGCTACTGAATTTGAAGTATGTTGTTAAAACTTAAGCAAGTCCTGAGTCAGATTTCCTTTAAAGTTTCATTTAAAGTCAGTCACGATGTGTAGTTATTGGTGCAAGTGATGAAAAAAATTAGTCTTTATTCTGAGAAGTTGGATTATAATTTAACTCTGATTCTGCCAAGAGACTACACCTTTGTGTAAACTGCTAGAGAGTTAGAAAAAATGGTCATGTTTTTTCAGAAAATGTCCCACATGTCTTAAAAGAGGCATAGGATCTTTAGAAAAAACCGCACCATAGATAAACAAAGTGCTTTGAACAAGATATGGAAGCTGCAGAAATATGACATTATGTTTGTCTTGGCTGGCTATTGCTGCATTCATGAATATTTTTTCTACCTGTTTTTAAATGAGTAATGCTAATGTAGTTTCTCAACAGATATCAGTGATGATTTTTGAAGGCTGAATTTATTGAATATTTTATGTAATTTACAAGGGCTTTCTTTTACTTACTGACAAAGGCTATCGCCCTTTACAAAATTACAATTACAATAAAAGAATCTCAAAATGCATTTAAGGTGATCCTACACTTAAAATACAGAGTTTGGAAAAGAAACAAGAATTTGACTAATTTTTAATAACACATGTGAAGGAGGTAGGGGCATACTTTAATAAATACAAAATAGTGAATGTAAATAATTATTTACTGTTCATGCAGAGAGGCAAATGAGAATACTGTATTTGTTTGTTTATAATAAAGTTGTTACCTGCTTCACACACAGCCCTTGTGGAATTGAGTATTTCTCAATGGTATTAGACACAACTGTTTCAACATAAACAAGAAACGCTCAATAAAAAGCAGTTTATAAGCACTAAATTCTTTAAAAATATTCACCAGTCTGGGTTCAAAAGAAATAAGGCCTACAAGATACACTCATGTATATGTACTGTGAGTCCACCCTAGGAATTGTTGTACCTGTTACTCAGTTTGAAAAAAAATTTGGTAGAGGAGTGGCAGTCTCAAAAATAATATATGCTTTTATGTTTCAGGAAATAGAGATGGCTGAGTAAAAGAAATATGTTAATATTAGCACCTCCACTGAGAGAACAATGGCAATATTATTGAGGAACACCTAAGAATCCATGGAGGAGAGGGATATTGTGAATATTCCAGCTGCAGTGCAAGCCTTGAGTGGATAAAATAAAGCCTCATTAATGCTACTGCTCCTGTAACTATTTTTTTTTTAATATATATTTGTTTCTATGTGCAGATTCTGGGTGCTCTAGAGTATTAAGCTCTTTGAACACAGTATCTGAAGAAAGACTGGAATCAGGATGTGAAGGAAGGGGCTGGGTTTTTACCTAGGGATGTCGCCTCCAACAAAAGTCTTATCTCATTTCACTGTTGTGTCAAACGGGCATGGTGCGTGCACCTTGCTTGCCTCACCAATGAGCTGCTGCGTGGTGGATAGAAAGTGTACATTTATCGCCTAGACAAGCTCTAAGGGGATCCGCTGCAACCTGCACTTTTGCTGAGAAAATGCCACATGCTGGGCTAAGTTCATTTGTACTCTAACTCCATTAAAGCTAATGGGCTTTCCCCAGGGATGAAGACGGTTCCTTGAAGCTAGGCGGAAATGAGAGAAGACATCACTTAGGGGAGCCGAGATATGACTGAAATGAAATCTGAAACTGTTTATTCCTGTGTCAGGAGCTGGTTTTCCTTTTTCAGCTTATCTCTTGGCCTGGAAACAATTTTATAGCATAGGATATCCATACCCTTATCTAGGCTGGATAATAAACCATGCACTGGGAAGCATATGCTTCCAGACTGTGAGGCTTCCTCTTCCTCCAGCCCACTGCCTCCATCTCACTCTTGTTAATCTTCCTATTGGGAAAAAACAGCGTTAATTTTTTCTTTTTTTTTTTTTTCCTTTCTTGCCCCAGCTGAAGCCTTCTTTTTTTTGAGAAAAAAAAAATCTAATGCTTTCTTGGTTCTCAACCTGAACTTAGTAGTGATGTATGTGTTAATAATTAGCTGAAATGTATCTGATAGCTGGCTCTTGCCTAGGCATATTTGACAGTGGGCCATCAGCTGAAAGTGCAGGCAGTGTTGGCCTTCAAGGGTGGTTGTGTCTTAGGTTGCAAGACTCCAGATTCCTCTCCTACTTTTTCTTTATATCTTAGTGCTTTCTCAGTTCTCCCAGAATTTGTGCTGTCAGGGTTTCTGCCCCTCTCCAGGCTGCCAGAGCACTCCTGCCAGGAAACAGAGCAGTGGCACGGATTACCCATGCTCAGCACTGACATTCAGATTCATTTGGCATCCCTAAATGGGTGAGGCTGTTTGGCTTCTCTATTAAGTGCCATCGTATCTCAGTGTGTCTCCAATACGCTGTCTCCTAGGTCACGCCACACAGAAATTAGGGATGGGAAGGGAGTTTAGTGTTAAAGCCATACATCAGGCTCTGAAAACAGTCTTTTCCAAACTTCTATGAATTGCAGCCTTTTTGAAGGGATTCCTGACTTTGTATGTTGAGACAACATGAGCTGATCTATCTTAGATGATATCCAGTGTACAATGTGTCTTTCTCTATACCCCACATATAAGAAGGCATGAGTTTTCAACTCAGACTATATAGACTTGTGTGTATAGTTGCCTTAATTCAGTCTTCACTGTTGGACAAAGTGATGGCCGTGACGTCTCCTTAGGCATCTTCTAGCAAATTCGGTTAGAGATGTAGGTGTTCATCTGAAAAACACACCTCACAGCTTCAGATTGGTCGGCATCAAATAGACAAAAAGCGGTATCAAAATCAGTGGTTGTTCAGGAAGGACTTGTAAAGGTTACCTCTAAGGACACAATGTCAGACAGTGTGTGGGAATTCATTAAAGTTTACAGTCACTTCTTACATAGAGCGTATGACCTGGGCCTGAGAGGACGTATGATTAACGGTGCCAGCTGAAAGCTGCTCCTAAACTCCCCCAAAGTTCACCGTATGGAAATAATAACCACCTGATGACATTTCACTGGGCAACTCGGCATCAGGAGATGGCAAGTTTCTTCCTTGAAGACTATGACAACAGGGAAGTGCTGAATGAAGGAGCTGTGTGCTGCAAGGATGTGCTAATCATTTTTAAATAGGCAGCCCACAATAGGACGGTGGGAGGGTACACGTCCTTCAGAAATGCTGCTGGGAAAGGTCTGTCATTCAGAGGGAAACAGGAGAAGGTAAGAGAGTTCCCCCCTTATCTATTTTGATATTCTCCTGAGGACTAAGTAGCTAGCTCTTCTATAAAGCAAGGGCAGGAGACCTCGGTAAACTCTGGTCCCTCCTAAACTTAAAGAACAGCTGTGCCTCCCTCCCAGCGAACACAGTGCCATGTCCAGCTGTGGTAAGACTGGAAAGGGCTTGGAAAAGGAGGCTCAAAGCACCAGGAGAAGGTGGCGGTGAAGGAAACACCCAGGGCATAACTACACCAGCCATCTGTCACGAGGGTCACTGCTGGAGTTGGCGAGCACCTCCACTCTGGCCTAGGACCAGTCCTGAGATCTTTATAAGAAGATGACCCAGGGCTGTTCCTAAGCACGCTGAGGAAATGAAGGACCAGGGCGGGAGCATAGGCTCTCCTCTGAAGTGCCAAAGGTGCACCCTGTAGGCAGGGGCGCTAAGCCCGCTCACGCAGCTCCTGTTCCCACCCACGAGGCTGACGGAGGCAGCGCTGTCACAGAATCACAGAACCACAGAATGGTGTGGGTTGGAAGGGACCTTCAAAGATCATCCTGTCCAACTGGGCAGGTCCCCCCTGCCATGGGCAGGGACAACTTTTGCTAGATCAGGTTGCCCAAAGCCCTGTCCAACCTGACCTTGAACACGTTCAGGGATGGGGCATCCACAGCTTCTCTGGGCAACCTGTTCCAGTGTCTCATCACCCTCATTGTAAAAAATGTCTTCCGTATGTCCAGTCTAAATCTACCCTCTTTCAGGTTAAAACCGTTGCCCTGTCGTTGCCAGGTAAAAAGTCTCTCTCCACCTTTCTTATAAGCCTCCTTTAAGTATTGAAAGGCTGCGATAAGGTCTCCCTGGAGCCTTCTCTTCTCCAGGCTGAACAACCCCAACTCTTTCAGCCTTTCTTCACAGGAGAGGTGCTGCAGCCCTCTGCCCATTTTCGTGGCCCTCCTCCGGACCTGCTCTAACAGCTCCATGTCAGGCTTGTGCTGGGGACCCCAGAGCTAGACGCAGCACTCAAGTGGGGTCTCACGAGTGGAGCAGAAGGGGAGGATTATCTCCCTCTGCCCGCACTTGGCCATGTTGAACTTCACGAGGCTCACGTGGACCCGCTCCTCCTTCTCGGGGCCGGCACCCAGGTCACCCCGACCGGCGGGTCACCTCCCCCCGGGGACTCCGCACAATCCCTCCTGGGGCAGGCCGCCGGTTCCTGGGGCCAGGGCAGGCCAGCGCGGCCGGCGGGGGGGTCGCTCTCCCGCGGGCGGGGGTCGCCATCACGGGCGCCGCGCGGGGCCCACAGGGAGGCCGTTACTCGCCGCTCGGGGCAAGGCGAGGGGGGCGGGGAGCCCGCTCCCCCCGCCCCTTGCCCCCGCCACCGCCCCCTCTCGGCCGGGCAGCGGCGCGGGGCGGTGCCGGGGCGGGCCGGCTCTTCTCCCCGCCCTCGGCCGCGGCGGCGCCCGGTCTCTTTGTGCCGCCCGCCCGAGCTACCGCGCTGCCCTTCCTCTCGCCTCTCCGCGGCGCTGCCCGCCCGGCTCCGGCCGCCGCTGCTGAGGGGATCGGCGGGTCAGCCCGCCCCTGCCTTCGCCTTCGCCCTCGCCCTGCTGCGGGTCTTCCCCGCCTCCGTCTCCGCCCCGCCGCCGCCGCTTTACCCCGCCTCGTCCCTCTGCCCCCGGCGCGGGCTTCTCGCCGCCCCTTCCCCCGAGCTGTCTGTCAGCCCGCGCTGCTTGCTGCCCCTCCGTGCCCGTGTCCGTGCCCCCCCCCGCCGTCCCGGAGCTCCCCCGCCGCCGGGGATGGCGCCGCTGACAGCGCCCGTGCGCGCCTGAGCTGGCAGGGGTGAGCCCGGCGCCGCCGCGGGAGGAGGAGGAGAGATGAACCGCTTCCAGCCCGGGGCCGCGCTGCTGCTCTCGCTGCTGTGGGAGGTGAGGTGGGCTTGGCGGGGGGGGAGCGCTGCTCTTCCTGCCTGCGGCGGCTCCGCCAGCCCCGGGGCGGCTGGTTCACCCCGGGAGGGCGGCGGGGGGGATCTGCCATCAGTCGCGACCTGGAGCAGCGCGGCTGGCGGAGGGGAAGCTGGCAGCCCGTACCCAGCTGAGGGGGGGACGGACGGACGGTGTGGGAGGTGGTGTTGCAGCATTTATTTTGGGGTTAATGTCCTTGCCGGAACGGGCTTGGCTCCACAAGCTCCCGGGCAGTGCGCGGCCAGGAGTGCGTGAGAGCGGCGGTGCGGGGCCGGGCTGGGCAAAACCCGGCTCTGCTGCCTTGGTAGGCTGCCGGGGTGCAGTAGTTACGGCTGTTAGCAGCGACCTGGCTTGCTTTCTTTTTAATGTTTTATTGCGGGAGGAGAAAAAGATTATCTGTGGTGTGCTGGAGCGGAGTAGCACGGGACCTGTAGGCAGGGGCACAAGCTGTTGGAAGCTGTCTCTTCCTAATAGGCTGGCTGGCTCTGCAAGGGACGCGAAACGTGCGCCTTTCAGTAAGGGTTAAATGGAAGGTGCACCTTTTATTTTTAAGTATCCTTTCGGACCAAATGTACCCAGCGAGGTAGAGGTGCGGCGGCATCGGCTCAGGAGGAGCCGTGGCGGCACCGAGCAGCGTGGTTAAACTTCTCGGAAAGCCTCGGTAGCGCAGCTTTAGTAGTTACAAGAAACAAGGAAACAAACAAAAATTAGCAGCTTACGTTAATTGGAGGGGGGAATTTGTGCCACGCAGTTATGTCATGGGGCTGGGAAACCAGCTCCTTTTTTAGCAGGCAGATCCATCGATGTCTTCTGGCGGCGAGCTGTCTCTTGGTCTTTGGTTTAACCTTGGGGTTGGGGGCAGGCTGGGGGCACTGGTAACCACCCTGGGACAGGTTCATGGCGGGCACGCTGCCCTGCCGGCTGCCGGCGGCAGGTTTGCCACCGCGCTCGAATCCTCGCCAGGACATGTGCGGTGGCAGCGTGCTGGGGTGACTTCAGAAACGCCCGTGGGCTTGTCTCAGGTACGTCTTCACATCTATAAAGCCCAGAGGCAGTCTAGCTGAAGGTGTCGGAGGGGCGCAGAGCTGTGTTGCCTCTGTGATGGATCGGTTTAGACAGAAAATGAATTATTTTTTAGAAAAAAACAACACACCACCAAACCCTTACGTGGAAAACAGAGTGTTGGCTATGTAATTATTGGTTTCAGTAATGGATATAATTCATGCAAATTATGTTTACTACGTGTTTATGCCACCTACGCAGATGAACGATTTCTGGTATGTTGCCCACTATGTCATCCAGCATCGTCCCATGAAAACACTTGGATCACAATCGCCATTTAATGTAAATAAATGTAACTCTTCAAGTTAACTGGGCTGTGTCTCACTATCCTGGCTGTAAACCTGGCCCAGAGCCTGGCCCACGATTGCTCCTTGACTCTGCAGAAGCTCTTCAGAAAGCACGAAGGGCAAAATGTCGATTAAATGAAATGGGCACCGGCATTTCCCAGGGGGGAATTTGTTCATCTGAGAGTGTGAAAGGCTTCGCCCCTCCAGGATCTGTTTGATTAGATGTCTCTGCTCTCTAACGCGTATTCCGCTGAAAAAGATCCTGTGTGCCTGAAAAAAGTAATTTGCATAAATCCTCTTTGGATGTAGCTCATGTTGCTGTTATTTAAGCTTTTACACTGGTTTTAATTGTGGGGTTTTTTTTTCCTTTTTCTTTTAATCTAGAATGTTTGTTTTGCCATCTGGTTTTGTGGATTTTTTTTTTTTTTTTGGAAGTGCTTAGGATATCTTTTTAAATGAGATGCTATGTAAATAAGAAGTATTACAAATTGTTTTAAGTTGTTCTCTACAGGGAAAAAAAGGCCCAGAAACAGAATGCGCGGGGTTTAAATAATTGAATTGGAGACAGCTGGTTGTTTAGAACGTTTTGGTATTTGAAACTTTTGCTGTCTTCTGCACTAACTTCCATACTGGCTATTATCTGAAATAGCATTGTTACAATTTTTTTACATCTGTTTGCAGCTTTGTCGTGTTCTTAGTTAATATTAGCGTGAGCTGAGGAATATATTTTTCGTTCAGCATTTTGCAAAAGGCTTTGACCGTTATCCAAATAATTGGGGGGGGGGGGGGGGGAGGAAGCCATTTAGCCCTTTAGAGGAATTTGCAGTAGTTTACTGATGTTTAAAGTTCTCCTTGCTTAAATTACCCAAAATACTTGTTGCAAGATGTTCATGTATTTTCTGTTTGTGTGCATTCAAAAACGCTATTTCTGGTTATATGGATGAAAGGAATATAAACTCCTTCACAAGTAAACATATATCAAATTCAAGGTGGATGCAAGTTTGGATGCAGGAAAAGCTTCTTTGTGGCCTTCAGTTTGAAGCCTAGTCAGTAACTGACTGCGCTGCATTCCCGTGGGGAAGTGATGGCTTGCTGTTCCTGAGGTAAAGGCAGAAGATGTAAAAGAGGGACAGAGGGGCCGGGGAAGGCACTTGCCTACCTTATGGGTGGTTTCATGAAGGCAACTGAAGGCATCGCTATTGAAGCGGGGTTTACACGTAAGAAATTGCTGGCTCTGGATGCTAGGATGCCAGTCTGTTCTCTAGAAAAGCTTGAGATACACTAATTACAGAAACACCCAGAGCACGGTGGTGGTAGGAAAGGGGGATTAATTCTGAGTTTTCTTGTTTGACAACGGTTTTCTACCATAACCACAAAGACTTGCTTTGTTTTCCTCCCATGATGGAAGAAAAATCTCCAACCCCACGAACCAGGAAACTCTGCTCTGAGAAGACCTTGCCGTTAAGGGAGAAAAGCCAAAGATGCCATGAATTTTGCTCACAACTTAGTCATCATTGAACAGTTTAACACGTAAGCTAAAATGAGGAACTTTTAAGGTTGATAACTTGACAGGTAATTTTGGTTCTTGCAGGAAGAAATGAACACTGTTGAATCTTCATCCATCTGTCTTCTTCAAATTAATTTGGCTGCTTGGAGGTAGCAGTGTGTTATTAACCGCAGTTGCCTGAAACGTCCTTTTTCACCAGGAGCCTGGTTGTCTGGTAGACCTGTAGTATTGGGGTATGTGATTTCAACATTCACAAATAGCCAGTGGTCTTGCTCGCTAGCATGGCTTGTGGTTCCTCCGACAGGACTGCGTTTTGTCTCAGTTTTGTATGAGTAGATGGCTCTCAATTTAATGGAAAGCTTTGAGGAGGTCCTTAAAGTGGTGTCTGTTTGGGGTATATATCAAGATTTTCTGGTTTTATTTCATCAGTCATCCTGAGGGCTTTGGCCATCTGAGCTTAAATGTGACTTTAATGAATAGTGTGGTCTTTGGGATGGGAAAAAATAAAACTAAACAAGCAGCCTCCCCACCCACTTGATGATGAAGCAAGTTTATTTTCAGACTGAATGAGGGCACCAGAGTATTTTGGTGTGGCTTACTTCTCGTAGTGAGTGCTTGCTTTCTCTCCCACAAGCTGCAGAAATGCTGGATGGAGGAGAGCTGGGTGGCTGAGGCTCAGCTCAGGGATGGGGAGGCTGAGAAGAGCTGTTTAAGCCTGGCAGAGGACCCTGCCTGTGCTGCAGCCGTAATAATGAAGGTTATTTTTTTATTAATGCTGCTGAGTAGCTTGCTGGATAGCTTCAACTTTCAAAACTATTGAATAATTTTAGGTGCCTAAGCTTCTGGTTGGCCCATATGGTGTGTCCAGAGGACCCTAGGAGCTAATGCAACTGCCTAAATATTTAAGTCAAGCTTTTTAGTGCTCTGTATTAAGGTAAGCTGAGGCCTGTGGTAGTCACTGTAGATGGTGTGAGATGTGGGTGAGAATCCCACCACGAAGGTTTCCACATGACTATACAAAATTTGGATCATCACTTTTGGAAATACTAGCATTGATATTTCTACGCACTCAGTTTCTCATTACTAAAAATTAAAATGTGGATGCTGATAGAAATATTGATAATTAGATGGTTGGAAAAAAGTGATCAGTATAGTCCTCTTCTTGTTAATTTGTCAGATGAAAGATACTACAAAAAGAGTCAAGTGCCTTTTTTAAAAGAAGGAAAGAATGGACATGTCATATGAACAGCAAAATGTGTTATCTTGAAATAAAATTCAAACACTCCTGACAGTCTGTCATACAAGATTTATTTAAATAAAAGCAACATTGGGTAGCTGCTTCCAACTTGGATAACTGCTGTGTGGAGCTTTTTAGTATTATTTTTGTAAGTGGACTTCAGCAGGACAGATTTTAGCAAATAAGATAAACCTAAAATCTCTGTCCTAAAATCTCTTCAAACCTGAAGAGGTTTGTTCGTGGTTGTTTTTTTGGTCTGGGTGGTTTTTTTTTTTTTTTTTAACCTGTGTGCAAGCACATTAAGTTGGGTAACATTTTGATCACAGTAGGCAGTAGGCACAGGTAGAGTTCGAGAAGTTGTGAGGATTATGGCGACCCCTCCTCTCCCCCCACCCCCGTTTCTGATACTTTTTTCTATCCATTAACCGTCAGGGTTTCCCTTAGATACAAATTACAGGAATGTATATACCCTTGAATGTACGAATGTGCATGCACACCAGGGTTGTTGACTCTATGATGTCCCTCTCTGTGGAAGCCCACTGATACTGTCCTGTTGATGTTTTAACTCTTGTGGGCATTGTGTCAGTGGGTGGTGGGAGGAATAATCCTGTCCAAACTGCTGGGGAAAAGTCTATCCCAAAAATTCTGCAAGGGAGTTGTTAGTGTAGATGTGTTCCTGTTAGTGTAGATGTGTTCCTGTGTTCCACCTCTCTCCTGCTTGTTAGTTTTAGTTATGTAGGGGCTTAGCAGCTTAAACAATTTTTGGTGGTTTTTTTCTTACCCACTTGCAGCTGGTTGGGAAGCAGCTATTGCATTGCTGAGCGAAGGCAGGAAAGAGCTTACTTATGATTTATAGTTTGGGTATCCAACTGGTGTTGGCAAGTCTTCCCTGCCTCTTGACAGCAGCGAGATGGGCTATGATTTCCAGGCAGGAGGACTGAGCTTGCACACTTTTCTCACTTTGCTCCTGCTGAGGAGGAGACGGATTCGTGTTCACTGTGGGAAGGGAACGGTGGCCGAGTGCCATTTGCATCCTCTAAGGGGAGGTGCGAATAGCTATGTGGTGGGTTTTTTTTGGCCTTGGGGTTTTTTTCATCAGAAAAAGCATCTATAAAACCTGTTTATATTTTTTACAGCAGTCAAAAATGTTTAGCACTGTCTGTTATGCTTTCTCTATAAAAGGGAAGTGCTCTGACTCTCTTATCTCAGTACTTTCCACTCAGCTAATGCAGGTGTCTGGAAGGATGTGTTAAAGTTGACCAAAGCAAGCCTTTAGACTTCAGCTGCTCTTTGAAAATGGATTTAGCTAAAATCAGTGATAAAAGGCTCAGTGGAAACTCTCTTTGGTTTAGTGCAAATTTGTTTTGGTTTACTCCACTAGGAGGAGGCTTAGGAAAACTGGAATGAGCATGCTCACATACCGGTTTGCTCTGCTCATCTGTGCAGGCTGAGTTTACAGGCAGGAACAGATTAATGCCTGAGCTTATGCTACAGAATTTAAAATTAAGATTTCTTATTTCGTGCTGAGACAAGGTGGCTATCGATGTACTTCAAATCTGTTGTGATATAAAGTAAAATTCATATAAATAAAAAAAAGTTACAGAAAGGTAGCATTTTTTAATTTTTAAGTCTAATGTTTGAAGGCGCTGCATTGCTTTGTATCCTCAGCAAAGCAGCTGTTCCTACAGTTTTTGCATTTTGCTGAAGGCTTTGTTGAAATCCTGTTAGGGCTTATTATGGCAAATACAAACTTTCTTCTGACTAGCAAGAGGCAAAGCCTTTCTAAACCAATCTTTTTTTCATTGCTCAAAAGGCACTATTTGAGCAACGAATCTTAGGTCTGTCTGAAGGCTGGAGCCACAGCCTGGAATCATAGGTGTTAAACAGCACTTCCAAGACAAAGGAAAGATAAGGGCTTAAACAGTGGATGTTATCACTTTCCTGACATCAGTAAGGTAATACATGAGATGAAATACCATGCCTGGTATTTTGAGGGAGCATGAGAGGGGAGTCTGGGTTCGTTGAATGCTTGCCTTTTTCTTTTATTTTTTTTTCTTTTTTTTGCATTTTGAGAGCAATGTATCTTGACAGGTTTCTCACATATTAAGTGGAAAAGTTTTCACTGCTAGGTTAAAAATGTCTTTCTTCTCAAGCGTGTCTTTGGCTTCGCGCTAAATGGGTGTTAACTTAACCCATGTTTTAAATAACTCAACTAAAAATCTCTTCCTCTTTCTCAATGACTCAGCTTTCAGTCTGGTAGATTTTTAGAAAAAATTGAATTAGCAAGAAGTAGTTTCTAATCTGTGTCTGATCCAATGCAGGGGTGGGCTGTTGCTGGCAACGGTGGTCTTTAACCCCTCGTTCTGCTGGCTTTGTGCTCCTGCAAGGTCTAGTGACCATGCGGCTGTGGAGGAATCGGATCAACCCACTGACGCTATGGAAGACTAAGCCAGCAAAAAGAGGATGGGGAAAAAAATGAGAGGGAATAGTTTTCCATTGGTTCAGCAGAAGTTTGTGCAATGGTAGCATCATGAGACTTGCTGCAAGGGAGGAGTGGAAATGTATGGCTTGGAGTGGGACCGCCCATTTTGGTAGCACACTTGTTTCAGTATGTTAGATGTCACCTAATGAGAGTTACAGGACAGACAGTACTGCATTTGTAACAAATAAAATCCTACAGTCCTTTTCCATGCAGTGCTAGAAGGGAAAACTAGCCAAGTCTGTTTCTGGTTTTCCCCTGAAAGACGCTGTTAGATAAGACTAACTTCTCCAGATGGTGTCCTGTTGTTTTCCCACATCACTTGCCAAGTGTCCGTTGGAGCAGAAGTTCTCAGCCTGGAGCTAATGACCTCCCCAGCCTTTTCCCGTCTGTGGGGCGGGAGAGGGTTGTGGCTGGAGACCATACCCCCAGGGAAGGTCCACCATCAGCTGCAGCACAGGAGGGACCATCATCCTCGAGTCCAGGTGGTGGGTAACCAGCAATCCTCTAGCGCGCCATTCCCTCTATGTCTCTCGTTTGGATGTCTGGGGAAAAAAAAACCCAAACCAAAAAAACCCTAAAAAATACCACCTTGGCTGCATCCCTTTCATTGGAAGTGACTATGAAGTGATCTGTGCCTTAGGTTCAGAGTTCAACAACAGCGGAAAGCAGCTGTTCTTGGAGCGTGCTGAAGCAGGGCGATGGGAGCATGCCCTGACTCCAGCCTTGGCTGCACTCGAGCCCTCTGTAAGCAGCTTGTTCCTTTCCTGCCAGAGTAGGAATGATGGCATGCCAGTTGGCTTGGTCTCCCGCCTCTGATGTTGGTGGGCATCATGCAACTAAATAGCTGGCAATAGTTTTGAGGGTGGATCCTTCCTTCTCAGGTTTTGCACTGGTGGAATTAGAGGTGCAGATCATGGACCCCAAGTATGCAGCCCATACCTCTACAAATTTGTCTTTCCAATACACTTAAGTTAAGGCAAGTACCCTTAATGGATTTTTATGCCTTTCTAGTTACATGCGTTCCAGTCTGTTTGGATCCTCCCTCAGAGGAGGAAGAACCAGAGAACTCTGAGGTGAAATTAATATGAGAGGAGCGTAAGCATGTGGGAGGGTGGCAGGGGTCTCATTGACGGCAGACCAAAGACCACAGGCAGCACGTGTTTCAAGAGCCTTACACTTGATGTGAGAAGAGTATTTTGTTGCACATGTTCACCTTCTTTTTGGGGCTCAACAGCACTGCCATCCAAGGGAGGGTGATGCTTTTGTAGACTTGCTCTGCTTAGCTCAGTGTTGGCAGCAGTGTAGTTGCAGTGACAGACTTGTGCTACCATGGGGTTAAGAGCTGGTAGTGTGCCTGTGATCTAGAAGGTTTAGTCTTCAAGAAATTAGGAGCTCTGCCAGGGAATGTATACTAGCCAAAAAAAAAAAAAAAGGCACCAATGGCTGTAGTAGCAAAGGCAGGCTTGTTTTAAGTTGCTGCGAACTTGTTTTTTTGGTAGTATGGTTGTGTCTTTTTGCACACCTGATGGACGAAGGTAGGACAACAAAATTCTCTTGTGTGTCCTGGCCTTAGTCTGTATTTCTTCCTTTCTGGACAGGAGACACGCCTTCTCTAAACCACAGAAGTTTAGCTGTTTATACCATGCTGGTTTTAGTACAATCCCTTTAGTGTCAACACAACAGATTGATATTAAAGTGCTTGTACTGCACAGTGACTCCTATTTGGGCATGACGGTATGATTACAGAGAGTGTAGTGGTCTCTACCTGGGGAATTGCCCAGGTGTAACTCAGTGTTTCGTTTCTCTCAATTTTATTAAATCTCTTCACTGAAGTGGGTAGAAAACCTGTTAACATGGCAAATTCCTTTCTGCTTTCCTCGCAGTATCTCTGTAAATGCAGAAAGTCAGTGTGGGTGCTTCTTGCTGTGGCGGGTGACTGTAAACGTGTTTCAGCTTTTGGTGCAAGAACCAGGCAAGGATGAGTCAAGCAAGTGTTTTCTTTCATTTCTGCTCCTCAGGGGGAAAAAATGTATTGCTCATCGCTACAGATAATTATCTCGATGCTGGTGTAAGTGAGATCCAGGAATTCACTGCTGAATCTATTACAGTGCGAGTTTCCAGCTCAGGGCCCTACTTCCCCATCACATATGGAGCAGTGGGTTCAATCCGGTGCAGGAAGGGTAACGGTGTAAAAGTCCACCTTCATTTGTTCAAATGCCATTAAGTTTGGCAGGAGTTCAGTCCAAAACAGAGGAGGAAACCTTCCTCTCTGAAAATGCTGCTTTCAAATGGTCAGCTAAATGGTCTAGCCTAAAAAAAAAAAGGGGGGAGGGAGGAGGGCTGTGTGAGAAGCCTTAAATCTACTTTTACATGGTTTGCTTTTCTTTTTAAGTCTGACATGAGCTGCTCCTATCTTGAGTGCTGTCTTGTCTATCCCAAAGAAATATCCCTAACAAGAATCACCATTTTCAATGGTTTGAGCAGCAATGGTGCTGAGGAGGCCTGGTGGTCCCGAGCTGTCATCAGTGCTGTCACAACAAGCACTAACACGTGTCAGTGAGGTTCTGTGTGAGGGACCAGCAAAACTCTCATCTGCTTTTTGACTAAGGCAACTCACATCTCCTGGTTGTCATACAGAAGTAATAATAGTGTACGGGATTGTATTAAACCTCTTCAGAACTGGGTCATCCCATAGTTTGAGATAGTGTAAGATAACGTTAAGCTGCTTCATTATTTTTTTTCTATAGCTGAAATGATAGCAGTCTCTATTCCCAAACTTGTGCATGTGTGTCCCTGCATAAAGCGTATTGTGCCACGCTAAGGCTGGGGTTTTGCCTGCATATTGCTCGGGACGGCCTGTATTTCTAGCGAAACTAGGAAGCAGAGGAGGCAGTAGGTGCCAAATAATGGCCAAATACTATCAGTTGCGTAACCCTGAGAAAAAGCTAAGGCAGATGCCTTTGGATTTGAGTGTCATTCAGAAGAGATGGATTGAGATCAAAGTTGTTATTTTGTTCTGTCTTCCATTCCTTTGGTATGTACAGAACTAGGACTTGGGTTTTTAGCAGTGTTAATGCCTTATTGTTGAGGGGCTTCACAGTTTTGGGTTTTTCCCTTAATGGCAGCAGTGCGCAGCTAGCTGAGCTTAATGCTGAACTCACAGCGTGGTAATGGAAAAGTGTTCCAGGATTCGCAGGTGATCTGCAGATCTCAGGAGCTGTATTTTCTGAAATCCATGACTTAAATTGTGCTTCTCGCTTACTGCAGGTAGCACTTCTGATGCTGGCTTATTAAAGCACTGGGTGAACATTAGTAAATTGGGTCTCGTTACACCCCGTAGCGGGCAATTGTCTGCGTAGTTGTCTGCAGTGTTCCTAGAACAGTGTTCCGGATGAGATCCTGAAAATGCTCTAGGAGGTGCATTGGGGCATGCCCAAAATCTTCCAGTGGCTGAAACTTCCTGGAGTGGCTATGCTGACCCACGCTGCCAGCTCCCCGCATGTGCATGCCCGTCATGAGGTGCCCTGCGGGAACACATTTTGGTTGCAGCTTCGTGTGGCTTTCCCTGTGCATGGAAACTGCGGGCATGGCTATGGCACAAAGCCAGGGGCATTTGGATTACACTTGTTTTAATTCTGTAGTGATCTTGACCTCCTATTTTTATTAAAGCCCTAATCCTGGGCCCCATCCAAAGCCCATTAAAAGTCAATGGAAACATCCCGCTTGCTTCTAGCGAGGGCTGGGTCAGGCTGCCTGTAGGGCGCTGGGTGCCTTTGACTTTGGCATCTCAACCAGCTTGAGGTGCAGGTGATCTCTGCTCTATGCATCTTCTGAAGCAGTGTGGGCAGGGATGCTCATCTCTTCCCCAGGCTGAAAGCAGATGTTTATACATCGCTGCTTCTCAAAAGCTTGGTTGTCTCAAGTTGGCTCTTGCCGTTGCTCATCCGTGCACCTGTGGTAGCCAGCATGTCCATCCATGGTGCTGCTGGTGCAGCTGTCCTTGGGGAAGGAGCTACTTCAGCTGGCCGCGGTTGTCCTCCATGTTGCATAAGGAGAAGAGCATCGTAGTGATTATATAAAAGAGATTATGTAACCGGGTAATTTGGTAATCGCCTCTCCGGTGAATGCTAAGAATAGCTTGTGAATATGCATTTATTTCCATGATAGCCATCCGCGGTGATTAAGTGCTGGAAACTGTGGGTGCTGGGCCATGGCACGGGGTGAAATACTTTTCACCTGATGTGTGCATGTTTGCACTGAGAATCCCCAGCTCTGCAGCCCCTGTGCCGCTCTGGTGAGACACATCACCTCCTGTTCCCCTCATAGAGTGACCTGCTACGCAGGTATGGTGAAGGTGTAAAACTGCTCTGACGGTGAGTTGTCTTGGCTCTTGATGAACCCTTGCTAGCTGTTGGTGGCATGCTTATGATGGCACGCAATGCGTAGGCAGAGCAGATGATGGAGGAGGGAACACGTGTTGCTTCTCTATGAATTTAGGCCATTTTTGCTTTCTCTTGCTTCCCAGAGTATCTTTTCTATGCTGAAGTTGCCAGTACACCCCTGTATCTGGGGGGATGCTGGACAATTTCCAGGAACCTAGTGAGGAGCAAGGAACCTCCTGGGCTGCTTTGAGATGACTGAGAAGACCACGTGTGCTTCAGCCTGGCTTGTACCTGTGTCTCTTGCTTGTGGGTTTATCCATCACTTGCAGAGGGGAAGGTGACTCACGAGAAAATCAGATGCAGCCAAAGCCAGTGAGAGCTCCCGTAGTGCTAACTGAAGTCTTCAGGGAGAGATGGGGAAGAAGATGGGTGCTGTTCCTTGCAGTCTCTTAGCCCCGAGAAGGTGGTGCAGGGGTGAGCTAAGGAGAGATCGGGAGAAGGCGGGAAGGGGGCGAGAGGCTGCGGCAGGGAAAGGAAGCGAGAAAAGCTCTCTGAGCGCTAGTGATTCATCTGGGAACATCACTCCTGGCTCTGCAAATGTTCCTGCAGTTCTCAGCTCAACTGCTGGAGTCTGGGCAGCTGCTGTGGTTTTTTTGTTTGTTTTTTCCCTGGCTTTCCCTGTTCTTGGTGGTGTGGGTTTTTTCTTTCCTCGCCTTGTACACCGTCCTGACAGTAGAGCTGTCACTTTTTCTTGTTGATCCAGTCACATCATCTTCTCTACCTGGAATTGCTTTATTGGCTCCTGATCTCTTGCTGCCTGAAACTCAAGCAGTTTAACCTTCTCTTCAAACTGCCACATAATCCTCTCTTCACTTACTGCTCTCACCTTGTTTCCTCCTTCTCCTGGCCTTGCTCTGGACCGTCATTCCATCCCTCTCAGCCAAGGGTGGCTTTCTTCTCTCTTCGCACGTTACTGATTTCATGATTAGCAGAGATGCGGTTTGCAAGGGTTTCCAATTCCTTGGCTGCTGAGTCCCCGTTCTCTTTTTAAAAGGCTTTAACTTTTTCTGTATTCTCCTTTTCTCTTGCTTTTCTAAGCTTTCTTTAGTCCCATCTACGATTCAGCCCTGGCACATCCACTTCCTGCACGGACTTTGCCTCTCCCATCGTTTCTTTACTTTCCCCTGTTTGCAGAGGTCTATTCTTGAAGCTGTACCATCTGAACTTGGAAACGCCCTATAAATCTGTTTCTCATGTGATGCAATTAAATGTTTGATACAGACAAAATATTTTTTATATATATATGTATGTGTGTGTGTATATGTGTGTGTGTGTGTGTGTGTGTATATATATATTCCTTTTTACTTGAAAGGAGTACAGATTTCCATCCTGTCCCTTTTGCCTGAATATCTGTTTCCTTGCATTTTTTTCCTTTTGGTATGTTAGGATGAAGATTTAAGGGTTCAACTTGCTGCTTCTCTCTAGAATTCCCTTTGCAGCATGGGTGACCCTTCGTTACAGCGGGCTGCCCTGTGTACAGATCCTTTCTCCTTCATATTTATGCCTCCTCTTTTTAGTAGGGTATCAACCCTGGAATATGCTGCTGTTGCTGTCGGGGCAAAGGGGAATGTTTTTAATAAACATATGGCTGTTGCATAATGTAGATGGAAAGTAGGCAGAGGAGACTGCACGGGCAGCTGGTAAGCTTTCTGTGAACTGTAGAGGACGTGGGCAGGCGCAGGCCATGGGTAATATGAAATTATTGTGATACCATGTAAATTCTCAGGTGTTTAATGGACTTAACTTTTCAGTCTCAAACTATACATCTGGAAAAAGGCATGAGTTAAGTTGAGAGTTTTTCTGCAAGAGCATGTAAGGATGTGTGAGAGCTATTGTGGGAGCTTCTGTAACGTGAAAAGTGTTTAATTTGCAACTGTGCAGATACAATAAGAATAATCCTAACAAGGACTGACAGGCAAGTATGAAGTAGTGAAAAGAGGAGGAAGACCAAATTCATCTACTATATTAACTTGTTAAAACCAGTGAAACTGAAATGGTATCTCATTTACATCAACATTAATGAGAGGTATGTCTGTAAACTCTTGCCTAGGATCAAAGTAAAACATTATTTCTTAGTTTCAGATGGGTAGGAGGGCTCTAGGTATATAAATATGGTATAAACACATATGAGGGCAATTTTCAGATCTGGAGGAGAGACACTGTACAAGATTTTGCTTTACTTTTGTCTATGTTGCCGATATCAGATACAGCATGTACAATCTGATTAATTTTAGTAGGACTGTATATTATTCTACATTCTGGGACCTCCAGATGCAGGCTTTGATAATGTGGGTTGCTAGTCCATGGCAGAAACCCCAGGGCTCAGCTGGAATATACCAGTTGTATTGGATTTTGTGGCAGCACTCTCACTGGTGGGGAGAAGGATAATGGGTTATGGGTTTTGGAGTTTTAACTCTGATCCTAATCAGTGATTTGCTCCCTTCCAAGCAAATAGATTGTAAAGATATTAAATTTCTTATGAAGGTTCAAGTTCAGTTAAATAGATGCAGTTCAACAGATTTCCAAAAGCAAGTCTGACAGAGAAAAAAATGAGCAGTGTCTGCAAATGTCCCACTATCTGGAAGTGCCTGATGGAGCCAAATTAATAACTTTTAAGAAGTTTCCTTTTGAAATGTTCCTGCAGCAAGCTTTTAAAACAGATCTAGAGAGGCTTGGAAACAGGGACCCTTTGTTAAAGGGCTTTCCTTCAAGTGAGAACATTTAAACACGATGTGAAGCAAAGTTATGAAGGGACAATTAATACTGGGTTTCCTGATACCGCCTAGAGAAAGCTTGGCCACTTTATTCACAGCAGTAGGAATGGCACTTGTAATTTCATTGTCAGCATTTGCAAGTGTTATTCTAGCACTGCTAATGACTCCCTGGGCATCTCCTTGAAGGGGCACTGCCTTGCTCATACGGATTGTAAACACATGGGTCTTGAGGAAGGACTGAGACCTGACTGTGAAGCTGTCCGCATGAACAAATGACTCTTCCAAGGTGTTTGATCTCCCTGTCTACACAGGCTTGCCAGATTTGTCTGGACTTGGCCCTCCCTCAGCCTGGCAGGTGTTTTTGCAGCCAGTCAATGGCAGGGATGTGCCACCTTTGTGCCTAGGAGCTGTACCTGTGTCAGCTTGGCACAAAAGTGCCTGCGGAGCCAGTGTAACGGTTACAGCCGGTGGGGCTAGTGTCCTACCACTGTGCTGTGTGCAGCTTCTGTCTGCAGGGTGTACCAGGACCTGCAGGGACAGAGGTGGTGCTCACACCCAGATGCTTCTTCCTAGAACATGCACTGAAAGCAGCAAAACTAAATCATGGACCTGACTTTAATACCTGGCTCTTTAACTGCAAAAAAAAAAAAAAAATCACTGTTCCTTTCTTCTTCAGTGCTGTATATTGTTCTGGAGGAGCAACTCTTTCTTAATGATGTCCTAGACTTTGGTATCTGCTGTATTCATGGTAATGGCTTCTCCAAATATCCATCTTCCAAATTAGATTAAACCTATTTGTACGTTTACGGTATTTCTTCATGCTTTATTCAAACACAAGTAATCAAATAAAGAACAAATTGGGCTGTTATGCTTCAGAAGTCTCTGACAGTTAGTACTTAGATTTTTATGGGAAACCAGAATTTTGCAATTATTTGTAATGACAATAAGCGTGCTCATCTGGCACCTCTCACAGAAGGATTTCATAGCACTTAAACATGAAATATGCCATAGCATGTTCCAGTCACATCCAGGCCAGATGCATAGCCATTGTGCAGATGGGTAAGTGGGCAGAAAGCATCATGCACAGTGTCAGTGGCAGAATTAGAAGCTTAACATTTCTGACTCCTGGTTTCCCAGTCCAGTGCAGTACAAGGAAACTGCTTTGACTTCACAGTAAACACTTGCTTTGGCTTGAGTAAACACATGCTTTGCAACAAGCCCTTCCTTTTCATGGGACTTCTAAATATGGGCGTTTTTGGAAGTCCCATGCTAGACATCTTGTAGATGGGATGAATCCATCCAGGGACGTGAATGGTCTGCAGGAAAATTCTTGGATTGGGACTCCTCTCCTTGTGGAATTATCAAATTGTCACCCTAGTGTTTGTTCAGTGCATCCTGTTAGTAGTGAATCTGAGATCAATAAATACATCCAGACTCTTATCCTATATGCATCTTTATCCTAATCTTTTCATGTACACATTTGGACATTTACCACTGAGCTATACTTGTATTCGGATTGTATACCTGACTTAATGAATTTCTGTTGATCTAATTATTCTCAGACTGTTAGTGATGGCAATATTTATTTGGGTAGAATATGAACTAACAAAAGTCTTCACCTGCATTCCGCCTCTTTGGATAGCTGACTAAATCTGTTTAACTTATTGTTGTCTTTTTAGTGCTGTGTTCACACACACTGAAATACCACAAGAACTAACACTTGGGTCTGAGGTTTTTTGGTTTTGTTTTTTTGCTTTTAAGTAATCATTCACTGAAAGATGCAGTCCTAGGACAGTCTAAAGTTTTGCGAAATTGGGTCAATGCCACTGAGTAGTTTTAGTCAAAATAGAAATAACAGCACATTGAAACAGTTTCAGCACTTTAAAAGGCTGGTTTTGTTTAAATACTTCCAAAAGCTAAGGAATTGAAAGTGTAGGTTTACGGTATGTGGTCAGAGGAGAGTGGAACTTTTTTCTGAAAAGCTTGGCATTCACCCAGGGTGTGGGAGGCTGGTTTTATCTCCTTTACGTCCTCAGGATGATTTGAGTGTGTATCACTCTTCTCCTGGAAGAGTTCCTAGCCTCAAGAGATAGATTAATTCCAGTGCACCCTATGTCACTTGTTTACATTATCCCTCTTCTCCACTGTGTAAAATACAAAGGAAATATGCACTAAACTAGATGGAAAGTGACACCATAGCTCAGTGGTTTAGATGCTCTTTGAAGAGGGAGACCTGTGTTTGCAGTGCTTGTTCCAATTATACCCCTTGAGAGACGGAAGAACATAGAATTTAAAGACAAAAAAGGATGAGATGTTAGGTCTTTTAGTTGCTATTAAGCAGCATGGCCTTGACTTGGGAAGTGTTTATGCGAGAGATTTGGGAAATCTGCTTGGGTCTGTTGGAGAAGGAGGTAATTCTGTACTTGCTGGTTTTTATACCATATCGCCAACATTTTGCTGTTGTCTCCTGGTAGAGATAGGATGCTGGTGTAGATGGGCGTTTGCTCCTATATTTATGCATTTCATTCAAGTAGAAACATTGCCAGCACAAAAATCTGAGATGTCTCCTCCGATCGCCTGCAGCTTGATGTTCATTCACTTCCAGGAGAGCGAGAGAGGTTCGAGTCCTTCTGGGTGGGACAGAGACTTGAACGCAGATTTGCCATATCCTGGCAGAGCATGTTAACTGGTTTGGGTGGATCTTGACTGCAAGGTGACAATTGCTACCACCTCCTTTCTCCGTTCTGCAGATGCCAAGAAAACAAAGATTTTTTTGTTTTGTTTTGTTTTCAGAATGCAGGAAACTATTAGTTTCAGCACCCCAAAAAATACAGTTATGTGCCCAACTCCCTAATATGAATGGGTTTCTCAGAAGATAACTGTTTAAAGTTTCAGATCAAGCTGGCACCATCTGGAGTTTACCTGCTGCTACATAATTAATTCATATGCTGATATGAAATATTTATATTTAATAAATAGCTCATAAAAATCCGTCTCCCCCTTCTCCTATTACACTGAAAGGGTCTTGTAGCAATGAATGTTGTTGTACATCCAGGCAAGGAGTGTGGCAATACTGGAGAGATTTATTTCAAATAATCACTGTTCCTTTTCAGTAACTAGGGGGATGGGGAAGGGGGTACAGTGAAGACTGCAGAGAAGGCAACACCTAGTATGCCTTTCCCAACCTTAATGACTGTTGTAAAACAAATCTGTATAACATTTGGGCTTAGAGCGTTGGTAGTGTCTTTTCTAAGCACCAGATTTTTGCGGGCTGTGGTGTTGCTGACCTTGCTGTGCCAGTTCACAGTACCTTCCTCAGCTCCTGCCTGTCTGATAGGGGCTGGGATAGGGGATTCATGCTGAGGCTGGTTTTGGGGCTGTCCTATTCCTTTAATGAAAATCTTAAGGCAGTCTTAGATACTTTTAAAAAATTTTATTTATATGAACTGATGAAATGTCCCTAGAACTGGATGTTTAATACAGAAAGTGGTGAGTTTATACATTCCTGTGTAAGTCTCTTCTATGTCTGCTGCTCTAATTGGGTTTGTGTGTTTTTTGGTTTTTGGGGTTTTTTTTCCCCCCTAATATTTTGAAATAATCCAATGATTTACACTTTTTCTGGACTAGTCCAGTTTTCCAGTCTTATGTTTCTGTGGCCATTGACAGGGCTAGTAAATCAGAATTGATTTAGCACTGGCAGGTCTTTGTCAAGAGAGACCATTCAAGGGCTCTATGCAATGAAATTAAAAGAAAAGAGACTAACAGTTTTCAATTAAAGTATGCACGTTAGCAACATCAATCCTAAAGTTCCTTGTACCAACGTGTAGAATTGGCACTCCAGGTTTCTTGTTGCACACTGTGGATTTAGGCTCAAAGGAAGCCCTGCATTTTTGTTGTCTTCAGCCTGTGATCACAATTTTATGTGCATAAATAGTGCTAGATTGTACAACGTCCCTGAAGACTTCTCTCTCCTACCGTCAGGCAGACGCAGCACAGGCAGTGTCGAAGTTGCCTACACTTATGCCTTGCAAATACGTCTCAAACCTGACCTGGAGGGAGTACATTCGTAGGTGGAAACACAGCCCAAGCTTCCCACCTCCTCAGTGCTCTGTCCCTCAGCTGAGGCTGTCAGCGAAGTTGATAATGAATCCTGGTGATGCGCATGACTTTTTTTTGTTGGGTGCAGAAGAGCCCAGTATGGTGATATGACAGTTAAAAAACCCATGTTATTTCTTTGGAGCTCAGCTTATGTTAGAAATAATCAGTTACCTCATTAATTTCTTCACACATTTGAAGATATTTTTCCAACCAGTGTTTTTATGTGTGATCTACTGTACTTCACAGGGAGCAGTATGAAACTATGGCTATGGCAGTGGCACTTAGAAAAGTGGGATTCTGCTGTTGGCTCTGCACGTTTCTTTGTGATCTCTGTTCTGTATTCTTCTTCTGGCGCTTAAGAAATTATCAACTCCTATTCATAGGTAGTCTTGGAAGCTATGGATTAAAAGCTGTAGGAAAGATGGAGATGAGTTTGACTGAACTGGATTAATTAAAAGCTTGTTTAAATAAAATTTAACAGATTCTACCATTAACAGAGGTGAGAAAGAAGAATTTCTGATAGCCTTTTACTGAGTACTGAGGAGGAGAACCGAGGACCACAGAATTATCACTTGTGGTGGTGTTGGTTCTCACATCAAGCAACACTCACTCTGACTATGGGATGGGGGGGTCCTCTCTCAGTAGGTCCTCTCTTTCATAATTTGTATTTTTTTGCTAATGAATTTAAAGGCCTTTAATGAAACTTAAAAAAAAAAAAGGCGGGTGTGGAATTTAGATATCAGTTTCATTCCCTCTGTTGAGAGAGTATCTTTTCTGGGGTTCTCTTTTTCCGTTTGTTTCATGGCATCACTCACATCAACTTTCCTCTTGGCTGGAAAAGCCTTAGGCAGTGCTTGACTTCTGATACAGTTAGGGTTCTGCCTTAAGGAGCCAGAGACATTGCCGTTGAGTAGTCTTAAACTCCCCTCCATCATTTGTCAGAGCAGGGCTGTCCTGTTTCTGTTGCATCTTGATTCTGGAACTTGGATACATCATTTTGCAAGAAAAAAAGTAAACTCTTCCTATTTAAATCCATGCAGCTTTGATTTGAGATTTGTCTTCAAATGAATTCTAACTCCAAGCAAAGTTCAGTCATAATGTTATCTCAAAATTATGGATTCCCCATGGTTTTCCAGATGCTTGCCCAAGTTTGTCAGAAAATGTTTTAAACAAGAAAAGTCTTCCAGAGATTTTGATTTGTCTTGAAACCTAAAATACTTTTTGTGACTTTATCATGATGCTTTCATGAAAAGCACCCTCAGTAAGCTACCACACAGACCCATCCATAAGTTATGTTGCTGTTCGGGAGGTCTTGGTCAAAATTGGATGCTTTTCTAAATCCTCATCTAGCCAGTTCTCAGGCCATGAAGTTCGATGGGACTTTTGCATGGGTGAGAGGAGATGCTTCTCCTACTTGTAGAGCTGTTGTGTTAAATTGGATGGTCTGTGTCTTGCAGGCATAAGATCATTTTTGTGATTGTTTATGGATTTTTAAATCTGTATAATCAGGGGGCTTGTATTCTTTGACTGCAGCTATGTAAGGAGAGCCTGAATATTTAATAGCATATTGAATACTGCATTACTTTGCTGTGTATGAACTTGCAGAAGGTGTTTTGATGTATTGGTTGGTTTGTTTCTCAAACTCTCTGTAGGGTCAGAGATCATGTGTCTGAAATATTTTATACATGTTGTGTGGGTTTTAGGTAATTAATACTTTATGCTTGCCCCTGAGATATGTGGTAGTGGTTAAAACTCAATTAAGTGGTGATTATGCAGTGATTATACTGAATGATGAATATTTCATTCATTTGGTTTGAAATAGGAAATAAAATATATTGCTGCCATGCTGGTTTATTTCAAAAGACTTTTTGAAGACTAGCACACTCAAAATCTTCTCAGTCTTCTAAATTTATTCTGTTGGGAGAATACAAATATTTCTTTGAGGACTTTTTGAAAAGAATTGTGTTGTCTTGCTTTATAAGGATGCTTCTGGCACCTTTATAAAGGCTTTTTGCCTTGTCACCTTCAGTTACCAGTATGACCAAAGCCATATTCCGTTCACGCTGTTTGGTAGTTCAGGTCTTGCTAATTGCGCATTGAGAAATATGTGACTGCAAGACTGAAAGAAATAAGATGGGTGAGACAAGAGTCCGTCTACCTGTACTCTGTCTCGGATGGTGGCAGGTGCTGTGCCAGGAAAGGCCATGAGCCTGCTCACTGTCTGAGGTCCATTCCCTTCATAATTCTCCAACATATGCAGCACTTGGATCAGAGATATTAGGGTGTAGCTCCCTTTTTATTTCCGTTAGTTCCTGTTTTGGATCTGTCTTCCATCAGTTTGTATAGTCCCTTTTGAATCTGTCTGCTTCTGCAATCTCCTGTGGCAACAGATTTCAGATTTTGTCTACCTGCTGCATAAAGTAGTACTTCTTAAACTAATTTCCTGCTAGGACAAGGGGCATTAATTGAAACTAATGTTACAGGGCTTGATGAATAATAGTTCTGTATTCAGCCTCATTTAGCTGTGCATTCAACCTTGCTCTTTCCCATCACCCATGCATCTGTTTTCCAAAATGAAGGCTTCCCAAACCTGTTAGACCCTTCTTGAAAGGTAGCTGCTCCATTTCTTTATTCATTGTGGTTGTCCTTCTCTGTACTTTTGACTCCTAGCTATGAGCACTTCTTGGCAAGCAGAAATTCCTAAGGGAGAAATTTGTCACTAGTATCTGCTGAAAACTTGGGCTTGCCCTCCTATATGGAAAAAGAGCCCAAATGGAGCTTTAAATTTAAGCTAATTTTAATTTCTAAGCTTTTAAAGAACTGTAATAAAATAACTCATTGGTTTGAGTTGGATTCCAGTAGTGTTACTGACTTTTAGTTGTAACCTACTGTGCATGGGGTTATAGTGGAGTAAAGGACTTTTCAACACAGAGAACTAAAGACCATGAAACCTACCTTGAAAAGTATGTGTTAACTCATGCCTCATGAAGCTTCATTGCTTTTGATAGGGCTGGCTAGGAGGTAAATCAGTATGTGTTCATCACCTATGCCGACACCGAGAAAGAGAGAAACTAGTCTAGCACAATTTTCAAAACTCAGTGCTGAGAGGCTTGCTTAACTGTGCGTGCAGGAAGAGATGGATAGATTTTAGCTTGAAGGACTGTGGATAAGTGCAGCTGTCAGAAGACGGTTGGAATACATGTACTGCTTCTGCAGCAAATGCTCAGCTCCCTTCTGTGGCGTGAGCATCAGAAGGAAGGCTGTTTATCATCACAACTGACTCATAAGAGCTGTACTGTATAAACTGAACTTTTATCATGTGATTTCTAGCTCACACTATTGTTTAGGAGTAAGTTTTGTTTTATATAACTGTGCCACATTTATGGTTGTACTGTCCCAGTGTCTTCCAAGCAGCGTGGCTAACATCTGTCCTATGGCGTTTGTGCACCTCAAGGGAGAAGGCTGTGCAGTGGAGCTCTTGGTTTGGTTGGGTGTGTTGGTTTTTTAATGTACATTGTGCATCATTGTGTACATATAATGTACATAGTGTATCATTGTGCACTTTTATTAGAAAAGGCAGAGAGAGATGCATTGTGCATTTGGAAGGAAAAACAGTAGTGTTTGTGAAGGTTTCTGTCTGTCTTCTTTCAGTAAGACTTGAGATATCATAGAGTTTAGACTTGGGCTGCTCTCAGAGAGGAAACTTGTCTCCCCCTGCTTTCTCAAAGATAAGCTAAGATGATCTGCTAGAGAGCTTTGTGCCAGGTGGGTGAAGATACTGACCCAGAGTCAGCTGGGCAAAGATCACCCAGCTACGTGATCTTCCAGATAAGAGGCACAGACCATGGAAAGTTTCTTGAACTCAGTTTTGTATTGTATGAAACTCTGTTGTAGAAAGTGGAGAGAAAGTGTGGGGATTTTTTTGGGTTATGGGGTTTGGTTTTGTGTGGGTTTGTTTGTGGGTTTTGTTTTTTTTTTTTATTGTAGCCTGTGCTGTTGAGGGAATGCACTCTGATACTCGGTGCCTGTTGGATTTTCTGAGGTACTGATGCCTTTTATGGTATATCACATACATCTCTGTTAGTGCTGTAGTTGAACTTGAAAGATGGCAAAGCCACCGAAGCCAAGACAGTCTGCAGAATGAAGTGGGACCTCCAAGCTGTTGGGGTCTCTTAACTGTGCTCTGCCCTTGAAACTGCAGGCAAATCTAACCAGTTGTGGATGTGCATGGCAAATCAGAGATGATTGGAAAATCCTCAAAACACATTCTGCTGCCTGTTTTGCCTTTGTGGTGGGTTGACCCTGGCTGAACACCAGGTGCCCACCAAAGCCGCTCTATCACTCCCCCTCCTCAGCTGGACAGGGGAAAGAAAATATAACGAAAGGCTCGTGGGTCGAGATAAGGACAGGGAGAGATCACTCACCAATTACTGTCACGGGCAAAACAGACTCGACTCGGGGAAATTTGGTTTAATTTTAATAAACTATAATATTTAAACTTAGTTTACTCTGATTTGACTGGTAATAAATTAACGTTATGAGAAATAAAAACTAAATCTTAAAACACCTTCCCCTACCCCTCCCTTCTTCGTGGGCTTAAGTTTACTCCCAAGTTCTCTACCTCCTCCCTCCCAGCGGTGCAGAGGGACGGGGAATGGGGGATGCGGTCAGTTCATTACACGTTGTCTCTGCCGCTCCTTCCTCCTCAGGGGGAGGACCCCTCACACTCTTCCCCTGCTCCAGTGTGGGGTCCCTCCCATGGGAGACAGTTCTCCATGAACTTCTCCAACGTGAGTCCTTTGCACGGGCTGCAGTTCTTCACAAACTGCTCCAGCGTGGGTCCCTTCCATGGGGTGCAGTCCTTCAGGAACAGACTGCTCCAGCGTGGGTCTCCCACAGGGTCACAAGTCCTGCCAGGAGCCTGCTCCAGCATGGGCTCCTCTCTCTCCACAAGTCCACAAGTCCTGCCAGGAGCCTGTTCCAGCACGGGCTTCCCACGGGGCCACAGCCTCCTTCAGCACCTCCAGCCTCCACCTGCTCCGGCGTGGGGTCCTCCACAGGCTGCAGGTGGATATCTGCTCCACCGTTAACCTCCATGGGCTGCAGGGGACAGCCTGCCTCACCATGGTCTTCATCACGGGCTGCAGGGGAATCTCTGCTCCAGCACCTGGAGAACGTCCTCCCCATCCTTCTTCACTGACCTTGGTGTCTGCAGAGTTGTTTCTCTTGCATATTCTCACTCCTCTCTCCGGTTGCAGGTTGTTACACAGTACTTTTCCCCATCTTAAATATGTTATCCCAAAGGTGCTACCACCGTTGCCGATTGGCTCAGCCTTGGCCAGCAGCGGATCCGTCTTGGAGCCGGATGGCATTGGCTCTATTGGACATAGGGAAAGCTTCTAGCAGCTTCTCACAGAAGCCACCGCTGTAGCCCCCTCTGCTACCAAGACCTTGCCACGCAAACCCAATACAGCCTTCGTTATCTAACCGTGTCACCACAGTAGTGCTGCTGTGGTCACAGTGGTGAGATACAGGTGGATCTGAAAATCATCTGCAGATTGTTAGCATTCGCATGCCTGTCACTCTTACCCATTTCAGTATTGCTATAAATAAAGAAGATTGATCCTTTTGAGCCTTAATTTGGTTATCTGGACACAAACTGCTGGAGAAAGAACTGGATTATATGCTTTGATCTGTGTTGTATCAGTCAGATTACATAGTTGGGTTGTACTTAACAACTAATGCTTCTATGAGTGTATCTTACATTAAATATTGTAAATCAAAGTTTAATTGCTAGTGATCTTACATGGTGGGTTGGTTTTTTTTTTAGATGAGCTCCAGCTATGGGCCTATAGTAACTGTAAGTTTGTTCATCAATACAGAGTTTTTTCATAAATCATATGCCCATGATTTTAATGCTCCCTGTGGAAAAACACAAGTGGTTGGGTGCTGCTTGCTCAGAGACTTGCTGCTTCTCCTGTTTCCCCATTCTTTTAAATTCAGATACAGGCAGTCTTGTTTCACTGCAGGCCTTTGTAGACTTTGGTTTACCTACATTTTGCTGATGTGTGGCTAGGCATGGTTTTTTGAGAAGGGCTGTTTTAAGCACATCTGATACTTAAAGCCAGAGACCTATGGTTTCTGTGTCATGTAAATGAAATATTGCCATGCTTTAGACCTGACCTAGTTGAATGACTGACATGTGAAATTCAGTCATAGAAATCTTGGTTTGATCCCAGTTCTAAATTCTTCTGAGACTTTGGACCATGGGTACACTTACTCTTTTTCTTTGTGATGAATTTGGAATAGTACTATATCACCAATCCTCTACTTAATTCCAAGGTCTTTTCAAAATTGTTCTACAGGTTCAAGAATGTCACTTGATAGGGCTTTAAAAACAAAAAAAGAGAGGGGAAATGATTAATTGAGAGCCTAATGCCACAATAAAGTCTTGTCTGTTTACGTGGGGCCAGAAAATCAGGTAGCAAACTTGTCAGTGCAGATGGGATATAAAAAAAAAAAAAAAAAAAATCACCATTTCTGTGAGAACGCTGATAGTGGTGACATGTTGAGAACTAGATGCCAAACAAAAATATTTGTAAGCTTGCGAGGCTAATGCACTCACTGTGGATACTTGGTATTTGTTGACGCTACGCTCCAAGGAAGACTTGCAGAAACACAGGGACGTGAACAGTAGTGTTTAGTTTGGATGTAGTATCAGGAAAGAAACTGGTGTGAGATTCTTTGATGCTCCTGATGTTTCCCTGATCTTCCTGATGCTGGAAGATGTTCTTGCTTTGCTGCTGCTTGGATGAAAACGTAGATAGCATAGTCAGAATCTATGCATCCCTATCCTATTGTCCTGGTCCTAGTTCTTTCTTCCTAAAGCCACCCTAATTTTCAAATAAATCTATGAAGTCCTCAATAAGCCTTCTTCATGCTGCCTTTTCCCCTAACCATTGGTAAGGGCTTTCAGTAAACACCTGCGATTTCCTCCCTTGCTTTTCTCAGGTCCTACCACTGATTCTGTGCCATGAATACAAAACGTGACAGCAATTGAGCAGCTGTATCGAGACCATTTGCTGTCATGACAAGGAATATTGCTTCATTGTTTGCTTTTACCTTCTGCATCTTGCTTTCTGTTGCTTCTTTTGTCTTTTGATAGTCCCTGCTCCCTTTCTGTGTAGTGATTGTGCAGCAATGTCCTGGTTCCTGATTAGGGCTTCTAGATGCAACAAATGTTAAATATGAAATAATAGTCACCCTGACGTACTTTCTATCAAACTCTACTTCTGATGAATTCATTTCCCCTTTATTTCTTTCTGTAGTGCCAAGCACAGCAAACAGCTGCTCCTACCAGCAGAAACTCAGGAAAACTGACTTTCCCACTGTTCGTTTTCCCTTCAGTCATATGGATTTCTCCTTAGACCTAGGGGCAGATGCACTATGCCTGTGCAGTTGTATAACACGCCGTTGCTTGCTTTTCTGCCCTGAACTCATAATGAAATATCCTAAATGATTATAAAAGCTTTAGCACCAGCTTCATTTCATTTTAATAGACCAATAAAAGCAACCAGTGTGCAAGCTGCTGGCTCCAGTACTCCTGCATAAGCCATTAGCAAAACAACATTACTGGCTCTTGACAAAGAAAAACAGCAGTGACAAAACCAAGAATTGGCTCTGAGAAGAAGAAAACCAAGTGCCAGTGAATCCAGAGACCCACTCTTATGCATGCTGGCTGCCGTGAGCTCTTTGTTTGAGGTTGAGAAGTTGGCACTTTCTCATAATTTGTTTTACATTCTGGCTTTTTCTTTCTTCTGTAAATATCCTTTGCAGTGTTTCCAGCAATGCTGGCAACTGCCCAAGCGCCTGAGGAGCTTTTCCAGTTAACTTGTGTGCATGGAGACCTGACAGGTTTTGCATTTTATGCATGAGACTGGTTCATCTGGCCTCTTCTTATGCTCTCCCCCTGCAATACTAGCAGCTAATACATTTGCAACATTATACCCCACATGCCAGGTACAGTGTGTTGGCTTTGAAGGGCAGGATTCTCCCCATAAGACCCAAAGGAGCCCCGAGATGTCCCTGCTACAAGGCCCCTGGATACCTCGCTGGTTGTGGGGAGGTGGGAGAGGAAGCGTGCCCATCTCGTGGCACCCAGCACATGGAGCTTTCTGTACTAGGCAGCAACAAAAAACTCCTGGGAGCCCTCTGCTTACCTAAGATTTGTTACATGTGCCTCAAAGCATGCCTATACAACCAGTATACTGTGCATTTCAAAGTACACAGAAACTGTAAAACTACCTACTAGCCCACATTAAATATAAACTAGTACCATCTGCTTATATATTATCCTCTAGTGTTTTACTGTGTTTAAGTAACAAAAGCACTGCTCGAGTTTTGATACCTGCATGGACAGCCAGTGGTCTGGTTTCAGACATAGCTACCTGTCAGGATGGTCGCACCCTGATACTTTCTCATGAATGGTAAAACTTCTAGCTGGGCAGGTCAGAAGACCTCAGCTCTGCTGACACCCTTTTTTTGGATGGTTTGTGGTCAGGCTTTGCCTAAGCCGTCTGCAAAGGCAATACATGGTTCTGAGAGAGTTGGTCCCCCCTTCCCTGTCCCTTCCTTTTCCTTCTTTAAAGCTGAAAAAACCCCATGTTTTTAATTTTACTTTCTGAATTTAAAGATGTTATGATCACTCTTTTGCAGGAAAAGCTTTCAGCATTTCAAACTGTCCTAAGGCATTCACTGAGTATGAGAGTTCCCAAAAATGGTCAGCTGGAGCAATTTAAAAATGCATTGTCAGCTAGAACAAGACAGATGCTGGAAGAGAGATGTAGGTGACCTCAGGGAGGGTGAAAGGATAGGAGAGAGGATGAAATTATCCCAAAACAGAGCTTGGGAAAAGAATTAATTTGTCTCTATTGCGTGTTATATTCTGGTTTAGTTAGTGGTACATTAGGTACAAATAAGGGAACTGAGACTTCTTCCTGTCCCCTGTAACCTGGAAGAGCATTTAATAAGTTTATATGGGCTCTTTCCTTCCATCTCTTTGCTTTTGCAGAACTGGGTGAACAGCACAGCATCATCACCTTTGCCTCTTGTCCAGAACTTGCTGCTTTGTTAAGATTTGTTTCACTGTCCCTACAGAACATCTGCCAGTCATCTAGGTGGATGTGGTTGCATGTATACATTTTTGCAAGCCCTAAAGTCTCACTGAAAGCTTCTGGCTGGACTGGGCTGTAAGTGTGAAGACAATCCTCTAGTGTAAAGGTTTCCAAACTGTCGTATGAGTACCACTGATGGCACATGAGCTAGTCCAGACAGATGCAGATACTGCCTGGTTTTGCATGTGTAGGGGCTGTTCATATCGGTTCATACCAGCTAAGTTCTCCTTCCGAAACCTCTGTATTAAGTGGGTTGTAGGAGCTCGGTGATGACCAGGATCTCATTTCACCCCGTCCACACATCACCTTCATGTTGCAGTGTGTGCAGGAGCATTGCTGTGATGCCAGGTGTGTGATTCTCTGTTTGCGGAGATGTTTCCTCTGTTTTCCTTGTTCGTCTTGTTTTGCCTAGTTCTGCAACTGCTCTTGTGGCACAGGTGAGTGCTTACATTATTGGTAGCTCTAATACTAAATGTAAAAGCTGAATAAAAATAACTTCTATGGTCTAGTTTCTTTCTCATAGTTTTCTTTGGAGAAAAAATGAAACGTTTCAGCTTGCCAATATCTTCTCAGAGAAATATGCACTGAATGGATCCTGTCTGAGAGTGCTGAGTAGCAGCTACATCTGCTTCAAACCATGAAGGCCCAGTCTTTTAGCACTGGGGACTATAGCCTGTAGGTCTTTACCTGGCCGGATAGGTGCCTGTATGCCTTGATATATGTATTGTCCCATGATGTGACCTAATATGCACAAGCATCTTCTGTCACGGGAGCAGACATGCATGCAGGGAGCAAGCTGCAGACAGCCAGAACAATTAATTTAACATGAATAATGAGTTCAGCTGTATTACTGCTGTCTCTTTAAACACCGGAGGGATATGGCTTTGCTCTGTTAAACAGCAGGAGCAAGGGAGCAGGAAGGACCCAAGACACCCTCTGCAAGCAGGATGAGCCCAAAAGGGAGAGCCCAAAAGCCTGAGGAACAGCTGGAGACTGAGCTGTCTCCAGCAGGCTTTCTGTGACTCTCACCATCACTTTGTCCCTTTGCAGAAGATTCCCCCGGATTCACCTGGCTGCTTTTATCCACCCCGGGGCTGAGGGCAGGAGCACAGTGCTGCTGTTGCTGTTGGCACTGCCTGCCTGCTGTGCCTGCCTTAGGCACTCAGCAGCGGCGTGCGTTGCTGCATCTGTGCCGTTGGTCACCTTTGATTTAAACTCATCCTGTGCTTTACCTGCAGGAAGGCACAGGGCCATGTGTGAAACTATTCTTTACGTCTGGTTTTCAACCCAACCAACTCATCTTCTTCCCCACCTCAATCATGTTCTTCAGGCAGTTTGATGCTATAGAGAGATCTGAACCAGAGTCTCTGATCTGTTGAGTGTTGGATTGAGCCTTTGCTTTCGCAAGGAGGGATAGCGCTGCTTGCTTTGGCCAGCAGCGAGGAAGTCTTGCCAAAAGCTGCATTGTTGGGGCCTTTTTTTTTCTCCCTGGAGTAGATTAAAACTGTATCTGAGCATAATAGAGGGGTCTTGGCAATGTTGCAAGCTTTGACTTTTTTTTAATTTCTTCCCCCCCCCCCCCCCCCCGTTTAAAACTGTTACTTATCATGTTTTAAATTCGGCTCTGCCAGTGGGCCCTTAACAAGAGGAAAACAGAATTTTTTTCACTAAATATTACCTGCTGAATGCTCTGGCTTTATGACCTCTAACTGTGCCTTTATGCATGTGAATGAGGCAAATGAAGCCCAACAGAGATAGAAGCTCTGTATTTCCAATTATAATCAACCGTTTCCCAATTTCCCTGTCACTTCTGAGCCTTTGAATTTTACTCCTGTACCTAAGTCTTAATTCTTCTTTTGTACTTCATCGCTACTCGTGGATGTTGTGTGTGAATTTTATAAGCATTGTCTCTCTATGAATTCTGCTCAGTCTAGTTTGTAAGCAGGTAAGCACGAGAAGGTACTTAGCAACTGAATACAGAGCTGCAAGAGATGTAACTAAATAAGCATTTCTGCTGCATCTGACTTCAGTGCTTCAAAAGTGGTTTTAGTATTTAGATGTGGTTTTGGTTTTTAGATTCTCCCTGCCAAGCTTAAGAGGCATGTTTTCTTTCATTTCTGTTCCCTACAAATACCAAGTACTTTATTACTTTGTTCTGTACTAAACTAGGGAAATCCACTCATCCAGACTATAGATAAGTTGGTTAGACACTTTATTCAGGGCGATAACCAAGAAAAACCTCCCTCTGTAATGCATTTCACACCAGAAACACTCGATACTTAAAATAGAAAGAAAAATCGGCTCTTCAGCTGTAAAAATGTTTTCCACTTCATGAATTTTTATTAAGCACATTTTTTTCCTGCTATACATGTTAGTAAGTCTGCGAGCCTGATCTAGTCAGCTGGTGAGTCGACTAATAATTTTAAATGAGAAAGAAAAAGCAGGAGAAAATATTTGCTGTGGACGCCCAGGGGTTTACATCATGTTCTCCTCCTGCCCTTTCTCTGCTTGCTGTAGTCGTTGACTTGCCTTTGGCATTCACACGAGCTAAAATATCTGCCTCCCGCTCAGATAGCCTTGTGCCAGGACTGAAACTGGAGCATATTGTTCCATCATTAAATGGGCAATGTTGAATACTTGGGAAATTAACAACAGCTGCAAGTTCTTCAGCTATTTTTATTTGTACTGTGGCTATAATTTTTCTAGTGTGTTTGTACTGAAGTCAGAAGAGGAAAGGAAAATAGATCCCCCAAGAGACTGACTTTTTGTTTTTAATTAAAAAAAGGCCCTGCTGAACAAAAGCGTCCATAAAACAAATAGTACCAAGGGCAGCCTAGCAGTTTATTCAGTGTTATGTGGGCCCCTTAGTCTGGTTGCTGGTATGACTTTCTGGGGGTTTTAGTGGCACCTTGGCACACGGTGAGGTAACCGGCACCTTCCATGGTCAGCCCTCTCCTTAAAAAGTCCTACTGCTAGTAGCATCTGTCTTGGCCTTTCATAAAGGTTGGTGGCAGCAAAGCAATTTTCTGTTTTATTTATGTTTTACGGTCCTACCCAGATACATAAGCCAAAATCTAAGGCAGCCACTCCATTCAGTGGTCTTTGGATAGGGCCCTAAAATCAAGCTAAGAAAGCTTAAGAGAATGATTGTAAACCAGGATTTCTTAAGTATCCTTTAATAGTCCGGTGACTCGGATTTCTTCCCAGAAGTCACATGATCATGCGTCAGAAATAACAAGGCAGAGCCCACGCTTTAAAACGAAAGGTCAGTGTGGATCCGTGAATTGGTATCTTGCCCTGGTACCAAAGGGGTTCAAGCTCCTGCTCTGCTTCTTCCCCCGCAGTGCCAGGCAGCTCTGCGGGTGCAGAGGGGACATGGGGAGATGATGCTGGGGGAGAATGGATATCACAGCATTAATTGTTGGTGCTTTTTGGAGCACCTGGAATTAATATCCCTCACAAGGAGTTAGGATGTTCTCTTGAAGTTTGGAACGTAGCGAGAAACAGCAGCTGGAAGGGTCACTGAGGGGAAAAACGAGGTTTTCACTTAATCTGTAGCCTTTTTAATATTCTGACTAAACACTTGGTGAGTGTAGGAGTGAATGAGAGGAAGCCCATCCTAAAGCATTACTTTCTGAAAGTACAAGAAGATGCTCCTTAGAAGCCTTGCTGTCGAGCAACTGTAGGAACCAGACATAAGTGCATTGTCTGTTTATTTGAAAAGCAGTTTAGCAAGAAATTTAGCAAGAAGGTTTTTTTTCCTTTAACTGAGGAGAGAGGTCATCCAATTCTTTTGTCTTTTTATGTGACCCAACTCATGGCAAGACATCCCTTCGTTAGGCTGGACATCATTTTAGAAAAATGCATACCCCTGTGGGAATTCACAGCCATTCCTTTAAAAACATTGAAAATGTGTTGCTATATTTCTGGATATGAGTGGAAATGAATAAGGGAGGTGGTTTGCGGTTCTTACTCAATAACCTAAAACTTTAAGGGCAAAGCCAAACCTGTTCCCCCTAACACTTGTGCATGTACTTAACTTCACTGTCGTGAATAGTAACACAGGGTCCTCTTTGTATATGGAGTCCTATTCACGTATTTGAAAGACTGAGGCTTCATTTGATATCTTATATCTGATTTGGGAGTCTGTAAACTGGGGTAAAGATCTCTGCTGCTATAGAGAAACATAGCTTTATTGACATGAGTTGGCACTGCTGCATTTAAACTATAAGAAGTTTTCATCTTTTCATTGAAAAAGAACAATGTCATGGCAAGCGTGAGCCGAGAGCGAGCACCCTCTCAATGGTGAGGTGCCAGGCTTTTCCTTTCCCAAATTAGAGGCTAAGTACACTACAAAACAAAGGGGGTTTTTTTTTGCCTTGCACTGTGGGAAGATGATAACAAGATTTCTGCCCTGGGCTGGCATGAGGAGCTGTAGCTAATTCATGGTGTCATGCTTCTGTGTCAGAAAGGGCTCCTAGTTTGAAACTCGGTTGTAGGTGAAAAATGGGAGCTGCTGCCTTGCGTGGAGGAGACGTGCACCAGCCATCTGTCTGCAGCATAAAAATGACAAAGCCAGTGGAGTTGTCCCCTCATCAATACCCTTTGCAAGATGCTGTAATTCCTCTATGATGGCCTGTCATTTAGAGTCTGCCTCTGTGATTTCTTTGGCTGCCAACCCTGTTGGTTTCTGACCTCTGAAGCCCATTTGGAAAAGTGCTGAGAAGAAGCCTTGACTGTGGCTCAGAGTTGGTGCTGTTTGTTCCAGTTAGCCTCTTCTGCTTCCTGATGGTTTTGTTTCTGAGGGGGTGGTGAGGAGAGAGGAGGGGAGAGAGGAGGGGACGTGATCTGACTGAGAGTCTGATGGGTCACAGGTGACTCGGCATGATTCTGGTTTGGTTCTTCCCTTCTTACCTGTTAACTCCAGCTGGCATGCACCCTGGTGAAAGAAGAATTAGCCCCAGATTTTATTCCACTTCTCATCTTGCCAGTTGTCTTGGACGTGTCATTATCTTGCTTGCTTCTCTGCCCTGCTGCTCCTATTCCATTTCTTTCTCCCATCCGTGAGTTTGTTTGTGGTTAGTCTAAAGGGTCCTTTGCCTGCACAGAACTGCCCTGGAAAAAGTAGGAACTGTGAAGCTGCTTTAATGCCTTCATTCTGCAGTGCTGTTTCTCCTCTGGGATGAACCTCTGGGATGTAGCTCTTGGAAGAGCAGCTGGCAGGCCTGTGAGGAGAAGGGCAGAAAGCCAAGCTGCAACCTGTGGAAGGAGGAGCAATGCCCTTGATACCTCTGGAGTTGCCCACTGCTTGCATGGGGATTGAATTTTCTCTGAAAGTTTGATTTACACAATGTTGTCAATGCTGACCAAATATGTGAGTGCGTCTGTGCTCGTTTCTGAGCTATTGGTGCTATTTCCATCTGTTAATGTGGGCAGGCACTATTAAAATCCTTAGCACTTTCAGTCTAGTTGAATAATTTTCTAGCTGCTAGGTTTATAAATTAAACATTTATGGCCATATCTCATGCTATTATCCATCCATAGCAATACCTCCAGGCAGGGATCTTGAGCTTTTTTGGAGTGTAGACCACATGTTAATGGAGAGCGAATGTTTCATTTATACCTCATCTCACTCTTGCAGTTCTCAGTTGCAGAATGTCCCTGAGGTAACCTCAGATATTCTTTGTGAGGACATAACCTTAGTAAAGAGATTTTTGATGTCTGTGTATTCTGTGTCAAAGGGAAGAGCGGAGTTCATTGCAGCATCCCAACTTTTTTTTTTATCTTGTCAAGTAACTTCCCCACACGTGAATATGGTCTATCATCTGCAAGCAGGAATAAAGAAGAACGTAACATCAGATGAACCACAGACCACAAGAATGGTAACTAGAGGTCCAACAGTGATAACTAGGAAAATTGCATTGTAACTGTTATTACACGAAGCTGAAAACTTGATGGGGTCCCAATAAAATCCACATACATGGATGAGTATTTGAGCAAGGAGCATGCACTCATTGAACAAGAGAGGAGGCATGTAAAAAGCTACCCACATCCAGCATGTCCTTCATCAAGTTGTGAAGTGGGTGGTTTGAGGGCTGAAAAGCAGTATGAGCCAAGACATGGCTCCTATACCAAGAGATTATTTGAATTTGTCTGGTTATGTGTATCCAGTATCTCTATCTAGACAGTCATCTTTGGAACCTGGAGTAGATCCTTTTTTCTTTTTCCCTTTTTTTCCTCTCCTTCCAGGAAGCTATTTTGAATGTGGAAAAACTCAGGTGATCACTCAAACCAAGAAAAGATCCTTTTAGAAAAATGTCAAATGCTGGTATGCTTTTGATTTAAATGAAGAGATTTGTCAACACTCTTAGCGGATTAGATTGAAATTTGACAAACTGGGATGTTGGAGATTATTGTTTAGGTACATTCAGGATCCTAATAGAAGAAAAGCAAATGTTATGGTCTTAGGAAGTTACTTCATTTGGAAAAATGCTTTGCCATTAGTAGGCATCGTTACTTGCCAGAAAGGGTTGACTATTTGCTATTCTAGTCCTTTCATGGGAAATACTCCAAGGACAAATGCTTAGTATTTCTTCCTGCTCAAATAAGTAGTTGTGATGTACAGCTGTTGGATTTGTCTCACTGGAATTTAATAATCATATGCTATCACTATGGCAGTGTATTGGACTGTTTGAGTGGAAGCCAGTTTAGGTTCTTAGTTTAATTTAAAAGGCATTGATGTTTCAGTCTACCTGGTGAGTGTCTGCGCAAAAGCCACAATAGAGCATCTCCCTCAGACTTTGAATTGACTTGTTAAACAAATACAAATTACACTTGGTCAAACTCTTCTGCTGTTTCTTTGTTTGAGGAGAGTTTTGGCCTGAGAAAGATATGTGTTTGCTGCCAATCAGTAGGAACTTTAATAGACTGTGTGCAAGAATAGAAAAAACTGATTATTAGCCTGGATGAACCCAAACCCGTAAACTCCTCCCAGTGTTCCAGGAACTGAGTCCCAAAGCAAATGGTTTTCTGGACTGCAACATGGAGATGATCGTATTCCAGCATTCTAATATTCACACTAATGCAGCCCTGTTCAATGAGCTAGCCTTGCAGACCAGACCATGTTCACCTTTGCTGCATTACTATGTGAGTTTCAGTGTTAGTCTAACGTAGCTGGACCAAATGAACTAAAGTTTCCTTTAGAACTGTTTCTCCAGTCCCAGTTTGGTCATTAAACCAGATTGGACCTGTACCATAAATTAAAGCTGTGCTTTTCCCTTGAGACACTGAGACACAACAGTAGTTGAACACCACAGTAATAATGGCTGTTAATGGAAGTTATCTGTAGGTAAGCATCTGACAGTGGGGCTTAAAATTCACTGTTAAGCAGATGGGAGTTGACCAAGAAAGAGCAAAGCTTCCCCCAGCAGAGTGTTGAAGTAAATACTTCTCAAAGAACTATCTGGCCTCTGACTTGCTGGGGTTTTTTAGAAACTGGTTTTCAAATATCAGAATGTTTCCAAGGTAACCTCTTTAATCTCCACTATATTCAGATGCTCACTTGTTTAATATACACGATGTGTGTAATCTGATTTAAAATGAACAGGTACTCCTAACAACAATCTAACAGTAACCATGATGGGTTTCTACAATAAGCTCTTGAAGGTGAGAACTTGCCTTGGCCTTGCATACCTTACAGGGGAACAGCACTTAGATGATATTTCATGATTATCGATTTCTTTTGTTCCCTGCACTGGGTATGTGATTGGTCATGGACTCTGCATCTTGTTTCTTGAGACTGAGGAGTCGCTGCCTTCAGTTTTACAGATATTTTCAGGACTTAAAAGCACAAAGGATTTTGATCCAGTATTTGCAGTTTTGGAATAAATATCTTGGAAAACTGAAAAGGGAAAAGTTGTAGTTGAATGAACAAATATTTTGTTTTCCAGTGACTCCTCATAAGAAGGATCTGAGGAAGGTGTACATCACTGGATTAAATGACAAGAATGAAAAATAAGGGTAGTAGGGAGGGGAGCGAGAGTTGCTGTGATTATGCAGCTGCGCTCTGTCCTGTCAGCTCTCTCGCTCGGTCTCTGCGGAACAAATGAGCGCGTGGGGGATGCATAACATCAATAGAACAAAGCCCGAGAACTCCCAAAGCAACTGCCCTGAGTCCTGGCGACCATCAAAGAAATCTATCCTCCTGCAGCCTTTGATGGGCTGTCACAGCTTAACTAACCAGCATCTGTAGCACAATGCTGTTACTGCCTCGATCTTGTCTGTGCTGCAAATGACTGAGAAAATTGAGTTCTGAATCCATCTTCCTTTGCTCAGTCTTTCTTTGCTTTGGTTTTATTATTATGGGAGATGAAAGACGGCCCCTGAGGATTTAAGTACTAGGTAATTTAAAGGCTGTTTTCATTCTGGGGATGGTAAAGAGGAAGAATGAAATGTACGTAGGAAACAGGCAAATTTGGCAGTTCAGCATGATCTGAAGGGAATGAATGCTGGCATGGCTTTAGATAAAAATAGGGGAAACCCAAATCTAGACTTCGCTCTTAATAGTACTCTAGATAGTATCAGTTCCTGTGAGGAGTAAGTGCCTGCCTAGGGTTAGGGCTGGAGATGAACCAAGCTTCCAGTTCTTTGTCAAAGGCAAGCAAGTTTGATATCTATGTCTTGACAGTGACACTGAAAGTGTTACCTACGTTCATTAGAGGCTTAAAAGTAAAATCATTGTATCACCAAATCCTTTTATCTGTAAAAACTAGTATTTGTTTTGTTTCATTTTAAAGAGACTGAGGGTGAAAGTAGTGAATATCCTCACTCTTGGCATGGTCTTCCTTTCACTTCCTGACAAATGATCCCTTCCCCCCACATACCCTACTTTATGGGTTGTTTTATAAGGTGACCTATGACTTATTCTGTAGTTAGAGAATGCAAATAATAACCTTGCTTTTATTTCTCATGCACATATAAAAGGAAACAGAATAATTGCAGAAGCTAAACTCAATTTTGGAGCCGTGGAACCTGCCCAGTACCATTTGGAATAGATCAACCGCTTCTAGTGCAGTTGGGGAAATGTTACATCTGTTTCCTTCCAGTTGGAACACAAAAGGCTACCGCTACCCCCTTGAAGCTACAGAGACTCTGGTGGAATGTGGAATCTTTTTTGCTTTTCTTGGGTGAAAATGCTTTCAATATGTGGCATGCCTCATGCTTTCTTGCAGATCTGCCATTAGAACGTTTCAGTGTAAGGTCAATTCCAGCAGGAAGGTTTAAACCCCCCCAGCTTTTATGTTTGTACAAATGTTGCTGAGTTCATGAGTGTAGAAATAACGTAAAGCCAGTCCTAACCTTCTCTGGTGTTGAGGATCTCTTGGCATTTTCATAAGCATCTGGCTTGACATTCTGACATAGATCCAAGTTGGATATTTCACATAACAACAACTATCACGACTATGATAGAATTTTGAAGATTGCATACGGTTGTTCATCCAAGGCAGTCCACTGTTGTTATCAGTTTCTCATATTAGTGTTCACATGTGCCGTGAGCTATTTAGTAGGTGCCACCGCTGCACACGCGAGAACCGAGTGAGGTGTGGCGTGCGTGGGTGAGGTTTTATGTGGGAAATTTATTGTACGAAACCCCTTTACGAGCCGTGGCGCGTACGGAACGCGAGGGGTCTAGCTCCCTGGAGCGGGCGTGGCGGGAGGGCGCTGTCCGCGGTGCTGAGGGCGCGCCGAGCCGGCGGCCCTGCCCGCCCTCCTCTCGCCAGCCCCGCCTCTGGCTCACTGCGGGCTCTGGAAAATGAGGGTCTCTTTCTTTTCCTTCCCCCCCCCCCGAGACTGATGAAAGGATTATGTTGAGTTGAAATCGTATCGTTCTAGGACTGAAGTGCATTTGCAATTTGCTGCACAATGGCAAAAAAAAAAAAAAAAAAAAGAGTCAGGCTCCTGAAATGAAATTGCATGGAAGGGATATTTGTATTTCTTTTGTGGGAAAGGTTAATAGATCTAAATGTAAAGTAATGCTTTGTGATGGGAGGCTATCTAATGCTAAACCCACATTATTTCTAAATAAAAATATGATGATTAATGCATGTGCTCTGAGCACCAGAAGAGCTAATAAGTATTAGCTGCTTGTGCTGAAATTTTTTACTGTTGCAAAACACAGACGGATTAATTCAAGGTGGAAAAGTTCCTTCTTTTAAGAGTCCTATATGGGAAATATTCCCTCTTTCTTAGAGAACAGCTGGAAAGACTGGCCAGAAACAACTGCTTCTGAAATATATGAAAATCATTCTTTATACTGTGAGTTATATGACTTTGTAATCTTGGTCTTGATGAAACAACTGTATATCTGGAATAGTGTTTGTTCGTTTACTGTTACATGGGAGGGAAAGCTTGGTAAAGGATCAGCATCGTATTATACAAGAGTTTCCTGCTGTTTCCTCATTACCTTAGTAAATAAAAATACCTTAACGTAATCCTGGTTTTTAATAAGAGTTGCTTCTGTCTTTTGTGACAAGAGTATTTGTTGAAATCGTTGGTAACATGGCTTGTGAGCTCAGTTTCTTAGAATAGTTTGGAAATGGGCTACTTTTACCCTCAGCTGTTAGCATCACCAGGGAAGAAGTAGGGATGAATTTTGATGGATTTGGGTAAGGCAAAATGTATTTTCTGTAGTAAATTGTTTTCACCCTTAGGCTGCACTTTTCAGTTTCAGTATATGTTGTCTGTTAACTCTAATGGATGATATTTTGCCCTTTTCTTGGCTATGGAAGACCAGTATGCTCATATTCTTGTCTCTGCAAATCCAATCTTTCAAACCTCCAGCATGCCAAAGTCCTTCTGATTTCAGTGCACCATATCTAATGAGCAGCTTGTATCTCATAATGCTTTCAGCTCTTGTCTAGGCACTGAAATGGATAGTGTTCTGCAACCTGATACAATTTTAAAGGTCAGATCCTATAAAACATTGTGATTCCTAGCCAATAATGTGCCTTCTGGAACTGATTATTTAGTCTGGAGTTGCACTGTAGACTGTCCCATCCTTTTGTCTGGGCTCCATCGAGTACTTGCCAGGTGCAGTGACCAGTAAAACTGGGAAATATCTGTGTGGGTGAGTTTTGCAAGAGTCCCTCTGTAACACAGGCAGCAGGCATAGACAGTTGTTTCTCAGATGCTGTGGAGCCATATGGTCAGAAAGGTGTTGTCCTTCCCGTTTCCTCAATTACTAGTTTGATCTAGCTGTGTGGAAGACAGAGTTCTGGGTGTATGTTGGAATAGGATTGTGTGATGCTCAGAAACAATGAGGCCTTGTTCCATGTCTTAGATACCTTTAACTCTTTCTTCCTGTTCATCTATGAATTAATCCTAGCAGAGCCTCAGAGGCTGTAGCCACAAGAATGGCATTTGGATCAGCTTGCACCCTACTAATGTATAGCATATACCCAGCTGAATGGGAGGTGACAGCCACTAAGTGGGTCATCCCAGAATACTAGGAGGCATTTCTGTCATATCAGTATGGCAGGTCACTCAGTTAAATTCCTGCTTTTCTTCCTTCTGAATCTACCTATGTGGATCCTTGTAACTGTAATACATAATGGAAATTGTGTGTAGCATCTAGCTTTTTGTCTGGTTAAAAAGAAAGAGCCACACCTTTGGTTGCTGATAACTGATAGGGTTTCATTGACTTTGTGATCGATAGCAGACCTGTGCCTCCTACAGAATCTGGCTTTGAGCAGATGTCACAAACTCGCTCTGAATGTCCCTTCAGCATACAGATAGCAATCGCCCTCCCCTGCCCTCCACAAACACGTCCATCCACAGCAGGCTGCTTTTTTCATTGGTACCCATAACAAAAATAGACTGTACTCATATTGGAAAGTGTTTACTATCTGCAGATGGGGCTGTAATTGTTTTTACTTTTTTATTATTATTTTCCAAACCTCCAATAAAGGCACTGGGCGTGAATCCACTGCTCCCTTGATTGCAAAGAGTAATTAATTGATCAGATCTGTTTTCTTTTTACTGTCCTGTGGACTTGAAAGATAACGATGTGCAATGTGGAGGATATTCCTGCTAGAGATAGTATTTCTGCAAATCCTGCAAAGCATAACTAATGATCTGTAGAGTACCATCCAGCATTCAGTGAGCAGGCTGCCTGCTCTGTCTTCCCCCACGCCATGTGCATACATATGTACTCGTGTTCTTTATTTTATGGTGTGATCAAAACCAGTCTTTGGTTAATGTTTTAGTAACTTCTCTTTCTCATTGTTCTTACTAGCAGCAGTAACATTTGCAATTTCAATCTGTGGCAGGAAGCACATTTCCTTTCTTAAAGGAAATCTGAATGAATTTAGAGACCACAGAAAAGGACAACTTGCAGTTCGCATTGCTGCAGTCTGTCAGAGAAAACAGGCTACAAGACAGATGCTGATTTATTTAAAAACAAACAAACAAAAAACAAGTCTTGTGTTTTTTCTCTTTCCAAGTATGCAATCTTAAGGAATGTATTCAAGCAGCTGGCTAATTCACATGCCATTAATTGTCTAAAGATTACATATGCACACCCTATTAGACCTGCATCATTTATTTAAAAAATGAACGTACTCTTGTATTTATATTTTATAGTTGTGCCAAATTGTTAAAGGACATAGAAGGAGGAATTTTATAAGCAAAATGTGCAAGTCTTTCTAGAGAAGTTGAAAGAATCAACAGGGCTGTACCTAAGCTTAGTTTAAAAACCATAAGCACGCTTTTTTTGCTATTAGTGCATGGGTAAATGGCTTTCTAAAGACATGAACCAACACTTGTTAGAAACTGAGATACAGCCTGTCTTCATACAGGAGCTGGCGGAGCAGGCACCAACCCTGATGTCTGAGGTCCTTTTGTATTGCAGTAGTATGAGTAATCTTCCCTTTGTGTCTGTTTTGCGGACTGCAATGTGTTGCTGCCAGCTATGGTTTCTTGAGGGTTTAACAGTCTCAAACAACTACAAGGACATCATCCTCCAAGGGCTCTGTGAGGATGAGAGCCTGGTGCTGATGGCGTATGTCCCCTCACGTGCTTGTATGGCTCTCCACCAGCTTAACTGAGAGGCCAGTACCACTGAGAAGAATAATTTGGATCTTGGAAAGAGACGGATGATCGTAGTCTGCTTCAGAGGATGTGTGTGGGATGGGGAAAACTAATCCGTGTCCTGACTACTCTGTTCATCTCTCTGGTACCTGAGTGCTAAAGAGGCTCAAATCCTTAGAGGCAATGACATTCTCATCTTATTCTTAGCAGTGAATTCCTGCGAGATCTGCTAACCAGCAATAGAGACTGTGGTTAGTAGCTGCCTGCTTTATGTCGGGTTTTACTGGCGTAAAGTTGCCATGGAGATCGGTAGGAGTTTTAACCAAGCAGGGACCGCAGCAGTTTACCCTGTGTGTGTAAATCTGTTTGACGTGTCATGTGTATCGGATTCGGCTGTGCTGCTCACATTTGAGGTCCACTTGCTTGTTTGCCTGATTCTTATGTAGGAGAGCTGAACAACTGCCATGCAGTATTCATAGCGCTGTGATATCAAAAAAAGGCAGAATTGGGGTTGGTACCTACTACTACAGGGCCCATATAAAAGCCAAGCCTGTGCACTGAAGAATTTTTAGTGCAGGTAAGCAGCCCTGTAAGCTAGAGAGAACTGTTACTTGCAAGAGTTTCCTAGGCTGGAGCCTTTCTTCTGATAGCAGTAAGCATATTGGCTGTCTGAAACAGAGAATTATTAAGAGGCAGAAACAGAAATCTTACAGCTTGGGAGATGTGGGAAGGAGGAATCCTCCCAACTCATTTTAGAACTTGTAAAGCGGATTAAAATATGAGGAGGAGGGCGAGCAGAATGAGTGCTGAATATAAATGTCTCCTTTACACTTGTAAAGGGTACACAGGCTCCACGTGCTCAGAAACATTGCTGGGAAAACATCAATTAAAATGCTCAAGACTGACGAAGGCTTTAAGGCTGTTGAGGTAAATGGTGACTCATATTGGTTGAGAAGCAGGAAGGAAAAACATTTAACAGTGTACACTCCAAGCTGGACTCTGAAATGAGGCTTCCCAAGGGGTCAACCTGCAGGCACCAGCATTTTAACCAGGGCCTGCTGATCTGCAGCTTTCAAAGGTGAAGAGCCAAAGTATTTTTCACTGACTCGGCAGCAGACCTGCTGGGTTTACAATGCATATATGTTTGTGGAGTGTTACAGAGAGAAACTTGGCGTATTTCTAATTTTAGAGTAAGAGGAAACAGCCAGCTGTGAAAATATTCGGAAGGAACAGTTAAGAAGTTGGAAGCTTCAAAGGAGAGGGGGAAAAAGGGTGAATAGGGCAAATGTGGAGATGGATCTTTGAACACCACTTGCTCCAGCAGCAGCTACGGAGCCCTCCTGCATATGCTGCCTGTACCGCAGCATCAATTTGAGAGGGGAATGAGGCTTCTGCTGTGTTTATCCCGAGGAAGAAGCTCCAGTCCTTTCAACAGAAGTTAAAGCCTGTGCATTTTGAAGACTGGTGTGAGCCTGTTGTATTAGTGGAAAGGCCTGATCACATGCATCAAAAGCATCTTCTCCTCCTCCTGCTCCCCCATCTCCTGTACCACTCTTAACAATTTAATCCATAGCAGTTTGTCTTCATGGGCTGTAATTGATCTGTTTGTGATTTAGCTCATCAGATGCTCATTAAAGAGCTTGCAGCCTTTCTTATTCATGAGGAGTGAGAGTCAGGGATCTAAAACCACTTTGTCTTTGTCTTAACTGGTTTCAGGTAGTATTCTGGGATTCGGGGAGGCTAATAAACTTATATGAGCTATTATTTAAAGGTGAGCTGCCAAGTGAACATGAAGGATGATCCAAGCACCGCCGGTGTGCCAAGCGCTCTCCGACATCGGGTGTCAGGTGTGAGCAGCAGAGGGAATTGTTGCTAAAACACCAGCGAGATATTCCTTGCTGCTCTGCAGAAGGTGTCCCACAATGCCCTGGCCATGTGTAATTGTATAATGAGCTTGCGGTAGAGCTCCTAGAGCTACGTCTGCAATGAAGATGGCATTTTATGCTAGTGATGTCAGCGGGATACGCAGAAATATTTTGTGCATATTATATAGAGTTTAGGCTTGACATCTGGTTTTCTTCTTTAAGCGCCGCTATTGTTCTGAGCTGCCGTCTGTACTCTAGCAGTGCCCGTAACAGCGTGTGCTTCCCACATTGCCTGCACACGCACGCTGAGAAAATGCCTGTCGCCATGCTTTAGCAGGGTTACTCTGACAATCTGCAAAAGAGAACAATATCCCTGAGCTGCAGAAAGCAGTTTCCTTTCCCTGGTACTTTAATGAACACTTGAGATATTTCCAAGCTGTAGGAAGAGGAGATGGGATGGATGGGTTCTCTGTTCTGCTCCTTTCCGAGCCTGGCTCCGCACGCCAGAGACTTCCAGAAAGATTAATAACTCCCTGCAATTACTGAATTTACTGTGTAGTCATACACATAGTGTCATCAAACTGATTATGCCTTCAAGATCTTTTAAGTGACTATAACCACGAATGGGCTGTTAAGTTCTCTGTGGTCTTTTAAGGCAGCAGCTCTGCTGCGGAACCCATGCAGCTGGATCTTGCGCCTGCACCGAATGTACTGACTTTGTTCATGAATCGTGGGAAGCTATGGGGCCCCACAGACAAAGCCCTGCGTGAGGGATCTGAACGCTGGCAGGGCACGCTGCCATTCACGTGAACTGACTTCCCAGTTGCTGTGTGTATCGGGATTGGGAAATCTCTGGGAATATAAACCTTTCCTAATTGCTCAAAGTCACAGTATTATAAATACTATATGCTTGCGTTTATAATTGTACACTGTCCTACGTAAACATTAATACCATATTTTTCTTTCTTTGTAGTGTACGGAGGCCAAAAAGCATTGCTGGTACTTTGAAGGATTATATCCTACATATTATATGTAAGTAGGCATCACTTTTCCTTTTTTGCATTTTCTAGTGCTCAAGAGAGAATTAGATTCTGTAGGCTCTTAAAGTGTTATTCTTTCACTAATTATAGTTTTTCCATAACTCCTCTGAGACTTTTTCTAATTTAAAAATGAAGATGCCATAAACTTTCCTTTCCCTCCTTCTCCGTGTCTCATCTCTTTCCCTTTCCCCTTATTAAAAAAAGTGTACAGACTTGTTTCGCCACCCAATCCAGGTGACCTTTCGAACTGAAAACAAAATGCAAGATCTTAAACAGCTCTTACTTCAGAACGCTGAAAGGAAACATAAGTTGAGCCATGTGAGGACAGTTCTCCCTTTGTTTTGAGCAAGGGCAGATAATCAGGCAGAATACCAAGAATACTTTGAAAGTAAGTTTGTCCCTGTGCTAATACTGTTGTTTAATTTAGGGAGTTGGGCATTAGTTGGGAGTTAGGGTTATCTGTGGCATAACTGTGCTTTTGATGAGTGGCATCTCCATTCACATCAGGCTTGGGTGTGAACCAAATGTCAATGACCTGTAGGCGCATGATTGAGGATCTCTCTGAATTGCAGTTTTATGTTTTAAATTGCCCACAGCAACAACAAAAAGGCAGAGGAAATGTGTGGGTGGGAGGTATTTTCCCTGTTGATCTGGGGGCAGAAAGGAGATAAATGTACTAAACTTTGTCCCTGGGTTGTATGGCTTTATAATTGCAAACACCTGTAAACATAAGTTTAAAAAAATAAAAATAAAGTGGGGTGGAGGAGTAGGTAGCAGCATTAGGTCATCTGTTCCCTAAGCAAGCTCTTCTTTGCTGAAGGATTGGAAATTACTGTAATCCTTATGCTACCCAAGAACTTTCCTCCCTTTTCTTCTCCACCTCCACTTCATCTGCCAGAAATGGGAGAGAAATGCTGGAGACAAAAAGCAGCCAGGAAGCTAGGGGAGAAACAAAGCTCACTGAAAGAATGAAACATTGTATGGTTTAATCATCTGTGATCCTGAATATTAACTGCTTAGGAAGTGTTTGTGCCTAGAACTCACTGTCTTTTTTTTCAGGTAACTGAAATGTTGAGAATTACTCATAAATGGTTGGCCAGAACAGATGGGTGAATTAAAATAAGTTCATTTTCTTTGCATGCTAATAACAACAGGACTTTGGTTCCACCTACATTTTATTTTGTTTTGCTGCAATGTGGGAAAGAAGCTGGGATGTTATGAAATTATGAAAATCCCACTGTACCTCGACATTCAGGAGTGTGTTATTCATCATCACCTCGGTGTTCTGCTTACGTTTCTCCCCACGTGCTCTCGCAGCCAATGTTTGTCTCCCTTGGTAATACAAAGGGGTAGCTACTTGGTGTATTTACCTGTGGCATGAAGAGTCTGAGCTAACACCCAATATCCAAGTCCTGCAAAAGCAAGGAGTACAAAGGGGAGGCTCGCTATCTGCGATAGATCTGATGCACGCAAGGTTGCTTTCTAATCACTTTCCTTTTGGTAACTAGTTTACTGTTTTCTTTGTGTGCTGAAATGGAGTATCTTGTGGAAAAGCAGTGTGTTTATTTTCCAGTCCATCAAAGAGGTTAGCTGGAATTGCACACAGCTTTGAAAATTGAAAGTAAGAAAGTTGTGAGAGGGCCTATGGTGTTGGGTTGTTGGTTGGTTTGGGAGATCTTTTAATGTGGAGGGAAAACTGTTGTATATTGACTATGTCAGGTCAATCAGGGGACTGTTACTAGTAGTTGCGTGTGATTGTGGTAGTTACTGCAGCACCCTGTTGTCCAAGTCATTGCATAAACGTGCTGCGATTGCCAGTCTCCTGCATAGTGTAAGTAAATGGAAAAAGGAAGGGGAAAGGGGTGGGATGTATGTGCTCAGTGATTGTTGCGATGGTGATGAGTGTCACTTTAATGCTGTTGTTGTTATTGTGATTTTGAGTTTAAGTGGGGAAGAAGAAACACTAAGGAAAGACAATAAGGACTTTGGGATGCTAAAGCTCAGCGGATAGATAATGTGTGACAAGTGAAGAAATGTGGAAGGGAGGGGAGAGAGGGTACTTGAGTGCATAGGAGCCCAGTAGGTTTAAAGGGGGCATGCATCAAAACAAAAGGAAGGTCATTGATGTCTGAGGTGCCTGGGATTTCCTACTTTGTTACTTCTGCAATTTCGGTTTCTGTTGTCTAGCATCCCCAAGTGCTTCCTACCTGCGCTGTCTTTTCACACCTGTATGGTGGAGGAGAGGCACAACACCAATCTCAATATCTTAGGGTGAAGTCCCATTGCTTTGGCACTTGTTTGACCCATCACTGAGTTAATTCAATTTGGTAATCCCACAGAAAGTTGTTCATTTTGGCACATTTGAGTCAGTGTTGAATCAGCTTCGGACGGTTTTTGGTGAACACTGGTGAAATGAGAGGAAGGGAGTATTCTGCATATTGTGGGGGAGGAGGCATGAATAGGATCTTCTCCATTAGCATATGGTTAGATGTTAAATCATCTAAAGGCATAATATGTAACTTCATCCTGAGAGTGTCTGCTCTGTGCAAATCTAGATCTCGGATGTGCTGTAGTGAAACGGGTTTTATTTTATCTTACAATTTCTGGAGCAACAGTCTATAAGAAGCAGATATATTTAGTCAAATGAGTTTGCAATAGCTTCCATTCCTTTCTGTCACTGGTTTTCTAACAGAAGATTTTTCTACCCAGTTAACATATGTAGTCTGTCCTTTGGTCTTGAGATTATCTTTGGAGATTTATGAAACCCAGCAATGCAATCTTTTTTAGTGATTTCCCTGTGATTTCAGTCCCATCCTGACCGTATGTCACGTCTCTCTTGGAGACACCCTGTATTATAATGAAAAGGTTGGCTTGTCAGCTCAGAAATACGAAGTCCTGTGTCTATTCAGAGATCTAGTGTGGCATGCTTGGACCAGGGCATCCCTGGACTGGCATGTCCATATGCTTTATGTCTTCTGGGTAGGCACGTCTTCCTTGAAGGTGCCTGCTTCTCCTTCAATTCCCCAGAGTAACAGAAGTCCAAGGTGGACTGTCACATAAAATGGTTGTTTGCTTTTATTGGAAGTTTAAAGGCAAGATAGCTGAGTTAATCTTTCCTATAAAGGCTCTACTTCAGCCATCCAAAGACAGAGATAAGACTCTGTCTGCTAAGCAAGAGGAACATGGGATAAGAAATCGGTGTGCCAAAGTAAGTTAACTTAAAATATAGCTTATTTCAGACCAGAAGCCATCATGGAAAGCTTCCCAAGAATTTGAGAGGCATACATTGGTCTTCTACTGTTGATACAGAGAATTTCCAAGACAGTCCTTAACTTCCTTCTCTAACCAAACCAACCATTTCTCCGTGTCCTAGTTGTCTAAGTCATGAGATATTGTCAATTAGATACTTTTCTCCTCCTTCCGTAAAATGTTTATTTATGTAGCCTGGAAAAATAAGTAAACAAATGTGAAGCTGAGAAAGGAATTAGTCATTGGAGTCCAATTCTTATCCTTTGGAAAAGCAGGGAGCCAAGTTATCCCTGACTTTGCTTAAAGAATTAGATCATACATCTCCTTGTGTGGATGCACAGAAAGCAATTCAGAATTAAAGCTGTCTCAACAGACTTGACTCTGATCCTCTACAAGGATCCTTATCCTACTCTCACTTAAATAAGCCAGCTCAGTCTTATTCTAGATGTACCTAAAGTGCTGATGGTTGGTGAAAGAGATGGTCAAGATACTTCTCTTACTTGGCAATAATGTGAATAATGACATAGTGAATGCATTAGATTGCGAAACCACCTCCTCTGTATGCAGATACCAGCAGCACTTAAGGTACTCTAGTTGTTTTTTTCACTTCTGAATTGGGAACAAATAATAGAGGGAAGGCTGCCTTATGTTTTGCTGATGAGGAGTAGTTTGATTAGAGTGATTGTGAATGTCCCCCTCATTGCAGGGTGAAGTATGTTCCCCTGTACAACTGACCAATCCCATAGGTCTTTGCTGTTTATTTTTCCTCCTGTTGTTAGCTACCATCACATCTGAGCTTTTAATGAGGTGATAAATTCCAGATGCTGGAACCTGCATGTTTCTAATCCTCTCCTTTCCAGGCTCCATGGCATGTTTATAAAGCAGCACAAATGCTTTTGAGTATGAGTGGTAAGCACATGTCCACAGCAATAGAAATACTGTGGCTGATGTCACTGGGTCGGTGAAGTAGTCACCCACAGGGAGGGGGTTGGCTGACTTAAGAAGGTGAAAAGAGTTTTGATGTATTGACTCCAGTATTGACTTAACATTATTTCAGCTCATCCTGTTGGATTATTTTGTATTGAATTTTTTTAATAATGTGATATTCTAAGAGAAGTACTGAGGAAAAGAGAATAACTCTGATTACAGAATCAGAGAATAACTCAGGTGGGAAGGGTTCTCAGGAGACCTCCAGTCCAACCTCCTGCCCAGAGCAGGGTCGGCCATGAGGTCAGACCAGGTTGCTCAGGGATTTAACCAGTTAGGTCTTGGGACAACTCCAAGAAGATGGCACAAACCCTCTGGGCAACGTGCTCTGCTACCTAGCTGTCCTCATGGTGGATAAGTTTTTCTGCATACCAAGTCAGAACCTCTTTTTCTTTCAGTTTACATCCATCGTCTGTTGTCCTCCCACCCTGCACCACTGGGAAGGTCCTGGCTCCATCTTCTTAGTAACCTTCTCCTGGGTACTGGTAGGCTGCTCTTGGGTCCCTCTGAAGCCATTTCTTCCCTAGGCTGAACAAGCCCAAGTCCCTCAAGCTCTCCTTGTAGGACAAGTGCCCCAGCTCCTGACTATCTTGGTGGCCCTTTGCTGAGATGGCTCCAGTTTATCCATTTCATTCTCTTTACTGGGGATGCCAAAACCAAATGTGGTATTTTAGATGTGGTCCAACAAGTTATCAGTGAAAGGTGATAGTTACTTCCCTTGATCCACTGGCTAGGCTTCTGTTGACACAGTCCAGATGCTGTTGGCCTTTATTGCTGTCATGGCACACTGCTGGCTCATCTGTCTACCATGACCCCTAGGGCCTTTTCAGCAGAGCTGCTCCACAGCCAGCAAGATGTTCATCCTTCCCACAGGCAAGACTTTGCATATGTTTTTGTTCAATTTCATGAGGTTCCTGTCAGGCCATTCCTCCAGCCAGTCTAGATCTTTGAGTGGCAGCCCTGCCCTTCAGCTCATTGGTTGATCCCCAGTTTGGTGCCATCTCCAAACTTGGTGAGAGTACTGTATCACCAGTTCCAGCAACATGCTTGTCAACAGGTCAGGTCCAGACCTCTGTGGTAATCACTACCAGTGATTAGTTCATACTCTCTAGGGAGAGTGTGACCCATTGACCATTGCCCTCTGAGCCCTACCATCCAACCAGATTTTTTTTTTTTACCCATCTAGCTCTCCACGTGTCTAGACCATAATGTCTGAACTTGGGTACAAGAATATTGTGGAAGACAGTGTGGAAAGCCTTGCTGAAGTTGAGGTAAATGACATCATCTGCTGTCCAGCTTGTCCACAGATACCATCTGCTGCCAGTGTAGTGGTAGAAGCTGCTCTTGCTGCACTTGGTGTCCCTTGCAAGTATCAGTTGTAGGTGAGATTTGGCTTTCCTAACGTCATACCTACTTGTGTATGTGATGATTTCTAAACTCCTCCTTAGTAGCCTGTACCTGCTTCCACCTCCTGAATACTGACTTTTTGCATTGGAGCTCAGCCATGGGTTCCCTGTATAAGTATGTTTTGACTGGTCACTGTTGTGCTACTAGGAGACCTCCAGAAAGAAACACGGAAACTTTCTCTGGAAGAAAATGTTACCATTGCTGCTGGCAAATATGTGAAGAACAGAAGAAACATAGGGGAGTGCCATCTTGTAACCTCTTCTAATTCTTGTTATCTGAAGCAGGACCTGAATTAATGTTAAAAGCACGTGCAGATGGAAGTGCTGTATTTTTAGGCTAATATGTTTCTGCCGTAGAAAGTAGTTTACTGCATACAGCAGATAGCTGCACGTGTACACATTTATTTTACGTTGATTAAATCTGTTTAATTTTTCATTTAGAATAAGAACATAAATGTAAACCTAAAAAAATCAATGTTTGCTAATATTCTTCATGTTTAAAACATGTTCCTGCCCTACATGGGAACAGTTGATTCTTTTTCTTATTTTGGAGAAGAATGCTGATTGTATTCTGTTTGTGGTTTTTCACGGTTTTTGAAATAAAGTTCTTGTACATTTCCACACACTTCTCTTCCTTTGCAGATTAAATTTTATTGTATTTATCACACAGTCGTATTCATCTGGGTTTTGAATGTGAGCCCTTATGTGCTAGGTGGTCAGTCTATGATAATAATTTTGTGCATTACCAGGAACCTGCAAAGTGTTCCGATGAAAACAATAAAAAAAGCTATTTTCTCTTGCTGTTATTCAGATAGCTTAGAGAGCACTTCTTCCATCAATGTGTGTACAAGAGGCTGGGAAAATCCCCCAATCTAGACACAGGGTGTGTTGCATGATGGGACCTACTTTCTGTGCTCCACATCCTGTTATGTTTACTGCTTTTAATTAAGTTAGCTTTCCTGATGATACACTTAGCTTTCCCATTGCAATTACAGCCGCATGAAGTGTCAGCAGGTGTGTGCTTAGGGCAGTAATCCAGCTGTTGATTTATTCTTCCGTTTGATTTGAAGCCAGCATGGAGAAGGGAGAGGGGAGGCAGTGTAATAGTTTTGCCCACTTCCAGGCGCCTTGAATGGCTGGCGCTGTACAGAAACGGAGACCTGGATTCAGGCCGAGGCCACCAGTTTAGCAGTGAGCAGCCACAGGAAGGGCATTTTTGCATATGTAGTTCAACGCAAGAACATAAGTGCACAGTTTGTATCGTGAAGGAAGACAGCGGTAATTATCAGACCATCTGTAGATAAAGGCAACAAAAACCCACCACCATTGCTCAGTCCTGTGTGGCCTTAAACGATAAGGGTACAAAACAGCACAACTAGCTTCAATAGTCTGTGCCCTTAAGGTGGTATATTCCTTGCTTCAAATAAGGCACTAGATTCCCTTGATGTTGATGGACCTGTTGAGGTTGTAGTCCTGACTGCTGTAGTCACCCAGCCACTAGATGCCTTGTCAAGCACTTGAATTTGCTTCAATGGATCAGTTGTCCGATGCACAACCTGGGGAGAATTAGGTTACCAAATTAACAAGCAACTCAACTTGCTAGGAATGAGTCTTGAGGAGGGGAGAGGGATTTAATATCTTGGCCTTCACAGGCCATCAAGCAGGTGACTGACCTAATTTGAGATTTGAAGCTCTGAACAATTTTGGAGTTGGAGGCTGACCAGGCATAGGCAGCCTATTCTGAGAAAGGAGAGGAAGGAGGAAAGGGGGGCAGTCTCTGTCTTCCAGTGGAGTACTCCTCTGAAACTGGACTCTGCTCTGGCTGAGGTGGAGCAGGGAACCCAGTCCCACCTCCCTCTCATTTCCAGAGGATGCAATAACTACAGTTGTGGCTTATCATTATTTTTTCCTGTTGGGGCTGTTTGACTTGAAATATTCATCAGAGCATTAACTCTTCTGTGTCCCAGGCAAGAACCCTAATGTGAGGCTGAGCAGCAATTTCTTCTGGCTTTGTGTCAATGGAACAGGAAGGCTTGTACCTGGTTTGAGCTCCAGTGGACAGCATCAAGGAGCACTTGACCCCAAAAGTCATCTTGAAGCTTCTAACCCTTTCTGGATAGGGAGACCCTGAATTAAAATTTTGAAAGACTTGGTGGCACCTAGCTGTTGGCCATTAATACCTATGTTGTTCTCTGTGTATGATCCTGCACTGGCTTGGCGAAGAAAAAAGATTTTCTATGAATTAGTATGTTAAATTCAGGCAGACAGCAAATTCGTGGACACCCATCTCCCCCTGCCAGCAGATTGCTTATAATCTCCCAAAGCACCGATTAGATGCAGTGGGACTGCTCGCCCACTGGTAGCAGCTTGAGATATGAAGAGCTAATTGTGTGTTTAATAAGGGGCCTGATGATTAACTAGAAGTCCTCATTCCTGTTGGTATGAGAAATTTACAATTCCACTGCCAGAAGATTAAAACTTGTCTTACAGATTATCTATGGCTTACTTTTGCCAGAGCCTTAAGCTATGCTGTTTCTCTGCTTTGTTCTGCGAAAGAAAGTCCCACAGCCTGTGTTGAAAAATGACTATTTAAGGTACCATATACTGTCACTGGACAAAGCCCAGACCACAGCAATGCTTGCTAGGTTCTGCCACAGGAGGAGCAGAGAAAATTTCTAGATGGATATGTGCTGGCCAGAAAGCCATGTGGTGAGACTTGCTGCCTTTACAGACAACAAGGAGAGTCCCTCCGTAGGGTGGCTTTCCTCTTGGGGTCTCAGAAGAGAGGGCTGGGGTTATGGCAAGCCATTGGGTAGCAGAAGGTTTGTAGAAGGCTCAGTTTGATAGGAGCAGCTGAGCAAATACTTCTCATCCCATCAGAAGTGGGGATTGATTTACCATATTCTACTGAGTTCTTGCACAGAGATGGTGTTTATCGGCTCTTCACCTAAAGAATAATTGAGAAATAATCCCCTTTTCAGCTGTTGCCTGCTCTTGTTTTTCATGTCTATGTGAAGGACAGGAGCCAAGTATCTTGTCTCGTTGTAGGAGATTTTAGTTGTGTCAAAGCAGACAGGAATCTAATCTGAGCAAATATTGTTTCTGTCTCTGTTGTTTCTACTCTGTAGAAAAAATGACCTGACAGCCCCTTCCCTCCTTTTTGCCTTTCATTTTCTTATGTAGTTAAGGGCTGAGTGATTTATCAAGTGTGTGGGTAACTATATCTCTAGTGCTCTCCTGGGTACCAGCGGCAGTGTTTTACTCTCAAGTACAGATGTTCCACTTGAGGTCATGACTGCGTTCATCTATGAAACAGTTATATTTGTTATATATATAGTTATATATTCACCAAAATCAGACCTACATTTTACACGCACTGTTCTTGCGTGTGCTGAGGAATCACCTTTGCTATGTATAAGAAAAGAAGATAAATGCTTTTGGGTGCTCAGAACCTGTGACTGCAGGTAACTGTGGTGGAGTTGTGTCCCTGCTGAAAATTAGGCCATGTACGCAGACATGCCAAGGAGACACAACCAGCTCTAAGACCAAGGCTGGAAGGCAGATGTTGCCTATCACGCTGCTCCACCAGCCAAAGACCTTGCCTGTGTTACTGCTCCTCAAGCATTTAAGTGAATGCTGGTGGAGGGATGTGGCCTTTGTGTTGCAGTGTCTTTCTGGAGAGAGATTAAAACACTTTGTGACTCAGAAATAGTTACTTAGGTGGGACTCCTGAGTGCAGAGTTGGACTCTGTGTTTCGGTTTCCATGTTCAGTGGGCTGCTGTAGCAAAATGGATTCCTTGGAATAACCTCTCCACCATGCTTGTAGCGTTTAAGCTCCTCCACTTGTCTGGTGGTCTTCCCCATATATGCAGTCAATAGCCTGGGTCTTTCCTTACATACCTTACATACGTACAGGCAATAGCTTTGCTTTGAAAACTGCTTTTTTTGTTGAAAGATGGAAATGCACATACAGAATGGTCTAAAATTAATTAATCAATGGTGAAATAAACTTGGTAGAAAAATAACTCCTTCTTTTTCAGTTACTTGGTATACCTTCTGTTGATCCTCTTCCTCATTCCTCATCCTTCACGTCTAATTCTGAGTCTTGTGGCAGTGTAGTCCTGTTGAACTCAGTGGCATTACTCCTCATTCATAGCACAGCCAAGGCTCTGAGCTTCATCAGAATTGTTTCTGCTAGTCACTTTGTGGTGGTTGCCTGCTTTGTTTTTCTTTTTGTTTCATGGCTCATTTGATTTTTCTCTGTTCAGCATCACTGTATCCTGGCAGCTGAGTTCCAAGCAGATTAAATCTTTTTACTTTTTTTTTTTTTTTAAAAACTTTTTTGTCCTAGAACAAGTAAATACATATGCACACTTCAGCTGTCTGCCTTCATCTGTTCAGCGCTGTCAGACCTGAGCCTTCTGGCTTTGAGGGCTCAGCATTGAGTCTGCCTGGAGGTGACCCAGTCTTCAGCGGTCCATCCCTTCCAGTTCTTGTGAGCACTTGTGGTTCTCCTTCTGGTCTTTTGCCTGTGCCAATATTAGGACCACAGCTGGGACTTCCTTAGCTTCATCTGATGCTGCTAGCCATCACCCTAAAATCTTTCTCTTCTGTTCTTAGTTTTGGTCTGTTGCTACACCCTCCTTTACTGAACTTCCTGGCTCCCTTCTATTCCCCTCCATTTAAAAAACTGTCAGTGTTTCTTGTATTCCAGTGAATCCCAGTTTGCTTCATAGATCTTACATGCAGCAATTATTTAACCTCTCACTGGCATGCAGCCTTTATTGGAATTGAAGTCATACTTGTCTACAGGACACTGGTTAGAAATCATGCAGTTTACTGTATCTGGTTGTTGTGGGGGTTTTGTTGTTTACTTTCACCGTCTCATCCTCTGTCCCTGTGTCTGCAGTAGGGTTTCTGCCCCAACATGTGGATTAACAATTTATGTTTTGTTTTACTCTTCCAAAAGACATTGCTAATGAAACAAATGTTAAATGGCATGTATGATGCAAACAGTCTAGAGAGGAAACGTAAGAACACTACAACCTGCATTTCAATTTCAAAGGGATAGTGTTGATGGGGAATACCCATGTTGGGTGAGGACAGGGAATGTTGTCAAACCACTGTGGCTATACAGTCCGCTGGATACTGTAATCCTTGCTTTACCTCTTTAATTTCTCCAGTTTTCAGCAAGTGCCAATCAGGGAATTATTTTTAGATGCAGTTCTTTCTTGCGGCAGCTCTGCTAAGAAGGGACTTGTTCAGCTGTGTAGATGCAGGTATAAATGGAAAAGAGTTTCTGGACCATTTCATTGAGTGTTATTATCCACAGAACACATACAAGTACGGCGTTTGTTTGTGGGGTTTGGGTCATACCGTATACCCTTATGTGGAACTTTGTGCTTTGCTTGTCCATTGAGGAAAGAAGTTCAGTGTCGTGATTTAAGTGCAAACCCATACAAAAAGCTTGTCGCTGTGATCTGACACACAGTGTAACTTTGATCTCTGACACAGCAGTTCCTTGGTGTGCTAGCAGTACAAGTCATTGGACATGCAGATGCATTCATTTCACTCTACTGAATTATGAATGAAAAGATGTACCTTCTAAATCATAAATCACATTGCAGACAGTTTTTAAAAGAGAGACTGTGTGCTTGGTGAAGTTGCAGATTAGCAACGTAACTAATGGATCGTGTCTTATCCTACATAATGGGTTAAATTTTGATCTATGAAACAAGCATTGCCCTGGGGAAATGCAGTTCTTGGGATCATCATTGATGTGTGAAAGAGGGAAATCGGCTTTAGAGAAACGTCTTCTGTAGGTGATGGGCTCAGTCCAGTTCAGATCGATAGTAAGGCTTGTTCTTCTTCAACTGGCATTGGGCACAACCAGTCCTTCACCATTAAGCAGAGCCAAAGCACAAGTGTAATTTAAAGAATAAGCATATAAATTCAATAAACATATGTGTGTGTGCTTAATTGTTTTTTCTGAACCAGGGTCTTAATTTTGCTGGGATTTGCTGTCAGGCAGTAAGAGATAGTACATCAAAGACTGATTATACTTCAGCTTCTATGTTACTCCATTAATAAGCTGATTTGATTGTTGCCTTTTGCTGGCTAATAAATATGGCTTTTGTAAGTAAGTTAATTTTCTTGTAATTGGGATCGATGTTGGCAGAAGTTGTATTGTTTTTTTGTAGCACATTGAATCAAGAACAAGAGATCAGCAGAGCTTCTGTGGTACCCTGATGGCAGTATCAGCAAATGGGCCGTTTGTTCTTCCAGTCTTTTTTGGCACTGCTGGGGAATACAAATGGCAGGTTGTTATCATGGTATCATCCTTGATTCCAGGCTTCTACATACGGGTGCCTGTGTCCATACTTGCAGGGATGCAAAATCAAGCGCCCGTTTGGTTTTATGGGTAAAAAGTGAAAGGGTTACTAGTGTCAGATCTCAAAGGGATTTCCCTTGAAATCAGTATACTAATTTAGCTTCACAGATCCACCCAGCAAATGCAGTGCTTAGCCTTGGATGAGTTGCCTCAGAAAGCTTACTGTCTGTTGTAAAGTGGAGCTTCTCTAAACACAGCCGTAGTGAGAGACTCCTCCAGCCTTTGCATCATTGTTTTCAGCCATTTGAAAGTGCGATCATCTGCGCAGGAGACAAAACTTCTCTTTAATGGCCTGTTTGTTTGCCATTCAGTGGTCTCAGGAGCTTCATAAACATTCAGCAGTTGAACCTTACTGTTTTCCAGCTGGTACTTTAGTCCTCTTTTGCAGGAAGAAAAGCTAAGTCACTGAGACTTTAAAAATGGTGCTGACTTGTAGCCTAGACAATTTAGAGATTAAAAATAAAAAGTAAATTCAGGTACTATACTCCTCGTACAGATGCTGTTTTAATTTTGGTGTTTGAACGACCATAATTACGTATTTTAAAATAGCCTTTTCCCATCTCTTCTGGCTCTGGAGAAAACAGATGCAAAATAAGCGAGGCAAGGGTGGGCACGGGGGAGGCGTACGTGCAGCCTTCCTGGGCTCTCTGTTTTAGTTTAACTTTTAATACAAGTTAAGCTCTTGGGGCTTGATCTGGGAAGTGGCTTTGGAGCCAGCGCCCTGCCTGGTGCATCCACTCCCCGTCCCACTTGTGGTCGGCTGTAGGTGTCTGGGCTGACAGAGCCACTGTGAGGAGGCAGAGATAAAGACTTCTTACATCCATAAAATCCTTCTATTTTTTGGCCTTAATTGCCTCAAGAAGGGCTTCTAGATTTATGGGCTCTGTTTCTTCCTGCTTTTTTAGTCCAACAAGCCTTAAAAATTCCTTGCTGTGCAGCATGAGCAAAAGGGGCAAGTGCCCATCAATGTGGATGAGGTGCTCCAACCAAAAGTGTGTTGAAGAGCAAATGGGGTACCATGACCACTGTTTTAACAGAAGGCAGCAGCTGCCACCCCATTTTGTAAGGGGCCTGATCCTGTCCATGCATTTAACATATGTCTTGAAAACTCCTGTTGGGTTGATCCACTTGGGGAGCATGGAGGGATGCTTAATTTCCTGGTCCCAATCGGACTGAAGTTAATGCTGACTTGCTAAGTCTTATTAGTAGTTTTGTGATATCTGGTAGCTTTGAGTATGAGCAGTTGTTAGTGTTCTGGCAAGGTTTAAAGAAGAAGGGTTGGAGATGGGTTGCTTTCAGGTTCAGGGATGGCAAAGTGGGTGTTTTCTCTTTTGGCATGAGGAGCTTAGTCTGCTTGAGTCTCAAACTGGGTGCCTGAGTATATTAATGGGCCTTGCTGTGCTGATCAGTGTGTCAGGTCCTCCAGCTTGCTTAAATAAACCCTGCCTACTTGTCATCAGAAGAGCGTGTAACTGTTTTCACTTGCAAAACAACTGATTATGTATCTACAGAGCATCCTCCTCTGGCCCCAGTTAGAGGCTGAAGCCTATGTGACTTGACAGATTTTGTGAGTGGAAGCTTGTTAATTGAGCGTGTAAATGTGTAATTGTCTGTACAGTTATCCAATTGATTTTTTTTAGCTTTGCGTACAAATATGGGAGCACAGTCATGCAGTTGGGCAAATTTTCCAAAATCAGATGCTTAATTAAGTCTGTGCATTGAGCATACAGATGTGAACACCATTAAAAAGACTGATAGAGTTGTGGTAACCTCCTCTTTTCTTTTTGTATGTGGATATGCTAAGCTGAATGTGTTCTTCTGAGTCTGTCACATACCATAGTTTCTGTGTTACCTTTGTCCTTTTTCCTGCTAAATACATAGAGTGTTTCATTGGTGTGGGTAATGGCAGTTACCATAGAAATTGTTCAGAGGATGTGCTGGCTTTTAGTGGAGTTGTACCTTGTGCTTACAGTGGTTGGTGCTATACCTTTAAAACGGTTCTATGCCATATGAAATATTAATTTGAAATGTGGGGTTTTTTTAGAGGAAAGCCTACTGAAATAATGGGAGTTGTTGGCAGTTGCAGTCCAGTGCAAGTTCTGAGAAGCAAAAAATGCCATTAAATTTGCAAATAATGGTACGCTTGAAGTTTTCTCTGCACTCGGTGGTTTCTCTGTTTGGAAGCTGCTGATTTGCAAAGAATGAGTGATCTGGCAGTTTCGACCTTGCAATTCTTGTCTGTTGCAGTGAATAAAATGCCAAATGGCTCATGTTTGAGGTCTACAGTGTTCATTTACTGTGAAAGAAAACACAGTAATACTGCTTTTCTTTATAATGTATCCTTTTATATAGAATTAAACACTACATTCAGTCTTTTTGAGGTGGCTTTAAAAGAAGTATATAGGAAGTTTTGGTAACGTGCAAAAAGTTCCTGAATAGTGATAGAGCTGTGCCATGGATGTGTACATGTGATTGACAACTTTATCCAGCCAAAGGTAGTCTGTTCTTATTCACAGACCCACAGAACCGTTTGGGTTGGAAGGGTCCTTTAAAGATCATCTAGTCCAACCCCCCTGCCATGGACAGGGACATCTTTCACTAGATCAGGTTTCTCAAAGTCCCGTCCAAGTCCAACCTGATCGTGAACACTTCTAGGAGGCTTTGCCTCCCAGGCTCAGGGCGATATTGTAAATAATGCCTCAGGTAGGGGTGCGAATGGTGTCAGAGTTGGGGGTGCCGTTTTGATCTGAGTGACAACCATTCCCCTAACGCCCTTTTCTCTTTATTTCTCTGCAGATGTCGCTCCTATGAGGATTGCTGTGGTTCAAGATGCTGTGTAAGAGCTCTCTCTATCCAGCGACTATGGTATTTTTGGTAGGTCAGGGCATTTGGGAATTTTATGTTTGTCCGGTTTGCATCTTGTTTGTAGGACTTAAATCAGGGTATTGCCAGCCCTAGTATTTTAAAGTAAAGTAGGTACAAGTATGCAGTAATGTATATGTGTACATATAAATGCAAGGACTTTGGGTTTTTTGCTTATAAAATTCTCCTGATGTAGTGAGAAACCACTGGAAAAGGAGGTTATTCATGTCAGGTTGACCTTTCCTGCTTCTGCATCCTACTGGTCTCTACAGGCAGCGGTCCCACTTTTATCCAAAATTGCTGAATTCCTTATGCCTGTCCCAGCTACCAAGCGGCAGCATTTGTCCATTTTTGTTGGGCGCTCAGTTTTAAAAGAGGATTGTATAAGGAGGATTGTGCATTTAGGCAGGGTTTAAGATGTTCTTGCCAGCCAAATTGAGGCTTCAATTAAAAAGGAAGAGAAGTACATTTATGACTATGAGGATTTCACTGGAGATGACAGCAAGGGAAAAGAAGGCAGAAAGATTTGAGCTTGTGAAACCAGCTGCTCAGTAATCTGGATAAAGCTTAGACTAATCACTATTATATGCATAATGAAAAAATAAGGTAAATTCGTTTTGGAGAGGAATTTAAGAAAGCACCTGAATAAAAACCTTCTCATTACAGTAGAGAGAAAGCAAAAGCTCTCCTAGAAGACCTGGTTTCAGGCATTTTTATGTAGAATTTGAAGACTGCTTAAAAAAAAAAAAAAAAGCCTTCAAAATTGAAATGAATAAACTGAAAAACAGAAGCCTGATATATATAATACAGAGATTTCCCAAAGCTGACTGTAGGATTTCAGTGTGCAATCCTTACTGATAAAACTGAAGAGCTCTGCATCTCAATCCCTGGGGTGACGTCGTAAATCTCTGTTTTTCTGTTCAGAACAAATCCTTTGCAGGAACCCTGCCAAAAGGGAATGTATTAATATTGGCTCAGGGAAACAGGGCCTGCTTCTGCTCTCGTTTCCACCGTAGAAACAAGGAGTGAATTTGACCCTTTGCATTAAATACCTCTCGCTGCCATGCAGTGTCACATTCTTCCTCTTGGGCACCTGGGAATGCTCAAGCGGAGATAAGCATGGTGTGTAGGCTTGCCTCTGGCTAGCTTCCGTGGCCTCTGGCCAACTTCCATCCCTTCCAAAAGAGCACAGTTGTCATTGTCTTCCAGTAAAGGGCCCTGAAATGAGGTGGCAATTACAGGCAGAAGAACCGTTTGGGTTTATAGGAGCTTGCATCAGTCGCTAGCATATCTGATAACTAATCAAGAAAACACAGTGAAAGCCACTGTCTGAAGAACAAAATCTTCTGACGTGCCCTTGCTGTATGTGCCTGTTTCCACAGCACCAGGGCAAGAGAATGATGAGGACAGTTTACTCAGGTTGGAAAAGGAGCTGGGAGGAGAACTGAAGCAAAATGATGTCCTTTTCCTTGAGAACGTATATCCCGTCTAGGAAGCACAAAGCAAAGCTTGTCATCTTGAGTGCCGAATGCTTCAGTCTTCTGGCTTGAGCTTAAATGCCAGCTACCATATTTCCCATGGGAGACAAAATTACAGTGTTGAGTAATTTAAGAACATCTACGAATCTTCTTTTAAGGGCAACTGCAGAATAGTATTCCTCTTTGGCCCCCACAAACCTCCTGGCCAGCCTCAATGCTGTAAGCTCGAGGCTTGTGTCCAAGATATGCAGTTTGAAACTGTACTGACCTGGAATTTCAGTTCAGTTCAGCATCCCCATGGCAAAGGTCAGGTATGAACCTGAACTTCCCAAAAGTTCAAGGGCGTTTTAGTTTCAGATTTGTATTTTACATGCCAGAAAACATTGGACGATAGTACTAATTGCTAAAGATGTCCGTAATATATCCATAAGTGCCCCATGAATGCTATCTCAAATGACATAGATCTGCTTTCAAGACACAACCTATTTAAGAAACCCTGATAAAAGTTGTAGGCTGATGATTGCTAGATGATACTCTTGTTTCTCTCAGTGAACAGTCTGGGTTTGAGGGCCGCCTGAATGCGGGGGGGCGGAATTTGACTTCCCTCTTCTCTTTGCCTAGGTTCCTTTTGATGATGGGAGTTTTGTTCTGTTGTGGAGCTGGTTTCTTTATCCGAAGGCGGATGTACCCTCCTCCACTAGTAGAAGAACCTACTTTTAACGTGTCTTACACCAGACAACCAGTCAACACTGCATCAGGTCAGAGACTGCTCATTAAACAAATTTCACTAATGTCTTACATTTGCCAAGGTATTTAAAAAGGGTGAGTTTGGGGGCTTTGTTGGTTTGGTTTTTGAAAACTGTGGGATTTGGACAAGGGATTGCACTGCACTAAACCATGCAGCCATCTCCTGTGATGAGTGAAGTCTTCTGCCTTTCAAACAGTATAATTCAGCTGTAGTGTACAGAAGTGTTTTTGAAACCCAGGATGACAGGACTTTCAGTTCCCTTCTGTTGTAGTTCCTAATATCTTTACAGCTGTGTGTCCATGCATGGAAGGAGGCTAGCAAGTTCTCACTTTGTAGCGTAGACAAAATGGTAGGTATCCAAAATGAACAGTGACACGAAGAAAGGGTTTTAAATACAGTTGATAACATCTGGCAGAGGTGAAGGAAAGCCTAACATTTTTCTTCCACAGTCTGGCTGTCTTTCAAGTCTTCTCTTTTTGATTTGCCTTCCATGCTCTGTGCTACAGTTTTTCTGCAGCAAAGTGGTCCTTCTCCCCTTGTTAGTCTGATTGCTCTCTCTCTGGTCAGTAATGGCTGTGAGCATCAGGAGGATCTACCTAGTGATGGCTCCTCTGGCAATATTGCTTTCTAAGTCTGTTATTTCTTCCCCTCTGGCTGTTAGATAGTCGCAGTTGGAAGAACCCTGCAAAATAAGACTCACCTGTAAGCAGAAGTTGTTTGTGCCTTATGGGAGCATTTTGAATCCAGCTGTCTCTGGTTGGAAGACCTTCTGCAGTGCTGAGATTATATCTAAGTGCACACTCAGGTGCTTGCCTTCTCTGTGCCTCAGCAAGGCCAAACGGAGACATTTTTAACCACTCTCCAGATTGCATAAGCCAGTGCTAATTTGTGCCAGCAAAAGCATACACGCATATATATATGCAGGCACGCTTGGTACACTGATACTTTTCCTCCCAGGCTGTAATTTTATTGCATGTTGTATTAGAGAGAGCTGAAGCCAGAGGATAATTACCTATTCTGACAACTTTTTTTGGAATTGGCAATTTCGTTTTGCTTTATACTGTCTTGGAAATGGAAATACAACTGAATATTTTGTAAAATTCGAAAATTTTTGAAAATTTGGTGCCTCAAACCTCTCTATCAAAAATCGTCTTCTGAACTATTACATCTCTGTGCAATACTGTGGCTGCATCAAGACACACTTTTCCTTAGAAAAGTGTCCTAAACCCCTGTCTAGCTAGCTGTGACTACAAGCATTGTGCAGAGATGCAACATTCAGGCTCTCTCCCCTGTCATGCCTGCTATTGCACACCTGCGTGCCTTGTGCAGCGTTTGGAAATGCTCTTTCTTGCATCCTTAAGCATGTACCCATAGACATGCATTTCCCCCCTTCTCTCTCACAGGTCTAAATGGATAAAAAGATGTTACAGACACAAAGTAACATTTTATTCACCCTTTAAAAAAATCCTAAGGGTTTTTTTTAAGGCTTCCATTCTGCATCTTTTTTTCTGCTTGGCTGAATAAGCATTTCCACAGAGAGTATCTATTTTTCAACAGTGGGGAAGGAGCCAACCTAACTAAACTATATTTTAAAGCCTGAAAAATAACCTCAAGATTATGTGAACAGGGAACATCTTTGGCTGGATTGGCGAATACCAGATTTAATTTTAGAGCATGGTTTTAGTTTTTCATGGAATGCAAATTGTGGGCAAATATAAAATAAGCACAAGCCTTTTGGCGACCTGCTTATGCCACCTGCTTCCAGACTGTTACTACTGTTTCTTAAAGCTTTGGGCTCTGAGCTAACCCCACCAAAATGATTTTTTCTACTTTTTCTACTCTTCTAGGAATATTCAACAGCAAAAGCAATGGGAATTAGTAGTCAACCAAGTTCACATTTTCCTCTAGCTCCTCTTCCAGATTTGGTAGCAGTAGCCAGTTCATGGTTGAGGTGGAGCCCTCGAAACGTGGCTCCTTGCCCATCTCCCTCTTTCCCTGCAGTGATAATGGCAGCACCTTCTGCCATCCCAGCAGCAGCCTGGAGGTGGGAGGGCTTTTTCTGTGGGCCTGACTGGGAAAATGGATTTGAACACCTCACCTACAAACAGCAGTTTGCAGACCTGGTGGTGTCTTTCTCTTTAGGTCTGCCCTACATAGCCCCAAACTGGCAGTTCCAGTGCTAGAAAAGGTCAGGTCCCTTTGTAGACACTTAACTGAGCTGATCCCACAAGGAAGTTGATATTCAGATGTTGTTTTCTGCTGGGTTTAATGAACTGAAAAAATATCTCAAAAGATCGGTGTCCACACTTGCCCCTTCAATAGGGGGCAATATTGAAGGGGGGGACCCTTCAGTAATAATACACGGAAGTTTTAATGAAAACAGTTATTTTCCTAAGGAGCAAGCTGCAGTGAGCTACCTCAACCTCTCCCATTTCCCCATGCGGATGGAAACTGCAGAAATGCAGAGCTGGGCAGGATTTAACTTTAAAACAAAAATGCTTAAGACAAAGGCTACAGAAGAGGGTATTAGCCCAGACTTTGGAGAGGTAGGACTCGGCTCCTGTTCCCAGCCTGGCTCTCCCACAGCCGCGTGCTGATGCTATATATGGAAGCAGAACAAGGGCTTCTCATCGCCGCGGCAAAGGAATAGAGGCTGCGGAGTAGCCCTCTTCACTCAGACAGGCAAAAGGAAAAATTATCGTGGTGGTGTGTTAAAAATTACCGTGTTAAGAAGGAAATAGCTGCGTTGCCGATCTGCTTTCCATCCTCTTTGCTCCCGAGTGTCCAAACAAAGCTCCCTAGGCAGACACCCCAGGCTCTGGGACAGTTTGCATCCCTGTGCCTTATGGCTCGACCCATCTGATTTAATACTGTAAGGACACATTTTTGCATTCGGTATGTAGCTCCTTCCTGAATGCTTGAAGTAGTAAAGGATGCTTAAAGCTTCAAGAAGCCTGTATTCCTTCTGTGGCAATACTGAGTCCTAGTGTCACTAAGTCACGGAAAGGAATGATTGAGTGGAAAATCCCTTAGAGGCCGTGTCATTATAGGAAAAACAGACTAGCACCAAAAGAAGAAAACCTGTTGCTCAGCCATGATTTTTTTTTCAGTCCAGCTTTATTTAAATAGACAGAGAGAAAGGGAAGAAAACTAATTTACATCTTGAGATAGAGACAATCTGTTACTTTAATTGCTGGAATTGCATTGTCATCTTCCGCCACACGCTGTGATATCTGAGGAGGGTTACATGCCACCTTTGTTATTCCTCATGGCAGCAGTCTCTGTTACTCCTCTTGTGTCACAGCTAAGGAATTTTGCATTTTATTGTACGTTTCCTTTCCTTGTCCCTACAGACTCCAACATCATTTCCTAAATTTAATCTGTGCAAAGCAATCTTGTCCCATTGTGTTAGCCAGCCGTAGTTGGCTTTAGCTTGGGTTTTTGCTTCAGACATGTTTACTCCTTAGCCATATTGTGCCTTGAAGGGAAATTATCTGTCTGAGATGTACTCTGGCATACAAGCAGATCTAGTACATTACAAAATAACCTGTGAAGTCCTCTCATAAGACTTGACACCTGACTCAGGGCTGCAGTGGAAACCCTTTTGTCCATCTGGGATTCCACGCCTCTCCTCTCTGCAGGCACGGCAGCTTTTCTGTCTGGGAAACTGAGCAGGGCTCGCTGTTTTCCCTTTCAAATGGTAGTCGCTTGGGGCAGTGGTGCCCTTTGTTTCACTAAAAGATTTCCATTGCATGCGAAATTGAAACTTCTTGGTGAAATCTCAAAAGCAAATGTCATCCTGCAAGTCTGGGTTTTCTCTGGAATGGGAGAAAGATGGCTCCTTGTCCTTGCTCTGATGAACACTTTGAGAAAACTTGTCCAAGTGTACAGAGCAGAAGCCCTGGAAGAGCATGACCGCTGCCTGATGCATCTGCCGTTGTTGATTCCTTTGCTCTCCTTTTCTTTCTTTCAGGGTCACAACAATCTGGAGTGCCATATTACACAGATCCAGGTGGACCTGTGATGAATCCCATGGCTATGGCTTTCCACGTCCAGCCCAATTCCCCACAAGGAAACCCGGTTTACCCACCTCCGCCTTCCTACTGCAACACACCACCTCCCCCTTATGAGCAGGTGGTGAAATCCTCCACGTGAGGACTCTAGCTCTCTGACCTGACTGTGTGAGAAGAAGGTGCCATTGCAAAATGACCGAGATGGAGGGCATCCATCCTTTTGAACACTTGCTAGTTCTCCAAGTCCTCTCTCCCTCCCTTCCCTGCACCTTTCCTCATTAAAGTTACTTGCAAAGGGGTGATTTTTACTTTTTTTTTTTTTTTTTTTTTTAGTAGAAGTGGATTTTTTTCCTTGTCTTCAAAATGAGAGAATTCGTCTTTGTAATGCTTTTAATGGAAACGTATATTTAAAACCTCTATGTCTTTCTCTTTATTTATTGTTTGTTTTCAGTCATGGGTTTAATTGCGTTGTGGCAAGCTACTGATAGCAGTTCTTTATGCAACCCCAGAGTGATGTGCACTCTCATAAAACCCCATAGCAGAAATGCCCTCATCTGAGGGAAATGACAGAGAAAGAGAGTAGAAGTAGAAGAGGCAGGGCAATGCTTTTACCAGAAATTGTGGCCACCGCCTTTTCCGTTTACATTTTTCTTGTAAAACTTGGTTCTGATGCATAAGAGAGATGCTGTGATAGAAGCCCGTGAGTGACTGGAGCATCAGCATTGGTTGAGTCATGGTAGGGGCTTTGCCAAGTGCCCTAGAAAAGAGGGATTCATTACCTTAAATGATGCCTCTAAAAGCAAAGGACCGGGACGAGTGTTTCTTGGCCAGAACCTGGACTCTGCCTGTGTGATTGGCATCCTGACTGCCCGTGTTTTGCCAGTGGTGAGATTACATGAAACAGCCGATGACCTGAATGTCAGTAGTGAGAGAGAGGTGTTACAACCTCAGAGCTACTTGTGCTTGTGCCTCTCAACAGAATGGTTAGAAACACTGAAATACGTAGGTACGTTTTCTTCCCTAAATTGGAAAATAATTACAGTAAGAAGGAATGGGAGCACACTTCCAGGTTTGCGCCATTTGACGTTGATGGGAGTTTTGTCCCTGCGAAACAGTAGCTTTCATTATGGTCTTACTGCTGCCACAAAGAGTACCAAGTAGAGCTGTCATCTCCAGGTGACAGATCTGTAAAACTGCTCTCCTCTCTAGGTCAGGCAAATAAATAACTTTTTGGGACTAGTGCTTAAGAGCAGTTCGTTGACCTGATGTGCAGATGGTTTGGCTTTCAGTGACTCTTAACTCTTCATGCATTTTGCTGTGAGTAGCCCCAAGATTCCCAATTCACTGTCTCATGCTCATGGCTAACTCTCTGAGTGACCACAAGTCAACACCTTCAAATAAACACAGAGCCCCTTTCCCTGTGAGGGCTCTCTCACCCATCTATGTCTAGCAAAAATGTGAAGCTACTCTGAGACATGACTACATACTAATGGGACCTTCTGCCTTCATGCATATTCAAAGCCATGTCACTAACAAGTGACAAAAAGAAGATGCCATCGCCTTCTACTGCTGAAGGACCTGCAGAAACAGCATAGCTGAGGGTTAGGAATCCGATATGGTCCTTTGGGTACCAGGTAAATACTTACTGCCAATACACTGACTGCTCCTGTGTCACTCCAGCCAGGGCACAGAGGTCACTGAGGTGGTTTGCAGTAATCTGAAGTGGATTACTTCACTTCCCACTGTGTTGCACAGAGAGCTGAAGCTTTATTGTGCTGTTAATGCATGCCAGTGGCTTGTGAGAACTTGTTCCTAGGTGGCAAGCTGGATTTGCAGAACTAGCAGAAAAGAGCATCCCTTTTATTATGAACATTCTACCAGAAAAACCATTAAGGGTCACTGTTTCTAAAAGCTGCTGGTGGAGTTAGTAGTCGTCTGGAGCAGGGCTAGCTTTTGAGGAGCTCGTTCCTGCAGACCTGACTTGGGTGAAATTGTAACTAAGGCTTTCCCTTACTGTGCATCATAATAAGGGACAAAGCAAAGTACTTTTGTGTGTGCAGTGTGTGCTCGGCAGACACTTAAGATAACAAAAAAGTACGTTTTATATATGATTACTAGGTCCATCTGCACACCACAACTGTATATATTTTCTAATTTAGTGTGCACTTGAAGTTTAAAGCTGTGTATGTTACTGAATATCGTTGTGTATACATGACAATTTTTTAAAAGCAAATCCAACCTTTCTTTTTCTGTCAATAGAAATGACAACAGACCTCATGTTAGTAGATAGATGTTGTTAAGTCCTTTTATATTATGAAATGTGTCTATGACAGCTGGCATTTTCCTGGACACATCGAATAGAAACCTTTATAGTGAATTCTTACGCTGTACATTGAAATTCAACTTCTGGTGAAGTTTCCCTGAAGTCTGGCTGGTTCATTTGCTAGTGTTGATGGATGACACTACCTCTGACAACACACGTGCTCCTCTGCCAGCAAACTTGCTTGGTCTTCTCTTGAAAACACAGCACCTGTGTGGGCATCCATATGAATTACTTGCAAACTGTTTACATGCCTTTCCTCTCATTGCCTCGCTTTTGGAATTTTTTTTAGGTTTTATTTTTTCCCTTTTTTCCCCCTCTTAGTTTAAAAAAAAAGAAGTGGGGAGAAAGAAGAAAGAAGCCATGTAATTTTCGGTAGGGTGATATCAACAATATGAAGTTGATCAGGAGTGTACATTGCACATTTTGCAAGGTTGGGTTGGTGGGTTGGAGGATGGATGGAGCAGAAGTAGGTCTTTCTCCAGTCTTGGGGGCTTCTATTGCTCATAAAACTTGTGCAGGCTTTCTTTTGAAATGCATTTTATTAAAGTAAGATTGGATGTTGCTGTACCTCTAGGCCTCTTCATTGCTCTTTCCTGAGCTGTACATTTGAAGTTCTTCGTATTACCGCGTAGAGTTAAGAGTGTGACCTCTTGTGTGCAGAGGAGGAGAGAAGGCAGGGCTAATGCCTCCGAGAGATTTGTACTCAACAGCACTTTAGCAAGCCAGATGTGAAACACAGGCTACAGGCATACCACTGGAAAGGACAGGGTTATTTCTCACCAGCAGGCAGTGATGACAGGTCAGGTGTGCAGTCCCACAGGTGAAGGAAAACATCATCTTCCAACAGCATTTTACTTGGCAGTAGTGGTGCCCTAGGAGCTGCCAGCTGCTGCAGCTTTGCTAATGTGAACTTCCCCATGGTGTGTTGATGCTTTATCCGTTGGGATTCCTGTGTCGGATTCTCTGGATGCCTCTACTGTGTCCTCGCTCTAACACAACAGAGATTTTGGTGCCTCACTGATGAGGCAGGGTGGTGTTTTGACTGGAAAATAAGGTTGGTGCTGGGGGCTGGGAGCCCTGGGGATGTGTGGGGCACTCCCCTGCCCCTTCCCAGGGGCACCAGAGCAGGGTACAGGGCTGCCTCCCTGCCTGCCTTTGAGATCTCGCCATCTACATCAGGAAATTGATTTAATGTTTTGTGGGGATCAGTCTCCTGGTTCGTGCAGAGGTGTTTGATATGGGGGGGGGGGGGGGTTAAATGCCTTGAACAGGGCTTGGGCAGAATGGAGATGCTTAAGCCGAGCCACTGAGCCCAGGAGGGGAGCCAGGAACATAAATGATACCCCTTTGAGGTCCTTTCTTTAGCTGTGCATCCTCAAAACTTGTCTGATGATGTACCTGTGAGGAGACAGTGATCAGGAGGAACATGCCGAGGTGGGTAAGGAAACCTTTGAGGTCTCTGTGACCCTGTTCTGAGACACCAGCAGAAATGGGAATAAGGGGGTCAGTCCCTTTCTGCCACAATGAAATCTCCAACCATGCTGCTTTGAGAGAAAAGGCACTACCGGGGATGCTTGGTACGCCTTGCCCTTAGCTCTGGTGTGGCCAGTCCTTCGCATGTCCAAAGCTTCTGCAACAAGCCCAGGCTGCGCTGTGGGATGGGGAGGGAACCTGCCCTTTCTGTGGCTGGGCAGTTGGTTTTCAGCCAGAGCTTTTGCTGTCAGTCCTGTCTCAATGAAGAACAGCAAAGGTTATGGATGACTGGATGAGCTCTGCTTTCTTTCCTCCTTGGGGATCATACAGGGAGGGAATGAGCAGAGGGGCTTTATAGACTTGTAAGGACCCAGCGAGCCTTGTGTGCAGCTTGTGCCTCCAGCTACGCTGTCATTGTATTTGTCTCTGAAGGGCTATTAAAGGCGGTATTCCTGAGACTCTGTAGCTCTCAACAGGGAGTCAGCCATCTCCTCATGCTGCAAACCTTCCCAGCCTCAGGTGTTTTCAGGGCCACGGACCTGGCCACATTTCTGAGCAGGTTCCAGCTGCTAGTTCTTCCACCATCGCTGGTGAGACTGAAAAGCCCTATTTGCTTCCCTTCCTATTAGCTGGCAGGGGGTTTCTCACCTGTAGGTAGCTGCGTGTGACCAACACCATCCACGCTGCCTCCTTCACTGATGCACTCTTCAGCTAGTGCTGCCCTCCCTCCATCCTGCCAGCCATGTGTCTCCCAGGCCAAAGTCACGCAGGGTGTGGGCTCTGCTCACGACGTGGAGGGAATAGTTTATTTCTCAGGTGTTTTTCAGGTCATTAATTGGACCAGTCTGTCTACAGATACTGGAACACCTTGAGATTTGTTTTGGATTATGTTAAATCGATTGGCTGCCTGATGAGTGCTAAGGGTAAACACTTGGGACAGCCATATCCTGACTCCTCGGCACCGTAGAAATGCACCTCTTTGGCAGAACAGACCTTCTTAAATATTGGTTTGAGGGGGCAAGCCAAGGGTGAGGAGGGTGGGCAGGCTCTGCCTGCCTCCCCTCGCCTCCATCATGCGCGTGAACTACCCTGCCACCAGCTGCAGCCATGGAACCCTGGCAGCAAGGGACAGATGTGGGCAGTGCCAGGCAGCTGGTCATGAGCTGCCTGTCAAATGTGATGCAGACTGGGAGATGCACAAATGCTCAGCTCGATGGGTTTGGGCAGAAAATCAATCTCAACCCCTGAACATCTGTCCTTGACTCCTGCAGCCCCATCTTGTGTGGTGGCAGTGGAAGGCTGGCAGGGCTGCTGGTGCAGAAAGTGCTGGTGGTCTGGGGTGGGTGCTGCACCAGGGAGTTGTTTTTGGGTTTTTTTTGGTTGGGGGGTGTGGGATGTGGGTGACCGAGTGGGTGGCAGATGGGTGGGTGTGACCCAGCACCAACAAAGGGGCAGAAATGATCTGGCTTCCATCAGTAAAGGCGTGAAGTGGCACAGCCTGAAAACTTGCTGGTTAGCATTGTGCGTGATGCTCTACATCTGTGGTGAGGTCCAGGGGGTTATGCAGATGTTGGTTATCAGCCTGGGTTTGCTGGTGGGTTGCTGTGGTTTGAGTGGGGAGGAGAGGAAGGATACTCTTGTAATACCATCTTCTTCTAACTAGCTACTGTCAGGAGTAGGCAGGGGTGCAGAGCGACTCCATGATCATGGGACCAGCCTCGCAGATGCTCTGTGTCCTACCTGTCCCAGGAGGCTTTGGGAATTACTTTCCTGCAGCTCCACCACCCCGCCCCATCCTTGTATGCTCCACACATCTCCTTTCAGCCCTGCAGCAGGAGAGTGATGTGTCATTCAAGATGATCCCCCCTCAGAAGAAAAGCAGCAATGGGGATTGCTTTTTTGTCCTTCAGCAGGGCTGTAAAGCCTGCTTGAGCAGTCAGGCTAAAGCTCATCGTTCAGCCACTGGTGACACAGCTCTAACTGCCTCAGGCTCACACTGAAGGCAAGGGCTGGCTCTTGCCAGAGCATCTCCTGACCCCAGGAGATGCTTTTTTTTTTCCCCAGAAAAGTAAGTTTTCTTCCCATAAGGTGCCTTTCCTCCAAGGTGCTGCCTTACATGCTGTTGAGGGAAGGCTCCACATTAATGGGTGAATTAACTTCATTGCATCTGAAGGTTCATAAAGTTTTGCTGCTGCTTCTTCAGCCTTCCAGCAAGTACACAGCCCTGGTCCTTGCTGTCAGGCCCAGGGCACCTGAGAAACCTCTGCCAAGGTGTGGGCAAGGGAGCCCGTCAAGGCAGTGTTGTTGGGCTGAAGCCACTAAAGTAGCACAATCTTATTCATGGATTTCCGTTCTTGTGTCTCTCCTCCACCTCCTTCTCCCTGGTGTGACTGGGTGCCCATGGCTCAGCGCCTTCCGTGCGTCCCAGTAATTAGCAGGCTGATGCATCAGTTGTGCTGCAAATAGGCCCCGGATTGACAGGGAAGGTCCCAACCCTGCCATTTCTGTTTGGGGCTGCCAGGCAGCTGCGCCAGTGTTTCATTATCACTTTGGGAAAAGATAATGTAGCGACAAGCTTTTTTGTTCTGTGGGTGGGGTTTTTTTCCTTTTCTTTAAAGCCCTGTGACAGCTTACACTGCTGTGAAAACAAACAGCTGGGACTATATTTTCCAACAAGCTCTTCAGACTATGTGAAGAAGCAAAGGACGTATTGCTCTTTATTTCCTACTTAAAACAAACAAACCAAAAAACCAATCCCCAAACCCGCAGATGGGTTAGTTTTATATGCATATACCCAAGAAGCCACTTTTTGGCACACAGGTCAGCCAAGAAGATAAAACACCTTATCAGATAGCGGAGCCTTACTTTTATTTTTATTTTTCTGGTCTAACTAATCCATCACTGCTAATTCAGTAGGTGAAACGGGCCAGGATGTCTTTGCAGGCCCCGTGACTGGGGGAGCCCTCCACTCTGATGCCCTGTCACTGGGGGTTGAGCTGTCTCCTGGGATTTTACAGTTTGTACTCTTTGACAGGAAAACTACTACAGAGACACCATGCAGGGGGAGATCTGGCATAAGGCAGTTTCTACAAAGCAACTGCTAGATAATAATGCTATTAAAGAGGAGAGGTGCAACTGGCAGCCACCGTCCTAAGCTGCCAGGTGCTGCAAGGTGAAGGGGACAGCAGAGAAGGCAGAGGGAAGCGTGACAAGTTAAGCAGCCCTCCAACCCCAGCCCCTGGAGATGGAGGTAGCTCCTTATCTGCACATATGTGTTATTTTGGCTTTATATAGTGAGAGAAGTCACAAGGATAGGTGTCTGTATCTATGTCTCTCTCTATATAGTTATTGCCTGCTGCCTAACCCTAGCTTATCTCATAGCTACAGCTGGATTTACAGCAGCCCACGTGTAGCTGTTGAAGAGAATCAGTGGCTGAAGACAGGTCACTACTGCTTCCTGTGTGCAAATCATGGCTGCTCTGCCGGGCAGAGGCTGGGTTCCTGCACCTGTGAACAGACGTGAAACCAATGAAAACAAATGCGGGAAAAGCGAATAATTTCACCAGGAAAAAGACTGCTGCATCAAAACACCCTGATGGGACAGGGCTCAAGCAGCACGCTGCTACCTAGCTGTTACCTGACATGCAGCACGCATGTACTGCATGTACTTCCTCCCACCTCTCTCTCTAGCCTACCCTATTTTGACTTTGCAGAGAACAATTGTGCTAGAAAAACCCCAACACATTTAGCTAGCTACAGCTGAATTCCTACAGATTATCTTCAGGTCCCTACCTACAGACCAGAAATAATGCTATTAATTCAAAAAAGGAGCAGCTGCTCTCAGTGGCAGAGGGCCATGAGTGGCACATGGGGCTTTGCGAAACAGAAATACTGCCCCTTGCTTGCAGCATACTTGAAATTTTCTTCTGTTAAAGCCTAGCTAGAGAAAAACATCAAGCTTTCTCAAAGCTGGAAAACAGGTGTTAGTCAGCTGGACAGAGAAATTTCTTATGTGTGTTCTTAAGAACCAGCTAGTCATGAGTCAGGCTTTAGCTGCAAACTGTTCAACAGGACCTATGTGACCAGAGAGGAAAGCAATGCTTTGCACTAAGCAATGTACACGAAAAATCGCCAGGGAAAAGCAGCAGTAAAGAGGTCTTCAATGTTAATAAAAGGTGAAGGTTAAAAGAAAAGCTATTTGCCCACGCTCTGGCATGTGTTTCATTCTGCAGGACTGTGACATCGGGAGGCGGTTCAGCAGTCAGACTGGTGGGACAGATATCACCGCAATGCTGGAGGGAAGGAAGGAGTACAACAGGGGAAAAGAACCCAGAATCTCACAAATCACCATCACATAGCTTGATCTTTACTAATAAAGCCAAAGAACAAAACATCAGCATTTTTTTCCTCTTTTTCTGCCCAAAGAGCATCTCCATTTTTAACACTACTGCTTTTTGCAACTGATGGACTATTACACACAGACAAAGCAAACCAGGGAATATTAAGACATTTTCCACATTTTAGTTTGATGTGATTTCTGAAAACAATGCCTTGATGAAATGCATTTTTTCACCTTCACGCAACATCCTTTCTTAATGGACCACCTAGATATCACAATGCTGTGACGAACAGAAAGGAAGAGCCACTGGGAAAGTCATCAGGAAGATGAGGCAGATGCACTGTCAGACGCTTCCTGACTCAATACGTTGTTTCCAGTCTTGCTCAATTCCAAGAGGATTCTGCAGAGAAAGATGGTGCCAGGCCCCACCGCAGCAGAAGGCTGGCTACAGTACAGAAAGAGCTGGTAGCTGACTTGCTCATTATTTCAACAGGTGCACTCAAGCATCTTGGAGATCTGCTCAATATTAAGCTGTTCTAAGTGTGTACATACCTATATATTTTTTAAACCAGCAAGTTTTAATTCCACTTGGGCTCCAGCCAGCCAAAATCACCTCCCACAGGTGCCACTCCAAGCTCAGCAGCCAAGAAGGCGTATATGTATATAATCACTGAATGAAAAAACCTGCCTGTTGACCCCCTAGTTAAGCAGTCAGTACAACACAAGCTTGGGATTTGCCGGGAAGGCCGGTGGCCTCTGTTCTCTGTTTGCAGGTGGTTCCTGCAAACCTGGCAAGCCCCTTCCCTGTTAACCCACCCCACATGCTCTGCGGTCACAGCAGAGGGGAAGGAAAAAAGGGGTGGGGGTGATATGAAACAGGATCAGAGCTGCCATCTACCTCCTTTGTTAGACTTTCTGTGAGACTTCACCCTGGGCAGTTTTCCTCCCTGGCTTATCTATGGGCAGGATCAGTGATCCACAGGCTGAAAAAAGAAACACAATTAGACCTTAGCATGCTTGCCACGGAGGAACATCTCATTTGAGATGGCCTCTACTGGTACACTCTGTGCATTGCCTCCTGTAATCAGTTCTTCCCGTTCCTCAATGATCCCTCCGCTTTCTGCAGCCCTGCTCTGCTTTGCTTCACCCCAGCTGCTTGCCATGCAGCATCCCTCACTCCCACTGCGTTTCAGCATTTTCCCTCATCCCTGGCTGTATAGGTGCAGCTGGGTTTGGTGTTCCCTACCTCATCTTCTGCCCTTTTCCAGAGGGGTGGAAAAGTCTCTCCTACTGCTCCTGTGTTTTAGTCCTATCTGACAAACCAGCAGAGGAGCTACACTGTGACATTAAGCTGTCCCTGCACTGGCACTGCTGCTATTTGCCCAGCAAAACTGAACATGAACATTATCAACATCCCAATGGATTTGGCAACAGATACTATAAAGTTCAAGGAAGTCACCTGCTACCATTCAGAGATTTATGCGGGTGCAACAATGCATCTCCAAGCCTGACTGCAAGCACTGGCGCTCAGCAGATGGCCCACAGGTCACATATATCCCAACACACGCCTAAAAGGTCAAAGTCTCTGCCATCTGTCACACTCCCACCCGATAGAAGGTATCAATTAAAATAAGCACCTGGAATGACAGAGCACAGGGAGACCTGGGGGAAGGATGACAACAGAGCTTGAGCGAGTGAGAGTGCGCTACACTTACCTACCTTTCCCAAGCAGTAAGTGTACTTATTATCTGGAACACATAAGCCTGCTGTAGGTGTACTTACAGTATGTCCCACTTCTCCCAAACCAAGAGCCTGATACTCAGGAGCACCTTGAGGCAGGTCTAGTATTTCACAACCCCACCACACTGCAAGAGGAACCAAAGCACTAGCAGCACAGTTAAAACTAAGGGCAAAGGGCTTTTTCTGTTTGGATTTTAAGATGAAATCAACTTCAATTACAGCCTCTAGCAATGGTTTCATATTGCTCATTAATCTTCTGCAGCCTCCACAAGCAGCTGTTATTTATTGCTCCTATCATACTATAGGGGCTAAATGCAGCAGGGCTGGGAGAGGGAGGAAAGGGCCCAGAACAAATCACTGTCTTGGTTCGGAAGCAACACTCATCCCGAGTTAACAGCATGAGAAACTGCCCTGACGCCCTCCCTTACTCATTTGTATACTAGATGCTGCAGGACAGGTTTATTACAAATCCACATACAGGAGAGGAGAAGCACAGTTATGCTGTCCCTGCTCTGCTCTTGGTGCCAGCGGGGGTTAGTATGGGTGGCTCCACCTGCAGTTTGTTAAGCTCATGCCATGGGATGGGGCTTTGCAGAGGTGGGGACAAGCATCTCCACCCTGCTGTAAGTGCCTAACACACTAACCAGGTGCAGGTATCAAAGGAAGCCGCTCTTTCAGGCTTTCAAAAAAACCTCCCCCAACAGCAGCAAAAGACAAGTCAGGTCCCTTCCAGCCTGCTAAGTTTCTGAAAACTGAGATGGCCTCATACCTCTTCATCAAAAAAGGCTCATCTCCATCACCTTAGCTTCTAGGGACTGTGGAGAAAAATGCAGAAAAATATGAACATAAAGATGTTTTTCATCTCTTCTTAAAGTTGCCAGCTCACCAGTGAGGCTGGGCACTGTCCTGCAGTGAACTCTCTGGCATAAGGTGGAACTCTCTGGGTAACCACGCTGCAGAAAGCTACACTGCTGTTGTGAGTCATGCGCGAAGGTACAGGACAGAGATTCACACAGAGACCAGCTTTTTGCTAACAACAAAAGACTCGAATCAACAGACAACACCAATAAACGTGCAGAGCATGTCAAAGACCTGAAGAAGACAAATACAACAGAAGGGAGAAAGTTCAAAACTTGACTTCTCTTGTCCTACATCTGAAGGTGTCACTTTAACAGAACTTAAATGTGGCTTTTCCTGTTCATGCTCTATTGACTTCATGGTCCTTTGGGGCGGGGGGGTGAGAAAAGGTTTACGGTCGAGTTGGTTCAGTAGCAGAGGCACTAAACAGTCTCATCTCTTTTGGCATCAGTTTCCATTCAAAATGATCTTTTAGCTGTCCTGTTCCACTTTGTTTTCCCTCCTTTGAGGTCCAAGTTCAAACGCTGGAAACTGGGAAGCCTCCGGTACTGAAATATCTGAGAGGAAGTGAATAGCTCCAGCCATGCCTAAAACATAACGAGAAAGAGATCTTTGTGTGTCTTTGACATTAAAATAGCACAGTTGACAGCAAAGGCAACAGCACCTGTTTGAACACCTCATCACCAGATCTTTTTTTGAACAGGTGAACTTAGGGCCTATAGAAAGGCAAGTTCATCTGTACTTTGCCCAGGAAACCAAGTTTCACTTGAAAAGATCAAAGGCAAGAACCAAGATCTCTCTGCTGCCATCTTTTCAGCTGCACAACCTCAATGCTACTTCAATTAAGAAAAAGTAAATCCCAATTTGGACTGTCCCTCAGAATTTGAGCAGCTCTTGCTCGTCATTTCACTGGTGAAAAAACAAAGGCGAAACTTTATTATACTTGTGATGTACAGATTCATAAAGAGGTCATCCAGAGTCTGAAGCACTAACACCAGCATCACCTAATAAAACTCTTAGGGTGACAGACAACAGAGGCACCCTACAGCAGGAGAGCATACAAATGAAAGCTCAGTTTTATGATCAAGCTAAAATCCTATTTTATCAATAGCTAAGCACATACAAACAAAGGAACCTTCCTGAAATACAGCATCTGATGCAAATGAAATGATTAAGACAATCCTGTAAGATGCACATGCAACTTCCACTGAAAGTGTGCACGTACATGCAGAACTGAACAACTTCAAGCACAACTTTGGCTACAAAACCCCCCCAAAATTAAGACTTTTTTGTCTCAAATTTGATACTTCTAGATTTTTCTAAAAAAAAAAAAAAAAAAAAAAATCACTGACATAAAAAAAATAAAATAAAAGCTGTATGTCAGCATTAAAGCACAAATCATTCTATTGTTGCCATTACTTCACCTTCTCAACAAATTTAAAAGTTTTTATACCACAGATTGTATGCCTGCTTTTTCCCTTCTACAAGTGCATGCAAAGGAGCTCTCAGGAATAAGAATACTTATACTCTTCTCCCTTAAACATTAAAACAATAACTGTGTATTTAGAAGGGATGCATATAACTACTGCTCTCTTGTGTTCACACCTTGGATTGCTTTATTTGTAAAATAATCCTATTCGGTCTGCTGTAATTTCACATATTTGTGATAGGTGGCACACTAGGCTCATTGTTCATGAAGTAGCAGCGCTACTTTTAAATCCTACTTGGGTCTATGATTCCTTGCAACTGTGTTTCTAAAACATAACGATGAGATAGGGAATAGAAAATAAGCTACAAATAAAAAAAAAAATACAAAACTCTAGGAAAGTATTTAGGAACATCTTTGAACTTACGGAAAAGCCCCTAAGAACTCTGCATTTCTTTTCTGTTCAAGTGATTTGCGTTCATATTAAAACTAGCTTTTTTCCTTGCCCAGACTTCTGTTTGCTTTAAGCCAAGAGGCATCAGTACAGCAGAATTTTATTCAAGAATGACAGTGGCACTGGCTTTACATTGGAAACTGCTGAAATGCAACCAAAAGTGCAAGTCATGGTCGTGAATGATTTTCTTTTGTCTTTTTCTCCGCCCCTCCCCACCTTCTTTTAGGCAGAGGCAGTGGTAGGGGGTGGGTCTATTTTTAATAGTAGAGGAACCCACCAAGTATTTCCCAACCCCTAAGCATGTACCAAAACTGCAAGGTTGCCCTTCTTTCCTGTATAATACAATACCATTTGCAACACCATCACTTTACCTTCAAAGAGAGAATAAGGTCGGTCAGGAATACGACATCCATGTGCACCATACTCCAAACACCATTCAGCAAACTGGGAAAAACGTTTAAAAAAAAAAAATTACTTTTTTATTTAAGACTGTTAAATGCAAGCTTGAATATCTACATATCTTTAATAGCTACTAAATGTGAAGTAGTATAAGCAGAGACACAACACAGAAATCACTGTCCGAGATCAATTTGTCCCACTTCAACTGTGACAAGGTTGCAATTAGGTTTTAGGATATATATTTCGACAGCACAAGTTTCAGTTTCATAACAATGCAATTAGGTGGGCTGTACTTAACTTCCGTATTCTGTAAAGCAACCCTGCTACACGTCAATGAAAAACGCTGCAAGGACAGATATATTCAGTTTCAAGGGCAACATTTTTCGAATACTGTAATATGACTATAATATGACAGTTTCTTATCTGTCTTGGTGCTTAATTTATCCACGTGCTCAGGACTCAGGGTTGTTAATTGCATTTTGGTTTTCTTTCACTTCCGTGCACCAATTTAGAGTATTAAATCTCCAGCTGCCATTACTTAACTTTATTTATTTGCTCTCCCCAAGCCTTACGAAAAATCATTATAAATACAGTTAGACAATTATGGTCATCAATATTTTCTTGCAGAAGATGGAATACCATTAAAAAGAGTTAACAGTGTCTTTCTAGTGTTTGATCAACACTGCTGCAGTAGCTACATTAGGCATACATGACTTATGAACCACATCTGGATCAATTTATTAGCAACCATCTATTTCTCCTTTATGGCTCCCCAGAGCATACAGGGGGCCACAAGTTCCCCTGGCATTTCTGTGCTTAGAAGCAAACCACTGCTTATGCAAAATACAGTGCGAAGATTCCTGCAAGGCAAAGAACTGAGAGGTCTCTCCCTGCTCCCCCTGCAATTTGGGTAACCTGTTAGCAAACAGATCATCCTACCAACTAAAGGGTGCCCTGGCTCTAGAGTTGGAACTGGGGTGTAAGCATGCCCCCCAGAGCCATCAATCTGTTCAACAGGAGGATAAAGGGTGGCATCTCCTCCTTCTGCCCAACTCTGTTCTGTTTACATGTCTATTGGGGGATAGATTTTTCTTGTCTTGGTAGGAGTGTGTGCATCTGTGTGAATGTCTTGAGGAAACCCAGCAAAAAACCCCACAAACACATTGTGGCCCGCACTGTTATGAGAACTGATGAAACATTTTTCAGCCCCCCACAGGTATAAATCTTCAAAACAAGGTTTAATTCTCCATGTAATCTTGTCTTATATGTGAGGACAGAACATGTTTATGGCATGTTTCTAAACTACAATCAATTCTTGCAACATCCACATCTTATTACTAGCCTTTTTTATTACTGCCAGCCTGGGAACTGTAACAGAACTTTAAAAAATGCACCCCAGGCTACTGAAGCACAACCATCATTTACAAGTTCGTAGCTTCAGCACAACTCACGGATCCAGTAAGCCACACTAGTATCTTTGTTAAACCAAGAGGAAAAAAAAAAAATCTTCTAGCAGGGAGACTTCTGCCATTATTTCACATAGACTGGGCATGCTTGCCATTAGCAGTGGTTTAATCACAACGCTGAGCCGCACAGGGCTTGGATGCTCTCTGCTGCCTGGAGCCCAGGATGCCACAGCCCCTCTCTCCTCTCACAGGCAGGCCAGCTAGGAGCAGCTCAGCCTCCTGGGAGCCTGTCTGATAATGCTGGAGAAAAGCTGCAAAGCTGAAAATGAGAAGTACAAACCAGGGGTCTCTGCGAGCCATGGCCTTTCAAGCTGTTCTGGTTCATTTGTGAAACAGTTTCACGGCTCTTGAGAGGTAACCAGGGATTCCTGGCCAGACTCCTTCCCCTGGGCCTCATGTTATTGGTGTGAGCAAACCCCCCTGGGAGGGGAGCCACCTAGGTCTCTCAGTTACATGCCTTTAGGTACCAACATAACTGCATGCTTGCTGCCCCGCATGCTCTGGCTCAAAAAGAAAAGATTTCAAGAATACCAGATGAGCAAATTCCTCTGCCTGTTTCAAGATTTCCCCTGCAAGAGCCCAAAGGGCCTGACTGAGTGCTGGGGACGCTAAAATGCAGAATGGCTGCAAATACGCTGCCAGACCTGACTATGCTGGGCACCTCCAGCAAACAGTCTTTGGCCACTGTGCCACATCTTCCTTCTCAAAGGGATTTCAGGTACGTAACTGAGTCTCTTCCTTTTTTGGCTTTGAAATAGATATGCTTGCTTTTCTCTAGCTTGGGATGGAAGAACGTTAGGGCTCTCTTGGGCCAGAAATGCAGCACCAACAAGAGTTGCAAATGCTGCACAGAGCCACAGAAGATGTGCTAGCATGGAGGATGACAGGGATAGCCCAATAGCTGTGCCGACAGCAATGCCCGCTTGGTGCTGTGGCTCACACGTCAGCAGTGGGTGACATGTAACTAAGTCACACATTTGCCGTGGGAGTGCGAGCAGTTTATTACATTCTCTAGGATGCAGGTATGCTTACAGGTGTCCTCATGGCGTGATGCTTTGGTAAATGTGAGACAAGCAGCAACTTTTTAAAGCTCTGGTGACAGAGGACAGGCTGACGGTGAAGATTAATACAATAGCTTTACATATGGCCAGTGCTCATCTGAAAGCACCTAAGAAGCAACTCATCAAATTTCCCATTGCAATACTTTTCAAAAGGCCTCAGCTAAATAGCTATGTATGCAATATGAAACCTAGTATCGGTGAATTAAGCTGAAAAAAACCCCAACAAACCAAACCAAAACCAAAACCAAACCAAAGTCTCATGAGATGAGGAAAAAGAGGCAGAGAAAGCCTTCTCCTTTGGCAACTGCTAGCCTAGTCAAGAGCTGATAGCAGAACCTGGACAATTCCAGTGGAAAAATTCTGAGTGTGTCTTTCTCTGCAATTTGTATTAATGAAAAAAAATAAAATCTAAGTGAGCAATTTAATAACTGCAATTCAGAGCTCTAAAAGCCCCAAACAGACACTAGTCTGAAAACAAATAATTACAAAAGACTACAAACAGTATCGCTTGAGGAGCTGAGGATGACAGTGGATGTCTCAATGGAATAATTACCACCACATAACATTAGTCTGTTATTGTTCAGGCAGGCTGATTTTCAGACTGTATTTTCTTCTGAATATGTGTTTAGTTCCTCCCCCCTTACAGAACATTTGTGTGTTTCACTCTGCGTATTAAGACAGTGCGTGCCCCACATACAAAGTTGAAATCGTCCACTCAAAGTGTGAGTAAAGGGGAGCAAGTGATGGGACAGCTCTAGCACACAACAGCCTACTCTGATCACAGTTTACTCCTGCATGGGCGTTATGACGTGAAAGGGAACAGTAATTTTGTTGGGATGCTGCAGAGCTCACCTTGCAAGCTCGGTAGAGGTACTTTTTGTCCTGAGTTAGGTTATAGAGAGACAAGAAGGAGTAGCCATTGCCAGCAGTACCATGGCAGATCCCATATCCTTTTCTCAATAAACCTCTCTGCCAGATGACATCGCTACAGTCCATAGCATCTTTCAAGTATTTATCCTCTTTAAAGGTCTGTGGAATAAAACCAGAGAATAAACACACATAAATTGAACTACTAATGAAAACAAAAGGAAGCTGGACCTGAGAAATGTTTCGCTGTTGGTGTGGGGGTTTCATATGCAATTTATTTTGAATTTTAATAATCCATTCATCATAGTCTTGCCTTTCTTTTCTTAATAAGTTGTTTCTCATTTCTCTGCATGGAAAAAGAAAGAGCTTTTAAAGTTTTTGTTTCTGAAATCAGGACACCCCCCTCCCCCCAAAAAAAACCAAACTCAAGTTCAAGACCCTTGACTCTACAACCTGTAATCTATTAGAAGGGTACGTGGTCCTTTTTTGCTTCTCCCCTTCATTCCCAAATCACTACATCACTTGATTTGAAACACAGAAATGTAATTCTTGCCTCCAAGAAACGTAACACAGAATACTGGCCATCACATCTGGTCCTAAAGGGCTAAGTCCTGGTCTTTCGGAGTAATTCTTGCTGGTTACTCACCGTCTGCCTTCAATTCCATGTTGAAAATGCACGAGAATGTCTCTTTGCATAGCACAGGGCTCTTTTCTCTGTCACAAGTACAAGCAGGAACTCCATTACCTTGATTGGTATTTGTATTGGAACTACTCAGAAGTACTAGCCAGCTTGGGCAAAGGACCGATTTTGCAAAGTTTATTGCAACTGAAGTGCATTTTGGACACAAGAGAGCCCATCAAGGGAGCAGAAAACAAAAGCAAGTAGTTTAGCTGAACACCACCAGACTTCCATCTTTATAAGACTACTTTTTTGCTCCCCTTTGCCTAAGTCACTCTACAGATCAACAAGACAAAAAAGAATAGTAATTGATGCACTACTGTAGACTTAGTCCTTTAGAGATGGCATCCCCTGCAAGGATGCTATTTAATAAGGTAATAGAAGCAATTACCATGCAAGATTCTTAAATCCACAAGCTTGATAAAGAAAGTCCCTCTCTCTGAACAGGGTTTGTCAGCTACTTAGCCATAACATTTCAAATGAAGGCCTGGCAACAGCATTTGATTTCCAGGACAAACACTGCTGTCTGTTATCACAAGTCCCTGTGCTTGGTATGAAAGCACAGCCAGCAAAACATACTCCAATTTTCCGTATTGCTTCTTCAAAAAGCAGATTATAAAGAGTAAAAGAAAAGCATCGTATGTCCCATCATCTTAAACATAAAAAGAGGCCAGAAAGGAGACTGCTAAACAGAATTTGGTCCTATCCCTCTTATCTCCTGCAAAACATTTTGTGCTAGGGAAAGCATCACATTGACAAGGGGCGGGGGGGGAAGAAGTCTGCAGTGTTAAGTCAACCTCCTACCACAGCCCAAAGTAAAAGCAACTGTGACTGCTGCTACATTCAGCAATGCTGTAAGAGATTTACAGTTCATATTTCAGGTAGCAGCACGAGTAATTATTCCATAAACCAAGCCTGCTTTTCATCAGCCCACCCAGAGGCCGACCAGGGAATCTGCCAAGGAGGGCTGTCAAGAGCAGGAATCAATTTGCATAAATTTAATTAAATGGCATACTTTCAAATGTCATGCAAATCAGACGTGCACAACACAAGAGAGATAGCAAACCTAGTTAAGGATGGAGAAGAGCAAACAGTAGGCTTGTGGCAGCTCAGTGGTTATATTTATGCCCTAGAAGGGGCCTGGAATCTTTGCTCTGACATTAAGTTCTCAAGGGCTATACGTTAATAATGGAGTAATTTATGGAAGACATTCTTTGGCAAGACACATGAACCTATGTTTTTGAAAACCAACATAATTCTTAAAACTCTTGGGATTAAGATTCAAAGAATTTAGGTCAATGTTCTCACACCCAGGACTCTGATATCAGATTCTTTAAACAGATGGCCCTTTTCCAAGAAAGCCTAAAGTCTAGTAACTACTAGCACCCTGAGAAGCAATTTTACCCACTTATTTCCTCTTTACAAACATACCTATGTAAGTGTTGTGAGAATTTTAGGTGCCTAGCCTAGGGTTCTGGTTTGAAAGTCTAGGTTTAGAAAGATGTAAAATACAAGCCTTACAATCTAACAGGCCTGCATACAGGTGTCTCTGTAAAAATAGAGGTCTATATGAACACAGAATGATTCACCTTATAAGCTTGCATGAGCATGTGGATGACTCCGGGGGCACCATGGCACCAGTGAACCAGTCTGTCAGTCTCATTGCTCAGTGACGATGGGTAATTCCCCGATCTGAATTTTTTATGACGCACATAGTCAATGCTTGGCTTCACCAGCTCTGCCAGGGTCTCCTGGTCCACATTTGCAATTGGCTAAAGAAAACATTAAAAAAAAAACACCACCAAAACCATAAACAGAAGTAGTAACAAACTGCATCAACACTTAATTCTATGATCTATTTTCAAGTACCCCACATATGTGCCCTTGATCCAAATACTTTGAATCACTTCATACAGATTTAATTAATGTCTGCTTACAATACCCTTGTGAAGAGCGTTTTTACAGCTACTGTAGAGACAAAGAAATTGGGGCACCAAGTTGTTACCTGTCTTACTGGAGGTGACACAGAAAGACTATGGAAGAACTGAGAACAGAATATGGATTTCAAGACTCCCAGGCCTCTATACCTTAAAATAGAGAGAACACTTACAGGAGAAAGATGGTTTTACAGATATGTTGCTCATAATACGCACTTAAAACACAATGGGTTATACATTTTGTTTTAAAAATAACTAACGTAGACAAACCTGTCCTATTTCCCAATAAATGAAGAAGAGTGTATGTAGTGGCATACCTGGCAAAGGTTTATGAAGGTTAAAGTTTTCCATCATAAACAAAACTCCCTGAAGCTATAGGCTATAAATCTGCATTTCCAATTTCAGGAGCAACAGCTACTTCTCCCGGTAGCTAAACATCTTTGTACTACAAGCTCATCCTTAGGTTGCTCTGCTGAATTTTCTTTCTCATTTCTTGTATTTAGTTTACATCCCTGCCAAAAGGAGAATATATCCATCAACCTGCATGCTGCTTGTAAGTAAATGTTTAGAAGCAGAGTATCTGTTTGGTCTGCAGTTGTTCTTAGTTGGTATTCCCTCCTCTACCAGCCCATTTTACAGTATTTTCATAACAGAGCTCTCTATTTTTACACACCCTACAGGATTTCTGGAATTCGTGTAAGCTGTGGGAACAACTGCAGAAATTGGAGCCTACAGGAGCCTAATAACTGAGCTTATTTTTTTTTAATAACTTGTCTTTGTTGCTGACTCAATGTCATACAATTTCACTGTTTCCCACCAGCTCCAGCACATTTGCATTCAATAGGTGAGCACACTGCTACAATTGACACTCTTACAGCCAAATGAAGGAAGACTTTCAATAGCTCTATTTTCAGTAACCTGTAAAAACCAAAAGCCTCTATTTTACCTCAGCCAGCAAAGCTTTGCCAGACTTGTAGCTACCAGGTCCCTCAAACAAACTCCACCTCTGCACTTTTCTGAGTGGAACAGAAGCCTCCACACTGCTAATCAGAAGTACACCTGAATACAGATCAGCTTATCATGAAGAACACCCCAGAACTGATCAGCCCTCACTCAGACACTGACCTGTGGGGTCGGGAGGCTCTGGGGGAAGTTTTGTTTCAGGGCTCTGATTTCACACTGCACCCCTGCAGCAGAAGGGAAAGCAGATGGGCACCAGCAATAAATGCCTTCAGTCTTGAGCTGTGCAAGGCAAGCCCAGCCCAGCCCTGCACATCTGTTCTTGGGAGGTAAATCCAGGAAGAGCAGAGCTTGTTCTAAACCTCCTTCTCCCCTTGTGCTTCCGAGAAGATCTGAGTACAAGTGAGGTCTTTGCCCAAGCTGCTGAGGTTCCCAGCACCTACTTCCAACAGCAAAAAAGGAACCTACAGGTATGTGACTCTCTGGCCAAGAGCAATGATATGCAAACAGACATTTTTGCCTTAGGGTTAGTGAAAGGGGCTCGGATTAGGGATTCTCTAGCTAGCACTTCAGATTCCCCCTCTACCTCCTGGGTGAGTTATTTAACACTGCTGAGCTCTTATTCTTCCAGTAGCCTTCTGTAAGTAAGTCCAGCAATACATGTTTCCTCATAAAGGTGTTGTACAGAAATGATGATCAGTGACCTTCACATCTCAGGTGCTATGTTGGATGCCCTTTTTTTGTTATCAAACAACAACTCAACAAACCATCTCCTGAATTCTTTGCTGAAAATACAGAAATATTCTCCTCATTTGGCGTGGGAGAGATGGGGAAGGGATGGACTCCGATATGCCATCTTCTGCAGTGGATGACTCAAATCTGCATGACTCACAATATTTAATGTACAGTGAAAAGACAGTAATCTAATGCTGCATAAACAATGGCTTTGTGGTAATTCTTAAAAGCAGCAATTATATGTAAAGGAAAAGATAGTTAAAATTTTAACATGTAGACAGGGTAGCTTCTGCTTAAACCAAAAAGCACTGTGCAATTATTTCTGCCATTAGCCCTGAATAGTAAATGAAGGATGAAGGAAAAGAGGCTTCTTTAAAGGACTGGATGTTTCTCAGAAAATCTAGCAGAACCAGGGAAGGAAAAATGGAAGCCAGGAAGATGAGGGAGCTGGAAGGGGGTGGACCACCTTGCTGAAGAAAGCAGGAAGTGAAGATAAGGGCACAGTAAATCAGAGCAGCCTGAGGCCCCGGTGAGATGATCACTGCAGAAAATGGCTGTAGTGAGGTTAAGACATGCCCCCAGGTAGCAGAGCAGTAGCAGCTTCCACTGCAAAGTCAGCTGCTTTAGCCTCAGCTACTGGTGGAAGTGGTGTGAGCTAATCTGAAACAGAAGGGGAGGTCACAGCACCTTTTGCAAATGAGGAATGGCTGAGCAGTGGCAACACCAAATACCAGCTCAGTCACTTCAGCAGTCAATATTTGTATGCAACTTCAGGCTGTGAGGATGTACAATCCTTCCACTTGCCTGAAGGAAAGTCATTATGCATGAGCTGGTAAGAAAATTAACATTTACAAAGATGCACAGACTGGCAGCACCTTCAAAAACCAGGAACAGGTACAATCCAAATTTTGCAGCTCTATGGCCATCTTCTATAATGAATCTTAAGGCTCTTTTTCAAGATTGTACAACAGAAATAAGATATACAGGTCTGTTTCGAAAAATGTCATAATCTTATTGGAGAATCTCAGGGCAGGGGGGAATGGTTTTAAGTGTGGGAAAGAGGAGGTATACAGAAGAGAGGAATCTCACTCAGGACAACAGAAAGAGGAGAGCAGGGGTCATAAATGCACTAAGGAACATCAGATTCTTGGGGGAAAGAGAGGCAGGATAAAGAACAGGAAGAACATCTAAAGAATAAAAGCATACTGAAGACTAATGTGCCATTAAGGATAGTCTTCCAAAAGCTTCAAGACAGTGGGGAAAAAAAAAAAAGTCACCGGAGAAGAGAGGAAGGGCATGCAGGGCAGGAGGACAGGAGGCACCAGTGGTACGCTCATTTAAAAATAGCAAAAAATTGAAGAGTGATGGATGGTGAGTCAGTGAATATTTAGCTTGTCTAACTGCAGGCACCAGAAGAAGCAAGGGGATGAGGGAAGGCACTTTACTGTCTCTGTTGAGGATAGGAAACTTCAGCTCCTGGAACACCGGTGCTCTGAACCACAACTCAAGGGTTAATTCACTCTAATGCTAGGATACCTGGAGTCACAGTTTTCTTCTGCTACCAGGGCCTGAGCTAGCATCTCTGTACAGTTCTGTGCTGCAGAGTCTAACTCCAAATTGTGAGATCCTGACCCAGCACAACACTGCACATGCATGAAAGCTGAAGATAAGATCCTCTGATGCAAAACAAGAAATCACTGGTGTTTCACCCCAACCCACAGAAGATGCTCTTACCTGCATGAGCATGTAATAGATCCCAGCCACTCCATGGGCCGCTCCAACATATTGCTTCCTGTGCCACTGGTACAACAGAGGACAACGGTCTGTTTTCCGCTCCTCCTTCGAAAAGTTTTTCCCCGATTCAATAATAGCATCTATTACCTAAGAAAGAGAACACACCCCTTCTGTCTGTCTCCCTTGCTTTGATTCAGAGGGTTTTACTTTGTCATGACTAAAACCACAGTAAAGAATAAGCCACAATAAACAGTGATAGGACAACAATTTTCAATTAATTTGGACTTGAATGTTGAGGCAGAAATGGAATTTCTTCTAAATGATGGAATCACTTATATTTCTAAGAGCAGAAATTTAATATATAAATATTTCTAATCACTTTTTTCCACGCCTGCCTTCTCTGGTTCTGGTATCTACAGAACAGTCGTGCATCTTCCCCACACTGAATTCTCCTTCTTTTCACTTAAAGACTTCCACGCTTCTTTCTTAAGGTTTTTCGTAACAATTTCTCATCCTCAAATGCTCCAAAACTAGTTACATATTAGAGCCATTTCTATGGCCAGCCATGGACCCACCCGTACTGGCCTGTCTCAGTCCCAGCTGGGCAGCACAGAAAGGGGGAAGAGATTGCAGGGAGGGATGAGACGGAGTTCCCAGTTCTAGGTCCCTCTCCTCTCCAGCCTCCCTCTCTTAATCCCTTGAATTATGTGAAGGAGTGATTCCAGTTCAACTTCAGTGATGCTGTGGCACTGGAGTGAGAAAAATATCTTACCTCTTTGATAACAGACTGTGGTACAGTATCCGGACCAATTTCAGTATTCAGGTACAGCAAGGCATATAGGTAACCTGCTCTGCCATAAAGCAGCTCATCTGGAAGTTCAGCATCTGTGCTTATGACTGTCCTTTGGAGCTGCAACAACCTGCATCAGAGAAGGAAGGTGGGGAGAGAGAGCATCTTTTCTAGAGTATGTATCTGGACTATGTATCGCACAAGCCATCAATCAAACCAGAAGCAGAACGAGTGCCAAAGCCCCACAACTTCCCCTCAGTCATCCCCAGTTCAGCTGGCTGCCAGGTTTACACATACGAGCTCTGCATGCGTGCCATCGCTGACAGACAGGCAACTCTGAGCCAGAGCCAGGTGAGTACTAGTGCAACTGTCAGGTTTTTGTGCAGACAGAAACAGAGGTATGGGTGTGTGTGGGGGTTGGATGAGGCTGGAGAACTACTCCAACAAACAGGGAGCACCACCTGGAGCCTCTGGGAATTTCACCTGATCAAGGACCATTAATTGTAGATGTGTAAGAGGGAAATAACAAAAGTAAACAAAAAAACCCACCACCACCATTCAGCACTCCCCCTCCCTAGACAACATGTTGTCTCAAATGTTTAGCAGCTCAGTTTTGAAAAGGGCACTGCTATTATGCACAAGTGTTTTGCTTGCCTTTAGCGATGGAAAAAGCCTTGGGCTGGCCATCACAACTCTCATTTGCTCCACAGAGACTTCCTGCTATTACTCTACCAGTCTGCATTAGAATTGAGGTGGAGCAGAGATCTGTTTTCCTGCCCACTCCCTCCCTGTCTCTTCCTATCTTTTGTGATTAAATTGGCAATTAGATGAAACCATGGAGATGATCACATTTTAAATTGGGGAAAGGAGCAAAACAATCTGGATTAAGACTAAATTAAATTCCCAGATCCCCCCAGTAGCTATTACTCAGCAGAAATGTTAGCACTAACATCATGCTGGCGTAAAAACACTGACCCAAATGGCTTGTTTATGCTGTCACTGCTTAATACCAGGGAAAAGTCACTCACAAAAAAAAAAAGTTTTATATTATCATTCCTTTCTTGGAACTACTCTTTGGACTTGGAGTTAAATTATTTTCTGTTAAGCTGTCCACTATTAAGTTTTATTATTCAAATCATACAACTGGACAGCTACAAGGTAAAAAGTTAAAAGTGTAATCATAGATTACATTTTGACATCTATAATGTACCACTCAGCTGGTGTTATGAATGTATTTGTAAACAAAAAAGGAAGAAAAGGAACAAATAATCCAACTAACCTCCTTTTCAGTCCTCTTCCTAGAAATGACTTTCCAAGCAGAGGCGAGACTAAAAGATTTATTGCTAATCTCATTTTGCTATACTCATGCTTCACGCCTTACAGCAACACTGCTTTCCTAGCTGCATCCAAAATGACATGCCCAAGTTTACTGCCAGTTCTAAAAGCAAAAATCCCAAATCTAGCACCCATTTCAAAACTGAAATATTCATTCAGGAACAGCAGCAGAGATTAATCACACTAGGATTCTAGATTAGAAAGAGACCAATTATATTTCCAAATATAAACCAGAATGGAGATGAGGACATGAGGCTAGTCTGCAAATTCTGGTGGCATAACATATGCTGCTGGACTGCTAGCAGGTGGATTGCTGGTGCCGAATGCAAACCCCACAGGACTCCAGTGCTTCCAGCCCTTGCTGGGACAGCAGTCAGCTCTGTACCAGCAAAGGGACAGTTAGTTCTCCAAGGAAGCTCAACATCTAAATGGGATTTCTCAAGACATTTGTTACATTTAGATTACTTTGAAAAGGGAATGGAATTTTTTCAGGCTACCCTTCATATCCTCTGACCTAATTAAAGCCCTTGCCTTTAACCGTTCAGCAAATACCTCCTCTTTGTTTTATTAAATCTCTGTTACATATCAATCTGATGTACCATGTTTCAGTCTGCATGGTTCCAGATCCCTGCAGTGTACATGTTTTGTAATGAATCCACAAGTAAGACCCACGCTTTACAGGAAGAATCACATACTGCACAAGCACTACATATTGCCCATATTGCCGATGACAAGCATGTGGCTTTTGTTAAATGTCACTTCAACGTGACAAAATCTAAACGTGCATGCACTACAGATATGTCCAGGACATTCTGTCCTTACAGCAACAGAGGACTCAAGATAACCCGCTAAATGTAAATCAAGTGTAAGCCAGCTTTAATAAAGATAAAGCCTGTTTTGTATTCTTCTACTGAAAATATATCAGGGGAGAAAGTGTCTCCTTTTTTTAATCCTGTCCTCCAAAACTCCACTTGCTAATGTTACTGAACCAATGCTCTCTACAAATTAAGGGCATGGCTTTTTCCACCATCAACCACTTACTTGGCAACACATTCTTTAGATTCACTGTCATTTTTCAGCTTGTGATAAACCACTGCACCCACTGCCAGTGGCCCAGCATCACCACAGAGGAAAGTAACTCTTCTGCCATTCAGATTGCGAAGAATTCTCTTCACATAATCAAGAGATCGCTGCAAATGGCTCTGGTTTTTCGTGACACGGTACAGTTGCAGATATAAGAGGGCAATACCTGGAACAACCACAAGAAAGAGAGATAGTTTAATTTACTTTTCCTTCTAAGTATATCATATTCCCCGCTTTAGGGCCTGTAACTTAAATGCGAACAGGTATTTGGGCAATTAAAACATGTCAGTCAAGGGTCCTAGCTTATGCAATAGGAAGGCATCAGGCCGTCTATTTTGATTACATTTCAGTTTGGATTGTGACAAAAATCTAAAAAATTATCAGACTGAAGCCCAATGGTAGACTCATAATTTGCAAAGAATGAAGAAAATTCATGACACAGGCACCAATGCTTGGTGAAGAAATCACTGAAGACTCAAAACCATGGGCTAACAAGCATGTGTATGGCCAAGTAATGATGGATGAGGGAAGTGGATGAGGGAAAGGCTATGGATGCTGTCTACCTAGACTTTAGTAAAGCCTTTGGCACTGTTTCCCACAGCATTCTCCTGGAGAAACTGGCTGCTCATGGCTTGGATGGGCGTACACTTCGCTGGGTAAAAAACTGGCTGGATGGTCAGGCCCAAGGAGTTGTGGTGAATGGAGTTTAATCTGGTTGGCGGCCGGTCACAAGTGATGTTCCCCAGGACTCAGTATTGGGGCCAGTTCTGTCTAATATCTTTATCAGTGATCTGGACGAGGGGATTGAGTGCACCCTCAGTAAGTTTGCAGATGACACCAAGCTGGGCAGGAGTGTTGATCTGCTTGAGGGTAGGAAGGCTCTACAGAGGGATCTGGACAGGCTGTATCGATGGGCCAAGGCCAATTGTATGAGATTCAACAAGGCTAAGTGTCAGGTCCTGCACTTGGGTCACAACAACCCCATGCAACGCTACAGGCTTGGGGAAGAGTGGCTGGAAAGCTGCCTGGCAGAAAAGGACCACCCCCAGGTTGGTTGACAGCCAGCTGAATATGAGCTGGCAGTGTGCCCAGGTGGTCAAGGCGGCCAATAGCATCCTGGCTTGTATCAGAAATAGAGTGGCCAGCAGGACTAAGGAAGTGATTGTCCCCCTGTACTCACCGGCACTGGTGAGGCTGCACCTCAAATACTGTGTTCAGTTTTGGGCCCCTCACTACAAGAGAGACATTGAGGTGCTGGAGTGCATCCAAAGAAGAGCAACGAAGCTGGTGGGGGGTCTAGAGCACAAGTCTTGTGAGGAGCGGCTGAGGGAACTGGGGTTATTTAGCCTGGAGAAAAGGAGGCTGAGGGGAGACCTTATTGCTCTCTACAACTACCTGAAAGGAGGCTGTAGCGAGGTGGGGGTTGGTCTCTTCTCCCAAGTAACAAGCGATAAGACAAGAGAAAACAGCCTCAAGTTGTGCCAGGGGAGGCTTAGACTGGATATTAGGAAAAATTTCTTCACTGAAAGGGTTGTCAAGCATTGGAACAGGCTGCCCAGGGAAGTGGTTGAGTCAGCATCCCTGGAGCTATTTAAAAGACGTGTAGATGTGGTGCTTAGGGACATGGTTTAGTGGTGGACTTGGCAGTGCTAGGTTAACAGTTGGACTTGATGATCTTAAAGGTCTTTTCCAACCTAAATGATTCTATGATTCTAAGTACATTGACTGTACAATACTCATCTATTATATGCAACAAGTGACTTATTTTCCATTTGATTTGTAAAAGGATCTTTTGATGAGTTTTTGGATTCAACTTGCCAAGTTCTTTACAACCCTTAAATGTATTTCACAACAAGATTATGAGCTTCCACAAGTTACAGTGGTTTGTAAAAGCCAGAAAGCAAACAAGTCCTCAGGGAATGCCAGAAGATAGTATCAAGCTTCATGCCATTAAACTCATTCCATAGTTTTCCCTTAAAACAAAACCAAACCAAACCTTAAAAATTGCAACAATGTAGACTGAAGAAAGTGAAACAAATCCATCTAAGTGGATGTTTACTGGCCAATTGCAAGCATATATGTGCAGAAGCAAAACATTTACCTCCAGACCGTACTGCATCTCATACTCATTTCTGAACAGGGAGAGCACTCTCCCAAGCCACAGCTAAAGCCGAGTACACACAAGGCCCACTTAGCTCCACAGTGAGGCTACCTGAGAAGTACAAGAAGAATAGGACCACAAGAGTGCTGGTACATCCTCAGGTATTCTCCAGACTGGCTTTGAACAGGCCTTTCTAGACGAGTCCAAGATTGCTGCAGACCTTGATTAGCCCAACTCAGTGGCACAGGAACCTGTGGGCTATTTACTGGGATTTCTGTAACCCTTTTTTATATTGCAACAAATGTGTAGGTATCTGGGCTTGATAAAAAAAAAAAATCAGATACCCTTGATCTGGGTATCTGGGATGATCAGAAAGTAGCCATGAGGCCCAGCTCATCCAGTCCTTTCTTGTGCAACACTTTCAAAGTGGCTCCTCCAAGATGTCTGGCACATACAAAGAGTACTTGTATAAGCAAGATGGACTCTAACATGAGTCCTATGACTGTTATGCCAACGGTATGCATTCCAAGATTTTAAAGACGTTCAAGCCAATGCTTGTGAACTTTGCTCACAAAGTTCAAGCCAATGCTCAGGACTGTGTACTGCCAATAAGATTTGTCTAGACTTGGTACATAATAAGCAGGGCAGTTGTTTTCAGCATTGCTTTTATCTTCTGATTTGCACACTAGCAAAATGCTGCAAGGAGCAAATTTGGGAAGAAAGTACTTTCACTAAGTTTTTTAAAAGCCAGACCATTCAAGTATTTTTATTCAGGAATCAATTCTACAGAAGCCTTGAAACAAGTTTACAACTTGGAATAGATGTAGCAGTGATCTAGGAAAGCAGGATTGGAAAAACCCAATTCTCATTAGATTGCGTTACTTGTTCACCTGTCTTCTTGTTTCAGCTAATGATGGCTGTGTTACTTTTAGCTTATGACTCATATTCAGCATGCTCTGGTTTGTCAGCTGTAACTTCAGTTGCCGGTGTCAGAGCGTGGCTCCCCAGGAGCCGTTTTGTAATGTCAGCAGAGAATGCCCACCACTTGAGATCTCTGCACTCACTTAGCAGCCACTCACTTTCAGACCTTGAAACACATCTACTGTTTAAGCCTGAGTTGTCTAAAACTTCCCCACCCATCCACCCACAGCACCATCTGTACCGAAACATTAAGAAGAAAGCAAAGAAATTTTACCCTTTCACTGCCAGAATTAAGCCTGAGCACGGGCAAAGCCTGGAGAGTTTTTCCAAGCTGCTCTCCCTCACGACGCAAAGATAAAAGAATAGATTCTCTCAGGGCACGTTTCAAACATGCTGTGCTAAAAGCGTAAGTATGTCTGAAGCACAAGCTAGACAGAGCAGGAATAGAATATGCCATTGTAATAGCAAAGTGGCACTTAAGAGGCCAAGACAGAAAAGCATTTTGGCATCTTGAAGAGCAGTGGCTGCATCAGGCTTAACAACTGCAGGCTCTGCCTAAAGGATCAGAAGGGCTCATTCACATTTGGACAGCATCAGTGATGCAATGCTAAATGAACGACAGTGCCTAGCAATAACCAGCGCTCGCACATGCCTGTTTATCTTCATGCACTTCACAATCTTGCAACTCCACCTCCATACTCCCCCTCCTCACACATTCATTTTACCATTTTTGTGCAGACAGAACAACCAGAGCCAAATAATCCACATTCCAGATTTTAAGGCTCCGAGCTCCCGGGTACAGAACACCCCCTTTCAGTGATTAGAAGATGCTGTTACCATCAGATAACTGCTAACTATCAGTAAGTTGAACAGAAAAAGGTGGAAATAACCCATTTTAAGAAAATGTTAAAAAAACTAGAGGTAAGCCAAAAGAAGGAGTAGCCTTAGAAAATCCACTCCTTTTGCAAGATAAAGATCTCCACACACAAAAGCCAATTACGTCTCTGTAACTAGATCCTTTGTCCACTGAAATCAATGCAAGTCATTCCAGACAGTAGTGACCAAGGGTCCAGAGTTAAAAGAAACCAACCCACACAAATGCCTGTATCAGAGTATTTCTGCTGCTCCTGTGAGAACATCAGAACTTTGTCCTGTGAATAAACCCAATTATGCCATTTCACAAACACACTTCATTCAAATTCTCACCAGTCCAGCCAGTATAGGCAGAGCAGTCATGTGGATCTGCCGTCTTCAGCCCTTCCTCCATTTGTTGCAGAAGGTCCTTGATTTTTGTCTGGATCCGTTTTGAGAACCGAACACTGACCTGAAAACAGGAGACAGGATAAAAGGAGAGAGTCAGAAAAGGAAAGAATCTGTAACCAGATGTAACCAAAATGATTAGTTCGTTCTTTGTAACTAAGCAACATAGAGATAGGAACAGGTTAGACAATGCTTTAATATTGTGTTTGTACACCTATGGCTATGGATATGCTACTATGCCCAAAGACAATTGGACAAGGAGTAGTACGGACATGCTGCTATGTTCCCAGTACAGCCCCAGCCCATCTTGACAACGAGTCGAGGGTGGTTAGAATAACTGGTTTGTGTTAAGGGTGCCAAATCATTGTTAGGGACCATGCACCATGAAGAAGGGAAGCAAGTGAAGCAAGGTGGGATTGCACATGTCCAGAAGAAGGGGTCAACTAAACAACACACCTGTATGACCACCAAGGACCACCAGAGACCCCCACAGAAGCCCCTCAGAGCTCAAGGACGCATGCGTAATGACCACACAAATATGATAATTAGTTCCAGGAAATAGAATGAATATGTATGGTCATTCTGGGAAATTTGATGCATATGTATGTAATTGGACAATATAAGTTTTGGTTGATGTAACCTGCGGTATGCACACTAGGTGGAACGATCCCCCGTGTATCCGGCGCCATAATAAAGAATGCCTGCTTCTTAATACTACATTGGTGTTAAAGAGTTTGATTCCCGATTTCGGTGACAAATCCAAGAATGCAAGCTGGCTGCTCCACTTTCTTGTTTGGAAAAAAACAAACAAAAAATAACTAGGGAATAAATACTACATGCAGCAATCAGCAGTGTCAAGGTGGTTCATCTTAAGTGTGTCCCATGTAATGCATTATTACATATTAGAATAAGTTACTAGTATCTACATTAAAGAAAAATTATCTGGGGATGCTTTAAAGTCACATGAAGAGCAGCTATGGACGTTGTGACAGTATGTAATTATATGCTGTCTCTTATCTCAGGCTCTTAATACAGTAAGCAAAGCTTCTCTGAGCTGAGTAAAAGGTGAATAGAAGCAAACAGAAGACAACCATCTGCTGCCACTCCATGGGCCAATACTCCATTCAGGGTCCTGGTACCAAGACCATGTTATGGATGAACACAGCACAGTGAACCTACAAGCCCTGTGTAATAGGTGGTTGCTCTCATCACAAGGTCCCTGCACATCTTTTGTGGCTCTATGGAGCAGGAAATAGCTAAAGGAAAATAAATGCTCATATTTGAGACAACCAAGTCAAAGTCAAGCCATCATCTTCAGTGATGTACTCAATCACATCATCCATGATGTATTCACATTTTTTTCCTAAATCCAAGCTCTTTCTGATGTCCCAGTTTGTGATCACCACATGGAAGGCAAGTCGCTTAGAGCCATAAAATGCCCTTCCTCTCATTTCTTGCTCTCTCCTCTCCCCAAAATTGTATTAAGATTGACATGCTTTATCATGAGAGGAGGTTGTTAAACGCAGTGAACTCTTGAAGAACAACTACCTAAAAGAATGAGCTAGACACAAAGCAGACAAGTAGAAGCATCTTGGCAGTTTCAGGTGATGCATGAAGTTGAAGAAACTAACCTTTGATTTTATTCGTTGCTTGTTTTTACTTTTGACCAAGAAAAGTTTACATAGATGCTACATATGAAATATAACACAGGATACTTTAATCTTGCCACCATTTCCCTCTCATTAAGCATACTGTACGGGAAGATACATTACTGATTACTCCCTTAAGCCTATGGAACATGCAAATGGTCAATTAAATAGAATCTACTGCCCTATTAACTTCCATGGGAAAGAGCATTCAGGAAATCCCTTTGCAGGATGAGTCTACATTTGAGTAGGAACATCAGAAACAACACTCAAAAATGTTGGGGGGGGGGGGCTGTTATATAAACAGTATCACTTACTGATCAGCTTTTCCCATTAACACATTTATTAGAAGCTATTTTATATATTTAAATAGAGCCTAAGGTCTAAGTTTGCTTATAGAACAATTTATCTACTACGGAGCTAGAGAAGGAGAAACAAAAAAACCTCTTCCTTTTCTGGGCTATAGGAGAAGCTTTACCATTACCAGATAATTGCATCACTCTGACAAAATAGTGATGTACACAAACTTCGTGCTACCCCAAAATATTTTGTGAATGTGCTTTTTCCATCATCTACAGAAAGCCCCAAGCATACATCACTTGGCACCTAAGTCTCAGTTACCCAGGAACATCTAGAAGAGAAACTCTCTAGGAACATGGAAACCAGCAGAGCTTCCCCACCTTCCAAACCAAGAGTCACAACGCAGTGGTCATCAGGAAAAGGGCATTACGCAATTTGGCTACCTGTCAGCTTACATGGAGAATAAGCTACTGTTTCCCGAACAGTGCTTGATCTCCTTCTACCACTTGCTTCCCCAACCTGCTCCCAAATAACAGCCAGAACAAGTCAGATTGATGAAGTCTTAGTTTCATGTTAAACACATCTACATTTATGATGTTTTACTGGACAAGGAGAAATCAGCTCATTAGGAATGCAAGTTCTTGTTTGATTACAACACATCCCAAAAGGGAGGGGTTCAGATAAACAATGGGTCCTGGATGCCAGCATGCAACTGACTACTCAAAATACACCACACTTTGTACTCTTGTTCAGAGTGGAACTTCAAATAAAAACCAGTGAATTAAAACATCCATTCAATAGATTCAGAAATCAGAAAGATAATAGGAATCACACAAGTCCTCTGACACACTTAGAAGTCTCCAGGGTCAATGGTTCAAATCCGTTTTATGATGGTGGGATAGGGAAGGAAAAGGAAATTGCGCCATTATATCTCATGTCACACACATACTACTCTAGGAAGGAGCTACAGTTCCCTTAACCTTCTCCAGTAACTCCAGAAGTAGCAACCAAACACAGTAAGCATCTGATGTCTACTCTTTGGCCTTAACATGGCATTAAGGACCTTTTTAGTAGATAACTGTACCATGCACACACAACACAACACCCCCCGCCTCCCCTTTTAACTAGTTCAGTGAAGTCTCAACACAAAGCAAAACCTTTCCCAAGGGCAGAGCTTCTCTCCTTCAAAAGACAGCTATGCCAAGGCTAAGGCATATGGTGAAACAGCGTGAGGATATCCACGCGGATGCATCCAGGCATAGCGCTCAGTTTATCTGACACGAGTGAACTAAGGTTTCAGACTCCCGGTTAGTTTACCTCCTGCACATCACAAGCAGGCTGGTTATCTTTTTGTTCTGACAATATACCTGCTGTTACCACATCAGGATATTTTTTATCAAACACCAGACCAAATTACTTACAGGCAGGAGGGGAGGACTAGGACATCAGAGCACCTGGGTTCTGCTTTGAAACCTTGGTCCCATACAAGTAATTTAGCTCAGGTTGGCATTTCCCTTTCTCTAAAATGGGAATTGTAACTTACCTATCTTGATTCAGTGCTTGGAAAAGCACAGATTAAAGGATCTTTTTATTATGATTATAATGATTTATCAGGCCAAACAAAGCTACTCCCAAGCTTAGGCCAGTGTGAATAGGCTATGAGTGACAACAAAGTTTTCCCCAGCTACCTACCTACTCCTCAACCACTGCCTCTTTTTTTTTTTTTTGGTTGCTCTGAAGCTTTAACAACAGAGTACCATCACTGTTCATTTGATAAGATTCCACTATAAGCTTATAACAGATGCTTACATGCACTAGAATAAATTAATTATATAAAGAAATGAATGTTGAAAGGTGGCTTTAGAATATTTCTAAACCTCCATCAAGGAATATTATGGCAGCATTACAGCTGAGCATAAAGCACGCTAATTCGTGTTGAGTACAGATTGATTTTCATGAGAAGCATATTCATTTCATGAGGATGATTCCAGCTGGCATTCAGCCTTTTCTGCAGGTGACTCTTGTTATTCCTGGAGGGAAAAACAAAAACCAGGAAGCCTGACCGCTGATATCCAGTATCACATTTACTCCTGGTTCACAAGAGACTGGCTGATAACAGGAGCTGAGGACTATCTTTAGTAGAAACAGCTCTCTCCAGGAATTCAACTGCTGCGTTACTCCTCTGCTGCTGCAGAAAGAAAACACTATCATCGCAACCACTGCTCGAGTTTTAGATCAGCAGGACACAAAAAATGAGAGCTCATTCCCCATAATACCAAACAGAACCCTCCATCATACTGATTATGGTAACAAGAAAGGCTCATTATCAGTATGAAAGAAAAGTAGTGCAGAAAAATTTGTATTTTGTATGTTGGGTTTGCAAATTAATTGTTTTGTGATTTATTTGAACCATATCACTTCTTCCATTGCAGTGAAGTGGTATGCAAAGCTGCATCCCAATACAAAGCCTTTTAAAGCCAACAAAAACATAAGGAATGTAAGCATATATGTAACATCACTCACCTTTGGCACTAATGGCACGGTGTCCAAATTATGCTGTCCTTGTCAGCAATATCTGTTTCCCTTATCTGCTTTCTTTCATTCGTAGGTTCCAAAAAAGAACTTAAATAATCTTCTTTTGTAAACCCAGCACTAAAACTACACACACACGTTACGAAAAATACACCACGATGCAAATAAAAATCTTCTAAAAGAAATGCACTTTTCACTTGCAGTTGATATTACAATAAAATACCAATTCTTACCAAACTACCTCTCCATTACAGCCATATCCAGCTTTACAGCTGTGGCTTTACAACAAATCAGCACCAGGAGCAGATGAGGCAATAAGCAGCTGCTATGTATGTGTTTTATATGATGATTTCTGGTAGGTAAGAGAAGCCTGTAACTTCAAGTCTTGCAAGTTTTAAAATAAAGCACGCACATTTGGACCAGATATCGCAGTGCTTACGTAAGTCTGGCAACACAACCATGAGACCTTATGCCACTCCTTTTGTGGTTAGAAGTAATACTCTGGTTTGACTGACACAGGGTGAGTTATCTCATTTGCCTGTGTCAAAGACACTTATATATTGATGTTTTTCAAAGCATTTATTTGCATCTTGACATATCTGTGCCAAGTAACTTGTGCAGACACACAGCAGGTGGCAGGACAATGGACATCTGAGCTCAGCTTCCTCAAGAGTTGCTAACATACCAGTCTTTCTTGCCGCCACCAGCTCCTAAAACAACCCTCTCACCATTAACCCTACCTTACCATTACACTATTCTATTTTACCCCATCACCTTTTGGGGGACTGAAAAAGGATGTGATTGATTACGCAGAAGCAGCAAGGAGATGGCCTATACACAGAATGCTACCTACTGAACAAGCAAAATAACACTTTTGTTTTATCTCAGTTCAAATCAGGTTAAGAAGAGACATTTCAGAGAGAAGTGACTTTATTGTTGGTGATGTGTAGAACAGGAGACGTAACATGGTGCTGGGTTTTCTTTCAGGCAAAGCACTTTTCACAGAGAAAAAAAGATACGGCTCAAGTTGGCACTGCAGCAAAGACTCATTCAAAACCAAACTTGCATAGAAGACTGCACAAGGGACATGACAGACACTGGTAAGGCAGAACAGGGTGGGGGATGACTCACAGCTCTACTGAAATGAGAAATCCTGGCCATACTGAAATCATTGGGAACTTTGCCACTGACTGTAAGGGAGCCAGGTTTCACACCCACGCACTGGAGCACAGGTTTATTGAAGCAGGATGAGGTCTCAATGCTCACCTCCACAGAGCTCCTGCAAGAGCCGACCAGAAGGCAGCAGGATCCCACATGCAGAACCTAGCAAGGTCAGCTGGGAAGTGACCTGTCTTTTTGTACAAAAAACCAAGTTTTACTTTCTTTTTACCTAAATCAAAAGACTGTTACAGCTCCAAGAGCAGCTTATTTTTCTTCTCTGAAAATACCAGATACTAAGAAACCTCATCACAAATCCTCTGAAACAGTTAAACACAGCTCTCTGCTACTACTCAGTTAGGCCCTTCCAGAAACAAATGCCAGTTCTGCAAAACCACATGCTTTATAAATGATTTGAAACACTGCTGTCTGTAGAACACATTGCTCTGTTTTTCAGTAATCTGGCACCTAGTGCCATACATGTGATAGTGGGGAAAAAAGGAAAAAAAAAAAAGAAGAAAAAAAGGGCGAAGGGAGGGAAAGAGAGAGAGAAATCAATAGCTGTAGGCAAACTACTACTCTGCTACTACTACTCTGCAAGTGCCAACTTAGGAATAGACTTTAAATGCGGGCATCACCCTACCTCAAAGGAGATGAGGGCGTAAAAAACAGCATTAAAAGGCAATCCATTCATGTTACAGAAAGAATTGTTTAAAGCATGTAAGAAATAGTGAGACTGTGCCTCTAAGGCATTTGTGTGTAAAAGGAGCTATTTGTCTCATTGGTGATTAGGCTGCAAAAAACCAAAGCCTATTGATTTAGATAATCACAAAGAATCATCAAAAAGCTTCAGATTATTGGTAACAAAAATAAACGTGATTAACAGACATCAAGAAACATTATTCTATGTTTTGGGAAATGGAGGCTGATAAAGCAAAAGAGCAATACTGAAAATCACTGGTTCTTCAGGTAGCGTAACACCAGCATGCTACTTCTTGAAAACTAAGAAAATAAAAGTCTGTTGCGAGTACAATTTAAAGTCACTCACTACATAGAGGTCTCTGCCCTAGCTGGGACATTTTTAGGTGGTCCACAAGTTGTAAAAAAAGCTAAAACCTCTACCAATACTGCCTAAATTATTTTGATGCACAGACAGCAGGTATATTCCACATATTGAACTTGACAGCCTATCAGTGTTGTGCAGTTAGACCACAAATATAATTTATTTTCATCAGAAAATGAGTACCTGTTATTGCACTTGCCCATGTAACTAGCCAGAGTAACAACTCATTAACATGCGGGTCTGCAAGATAAAACTAGAAACCGGCAAAGGCTGGATGGATGCAAGACAATTTAATCAGAACTTGAGTTTTGATTTAAAAAAGTATCTTCATTCAGAACTGGTTGACTAAAACCAAATAGCCTTAAACATGTGGTTAAAGTGTTGTCCTGAATAACAGGAGAGGCTTTCAATATAAAAGCATCAGAAAAGCACTAAGCAGCATTTGATGCTGATGTGCACTGCAGGAAAGAAGCAGCAGTTCTTCCTCTCAGGCTGTGTACACTAACTGCCATGAATTAGTAACGGACAAGGAAGAACAATAAACTGATTCTCAGACTGAATTTTGACCATGACTCACAAAAAGCAAAACAAACTTTCCTTCAACAGAAATATGATTTGCAGTACTCAGAATCCTCTATTAAAACAGCATGCACCTGAGATGGTGTGCCAGGAAATGGCCAAAAAAGTGGCTATCTCAAGAAAAGCAGCTACCCCATGCCACAACTCCAGCAAAAAAGTGTGAATAAATATTTACTGGCTCTGGAGGTTCAATTTTGCCTCCAGTGCAATGAGTGGTATGATTCCCACTAGTGTAAGTGGTTGCAGAATCAGTCCCAGAACAGAGAGAACTTGCTGCTCTCAGCGAGACAACTAAAATGCCCAGTGAGACAACCCAACAAATATAAAAAAAATACCACAGGGAGGGGAATGAATAGTGAGGCAATGACAAAGAACTTTAGATATATTTTTGTAAATATATTTTAAAGGAGGAGGAAGACTGAAAAGCCACATAAAGGAATCATCAGAACTGACAGGAGATTGAGAAAGCACCAGGAAACTAAACACCACTAAATCACCCAAAAGATAATCTAAGTAAATATTCTGTATCCCCATTAAGCGATAATCTTTCTCAATAAGCATAATTAGCTTTAAAACAGGTTCCCCGTAAGGAGCCCCCTGCAAAGCCTCGTTAAGTACATTGTATACATTTGTCAGAACACATCACCTTTTACTAATATTCTTAAAACATTATGGCAAGTCAGAAAAAACTTATCAAGAAAGAATTGGCCTAAAAAAGAAGTTACTATTTGGGCATCCTAGTGACCTATCATAAAGTTTGAATCCAATTTCAGTGCTGTAAAAGACTACCCCCTTGTGATTCCACAACAAATCCAGACAATCTTAAATCGAGGGCTGGGATGTGATAAAATCTTGACGCTGGGGCGCTTTTCTTGCAAACACACAAAATCCATATCAGGTTGCCTAGGCATGGAGTTGTTTCCACCTTCCCCTAGATGAGCAGGTAAAATCAGCCTGCCTTTGGTTCCCAAGTCACCAGCCTGCAGATGGTGTGAAGGTGGCTCCCAAATCACACCTGACTGTGCTACGGATGTAGCCACAGAGCTGTGGTGGCTCTGAGGATGGTGGGCAATCTGAGGTTGATATTGGTGGGTCACGCATGGAGCCAGGTCCTTGAACAAGCCATCTCCGCCTCTTACCAGCAAGCTCTGCTCACCATTCCCCTTCCCAGGAAATCCATTACAGCTTCATAGCTCTCTACCACACAAAGGTTTTGATAAACAGTTTCTGAGCCAGGACAACTGGCTGCCCCTGCTTTATGCGAGCCTGTGCAGACCTCCCCATTCTCGGTCCCCCACCCACAGCTAATGGGCAACACAATGGCAACAAGTCTTGACATTAATTGCAGTTACAGGTTGTCTCTGCTCCAGTTCAAGTGGGAAAGCAAAGCACAATACAGCTCAGACGAGTTACTCTTTGGTTCCCAACCTGCACAGGCCCATAGCCTGATATTGCCACATTTAAGAATAGGTGAGCTTGTAACTAGAGTTGCCTACAATGCAGATGAAACTATCAGAACTAACATCTGCTTTTCAAATATTCATACTTTCCCCAATAAACAATTACAATGAATTAAAAATTAAACTTAACAGACAAACTGATTTTCCCATGAACTAATCTGTGGCCCCCAACATAAGAAGGACATCGACCTCTTGGAGTGAGTCCAGAGGAGGGCCACGAAGATGATCAGAAGGCTGGAGCACCTCCTAAGAAGATAGGCTGAGAAAGTTGGGGCTGTTCAGCTTGGAGAAGGGAAGTCTCTGAGGAGACCTCATAGCAGCCTTCCAGTACCTGAAGGGGGCCTACAAGAAAGCTGGAGAGAGACTTTTTACAAGGGCATGTAGTGACAGGACAAGGGGTAATGGCTTTGAACTGAAAGAAGGTAGATTTAGATTAGATATAAGGAAGAAATTCTCCACTATCAGGGTGGTGAGGCACTGGAACAGGTTGCCCAGAGAAGTTGTGGATGCCCCATCCCTGGAAGCGTTCAAGGCCAGGCTGGACGGGGCTTTGAGCAACCTGGTCTAGTGGAAGGTGTCCCTGCCCATGGCAGGGGGGTTGGACTAGATGATCTTTAAGGTCCCTTCCAACCCAAACCATTCTATGATTCTATGAATATGCTTTGTTCTGAGTCTATAGCTGTCTATTCATTTCTCTGCCTCCCTGACCATTTACATTCCCATTTTGAAAACTTTTGGACCACTTTGAGATAACATCTATATGTACTTTTTCAGGCTAAGGTATCACTATGGGATCTACATCAAAAGGAAAAGGGCTACAGGATACATATTTAATTGAAAGATTCATCATTTTTTAAACAAAGACTTACATTTAAAATTATGTTTCTTATTAATCTAGAATTAATTCTGTCTGATGAATTATTACCTTCAGCTTTCTCAGACAAGTTACAGAAGCAATAAGTCCACAATACTTTCACGGTGAAGAAATATAGTTAAGAAAAAGTGAATTCCAACTACATGAGCAGAGTCAACCTAGATAACTGCAGTGTTTACTGTGACTATTTTTAAGAAGGCAAAGCAGCAGCCCCAAACTTTGTTTTCTCTTCTCCTACTCCCATACCTTCTAGTTTCCTGAACTGTACCTTATGCATACAAACACATGCTTCCATATGCAGCACTTTGTCCCAATTGTCTCACATTTCAGACAATGACTTGAAGAGCTTCTTGTCCTTTTATCAGCCAGATTAATTGTAGATGGCAATCACGGCAGCTTATGAAACCAAATGGAGGGATTAATAATGCATTGCCTTCCATGACAATGGCAGAGCCCCGCACACCTTTAGCTGTCATTACGTGAGTCACTCAATGCTCACTGCTCCACACAGCAGCAGATGGGAGGAAGAAATTATGCAGTGCACTGAGGACTTCTGAAAGCTGCTCTCATTTTTAGGAAACTTGTGCTATTGTGTACAGCAGTATACAGAACAGACTCCCTGACCTGTGTAAAGTCCTTTTGTCTTCACTGGGGCTTTAGGCAGGCAAAGATGTTTCTCTTACAGGACTGCAGCCTGTTAAATGCAAAAAACCCACCAAAACACAAACCAAAAAACACAAACAACAACAAAACCACCCTGAAATACTAATCAGGAAGTCCCTCAAAAGTCAGGATAGTACTAGGATTGATAATATGCAAATGCTGCAAAGAACATAAATACACATAAATATACTCATGGCTATGTTCTAGCCCAGAAACACGTAGGACAATTCCTCAGATTTTGCAGATGCAGAAACAAAAGGAAGTGTACACATGCATCTGCCTTCTCCTATGAAATGCACAGAGTTGAAAAAATTCAAAGACCACTGAAAGTTGCTGTAGTTACATCACTTAAGGTGGTACAGAAGATTATTTGTTCTTCCAGAGGAGCTTCAGACTTTTGAACTTAACAAAGCCCAGACACCACCTCAAAGATATTTTCCAAACAAAGCTGCACAAATAGCTGCCAACTGCCACACAGTAACAAGGAATGTCATCCACTGTTGATGCTGGGAAAAAAACATTTGCACCCACTGTAAAATAGCATACTCATCTACAGCAGAGCAGAACAGACTAGGGCTGTGAATCTAGGGCTACAAATTCATTGACTAACTTTCAGCTCTGCCACAGAAGAATGTCTCTGAATTTGGATTAATTCAAGAATTAAATCTGAAGTAAATTAGAGTTGAACTATTCTGCAATACAGCTAGTATTCTCTAAAAAAACTTTTTTAAGGAAGTTAACCTTCCTCCGATATCAGTTCTCACTTTGGAAAGCTGTAGTCAACCTAGATCAGCAGTAAATGAAGGCCTATTTTCCCTTTAAAAAAATGGACATAAAATGTCAGATCTAAAGCAGGTACGTAAGGATGACTGGCCTACAGAAGGCCTTAGAAGAAAGTTCTTGGTATGTTTTTTATCAATTTAACAACAATATATAGCTATAGTTGCTCTGCCACCTCCTCTCTGCCTTCATACTTCAACTCATCATACTTGGATGTTTTTTATATACTGAGCCAGACAGAAAAGAACAAAGAAATCACGGTTCTCTTTCACAAAAAAATTAGTTTTACCAGCACTGAGTATACTACTAGGGATTTTTGTAAAAACAAATCAGATTTCACTTCCAAACCTATCCTTGCTTTTTAACCCTTTTCACGCACCAAGTTCTGCTTTTGACAGCTGCAGTTAGCTGCAGCAGTCAGACACCAGTCCCCCAAAGTATTCTCTTTTGTGCTCTCTGCTTAGCCACACACAGCTTCATAAACCTCAGTTGCAACAACTAGTGAAACCTTTCATTGCTTCGGACTGATGGTGAGTTGATGCTGTCCTGCTCATTCTTACGATGCTCAGGAAGAATGCTGCTCTCATCGCTGGGCATCACCATCCTCATCCCACCCTATCAGTAAATCAAGCTAATTCCTTATTGCCACAAGCAGGAAAATACAGAGCCGAGATTAAAGGCTCTCCTTTATTCACCCCAGTGTACAGTCCAGTGAGTTAGGAAAGTTAGCTTCACACCCAGTGCATTTGAGCTTCTAGCAATGTCACCATGCAGTGTTTTTCATCTGAAAGATGACGAAGCAGCACAGTATTGAAAGAGGAGGCTGCTCAGGGGCTCAAATGACAGAAGGTCCATATTCTGGTATTCCTTCTGCAGTACAAGCCAGCCTGCGTGGTAAGAGGCCAGAGCAGCTTCTGCGCTTAAAGCCTAAAACGCACATAGCTCCCCAACCAGCAGTGCGTGGTGTCGAGGAGATAAGCGGAGCAGGACTGTGCTGTGAACCTCCCATGACCAGTGCCACCAGACAGACCTTCTGCTGGCCCGAACCGACTGCCAGGTGCCTATCATGGTGCAGATGAATCTATAAACGTGTGTATGTCAGTAAACACATGCCTTGGAGATAATGATCTAGCATCCCCTAAAGCCTGAATGTTGCCGTCACCTGAGGAGAAACTCGTCTTTTCTAGATGCGCACTCATCTTTTCCCTTCCCTGCATGCTCTCTTTAGTGAAACTCGGGCAACTTGTAAGTGGTGTGACAGAACCGCCGTGGTAATTGCAGCACAGGCAGCGCTACCTCCAGGCCGGGCACCGTGATCACTCGCTTTCAGGCGGAAAATAAACAGCTTATGGCAGTCACTTCCACCGACTCCGAGCCGTGCGGCCGGGCTGAGCCGAGCTCCCGCTCCTTCCCCCAGCTCACCCCGCCCGCCTCTCCCCTCAGCAGCCCTCGAGGCAGCTGCCCCTGCCACGCCGCCCGCGCGGGAACGGCCCCACGGCCCGCCCCGAGCCCGGCCGGCGGGCCGGGGGCGGCGCAGCGCTCCGCGGCGGCGCGGACAGGCCGCGGGGCGCCCCACCACGGCGCCGGAGGCCGCGGCCGGGCTCAGGGTGCCGCCGGAGGCCGCTTCGGGGCAGCGCCCACGGCCGCCCGCGCCGCGGGGCCGCCCCTGCGGGGAGGGAGCGCCCCGCGAGTGAGGCAGGGCCCGGGGGGCCGGGACGCGGCGCCTGCCTGCCCTCCCGCCCGGGACTCACCTTCCCATCGGCGCTGAATGGGAGGGACTCCTCCTCCGGCGGGAGCCGCGCCTTGTCCCGCTGGGCGTCCGCCGTGCTGGGAGCGGCCGCAGCTGCGGCTCCGTGGGGCTGGTAGTCGGGGTAGGGGTTGGCGAAAGCCCGCTCCTCCATCTCCGCCTCGCCGCCCAGCTGCAGCTTCAGCCTCTTGGACATGCTCTCTCCCATCTCAGCCGGCCCCCGGCCCGCCTCCCCGCACGGCAAGCCGGCGGGGACACACTCCGCCCCGCAGAGCGGCGGATTTGCAGCAACGCGAGCGCCGCGGCAGGCAGCTGCCCCGGCTACAGCCGCCGCCCGGCGGGCGCGGAGGCGAGGGGCCCGCGGCGGCCCCGCGGCGCCGGGGCTGGGTCAGGGAGGGCGGCGAGGCGCGGCCCGCCGGCCCCGCGCTGAGGGGGCTGCGGTGGCTGTGCCCGCGGCCGCTGGCCCATCTGGGCCGCCTCAGGGCAGAGGCGACGCCGGCCCCGTCCCCGAGCCGCCGAAGCCCAACTTGGGAAGGCGAAAGGGGAGCTGCGACGCCGCGGCTCTGCCTGGCGTCCCCGTCAGTCGGGGAGGGGGAGCGGCGAGCGCGGCGGCGGCATCACACCCGCAGGGGCAGAGCGCGGCCGGGGCCGCGGCCGGGCCCCCCCGCGGGGAGAGGCAGCCCGCCCGCCCGCGCAGGCTGGGTGGCACCGCTGCAAAGCCCGCCCGAGCTCCTCATCGTCCCCCGCCGGCGCGTCAGTCCCTCGGGTTGCTGCTGCCGCCGGCCGCACGGCGGGCGGCGGAGCGGGGCTCCCGCCGGCTCCTCCCGCCCGTCCCCCCGCGGCGAGGACGAGCCGTCGCCCGGCGCATCTCAGAGGAGCGGCAGCAGCAGCAGGAGAGGGAAGGACAGCCCCAGGAGCAGGCCGTACGCCAGTAGCTCCTTCGCCCGGCTCATCCGCAGCCTCCGCCGGGCTGCGCTCATCCGCCGGCAGCCCCCGAGCCCTGCGCGCCGACCCTCAGCCAGCCCCGGCGGCAGGGAGGCGGCGGCCGCGGCCCCAACGCCCGCCTTGAGGGGAGGGAGGCGGCCCTCGGCTGCCGCCCGGCGGGGAGTGGGGAAGCGGCGGCGGTCGCCCTTCAGCCGGCGACGGGAGGCAGCTCCCGGGGGAGAAGAGGTGGGGCGGCCTCCTTCCTCGTCCCGCCTTCGGGTTGTGCTGTCGGCCTGGCGGCTTAGTGTAGCCGCGCTGTCTGCGGGCACCGCTCTGTCTGCGGTGAACCCCCTCCCAAAAGTCAAAACATATTAAGCAAAAAACACCAAAAAACCCCACAGCACTGAAGGGGGCCAGCCGCGGCAGCTCGTCGTCCCCAGCCTGTGACCCCCCTCCACGCGTGAGGCCGGGCGCGGGCGGGTGGGGAAGGACCCCAGCGATCGGCGGTGTGCGGGGGATCGCATCCCGCCTCGGGAGGAGCAGCGGCTCGATCCCGTGTGGATCAAGCGTTTCTGTGTGGGATCCAGTGCTGGGGTGGGGTGGGGCTGAATGCGAAGGCACCGTGTCAATATAAATTTAGCCTGTCATTTTAGGGACGCCTCCATCTAAGGCTAGGAGAAGAGCTTCAGGTGAAGGGGGACTGTACAATAATCAAGGATAAATCTTTTCTATTCACAAATAAATGGTAGATGCTGTTGATATTGTCGGAGCCTTCAGGAATTTGTCTCGTATACTGAAACACCCTCGTGTAGAAACAGGCTGCAAAAAGCTTGCAATCCAGCTAAATACAGCACACAGTGTTGTGTGAAAATACGGACACAGGAGACCTCACTATCCCATTAAATATTTACTCCCAACTATGCCATCACTTTTTGCTAGTAATTGTAAGCCAGCCAGACCGTAAACTATTAATTCAAGTTCTGGACACTGTGCAGACTTATTGATCTTTAGTTTTCTGTGCCAAGTAATTTTATTGCTATCAAAATACATACTCAGCGTGTAAGATTAAATATAGGTGACACCTCTCCCAGCATTGGCTTCAGTTTACATTTGTTTGTAGCAATACACACATGAATAAATGGGACATGTCTGTTATCTTGTGGCAGGATATAAATTTTAGGCAATACGTTCTTCATTTTATTTATTTTTAGAAATTGAGCTGATGACAAAGCAGAAATTCCAAACAGCTTGTCTGACAAGAGGTACCTCGTATTTGCTCTGGAAGTGAGTAACTTCCATATTCTGGAAGGGAATAACCATCCACTCAAAAATTACAGAATCACTTATAAAATATCCTGTTCTGTAATCATTTAAAAAAATAACTTTATGCATGATTTCCTCTTTAACAGGGAAGTCTTTTGTGCTGTGTTGTGGAGCCTGAAATGGTAAACGCAGAACCTTTTTAAAAAAATCTCTTGTCTCTCCATAGACATTTTGCTATGCAAAGAACATGTTTTCATCTCAAATTGTTTCCTTCCCTCAGCGAAGACCAGCTGCGTCAGTGCAAGTAACTACATCCCCATAAAGAAGATCAGAATTAAGCCTTTAATACAAATGTGTGTGGCTTCCGTTGTTTTACACCTTCTACTCTCTTCAATCAAAATGGTGGGAATATAAAAGCAAGATCATACCAACTGGTAACCGCTCAAGGCCTACAGATGAGGAGTGAAGGTGCTCCCTGGCACTGTGCAAGAGCAGGTTCTTCCCTTCCTCTGGAGCGCTGGGTTGGGGAGTGGTGGGTTTGCATCTCTTGCCCATTGCCTGATTGCGCTGTTCAGTTATCTGCATGCTGCTGTGTTTAACATCCTTTTGTGCCTGTGGACCTGAGATTCCTGAGGCACTTCTCTCCATGGTCACCGTTCTTCACATTTGTTGCAACATGGTATGTTTAGTCTCAAGCATACAAGGCCTTTTTTTGTTCTTAGCAGGTGAGATATAGTTCAAAAGACTTCTAGGCTTTCCTTTTGCTCCTTTACCTTTGATGCACACAGAGCTCCCACAGCCTGAATGGGAATCATGGATGAAGGAGGAGGAAAAAGGTTGGGCTGAGTGAGGTAACAACATTTAACATAAGTTTTAAGCAAGAATCAATTCACATCTCTCATGTGTAGCAGTACGGAGCAGGAAGCCTTGCCTACTGAAATAATGATTTCATGAGCGCTTTCATCCAGAAAATGTCTAAATGCTACTGAAAGCAGTGAGCCCTCATCCTTTCTTCCTGCTCCAGCTATGCACTCCCGTAACCTGCTTTTTGCAGCACTGGCAAACATGCAGCCCTGCAGCAAGCTGATCTAGCCGAAAGAAAGCTGTCCTTTTCCTTTCTGTGATGTAGGTGAAATTGCAATGAATGTTTCACCAAGGCCTGATTCCTACTTAGATATCGGTTTCTTCATGTAAATCATGAACACTTTTGCTTAACACATCATTGGGCTCATCATTCTTTACACAGGAGGAATTTGTAAACCCCTCTCCTTTACTTCTTCTGGCCTTGCCTTCCTTCTAATCCTCTTTACATCCTGCAGTGTCTGATACTGTGTTCCCAATGGGACTAGTGCCAGTTTTTTAAATAGTAAAATAAAGTATCTGTTACTTTTTGGGCCAGGACTAAATAATCATAATCCATGCATAAACCATTAATGATACTGTGCTTTCCCATGTATTTTGCTGTTTGATTCCCAGTATGTGTAGTAAATTATCCTAAATAACAAGGAGGGAAAGAGCATTGCAAATCATAGAGCCAACCCTCCCAGGGCTAGCACACAGCTGCCCTGCACGCTATACCCCACGAGAGCTACATCATACTGCAACGTGATGCGGCTTGCAGAATGTGTGAGCAACCATGAGGAATCTCCAATGCTCTAGCTGTGATATGTTTAATAGTTCCTTCAGCAGCTGTGTTCATTCTTATTACAGTATAATAGACCTCATTTATTTTCGTGCGCAATGGCTGCAGATATGTGCAAGCAACAGCACTGTCCATGTTTTGTTCTGTGGAGACAGGATGATGAGTATGTGACTTCAGCACCCATGGTAAAGTGCCTTGTAAATTCTGGGACTGGGAAACCAGTGTAGCAGCTGGCATTAATCTAATTTTATTTCTAAATATAGATATATGATATTCAGCTGAAATTAACTGAGAGAAGCAAGAGCTTCAGGAATAGACCCTGCTAATGTGATACATAATGGAGGACAAGGCTGTACACTGCTTTCTTCAGTATTTACCTGTAGAAAAACAAAGTATGGCAATTTCTCAGCTGGCGTTAATGAGGACAGCAGGTCAGTGGAGATGGGACAGGTCATACCCGCTGCAAATCGAGGATCATACCTTTATTCAACATGAAGTCTTTCATACTGACTTTTGCTTTCTCACTCTCTGGTCCTCTCTTCTTCAGGCTGCGCTTTGTCTATGCTGCATCCTTTGTGCTCTGCAGCAAGCCTTTTTCTCCTCTAGCAGTACTGTAAGCCTGTAATAGCCTATAAGGACTTCCTAATTCCCTCTTCACCATTACTATCATCGCCTCCCCTTAACTGTACTTCCTAATTTCTTTTTTTCTCCACCACTGTATAATATTATATTCTGCAACTAAATTCTTTAAAACTGTTTAGGCCTCATAAACTATGGGGGACTGCTTCTTGTAATAAACATGATATTACAAAATAAAATCTGCAGGATCAAGTTTTGCATTTTAATTGCAAAAGACTTACAGATTTTGGACCAAATTCAGTCCTGCGTTTCAATTCAGCTTCAGGTGGAGTATGTAAGAATCCAATGTAAGAACAAATGGGCGTGCGTGGTGTGTTATTATCATATTGCTTTTCAGTAGCAACAAATTTCTCTGGCTCCTGTGAGTAACTGATCTCTATTATAGCATAATCTTGCTATTTAAGATCTTGGAGATTTCTGTGAATCTGATAAGACACTGTGCTACTCAACCACCAAAAAAATGTTTTAATAATAACTCCATCTAATATAGTTCTCTTATTTTGTGTTCTTATCTTTGGTCTTGTAGCAGAAAAAGCAGTGTCATCAAGTCTGTTGCACTTCTGTTTTGATGAGCGCACACTAACAAATGATAAGCCTGAGCAGCAGTTGTGGCACTTCAGCCTGTTTTTAAAGAATGGATTTTGTCATAGTCAAACATTTCCCTTCCTTATCCCGTTAATCCCAGTGGTTTTCGATTTGCACATCCTGAGGAATACAGCTAATAATGAAATCATGCAAAGATGCCTGTAAATATTCTTACAGGTCTTTACTGTCTATGATGAAAATGGAACCAGCTCACTGTTGTTAAAATGTACCGTTAATAATCATCAGTCTAGTGCTGGATTTTCAAAGGAGCTATTTCCAACCCTGACACGGTTTGTAAGCCCAGGGAAAGAAAAGTTCAGTTAGTAGAAAACAAATGTAACTCTCCCAAAGGCAAGGAGCAGGATGAACAGAGGTGAAAGATGTATACTTTTAGGATACCTGTGGCTGGCCAGTATCTATAAAAAGGAGCAACAGAACATGGATGAGAGGATTCCCTTTGCCTAAGGAAGCTGTTGCAAGCTGGATGTTCAAATTTGACTTTAACTCTGCTACACCTTATTTTCTTATTTCTTCTGATATCCTTTGAATGACACAACGTCAGTGTGGCTTAAAAAGCAGCCCTAGTCACTACCTTGAGGTAAGGATAGGTGAAAGACCCAGGCCCAGGATTCACCAGAAGTAATGCACACAAGCACCTTCAAGCAAAGTAGCTTTATAGCTTTTGCAGGATAAGAACGAACTACGACAGTACAAGAAGGGAGAAGAGAAACAAGGGGAAACAAGGGAATGCAAGGAAGACGAGACAAAGATAAAACCATCAAGGACTAGTGAAGTGCTGTGCTGCTCCTACTAAAGGAAATGGAGAAAGATCTCAATGACTTTAAATGAGGCCGCTAGCTTATCTCTAGTCTGACAATGAAAGCACAAATACAGAAAGTATTGCACAAGATAGTACAACCTGGGTAATGATAGTAGTGAAATGGCAAGAAAGTCTCTAACACAGGGTATACCATCCACCGCCTGTCACTGTGAGTAGTCACCAGCCTTCAGAATCAGCAACATGGGGCCAAGAGGGAGGACAAACAAACTTCTCACCCACCTTCTGGCTGCAAGAGGTCAGGGCTGTTCCTGACACATTTGCCTGACCAGATTTTAAAAGCCACCACCAAGAAGAGTCGCCTCCGGAGGCAGCCATCTCTGCTGTTGTTCCCATGAGCAAATTATTCCCTGTGTCCAACCTGGAAGTCCTTCGCTGTAGTTTCAGACCATGTGGAGAAGAGTTTACACTGTGGTTCATGCCTCTGCAGCCTTGCTAATAAATTGGAACTAGCACAGGTACAACTCCCTCAATATGGTGTGGGTTAGTGGGTTGTGGTGCAAGGAGTGAAATGGTCCCAATGGCTGAACAACACCCTGCTCTTTCACCTCTGCCCCCCACCTTTGTAGCGTGATATTTTGGATCCCTTGGCTGCCATGCATTTGATAGCTATTGTCTTGTCCAGATAACCATGCTACAACTCCCTTTGTTATTTGCACCTATCTCCCAGAAAGGCCCTGAAGATACCTGGTTTGCCACCAGCAGTAAAAATGCTGATGGGTCATGCATTTAACTGGAAACCTGTATCAGAAAAGCATCTAAGGTGAAAGAAGAGCCAAACCTACTTATGTATCTCAGTTGATTACCACCAATTGCTCTGAGAGCCCTTGGGACTGCAGCATTTGTAGAAGCATAGAAAGTCTCATTTTCTGCTGTATGTTATGAACGTGTTCCTGCAAGCTGTGGAGAGCTTTTCTGATGAGCATATAATTTTCAGAAGCCTGGATCAGAAGTCAATTTACTAAGATGTTATTGGAGCATTCAGTACTCAGCAGGATTCTGTCCTTCTCATGTATACTGCTCACATATCTTACTAGAAATACAAAATTTCTAGATGGACTTCTGCTGATGGAAACATTCTGCGCATTGCCTGATGCTGTGGAGAGCACCAGGCAGTGCCCTTTTCATCCTTTGCTGTGGGGTCCATGCCCCAACCTTAGTCACAGAAGCAGAAACTGTCTCATCTGGTGCTTTAGGTCCAAGCCTGAACTGAAATCACAGCATAAGGAGATAGATAGGGGTCAACAAAAGGATAAGCATTTTTCCCTCCTTACCTGAAAGGCCAAAGGAGAACCACACTCATGTGGAAAAGTTCCTAACACAGCCCTCGTACAGGAAGAGACTCCATGAGGATACCAATCTCTCAATTTAGGTATAACACATCCCTCTCTTGTCCTTGTGGGGAACAGCACAAGGAGCTGGTGTGTTTTTACAGGAAAGCAGTGATGACCAAGGGAGTCACAGCCCCCTTGTTATCATTGCCTGGTGCAATCTTGCTCACACGTTATAAGATGGAGTCACAGGTACAAGGTTGTGCAGCTCATCCCTTCCAGCTCTTCCCAGTCAGTGCAGGGCTTCATCTGCCCCTGCGGGGTGTACAGTTTGCACCATTAGCGTCTCTCTTCCCAGGGTTTCTGCATCTTGAGGTTGGGAAGAGAGAGACAGAAAAAGAGGAAGCTTCATTTTTTCCATGAGTAACCGAAATGTTATCAGGTCCACGCTAACCAAAACCCATTCTGCCAAATGTGCTTGGATGACCTTATCTTTTGAATTCTTCTTGTAACCTGCCTCTCTAAAAAAAGCCCTCTGTTGTCAGAAAGTATGAGGAAAAAAGTCAGAGTTCCTAAAATTAATGTGACTAGGATCTTGCAGAAGAAATCAACTACTGCTGTAACAATGGTAAAAACCCTTTAGCTATATAAGTAACAAAGAGGAAAGAAAAAATGTTTGGGTTTTTTTTTTTTTTAAATAAGGTAAGGAGAAGATTAAAAAGTATTAAGGAGATTAAGCATAATCTAGGTCTAGTGAAAATCAAAATGAATATTGTGGCTCAGTTTTCAGTAACACGGCGGTTACAGAATGTGGCAGTGGAACAGGGTAATGGGAACAAGTGAAGGAGAACAAATTACCACATTCTGAGTTTGGGTTGAAGCAAAACTTAAATGATTTAATACCCAGTTTAACTGGGATCATAAAAGCTGGCAAATTAAACTGCAGTTCCCTTAGTGATGTTTATCTGTGCAGTTATCAAATTAGTCAATACTGTGTGGTTGGAGAACGGCACATACAGGACCTGTTTAACGAATAGAGAAATACGAATCACTCCATTACCAATCATTAGTATGACCTCAGAAGGATGCAAAGATTTAAAACAAATGTTGAAGAAAAGATTAATAGGGGAGATGGAGATAAATGGAAATGGAAAAAAATACAACATGGGTTTGTAATACGTTGGTCACAGTGGAGAAACTCACTACTGTTCTTTGATGAGAAAAGCAGGTCTGTAGCTAAAGGACATACAGTAGCTGTCACTTGTTTGTACAGCTGCAGTAGCATAACTGGTAATTTCCCATGTAGCCCAAGAGCAGATTAATACAATTATTATACAGTAAGCAAGGATCTAGCAGAAAGGGAGGCAACAAGGTACTATTGCCAAAGGGGATGCATGGGGCCAGAGGAAAGGTAATAGAGTTGATGGTAAGGTAATAGAGGAGTGGATTTGGGACTGATCCTAATGAACATTTGTAGTAACAATGTGTGTACAGAAAATAAGAAAAAAAAACAGTTAATTTTGCAGAGAATGATCAGAATCTTGTAGTAGAAGACTTCAGTGGTAGAAATGGGCAGCCGTGAATGTGGGGTTGGTAGTTTCAATAGGGGTAAGGGTGTATTGACCACAGTCCAAGGTCATAATAAGTCTGCCTGCAGCAGAGCTGGTCAGTCATGCTCAAAAAAGATTCATTAAAATTGGAGCAGAGGCATAGAATGGGAATGGAGAGTCTGTTTTATGAGGAAAGCCTAGATCACTCTGGCTTTTTTAGCAGAATGATGGCTGAAATGGTGTATAGTTGCTTTTCATAAGTATGAGAGAGATATAAATATAGATCTGTATCTATACTAGGGAGGAGACAGAGTGATTAAGGACCGTACTTGCAAATGAGCAAAATGGTTATATGTTGCCCAGGATGAAATTCAGGCTAAAAACAAAAAGGGGTTTAAGTATCAGAGGAGGAGGGTTTTGAAGTGGCCTTTCAGTGAGGCTTTTTAGAAAGACCTCAATAAACATCTTGAAAAAAAATATGCTATAATGTGGTTGTTGTGAGCCAGTAGACCAAGATGCTCGTAGTCCTGTGCCTCTGGGAAGCACAGTGGTCTCAGGGGATGTGAAAGAGCTTCTCCTTATTCATTGACAGCTTCTAGTAGCCAGTGATTAAGAGAGCATAGGGTTTTTTTCACCTTCATAAACTTCCTGTTGAGGGAGGTATATTGGCAAGTGAGATGGTTGTCACATTCACTGAGCTTCTGGGTGAGATTTCCTACAGCAGGCTTTTAAAGTCTAATTATCATTAACAGTTCTGCACATGTGATGTTTACGTGGGGATGGAGAGCAGGCATCTAAACCTGCTGAAAATTCTGCCAGGGGAATGACAAGCCAAGTCACTGGGCTGACAAATAAGAGAAAGTTAGAAATGGATGGAACTAGGCAGCTTTCCATTTTATGGCTTGAAGAGAGATTTCTGTCTGAAGTGAACTCCCCATTCAGACAGTTTCCTGACATGTGTTTTCATTTCTGTAGCTCTCTCCTGGTGTTTAACTGCACCAATATTTCTGTCATCCAGCACTGAGCTTCCAGGTCTAACAATAATGAGAAGACAGCTGAAATATGAAAGTGGTGCCCTCCTGGAAGCCGTTTAAAATCTGTCAGTCTGACATGAAAGAGACTACTAATAGTGCCATATTTAGATTTTTCCTAACCTGAACAAGTAAGGAATTTATGTGGGGTGTGCACCCTTTTTTTCCTCAGATATTCTAGCTTTGAAGAGCATTTTGGGTCACAGAATAGAGGAATGAATTAGTTGTTGTGTAGTCCCTCCATCACTGTTGGACTGGATGCAGTTCACCATGAGGCTAAAGGATACCAATATGAATATCCCTCTGCAGTTATGAAGATGCTAAGAAGAAGTCATACAGTACAGAAGTTTGTATGCTTGAATAATGTGAGTGGTGATTGCTAACACCTTAGAAAATCTAAACTCTGCTGGGGTAACTGCATTGACTGGTTTAGGTTTCCTTAAGTAACAAAATGGATTAACATTACTTCTCCATGTGTGTGTTGCAACTCAGTTGCCACATCACATCAGAATTAAGCAGATCACCTTTGCACATTTCTGCAGTAATGCTGAGCATGATCAAGTAGTAGAGGTATTGTTGTATCCAGGCTCAAGCAGGACATGCTTTGCAGGCTTTTTCATATCTTTTGTTTGACCAGAAACTACAGCAGCTTTCAGACACAGGGGTTTCTTAACACACTGGCCCAACTTCTGTAAAAATGATAGATTCCAGGGACTAAAGGGAAGGAAATGGTTGCAAAGCTATTGATCATAGTTCACTATTTTAAGAAAAGGATAGCATGAGAGAAGCAAAATAGAGATAATAGGCTTTGGTAAAGCAGATGTTGATAAACTCATGGAATTTGTAAGTAGATTCTCTTGGGAAGATAATTTAAGGATGAAGAAGTGCATAAAAGATAGCAATTACTGAAAGAAGCTGTATTTAAGACACAGCATCAAATTATTGTGCTATGAAGGAGAAAGGAATCAATGTAAGAAGAAGAAATAGCTGCTTTAAAGTCTTGAATATTAAAAAAGGATTTATTTACAAATTAGGAACAAGGACATCTGGCTAAAGCTGAGTAGAAAAAAAGTAGACCAAAAGTGTATGGTTGAGCCTGGAACGATAAAGTACATCAGGACTTACTACTATTGAGGGTGATAAAAATTAATGTGAAAAGATTGTATGAACACTACAAGAACAGAAATAGGCAAAGTAAAATTCAGCTCCATTCCTTAATAGGGGAGGATTGCAAATAATAGACCATGATGAGAAATATTCAATGACATCTTTGCTTCAGGCATGACATAAATTGTGAGCAAATGCCTAAAGCAATTAGGTTGTTTACAAGAGCACAGACACATGAGTCTGAGTAGGGAAAGAAGAGGTTAGAAAATATTTAATGTGTTACATATATTAAAGTTAGAATGGCCTGGTGGAATTTACCCCAGAATATCGAAGAAACTGAAGCAGTATCTGAACCATTAACACTCATTGGTAACAAAAGAGGAGAAGGTTCTCTAGGAACTAGAAGAAAACCCACAGAACCTTCAAAAGAGGAAAAGGAAGGTTCAGGGAGATAACAAGTCTATCTGTGTTATCCTGAAAGATACACAAGACTAAATTATTAAAGAATCAGTGTATAAGTACCTAGAGAATAATAAGCTAATAAAACTAGCTGGAGTAGATTTGTTGAGAATAAATCATGTCAAACTAGCCTTGTTTCCTTCTTTGACAGGATAATTGTTCTTGTGGATAAAGGAGAAGCAGTAGATATGTCTTGACTCTACTAAGGCTTTTGACATGGTCCCCAGCTAACATGCTCTTAAGGAAACAAAAGAAACATGTACCTACCCAGAGCCATGATACAGCGAGCACACACTCACATGGTTTTATGTTAAACTGGGAAGGCATTAAAAGCAGGGCTCTGCAGAAATAATATTTCTACCCAGGATTTTCATTAACAACTCGAATCATGAAACACACAAGTTTTCAAACAACATGAGGCTAGGAGGGATTACAAGCTCTTTGAGATATGGGATCAAAATTCAGAACCATATTGAGAAACAGCACAAAGGCCCAAAACCAACAAGGGAAAATTCAGTACTCAAATACAAACACTTATAATTGGGAAAGGGAAATAAAAAAAATAAATTATAAAATAGGGAATGAAGAGATGTGATTGCTCTAATGGAGCCATCTAATGGAGCCACGACAAATGAAATTGTCATAATATAATACTGTTACAAAACTAAGCAAATCTCATGCTGTGTGGTGCTGACAGAAGTGTTGTAGGTAACATATGCAAGGTAATTATCCTTCCCTGCTTGGCCCTGGGATGCCAACATTGGCACTGAACAGTTCTGGGCGCCACACTTTCTGAAGTGTTGCCAAACTGGGAGGAGTCCAGAGGAGGGAAATCAAAAAGGTAGGGGGTAAAGAAAACATGGCCAGAAAACAAGACCCAAAGACATGACTTTTGAGAAAAGATTGAAGGAAATGGCTTTGTTTGGTATAGGAAAGAGAAGACTAGAAATAAGATGTAATAATAATCCAGTATTCAAAGGCCTGTTAAACAGAAATGTAGTAATTTGTTCTCAAAGACCCTTGCAAATAGACTGTCATGAACTCAATGAATTTGCATTGGAGATACTTTGAGGTTTGGCATTAGGAAGTACCTGTGGTGCAGTGCCTAAATATGCTTCACAGAGGAGTACTGTTTATGGAAGGGTTTTAAGATCAAGCTAGACAAATTATGAGACATGGTTTAGGTATAATAGCCCTATCCTTCAGAGAGGAGAAAGGACTATGTGATCTCAGGAGGTCCTTACCAGACTTGCATTGCCATTATTCTGTTAAATTAAGACCAGGAACACAGCAGGGTTGACTGTTATTATCTTTGCAGATAATTTTCAGTTCCAAGCTTCAAATATACAAGGCTATTATAAGGCCTCTTTTGTTTTATATGGATGTTAGACAACCACAAGTAAGAAAGGAATGTGATTAAATATTTTTTTTAAAGTGACTTTAATTTGGGGCCAGTTAAGGAATAATATTATGTGGAGAACAAGATGTAATTAAGGAACTGTGGGAGGCCTGTAAAGAATTAAATCTGGTGTGTATAATGAAATCCCAGTAACTTCAGCAGGCCAGTCGAGCTGGCAGCCTGGTTGTCAGAAATCAGGCTAATTGCACATAGCTTGAAAGACCTTTCTTAGGATTATTGTGGAAGAGGAAATGGAGGATAAGCCAGAACACAACCTTAATGTGCAAGATGAAGCATACAAGAAACTGAAAGGCAAGAAGAAGTGAGGGCAGGCTGTAGGAATCCTGAAGAACTCAAGAACCAGAAGCAATAGCAGAGAAATATGTTTAAGCCCAAAATCTGCTCTGTGTTTATTAACCAGGGCAGAGACTGTAAAGGCTTCCAAAGTTATCATTTACTCATTTATATTCTCTAACCATGTGGTCTGTACAGTGGTTGCTGGAGAGCTATGACCCTAATCCTCTTGGGAAGCTGGGAATGTAAAACCTGACTTCATACTGTCACTTCAGTCCTGCTCCGTTTGTAAGAGCTCTCCCAAATAAAGGGTCTGTATGTAAAGATTGCGTCAGTACTGGTTTCCATCAGGTCTCTAACACAGCAGCAGCAAAGGGCATTGCTTGATAGCTACCGCAGACTGTGCATTCATGAGAAAAGCTCCGAGTTTTTGAATGCCAGTTGTGGAGCCCCAGATTTGAGATGTAATACATGAGTTACCTGCGAACCAGGAAATGTAGTGCTCTCCTTAGCTGCTGGATCCACGTACACCATTCAGTCGCTCTGAACACTGCTGACAGCCTTGAAGTGGGGAGGCTTTACTGACTGCTGCCACTGTCGAGGCAAAGCTTTGGCTGGTGTCACCAGCCATCAGCCCTCTGCCAGCCAACTTAGGGGTGCTTTATATGCAGTGCAGAGGACAAGTGTCTATGCAAACACAATGTCCCTCCTGGTTCCTCTTCCCCCAGGCACTGCAGCCTCACCCTAAACTGATCCCCAGAGATGAGCTGATGGAGCAGCAGAAAGGACAGACCTCTTCTCTCCCCGCTAGGGACATGGCAACCAGGAGCCTTATGGTTTGGTGCCAGACCTTCCTTCCCCCTTATGCTTCCCCAACGCAACATCCACGTGTGTTTGAACCCCTCTTCTGCAGCAGCACTCCTCCAAGGACAGGGGCCTTGGGATCTCTGCATCAAACCTGAGTCCTGGGGCTGAGCCTGGGATTCCATGCCTCCTTTCATGTGGGGAAGGCAGGTGGAGACCCCCAACACAAGAAGTGTGTCAGGGATCCAAATGGAGCTGCCCCATGGTCTGGGGAAAAAAGATTTCCCTTTCCCCACTGCATCCTGAATCTTGATGTCTGATAGCAAAAGACCCATTACAACAAGGTTTCCACTCTAGCAGAAACCCTGGCATCTGCTGCGGTATGCTGTTAAGAAAAGGCACAGAGTAGGAGGGAAGGAAAAAGCTGTTCCGAGGAAAGTGTGTTTCCTGAGAAAGCTTCAGAAGCAAAGGGAATTAAGTTTGAATGAGTTCTAGCTGTATTCCACATTAATCTCCTGGATATTAATCTGGAGTCATTATCCTCAGAGCACCAGTGACTGCAAATGCCCTTCTTACCCTTCTGAGCAGAGGTATGGGTGTACACACCCATTGACCTGCAGCTCGGAGGACCAGCAATGGATAGTGGGCAATAAGGATCAGGTGAGGGAGGTAACCATCCTTAGCAGATGGGATTTGTTAATTCTTTGTTCTTAACCAGATTCCTGCTGTTACTGAGAAAGGAAAAAAAAATCGTGATTTTTCTGCATCTGAGGCAAGCAGAACGCCTGAAATATTTGATGTATGTCTACTCTAGTTTACAGGGAATGAAGAATCTTGTGTGGTGTATGCTTGGGGATGAAATAGAGCTGGACCCTGAGGCACAGTGGCCTATAAGTCTTAAATGTGTCTGCTTGATTTTTGAAAAGAGGGAGAAACAGCCCTAAGGTCAGCATCTTTGCCTTCTAATGCCTGAGGCTTTGAAGTGTTATTCAAGGCAATAATTTATTTTATACCTTTAGGGAAGTGATCATCCATCCTCCCATACTTGGCACTGGTGAGGCTGCACCTCAAATACTGTGTTCAGTTTTGGGCCCTTCACTACAAGACAGACATTGAGCTGGAGCATGTCCAGAGAAGGGCAAGGAAGCTGGTGAAGGGTCTAGAGCAGAAGTCTTATGAGGAGCGGCTGAGGGAACTGGGGTTGTTTAGCCTGGAGAAAAGGAGGCTGAGGGGAGACCTTATCGCTCTCTACAACTACCTGGAAGGAGGTTGTAGCGAGATGGGTGTCCGTCTCTTCTCCCAAGTAACAAGTGACAGGACAGGAGGAAATGGCCTCAAGTTGTGCCAGGGGAGGTTTAGATTGGATATTAGGAAAAATTTATTCACTGAAAGGGTTGTCAAGCATTGGAACAGGCTGCCCAGGGAAGTGGTTGACTCAGCATCCCTGGAGGTATTTAAAAGACATGGCACTTAGGGGCATGGGTGGACTTGGCAGTGCTAGGTTAACTTGATGATCTTAAAGGTCTTTTCCAACCTAAGTGATTCTGATTCTACAATTCTACCTATGAGGAATTAAATAGCAAGGGTTTTTTGCTTAGAGGAAATAACAGCAAAACTTTATTCCTGTCAAGAAAGAAGACATGGTGTCTTAATTAGCTAAAAGGCAGAGCTGGTTAGCTCTTCTGCTAGTGATGCTTCAGAAGATCTCACTGACCATCAATAATAAAATAGGCAAAGGCCTAACATGTATAGGACATTTTATTTCTCTACAAAGGGAAGGATTTATGCACAGTGCTTACTTTAAACTTTGGGTATTCAGAAGAATACTGTATTACAAACAAGCCCTTCTCCATTAATGAATAAGATTAAAATTTAAGAAAAAGCCTTTTAATCTGTAACTTCAAGCACCTCCACAGATAAAAGTTAATATGCAATGATGCGATCTCTGTTTTCTGTATCAAGGATGCTTATTATTGCATTTCCAGATGATGAGGTAGCCTGTGCTACAGCTAGTTAAGCTCACATTTTTCTCAAAGATTGGTGGAGATGTAGTCAATATGCAGCAGTGCATTGTCTGGAGAAGATGATCTGCTTATCTTCCTCATATCAGGAGCTATTGAAATGAACAGATGTCTACTTTAAGAATGCAAACTGAAACAGTGTAAGAGTCCCTATTTATCTAACAATAAATTGAGCATCTTTTGTAACAAACAGGAGTGCTGCAGAGAAGGGAGGAAGGACTTGTAACAAGAGGACATTGATAATTTGCAAATCCTGCAAAACTCAACATGGTATTTAAGAACTGAGCATAATTTTTTTTTTCCTAGCTTAATCACCATCACCAGTGATTAAAACTTGCCTATAACTTGTAGAATCCTTTTGGCTGGGATTTAATTAAACAATTCTCTCAATGAAAAGGAAAGCAAGTTAGAATCTGGTTTGTGCTTTCCTAGCTGTATAGCATTTTTGGAGCTCAGCAGCTAAGATTCAAACAACAGTATTTTTATCTTGAAGATTCTGAATAGATGCCTGTGTAAGACCAGCTAAATAATACAGGAATACCTTTTATATATAAGTCTACTTTCCTGATTTCACTGACAGTAAAAGTATTGTGAGAAAGAATTGGGAAGACTCAAGAAATTTTAATGTATTTTGATGTAGTAAGATTTTTTTTTCATGACTTCTTTCTTTGCTTCTAGGTTTTACCAATCTGAGATTCAGATTTCTGTGGCTAAAATGGTGCATCAGTGTTCCTAAGTAATGCAAACCAAAGAGCATCACACAGCAATTTCTGCAGCTAGTAGAGAACTTACCTTTGAATTATAGCATATTTTAAAAAGACATCCTGGCTTGCTTTTCTCTCTGTTATAAATACTGTTCGATCGCCTCAGTCCTTATGTGTAGGTATTTCAGCTTTTATCAGTGCTTCAATACACCAACAGGAATATCTTTCATTGAAATGCATATGTATTACTCCTCTTCTAAATAAAAGATACATTAACTTTATGATAGTTAAGATGTGCATCTTACACATAGTATCTTGATGGTATTAATTAACTCCACACCTGATAGCAACCTGGTAACAATCTCAAGAAAGAGCTAAATGGGCACATAGGCATTCTTGTAATGCTACCATCTCATCCAGGGTCAAAGCTGAAGGGCATTGCTGTAACAAGAAAAGCAGCTTGTTTTGCTGTGGCCTGGCCTCTCTCTAGACATGTTGATAAAAAAATATCGTGGATGTGCTGTGCTTGTGACAATTCCAGAATTTACAGTATCAAGTAAAATATGGAAAATGGATATTTATTATCCAAAAGATCTGCCTCTAGTGGAAAAGATTGACATTACTTGTAATCCCTCCTTTATCAAAGATATCACATTACTTTTAGAGGAACCATTATTTCTTAAGAATACCAAACAGCTATTGGTGGTGACTAATCGGAGTTCACTGCTTGCTAAAGCTGGTTACAGTCTATACCATCCCCAGATTTTTCTTTGCGTTCAGTGGAAACTCATTCCTGTGCTATTTTGGTTCTACTAACAACATTAGTGATGTGGTATTTTCTGCCTGCTGCCTCCTGGTTTGTCAATGTTGTGGTTTTTTATTCTTGGTATCTGTGTTGAGTTTGCATTGCTTAAATGACCTCTCTTTGGTCTTTTTTCTCTCCCTGAAAAGAGAAATGCTTCCCTCTTTTCCAATAGATCAAGGCTTAGAAACCCACTGCCTCAGGTATTTTGAGTCTCTTGAGTTTAACCTTGTTTGTCAGGATTCTTGCCAAGCGCCTCAGGATGCAAAAGAATCACAGGCACATCATCTGGGAATAGATTTTGTGTTCAAGCCCAGACTGAACTGACTTACTGGTTATATAGGGTACTAGGGAATACACATATTCACTACATCTTTCTTCAAGACAGGAGTTCACTTAAGTACAGGAGGAGCAAAACTTAACAATTATGTTTTAACAGAATTGTCAGATGTGTTCTGCTTGCCAAATTTATTTATTTTTGTTTTACACCCAGTATTCAAGTGGATGTTTTCTGATGCCTAATGTTTTCTACCATCACCACACTGAATGGCAGTATCATGTTCAAACTAATAAAAGGTATCTGATCACAGCACATTTTGTAGTTCAGTTTTCTTTTGTTCTGAGCATTTTCTAACCTAAAGGTGAGTGGATCTGAGTTTGGTTGCAAATCTTGCCAAAGCTCAACTGTATTACTTGAACACAGTCCATAATAGCATTGGTCAGAAGCCGTGCAATTTCACAGGGATCCTTGGGAACACTTTGTCACAGTGTCATGGGCCCATTGAGCTATAAATAGCTCACCCTTATGTTCCCAATCCCGATCCACCTGCGCCACTTCAATTCTAGCAGCTTGGTCCACCTGCTCATTGTTTCGATATTCTTCGGTGGCACAACTCTTGGGTACGTGAGCACCTACGTGACGTACTTTTACAACCAGGTTCTCTACCTGAGCAGCAATATCTTGCCATAATTTAGCAGCCCAGATGCCAGTTGCTCTGCTTCCATTGCTGTAACCACCCCCACAGAGCATTTGCCACCATCCATGAGTCAGCATAGAGATAAAGTACTGGCTATTTTTCTCGTTCAGCAATCTCTAAAGCCAGCTGGATGGCTTTCACCTCTGCAAACTGACTCAATTCACCTTGTCCTTCAGCAGTTTCTGTCACTCGTCATGTAGGACTCCACACAGCAGCTTTCCACCTTCGATGTTTTCCCACAATACAACAGGATCCATCTGTAAACAGGGAATATTGCTTTTCATTTTCTGTTAATGTATTATACAGAGGGGCCTCTTCAGCTCATGTCACCTCCTCTGGTGACACTCTGAAGTTTCAGTCCTCTGGCCAGTCCATGATCACTTCCAGGATTCCCAGGCAGTTGGGGTTTCCCATTTGAGCCCGTTGCGTTATCAGTGTGACCCACTTACTCCACGTAGCACCAGTTGCATGATGTGCAGAGGGGACCCTCCCTTTGAACATCCAGCCGAGCACAGGCAATCGAGGTGCCAAAAGGAGGTGTGCTTCAGTATCAGTTAGTTCTGAAGCGGCTCGAATTCATTCATATGCTGCTAATATTTCTTTTTCAGTTGGAGTGTAATGGGCTTCAGATCCCCTATATCCCTGGCTCCAAAACCCTAGAGGTTGATCTCGAGTCTCTCCAGGCGCTTTCTGCCAGAGGCTCCAGGTAAGGCTGTTATCCCTGGCTGAGGTGTAAAGCACGTTTTTCACATCTTGTCCTGTCTGGACTGGCCCAAGTGCTACTGCACAAACTATCTTCCTTTTAATTTGTTCAAAGGCTTGCTGCTGCTCAGGGCCCCATTCAAAGTCGTCTTCTTCTGGGTCACTCAATAGAGAGGGTTTGCGGTCAGATTATAACCTGGAATATGCATTCTCCGAAAACCGATGACACCTAAGAAAGCTTGTGTTTCTTTTTTGTTAGTTGGTGGAGACAGGGCTGTTATTTTGTTAATCACATCCATTGGGATCTGACGATGCCCATCTTGCCATTTTATTCCTAAAAACTGGATTTTCTATGCCAGTTCTTTGACCTTACTTTGTTTTATAGCAAAACCAGCTTTCAAAAGAATCTGGATTATTCTTCGCCCCTTCTCAAACACTTCCTCCACTGTGTTGCCCCACACAATGGTGTCGTCGATACACTGCAGGTGTTTGGGAGCTTCAGCTTGTGCCAGTGCAGTCTGTATGAATCCATGGCAAATGGAAGGGCTGTGTTTCCACCCCTGGGGCAGTCGATTCCAGGTGTACTGGATACACCTCCATGTGAAAGCAAACTGTGGCCTGCACTCTGCTGCCAAAGGGATTGAGAAAATCCCTGCGTTGGCGATATCAATTGTTGCATACCATTTGGTGGCCTTTGACTCCAGTTCGTATGGGACTTCTAGCATGTCTGGTATGGCAGCACTCAGTGGCGGTGTGACTTTGTTCAGGTCTCGATAGTCCACTGTTAGACTCCACTCTCCATTAGATTTTTGCACTGGCCATATGGGACTGTTAAAGGATGAGTGAGTCTTACTGATCACTCCTTGACTCTCCAGTCGCCGGATCAATTTATGCATGGGAGCCAGGGAGTCTCGGTTGGTGCGATATTGTCGCTGGTGCACTGTCATGGTAGCAATTGGCACCTTCTGTTCTTTAAGGAACAGTAGGATGCTTTTGCCACTCATTCCCAGTTAGGCTTACCTCAGCCTCCAACACAGACAGTTCTTGGGATCCTCCCATCACTCCAGAAATATAGATGGATTCTCCACCTTTGTAATCTGATGGTATTAGAGTACACTGTGCACTGGTGTCCACTAGAGCTTTATACTCCCCTGGGGCTGATGTGCCAGGCCATCAAACCCACACAGTCCAGTAAACCTGGTTGTCCCTTTCCTCTGCCTGGCCGAAGACAGGGCCCCTCTATTCCTGATTGGAGTCTTCATTACTTGATTTTTGTAACTGCAAAAGAGAAGTCCCTTCATCAGGGTCAAAAGTACAATCAGCCCTTCTACTCTGTCCAACAGAAACTGGAGCAGTAATTTTTCTGGATGGATACTTTTTGGCTGTTGTTTTTCCTTGCAGTTCCTGTACCTGAGCTTCTAGTCTGCAGGTAGGTTCACCATCCCCACTTCCTTATGTCCTCCCCCTGGTTGCACAGGAAGAACCACAGGCTTGCACGTGGTGTGTGCCACCAGTACCCTTTCCCTCGAACAGAAAAAGGCTGACTCTTAATAGCTGAGGCCTTGGTTGGAGTGTGTGAGGAAGACCTACCCTTCTTGACTTGCTCAGACATTTTTTGAGTCAGCCTGTCCACAGCCGAGACACAGGCCCACATGAAGGAAGCGAGATTATCTTTGTATTCTCGGAGTTGTCTGGCCAGTTCATCTATAGTTGATGCCTCTGTGTCTGTCCAGCTCATTATCGCCAGGGTGTGGGTGTATGACATTGGTGCATTTCGTACAAACTTTTGCCACATGGACCACATTCACTGGATTTCATCCGGGTCTTTGGATGCCTGGTTGTCATCCAGGTTGTTATAGATCACCTCCAACATGGCTAATTCCCTGAGATACTGGATACCTCCCTCAATGTTGGTCCATTTGCTTCAGGAATTTGCAGGTTCTTCCTCGAAGGGATACCTGTCCTTCACACTTGACAGGAGTTGCCGCCAAAGACTGAGGACTCCTGCCTTTTTTCCAATCCCTTTGTCAATGGCCTTATCCTTAGCAAGGGATCCTAGCTGCTGGGCTTCCTTACCCTCTAATTCCTGACTACTGGCCCCGGTATCCCAGCATCGGAGTAACCAGCTGAGGATTAGCTCACCTGGTTGATGGCTAAAATCTTTTCGCGGATCTCACAGCTCACTTAGGGATAGGGATCAGGTGGTTTCTGTCTCATTTATGATTTCAGTCTCTTCCTCTTCCTGTTCTTGTGACTGCTCTGCTGCAGAACAGGCTGTCTCTTCTGATTCTTTCTCCTGCTCCCTCTTAGGAGAAGCTTCTTCATCCCTTACTAAACAAGCTGACTTTGGCTTCCATTGTTTCTTTTTAGTTATAGGGGCAACTAATATAGTCTCTGGTTTAGCCATAGTGTCTGTTGGTATGTTTTCCTTCTCTTTTCCCTGAGTGTGCTGCATAATATCGAGCAGTGTTTGGTAGATGCTGGCCAGGGCCCAGCATGGTGCAGTAAGTTGTGCCTCTTTGGAATAGCCACAGCATTTTTTTTCCCAAGCACTCTATCACTTCATCAGGATCTTGTAGTTGTTTGGGAGTGAAGTTCCAGACCATTGGAGGTGAGAAGTTCTCTAGATACCTGCCCATATTCTCCCACATGCTGTGCTACCCATGACCATACTCCCGCGGAGCCTAGGTCATATTCCTAAATTGCTTGTTAACCTTAGACAAAACCGAAGCAATATTCCTAAGAAATACCAATAGAAGTATTTTAACTACCCAAGGATGTTCAAGATACTCAGAAGTTATTGTAATGAGGGAGAAAACATCACAGAATAAGGTCGTGAAGGTGCCATTCTGTATTTCCTCCACAAAAAACCTCTCAGAGGAAGAAGTATAATTGTTAATTTTCTCTATGAGGTGGTACCCAAAGTACAGTAATGGGTCCAGTACAGAGCCCAAATACCAGATTGAGCTCAAGGTCAGTGTTTTAATAACAAATCTCCCAGGCAAAACCTCACTAATACTGCAGAGCACAGCAAACCGCAAAAGCCAACACCAATCTTTAACATATACAGAAAAAAAAAAAAAAAAGAGCATGGCGCAGATCAGATAAACTAATATCGAGAACAGATGAATCAATATCATTACCTGCAACTGTTAACAGACATAAATCCCTTCTAATAAGTTCTGGTCAATCTGTTATTATCTTAAACCCCTTGAGTCCCATCTGGGGTGCCAAAAAGGACTGCCGTGGTTTAACTCCAGCCAGCAACTAAGCACCACACAGCCACTCGCTCACTCCTCACCTCCAGCAGGATGGAGAAGAAGAGAATTGGAAGAGTAAAAGTGAGAAAACTTGTGGGTTGAGATAAGAAGAGTTTAATAACTGAAATTTTTTAATAATAATAATAATAATAATAATAATAATAATAATAATAATATTGATGATGATGATGATTATGATGATGATGATGAAAGGAAAATAACAAAGAGAGAAATAAAACCCAAGGAAGACAAGTGGTGGAAATGAAAACAATTGCTCACCACCAACCGACCAATGCCCAGCCAGTCCCCAAGTAGTGGCCCCCTGGCCAACCTTCCCCCTAGTTTTGTTGCTGACCATGACGTCAGATGGTATGGAATATCCTTTTGGTCAGTTGGGGTCACCTGTCCCGGCTGTGTCCCCTCCCAACTTTTTGTGCACCCCCAGCCTACTCACTGGCGGGGCAGTACGAGGAGCAGAGAGATCCTTGACTCTCTGTAAGCACTGCTCAGCAATAACTGAAACACCCCTGTATTATCAACACTGTTTCCAGCACAAATCCAAAACATAGCCCCATACTAGCTACTATGAAGAAAATTAACTCTATCCCAGCCCAAACCAGCACACATAGGGAAGGAAAATGCCCTTTTTGGTGGCATTACTACCATTTGAGCTTGTGGTGGTAATCTTACCAAGATACCACGTGCTAGACAGACATCTTAACATAGACTAACACCTTGGTTTTTGCAACACGCAAATATACCCATCTAGTAATTCTCATTTTTCCTAAATTTCATGTGCTCATATCCCTGCACTGCCATTTGCTGTAGCGTTTGAGCTTTTCAGCCATGTTCATTTCCTTAGCCATGAATACTACCAAGACCTTACTTTAAAAAAGGTGAAGGTTGGTGTTGGGCTACTGTGGAAGAACTAGAACATAGAGGGAGTTGTTGGGAGTATCTGGAGCCAAGGACAGCTAGGAGAGCCATTAATTTTGTATTTGGTGCTTGGCAGAGCTGAGGATGTGAGATCCTGGGATAGGAAGTCTTCCACATAGAAGAACCAAGGTTTAGGGGAGCTATAGGTCTGCAGATTGGGAGAGCATCAGGAAATGGTTTTTGGAGGCTTACAAATACATGAGATAGGACATTGATGGCTTTGCAACAAAATCATTTCGTGCCAGCACTGATAAACTTATTAGATCACAAAGCACTGAGGCTACTCCCAGTGTAGCTGCTGCTTATAGGTGCAATTAGAAAAGCTGAGGAAATGCTCCTTTCATACTTCTTCCCTTTTTTGCATTCATGCAAAGGCCAAGTGCAATCTGGCAATATAGAAATCTGGTATATAAGCCACCTTGAATTCCTCACAGTGTTTTCCCAACTGAAAGCATTCAATGGTTGTCAGAAGTTGCACGTTGACCCACATTGGTACTTCCTATGTTAGACATCTATGAAATACTGGACTTGTATCATCTCAACCTTTAAGTATTTGCGCATGAACAGAATTAGGGCTCTAATTTTGTCAAACAACCAAACTTGAATAAAAATAGTTTTCTGATAGTCCAGTTCATCTCACTATACACTGGAGTCAGCCCATCAGAAAGCACTCTAAGGTGTCCAGTCTCTAATGAGCAGTGATGTCTCACTTGGTCTGAGGGAGACGTCTGTGCTCAGAGAGGCCCCTTAGCAGCAATGTGTGATGGAAGACCTATTTTAGATTTTGCACAGCTGTGTTCACGGGGGACATCTCCAAATCAGCACCTATCTTGATTAAATGCTGGGAGGACCTCTCTGCCTTGCAAGGGATGGAGGTTTCCCAACAGCCCTCCATGTTCTGACAGCATCTGGCCAGACTTCACAGCCCAGTAAATGTTACATCCAGCCTGGTGCAGTGAACAGTTTCTGACGTGCATAGCCTACTACCATAGCAGAAGAATCTGCTCACTCAGAATCCGTTTCTCTTGTGATATCTAAAAGCACAGTTGCTGAGGAAAGCCTAGTTCAGTGGCTAACTGCTTTGCTTTGCAGGGCTGTTAAAAGCATGAGATTGTTTTTACCCACAAGTTGCCTTCCATCCTTCCCTTCACCTCTGACACAACATTCCTGTTCCAAACTGCTGAGCTATTTTTGCTGGAATAAAATAAATTTTTTTTTAATTCCAGCAAAAAATAAGCATTTTTTTGGCAGACACTGAAAAAAAAAAATACAGCCAGAAAAGAGAAAAACTGTGGCCTGCTGACTGTGGGGAATTCTTGCATAATTTGATCTAAAGCAGCCGCTGTGACTCCCATTCCAATTACTGGTCCTTTCTGACAAATCAAGAATAACCAATGTAGAATTAAACCATTTGGGAAGCAGAATAAATCACAGTCATCAGGCTGCAGAGCGCTTCATTAAGTTAAGCTATCAGCTTTCCATGGAAAAAAAATAAAGAAAAAAGAATCTTTCAAACAAAGCAGCCCTGAGGGGAGAAGACAGCATCAGCGTAACGAATTCAGTGGCTGACAGGATAGAGACAGCTACAGGCTTTGGTTATGAGATCTTCCTCCTCAGCAGGGTGCACACTCCGTGTAGCTGTGTCAGATCTGGCCTCCCTAGGAGCATATGGTGCTAGTCAGGGCTACATGTTAATATGAAAAAGCACAGCACTGAGGTTGAAGAGCGGGAAAGGGATGTGAAGCCGAAGAGCTGGCGGGTGGTTTGAGAAGGTGAAGGGAAGGTGGGAAGAGGGTACAGGGTCCCTTAAGGTGGAGATGATGACTGTGGCCTAAACAGCAAGTAGTCTGAGGATGTGAAGGAGAAAAAAAGAAAAAAAAAAAAAAAAAGAAACCCCCCAACCCTTTCCTGGCTTTGGCCAGAAAAAGTTCCTTGGTCTTGGCCAGGAGTTCTTTGGTCATGTAATACAAATGAGTGGCGAGAGCGGACTGAGAGAAAAATGAAAAGCCTGGGGGACATTCCCAGAGGCACTTCTTGCTCAAGAAACATGATAATGGATGCAGAAGGTGGTTTTTTAGGATTATACTGAGCTGTTTGAGATGTGATGAGGCAGATGAGGTGTCAAGTGGAACAAGAGGACCAGACATGTTGCTGGCATGAGTGGTACAGATTTAGCAGCCCAATCCTGGCGAGGTGGGATGGGAAGGAGAGGTGTGTTCCTCTCACCAGAAGTGTTTCCTTGCACTGCTTCGGATGTTTCTGAGCCAAAAGCTGTTGCAAGATGGGATAAAGGAAAGAGTGGATTGATGCCTCCATTCCCACCCTAGATGTGAGTATAATGGGTATATTTTCTTGATCGTGTATTGATCTTAATGCTCACAGAAAGTTCTATTCTGGTAGCTGCAGAGGCTGAAATCTTTCATGTTCGGGTACAATCAGACATTGCAAGCTTCTGTGGTACGAAGGTCTCCTAAGCCTACTTCCTAGATGAACGGGCAGGTCTGTCTTCATGATGATTAGATCCAGCATTTTGGTGATGTCACCATTTTATTCCAACAATTAAACTGAATCCATCTACCTACTTCACGTATGTCAAACAGTCATCAGAAGACAGCTTTCAGCAAACCCTAATTCAAAGCAGCCATGTACCACTAATTTAGAAATTAATCCTAGTCCCCTACCAATTCCGTGGATTTTCCAGATCTCTCTATGATTATTTCTCTTTCTTTCTTTCTTTCTTTCCATCTCTGATTTTGAATATAAACAGATGGAGGGTTTAGAAAAAATAAAAAGGAAATGCTGTGTGGTTTCTAGCTATTGGTAAATACCCGGATCAAGTATCCTCAATAGATTAAAGAAGTAAGCTCTTAAGAAGCTTATCTAGCCTCATCTTCTACTATTGAACCTTTATTTTTTCAGAATTAGCACTGATTTGATTTTTTCCTGAAATTGTTTGCTTCCTGAGTGGGCTGTGTTTGTGACGTGTAGCTGTGTACAATGGGTGCTTCAGTGCGTGCTGCTGATAAATGGGTAGCAGCTCTGAGGACAGCGAGTGTTCACCTGCCACTTCAAGGGCTGGAAGAGGAGGGGGCAAAACACGGAAGGAGAGGCTTTAAGAAAAAAAATCCCCCAAATGATAATGTAGATAATGTCAGATTCTGAAAGCTGATGAGACAGTAGGAAGCACACAGTGCTTGTGTCAGCATATGTCTGATAACAAAACGCTTAATTGCTTAGAGGAAAGAGTGAAGGTGGGGCTCTGAACTTTACTGTATTTTGCTCCTTGTCGCACAGTGGGGAAGCTACATAATCTTTGGTATAATACCAAACTTTCTGAAACAATAGCTCCGCAATTTTGAAACAGTGGATTAAAACTTACATGGACTCATTCAAGGTCTGAAAGTTTTAAAAAGAGTACATCAGGGACAGGAATTTTAAGTCAAATATCCCCAGATACCCAACCAACCAGTGTACATTAGCACTGCTAATTTCCAGGCCAAGCCTGTAAGTCAGGCAAAACAATCCTACTGTGGAAAACAACTGTCACAGGAAAATGCGCTAGTAGTCTAGGACCTTCAGTAGTCCCACAGAGCTTTGCAGAAGGAAGGGATGGTGTGGGTTTGTAAGAGGTAAGGAGGTGCCCTTCAGCTGTTCAACATGAACTCAAGCTCTCTTTGAACTTCCTGGTGATAAAAGTTTCCCTGAAAGATGAGGAAACCCTTTATATGATTCAAACAAATGATAGTTATGTGCCTCAAAGAAGTAAAAGATGTGAAGGTTGCCTTGTGTGAAGCCGAGACAAAAGCTTCAGTGAAAACTTCAGAAAGTGAATATAATTAACTTTGAGGTCCTTTTGTGCAAGCCTGCATAACAGCTTTCATCTGTATCAACAGATGTACCCTTCTTCTCGCAGGAAAGTCAAAGAGAAAAATCCCATGTATAGTAGTCCATTTGGTGTTTTAGTGTGTATCTTGCAACCATTTTCACACCACAAAACTGAAAAGGTCATACCCCATTTGGACAACTCTGCTTTGCTTCCAACACTGTTAGCAAACCACGCTCAAAGAAAAGTTTCTGATGTTTCCAGTTACTCACCTACAACTTTATGGATCTAGTTTTCCAACTTGCAGAGTTTCCCTTGACTGACTGAAACTGCTGAAACTGGTAAAAATTGCAACTGGACTAGTAAATAGCAAATCCTGCTGCTCTTGTTTAATTGCCAGTGATGCCTGCTTATGATAATTTTGTCACTCTGCCATGGTGGTCACCACAGAAGCCCACAAACTGAAGACATGCCGCGAGTCTATCATGGCAGAGCCTTTAAAAATTTGCATTTGAAATGAACTAAGTAATATAGTCTTCAGCGAAGTTGTGTGACACTAAAGCAGTCACAACTGCATCAGACAACAAAATCTATGAGAAAGTTGTAAATCATCTAGAGTAGTTCAGAGCAGGATGAAATGCCTCCTATGAACACATTACTCAGTATTTGTTTTCAGGTGGGTTCTCAGACCTTACTGTAGCCAATGATGGGAAACGAAACTTTATGGCCACTTTCCTAAAACAGCCTAAGTTTTATAAGGGGGTAAGGAAAAGTTTCCGTAAATGAATCAGGACCACATTTTGAAAGCAGTGGGAGTCAGATGGCAATCCATCTGCTAGGAGACTGTCTAAATGCCCAAGTGTATGTGTAATTTGAAGAATTGGGTCCTAAGTGATCTGGTTATTCAAAATCCCATTGTAGAAGAGACCTAGCCACTTAGAAGTCTATTTCTCTGAGCTTTCATAAAGGGATTCACATCATGCAATGCAGTATTTTTGATGTCCATAAATCTGAGAGGAAATATATACAGAATTGTGTAATTTAAAAATACATCTTTTACTACAGTTTTATCTTTTGGATTACAATCATCAGCTAGTGAGTTGAACTCAGCTTTTATAATATGCACAAATCAGTGGCATGGCAGCAAACTCTGTTGTGGTGAGGCTTCTTGGGGCACACTCTAGCTTGGGCCTCCAAGTGAGCCACAAAATTGCCTCCCCAGGATGTAACGACACCCATAAAAAAAGAAGTGAGAGTAGTAACCACAGCAGGGCTGAAGGACCCTCCTGCTCGTAAAGGGCTGAAGGACCCTCCTGCCTGTCTATGCTAACAGGAGTAATGGTCCAAACTGCCAATTTGTACTCATTATGGCTTTGCTCATGTGAATGTTACATGCTTATATTACACCAGGAACAGCTTCACTGAGCTTCTGTGGGACTACTTGACAAAGTTAATCATGTATGCAAGTCTTTGCAGACCCACCTAGAGAAATTCACTCCAGCAGAGAGGGCCAATGTGCCATTAGTCATGTTTTAAAGACTTGAGGGACATAAATGATGCATAAATTTTTACACAGGTTGTATACACAGATATACATTTCAATAGCATTGTTAGTGCTATTTGAAGTATTTATAGAAGTGCTTTGCATTCAGTGGAGAGTTAAAAAAAAAAAGGAATCTGTGCTTCAACCAACATCTTAAAGAGAAATTTAGAAACTTTACTACCGTTTCCCCTGAGGCCCTTCCCACGATAGCTGCAATACTGAGACATGGAAGGTTAATTAGCAAATGTTTGTAAAGGACTTTGAAGATGAAAAGCTTGCTTTCTTTTTTTTCTTTTTTCTTTTTTTTTTAAATGCTAAACATGCTGATGACTATGAAGGTGGGATTTCTGACAGCTTCTTTGTTTTGCATGCTGCACTGAAGTGGTTTGCTAGTTTGCTGCCAGACTTTCAGTGGCGAGTTTACCTGCTCCGCTTTGTCAGTGTACCTGCTGCCGCCTTTTGTTACGCTGCCGCCTCTCCCATGGACCAGCAGTGCCGAGGGTGCAGGTGCAGGTGCAGCAGTGCTGGTGCAGGAGGAGGCTGGGCTCAAGCGCCAGGTTGCACACCACCACTGTGGGCCACATGGAAGAACCTCCCTGTTTGTAACATTAAAGTCCATCAGAGTTTCTCCTTGACTTCAACAAGCAACAGAAACGTAACCTTGAAACCCAGGAAATGAAGCGTATTGAACAAGATCTGTGAAACTAACTCTTCTCATCTACAAAGGCAACCCACACTGACATTCTGCTTAGCATAATATGTCCTACCCCGGCAAGATAGAAAAGATGTGACAGCAGCTTTGCCACTAGCAAGTTTGACAAAACCTTCTTCCCATGAAATCCCATACAAAATGACAATATTTAGAGTAAAGAGCCAAGTGCTAAACAGTCTCCACTAGTGCATCTTATTCATTTAAACACAAGAGCTCAGCAGCAACAACAGGCTTTGAGTCTAATTCTCAGAGCTGTCTGCTGTTTTAATAAAGAAACTTCCCATTGTCTTCATTAGACTCATTAGGTTGTTCTTTATCTACTATACGCTTCCACAGCAACTGAAGCATGGAACAAGGCAAACAGTGTTCTTCATCACACAAGTTAATATATTTTCATTTTCAATAAAATTAGCTGATGTTATCTGCCAGCAATCTTGAGGTACCTAATTTATTAAGCTTTCATTAAGATAGACCACTGTAGTACTGGAAAATTTTATACCTAATAGAAGTAGGTTTCTGAAACAGGTTATATTGGTACAAATATGTTTTGGAGCATTTACACATTTGAATGTGTTTATAGCTGAGACATGCGGATACCTTGAGAAGATGCAAATAGCAACTGTTGGACGTCATCTTAGCCACTGCAAAGTTACTTGACTGCTTGTTGCTTTGTTTGCCTGCTTTGTTTTTCCACATGGTGAGATGCACCGTCCCTATAAAAAGCATCCAGAGCACTATGACAGAAAGCCATCATTAGAGCAAACCAGCAGTTTGCTGAGAGAGTTTGTATTGAGACATAATAATGCACAGAGTGAGAATTTTCTAAAGGCACAAGCTCCCTGCAAAATGAAAAAAACAATGCATTTCCACAGCAAAGAGCAAATTCACAGCCAAGAAGCCTCTTTAGCTCAACCTGTGTTAAAATATTTATTGTAGAGTAATTTGATGTTGGAGGGAAGGCATTTATACCACATAAATAATTCTCCCTCTTTTTCTGGAAATTATATTATAAATTATCACTACAAGTTTATCGAGCACTAATTTCTCACCACCTATGGATAAGCAGTCGCTCTTTATATATTTATGTTTTCAATATAAAGGGGGACATATTTCAAGGCAAAAATCATAGTCAACATAATAGAGGACAAGCCATAAATTCATAAAAACTGATATAAAGCACTGCTGGCTCAGTGGATGTAAATCAGCAGGGCTCCAATCGGACCCCATTGCTTTATACTCACTGGAGAGCTGAAGCAGCCCCAGCACCAGGGAATAACTCTTCTGCTTGGTGAATGGGTGTGAACTGCCAAAAGTGTTTCAAGGGTGGCTGGAGCCAGTCTTGCCCTCTAGTTTCCATCACTATTATTAAAATTCTGGCTGGGTGTCATCAGACCAAATGTCTATATTGCAAAATATCTTCTCCCAGTGGGTAAAAGTAGGTGCTCAAGGAAAGTGTGTGAGAAAGAGGGCATGTTTACCTCTTGGGGTAATTCAGTTTGAATGAACCTATTTATTCATTTTGCAATAGTCTCTGGGTAATTTTTTGGTATTTCTTTGTGTGAGAAAGCAAAAATTATGGTCATTAAATTAGTTTGAAATAGATGTTAATAGAATAGCAGTCTTTCACCCAAGAAAGTTTTCTGAGCAAACATTTTGAATGATAACCTCAATACTCAGTAACCCAGCATTCAGGATGAAATACCACCTATGAGCCCATTAAACACTCTTTGAGGTAATACCTTCTCTAGGTAAACAGCTGACAGGCTTGCGAAACAGGAAATTGCATCCTGAAGAGGATATATATGTGCCTGTGCCCTGTTCCACCTGCTAAGCAAACCTCTTTGCATGGAAAGGTTACCCCAGAAGACCACATATCCAGCATCTCTTTGTAGAAGTCATGCTTGGTACAGGGATCTTCCTTTCCATGCAAAATCTAACAGGTCAATTTCAAAGGGACCTAAGTGAGCTGGGTAGTCTGAATGTGCCACTTCCACCTTCCTGCCACCGGCTTCCCCCTGCAACCAGCCTGGTGGAAATCCTCCAAGCTGGCCCACCTACCAGCATTTGAATGGCTCATGTCTGGCTAAGTAATGATTTCAAGCTTCCCAGTGAGCATTGTTCCCCTGGGAGAAGCGGCCTATTGGTCTGAACCAGCTTCTATTGAAGGGACGCATTAGAAAAGCCAATGCAATTAGCACTCTGACAAGGATGCTTACAAAGATGAATTTGGGATCAGTGCTACCTCTAATTACTATTGCCTAATCACATTTTGTTTAATCATGTATAGATCACTGTTTTTCCCAGGAACTTCCTGGTGCCTGTCTGTCTTTTTGTGTTGGGTTCAAGTGCCCCTTGGAGGTAGCCTCACCATCAAGTAACTTTGAAGGTGTACCTTGCCGCTACCTACCCCTCAGTGGGGTAACACCCTGATGGCATACAAAGACTTCCTTGGCAGGGATATCAACATGGTTCTGCTTTGATATGAAACTGGGGAGAAAGCAGCCTGACTTTCAGGAGGAAGGCAGCTGTGTGTGCTCTTGTAATGTTATATATTACTTAGGGAGAGGTGCCTCAGAGGCCTGCCTGTTGCCCTCTGCAAATACAAAAGAAAGCTAAGCTCCCAAAGATCTCAGCTTTTGGCACACAGGCATTTGTTACTTTTGCCCATCTACACAACTGATGTCTGATGGAAGTTAAGTTTGTTGGCTTACATCCTGGTTTTGGCTGGGATAGAGTTAATTTTCTTCCTAGTAGCTAGTATAGTGCTATGTTTTGGATTTAGGATGAGAATAATGTTGATTGATAGCACACTGATGTTTTAGTTGTTGCTAAGTAGTGCTTATACTAGTCAAGGACTTTTCATCTTCCCATGCTCTGCCAGAGGCACAAGAAGCTGGGAGGGGGCACAGCCAGGACAGCTGACCCAAACTGGCCAAAGGGCTGTTCCATACGATATGACGCCATGCTCAGTATAGAAACTGGGGGGGGAGTTGGCTGGGGGCAACGATCGCTGCTTGGGGACGGGCTGGGCATCAGTCAGCGGGTGGTGAGCAATTGCATTGTGCATCACTGGTTTTGTACATTCTTTTATCATTATTATTATTATTATTTCCTCTTCCTCTGCTGTCCTATTAAACTGTCTTTATCTCAACCCATGGGTTTTACTTTTTTTTCCCATTTCTCCTCCCCATCCCACCAGGGAGGAGTGGGGGAGGGTGAGTGAGTGGCTGTGTGGTGCTTTGTTGCTGACTGGGTTTAAACCACGACAGCTTAGCACCCAAAACCTGAGAACAATTCAGAGCCTCACCTGTTTACAAGTCTATTCCAACATCATTGTTCACAGCAAAATATAGAGTGGGCAGATTTTTTTAGGCAAATCTCCATTGGATTCTGAACCAATAAAACAAGTACTAGAAATAATCTTGCATTAGTAAGCCCCAGGGACCAATATACTAATTTTTAAAAGTATATGGAGGCATTATTTGCATTAGGCAAGATCGTGGCTTTTCTAAAACTGCCATTCACTGAAAATAACCTTTTTATTTCTGCAGTGGGATAAATCTATGCTGGAGCCTCCTCATATGAAACAGAAAGTCTGGACAAAGACTACTCCCCACCAGCAGTTTAATGATCACAAACCAAAAATGAACCTAAATCACTTTGTCCTGACACAGCCTATTTGCATTATTTTAAGACTCTTCACAGCATCATCTGCACAATATTGCTTTTCTTGCAAGACATGAAGAAACCAAATAACTGAGCATTAGGGAAACAGAGTGCTTCACAGTAACATGCACAAGACCTTCTGAGGGCAGGAGGATATCACACTTGTTACAATCTTGTCACTTGTACACTTGTCACCAAGGGGTACAGTCATGTCCTTCAGATGCATGTTGCCATGTCAAGCATCAGCTCTATCGTGCATGGAATTGCATTGCAAGTCTACTGAAACTAAACTGCCAAAGAGAAGGATTAATTTTCCATTGGATCAGTCCAGCGACCCTTTCCAGCAGCAGCCCGTACTTAGGTTGGATTAAATGTACCATGAACCTGTACTCCAAATGGACTGGAAAATAAAGCGCCTATGCAAACTCGTTTTTTCTGCTCTGTTTGCTGGGAGACCTATTTTAAAGCTATGTATGTTGTGGACAGAATTTCTTTCTCTTCCAAGAGAGGGCACTATTAGCTTTTCTTCTGCTGCTCTCAGAAGCAAGGGTAACTGTAGTAGTCTTGTTGGCTGGGCCCTAAGTGCCAAGCCCGAGGTACAGGCACCAGAGACTACGCAGACTTTGCAAGCTTGCGTTCCTTTTGGAAATCTCAAATAGCTGCATGTGCTTTCTACGGTTGTCCCATTGCAGGTCTGGCCACAGGGGAGACCACTGTGCCTGCAGGACCTCACCACTGTGCTGTGCCAGAGCTGCGTCCTAGTTACATTTATGCCTAGTCCAGCTTGGTTTGACCTAGCTTGGCTTGGTCTCCACAGGCAGTGGTAGAGGTCAGGCGTTGCTGTATTTCTTATCCACAAGCATTAAACTCACACGCAGGTCCTCTGCTTTTGATGATTTAACAGGCTCCAAGAGCTAGATGGAAACCTATACAACCAGCTGTGACCCTTATTAGCTATACTTTGGCTTGTTAAATGAGTGCCAGTAGAAATACTACTAAATAAAAGCTGTCTGTGAGACAAGAATAACCATCTCTTGTATCATCATTGCTCCTATCTGAGACTGACAGTGTCCAGTGAAGTCTAGTGCAATCCATAAATCTGTGCCCTCCAAAAAAAGAAAAGGGGAAAAAAAGTTCAACCCAGCCCATATGATACTGGATAAAGATGACAAACACTTACTGTGCTATTTCTGAGCTAGTTCAGTTTCACAGGGCTGTAACTCACTGAAGGCAGCAGTCTCTGGGGTTGTTAATTACATGCATTGAATAACATTCCTTTACTCTCTTTAGAAAGAAAACAGGTTTTAAAGTAAAAGGCTTTCTGCAACAAGAGCTCTGGTGTTGAACTTCACACAGATGGTGCTTATTAGAGAGATTTCAATTCCCAACAAACAATTTAAAGCACCACCTGATCTGTAATTCCAGCTCCTCTCAACTAAACAGCCACAATAATCCACATTGTGGGACTGGGGGCTTACTCCCCCATATATACTTACAGGTGGGCTCCAAGCAGGCCACCTCATCCTGTGGGCAGGGATGTAGGGAGCAAGACCAGCCACCCTGCTGAGCACCCTGAGCAGGACATGTCCCTTGGTGCCTGCTGGGCCAGTGGCACCCCTCCTGGGGGTCTGCCATGGGTCTGACTCAGGTGTGTGCTGACATAGGAGCTGAGCCTGTCTCTGCCAGCAAATATAATGCAACTTCAAGGAGGCCAAGTCACCTTCTCTGCAGTTCCCAGCACCTGCCTTTGGTAATTGCAAGGTCCCTCTTTCTTGCTAGACTCACGCCTGGTACAAATACCCCTTGTCAAATGCTGCTGCAGAAGCATTGCCCCAGTCAGCAGCCTTAGGACAGGGACAAACAAGGCCATCTGTGACCAGTTACTGCTGAAACGTGACTGCCCCAAAGAGCAATAGTGAAGTGCTGTAGCAGGCATGTAGGTCTGTCCCAGGTGCCGTGGTAGGTGGTCTGACTATGGCTGTGGGCCTCCTCAGAGCATGTTGGCTCTTTTATTGGCTGCCTTGGAAATGTCTTACACAATCTGATGTAATTATCGTGCGTTCAGATTAGTTCCCTAGAGGCTGGCTTTATTGCTTTCCTGGGTCGAGCTCAGGAGCGCTGAAGGGTGAGGCTCGCTTAGCACTGCTACCAATAATGATGGAGCATGTGGAAGAGACTTGTATTCCTCTCCTATCTTTAAATAGCAATTTTCTTTATCTTATCTTAACCTACCATATCCTGTGCAGGCAGACAGGGGGGTTAAACTGCAGCTGTGTTTCTTTGGCTGTCTTCTCCTCTTGAACACTTTGTCCCTTTTTATGTTTATTTGAAGTTGGCTGCACTGAGCTCAGTGGAATTTCTGAATGCTTGTCCTTCCCAAATACCCGTGCTTTTCTATACCTACACCATTCTTCATTTTAAGTTCCTCTCTTTCGGTGCTTTGACAGTGGGATCTAGCCCCATCAGTGTCCCCACGTCTCTGGGGTAAGTACAGAGGCATTGCTCTGCCTCTGTTATCCTATCTGTGAAATACGGAGAACAGCAGTTTCCTGTCTGATAAAAGACTTTTGAATCTATAAGTTGTCTTCTTATCTTCACAGAGGAGGTGTATGGACCTCAGTTCAGTTTCACTCGATGTGTTCAGTTTCCTTGATTCTGAAAAGGATAAAACTGAACTCAAAGGTGTTCAGTTTCCTTCTTGATATTAATACTAATTATTATTCTTCATAATATCATTACTAACTTATATAGCATCTTCCCAAGGTAGCTGATCACTAAAGGGAGGGGCAGGGGGAATCACGTGCCAAAAGAGCGAAGATTTATTTAATTACTTTTATTAAAATAAAAATATCATGCATTAATACGCATTAGACATTTCTGAGAACAGTAATATGAAGATTAAGACTACATCATTTCTGCATAAAATAGGTTGAGCTGGTAAAACATGCAGCCTACGTATTGTAAAGGACTGAATGGAAAGATGAAAATGAGAAAGGTGCTGTAGTGGCTTTTTTTTTCTGTGTACAAAGTTAATCTATAAAGACAAAAATGATTTAATTTACTAATCGTGATATCAGGGACTTATCCAGGCTGAATGTGTACTGACAGTTCCAGCTCCTCTCTTCTTTACTGTCTTGTCAACCCAGTGTATTTTGCTCTGTTATGCTGAGGACCCTTTAATCTTTGTCTGCTACATGTTCCACCAGTTGGATAATTAAACACCAATACTCGGGATGCCGGGGCTTCATTTGACTGGCTTTGCTAACAGAATTTCTCTTTCTGCCTCGTGTAATACAACAATTTAAGTCACCAGTGTGACTCTGGTCGAGACTTTATTTTGCCTCTCCTTACGAGGGAGTCCTGCATTGCTGTTGCACAGCTCATAGCTATGCAATTCGGAAATGGCCAGCAGTATGGCTTCATATGCCACATGTCACATGGATGAGCTTTCGAGGGATTGCTTTGACTCTGCTTCTGCTATTATCATAAAAGTGAAGTGAGAACCTGCCATGCAATTTGAAAGAACAGCTTTTATTAGCGCCCTGATAAGCAGCACCTGGGCTTTCATATTGCACTTCCAACGGTCACAAGTGTTAGCTGTATTATTGCTCACATTATGAAATTCCAGCACTGTGCACGCAGAGAGACAGAGAGCCTTGGAGAGAGGAAAGGGTCCACTAAGCTCTGGATAAATCCCCAAGGTGACAACTTTTACCAGAAAAAAAATCTAAGTCCATCAATAAAGAACCCTTAATGTGAGTTCTTCTCTGGCTACAAACCCTACAAGCTAGCCACTGTTTTTTCTTCCCCCCAAATACAACAGTATATTACAATAAAAGTTCTCAAAAAATTAAAAACAATTAAAAAGAATAATATACACCTTATTTTTGTTGCTCAATATACAAACAATCTTTGATCAACAGTATAAACCATTAAACCATATAAAAGTCAAGAGTTTCTTATTGTACAAATAGTGCTTTCATAGTTGAGTAACTTTACAATGCTGTGAGGGTACCGTCTGTATCTATGGATATATTGCTTGACAGTTTATTAAAACCAAGACATTATACCTTATACTCGGTTGATTACATCAATACAAAGCAGCCTAAAATGGGCAATGGATCCATAGGATCTCTGATTATTGCGAGGGATTTTCAAAAATCACTCAACATTAGCTTTGTTTTATACTCTCAGTGTAATCAAGTTAAACATCCCATTAATTTAAAGGGGAACAATATTAGGAACGTAGGATTAAAAAAGCAACCTAGGTATGTGAGCCCAGCCTCCTACCATTGTAGACAACTACTTTACTTATTCCCTTTCATAAAATATGAGGATAACATTGATGGTGGTTGCAAATGCATACTCTCCAGCTAGATTGCGAGAGGTAAGGAGAAGGGTCTGGATAAATTCCAGCGTGACTGGAAACGATGCACTGTATCGGCTACATAGGAACAACACCTTCAACCAGTCCAGTTGTTAGTGGCCGGGTTTGATTTCTGGTTTTCACCTTATTAGTCAGAGAAATCCATTACTTCAAGGCAAGAGGTACAGAGAGACCACAAGGCCTGCGCTGTCATGCAGCCAGGCAGCCCCTTCTGCACCACATAAGAGGACGAGAGCAAAGTTGGTGGCACTAGCCCTGAATCTTGGCCAAAGGCATTTTGCCTGCTGATTTCAGTGGTGCAACAAGTGGCATGTCTTTTGCCAGCTAGGTCTCCAGTTACCAATTTTTCCTCAGGAAACCCTTTTTTTGGATGCTACTGAGGGTTTGCTTGACCACTAACTGTGGCACAGCCTATTATCACCGCACCCTTCTCTCCCTGTATAAGAAGGAGGGATTGCATGCAGTACCTCTGACCGACCTGCAATTCTCAGTTCATGCGGTCACGGTAATACAGGTGATCTGCCAAAACACACAATGTCGAATGGGACGCATGGCAGAAAGTAAAGCCTATCATGGAAGCACCGTGATTTCAACTCCCCCGCATAATTAAAGTAATACATAACCAAAAGTGTTATCGTTTTAAAGTCTCACTGCCTGCCTACACACTTCCTCACATGAAAAGCAGTTATCTCATCACGTCTCATCTTCACATCATTGTATTTTTTCCTGATACTGTGCCAAAACATCATGTATTTGTTTCTTTTTTTCTTGACTGGGTCCCTGTTTAGCTATTGCATTGAGTAGAAAATGAATCGAAATGGAGTAGGGGTTGTAGGTCTGGCCCTGAAGTGATAGCTGGTCCTGATATTTGGTTTGGTTTTCTACGGACAGGCCTCACCCTCCTGTCAAGCCCTCTTGGCTCAGTGGAGGTCTGGCTCAGCCCAATGAAGACTGGAGATCTGTAGCTTTTCCCTGTAATAAGAGGCTGTGGAAGTGGTGATCGATACCCTATTCTTTTAAAGCAAGAAAACAAGATGTTACATCTTTGGTCCTAATGCAGCCCATTTGACAAGCTATTTGAAGGTGTCATGGTTTTTTTTGTATAAACTTTTTTATTATTATTTTTAAAAAGCTCCTTGAAAGTTGTATGTCAGAACAAAGAGATAACACTTACAAAAAGAAAGCTAGAAAATGGGATCCCAATATAAAACTTTGAACCAGTGGTGATAAAACATTACAAAGCATTCTTGCTAAGTGTTATACACAGAGTTTGACATTTCATGAGTATACGGTTTCCATCGGGAAGGAGGACACAGGTACATTTTCATACTTTGCCCCGATTCAGATGTTTTCTCACAGAGAAACATGGGAGGAAACAAAGGCCAGAGTACTGTAACTGTTCATTTGGAGAAGCAGCAGTCGTACTAACAGAAGATATTGAACTCTGAATCTGAAAATGAGTGCTTGTCTGGAAATACAAAGTTTTTCCTTGGCACCCTGGAGCACCCCCAGACAGACCGAGGACAGCCCAGCCACCTTGTGATGGGACCTCTTTAAGCTGTTTGGGGTCCTGTGACATTGTTGTAGCCCTAACTGTGTCTCCCAGGGAAGAAAAGAGATTCACCCCATAGTACGAATGCCACGTACATTGTTTTTTGCACAAGCAATCTCTGCAAAAGGGCTTCGCTTCAAGTCAGTAGCAGGGACAGGAGCCATGTGTCTATTCCCACCTGTACCTGCAGGAACAGTCAATGCCTTTAGTGATATCCCTGGGCAAACTGGGCAGCTGTCTCTGGTATTGATTGGCTGGCTGCACCCCTTCCCTGGCATTACTCTCCCTACACAAGCCCCTTCCTTTCAAATAAACCACAGGATCATATTGTCTAATGCCAGGGCTTCACGTGGCCATCTGACAGTGATGCTGGTGGGACAGGGCATCACCTTGAGGTGTTCCAGAAACCACCATCTATTTCCAGCTGCTCTCTCTAGAAAATTCACTGTTGCCTGCCAGCTGGAAACAAAAGCAAGCCCTAGGCTTCTCAGATGAATTTACCCAAGAAGACCAATTGCAACATGAAGGAAATTTCCCAAGCCAACTCCCTTTGCAGCAGAAGAAAACAACCCAAGGCCCAAATGAAGTCAAGTGCACTGACACTGTACAGAGATCACTGGAAAACATCAAAGTAAGATGAAGACTCTTGACTTAAGTTTTCATATACTTAGCAGTTATTAAAAGTCTTTAAATTATTATTGCAAAAGCAGCTCCATATTAACTGTTGCTTTAGGATTAAGACAACGCTAAGCACTAACTTCTGAGTGGTTTTATTTTGCCTTCCATGAGAAATACAGTAAAAAGGGAAATTTTTATTTACTCGATTGGTAAGACTATTAGCTTTTAAAAGTGGCTGTGGCCTGCTACATTTCCCTATTCAGTTGCATTTTAAAAATCAGCGTTTTCTACCCACACCTCCTGAGAGACAACGGCAGAACTTTCAAGTTATTTTTGGATGCTGATTTATGTAAGCTCTCAAGACACAATGTATTTATTTTTCCTAATATTTGTAAAAACACAACTTTTATGTCCCATTCAGTAGCCTAAACTCCATGCAACACTGCATCAGCAAGGTCCCATGAAATGCTGCCTAACTGTGTTCGCCTTTATGAGCACCTATGATCTGCACAGGTCTCCTTGCTGTTACATGGTCAGTGAGCTGCAGTGGGAAAACCAGACCATTTCAGCTGCTTATTGATTTTTTTTTAATCTCAGTGGAAATCATTTGGTACATTGCTAATGTCTGTTACCCTTCGAGCATCACCCCGTGTAGCACCCGTGCCTCCAGTGACTGCCACACAGCTGTGCGGTCCCATCCGCTCCCACTGCCACTGTATCTGCCCCTGCAGGTGCTGCCCACAGACTACAGCACACTGCCCAGTTTTTATTTTTTGCTGGCTTTTGAATCATTACTGAGCTGCCGATTTACAAATCATGGCTTACAGGATGCCTATTTACCAGAACTACTTTACAATATAGCTGATCCCCCCAGTCTGGAATCTGCACATTTGCATTGAGAGTTTGTGGTCCTACATCCTCTTTCCTACTTTTCTCATCAAAAACAATACATTCAAAAAGTGATGCTCTTTCAAACTTACATTGCTTAATTTTTAGATGAATCTCCCTGTTTCTAGCAATGAGTCGTTACTGAATCCCTCCTAAATTGTTATGGGCAAGCATATTAACCTCTATTAAATAATGTTCATGCTACATAATGCTGGTGATACATATTGCTACTTCTTAGTCACTTTCTTGTTTTAGCTAACAGATTAAAACAAAACATCAATAAATTCTTTTGTGCAATAGTGTCGGAAAGATTCTGCAGGAGAACGTGCACTATGTGATTTTCTAGTGTTCTGCCCGGACACATAACAGATTTAGCAAATTGAAAATTATCTGTGATTTCTGTTAAGATCGTTTTTTGGTTTTATGTACATTCCTCCTGGGGCAGTGGGTGGAGAAAAGCAGCACTGCCTGTGCGTACATGTTGCATGCTTGTGAGAGCAACACAACAAATCTGCTCTCAGGAATGCAAGGAGAAATCTGCCACTAATTGGACGTGGGAACTGAATTTTGGTTAGCGTTTTAAACACAAGCCAGTAATAATCCAAGTCAAACATTGCATCCTCCATACTGCTGTGCCTGGGACTTGGTCATGGTGACACAGATGTACCAAACAGGACAATCTTTGGCTTTTGACTCAATATACTGCTCTACCCTAGACTGCAGTGTGGCTGATGAACTACTGCACGCACACAGGCTGCTAATGCATTTTACACTGTGTTACTTATAAAATGGGTCATTTCACATGACCATTCTTCTCCTCCGTTCCTCAATAAATCTGTAAAAACAATGTTCTGAGGATTTGCTGCTTGATCCTGGACTCCAGATGCAATACTTAAAACTGAAACACATACTGATATACTCAAAATCAGTGGCAGCATAAATTTGACTACTTCTTACTGCTTAATATAGACTACATATCCTCTGCAGCTCAGCTGCTTATGCTACCCTCAAGCAAGTTGCCAATGTTCAACTAGTTAAGGGCCTTTGTACCAAAACCACCAAATATGCATTTGCTTTCTGATCTAGTGGTTTGATTAAAATAGCACTGCCAAGCTGCTGGTGGGATGCGTCTAAATTATTGACTAAATTCACACTTTAGCCATTTTATTCCTCCTACATCCATAAGAAATGTTAATGATGGAAGAATCTGAAGTTCTGTATCATGGGCCCCTGGAAAGAGTAGCTGCTTTTGCTGCTGTGATTGATTTATACCACGAAGCTAAAATCTTAGCCTTGCCTAGCCTGCCTATTTCACACTGATAATGGAAGATGATGCTGGGTATTTTAAAGAAGCACTAAGCAGCCCTGTGTTTCAGAAGAGGGAGATAGTATTTTCCATCACTCAGGATTATTCTTCTTTTCCTTAATTCATTCTCACTGCCCCTCCTGCATTGCCAGGATATGTAACCCCAAAGGGAGAGGCATCCAGCCCCAGCCTCTGCCCCAGCGTGGTACAGCAATTGGCAGTATGCTGCCTCGAAGTGAGTAAAGCATAACACTGATATACCCTTTTTCTTTGCCAAATGTATAAGGGAAAATAATTCCTGCTCTGAGACTCTTTAAGAAGGGAAATAAAACTGCTTGGCTAGAGCTACCTGTGTTTCTTGCCCTAGTCAAGTTTAATTTAGTATAGTTCTTCCAGTCTGTCTTGTGAATGCTCCAATTTGCCACCATTTGCATTTCCTTGACATTTAATTAAAGTCTGTTAAACATTATTTGACACTTCATTTTTCAGTTACAGCAACATCTTTAACAGTTTTGTGGAAGAAGAAAGGCATTTTGACAACTCGACAGCTGCATAAGGGATCAGAAAAAAAAATGTCTTGCATTTGACCATCAGAAAGCAGACTAGCAACCATGTACAGATGACTTTAAGGTCAGTTCCTCCTGTCAGTTTTTAGCAGTAGTGGTCAGCAGGTGATGCGTCGTGCCATTTTGCTCCTTGTGCCAGTTTTCTCTGGAGTGATCCATTCCATACTGCCCCGGGCAGAATCTCCCATATGTCCCCCAGATGCACTTCTCCTCTTAGTGCCAAGAAGCAGTATATGGAGCCAATTTGTAAAAATCCGGTGGTTTGGAATAACTGTTTCTATTCCAGGAGTTTTGGAAAACTATTTAGTAACATTATTTTTTTTTTCCTGCTGGTGATCTGAGCACCACATAGCAAACCAGCAGTACAAGCATCTGATCTTGTAAAAGATCCAAAAATTCTGTTAGAAACATTTATAAAAATACAGACTGTAGAAATTTGACTGTACAATGTGTACAGCTCTCAAGTTCATCCCAGAGTGGCTTCTTACCATGCTACCATTTGAAAGTGAAAGGAATGCATCTTTATTTCTTCTGTCCAGGAAGATCCCGCTCCATCCCAACATGCATCCGAGTGCAGGTTATGGGCCTCAGTTATTACGTGGAAATGGGCAAGAAAAGACCCAAACTACCATCAGATAGGCTTCATAGTTTCAGCCTCCATGCTGAAAAGGAAAGGTGTGCTTATTGATGCATTGCAGTCGCTGTTCGCTATGAGCAAGAGTCTGTTCTTGCAGCAGCCAGGTGGTTCACTGAGAGTCTGGCTTGCCTCGCTGCAAGAAGAAATTCTCTATGGTCATGCTGAGGCTTCAATGTATTCACTTTTTGGTGCTGCTACCCTCAAGTACTCTGGGTTCTCTGCTGCGGGAACTTTCAAGAGACCATTAGGTTTGGTTTCCTTCGGTAAGAAGTCCTGCTGGTAGTCAGGATTGTCCAGATTTATTTGGTGGTTGCCTGCCTGGATCCAGTAAGGAGAGCTCTCGAAGACTGTCTTGGCGAGTGGAGACTGGTTGGTGTTGAGATACTCAGGGTTGTCCACAGCTGTGCCGTGTGAATTCTGGTAGCTGGAGTCCGTGGGGACCTTTGAGTTTGCTGTGAGCGAGAAGTTGTTGTAGATTGGATTCTGAACCACTGAGGCAGATGATTTCTTGGGCACCAACTGGTTTACATACTCTGGAATAAAAAGAAAATAAAAATGAGAAGGAATGAAAATGAAGACCTATAGCTAATGCAGCCATTTGCATCACTCGAGGTGTTGTTTCAGCCCAGCTGCCACTTGCTCTTCACGCACAGCATCTCACTGAACTTCCTGGAGTGGAAGAGAGCCAAAGGCAGGGACTGCTGTGCCGTGGCACTAAATGCGCTGACCTGAAGTTCACCTTCAGGAATTCGGTTTGCAGAGCAGCAGAAAAATGGCTTGGACCACAAGACAGCGAGATAACTACTGCTGATTTTAGTGACGTGGGGGTGGCTATGTCCCAGATACTGTTCTGAAATTGCAGTCAGGGAGCTTTGCTGCCAAAAGCTGTTTCCCTAGAAAAATGTTTAGAGATGAGGAAAGTGCCTAGAAAATACAGGACTGGCAGAAACAGAGACTCGACATCTCACTTAAAGGCCATCCCTTGCAGGGTTTTTCACCCTTTTTAGCTGCGGTGTATTCTTGGAAGGGTTGGTTGGGGTTTTTTTAAGGACACAAAGCATCACGGCTGCATAACCCAGCACCTGCTCCCTTGGTGCTCGCTGGCTCACTCTCCGACTGCCTACGCTGTTAAGTCCACGTGAAACCATGAGCTGCCTTCTGTGTAACAACATCTGAAAGCAGTGAAACTGCCAGAAAGATGTTTATATTGCTGAAATGGTTTAAGGGGTGAAACCCGGTTTTTAAAGGATATTTTCCAAAGTGCAGGGGTGGTAGAAAGCTTTTAACATATAACCATGCATGCAGACTCCCCGGCCAGATGCCACACGTGGCAAACATGAGGAACCTGGCTGGTGAAGGAAACGAAATGAGAAACGGCCAGAAGCAACCAGAAAAAGTCTAGGAAAAGGATATGTGCACACATTTTCCCTCCCATTTACTGACCAAAACAGGTAGGAAGCATTTGGATTGCTTCCTTTCTACAGAAAAGGAAGGACAACGATTATATTCATAACCAAATGGCTTGTGAATTAGTGGCTGTGGGATGGAAACATGGGAGAGGTACTCACCCGGGGCTGGCAGGAAGCCGTCATCTATGCTGTCCTCCAAGAAACCACCCGTTGGGTCTGAGCTATACCTCTGGACAAAGCTGTCTTCCCTCACAGGGTGCCCCTGCTAGGTTTGAAGTAGAGAAAATCAATATTAAAGGGACTGTTTTGTAGAGGTTGATCCACATAGGAGAAGTCACTCCTTTTTTAACAGTCATCCCACTTACCCCGTTTCTGTCAATGCAGGTTGTAGCAGAATTGTTGCTAGTAGCACTCTTTTAAAAAGAGAGAGAAAGAAAATACAGACATTATGAGAGGCAGTTCACTCTTAAAATTGCTTGTCATGTTTCCACAGAGGAAAAGTTTCATACCAATGAACTCAAGAGAGGAGTGCGGGATGTTGAGGGGCTGTTGAAGAAGCCCTGGTGTGGCACGAGATACTCATCCGCATCCACTATATCTTCCATGTCCTCCTCCTCCATCAAGGTGCGATAAAACTTGGAGTCTGTAGGGCTGGGCAGGTGCATCCTGTCATCTCCCTGCGAGACAAGTCGGTGTGAGAGAGGACTTGCAGACTCACTTCAAGCCCTCATTATCCCCTTCTCTGAGAGACAAAGTAATTTACTGAGAGGTCCAAGATGTAAAATCTTGATCTGTATGTTTAACCAAATTTACCTAGAATTTAGGAGAATTTTGGCCTGCAATCTCTGTCTATGCTGCTGTAAAATATCTGCATTTTGAAGAGGATCAAACTCTGTTCTCCTGTCAGGACTGCAGTATGGACTGTTACTGGTCCTAGACTGCGACCAGTACTAAGAAATAGTGACTGGTCTTGAAATTCTGTTTGTGGTTCTAGCTGAATGTGTTAAGACTTGGAAAACAATGGTAAATCTGACCTTAAATTATCCCTATTATATATTTTCATATGCATTACTGATCATTTTGGGCCTCATATTAAATGCCCATCAGATATCTTTCTACCATTGGCTTTAGTACCTGTATAACGAGATAGCGTGAGGGGTCACGGGCCATTTTTGAGAACTCTGCTATCAGTTCGCGAAACTTGGGACGGCTGTCTGCATCGATCATCCAGCCTGCAAGGGACGACAGAGAAAGCAATGCACAAATAAATTTGTTTTGGTGATCAAACACAGAGCTTAAAATAAAATGGAACAATGAAAAGAACAGCACCATACATGCTGCTAAGGATTTACCTGTAAGGGAACACCATAAAAAGTTAATTCACCAGCCACTGCTGTGAATTTCAGCATTTAAAATGTGCATCTTGGCAGTTTTGGGAAAAATGAAGGAGGTAATAAAACCCCATGTTGGAAAAGCTCCAGGCTGAGCCTGTCTCCTCTCCTGCTGGCCTATCTCCGCTTGGGCAGGCAGGTCCCACCTGAGTGATAACAATGCATCAGTCCTGAGGACACCAAATGGGTGGCCAGCCTGGATCGGTCCAAATTAGGCTACTCTGAAAAAGCTCTTGAAGAAGGCAAAGCAAACTAACTTCAGCAGGCACCTGCAGATGTACGGTGATTTGACCGTCTAGTCCTCACTGCACTGCTTCGTGAAATCCTGGGAAGCCTAAAGCAGAAGCTACCCTCTACCAGATGTCTTCTAAAATTCAAAACATCCTCACTGGGGACATTTTGAAAGATTAACCATACCTAAGCTGTATTTAATTAGTAAACGGACTTTAACAAAAACAAGTCCTACAGCTTAGTGTGGATCAATGCTAGAACAGATTTCAAATACAGATACTGGCGGTTTAACATGTGAGATCACTTAGGAAACCCACACTTTCTGTTATCAACTAACAGATAAGCTGATGTAGAGACTCTTGTGTTTAAAATTAAAAATAATAAAGGTCAAGCTTAGTGTGTCTGGAAGAACTCAAAAGAAACAGCCTATCCATAGTAATGGAGAAATTAAGTGATAATATGCCATCTGAAATCTGCATTAGACAAAGTCTCATCATTGCCAGTGACTTTTTACCATGCTAGAAATATGATCCCCTGCTAATTCAAGAAGAAATCCTTTTTGCTTTTAGACAGAGTGGAGCATTTGGGAGTTTGCTGCTGTTGCAGAAGTAGCATCTACTATTTCGGAATTTATCTTTGAGTTGCATATGTTTAAATACTGCTTCTTAAATAAACAAAAATAAAAACCCTTGTGCAGTAACTTTGAACATTTCCGTTTATACTCTCTGCTTATAAAAGAGATGACTGGGAATCCTGAATTCCTTTAGACAAAATGGCACGGCTTCAACAGGGTCTGTGCTGTAGCCTGCAAACACAGGGTGATCAGAGCAGTGAAAGAAGTGCAATCGAGTCCTGTGGCAGAAGGAAGGCTCAGACCCCAGATCCTCATGCTCTTGCGTTTAAATTCAGTGTAATGGTATGAAAGTAGATGGGGATACTCCACTGGTGGTGTTTTAAAAGCAACAGGTACCTGATTAGGTGCCTGGAAAAAGGCCTGCTTTCTACATCTGGACTGACCCAAAGGAAGAGCAATGGATGGAGCTGCTGAGCTTTGCAAAGGCTCAGTGCCTGAGGACATGCTCTAGTGCAGAGCTTTCGAAGACCTGGGACATGACTGCTGCAACCAGAGATGTTGGCAGGGCTGAGGTGTCAGTAGGGTTCAGCATCACCGAGGAGGGGTTTCCAGGATATTGCTTTTGGGTCTGGGCACCTCCCAGCCTAGGTGCACACATCTGGATCCGGTTCCTGCTCGCTCTGGTGAGCACAGGATCGGGTTGTCCCTGTGCGGTGCCTGTCTTGACAAAGCGACACTGGGGCACTGCAGAACTCCCCAAAAGTGTGGCACTACAGGGTGTTCATGGTAGTGTGGCTCTTATTTCAGGAACAAGTACATTTTGCTCCAGTGAGAAGATCTTAAATGCCACCTAGTGGGCTTCTTATCAGCATCCTCACAGACACTACTGGTAGTGAGCAGGGATGCAGCAGTTATGGTCTAGAGATGCACAGGAAGCTGGGTAATAATCTGACATTTTAGCAGCTGATACAGATGGAAAAGGGGTTTGGGGTTCAGAAGCCCTTTCATCCTAACAATGGCACATCCTAACAATGTGTTAGGGCACATCCTAACAATGACCAAAAAGTGCTTCAGAAGCTCCCAGCTCCTGTGCTACTTTACAGCAAGCTGTGTGCCAAAAAGGAGCCATCAAAAAATGAGGAAGAAACCGGATGAGGAACTCTGGATCCTCATGTGCATCTGCCATTATGGTGGTGCATTACTAGCATATGCCTGTGCTTACGGCACTCCTTTAGTAAAAGGAGCAGGTAATCCATGTGTGTGATTGCAGGGGGAGGCATATTACTGAACTAAGGCAAAGCCTGGGGGAAAAGGCAGTGTTAATTTTATTTTCTAGACATATAAAACCAGGATATCAGGTAAAGTGGGTGGTGTTATGCTGATTTATACTGCCTGACAATATCAGTTTAAAATAATTGACAATATCAGCCAGTGGTGTGAATGGTGAAAAAACATTACTTGGCTGAATTAGCGACTAATGAAACCATATCCCCTACCCCTAGCTAAAGCTCAAGGTGTGGGAACACACTCTGGTGTCACCACTCTTTTCACATAACCCTATTTCTGTGCTATCACCAAGAACACAGCATATACAAATGTGACATAACGAAGGCAATTGTGCTACTTATTCGACTTAGGTGCGCACCCACAACCCCAAATGTGAACTCACATTTGACCATGATCATGTACACATCGATGGTACAGATGGGGGGCTGGGGCAAACGCTCGCCCTTCTCCAAGACAGAGGAGATTTCACTGGCGGGGATCCCGTCGTACGGCTTGGACCCAAATGTCATCAGCTCCCAAACTGTCACACCTGCAGGGTGGGAAAAGAAGACTGTGAGAGAGGCTTTGCCAGGAGCCAGGGTGCTTGGCCTGGGTGCAGAGAGGCAGTGAGTGGAGAGGGCTTTCCCAGAGGCACTGCATTGCCAGAGCCCCCCCAGGAAAAGCATTTTCTGCCATGATTTTGAAGAGAGACAAATTAATAAAACAGGTTTAAATAATCCCGATTTCCTTTTTGTTTTTTTTGGGGTATTTTGGTTTTTTTTTAATCTCAGCTAGTATCTCAGTGTTGAACATCCCACAAACCTCCCAGCCCCACAGAAAGGAAATGCAGGTTACCACCTCCTGACTCCAACCCAGCAAGTGGTTTTAAAAATGGAAGTTGTATTTTTGTTTCAAAACAATATCTTTGGAGACGAGCAAGAGCAGTTTTTGAAAGATGTGTAAACCAGCTGCCTCAGTGTCGTTTGCTGACATACCATGTACTCTTGTGATGTAGCTGTTGTGATTGTCCGGTAGCTTAGGATACAAAACAAGATTTTGGATGCCAAGATACATAAATGGATTAAGAGTACTTTTTCTAAAAGGACACAGGATCTGACCATCTGCATTAAATATTTTCCAGGAATATAAGAGCCTATGGAGTGGAAATTTTGCAATAAGTTGCTTTGAAAAGTTTCCTTTCTGCTCCTCTTTCTTTCAAGCTGGCTTATGAACTATACCAAATATAAAATGAATTCTCTAAGGAGGTTATCACTTTGCTTCCTTTTTAGTGTTGTCCTCTCAATACCAGGACAGCACAAACATTTTAGGCCACTGCAGAATTACACTGATTGACAGTGACCGACAGCGTGGCCGATAGTTTTAAGTCCTCCCTCTAGTTATGTGGCTTTATTGTCAGCCCAGTTACATTTCACGTGAAGCTGCTGAAGAAAAGCATCAGCAGAAGTTCAGCAAATGGAGCGCAGTCTCCTACCTGCAGCCCCTTTCAGGGGAGGGCTCATCATATGAAAGCATATTCTGCAAAATGTCTTATATCTCACTAGCATGCAATTTCATGGGAATTTTACTTTATTGAATAGCTGATTTGGGCCCATTGTTTATGTTTAATCTCTCAGTCTTCTCTTAATAGGAAGAAAAAAGGTCTGTGTAGAGTCAGTAGCAAATCCTGCAATTTTCCAACCCATTTGCAATAATTATAACTGGTTTTAGACTCACCGTAACTCCAGACATCACTTTGATGAGTGTAAATCCGGTGTAAAATTGACTCCAAGGCCATCCATTTAATAGGAACCTAGGAAAATTCACAAATGAGCCTTAAGAGGCTGACCCAAAATTTGTCAGTGATATTTACCACCAGGTGGTGTTTAAACCAATAGTTTGGTTGCAGAAGGGAAAAAACCAACCAATAAACAACACAACTATCCGAGTGGTAGAGCAGGCAACTTTTGAGTCCCTTATTATTATTTTCATTTATTATGCTGAACCCGGGAACTTGTGAAATATTAGGCATGTTAGAAATATCTCTTACAGATTAGTTTTACAATATTTCTAACAATCAAATTACTATTTTTTTAACCTTCTCCTATCATAACAGGACACAAATGCAATCTCAGGCCGTATGACAAAGACTGATCTGTGCTCATATGGTTTCCATTTCTGGTCTCCGCAATATTTGCAAGCAGCTTCTCTTTAATTTCTCAGCAGGACACATTCCCTCCATCAGCACGTAGTACAACATGAAGGCATGTTGAATGAAGTCTGACAGGTCTTTCTCCTGGTATAAATATACAGCATTCCCTTTCTCTTCATAAATTGCACAGTGTTATTGGTGTTGGCTACACTGATGAATTCAGCCATGCCTTTTTTTTTTTTTTAATGTTTTTTTAATAATCTTGCTTTTTCCCAGACATTCTGGGTGGGAATTTCAAAAGCATTCGCTGCTCTGCTACCTCCGCTCCCACTGCAGTCCCACTGGCCTGACGCTGCTTCGGCTGATTTCAGAGGACTCCCACAGGCTTCAAAGGCAGCACGCTGAGATGGCAGCTGAGTGCTTTGAAAAACCCACTCTCTTTTTTTCCCCCTTTGTTTAAGGCTCATGCGCAAGCACAAACACCGACGAACGTGCAGTGGTTCATTTCTCTGATGCGCTTTACCTTGCCTCCCTCGGCGTGATACTCCTTCTCATCAGCGCCGAGCAGCTTTGCCAGCCCAAAGTCTGTGATTTTCACGTGTTGAGGAGTCTTAACGAGGACGTTCCTGGCAGCAAGGTCACGGTGTACCAGGCGACGCTCCTCCAAATAGTTCATTCCCTGCAATACAACAGAGCATGGGTAGGCATCACGCGCTTTGGGCTTGGACGTGCAAACAAGTTACCAAATGTCAGTTGCTCTATGGTAACTGTATGCACACCCCCATGAACACGCGGTAACCTGTCCCCTCTTCAGAAAAAGGTTTGCTGTTTCGATTTACATGATGCTTATTGCAGGGTGAGGACGTGTGCATGCACAGTTACAAGGAGAAGTAACTGTTACCCTCCAGGAACCTTTTTGTGGGTCCATGTGCCAGTGGAGTCATCGAGAAAAAAGGGACAGTAGCAGGTATACCAGGGGATGCGGTTCCTTTCGGATTTAGTTCAAGAAATATAAAATTGGGGTAGGACTTGCAAATAAGGGGGCAAACCCTTCTTTCAGTTGCATTTATGCAACCCCAGCGACTTCAGGAGAGCACAATGCAGAATTTAACTATCACCTTCCATACACACACAGGCCAACCCTACAGAGAGTATGTAGACACTAATGGCCTGGGAGAAGAGTCCAAGCAAAAATAAATTAATTGTTCAAAGTTGCCAATTCTGCATCTCGTTATAGTGTACTCTGCCTTCTCCCTGCTAACAATGAGGCATCCCACCGCAAAGGTGAGAAAAGGAAATAAAATTAAAAAATTCATTTTATAGCTGAGCTCAGAGTTGCATCTATTTTCAAGTCCTCTTTGAAAAGGCAAGTTCTTCCAGTTTCACTGCCTCCCATGATTAGACTGGGTTTGCCATAGCATACGTGCTTTTTTGGTACAACTGCCTCTTGTTGTATACGACTAATTGTGCCGGTTTGACTTTTAAGGTATGAACCTAACAGCTGCATTTCTGACCACGGAGATTATTCCCCTTTCCCTCAACTCCCATTTCTTGGTGTATGGAATCAAAAAGTTAATGATTTCTAAGTTTCCTGCAAGATCCTTTCTGAAAACCACAATTATTCCCAGTTGGTAGGTTTCTGCTGGAGGTAGCTTATGCGCTTGTATTTTTATGAAAAGAGAATTAATAAAAAAGTACTTCCAACCTACAAAGTTAACACCAAAATGATCATGTTGATGTGATGACAGAGCACTGAAGGGAATAATTCCCTTCCAGCCTCCACCCCCTTCCTAAGCCCACTGCTAACCTGGACCACCATCGAATCCTCCACCCAAGTCCCTCACCAGAACTTCACCCATGCGCTGCTAATGTTGCCAAAACAAACCACCCAAACAAACTGGCGCAATGCCACTACGAGCGTGCATTTAATTACACAAATAGACCTTTAGCCAGCAGAGCTCTTGAAACAGAAAATCTTGAGCTGCTGACAGAAAGCAGACTATCTTAAAAAAAAATAATAATAATATAATCTAGCCCCAGTAGGACAAAAAATTTCCTGCTAAACACGTCTTGCTGCAGGGACTTATTAAGACTCAAAGCTGCTGAAAGGCAGAATATCAGTTTCACACTAACCTGTTTAAGATGCTGATAGCTAAAAGACTTGTGCACGTGCATAACTGTACACCGAAGACATTAACTGCTCATCCAGAAAGTTCAGCAGATCTATAATTGTGTGCAGGCCTGGGATTTAAGCCATTTTTCATCATTAAGTGTGAGACCAATGTGTTCAAAGAGTTACTTCACAGTGTTTCTGCATGTGGAGTGTCTATGCTCTGTCATAATGTCTTGTCTTTCAGACAGGACTCCATACCTCAGAGAAAGATAATGTTTATAGATGCAAAGAAAACTTAATTCAAAGCTGTGAAAACAGAAACAAAAATAAGCTTCCCAGGAAACTTGCCTCCTGATGGTTAGTTACCAGACATAAATATATTTGTTTCAATTTTTTTCCCCCTCCAAAAGTACATTTTTAAAGAGTCCGAGAATGTCCAAAAATCTGGCATGACTTTATCAGAGTAGTAACACTGGACACATTGGTGGGAAAAAGCCTTACACATGATTTATGAGCACTTTGAGGAGAACTTCTGTGCGGAGCAGCACAAAGGAGTACGTTGAAAGTCAGGCATTGCTGGAGAGGGTAGAGCTTGCTACAGGCAAATGTTGAACCGACATGAAAAAAGTCAAACAGAAGCTAACAATTGTGAATGGCAACCTTTTGGGCAAGTGATGCCCCAAAGATCATTTTGGGGACTGATTTTGCCACCTTAAAAATTAACAAGGAGTAGGAGGAGGAGGGAAATGTGGCCTCCAGCTCATCCTCCAAAGGGAATGAAACCAGGATAGAGCAGTAATTGATTTTAAACAAGAGAGCAAAAGAATCAGAAAAAGGCAGTTTACATCCCGGGTGGACGCATAAATTAAAATTCACTTGCTGTGGAGCGTGCTGTAAAAAAGTACACACACTGAGATGAAAAAAGTGCTCTGTATACTTTTGGTGGATACATTTCTGAGGTCCTCAGCATGTTTTCTGAAAGCAAACCACGGCTGGGCGAGCCTGGGATGTATACAAGGTCTTGAGGGACCGATAAGGCTGTAAGTGTGTGGTTAGCTTGCAGACCGTAATTCCTGAAATAAGCAGCATTAAAGCAGCCAGGCTTTGCGGATACTGCCACCTCATATGACAAATCTCCAACAAACTGCAGCTATTTTTTTGCTGATTTTGCTCCATTCTTCCATGCTTGCAAATGGATAACCACCTTCCAAACACAGCATATTGCTGCTAAGGGCTAGAGGCTGTACTTCAGTCTCCTTTGCTGCTCTTCTCTTTGGCAAACAGTGCCAGGTGTGATAATGAGTCTTTTATTTGGCACTATGGCCACCGCAATTAGATTACAGGCACCAACTCAGTGCACATAAATTACAGAACAGCCCTTGGGTACCTGAATGTCTTTCAGTCACAGCCAGCCTGCGCTAGAACTGAGCTGGTATTTATTAATTAGCAGTTTCAATCCCTAGGCCTCAGAGATTTCAGCCTGAAATTCTCTGAGGCACACAAGAAGGTGTATTGAACATCACCACTGTTTGCCCCATGGCACAGCGCAAAGAAATCCACTGATGGAAGCAGCACTTTTGTATGGCAATTGCCAAATTCTACTCCCTTCCCTGCCACAGCTTCATTCCATCACGTTATTGTTTCTTTACAGGGTGTTTGGTTTGGACATAAATGCCTTGGTGATAATATTACACTGTCTAGGAACATTTTGAAGAATAGTTAAGGTTTGCACAGCCTAAGGTTTGCACAGCCTACCATTGAAAATGGTAAATTGTTTAAGACAAAGTAACCGCTTACTCTCACGTATAAGGTGTCTAGGAACCATGTGGTAAAATATAAAGACTTACAGAGACAAGTAAGTAAATAAACACATTACGCACTGTCAGATCTCCTTGTTGGAGTTTTAGCTGATCTGGTGGCGTGCCAGTCTGCTTACCTTTGCAATCTGCACACACCAGTTGAGAAGGTACTGGGAGCCGATGTTGTCCTTGTGCTCTCGGATGTAATCAAGGAGGCAGCCGTAAGGCATCAACTGTGTGATGAGCTGAACAGTAGAAGTGAGGCAGATTCCCAACAAGCGGCACACATGAGGATTGTCAACACTAGCCATCACGTAAGCTTCCTGAGAAGAAAGGAAAAAAAGCAATGTGAAACACTCCCTTTGGCATGACAGAAACATTTGGAGGCAGTATAAAATAAGTTGGTCATTCAAGAGGTTGCTAAAATACTATATGCAAACTCTGTGCCCCGTATCACATACAAAATACTTGTATTTCCCACTCTGTGGACCAAGTTTTTTCCACTTGGTGGAAGGTCTGGATTTTGAACACTGAAGCATCACTGAGATGCTGCAGAAGAGCCAGTCTCCTACTACTGGTACACCAAGCAAACATGGGACATAAAATCCTGAGGACAAAACCTACAAACCTAGGAGGAATTAATAAATTGAACATCAACTGGAAGCTGATGGGATTTCATCATTTTGAGCACCTAATTGCAAGGGCAACATGTCTTGTGAACATGTGTCATATGGCTTTTTTTCCTCCACAAATCTTTTCAAAAAACTGACTGGAAGTCAGTATTTTTGAGACTCTGTCCTTCTGTCAGGGTTAGTGCTAACCCAGAAAGTCAAAAGTTGTCATCTAGGATGGGACTGACAGTTTGACTTTTTAAGAGACAAGGCTTCTTTGACCATGTTGTTCTACAGTCCACGTCAAACCAAACAAGTTAATAATCAGTTCACCTCTTTAGAAGTCTGAATATATGTCTTAATTTAAGCAACACTGGTGAAAGTGTTGTCCCCAGTGGGAAAAGCTGTTTTAGACCCATAAAGCAATGCAAATGATACCAGGAAGGTACTTATAATGTGGGAGCCTAAGCATAATAAACCCTTTGGTCAACTGGAATTTTGGTTTGAGTTTCATAAATATGTGAAAAACTCTTCTTTCAAGCCTGGGTTCACCCTATGTAGCTTTAGGTGCCTATCTAAGGTACCCAAGGTACCTCCTCTTCCTTTGCTCTTCTGTAGGAAGGGAGGACCCTTCAGAGGCTGGTGCAGTACGCTCCAGACACACTGAATACATCCTTTAACATGGCCACAGGGTAAAAACCTCCGACTTCATAGTTTTTGCATGCAAAAACTACCTATGGATTTAAATTTGAGATCTATATTTATACTGACATCCACTGTCAAGTGTTAGCTCAAAGAATGGATTCCAATAGGGAGAAAAAATTAGAGCTGAAGTTGTGGTTTTTTAAATTAACTTTGCGTCTGATTTACAGTGTTTCACTTCTAGATATTTTTAAAGCCATTTGATTAAAAACCAACACAATGGGAAATAAATGGGAATTTTTCCATGCAGTAAGCTTTTAGGTCAGCATCTTAACTCAGCATCTGGAGTGACACCAACTAATCATCCCTTGGCAATTCAACATTAGGCTAGCAGCCCCCCAAAGCCTAAAATAATAGCCAGGACACTATTGTGGCAGGGAAAGGAGCAAATCTGCACTTTCTAAGAGCTTAAGAAATGAAATACCATAGCACTTAACTCATTGCCTAACAAGCTTTCCACAGATGTCACATAGCTGTGTAGCTGGTAAAAACTATCATTAAACAAAGTTATGAAAGCAATGACGTTCAAGAAATAAGCAACCCCAATTCTTAAGCAATACTTTCTGGCCTTGATATTGTTGTTTGACGTGCCAGCCTAAGCAAAAATGATGTAATGTAGTTTTCTTCTGAGGTTCTAATTCTGCATTTGGTACCCTTGTTTTGGAGCCTCTGGGATTAAAGTGGTCTGCAGGCACCCAGGTTAAAGAAGATCTCCAGCAGAACTGGGTAAGGGCTCCTCAACCTACTGCAGGATGTGAGCAGGGCATTGAAAAACAATCCTCTGTCAAGGCTAACACTGATTCTGTAGGCTAGCCCGAGGAAAGATAAAGCAAGAATACAATGTGCTATTCAATTACGCAGATATTTGTAGCAGTGTTTTTTAGAGAACCTTGCAAATCCACTATACAATGCTCAGATGTAAGTAGAGACCGAAACATGCTAAATCTCCCTAGGCTTCCAAACCAAGCCGTCGTACCGATGAAGGGCATCTGTTCCTTGCCTTGCTTCCTGTTGGGATTCAGATCCATATTCTATTCATTTCAGTGGGGGCGGGGGGGAAATCTGCAGAGTTGGAGCTGTTCTCACTGCCCATCTGCCACACAGCCTGCGCAGGGCTGACCTGGGGGCTGAGAACTGGGATGCTGAAAGAGCGGGGTGGGCGTAAGGGTCACACAGCTTTCAGAGAGCGTCCAAGTGTTGACGCTGTCTATTACATTTGATACTGCAAAGTAAAATAGGCCACCGCCTCCTCGCAGGGAGCAGAAGGGAGCTATTGTGCGGTCGTGGGTCCCTCTAAGTAGCCCAAGACATTAAAGTGGGCCTTTGTTTCAACTGTTTATCTTGGAAATCTCTGCGGTACGCTCTGACCTGCTCCAAGTATGCTTGGTATTCAACAACAATCTTCTGAATTAGCCCTACCTTAATAAAGCCAGCGAGAGCTCGCCTGGATTATATGTGCTAAAGCTGCCATGCTTGTTCTATACCTAGCATGTTTCTGTAAGACAAATCATCTTTAATTGGACATTACTCTCTCTGAGGTTTCAGTGACCTTGAAAAATTGGTGGTGTAGCAAAAATCTGTTTTGGGAGGAGCTTTTGGAGTCATCCCTCTGACTTCGTTCACTGGTTTTGTATTTTTTTAAATATTCCTCTGAAATATAAAATGAATTCCACCAACCAAATAATCTGAAAAATGAACAGGACTGAAAAACGCAAGAGCTTTTTGTTAAGCATCCTAATTCAATGGAAAAGAAAAGATAATGTGGGGATATGATACAGAAACTTCTTTGAAAAGAGAAAGTACTTTGATACTACTGAAGATCGCACAGTCCCTGCATCTACTGCTCTGTCGTGTGAATATCTTGATCTGCTGAAGGCAGGAGGCAGTACTGTGGGCTTATTCATTAACCCTTCCTTCAGTATACAGGAATTTAATGCAGTTAAGTCCAAAGCATCCTTTGTGAAGACTGTGTTATACTTCTTATCATTGTGAAGGGGGAAACGAGGGGCAGAGCTCAGGGTAGGCAGCTGAGCAGCATCTTTGCCAGCTCCTCAATGCAGGGAACGCCAGTGAAGGGACGGACTGCAGTCTGTCCACAGGCAGGCGAAGGGCAGGGACCAGGGCCACAGGGGTCAGGGACCTGGGGAAGGGCTGAGACTGGCCTGGAGTCTAACTAAACTAACATCAGGATGGATATTGCTTCGTGTATGGATTCTGAGATGGACCACCTATTCTTTTGCATTGCTGCAATACACATATCGAATCATATGGTACATAACACATGATCTATTGAAGTAATGTATTGGAGTAACACTGTTTATTCAGGGTGATTGGAAAAATCGAGTGTGCATTATTATCACCAGTAGCACAGGTAGGTTTGTGCTACATGGACCATCACTTCCATGCAAACAGGCTGCCCCAAGCTGTAGACCTGCACTTCACAGGTCCATTTGGGATGTACCAGGGATGTGTGCCCTGTCCCTGCGAACAAGCACTCGATAGATGAGCCCCTGCCAAATCCAGGCTTCCAACCTACACTTTCTAGAGGCACACTCATGCTAGTATAGCAAGGAGAAGCTTAAAGACTTCATCTGTACCAAACACAGTGTGTTGCTTGCGGAGTCCCTGGGCTGACCAGTCCTCCAGAGTGACCCAGCAGGCTCCAACTCAGGGCTCAAAGGGCTGAACAGGACACACACACACACACGCAACGCATTTCTTGTTGCTGAGGACTGACCCACAGAACAGGAAAGCTGAACTGAATGTATACTGAGCATCTGACTGCTCCTCTCCGCACTCAGCATTTTCCTTTCCTTGTATATAAATACATATCCTTGGTCCTTTATGTTATATGGCTTCAGATCTAGTGACAGAGTTCAGATTTTTAGCTATTCCAAGTTGGGGGAACTTTGTATTTAGGACTCTGGCTCACCCGTTGTAAACTCACACATTTATAAACTCCTGAAACAGTGTCCCATAGCCTTTTTCCCAGTTTTCTGAAGTGATGAGCTATATCCAAGCAAGAGAATAAAATTCCCATGTGCTTTTCAGGAAGTGAGATAATTTCTTCCTGTTCATGGCAGAGAAACCAGACAGCTGGGGTATTTTTTTCTTTTGGATTCATAGTTAATTTAATCCTATGTAACCAAGCAACTAGCTTATGACAAATCTGCAATGTCAGGATTAAAAAACCATTAGATATGTGGTTATTTGGTTTAGTTCTACTACCATGATAGCAATGAATGTTACAGTTTAAGGCCTGAAACATCAGAATAAAGAAAACAGAATTAGCTGTAAATGTATGGTCCTGACCTCTCCTTAGGTGCTGCCCCACGAGTATAACATCAGTATTTGGACTGCGAGCAAGGGGTTCATAGCAGACACAAAAGCACTTCACAGACTGGGCTGCAAAGCCCAGTACTTCTAGATGGAAAATGCAGTTTGGGGTGCAAAATATTTCTTCCCACCCAAAATCCTGAAATCCTTTTAGTTGCTACAGAGGAAAATCCACAGATCACTGACAACTTGACAAAACAATCATGAAAACTTACATCAAGTATTTCCTTGTTGGCTTTTGGTGATGTAGCCTCTCTCAACTCTTTAATAGCGACAGGAATTTTAACCTTCTCCCCTTCTGGGATCCAAAGTCCCTACCAAAAAGAAGTACAAAGAGTTACTCGGACTCATATCTAACAGGTTAATTCTCACAATTACATATACATTTACATCTTCTGAGTAGACCTAAATATTCTGAGCAATGAGAAGACATGGCAGACAACAAAAATATGCAAAAAACATGTCTTGTGGGTGTTAACAAAATTCTGTTAATGGAGTAAGTGGTATTTCTCTTTCAGTTGCCTCTACCGTATTTTTTTGAAAAACCATGTTCATTACTGTCCCTGTATAAATAGCCCAAGAGATGCATGAAGAGCAACTTTTGTGGATGGAAATCTAATTAATTAGTGCATCACAGCAACTGCATGTGCAAAACGTTGCCACTTCCAATTTATAAATCATGGGATGAAAAGAATTGGCATTTTCTCATGAAAACAAGATAGCATCTATACTGTACAAATAAGCCAGTCCTAAACATACGCAGTGGCAGGTAGGTTTATGTCTGTCTAGTTCAGTGCTCTACATCTATAGTGTCAGGAGGCCATTGAGGCAGCAGGTGAACAGCGTAGCACTGCGAGGGCGAAGTACCCAGCACAGTAGGTGCACATTTTCAGAGGTCAATGGGATTTGTGCCCCTGAAGTTCCTAGCCATAGCTGGAAGCCTGCTTCAGAATATAGAGCTTTATAAAGAGATACATGAATCTACAGTTTATATTTCAGTACTACTGGCAAAGCCTGAAACACATATCCTGAATAAAAGGAGGAGCACAGAAGAGTGGAACTTCATGAAGAAGAAACACAGAGGATAAACAAACACCAAGAGAAAAAAAACCTTGTGGACCTACACAGCTGAAGGTGTGTAGACACTTCCACACATCTGAGTCAGTTCTAATGAAAGAGTGATTGACAATTACAAAAACAAGACCCCAGACCACACAGAAAAATGGCTTAGGACTGAGCTGACCAAAGTGCATTTTTTTTCCCAATATTCACAACAGAGTGTATTTGGCTGTGGTAGCTTTTAAGTCAAGATCTTTGTCCTCCAGGTTCAGCAGTATGGCTTTGGCAACATCTTATGTAAAACTTCCCACGTTACCCAATTCATAACTCAACTAATGATGACTGAGTCATCTCTCTACCATTCAATATATACATGCTTAAAATCTAGTTTAAAAAAATAATCTAAACAATGATCGCAGCTCCCAGTTCATGCTTTGTTTGGGTGGCTTCTGCATGAGGGAGCAAGATGAAAAGGGAAGGAGAAACATGGTGATCTCACCTTATAAACAGTGCCAAAAGCTCCAGAGCCTAAAACTTTGACCTTTTTAAATTCTGTTTCCTTTAAAATTCTCAGATGAGCCTGGTTCGGTGCCTCCCCACTGGGTGTCAGCGGTTCAACAAGCTGGTGCAGAGAGAAGAAGACGTTAGAAGGATATACAGTCTAGGAGGACAGAAAGCAGCATGCTTTGGGGAAGTAAATAAATCCTTCCTTTAAAATAATGAACATTTTATTCCACGTGAAGTTTATGGGAGGACAGCTCCACTCTGACTCACGGCAATAAATATCTACAGTTGCTCGAAATTTCAGAGGTAAAATCAATCAGAGTGGCGACTGCCATTTTGAAGGAGAATGAAGGAATACTACTGTTCAAATGAAGGCTTTGACTTCAAAGCCTTAAAACACATAGCATGAAGAACAATGTAATTACCACAGATCCTAAAGAAGATTATTTTTTTTTGAACTTGCAAATACATTATAAAAATGTTTTAAATAATGGGCAAGAATCACCTGCAACCTTTCAGGTCTGCTCTTGTTTAACTGGATGAAATTCCCATGGCTCCCCCAGGCCGCAGGGTTTACAAGCAGGAACTGAAACTCTGAGAGCGATTCTTTTCTCAGTAAAAAAGGAGATGTCGAATTGACTATCAATGTTTTCAAAATTTGATCTAAGCCTTATTGCAAACAGCAGTAATGCCCTTCAGATGGAGACATTTAACACTTTTTTGACGCATAAGTCAGCTTTTTTCCTTGGTGCTTTTTCTTTTTCCTTTCCTTTGAATAAAACTGTATTTAGCTAGGTACAATCTGATTTTAGCGGGCCAGCAACCTTTCTGTTGTGATGAAATATCCTGATTTTGAGGAGTCCAGAGGGTACAATATGAGCTGAGCACAAACTGAACTCTACTATCACAACTGTAGAATACAGTGGTATGTAAAATATTGTTAGGTAGTGCATTAAAAAGCAGGACAGCTTTTTTTTTAAGGATTTTAGCAGCTGACTCTGCAAAACCAGTGAGCACAGAAGGAAGCTGCAACTGGGCTTTTAGCCGAATGTTAAATACAATTTGCTAATTATTTACTAGGATTGGACTAGACAGAGAAGGGGGCTAATCATAAAAGAGTGGCTTTAATCCAGGGTAATGGATTTTGCTATTTTATACGTGAGGTACCCAGAGGGTGATGCTGTAATGCACACAAAACCGTGCAGAAAACAAAAAGCAGTGTAGAAACCTTGTTCATGCCCAACAGGGTGAACCATTCACTTTGATGGCTTTGTGGGTTTTTTGTGCTAAAAACAAACCAAAGACAAGACACAAACACTTCCTCAATTCCTTTCCCTCCTCTCCTTTCTCTCTCATTTTTTTCTGCAGGATCAGACATATGCCTGATCAAGGGGGTAAAATTTTCAAAAGCGCCCAAATTGCCACAGCAGCCTCAAGGCTTGTCTGGAGGGAGAAACAATTCGAGGCTGAAGGTCTACACAGCAAGGTGGTATGGATCAGCAAACACATTGCACCTTACCCTGAAGGAGTAGTTTTTTCCAAGTAGACAATCGCAATGATTTTCCTTGGGATTTAGACATCTAAATCTCCTAAAGCTTTTGAAAATTATATCCAGAGGGATCAGACTTCAGATTAAGTGAGAAAGTGTTAGGTGCACACTGCTTCTTTTCCGACTAGGGCGGCAAATGCCGTGTTTGCCAACCCAAGGGCTTGTTGAGTTACAAGGCAGATGCATGGTGCTTTAATTCTCTGGTACAAGGAGGCCAGCACCCATTGCCTCAAATAAAGCAGCTGGTGCTGCTGCCGTGTTGGCGGTGCTCACCTCCCTCTCCTGCAGCAGCCGGCGCAGGGTCCGCTTTCTGACGATGTGGCGCCTCCGCAAGTAAAGGCCGATGCCCAAGCCGACCACCACCAGGCACAGGAGACCTCCAACGACGCCAGCTGCGATAGATGGGATTTTGGAGCTGCAAAACAGGAGGGATGCAGAAAGAGAAAAAATGCTTAGGTGTAAGATTTTAAAAAACCCTACAGACGTTGCATGGAGCCTTAGGTTTTGATCAAACACACACTCTGGACATCCACTTAAGCCTACTTGACATTTCAGATATCTTGGGCATCTGTATTTTTAAGTTCCTCATCCAGTAACCTGCTCAAAGTCTTCACTCTTCTCTCAAACTAACAATTGGAGCTGATCGTCAGCTTAAGCAAGGGGATTTCTCCTCCCTCTGTCAAACCCACCAAGCACATGAGCATTAAATCTGCGATGCCTATATATGCCAGCCATGGGCAGCCCGCATGTGATCAGATACACGAAGCGTGCGTGAAAAATTTATTTACCAGCAATGAAGCTGACATCTCACCATTATTGGGGGGCCATGCTGTAGGGGTCACAATGAACTTCAGATCATTGGCCCTCCTCCCCAAATACAAATGTCTGAGGCTAGGTAATGTGTGAACCAACCGCGTTGTGAGTACAGATTGCTGCCTCTTTATTAGAGCCTGGGTCATTTCAAATTTAAGTTGAAAAGAAAAACCTGTTTTCCAAGGTTGTTTTTTCACCTGTACTTGGAGACCCATCACAGCTCCTTCTAAGTTGCCCCAGGGATTACTATCAAATGGAGTTACTTTTTAAGAGTACTTCTAGGCTGAATTTGTCTTGCCTTAGCATGACACTGTGGCCAGAAACTAAATCCCTCTCTCTTAGTCAGAGAAGCCTGTTTGCTTGTTGCATGACCTTGAGCAAGTCATGAGGCCAAACAGTGCAACGTAAGATCTAGTGTGAAGAATGAACGTCCATCTGTGCACAGAGCAGTTGGAGATGTACAGATCACAGGGCTGGAAAAGACCCCCTGGGTCTCTGAGATGAACCCCCATAATGCAGGTAACCACATCAATCCTAAACATATCCTAAAACTCTGCCACTAGCCTATAATCCTTTCTTTTTCCAGCTCCTCCTTTTGTTCTCCAGTAACAGATCCCAGGTCTCACCTTGACAAACAAGCTAAGTAGAAGAAGGTTTTGGAGTCTTGTGCCAGTAGGAATATTTCTCAGTTCTTTAAATCATTTTTATAGGTCAGAGCCTGCTCTAATCTGTCACTTCCCTGTAGAGAGCTGAAGACTTAACTTTAGACCCAGCCTTGCAGTGTCCAGCGTGGAAATGTAAACACGCATGCATTCTTTCCAGCTCTGTCGTTAATTGTAGCAGATGAAATACTCACCCGTTTGGACAGCCTTCAAGACCTGGCCCTTTGCACCTGTAAAAACAAAGGAACATTACAAATATATTAGCTCTGGCATACATACTTCTACAATTCCAACTAAGAAGAGTGCTACTGATTTAAAAGTTTGTGTTTCAGAGCAGTCCAAGTATTAAGACAGGAATTTATAACAGTCATACACTCTATTAAATATCAGTCAATGGCCTTGCTGCAAAATCTTTTATCTAGAGGCATAGTTATGCTGCATACTCAGTTTAAAGAATCTTTTAAAACAACTTTCTATCATGTGGTAGAATGGGGGGAGGACATAGATACACAACATTCAAATGGACCTGGATTCCCTGGCTCTGCATGGACATCTGCGTTAGCACAGAAGCTCAGGGCTGACGGTGGAGGAGGACAGAAGTAGCCTCTCCTCTGCACAAGGGCAGAAAGCCACGTGGAAACGTGTCAGTGCAGACCCTCCTGCATAATCCTTGTTTCCTGATAAGTAAAACATTCCAATTTCCAGCATTTCTATTGCAATGGAAAACTTGGTTAGCAGATACATGGTCTCATCAGAAAACACGATTTGACAGCACTCCCTTCGGCTATAGTCTGTTGGCATGTATCCATTATATTTTTCTTTCAGAATCTAAGGTCTAAGGTAATGTAAACAGGTATGACAGTTATCCAGGGAGCCAGAAACTCTACTAGCAAGTCATTTACCCTCCATTTGAGTTTAAAATGCCTGAAATTCATTTTGGCAGCCCAGTGCAAAAAACAACATGGATGAAAATACAGTGACTGCATTCACTTGATGGTCTAATGGGCGTGAGAGGCACTGTGCATTCCCTAAGTGCTGCTGGGCTACAAGATGTAAGCTCTTCATGGGAATTGTGGTCTTTGTGGTGTCTACCGAGGAAGGAGAGCATTACAGAGAGGGTTACATCACCTCTGAAAAACAGAGCACAGCAAGGAGAAAAGTCCAGTTTGTGGTATCCGTTCCCTGCGCTGACTTAAAGAAAATGGATCATCCCAAAACAACTCCAGAGGAGGTCAAGTAGAGGGTAAGGAGTGAGCCTGTGCCAGGAAAACTGCTCTGAATTCCCTCTTGCCGAGAGGAGGAACCAGAAAAATTTCAAAATGGCAGGCAGAGTTGTAGATCTTATCTCAAACTTGATCTAGGTCTGGGGGAGGAAGAGGTGAAGCAACTACTCATTTTATTGGGTTTTTGTTTGTTTGTTTTCATTACTCTGATCTTCCCTTGTGTATTTGCCTTGTTTCTGGGCCAACACAGTGCTCCAAGACCCAGCATCTGGAAGGTCTTGTGAGTTCACTGGGCTCCCATGCAAGAACGTGCATCCTGGTGTCCTGGAGACACTGGAAGTGTTGTGTGTACCGGTTCCCGGATCCCGGGTGCCCAGCTTTGTTAGCATTCTCTGTCTGCCTACAGCTTGGTTTGTTTGCTCAGTTGTGTAAGTAAGCACAGAGAGGCTGCACGTGCAGAGCAGAACCACCAGCTTGCTTATGGTCACAGGAGACGTATCTCACTTTGCACCGGGCTTCTCTCTTTGGCCGCTCAATACAAAATGGATCTAAGACCCGAGACCTCATCCTATCACGCTCTACCACCTGATCTGAACTCCTATATGCTAATGCAACAAAGCATGTGCAGCTTCTCCCGATAAAGACGTGAAATTAAAAGACCTCACATTCTTTCAGAATGTGGCTGCGGTCCCTCAAATTATGTCTTCCTAAAGATACTGATTTGCCATGCAACTTTATGATGGCAAGTCCTCCATGTGCTTCCTAACAGCAAAAAAAATCGGCTGAGGGGACAGTATCTACAGTTTGGGGAATGACCGACCAGTTATTTTCCTACACCAGAAAGTAGAAGCAGGAGAGGTGTAGATTTTCATCTATCCCCTTCTTTTTAAAAATTATTTCCCACACAAATCCATCCATACCAAGTCTAGTGGGATAAAGTAAAAAGGTGTTTGGGAAGAAAATGACAGATCAGCTTGTGCTTTTCAAATCCTATGTGATTTTCTGATTCATTTCACAAGTCAAAGGAGAAACAAAGCCTATGACAAATATCCATCCAGGACTAAATATAACCATCTTTCTTAATGTGGAATTTTATGATGACACCCAACATAAGTAACCCAGGTTTTATGGAATCTAAACAATCACTTTTTCCATTCCTGAACCGTTTTTCTTCTGCTTACAGAAACCAAAATGAGAAATGTGACCTTGTGTTATGAACTGCCTCAAGATCTTACGGATATATCAGATGGAATCTAGCAGCAGTTGTAGTCTCTGAAATATTTCTCTACTTATTGGAAAATTAGTGCTGTGTACAGTCCCTGAAAACTATTGCATCCCGAACTCAGCATTTCATCTGTCTACGTAAATATTACTCATCCCAGTGCAGACACAGCTATTTATTTCCCAAATCCATCAAGATTTTAACAACTTTCTCCTAGACCCATAGTTCCTAATTTCATGTAATACAGCCAGGTTGCTATGATTTATGGCCTTTCAGAGGGAACTCACACTATAACACCTTAAGTTACTTCACAGTCATAAAAGAAATGGAAAAGCATTGGGCTTTTTAAAGCCTTACAAGAATTTTCCTCTGCCCTTTCTTTCTCATTAACCTTCAGAGTGTGACAAAGGCATCACAATTGCGCTGTGCTGCTGCAACCTTCCTTCTTGGACCCCCTGGCCGCTGGCATTTAACATGGAGACTGGCGAGACACGTAGCGTTGGTAGCAACTGCGGAGGCAGGACGCATCAGCCAGTGCTATTTTCTACAGTTGTGGCCTCTGTCCTTTTTGCTCTTCCACCCCACTGTGGCTGAATTTGATTCCCATGCTCTGGGAGAGTGGCAAGGAAAAACCAAATCCTTCAATGCCGAGCTGACTAATCAAGCCAGTGTCTTTCACCAGTTGCTGGAGGTATAAATGGGGTAATTCCAGCGCTTTTGGGATGTCACTGTCTTTATCAGAGTGTATTTTCTCAGCTGTACAAAAGGAAGCTAGTGTACAAAATCACCAAGCAGTTAATGGAAAATGGGAGAGAAGGGGTCTTTTGGGCTGAGCAGGAGGAAGCTACCTCCCTTCTGTTTTCCAATGATGGCTGAACAAACGACTCAGCAAAGAAAATTAGATTAGATGGGATTCTTCATGGTGATACAAAGGAAGCGATGCACTACCAGTAAGCACACCTAAAGTAAAAAAATCAAAATTCATGACAAAGCTCAGTTGGGAAGAGAAGTCCCTTTACTTGCAGCTTCTTCAAATATGGAAAATAGAGCCAGATCCTGGAAACCCTTACTTACGTGATTACTGAAGTCAGCACACTTAGTCATGCTGATAAGATTTTGTGGGCTCTAGCTGTGAAACTGGACAGGGACAAAAATAAAGTTGTTGTTTCTTGTCATGCAGAAATCGCTGAGACTGTGGTTTCTAAGGATGCAAAAACTTTGCGAGACAGATGTTTTCCACCCACTGCTGAACAGATCCCATTCCCGCAGCACAACGAGGGAAAGGCGTGAAGAGAACTAAGCGGCATCACTGATTGATTGCCTTCACAGGGAAAATGCTGCATCAGACTGCATGTTCCCAGATTACGCCTCTGACACTGGCTCCCTACCCATCAATGCCATTAGCCCCAGATGTCCCATCTATAAAACAAAAATAGTAACACTACCTTCTCTTAGCTTTCTTGAGCCCTTCAGGGGTACGGTCTATTTCTTCTGCTGCATTTGGGCAGCAACTTGAGCATGCCCACAATATAACTGTGGCAAACTTAGCCCAGTTCTTTCACGTAAGAGATGAAATTGATACTACTTTTTATGTTCTGCCTTCATAACACAGGGCCAAATACACTGAGCCACATGTTGGGTACCCCTAATTTTCAAAAACCTCTCCTTACCCTACTCCCATCACCTGCCAGACTCCTGTGGTACACCCATCCACTGCTAAAGCCAGGCAGGAATGGACTTTTCTGATGAACTCTGCTCTGGGGACTTGCTTGTGCACAAAGAGCCACTGTGTGGCTTGAAGCTACATCCATGTCTGGCAGATTATGTTCTCCAAGTTTGCGTTCATTTGAGTCTAGTGTTTGATCTCGCTACTGAGGCTGCACAGTCGAAAGCCTTGTTCAGATGTGGTTACCCATTATGCTGCTCCAATAATCAGCTGCATTTTCATGTGGCCAGTTAGAAGAAGGATATTGGATCCCTGTGGCCAGTTTGTATCAGTAGGGACTACTGAGGTCATTAATAAAGAGCAAAGTTATTAAGATCCCTTTTCAACTGAGATCATTTGTTCTCAGGGGTGTGATGGGAAGCCTCTTGCCTGCGACTGTAACAAAACACAGGGGGCATAGCTGTAAATCATGGCAAACCCACATGGCTGTTGCAGCTACCATCTGAAAAGCAGAGTACTGAATTCGTTGTGAGCACTAGGAAGGGCTGTTACTTGCTGTTTAAACCCTTCATCTCCTTTTCTCCATGAAGGTGAGGGCCTGAGCACTCTGCTCTTTAATGACCTGGCAGCTGAATTCGCTAAATATACAATGGGATAATGGTTGGTCTGAATATAATCAGAGGCCAGTGTTATAACATCTCTCTTGTAACACATATTACAGGCATATTATAGAAGGATTTTGGTTCAGACAGACCTGCAGGGCAGGGGCCTGTGAAGGAAAAGATACTAAATGTGGGTTGTTTTTTTGCTCTGAAAGCATCACAGTCCAACAACCAAGTCTCAAAACCTAAAACCTCTTACTGCACATCCCGTGTCCTTTGCAGGTCAGAAACCAGGAGAGGAGACAGCTGCAGCCCTGTTACTTATTGTCATGTAGGTTAAATACAGTTGAATTCACAGTTCATTATAGGTGGTAGTTTAAGTGTTCCCCCAAATGAGGACAAAATCGGTTCATACAGATTGGGTTTACTGTGATACTCATTAATAAAGCCACACTCAGGAGGCAAGCAAGGGTTGAAACTCAGACCGGGTGCTAGCATATGGAAAGAAGGAAAGAAAGAAAATCACTGTGGTACCTCACTCGGATTTCCCTCCTAAAAAATGAAAGGTGCAGAGAAAAATGGGCCCCGGGAGTCCAGCATCCACCAGATGTCACTGATGTTCCTCCCAAAAAACAGAGGACCCAACATCAAGCCGGGTGGGAAAAAAACAGAAAGTGCATCACTGGTGGGTGAGTTCTGTAAAATTCCAGGAAGTTTCCTATTTAAATCAACAAACAAACCTCTTTCAACCCCCCTGAAACATTTTTCCTCTTTATTTTTTTGTGTAAAGAAGTGCTACTGAGCTTTTCCTATTTACAAAGTCCGCTGCACTCTGCTTACATTACCTGCATACTCCTGACCTCTCTTGCTCCCTGCTATTTTTTCTTCTCGATCGTTTGAAACGGGACTATTAGGAAGGTAAGGAGCTCGAGACGAGCTGTTGCCCTATTTTTTCCCAGCCCTGTTTCCATTTGGCCCGAGGTTTTACTCACCCCCGGGTACAGTTTGGATGGCAGAGCTGGCAAACAGCATTCCCGTCAGCGTATTTCCAGACAAGGGTGTCATTCTCGCCCAGAACTCCTGCCGGGCAAGATTTCACACAGTGGGGGCCGTCTATAAAATGGGCACACTTCATGCAATTGTCAGGGCCCTGCAAAGAGAAACAGCTCATTTATAATGCCCTTATATCAGCCTATTCAGGAGGAAATTCAGAAGATAAATCTAAATGCCTTCACCTGCTAGAAGTTTTCAGCATCATCTGGTTTTATTACTTTGCTACCTGATATTCTTCTAAGTATTTGCTCTTGTAGGATGGACTGTACAAAAGGCAGTACCTGATGTTTAAAGCTAATATTTTCTTGAGTTTCAGTGTTGCTGCTTTTTTTTTCCTGCCTTCTGCCTGGTTGGAAAGTTTGGTTTTTTCATTTAAAATAAGGAATGATTTAATGACATCTTGATAAGGAGTAAGCTCAAAAGCAGAGGGCCAGGCTGCTGCCTGGTGCAATCTACCATCACATGATTTCAAACAATGGAGCTGGACCTGCTGACACCTTCCTGAAGTACTGGCCTCAAATCATTATTTTCCTGTTTCTCAGCACAGGTTCTTCCATCTGCTTGTGAGAAGCAGGGGATAATGGAGGCAACCCAAGGAGCCCATGAGTTTTTTACTTTGAAGAGCACTCAGTTTGTGTTTAAAGGCATTACCTTTGGCCATTTTTGGCAGAGCTGTTTTTATTCATTAGTATTTGTATTTATTTATAGCAGCACCAGGAATGCCCTAAATATTTTAAAGCAGGGCAACCAGCAATTCCAGGTCAAATTCTACTACGGAGAACAGATCCACAGTGCTGGTTTCAGTGGGACTATAGTAAGACATGCTATAGGAAGATTATTTTAATTACTGTAATGTCTAAGGGCTACTATAATAGACTGATTACTAGACGCTGGGCAAATATGGAACAAGAGGGTGGTCACTACCTGAAGGAGCTTATAATGTTAACAACATCCCTTAGGCCATGGTGGTCTAAGCTAGAAGGGAGGATGGAAATACTTCACATTACTGAGCAGTGACTCTCAGATGGATGATGGGCAAGGGTCGAACACTCAGTGGCTGCAGGGGATGGCAAAGGTGTTTAAAGAGTTGGATTAAGTAGCACAGAGGAGGATCTGTGATGGAAGCAGGAGATTTGATTTCAATTACCAAAACCAAATGAGATTAGAGTTTTACAATTATGATATGAGTTTGATCTGATTAAAAGGAAATAATTTTGCACCTTTGCCAAACTGGACATTTCATAACACAAAAGAGTATTATCAAAATTAAAGAAGAACAAAATTGAGGAAGACTGTATGACTAGCAAGAGTACATTGTATTGACTTTTGTAGAAGGAGATTTTGTACGAATTTGGAATACTTAAACAAGTTTGAAAATCCAATCATTTTGTTTTGATTGCCTTTCTTTGAACATAATTTACACCTGCAATTACTTTAACATAGGTATTTACTGTACCCTAGTTAGAGGAGAGAACATGGTTTTAAGTAAAAACTGCTTCCTGAATATTTTCCAGTAAATACCTGGTTTTGGTCACAATTGTATCATGGCTTTTCAAAAAGGCAAAAAGCTACTGTTTTAATCCACTGTTTTTAACAGTTCTTTCCCTCTGAATAAGGAAATTTAATTTGTTCACACCAGCTTGGCTGTTCAGTAACTACATGTTCCCGAAATGTTCACTAAATTACCGTATCGTCACATACGTAAGCAAGCCTTACGTTTTTTCTTCTGTAAAAAGACAAAAAAAAGAAAGGCCCCACAATGCCTGTGGCTGTGGATTACACGTATGATGGGTGACACAAAAGAGAAATAATACCCTGAGGTTCTCTCTCCTGTTTCTGCTCCCCTGCCCCCAGATCTTGCCCTCTAATTGCCCCATCTCCACCTGATCCCGGAGAAGGGTAAATGAGACCTCAGGATTATCTCAACACAGGAAATACATATTAATACATGGTTTGAGGCACAGGTTTGCTAAGATGAATCTGCACTTACAGGTCCAGTGCAGGTTGCGTTGTATGCAGTGGAGTTTTGTACTAGGCACTCGGGGTGGCAGGGGAGGCACTTGGAGTCCCTTTCAAACTCTCTCGGCTCCCTGGAAAACAGCAAAAAAAAAAGAGAAATAATTAAAAACCAGGTTGATTAGCGAGTGATAAATTGTGGTTGTCTCTCCTTTCCCTGACTTTTCCAGTTTAAATAGATTGGGATGATGGTACTTAGACAGGAGGAGGTACAGGGGGACCCTCCTGGTTACACCGGTAGCACTCGCTCAGCACAACCAGGGAGAGGTAAGAGTAAGGGAAATTTGGTTGACGGTGAAACACATGGCACTCCAGATTGCACACTACAAATTAGTTTACTTTCCCTTTTAAATTAATGACACAGAATATTCACAATGATTTCCAAAGGCTTTTAAATGGTAGTGATGCAAAGAGATCAGCAAAAACAGTTCAAGTGATTCCAAGGCTCCAAATAATAATTAGGAAAGTTAAACAGCAATGCACTGATAATTAAATTCATACCCTCCCTACAACACACAATGAATCATTAAAATATGAAAGTTGGGAACAGATGGTTTCAATAGCAATAAAGCTGTTCCACTTCAAGTAATGGTGTTATTAATTAAACTAAATCTACTCAGCATTTGACACAAAAAATGCCCAGATCTACCCTTCAGGTCATAATAGCTGCTGGAGGGAATTCGCTTACAAAAAAGACAGCTGCTAAACTGCAAGTTGCTAGACAAATACAAACATCAGGGGCATCAGCACCCTGCCAAGTACTTGCTTAACACTCATGATTTTTAAAAGTCAAACGTTGAAAGATTTATTAAAAAAAACGTGTAATTTTTGGTGCTAGCTGTGCCTTTCCTGCCTACATCACCTGTTGAACGGACTGAAAAACCCAGCCGAGCTGCAGTCCTGACACACAGGCAGCGATACATTTTCCTCTGACTGAGTGAAGCCAAAGCAATAATTTTGGCTGAAATTGCTGCTCGCGGTGCTTTTTGGATAAAAGCTCATTCTCCCTTGACTGCAACTTTGCAAATTGCAAGGGTGAGCCACACATTTGAGCAAATATGAGAGCCCCTTTGCAGTAAGGAAGCCTACTGAGAAGTGAAGCCCTGGCTCCGGGGGTGACTGAGCTCCCAGTGACTGCAACTGGCTCCGGCTCTTGCCCGATGTGCTTGACATGACAGTCATAGCTTGGATTTTCACAGGGGGCTTTAAGCTCCTTTATTTCTTAGGGGAAGAAAGTGTAAGGCTTAATGTTCTTGGGCCTCCAGATAGTCTCCTCATGGGCTTCAGGGGATGTTTTCATGGCAGTCACTGTGGCAGGAGCAACTCCTAAGCAATGCTGAACGGGGAAGGAGAGCTACCTCAGCTCCTGGCTTTTCCCTCTTTTTAGGTGCTATGCTCACCCAACATCTGTGCAAAGCTTATGAAATCCTTTCTTCCTAGCTACAACATGTTCTAAAACCCCAAACCCCCAAATCATCGCCAAACCTCAAGCACCCCCCAGACACCTTACCCTTGCAGGATATTGCACTGTTTCACGCACTCCTTCTGGCGATCGAAAAACCTGCAGGAGAAGCAGTGGAAGGGTCCAGGGCCCCAGCAGCCCACGTCTGAGCACAGGGGGTCACAAACATGCCTGGCAGCAGCTGGGAGAGAAAGAGACAAGAAAAAAGGCCATGGACATCAAGGCAGGAGAGAAGGCAAACACAGCACTACAAGTGACTCTATCCTGACCAGACAGTTTCTCCAACCTGTTCCAAAGCAGATGTGAATGGTCCTGGCAGTGTGGAAGAGGAATAAGTATGCTTCTCTTAATTCCCAAAGCCTGAAATTAAGAGTGACTTCTGGCCTTTCAAAATAAAAACAAGCTCCTCTGTGACAGCTTAACAGCCGTGTAATAAAGCTAAACTAGTACCAGGCTTAGAGAGTTGGGGTTGTTCAGCCTGGAGAAGAGAAGGCTCCGCGGAGACCTTATTGCAGCCTTTTAATACTTAAAGGGGGCTTATAACGGCTTTTTACCAAGGTCTGTAGTGACAGGTCAAGGGGCAATGGCTTTAAACTGAAAGAGTGTAGGTTTAGGTTGGACATAAGGACGAAATTTTTTACAGTGAGGGTGGTGAGACACTGGAACAGGTTGCCCAGAGAAGTTGTGGATGCCCCGTCCTTGGAAGTGTTCAAGGTCAGGTTGGTCAGGGCTTTGAGCAACTTGATCTAGCGAAAGATGTCCCTGCCCACAGCAGGGGGGTTGGACAGGATGATCTTTGAAGGTCCCTTCCAACCCAAACCATTCTATGATTCTATGATCAATTTCCAAAATACAACAAATTCATATTCTGCAAAGAGAAATAATTGGATTTTGGCCCAGGGACCACTGCAGTCAACAGCAGCATGGTTGAACAACAGCTTTGACCTTGTCAAAAAAGTCCAATGTTTGTGGTTAGCTTCTGTGTTCTTCAGCCTGCGTGGCTTCACTATGCCCACAGTGGTGAAGCAGCTCCTTCCCATCTGCTGGACACCATGAAGTCCACATCCTCGGTGGGAAAAAAAAACACTTTTCCCTCACCACTTTCATTAAAGCAATATCACTGATGAATTTTGCAGCCAGGGGAACAGAGAGAAAAAAGCCTTGCTTGAATAACTCTTGCATTTTAGCATGATCTTCCGCAGGGGGCAGGACATCAGCATTGACTTACCACACTCATTTTTATTTCTGTTCTGTATAATCTTTGTTTTCTGGCTCTGAGTTGCAAATAGGCTGCGCCAGTCCATGGTGTCAGCATAGCAGAGGTTCTTGTTCTTCATAATGGCAACATCTCCGTCACTTATTTCCTTGAGGGAGCGCAGCCCCAATGACTGTATTTTCAAGTTAACAACAGCAAGGGAATACTGGCCACTAAAATGGAGATGGACAAAAATTAAAAAATGCAGAAGAAAGAGAATTAGTAAGCAGGGTTTAACTGAGCATATTTTTCTTTTGTTTTTCAAACACGCGTTGCTGCAAACTCAATTTTGTTCAAGGAAGAGGTTGCTCAGCCCTCTAAGCTTAACGCTTGGTACATGACATACCTATATAAAACAACTGCAATACTCATATCTGGTTTTGCATGGGAATTTTAAGCTAAATCTGGCAGGACACATGCACTCTATCAAGTAAACGATCTTGTGGTTGTAGGTAGAGCAGCTATTATTTTGCACTGGTCCACCAAGCCATCCTTCCCCTCAGGGTAAGCCCAGGTGGGCACTGGTTGCACTGCTGGTGTCCACACTGCCTGGCAGCCACATCTGGCAGCCACATCTCCATCCCTGACTGCCCAGCTACCTCAAATCCCAAAGTGCTTCCAATCACATCATAACTTGCCCTGGACGGCAAAGAGTGCTCTCTGTCCCGCTTGCACTTCCAGGCTGGTGGGGGTGAGCCTGGTCCTAGAGCAGGCTCAGAGCAGCCCTCCCCATGCAGCACAGAGCTGAAGGTCTCATCCCCCCCAGGGCACATTATCTACTGCTACAAAGATGGTGCTCGACTCCTTGCAGGCTTTTTCTCATTTTGCATCAGTCTGTGGACACCCACGCCTCACCGCTTCGTACCTTGGTGTGCTCAGACAAACGCAGCTCTAAACAGAGTTTCTTTTACAGTTGCTCTGGCACATGATTCACTTACTGTTGCTTGGTTCTGCCTCGTATAATCTCCAGATTTTCAAAAGCATAGAGATCAGTAGCATTATCAGGCCAGGCCTGAATCAACAAAAATCCTGAAATGAAGAAAAGAAGATTAAAAAATAATAATAATAATACAACCGCAGTCAGTATTGGCAGCAGAACCTCCTCCTTGAGGTCCTCCTGCACCGGGAGAAGGCACTTGGGCTTTCCCTCTGCTTATCTGAGAATCTCAATGGGAAACATGACATTTTAGGGAGCAGGAAGATATTTTTAAACCCCATTTTATAAACAGTTTACTTCTTAGCCCACCACGAGGGCTTAGGAGCGCAAGAGACGAGCGTGTTGGTGAGCTGCACATCCTGCCACACAGCCGCCAGTGACGATGGCTCTTGCCAGCAGATACCCTGGCTGAGAGGCTGTGGGAGAAAGGCATTGCTCTGTCCCATTTGTGAGCTGCCCTCAGGGAACAGAAAAACTGAAAAGAAAGCAGAAACCGAGCAGAACAGACAGGCACTCAGAGTGGATTTGCTAAGGCAAGCAGATTTCCCTGCTCAGCCGAGGCGCTTGGGAGGAGGGGGAGAATTTGAGAAATTGCAGGCTGCCGTATGAAGCTCTGAGTTTAGTCATTGCTACCTTGAAGGGAACCAGACAGGTAAAAGACAGAAAGAAAAGGAGAACTGGAGTCACATCTGTGGCCCCAGCTCTGATGTTACACTCATTTTATAATGGGCTGAACAAAATTAATTTTAATTGATACTTGGTGCAAGACTTGGCTCTGCTGGCCACTTTATGCTTGTGGAGACACATTCACCCTAAGGAAGAGCTCTTCAGGCTGGAGAGGGTGTCTCCACGAGGATGATGCAAGCCACTGAGCACGCTTCCCTAAGGAGCTGCTGAAAGGTTTTCCACAAATAGAAACACACTTGGCTTTTTTTAGCCGGAGTGGCACGCCTCTGCATCACCACATACTTCTTGGGTGGCTGAGTATCTCCTCTGCTTTTACTCTTTGCTAGGGTTGAGAGGGCTGCTTTTACTCTTTGCTTCAGCAGAAGGGATGATCTGGCCAAATGACACACCTTGGATGGGAGGCCAGTATGGATTATGTGGGCATAACGCTGGCGAGGTGCTGCTGACCACCTTTGTGAAGAGTGACCCTCATAGCTCAGAGACAGAAACTGTTTGCTGGCACTTCTCTTCATGTGCTTAAAAAATTTCTCTCCTCTCCCTTTGTGTTTTTGGCAGTACTGATCAGAGACCATCTCAGCTAAAACCCACTGCTGACCTGATATTTCTTTGACTGTTTTGAAGACATCCAACTTCTTGGGGTCCAAGGGTAGGGTCTTCGTGAAGGCATCGCTGAAAAACACAGAATGAGGAATCAGGAAAAGAATGGATCAGCCTGAATTTCTCCTTAGCCCTTCTTCTCCAGTGCTAAACGACCAGCGGGCAACTCACCCTAGAAATGCAACTGGGAGAATGCTGACATCCCCGTTGATCTTTGTACAGTTTTTGAAGGAGTCGATGTTTGTGGCGTTTATGGAGAGGATCCCTTTAAGTTCACCTATTCCAATGCCATTGCACACTGTTAAAAGAGAGATAGAAAAGTCAGGGGGGAGAAGGGTGAAGCCCAATCACATGGAAGGGAATAAACATGAAGATGCCATTAGTCCAGAAAGCGCTCCCATATGGTCAAACCTATCACTGTAAGATGAGTTTCACAGATCTCTTGCATACTTTTGCTTTTCAGAAAGCACCACAGGACAAATGCTTCCTGCTTGCCCAGCTGTGTAGCTCTGGTCTGAGCATCTCTGCACACAGGCTCTGGCACATGCCCTTGTCTCTCTTTGTCCCATGTTCATTTTATTCCCCTTGATGAGATACTGGGAAGGACAAATGAAGGAGAAGGCTGATGTGCAAGATATACATGCTCATGATGCACAGTTTATCTGCTGTACTTGTGGTGTATCCCAGTTGGAGAGCATGCTCCACAGCCACGTTTCCTGATCAAACCACTTGTGAGATCTTCAAACTATCACTGGATGTTTATTATTCAATTTGCACTTAATTAAGGTCAGAACTCCATGTACTTTTTCTAATAAGTTACCTATCATCTCAAAGCCTTACTACCTATCATCTCAAAGCCTTACTGGTTTATTCCATGCTTTTTATACCTTTGCTGCATAGCCCATCACACTTTTTACACTTCCGAACACCATTTTCTTCCACTTCATAAGTATCAGTATTGCATGAGCGAACGCAGGAGCCATGGTCTGTCACCACGTAGTTGTCTGGAAAAACAAGGATACAAAGGTCATTGAAATATGAGAGGGATGTGTTGGGGGCTGCACAGGCACTTCAATAATAGAAAGAAAAAGGGTTTTTGAACTATTGGCATACTTAGCAAAGTACAGGCATTAATTATTAATTCTCACAAACATCCTTTGAAAGTAGACAGACATACAATGCTATCACCATTATACAGAGAGGGGAATGGTCACAGAAGGATAAAACAACATTGACAAGGTCAGGCTGTGCAGCAGTGCTATAATCGGGATGAATACACGGCACCTCTGATCCCTCACCTTCACTCACTCTTCCAGGCTAAGGGCCAAGCAGGGCAATGGTCAACCTCAGAAAGGGATATCAGTTCTGTAAGCTAAACCCTCTCTTACATATAAGTCTCAACGAGTTAAAAGACCATGGACATGGAATAGCAAAAGAAAAGAAAGCAAGCATCTGCAGAGGAAGAGATGATCACAGGCCTTGAGAGAGAGTGTTTGAACCAATTCCTTTCTATCAGTCCTAATTAAGAACCAGTTAAGAGTTGATAATGCTTTGGTAATCCACAGGATTGATCCCACATGGCTTGTTTGGCCATTGTTTTGATGATCCTCATAAGATGCTTTTTTTTCTCCATCAAGAGACAAATCTTCAGAAGTCCAAATTTAATGGTTAAAAATCAGGAAAGGTGATGGATGCAGCCAGTCTGAAGTGGTTCTTTACCAGCTATTCTCTCTTTTTTGTCACCTGTTCCTGGTTCCCACAGAAGCTGAGGAGAACAAGAAAGTGCTCTTGCACTTGGCCATAACACAGAGGGATGACACAGGTCCCTGACAACCTCCCTCCAACTCCCCACCTCCTCTGTGGCTGCAACTCGAAATTAACTTACGTGGACATTCCCTCACACAAGTGGCTCCGAAGCTGTATTTTCCATCGGGGTTGACATCCATCTGATAGGTGGTGGGGTTATACAGGACCAATGGGGGACACGTGTCCTTGCAAGTAGCATCATCCCGAAACTTGCGGCATGCCTGTTGTTGAACAACAGCACCCATTAAACTACCTTCTCCTTAAAAAGCTACAATGCTTTTACATTAGCTCTTTAATAACACTCTGATGGGCTCATCTGTTCCCTGCTTAGCTCTAATGGAAACCCCAAGCACCTACAGGGATGGTCCCTCATGCTTTGAAGGTGAAAGGTTGCTTCAGGTTGGGCAATAGAGCTTAATATCTGAAAAAAAGGAGAGAACATGAGGTTTTCTTCTTCTGAACAAGAAACCTTGGCACTCTGGTGGAGAGCGGCTGGGATTCACGTGGGAACAGGAGCAAATCTGCATGCCTTAGACAGAAGAATTTTCCCTACAAGCAGTAACCAGATCAAGACAAACGGTACTTTTCTTGGCTGCTTTTTAATAACTTAAATCAAATCAAGTCCTTTCCTGCTGATTACTGACTTTTCTGGCTAAATATTAAACTGAAGCCATTATATTTGGCTGCAGGTAATGAACAATTTAGCAGGCATTTATGAAGGACAAGTTGGTTCTTCCAACTTAATTCTGTATTAAATTAATAATCATTCTCTTTTCCCCTTTTTTCTTCCCTGGATTTCCAGATGAGAAAGAATAACTGTCTTCTCTGTGAGCCAGTAAGGGCATCATAGCCATGCAATTTATAAAGGGACCAGGAAAACAGATAACCACAACAAAACCCAGACCAGACTGTTTCTGTGGGAATTACTCAAGTGTCACTTAATTCAGAATGAAGTGTAGTGCAAACAGGGGAAAGAGTTAAAAACACAGTGTGCACCAACCCCCTGAAACTCTTGTAGAAAAGCAATGGGATTTTTTTTCCTAAAAAAGCTCCATTTGCTCCTTCTCCCTCTGCTGCCCCAGGGTTCCCCAAACACAGTGCTTTTGCAGCAAGAGAAAACCAGGAAGGGAAACCTTGATTTTGTGTCTGAAGTTCAATGAAACGCAAAGAGTGAAGATCCATCATATTTGATTCCCCTTACAAGTTCTTGCTTTGGTAAACTAAGATTATTACTGCCTAGCATTAAGGAGCACATGGCAAAGCTGTGCTGGCATGGCACTGCACTGTGGCAGTAGCTGAGGACCTGGGGACCTGCCTATGTGGGGAAGTCGCCCTACAGCAAACACTTAGCTGCTCTGCAACAACTTTGAGCTCACTGGGCTCTTGAAGGCACTAATGCTGGTTTAGCACACATTAGGAAGGTCCAGCTGCAGAGTCAGTAAAGACCAGCTAAGGGTGCTGTGTAGTTCATGTCCTCTTCCCTCCCACTGACCACCCACGCAGGGAAGCCCCAGGGCAACCTCCAGGTCAGCATCTCTCAGAGGCCTTCTCAGATGAAAGAAGGCTAGAGGACATGCAGCTGAAAGCCTGCCTTGCTGTGCCCAGGGATTTCAGCAATTATGGCAGTGGTGTAGCATCGTTACCAGGCAGTCGCTCTCCCGAGGCCCCGTGCAGCCCGCAGCACACTGGTTGTGGCAGCAGTCGCTGGGCACCTTTCCCCTGCACCGGCCAGAGCACTGCTGGGCACAGATAACTTTCGTTACTGGAAGATACAAGAAAAAAGGAAAAACGTCAGGAATGAAGAACTTCTAAGCTGTATTTGCTGCAGTGAGATCAAGAAATATGGAGAAAAGGTCTGGTGCAGGATCTGTGCAAGATTTTCCCCATGGGACGCGTATTCTGTCCTCATATAAGGCCAAAGCTCAGGAGGGGTGAGAGCTGGGGTGGGTGGTGGTGAGAAGGACTTGTGTTCAGCCCATAATTATCTTGGCTCTTGCAAGGTGCTAAGCACTCTAGTCCTAGCCAGCAAATCACGTCCTGCTTAGAAAGAGCATCCAGGTCCCTGTGGCATCAATGCCTAAACCAAGAAAAACTCTGTAGAGTCATTGCATCTTACAGCTGGGCAATAGAGCAGGATCTGGCTCCATTTTGTTGAGAAAATCTATTATTGGTGCTAGCTTTGGGAAAAACAACACAACAGGAGAACTGCCAGGGCTCTGTACTATAATGGGAAACTGTACATCGTTGGTGTGGTGTTAGGATCCCTTCAATGCACTAAAAATATTTCTGAAATTTGCAGAGAGAGGGGAGACCCACTCAGCAAACCGATTTCATATGCATATTGTATTATTTTTGCTTAAGCTTCAATTCCTTGGCCAAATTTTATCTGCATTACTCAACTCCCACAGGGTTTGCACCAGTGCAGCAACCCGGAGGAAGAACTGGCCCTGATTCAGCTTTTTGCAGGGAAGCAAAAACTGCCTGCAACATTTTGTTGAGAATCGGGAAATTGTCTCCATTTGAATATCAAAGCAGAGAAAATGATAATCAGAACGATTAAAAAACTGCCAGAAATTAATGGCTAGCATGTGTTTGTACCAGACACCCAAAATGGGATTGCTTGTTCTCTACAAAAAAATTATTGATCCACAGACCCTGGCATTAGATGTCAGAGAAACCTGATGGCTTATCTGCTGCATTACAGCACCCTGAGCATTTCAGCTGTGCACTACAGTAACTGTTAATCAACTTCACAGTTCACACAAATGAGTTACAATATCATCAGGAATTCCTGTAAGTCTGAAACAGATGGTTATTAATTAACAGAAAATTATTGGAAAATGTAGCCTACTACAGGGTATATAACAGTGATTTTTTTAAAAATAATATTTCCTATCTTTTTCCATTACACACTTTTGTATCCAAACTGTATTATTTAATTTTTCTTGTAGGCCAGTAAGCAGATATTATATTTTCAAGGAAACAGATTATTTCCACAACATGCATTAGCTTCTCTGATAGCAACTCCTCCGTTCAACTAGAAACAGGGGAATAAAAGGCACATTGTTCTACACGAACAGCATTTTGATATTTTTTTCATAAGCATCAGCAGGGGAGTAAAACAGCTCGTCACTTTGATAGCTATTGACTAGAGCTTCCTGCTGGAAACACATATCACAGCAAACGTTTATATTTCAAACAGAATATCTCACGTTCGTTGAAGGAGAAAGATACATATCACCCCAAACTTTCCCACATATGGAAATGTGGGATACATTTTCAGTTGGCCAGATTCTCAAATACCTCGAGAGGAGAGCCAAAGCCTGCGAACGGTTCCATTTTATGTGATCCTAGCCATCCTCCCAAAGCCAGCAAGAGTTTGTAAATGCTGGAAGCTTGCAGGGCTGAGACCTGAGGTTCTGCAAGCCCCCGGGACAGCTGTGCGGTCTCAGCTGCCGGGACCGACCTGGGAAGGGCTTTGCGTGCACAGCCACTCTCCACCTCAAGAGCAGTTCAAGGCAGGAGCCAAACTGCAGAGCTGACTGAAAAAAACCCTAAAGCTTATACTAAATGAAGAGAGAGAAGCTGTATGTGTTCCTTTTTCCTTAAGCTCTAGAAGCCGTACAGATTTGGCCTGATACTTGCAAGCAAGAAACTTAGGTTTAGGTGATTATTTGCAATGGAAAACCGAAGATAGGATGTTGCTTTCATTTGCATTATGCCTAGATCAGCAGTCTTTCCACTGAACTTTACACACAACTGGCAGGAAAGGAGAATCAGAAACAGTGCATTTCCCTACTTATTACAGAAAAAGGAAATAATCAAATATCAAAACAAATTGAGATGGGCTTCCTCCTCAGCCTTTACTTTAGGAGAAATAAAGCCTTCAAAATCTCAAGCACTTCTAAATGGATGTTTCTGGCACTTTCTTAATATCAGGCAAGCATCCTACCTGCAAAATTTTACAGTAAAGCACAGGCAACCAAACTGAACAACCTCACAATGCCAAATATCTCCATTTACAAATTAAAAAATGGCTATGCATTTTCTGAGAGCCTTCCAAAGGTCCTCTGAGTACAGTATGTAGTGTGATCACCCACATGAAGGTGACATCTTTTGTGTTTTCAAAAGAAACCTACGGGGATTCCAAAAAGAGGAATTAAAGCCAGCAAAAATTGGGTTATGCTGTTGCTTCTAATAGTAGAAATGAATCTGAAGTATTGTTAACTAGCCTGCAGAATGGCTCTGCGGGAAACAGCAGGAAGGCAAACAATTCACCACACAGCTACTGCATTCTCTCTTCTATGGTAAAATAACTTAAAGAATAAATGTCTCAAGTGCAGATGGGAGAAAGTTGTGGGCGACAGACAAAAGCTTTCAACACAGGAGACAGCTGCAGTCTCTTCCCTCTGGAGGAACAGCACATCTTCAGGGAAATCCAGACCCAAGTCAAACCACCTTGAGGTTTCACATCCAGAAATGGGGCTACTCGCGGGGAGTGGGCACAGCCATCCTCCCCGCCGCTGCACTTCTGCAGAGTGGGAAGCAGGCCATGTCCCTCCATGGTGTGCTCCAAGGAGCCTCAGCGTAGCGGGATGCAGAGAAGGACAAGTGTGAAACACGTGTCACTAATTTGCACTTGACAGGTTAGTTTTTCAGTAGATAGAAATTTAGTATGTCAGACCACACAATATATTTCTTAATTAATCACCAGGCTTACATGTCTGGCAGTTCTGTTCACCAGGGCCCCAGCAATGGTCTTCTGTGCAGTTCGGATGGCATTTGGGACCTAAAACACGAGAGCAGAGTATTATATTCTATAAACATGGACAACAACATCATGTGAGTCACAGAAAACAAAGACTTGAGCTTTCCTTCTCGATAAATCAGGGGAGGAAGCACCTATACACCAGTGCTCAAAAATTTTGAAAGCTGGACCTTAAGTCCTTATCCTTTGTTCATCTCTGGTTTCCTACGTGCAGTTCTCCACACCTTTGAGCAAACAAGAGCAATACGCAGCCAATCTAGCTTACGAAAGAGGCATATTTTTCCCAGGAACAGGAATCTCAGCTACTGCCTGGCTGGCCCTTCTGCTGAAGTTTGCATGCAATGGCAAGTCACTGCCGGCTTGTGGCCAGGCATATGCCAGCTGCTCGCTACAGGCCACATGTAAATCAATGTTTCTGAACAACGTGGTTCTAAAAAGAAAACAAACCCAACTGGATTCACAGGCAACTGCCAGCTACTCCGACCACAAAGTATTCGACTTGTCTGCTTCGCACCCTCCTTCTGCCCTCTGCCAAAAATACTCCACGGTGTAGGACTATGCAACAGATGGACAATCAATGGAAAGGCAGCAGGATGGACGGACACTCTGCCTGACCTTGAAGGCTCAGTGGCGGGCTCTTTCCCATCCCTCTCTCCTTACTCTTTTCTTTCTTTTTCTTTCTCTTAATGACAAGCAAAGTCCCAGAGAAACAACTTATTTTAGATTACGGGATCGTTATTAAAAGCATAAATGGCTGTCTAAGCAGATTAATCTGGAATTCACTACATTTAAGAGGCATTTCCTACTAGAGTGATTCTTCCTGCTAACAACACGTGATTCTCCCTGCTAACAACATGTGATTCTCCCTCCCCCGCCACTGCCCATCAAATAGCTGAACAAGCGCCAATACTTGTCAAAGAGTTGATTGATTTGGTGCAGGACCAAAGAACTATTTTTTTTTTTAAAGTTGAAAAGTTAAAGGTTAACATTTCTGTGGTGTTTAGAGCCAAACTCCTGTGCTGACTTGTATTGTTTGCAGCCCCTTGATTACGCTAGGGCTCTGCAGAAAAATATGTCAACACAGAAGTTGGCTATTAGCTCTCAGGCAATTACGCAACTGGAAGAAAATAAAGAAAATATGTTTTTCTGCCAATTTACAGTGCCAGAAATGAAACGGTCAGAAATGAAAATAAACTCTCCTTTCCATGAAATGACTGGGGATTTTACAAGGGACTTATAAGGCTGAAGGATTAGCTTGAGCCCACTCAAAGCATATGCTACACAACTTTAAAATATACATACACTCATGTCCCTGCTGATCTAAAGCATCAGATTTATCTGCCTGTTTATCATTAATTTTGCAAGGATAATCTGTGCAGCCCAAAACACCAGAGTTTTACAGCACTCAACTTGGGCCTTAGCGCTAAAAAGGCTTCAAGTCCCACAGTAACTCCATGAAGGCACCCATATGGGTCTTCTAGACCACAGCCTTATATTGTAAACAGAAGATTGCTGGAAAACAAATGAGTCCACAGTATTCTGAGCTGTCTTTGAAGAAACACATATGTAGGGTACTGTCTGAAACCAAGAGAAGCTTTCCCAAGAACTTCGCTGAGCTATAAGTTAAGGACCTAACCACCATGAAAAATTACATCTTAGGCCAGCAGTGAAGAAATTAATGGGCTTCCCTTGGAACAGGGCTTGGTGGCCTTGCATGCAGGAATTGGTGGACCCGAAACCCACTGCACGAAAGATGGGATGTTCGTTCTTCTCTCTGAAATGGGGGAGCACATAGCATTTTTGGTAAATTAATACTCACAGTAAGACAGGTTGCTTGCAAATTCAAGCACTGTGAGAGGCTTCTTGCTTGTGTCAATGATGTCATTCCAGAGAACAGTGTCCATGTTGCACAGTTTGGGGTTGTTGCTGATTTTAACACCTCCATTGAGAATTTCTGCCACAGAAGGAAAAAAATTGGTAAGTGAAGCAAACTGCCTAAGTCTTCTGTCTCCGATCTAAAGACAGGGAAATAAAACACGTTTCTTTGCCTCAGTCACACTATGCTGACAGAAAAGGACAATCTGCACAGCACCAGCACTCCTGATGGTGCAACTAACACTAGGCTCAGACTGATGGGTTCTGGAGGGTTGGCTGCTGTTGAATGCCACTAAAATGCCACTACATGTGGCTTTCTGCCTGGTGCCACCTCCAGAGGCCACTGCACTCAGGAGAGATGGCACTGCTGGTGTGCACAGCCAGAGACCATCAGCCAGAGACCGTGTAAGACAACCAGCTCCCACTGGAATTTAACAGAAAATACTGATGTGCATGTGCCAAGATCAAATAATGCAAAATAATGAGTGGATACTTCTTTGCCATTTTGGGGGACACAAATAAATCTCACCACCCTCTTGATTATTTGGGTTTTCTGGATCTTTCTGCAGTGGGAAATTATGAACTTTCTTCATCTTTTGAAGAAGGCTGGCTAGCAGGAAAGCAATTAGGAAACTGGGAAACTATATTCAGATCTTTGTTTTTAAAGCAGGATTTGATGGCATATGACTTTGAGAGGAAATCTTCAATCGGATCTTGATACCAATAACCTAACAGTTAACAGCAAACCTGAAGTTTGTTTTACAGGTGCCTCCACCTCTTGCCCTTGTCTCACCTGATAGCCGTTTCATTGGCAGCTCTCGGAGTCCCTGGGTTTTATTCATGTGGTAATTCGATAAAACTGCCAGGGCGTAAGAGTTGTCATACAGCACATTGCCTCGGATGATCTGAAGGTTTTCTAGGGGAATGACATCCACCATGTTAAGCGCGATGAGCACGTAGCCTGCAACCTCCTGTATCGTCTGAGAGAGCAAGAGAAGAAACAAGGTGCTTAATCCATAGCGCTCTTCTACTCTTGACAGAGTCGCTTTCCTCCTCCCACCCCTCGAATCCACCATCTTTCACTGATAAACCACTTAATCTCATTTGAAAATAAATAAATCCAAGAACAAGAAGGGCCTATGTGGAAAACTTTGCTGTCTAAGCAGGTATAAACTGACCCTTAGAGCAGCTACCAGCGTAGCTATTCCAAAGGTCCAGCTTACCCCTGTTCTGTCCCCAAGCAAGGGCAAGTGGGGCTGCCTAGGGGATGCAGGAGAACAGGGCAAGCATGCATGATATAGCAACCAAGTGTGATGCTTCCCCTGAATACCTGCCCAGCCTCCAACCATTGGCAGCACAGAGACGCCATCTGATTGAGGCTTTTACACTCTTCTGTGCCCCTTCCCTTGCGGATCCTCCAGTGCTCAGCAGAGGGGAAGATCAGGTAACCTTCTCCCTCTTAAGTAATAAATAGTTACAGGACAACAAGACAAGTGAGGCACTGTTCCTGGATGTAGGTTAATTCCTGCCTTGTACTGTGGAATATGTGCATTTCTATATCTTACAAAAATCACCATAAATAAAAACCCTCAGGCTACCACTTAGGGTATTTTCCTATTCTATGAAGACCACCAGTGAGTTTTCAAGAGACCTGTTATGCTCCTGGGAACACTGAGCTCCACGGTCAAGTTGTGCTTGGGAAAGAAAAAATGGAAATACCATCATATTTGTAACCCATATGTCTGAACCATCTCTTTTCTGATGTTCTTGCTTGTTACTATAATGAAATGGTTTCTTCCCTTTCTTTGTTCCCTGAGAAGAAAAGCTCACACAAAGAGATTACTCCTCTCAACCCAGAGGACTGACCTGTTTATTCAAAGCTACCATACAAGAGCTCTTGATACTGGACATACATTTATCATGTCAAAAAAACTTCTTCCTCTCCTGCCTCTTTCTTTGAAAACCTCCTAATTTGATAACGAGGCATGCAAAAAGCAATGCATTTTAAACATCTTCTTTAAAAAAAAAAAATAACCTAAGGTGCGATGCTATTGCCACTGATGGCAGCCTGGCAACAGGGCAGCAGAGCTATACCCCTTGCCCAGTCTCTGCTGGTGGAGAACCTGGAAGTCCTCATGGCAGACAGTGCTCCCCCCCGTGCTGCAGCTGTGTTTTAACATCCATCCTCTGTCTGTTCCCCTCTCAGCTTGCCATGGTCACTCATGCACTTGTGCACAAATGTTGGGATGGGAGTACCCTGTGTGTCAACCACAGAGGATTATCTTGAAGATTGCTTGAAGTGTCCATGTGGGAAGTTATTGCACAGGACCTGCCTGCCTGCTTAGGGTGCGGGCACTGCAGGCTGGAGAGGCACTCGCCACCACAGCAGGGGAAGGGGCCACAGCTTGGAGGGCAGGGTAAGGGCCTCCACACTTCAAAATCTGCCAGCAGTGGGTTGCCACTCATCTTGCAGTTTGCTTTGCCCAACAGCACCACAAAGCCTTTTGCCCTCTGAGGAGTGAGGCAGCGGGTAAGGATGTAATAATATGTATAAATAAGAAGAAACCCATCTGCATGGCAGCCAGCACAGGTTGGCAGGTGCTTGAAAAGTTATTTCTTAAAGTACCTGATTTAGTATAGTAGGGTTGAGTGTATCCTTCAGCCTACAGGTATGCTGAGACTGTGATCTGCAATTTCTCTGACATTAGCTAGCTATGTTTTTGGATCACCACACAATTTTATAGGTAGCTGATCCTTTGCGCTTAAAAAATGCAGTAAGATTCCTTTAGCAGGGAAGGCCACATTGGCCAAGAACACCAACCTTCAGGAAAGAGAGGTCACGATTGTGCTCCACGTATGTAATTTCCAGGTTGCTCAGTACCACCTCGCAGTTGTTGTACATCCTCTGCAGGCTGGTGAAATGGTCTTCCACATGTCCCAGCTGGGTCAGCTTGTTATTTGTCCCTTGACAAACTGTGGAGGAAAGAAGAAAACTCCATGAAGGAAAGCAAGAATAAGTACAGGGTAAAGACTTGTTGCCCACCTATCTTTACAAGCACCATGGTAAGTGAAGCATCAGCACAGGTTCATAAGAAACAAGAATGTTATCTTGCATGACCCTAATGGCAATAGTGTAGGGAGCATGTGACGTTTCCCAGGCACAGAGATGTACCAGAATTAAGAGTTGGAATAACCCTCCATCACTTTCTGTTATATAAAAAACTCCAAGATGAGGCTTTCATACATAACTAGCACTAAGTTTTCTGTACCACAAAACGTAACTCGGTTCCTGAGGAGAGGGCATTGATATAGTGCCATCAAACACTATCAAAAGTGGTATGCTGCCAGGCATCACCAAAGGCCTTTTCCCTGAGGACCCATTTACAATACTTTGGGCGGTGTTGGGTCTCCTTGTAAGCTCAGTGGGAGGGAGTGGGGGTTTCCTGCAGGACCCCTCAAGCTACAAGTCTGGGTTTTAAGAGCAAGCTGAACCTCCAGGGCTCACCTCTTGCCACTTGGGAGGATGGTAGATTCAGGAGATTTCCTGGCATATTCAGCTTTGGCACACAAATCCACCTAAGCCTGCTTTGCTGGTGGGGAAGGAAGCAGTGCCATACAGAGCACCACTGAGATTACAAACCTTTATAATGGCATGGTGGAGAAATTAGCCCCCACCTGAAATTCTATTACTTTAGAATTTGTAGAAGCCTAGAGGTAGAAGCCTAGAGGCTTTACCAAACCTAGAGGAACTGTCAAGTTATCACCACTACATTCGATTGCAATAAAAGAGCAAAATGCAAATTTCTTTAAAGAAAAAAAACACCACACACAAGCCCCAGAAACTCTGTACTCTTCCAGTCATTCCCTGGGCTATCCCTACATAGCTAAAATTAAAACATCTCTGAGTTATACCAATACAGAGGAAAGGAGAATGATACAGAAGGCAACATGGTAAAAGACTTCACAACACCTTCCAGGTGAAAAGCTTCAGCCCAACTTTGCTCTTCAGTGGGAGCACAAGGAAGCCTTTATCTCATCGTCGCTGTAATGCAACCCAAGCCTGACCTCATAGCTTTCCATAAGACACGGAAAGAATTGCATTCTTTTAACTCAGAGAAAAGAATAAATGAAATGATACTTTTGTAGAGCTAAAATTCCTAGAAGCACCGACAAACTGGAATACCACTGTGTGGGGTGCTATAAAGCAAAAACCAAAGACTCTTGACAAAGCTGGAAATAAGTTTCAGAGCTAGTAACATAAGACAACACCTGTTGAAGATTTACCGAACAATTTATGTTTTATTAGTAGGAAAAATAACTTAATAAGCAGCGATAAAGACACACCTATCAATTGCCAAAACCATTCACTGACCATGTGTTACTTCTCAGTACAGTCATCACCATTAAGGGGCTACAGTGATAACATTAAATACCCTTTGTGCATGTTTAAAGCAAGGCTATTCACTCACATTCCTCATTTATTTCTCATTATATGGCTAGATAAACATTATGGTGTTTGGGATCAGAGTGGCAACTGCTAGTAAATGGGGACAGTTTAACAGGAGCTGTGATTACATCGTCTAAGCCGCTTGTTACTACATGAGCATCAAGTGTAGAAAATGACCCTTTTTACATTTGCCTTGAATTTCTGTAACGGACGAGAAATTCCTAAGCAGAATTTTCTGTTCCAGTTTCAAACTTAACTGTTCCAATGCGCTTGCACTTAAAATCAGCATTTGCGTTTCTCCAACAAAGGAAAAAGCCAGTAACAAAAGATTCTCAGATGGTTCAAAACCTCAGCTTGGATGCTCAGGTTAGGCATCTCAGATCTGATCTCTAAAATGGTGTGATTTTGAAATGCACTGAAATACAGAGCAGAAGCAGGTGTGGTTTAGACTGCTCAGAGACATGAAGACACGTAAATCAGCCTGTTCTGGTCTTCAGGGTCCTCAAGTGGCCTGATGGTCTTGCTGCATCCCTGGTGTTAGCAGCAAAGATCTGCCCTGGTACTCGAGATAGGCCCTGGCCACCCATACCCACCATCAGCCCTACATGGCTTGGCACTGGTTGGATTGCACAGTCTGGCTGACTGAAACAAGCCCTAGGAGAAACTGCACACGCTTGAAAGTGTTTCCCTTGGGATTGGACAAGCGCTGGAGCTCTGAATTTGTCTCAGCTGTCCCAAGAAACACAGACTTTTTCACTGCTTACTAGATCAAGGCAGATACAGCAGGTGGAGGGCATGGTTACCCTTGTGCTTCTCCCTCTCCCTCTCCCATGGGGCCGCTCAGTCAACCATGCCAAAGAGTTGATTCAAGCTACAAATAATGCAAAACAATAAATAAATAAATGGACAGAGGATATTTTTAGCTCAGGAAAGCTTGCTGTTGTGGTTCACCATGGCGCCCCATGAACTGCTGCATTGGCAACAGCTCCAAGGACAGCAAGGAGGCAGGAACAAATAGTCAAGAGAAGGAGCTTGCCAGCTTGTGAAGCTGCAGAGAGAAACCCAGGCATAATGAGCTCCAAAGAGGCTTCAGGTTGGTCTTCCAGGACCTACTTTCTTCCTCTGTTCTGTGAGTAGAGAGCACTTTGATGACTCTCTACCAAAGGTGTCTTAAGCCACATGCAAAACCACTTGACCCCTCCATCAGGTTCATCACGTCCTCTACACAGTAAACAGAAGATGTAGATGAGATGTTAGTTAAGATCCGCAGAGCAAAAGGAAATGGGTTGCTTCTGTTAAGATCTCAACGGTATATGGCTAGCATCAGTCAGACCACCTATAGGAGCTTTCCCCCTCATGCGCAATTTTTTGTTTGCTCAAAGACATACAGGGCCAAATCCTTGTTTGCTGCAAAGAGATCTAAGTACATCCAAAAAGTGTACTTCATCACAGCAGTATTTACCAAATGAGAACCTGGGTCATAAGCAGTATATGCTGAGCAAATAAAACCCAAATCAAACACAACAAGCTAAGCCCCTGCAGCAGTATTACTAAACTCAGACAGAGGTGCTGAATAATTTTCCAACTAGAACATTTGGAAAGAAAAGAAAATGGCCTGCTGGCATCTGATTAATAATATAATTCCTGCAATTTCTTTGCTTACGAAAACTGTGTTCTGAAAAGATAGATGCTATAATTATTTGTATATAATACTACAGCGTGAATGCCATTCTGGCCAGAGGGAAAAGCACAGACAATGCAGTGCTCACCTCGTTCTGCAGAGTTTTAAGTGGGACGTGAATGCATGAGTGGATTTAACCTCTATTGAGCTTGACCTATTTGCCCTCCAAAGGACAGATTTTGATGCCACATACATTCCTTATATACTTCTGTTTTAATGCGTAGCAAAGCCAGCACTATCCAGGTTTAGGAGTTAGCGGTGGGTATGGATACTTACGTGGTACTGCTGGGGGCTGTGGTAGTATGTACCACATAATATATGTCCCATGTGGACACTTACACATGGCTGCAGCACATTTTAGCTATAAAGGAGAGTAAAAAAACCAGAGACGTTTCCTGACAAAAATTCAGGGTGAGAATGTCCCTGACCAGTAGAAAAGCTGAGATCCAGAACTGAACTTCAGGGCATGGGCTGATCCTCAAAAGACAAAAGCTTTGCTCTTATCTGTGATGTTAATATAATAAAAATACTGCCAGTCTGGAAAGTCTGGAAAGTTTTGACACAGAGAGAACATCCCAGGAGGCCTCCGTCTGCAGCAGTGCTGAGAGCGGGGCTGCCTGCTGGGAGCACGAGGCTCTCCTGACCCAGCCCAGGAGACCCACCGGACCCCCAGAGCCCCAGCCATCAATCACCCCCTGTGATGTGGAGGCAACCCAAAAAGTCTGCAGGGCAGCAGCATGGGATTACCACCAAGAAATATTTTTTTTTATATGATATTGCTCTTAGCACACATGCTGTGCTTCTTAAATGCCAAAGTAATGTTGATCTTGAATCAGTTACAGTATTACCTCAACAGACAGCCTAAAAAAGGGAGATATTCCTGAAATGAGCCAAAATGTCAGGTGCTATATAAGACAGCAGCGATCAAAGAGCTGAAGAAAGAGGCACACTCCTGATAGATGCAAACTTGCTGAATTTTAGTGCTTAAGAAAAGTGCAGGGTTGGCTGCCCTGGATACTAAAATGCTCTCTCTGTCCACAGACATGCTTGCTCCCCTTCTCTGCCTCAAACTTGGCCTTAAAGGAGTATTTATTGGTGATGCAAATGGGTTCACCCTTTTTTCTTGTGCAGCCCAAAGAAGTGGACTGAAACCAAAGCATTTCCTAAATGGCATTTTCCATGAGTGATGGTAGGGAGAGAGAATGTATCCATCCAGCTGTAACACTAAGCGATTGTATTCTCCCAAATCCATACAAACTCAGATTAAATGAAGTGGTCTCCGCAGCAATTGCCCTGATACAAGTGAAATCTGTTTTCATCTTTTCCCGAGAAAATCTGATTAGTGAAGTCCCAATCCTGCCATGCATATTTGTCCCAGACTTGAGAAAAACCCCGGAGAATGCTTTGAAACCAAATTACCACCAATCCCCAAATCATCAGCTGTTTCTGTCCATGCTTAGCCTGTGTTAGTCTCCCTGCAGCTCTGACAGACACATCAAAATAACAACTCGCAAAGGCAATTTCAGAGACACGCAAGTCCATTTCCATGCTTCACATATCACTTATAACTCTATATGACCTAACATAATAAATTTATATACTTCTTCTGCATGTTTTCCAGCCATTACTGACACAAATGCAAAACTTGCAGACAAGAGATATTTGTTTAATCTGCCAGCGCATTTATAAATATTCCTCTCTCCTCACTCATTGACAGTAATTTCACTTCTGATTTTTTTTCAGTATTTCATGGAACAGCAGTACCTTCCTGGGCACTTGGTCCAGATACAAAGCTGGCTCTGAAGGCCAGAGGAGATAATGGCACTTGGTGTCCCACCATCAGTGCTGCCCACAACCAATTCACCTTAACCAGAGCATGGGGAAAAAAACCTTTCAAGTGAACTGGAATAATTTTGTAAGAAATACTGCCCAACATGCATCTGTATGGGCAATCACACCATCCCAAAGCCCTGCCCCTCGCATGGGGGATCCTGGCCATGCCCTGTGCCTCCACGCTCCTCCCTAGGAGAAAAACTGTTTCCCCTTACGAGGGCTTCCACTGACCTTCACCTAATGGGGCCTCAGAAATTAAATGAAAATCCTTGTGTCATTCAAGCACAAATCTATAAATCAGCTATAAGGGCAGGTCCTGTATATCAGGTATTTTTTTTTAACCGACCTCAAAGCATTCCCTTACAGTTATCCAACAGATCCACATAACCTCTCCATACTACGGTGGAAACCAGAAAAGTGCAGCTAGTACTGTCAAATGATCAAAATAATGGCATTTAAGCTTACATGGAATTACTAGAGCAGCCAGGACAGTTATCATAATGACTAACACATATTTGTGACAGAAAGAGAAAGAACCATGCAATGCTTTCCCTAAAGAAAACAGGGTACGAAATATCAGAGGTTGGAAAAAGAAAGCGACATTACGTTATATGTGATTAACCATTAAAATAGAAACGCTTTTTATATTAACCAGTACCTCAACACTGGGGAGAGAGGTGATGAAGAAATTTTAGCATGACTGGGTTGAGTGTGTTTTACATACTGAGTACTAATTTCAAGAGGGAGGAAAGTCCACGTGACACAAACCCAAAACCAAATCTGCTGTGATGTGCTGTGGGAAGTTATGAAAAGGAAAGGAAAAGCTAGAAAACAGGTGAGGAGTACAAAGAGTGCTCAGACACAGGCAGATGTTTTCCCTTGAGAACAGTGGTTGCAAACACATGTCGCCTAAAAAGTCCAGTTTCAGCTTAACGACAGCAGCGTTCGGGCACTGGAAATGCTGCCACGGAAGATAATAATTTTTGCACATATTAAAATATTTTAATTTAAAACATGAAAAATAGCCTCGTGTGGCTGTACTAAGTCCCTCCTCAAACACTGTGGTTTAGAGTAATGCAGTTACTGAGATTAATTCTGACTTTCAGACACACTAGAAAAAAAACAATGACAAAGCTCTTAAAAAAACTTAGATGGAAACTATAATTGCAAAAGCGACCCAAAACTAATGTCATAGTGGAGAAAAAGAATACGCCTTAAGGGAAAGCCTTCCCAGATGGTTTCTTATTTCTATTTACTTGATGAAAGCAACTTTTCCAGCTAAATCCAATTTCAAGTTTCCCTTGCTCCGGTTAGGAGTGGAGACCTGCCCTCCGATGGCAAAAGTCACGTCCTGAATTGCAAGGCACATAGGCAGCGTGACAGTTGGATGGCCCAGTTGCTGGTGGGTGCCTTCACCTGAAAGAATAAGTAATTGTATACAAAACAACTTGCTTCTGAATGAAGACCTCTCCAAAGTCAGAATATATCTGACAACAAGGGATTCAGCCTTATTAATTCCCTAGGGTGTTTTTTTTTCCTCCCCAATATCATTCAGCAATATTTCTATTTTTCTTCTCTGTTGCCATTATTTAATTCAGCATGTATCTTCATTAATCCTCCAGATTAAGGCCAGACCAGGATGTGCTGAAATCAGTCTTTCCACCAGCTTCAGTGCGGACTGGATGGGGGATTAAATTCTTCTCTCACTGACGCCAGTGTAAATTTGGAGCATCTACAAGGACAGGGTGGGCTAGCCTAGAGTTTGAGCTTTCCCCTCCGAACGCCTTAGGATGCAGCTGTGGGAGGGATACAGATATTTTCTGTAAATACCACCAGAATTTCAAAGAAATGGGAATTGTTGCCTTGCAATTTTCTACAGCTTAGGAAAAGGTTGATTTCTAAAGGTGAATAATAGATTGGAATTTTTGGAGGGGGTGTTTCTAGCAGGGTACTGAAAGATAACCTGGGTTTAGATCAGTTTTCTTCACATGGCTTTGTCAGTGGTCTGTAAGAAGACATCCAATCACTGCTGAGGATGCCTGCAGATGACACAAACATCGCCAGCATTCTAAATAACAGAGAGGGAGAGATGACCTGCACAGACTGGTTTGTATAATTTAGGAAAATAAGCCCTCTGAACAACATTATTTGAACTATAGCTAAAGGCAAGGTCTTACATTAAAGACTGCAGAACACATACTAGACAGAAAAGGGGGTTCTAGGATGCAATTGCCCTGAAAAGGACTTGGGGATAATAAGAGGTGACCAGCGCGTTGCTTGATGCAACAGGAAACCGCAGCCGCTGGGTGCATCAGCAGGAAAACGCTGAGCGAGGGGAGGCAGGAGCCAGCATTAATCGCCAGCGGTGCCCCGGCATGCCCCAGCGTGGCGGCCTCTGCACTAGAGGGGTCCCCTCTCCTGGCAAAGTGGGTGCTGCCGGGTGCAGCTCCCACTCCCAACCGCACCGGGATGCTCCACTTGGGCTTCAACCCTTCTCCAAGCTGCATTTCAGCCCATGTCCCCGCCACATGGCCAATGGCTAGTGCAGTATGACTTTGCCTTGAGTTTTGCAGGCTATTTATGGAGAGTGATGGCTGGAAAGCCAAGCTCCCCAAGATGTCCTCACCAGTAGCTGGGGTGCTGCTGCTGGGTTGTTCCTCCCACTGGCACCCTTTGGGGAGGCTGCTATAAAGGAAACCAAAAGCTTGCATGGGGCTTTCTCTGCTGAGCAGTTGCTCAAGGCTAATGGCCAGGTCTATCGCAAGTGCAATCACCAGTGAACTCAAATAATGAGCTGTTCCTATGATTTATTAGTGAGGAAACCCAAAGAACAAGGAAACTTCATATCTATTGACTGCTATGCAAACATACGCACACATTTATACATGAATGATAGTAAACAGTTTATAAATTTTATGTACACCGCTTAATAAATTTTGTACAGAAAACCACACAGGCATCTTTCCCCCCTTTTTAACCTTCTTTATAGAAACTCAGGCCACATTGACTGGGTTGTTTGAAGTCAACATCAACTTTGAGGTCGTTCCCCCCCGCAAAGTTTCTCCATGTGAGCCTGGTGGAGCAGGGTGATGAGCTTGGCCCTACAAATCTGTCAAGACCAGGACAGGCAAAGTGATGTGTTCCTGCCATAGCTTGCCATTTTTAGGTCTGCGGTTCCCTATGTACAGCAGAGCGACTGAAGGTGGATGCTTTAAGGTGCAAAACGTGGCTCTTCAAGTCAAAACACCAGCCACAGCTTAGACATCCAAGCAGCGTACAGCACAAGGAAACACCACCAGAGTGCTACAGAGAGGAACGAGACTTTGGAAACTGCTGTGGAGGAAACCAGGGAGTGGGGGAAGGCAGAGCTGGTGGTATATTGGTAACACTGGGTTCAAGTATTGCAATCCCACTTATGCTGCGTCCTCCAAGAGAAAGCATTGCCCATGCCTGTGTTTCAGGACAGTGATCTTTATGCTGTGTGAAACCCACATACTGACCAAAGTAAGTTTGTCTTGTACAGTGGAAGACAATCCCAGACAAGACCATGCAAGGGGCAAAGACCTCAGTGTCAGTCCCAGAAGGCTCCATGCCCTCTGATAGTTACCCTCAATGGGCCCACCAGGTAGCACAGCCTCTGGCTAACAGTCCATGGCTGCAGCCCTCCTGCCCTCCAGCTTCAGGCACCAGCATAGCTACTACGCCCATCACAAAAAAGCCGTATGCATCCACCAGGCAGAGCTCTGGAGCGGGAGAAGGGCCATCACGCAGCCCCATCCACATGAGTTTCAGGCCCTGGGAAACAGCTCGGAGAAATGCAACGTTTCTTGGCATCCATGGTGAATTTTGTATTACCGTGTTGCTGCAAGTGGTATAAAAAGCCTGCGTAGAGCGCAGCAGCAAGCGGCCAAGAGACCTCCGACAATGGGCATGGCTCACCGAGCCTTTAGTTTGGTGAGACGTGTGGCAGGAGTGTGTCATCTCAAGATCTACACTGGGATATTTGGGAAAACAAGTGGATGACAATGGATACGTGAGCCTGTGCTCTGTGTTCTAAAAAAATGACATTCTTCGTTGTTGTTTGTTCTGGCAACATCTACAGAGCAGCAGGATTTTATAGCACAATAAAAAGAAACTGAAGATGTGTGCCCATGAAAATGTGCGACTGGTTTCTAGTTACATCAGCACTGAATTGTTTAAAATTGTTTCAAAATGAGTTAATTTGAGAAATGAGAATTTAAAGCATTAAACTATGCTGTGAACATTTTACTACGTGGGATTTCTTAAGACACTGCAATTGCATATTTTCATTTCTGCCTTCCAATGAAAAGAAATCACATGGTTTTTTTAATTTATATTAAATCAAGTCTTATGTTGAAATAAGCCGTGGTGCTCATACACGTACTTCTGAATCCCTTGAGGTGTAAATTCTATGTGAGCACTCATGCACTGACTCAAAAAGGGCAAGAGAAACCACTTACATCTGATTCCAAGTAGAAGACTAAAAGCTTGCTATTACAAATGCAACACATTCTTATTTTTTTATCAATATATATATACAGAAACAGATATATATGTAGCTCTCCCAGATGACTAGCCTGACATCTCTGGAGACTGCAATATACCTGGAGAACTGCTGAAAACACAACAGCAACTGTGCAACTTTTGTTCACTGCCTTGAACTAGGCATGCCCACCTCCATGATAACCCCATCTACTTCTGTGCGTGGTTCTGCCCAGTGAAGACACAGCAAGTGCTGACAGCAACCACAGTGGATGCTGCACCAAGCCTCTGGGCCCGTATAGCTGCATCACTGCACGATGCTTCCTCCAAACCTGGTCTATAGCAAGGAACGATAGCAAGTTCCAGTCTCCTATGGATTCAAGTTGCAAAGCTACAGAAAAAAGGATCTATGCCCCAAAATTCCCCAGGAGACATCTTGTCCCTTAGGAATGAGATTGCCTTCTCGAGTGAGGCTAGAACAAGACAAAAACTGCAGACAGGACTAAGATAAACAATATTTACTGCTTCAAACAATAAAGGTACTGTTAAGTTATCTGTACTAATGTAGCAAACGCCCCGTCGACTAACTACAAAGAACAAGTAAAAGCTGATAAAAAGCTTTAAAAGCTTGTCTCCAGCTACTACACATTCATGGGAATGAATGCTACGGTTAGCACTTATATTAGGGCTTCCAGCTGAAATCTGGATATTTGCACATGTTGACAAGCAAGCAAGTTAATACATGCTGCTGGGTCTGAAAAGCCTCCAATAATATTTAAGTTTAAAAGGAACAGCTGAAGAGCATATTAAATGTAAACGAGCTCTGGATCACCTTCTGATCTTCATTTAAGCTTTGACTAAAACCCAATGGAAAGACTGCTATTGAAACCAATGGGATCTGAATCAAGCTCCTATTTCACTTAATTTAACTGTGTGAAATTCAATAAACGAGGTAAATAGACTTTCTACCGCCCTTCTTTCTGGAAGGAAGAGAACTACAATTACATTTTGAAAGCACAGCTAAAAAGCCACAAAGTGATTTAACAGCACCTGGGTAAGTTTTGAAGATGAAGACCAATTTATCTTCAAAAGTCTGGGAAGAAAAAAACATTGAATTTAGTCATCGGTACTATAAATGGTGCATGTTACAGCAAGTGGACTGCTTTTAGAGTCGTTCTTATTTAGCAATAGGGAATCTCAGCCACATTTAACGCCAGACTTTAGTTCTGTGAAGAAATGTAAACAAGTTTGAACATTTTAAAAGGTACCTGAAATGCACGATTACGGTACGTTACATGCTGTTCAAACTCTGAAAAAGTTCCCTCTCCATCTCTTGATTTGCAGGGTTAACCTCTGCCATGCAACTTGAGCTGGAAGGCAGGCAGCCTTCCTCATGCTCTTTCACCCTCTTCAGCAAAGCAACTGCTCCATGGCTTAGTACTGAGCCCAGATAAACCTCTGCTAACGCTCTCAGACTTGTATCATCATAACACCCATTTGCACAGGTCCCAGAAAATGAGATCATGGGGTTCAACTTTTGTTTTGATTGGTTATAGAATAGGGCCCAGGCACAGGTTTTATTTCTCCCTGACCTTGCCAAAACAGCCCTTCCACTGCCTCCTGCTTCTTTTTCTCCAGTTCTTTAAAAGAAACATTTCTCCTTCGGTGTAAAGTATTTGAGGCCCATACATGCAATGGGCTGCACGAAAGCCTGTAAAGCAACTGTTATTGTGGCAGACTTTTGAGGACCCCTTATTATTTATCTCTTGTCTTTGAAAACACTAATATAAGAAACATATTAACAAACGGGTAAATGAAATTATTTTCTTTCCTGAAAGGAAGGAAAATACAAATTTGTCAAAAGCCAATACATCGTCTTGTACCAGTCTTTTTAGGTCAAATTATTATTTCTTATATACTCAGCATTGTGGCTATTTAGTTGTGAGTAGTTTAAAATCATTATGAAGATGACTGTAGCTGCTAAATTTGATACTGCAACTCCTTTGTTCCCAAAGTTTGAGGGATGGCACCGGTTTTGTCTTCCTCATGGACTTGTTCTAAGCAACGAGGAAGGCAAAACGCCACACAGCTTTCTCAAACACAAAAAATCCCTACATGCAAATATGAAAATCCAGAAGATGACATGCAGATAAAGATTAAAAAAAATCCACCCTTACATAAATGCCACAAACCTGCTTTAACGCATTCCACTCCCTGCAGAAAAAGTTGCCAGAAAGAAACTGCTCCATCAGTTCAGTGAAGGGGGGAATAAACGTCCCCTGGTATACAAAAAGTTGGTAAATTAGCTACAACCTAAGCTCCAGCACAGAATGTAAAAATGTTATCGGTAGCAGTCGGTTGGACTGTGCTTATCTTTGCCAAAGATGCCTTGAGGGGGAAAAAAAAAGTAACTTTTTACTAGCGCAGCAAAATGCATGTAGAGACATGAAAGCCTGACTGTAAAACTGATCTCATTCACTCCTGTTCCCATCTGCTCCTCTGTCCCCACAACATTTCTTCAGCAAAAGATTGCACTCAAATATTTTCACAGATCGAGGGTTTTCTGTAATCTGCTGGGCTTGGGGTTTTTTCCTTCTTTTTTCCTCTCTCTGACTAGAAATAATCAACTTTTGTCTTTTACTATATTACAGCATTTCGGAAACTCACTGCTGTACACAAGTTCGGGTCCCTGGGCAGCGACACGATCGCCTACCTGTGGGCAACGGGAGGGTAAGAGCGGGTGTGCAAGTCCTGCTGCACACCCATCCTTCCCCTGCGGGCACCGACGGTGTGCCAGGGAGTAGCAGAATGACGGTCAGTCCCATCCTCCACAAAGTCAGAGGCATTTTTTTTTATTTTCTAGAAGAAAACGGAGGGGAACAGAGCTGGTAATACCCCAGTGTAAGATCCAGCACTGGGATTACTGCTGCAGGGCATCTTGGCAGTGCTGCAGGAGGAAGGCCCCTGCTCACCTGCGAGTGCATGCACCGTGTACACACTGATCACTCAAACACTGCTAGGATGCCTCCCACCTTCCAACATACAATGGCACTTGCCTAAGAAATCCACTCCACTTTGTGTCCCTGGGATTTCTTTGCCTTCAATTTTTTGTTGTGAGAAGTTTCTTTAACAGGAGAATTAAAATCACATTCTGGCGTATTTCTGGTACACCATGCAGAGGTGCCACATTTTTCTCTAGCCTGTTTCTTATGTGGAAATTCAAAGAAAGAAAGAATTGGTGGAGCAGCAAGCTGGGAAGATATTAAAGGCAAGCAAAGTTAACATTTGAGATCCACCACTCTAAGGATCTTCATGCTTGAATATTTAAGCTTTCAAGGACTTCTACTGAGTACTAAAAATACCAGAGAAAAAAACGATGCAAGGCAGGCACTTATGAATCTCAGATGAAAAAAAGAAAAAATCACACTGAGTTTTCCACAACGTGACATTAACTTTGGAAGGATCTGGCTTTCGCCACTGCATCCCAGAAAGTTTCCAAAATTGCAAAACAATTGCCTTCTGAGCAAATACGCACGTCACACAGCCAGCTCTCCCACTCCATTGCGAAGCTGCTCCCTGCATTAAGTATCTTCTGATAAGCCTTACTAAAACCAGAGCCACCTTATCTGGGAAAAATGACACCTAGCAAGCTTTTAAAGCTGTAGGTCTGTTTGGCTGCCTTTGATGCATTTGCCAGTCTTCCATTGCTATCTGTCGCTTCATGGAGGAGCTGCAGAAGCTCTTGTGAGTTCAGTAAATCACCTAGCTGCAAGCAATGAAATGCTACCAGCTCTGGAGAACAGAGCAGCTTTGTGTTTTAACAGCTTTGTGTTGCCTTCGTCTTCACCCCCCAAAACTTGGAAAAAAATACCTATCTTGAACAAATCAAGCTATTTCTTCCATGGGCTAGGAAATAAATTTTGCAGTGTTAAATGTGAGACTGTGGTGCTACATTGGATTGTATGAACAGTCTTGGAAAAATAAAGCAGAACGATCCTCTTCCCAAAACTAGAAATAAAGGTCTGCATTACAAAACCTCAATGGCAAAGCATTTACACAGAGATTTTCCAAAGTAGGAATAGGAGTTCAGCACACCAGTGGGAGGTGGCCACCAGCACTGGCTTTTGAAAATCCCCTCTTTAAAATGGATCAGTACTGCTCAAACAAGGATAGACTTTCTGTCACTGAAGTAAAGTTTACAAACCTACTATGCCTCCGTGAAGGAACTTTCTGAAAGAATGAGAGCACAAATTTTTCCCCAAACACCAAATTACTGTATTATGAGTGCTGCCACATGAGGGCATTTCAAGAGATTGTCTCACTCCAAAATGACTTCACTTAGTTGCACTGTGCTGCAGTACCTTGAAGTGGTCTCCTCGTTATTAAGCAGAACACAACACAGCCTTAAAAATAATAGCGGTAAAAGAAAAAAAAAGAAAGATGGGCTTTAGAAGAGACAGAAACCAGCTGCCGGTAGATGCATTACATTCTCACTCAGCTTACAAGCTCCCAAAAGGTTTTGGTACAGGAGTTGAGAAAACCCATGGGAAAATCGAGCTTGTGATCTGAATGTGTTATATAGCTATGGGATGTCTCTGCTGTCACCAGGTTTGCTTTTACGAGGCAGCCTCCGATAGAAGGGTTTTGTGTTTTAGCTCTCGGATCTCATAATGAAAATTGAGTGCTTTCTGAGCTTTGCCAAAATAAGTTTCCATCAAAAGTCTCAAAACAGTCTATGGAAAGTTTCTGCTATACTCTACTGAACTCTCCCAATAAATGGCAATACTGTTTATCCTTGCAGGAAAAAGCTTTGTCAGTGTGCATCTATTCCAGATAATTTGCTACTAACACAACCCAGAAAAGATAACGTGGGTCTAATAGTAACTCCAATGTGGTTTTTAGGGTGTTGCTTTTCTGGCTACATGTTGGAGCTGACAGTTCCATGGAGGAGTCCCACAACTCTTGCAACTGCACTTAGCATGACGTTACTGATGCGCTGCAGGACGTTGGGACACAGTAAAATACTGGCTTTCTGAAACCTCAGGACGGAGCTCAGGTTCTCGAGGGGAACTAATCCTACCCAGAACTGTGGGGATGCTCATAAACAGCAAACACATTCTTACATGCTCCTAATAACATGTGTCTTTAAGCATGCAAAATTGTCTGCTCTTCTTTTTCCATTTAATTGCATTTATTTCAGAATTTGGCTTTCCATCAGCAAGGTAAAATACGTTTTACACTGTAAGAATAAAAAACTCATAAAGTGGAAAATCTGTGTTGGCCTAGATCACTGACCATGTAAAGATGATGTTGCTGAAGCTCTCATGGCAATACTGCTGCTTTTGAAACTTCTCCCTTAAAGCCTTACCCTATTCTTTATGGTTTTAAGCTCGTTTTTAGATCCAAACTTGGCTGTAAGTAATCAAACCCTATACCACAGAACTGGAAGGACATCTCTTGATGGAGAGCTTTTCATCATGGTCATTATGTGAAAGCTTACAGAGAGGCAACAGGATTTTGGAAGCAGTGAATAAATATGCACTTCTCTCAGACAGAGCACTGGAAACTTATTTTTTGCCTGTATTTTAGTAGAAGGATGCTATTAGGTCTCTGTGTTATTACCGCAAAAGTGTATTATCTCATTCATTCCAAGGCATCATTTAAAGTGCTTCCTCACCAGTGATTTTCAACCTGTGCTCTGCATCTCCCTGGGAGTCCCTGGACTATTTTCATGCCAATGAAAGGTAAATAATGAAAAGCAGGCTTACACTCGCCAGACAGAGGTCTGTACCCCATCTCCCTTAGAAATACTTTAGGTGCCTGCATATTGAGCAATACTGGAAACCACTGGTATGCATAATCCCATTCCAAATGTACTGTGAACTCCTTCAAAGCAACTCCTTCCGCTGCCTTCCCCCCCACGGCATTGCATATGCACACACATATATAAATATATTTTTTTATATATAATATATTAAGTGGCCTCTTGAAGCCATTATAACTCTATCTGAAGTACTTAAAAGTCAGACTAAACTTGCAATTCTTGGGCTTGGAAGATAAGTATAAATTCTCATTTCATAGACAGAGAATGCACATGTCTAATTATGATTAAAAATAGAAAAGTGAATGTGGGGAATAAACAACTTGCTTGCTAGAACGTCAGCTCTGCTCCATTTAACCACCACAAGCCCCTGGTGGCCCTGCTCGCTGACCCCACCAATACTCCCCATGAAGGGACATGGCTGCAGAGTGACATTGCCGCACCGTGACAGTCCCACTCCCACCACAGTACCTCTACTCCTATGGAGTTTGGTTGGCCAAAGAGAAAGCATCTTTTATTGTCAAAAAGGCATTGTTAGGCACTTTATCTTTGCCAGACGGTGCTAAATGCTCTTTATCCCATTTTAATACATCTCTTGTTCAGGAAACACATGCATGAGCAGACTGCAGAGGCAAGGTGACTCTTCAGTTTGCAACAGTGGAAATCAGCAATAGGTGAACAAGCTATTTACACCCTCTTGAGCTGATCTATCTATATCTACATATTTTTTTTCACTTAAGGACTGCAGTTCTTAAAGGGGAAAAAAGTTTCTGTCTTACCCTAATAACCCACTACCAAAAAGGAAACAGTGCAGTTAACTATAACCTAATTCTGCCTCCCATTCCTAACATGAAGCTTCATGTCCTGACCCACATAAAGAAGCTGACATCTTCTGAATGCACAGAACCTTACTTGACCTCAGCGCTAACAACTCACAGTGACCAACAGCCTGGTTTTGGGAGGCAGGCAGCACACCCCAAAGGGCCGTACCCCTTCCCTAGAGGGTTCCACCCCAGCCCAGGCCCGGGTAGGTCATAAAGCTCTCAGCACAGTGCTGCTCACCCAAAGCTGTGCTCCAGCAGCCTGGGCAGATGTTCCTCAGGGCTCCCTCGGGGCAGACAGGTGGTATAAACATTGCATGCTGATTTGCGAGCTCTCCCCGAGCATGCACAGTGCCCTACTGGTCTCCCATAAAGTCTCGGGTGCTAATGCACAGACCGCTTAACAAGCCAACACTCCCAATCATGCATGCGTTTACATGAGTCTCCCCACAGAGCCACTGTCATTTCTTCCTCTCTTATTTTCAATGAATGCATGTCATCAGCTTTAATTTATACAGAGCAATTAAAGTTCCAGATCAGATGCATAAACACCCCTCTAATTGTATAATGGAAATCCTGATGTTGAAGACACAGTGGGCTAGGAAGTGCTCTGGAACAGTTTCAGAAAGAACAGAGACTTAATATATTTTATGGCTATATATGATACTAAGACATACACGGCTGCAAGGGAAAACCAATGCTGTCTTGATTTCCACAGGAGTTTATCATCACATAACCCAGACGCTGTAACTATTTCCTTGCTATAACATGAAAAGCTTCTTCCCTTGTTCCCCAATTGCTTGGAAGAAAAGGAGGGGGGGAATTACAGGGTTTTTTTTATGTTCCCCTATGACAAAAGCCAGAGTTAGTGCAATAATTATTTCTTACCACTAGTATGTAACAGTGTGTCCCTAAATGAAAGTAGTCAGCATACTTATCAGTGACTTAAAAATGTACTTTATCCTCTATGGCACAATACCATGACTCAAAACAAAGCTTGAATTCTTCAGCCAGTGTTTTTTCCTCTAGGGTCATGCTCCTGTCTTGATTAAGAAAAAAGAAAAGTTATGTTTGTTTGTTTGTTTGCGTTTTTTTTGAGGAAAGCACAGGATTTTCTTTAGTTCTGTTATGAGATGAGATATTTACTACTGAACACATGCTACAAATATATGACAGAGCAATAAAGACAATTTAATAGCCTGGGAATCTCTTGCTCAATAGGGCTAAGAGGTCAAAAGTAACAGCGTGAGCTTATGATACGGCTTTGACATATAACATATGCTTTCTGAGTGCCTTCTAATTGCAGGAAAAGTTTCAGTTTCGCAATCTTACAAATATTCCTGAAGACTCTGAGGTATTTCTCAAAGTGATTCACTCACATAGGATTTAAAAAATCGATGCTTCCTCTGACGACCTTACATTAGCACAGAGCGCCTTAATGAATGCGTACTTTAAGTGGTCATGGACAGCTATCGAGGTATTTCCCCTCCTGGAAGGGCCAAAGGGACTGTAACAGTGATATTATATGCAAAGCACTGCAGACAGAGGAAGAGATCACCCATCGTTACGCCAGTCATAGGACAAACAAATATCAAGTCCAACTGTACTGCAAATATACAAAAGCCGCACCAATTCCCTGGTGGTAGGTCTCAATCCCTTCCTCTGCAAGGGCCAAAAACCCACGCCACACTCCAAGCTTACTGCTCCTACTGACTGGGTGCTGCTGAATCACCTGCGCCAGGGAAAAGGAAGCAACAGACTCAGTTGCTTTCAAAGCACTCGTCGACATGAGCTGTCACTAGACCCTTTGCAGTCAATGGGGAGAGATAAGCAAACCAGAGAACTATTCATCCTCTCTGCATAGGATACCGTGTCCCTTTTTTGCAGGAAGCTAAAGATTTCAATAGAGATACAACACAAATCATATTTCACTACAAACATCTGGGTTATAATGAGACCTAACTTGCGTGTGATTTATTAATTTAGAAACAACTAGTAGATTAATAGGAATGAATGACATCAGTGATAGCTATAAGCAAATTACTTATCCATTGGAACCTATAGGGTCATATAATGTTCCTATAGGTTCCTTGTGTAATGCTGAGCTGTGCCACGCCACCCCACCTCTGGAGACACATGGAGCTCCAGCGAGGCAGCGGGGCCCTCCATGCCTCTCAGGAGGTTGCTCCAGACCTTCATCCCTCTGACATTTATGAAATTTGCTTCTAAATGTTCAGCCTAAACTCAGGCTTTACCTTTCAAACTATTTGTATAAATTGTGCTAGCATTGTTCTCTACATTAAAGTGGCTTGTTCCCCAGTCTGGTATTATCTTTTCCAATGCATATACCAAGTCCCAGATTAATCCAATTTATTCAACTAGCCAGACTCACTTAGCCCTGTCTCATAAAACAGTGTATTTTCCCTTATTTTCCTTTTATGATATCTCTTCCAGTTAATGTCCATTTTCCATTAAGCTGGGGACCAGAACTGCACACAGTATTCCTGGAGAGGACTTAGCAGTGCATTGTAAATGGTATTAATGCTTTATCCCTACTGGGGCATTCTGCACAGCCTATCCTTATTTTCTGCGTATACACAAGGGCTCCACTATTCTTCCAGCTTAAAGCAGAGTCAGTATGTACTTTTAGGTTCTGAACAACTTTATCTAATTTTTATTCCATTTCCTAGAATCCTCCAATTCTACTCAAATGCCATCCAGACCTTCCTCTTCCTTCTCAGTATCTCTCAGCTCTCTGTCATGAAGCATCACTGGGACAAACGTATGTCCTACGCCAAGCTCCTTAATGAAACTATTTAATTGGACATGCCCTAAGAAAAATCCTTAAGAATACCCAGTAGACACCTGTCTCCAGAGCTTTTCTGATACAATCTGTTGTGTCTTCTTTAATCAGCTCTTCATCCAAATTCAAACTCTTCTACTAAACTTCACCTCCTTCAAGATACATAGTAACTTCCACTGTTTCATTATTTTACTTGGGTTACTGAAGTCCAAGTAAGTAATTATCTCCCTAAAATAAAACAAAAGCAAAAAGTCAACCATCTCAACAAGAAAGACAACGTGGTAGGACTGATCTTTGCTAACGCAACTACAGCTTTTGACTACTTTCCATTTACTTTATTAACTTTAATTTTCCTCTCCTTCAAAGCACTTTCTGAAGCTGAGCATGGTCTCAAAGGCAGAATAAAGGTTCTATAGCTGTGTGGCTTTCTTCATTCCTTGAAAATATGGAGACCTCATTTTATTGCATAGGCATGTAGAATCATGATCACCTGATGACAGATTAAATTGCTTGCTTTTTAAATAAAGTATTTATTACTCCTTCTCAACTATACGTAATAGGAGCTTGACCTGGGTATGCTGTGACTGCAGAGTGATGGGAAAACTGGAGATGATATGTTTCTCTCAGTGAAGATTTAAGCTTGTAAAATTCCATCAAGAATTACTTTCCTATAGATACTTTCCTGGCCATGCACCTATTCCTGTACACTTAACCATCCTATGTGTTTCCCGTATCATATAACACATTTCATGGTGGCAAAATCCAACCTGACACAATTTGGAGTTAACCTCTGATTCATTTCCTTCTTGATCAATGCAACTTTCTGCTGTTCACACCCTTTTCAGAGAAATAAGGAAGGCTGGTCTTTTAAATCCAAGTTAATTTTTAAGGGCAAATATGATTTAAAAAAAAAAACAACCCAGACAGTCATATCTCTGTCACTGAGGCTCTATGAGCTGCACCTGATAAACTACCTGTCTGCAATGCCTCAGAAAACACTCAGTGCTGCCTCCTGTACACCTTGTTTGCAAAGCTCTGTTTACTTACCTGTCACTGTTTGGCTAACTATTAACCACAATTAATCTGATGGGTTTTTTTTTCCCAAACAAACCAAATATTTATCAGAAAAACAAAACTTATTCAGTAAACCGAATGCAAATGTTGTCTCAGGCAAGGTCACAGAGGTCAGGGGGAGCTATAAGGCTCTATTTCCACATGCAATAGTTTGTTCATTATTGCTGGTTGCAAATTAGAGGAAGATAAGTGGAAGATCAGAACTGTAATTTTCTCTTCATTATCGCCTTTCTTACAAAAGTATTAATTGCATGGTGGTATGTAATCCACTTCCATGTTTCAGGGAGGAAAAAAGCTGTTTTCAAGACTGGTTGATGAAAACATTTAAAAATTAATTGCAATGCTACTGACCAGTTTTGTTTTTTTTCTTTCCTACTGGCTGCTTCTGAGCAGCAAGCAACAAAATATTTCTGGAGCACAACAGATGTTGCGTACTACCAACAACTTCTGCATCCTTTACTAACCTCTTGCTGGCACCTCCGCTTGCTGTAACAACGGGGGTGTTGGCTTCTGTCCCCTTCACAGTGTCCCCGGGACAGACCCGCAGGGCTACACCTGTGACACAGCCTTATTGCTCTGAGACACTGCTGTCACGCACGGCTAATGCTCTCATCTCCCCATGTCTAAAAATCACCAGAAATTAAAGGAGATAAACCCCACTTTTATACTAACGGTGCCAAAAGTAGCCCAGGCTACAGCTGAAATAAAAAATGTAAAAGAGACTTTAAGGTGATACCGTAAGTGCCGGCAGATCAGTCTTACTCCCATCTTTCTTAGGGGGCAAAGGTGTTTCAGCAGATACTGCAAACATCTAAGCTGAGAGCTCAACTTGTAATAAAACATTTCACTTTTCCCAGACGGTGCTCTCCTATTCAAGGATGTTTGCAAAACCATGCTGCCAAATCTGTGATTTCACAAACTTTTCCGCGGTGATAACATAAACAGTGAGTAGTGATTTATCTGTAGGATCAAGCTGCGTTAAAAGGGGAATGTGAAAAAATGTGCATTTGAAGACATTCTCTCCCCTCAGGGAGGAGGAAAGCTCATATACATGTATAAAATGAACCACATGCCCCAGACTTGCCAGAGTTGAAGCTTTTCTTTTTGTGCTTTCTGAAAATCCATGTCAAATTCAATGAACTGAAAAAAATTACGAAATAAAAAGTCCTTTTTGTTATCTGAATTAACCCTGCCTTACCTCTTAATAAAGCAAATCTGTGAGATTTGCACAACAGACCATTAAAAATATTCTCCATAACCCACTGAGCTTCCAGCCTTTCTTTTAAACTAGGAAATGATGGCTTTCTCAGGGACGATCAGATTTTGCTCTCAGTTATACCCACATCAAAACAGAAGCAATGCCACTGACTGGGGCAAAAATTATTCCATATTTACATCTCTCTCATGGACAGCAGCAAGTAAGAACAGTTTAAAGACAAACCAGTTAATTAAATCCAAATTCATCATACTCTTAAAAGTTATTAACAAGAAGAAAAATTAGTCTTAGCATGTTAGTCTCATTGCCATGAAGCATTGCAAAACCCCCTAAAATTCAAGATGAATGTGGTCATACTTTGTAGCAGTGAAGCTATGGCAGAAAGGAGAATAACTTTCCTAACTTAGATAATTGGTTGATCTGGAGTTTTGATTAAATGGTTCTTCCAGTAAGAAGTTATCCTCTAAGAGGGCAGCAGCCTTGAATTCCCCCTCATATTTCCTTAATGGCTTTCACATTTTATTTTCTCTGCTGCAGTCAAAACAACTTCTTCAGCAGTCATATCTTCCGGCACTCCACAGCCTGTGTGACCACTCTTATCCCCACCGAAGGCATCTGGGACTACATTCTCTCCTGGATGAAAGCGAGAGCATCTGTCTCCACCATCAAAATGAAATCCTTCTTATTTTTGCAGAGCTCTCAGGGCCCTGGTTTAAGTGCTGGGAGAAAGGGAGGATATCATATAGGGCTGCTTATGCAATTATCAGGACGTGCATCCATGGTACACGAAGGGGGCAGGGGAGGGAGAGGAGTGCAGCCAGCTACCTGTCCCAGCATCTGCACCTTGGCCTGCTCCAAAAATATGCACCCATGTTTACAGCAGCCAGCACTGTTCAGAAGAATCACATGATCAGAAAGTGGTTTCTAATCTTTGCTCTCCTCCTCAAAAGGGATGCTCAAATGAGTAAAAAAAGTGATAAAACTGCCCATAATGTAAACTATCCTGTAGTTTATCATGTACTTGGGTACCACTCACAGCTGGGCAGTGCCACGCAGGGAAAGGATAAACTCTGTCCTAACACGTGCTGCTCTGAAGGCCAAATGAGCATCAACATCTCACAAGCAAGAGGGAAAAATGACGATCTTGCAAATCTTGGTTCATCATTTGTTTTGATATGCACCCACCACCCCACTCCACCCTCATCCCCCGCCTAAACTAGGACACTGTACTGAAGAGCCCAAAGTCTGCAAAGACAAATATTCCCATCATCAATAGCAGGGCTGTTCTCCTTGTGATCAGTCACCATCAGTCTGTTGCTAACACATCCAAGGTTTTCTCTACATGTTTCTTCATCCTGAGCTCTTCTTGATTTCATCTTTTCACTTGGTGTTTTCCCATTGAGATTGAGCTTTTTCTTTTCTTTCAAACATCTACCCTCTGCAGTCTGCTTTATTCCAAACAAGCAGACAGAAAGCAGTGCACCAGAAGGTTGCTCTCCCCCAGCTTCTCTCAATATAGCGAAGAGAAAAAGGCAGAAAGAAGAAAGGTCTCGTTTTAGAAAAGCAAAGGCCAGGAGTGAAGAAGGCATGAGCTTACTGTGTGGTGAGGAGCGTGCCTGCGGGTGGCAGCGCGGGTGGGTTGGCATGGGCAGGGGGCCATCGCTCCTGCATCCTCATACCCATCCCAGAGCCAACACTGTTTCCTTTCCCACTGCTTGACATCATCATCCAGAAAACCTCAAAAGCAAAATCCTTTTGCCTTATTATCTGCACCATCCAAAACCATTTGCAAGCTGAAAATCAGGGCTGTGACATGCTCAGAGTAAATTTACCCAGAGTAAACTTAATAACTAACAGCAGAGTTATTGTTTGTTAATGTGTGGGGCCTTGTGCCTTATCGCGTTATTAAAATGTCTACATGTATTTATCCACTTTCAGGAGGTGTTTAACCTCCTCTGTGAGCACTAATAGCGAATCCCTGCCAATATTTGATATTACAAAGTGCTAGGCATTAATGAAGTGCCAATTTCCAGGGGCCACGAGTAAAAACTCCCTTGTGAACAGAACAAAAAAAACCCAAAAAACCCCAAAACAAAAAAAACCAAACCCCCACCACCACTGCCCCCCACAAAACCCCTAGATTATTGAGTTATCTGAGCCAAATTAAAAATAAATAAATAAACCCCACCACAAATAACAACAGAAAAAATATGCAAAAATCAAGACAGCCACATTTCAGGACGTATTTTACTTTTAGCGGTGGATGGTTCTCTTAATGGCAGCTATAGGGAAAAGAGGTGCTGGGGTCATCTGTGATGGCAAGGAGGTGAGAAGTAGCACCCCAGCCTCCTGACGCGCGGACACGAAGTGAGTTGCAGAGGGGAGAGGTGACACTTCTGCTCGGGAGCACAACCAGGAGCCAGATCTCAAAGGATCCAAACTGCTCCATGACGTTCTCCATCAGCTCCCATGCGAAGCCGCACGAGCTCCCCGTGCCTCTGGCAGTACTGCTGGGGCTGCCCCCGGCTCAGCTCCTGGTGCTGGCTGAGCATCAGGCAGCAAGGGCATTCCCCAGAGCAAAGCAAGATCACTATTTTCTAAACAACACACCGGTCATGCTGAGTGGGTGTTGTTAAAAAAAGAAAGAAAGAATTGTTGCAAGTACTTTTCCAATTACTAAAACGCTTGGGTTTTATCCTTCATTACAGCCCTGGCTTTCTTATAATAGCTCGCATTTTATTTGGGGCCACTAAAGACCCTCTGCAGCAAGCCAAGCGAACCCAGCTCACTCCGCTCCACTGGATTTCCATTTCCAGCCCCAAAAGGCTATGTTGGGAGGTTTCTCAGTCGCTGGAGGGTGCTGAGAGCCATCCTGCCCACCGTCTGGTGGTTCACGGTGTAGTCAGGCTCCTGACAGGCAGGGCTGGGCCTCAGCCACCATGACGAAAGGCCAGGTAAGCATCACGGAACAAGACCAAACTTGCCAGAGCCTGATGGCTGGCTGAAGTCAAGGTTACCGTGAGCTGTAGGAGCTCTTGCCCTGCCATCCCAAGCCACGGACCAGCTGAGCAGAGAAGCCAGCATTGTGCTGTGATACAGTGCATCCCCCAGATGCACTAAATCAAAAATAATAATTAAAAAAAATTAAATTCACATACTGAGTTATGTACATGGGATTTGGGAAGAGAGAAGGGGAGTGGGCAGCGAACAGCTGGAGTAGGTGCCGTCAGCTGCTCGCCAGCACATGCTAACTCGGGCCCGGGTTTGCACGGCCACTGAGTAAGCTTCTGGGCTGTAAACAGAAAAATCCAAACCACAAGCAGCAAAACACTACACGCAGGAGGAACATCCAGGCACCCACTTGGGGCACAGACTTTTCACCGGATCCATCACCCGCTCAAGTCTGCTTTTTACATTTTGGGGGATGAGAGGAAAGCAGGGTAACAAAACCAGCTGGAACACAGGACAGTGTTGGCTTTCCCACCCGCAGGTACACTCCTGCTCTGCCGTTGCTGGCCGCTACCCAAGACAGCACCGGGAATTTGATAGGACAAAACCCGTCCTCAATAAATACGTTGTGTCTCATTATGAATCAGAATTACGCCCAGAGAGGGACAAGGAAGCTACATGTCAGGTATTACCCAAGATTTCATTGCTGCTGGTACCGTTCACATACAGCTCACAGGCAGCCAATGCGAGGCCAAACAGGAACTACTCATAGGATTTGGCGTGACACATTGTTTTACTATGAAGAAACACAGGTCACTTTGGTCCACTTGATGCCAGAGCCTGAGGAAGTCTGAAGTCAATGCAAGTTATTGCTTCTTCAGGCCTCTCCGAAATACATGCTAGAGCCATTTAGGTGCCCCTGAGGACACCAACACCTCCGCCACCTCCATCTCCACCACCCTGATGTCCCTCCTCTCCAGGGCGGTACCAGCCAGGATGCAGATGCACCAAGCAGGGCAAGAAGAGAATAATAGCGTAGAAACGCTACAGAGTTCTTGCACAGACTCACCACCCATCTCTGTCTTCCCTCAGAAACAAAGCAAATTATAGCATGTGGGGCTGATTTGCATAGCTGATCAAGGCTGCTAATTGTCAAAGAGGGTCCAAGGTACACACACGTAGCTGACATTACATGGGGTATAATGTGAATTTTCCTGAGGAGTATGATACAGTTCCCTTTCTAATTTCCAGTGCTATGACAACTAAAGTTGAAATACTTTGCAAAATGCTTGGTATAGAATAATTTCCTTAATAATCCCTCTGAATGACAGCATTAAGGGGGTGCCACAGGCCACATGCTTGGGGTTATTAAACCAAATTCTGCCCTCACTTAATGTTATCCTCTGACTTGCAGGGATAAAGACGCAGGGCAGAACACAGTCCACAGCACATGGTAAGTAACAGGAACAATAAATGCTGTTACCTGTGCCCCGAAGCAAACACATCTCCCTGAATTGCCTGCCATGGGAAACTAACCCCTTCAAACTACCAGTGATTCAGCCCAGCATTTCACATCGTGTTCTTGCCTGCAGTGCTGGCAAGAACACCAGAGGGGTTTTCCCTACGAATGCTCAAGCGTTCCTGGTGACAGGGTCTCTGGACGTAGCCTAAAACATGCAAGACAGTGCTTATCCAGATACACATTTTATGGCCCAATTCCAGGACTGCCTTAAAAAATTAGGTAACTCCAGCTTTTTTGCAATGCAAAAACTGCACTAGGGGACACGAGCAAGGGCAGTGTGAAGCAGGTTTCAAAGTATGGTTGATCCACATGTGAACTTGAGAGTATTTCTTTAAATCTCCGCTCTTTTTCTTGATCATCTGCATAAATGGCAAAGGTAATATTCTCAGGAAGACTGACTCATCTGGGAAAAAGCAAGAGCTCCCAATTATTTTTCTCGTACCTGTCCCTTCTTGCTTTGCTGCTTATAACTTGTAAAGAAGAGAACAGCTATTAACCAATAGATAATGTGTGCATTCTACCCCACCTTTCTTTTTAAAGCGATCTGAGATCACCTGCTTTTTTTTGCTCAAAGATACACAGCTGAGCCCATCTCTGCACACAGAAGGGGCTTTGCATGAGCTGTGGTGAGATTAATCTTTTTTTTCCTTCTCAGCATTGGCATAAGCCTGTCTGCTTCCCCATCCTTTCTGCTTTCGAAAGTTATTTTATAGATGAAAAGTTATTGAAACCAAAAACTGAGAAATCTGTTCCTGGAATTTTTGGGGAAAACAAACTAGTCCTAAAAATTTACAAATTTTTAGCAACTTTTCCTTTATTTTTAGCAAATTATCAGAGCTCACTGTTGGCACCAAAACATGAATACGCCTGCAATGACATGTGTCACATTAATGAAAATACCTTTAAAAATGCAAATTATTCATGACCCATTAATTGCGAAGGGCACACCTCCATGCAGCACCTGCAGCTCTCTAGAGCAGGGATTGCCCCTGCCAGACCTTGCAGAGCCCAGCATTTCAGCTTAAATCCAACATGGGATGGGAATTTGGTGGCAGTGGAAGCTGTGACGGCGACCTCGTGAGAGCCTTTTAATTCATATGGGAGGGTATTGCAGGGAAGGGGACAACAAGCTGTCTCCACCTCTTCTTTTTCTATTGCAGGCAGATGCCTCATTTTCAGCCTTTTGTGGGGCAAACAGAAAGTCAGCATCATCTAGTTACCGGGAGGGGTTTATGCACTGATGCTCTGTATATTTACACAGCCTTTAAATATTTTTCTTAGCTCCCAAACAGTCCATCCTGCCTGCCGGTGACTTTCTTCAGGGCCTCACAGATCTGTCTGTTGGGCATAAGGAGGAAAAAGATGACTTTATTTTGTACTTTTTTTTCTAACAAAACCACTCATGCTAGCTCTCCTCAAATAAAAGTAGAATTTCACCGGGGAAGGTTTGAGTACAAGGGTTGTTATTCCCGTTCTCTCTGTCTCATGTTTACCAGGAGTGGCAGAATTACACAGAAACTAAGCAGTTTACACAACCACCTGAAATAACAGGATTTGTACTGTTTTAACTCTATAGGAGTTCATGACTCACTAGCAATGATAATAGACTTCAAATAAAGACATTCAGCTCCATTCTTTCAGTTTAGCAACCTAGCCTAGTGGGGGGAGGGAGGGGGGGTCCAAGCTGCCATTCCTCTACTAATATTCTTTCAATAATTAGCTGCTTCTCACAGTTTTCCCTTTTGTGTCATGCCAGAAAGCAAGCCTTTCCATGAACAACATACCAAAAGAGAGAGCTACTATTTTAAAGCGTCTGTGTTCGCAATATGAACCGCTCTGTGTAAACAATGAGATCTTCCCTTGCCTTGAATGAACCAGATGTTTCAGAAAAACAAAGCAATCCTCCCCACACCGAGGACAGTTATGGCAGAGAAGAGATTCTTCCACCAAGCTATTGATGGACTTTTATCACTGGTGGAACAGGTCCACCTTCCACCTTTTTATTTTTTCTAGCTGATCTGCACTATTCAGGCAGAGAGGTATAAACCAGTTTTTCACAGTCGTGTCTTAATAGCCAAAGCTTTAAATGCAAGGCTGTATCTTCTATCGCGCCTGTCCCCTCTCTCCTACACAAACTGTCCTTGCTATATTAAGGTGTTGGATATGGTTGATCATAGTTTCTTAGTTGTTTTCTAAATCCTGGCCAAGGCCCATTTGGTACAATAAAATACTGTTTGGACACTGCTGGGCAGAGCATTAAACAATGCTGTCTTCTCAGGTGGCAGAAATAGACAGAGAACCAGGCTATAAAGATGCTTCTATTCCTCCTGATACTGCTTTCTGTCCCTGATGAAGCCTGCTCACATCCCACCTCTGAGCACGGGTTAAGGTGAGCAAGGTTTTGGCTGTGGCTTGCTCGGAAGGGCTAAGAGACCAGGGATCAGCCCAACAGGAGCTCTTTACTTAGTATTTGCGATGATAATTTCCAATGGCAACATGCTGGACTTTGAGATGGCTGAGACACCATCTTACAGTGTTTCACCTTGTTAGAGAGAAATCAGTGTTCAGTGTGTTATTAAAAGATTGCATTTAATTAGCCAACAGAAAAAAAAACAACACAGCCCTGTATGACTTCCAAAGAAGCAAACATCTACATGAATTTTCTCCTCTTTCTCTCATGAATCAAAGTTCAAATTCCCACTAAGGTGATATAATTTTCATTTTCTGAGGTAAACATTCCTGTGCTTTCCTCCTGGCTCCTTTTGTTGTTATAAGAAGATCTCAGAATTACACTAGTGAGAAATGAACTCACCTTCTCCTCTGTCTTAATAAGAAAAATTGATTGTGGGTAATTGTGTTGTCTGTCTTTGTAAAAAGCCAATGTAGATGCAAAACGTTAATGGCCAAGCTCAAATTATCTTTCAGATGATGAATGTGAATACAGGAATTGGGCTTCAATACTGAAGTCAAGCATCTGATTTTATTCTCTGCCTAGAAAAATGAAGAGCTGAATACTTGCTACTGTTTAAGAAATTAAAATCCCGATGAAATGAATTGAACATGGTCGGGTACCAGAAAAGTGTGGAGGCGTTGCACTGCAGGCTCTAAATCTTCTTGTAAGTCATCAGTCAAGACAAGATTTTTTTTCTCCTGTTTTCTAACAGGTTGACTCAAGGACCCCAAGGAATCCCAGTTCCAGATGTGTTTATACTTCCAGCTTTTCATCCTAGTGTCCTCAGAATAGCACAAATAAAAACCAGAACCCCTATAACGAGGTATCTAAACAAAAAATACAAACATGGTCTGCATCAAAGAGCTTGGGCTATAGGATCCCAAATTTCTTTCAAGTACAGCTGCTGGAGCTATCCTCCACATAGCTATTGTTAATTCAGTTAAAATGCTCAAACAGAGAGGATATGGCCTGTTTTAGTAACCTACCAAGTCCTCAACTTACAGAGCAAGGGTCATGCCCCAGGGCTCAGATGAGTTGGAAGGATACACACTTCTTCATGGGGCTTGGGAGGAGATACCTTGGGACCACTGCACATCTTCACACCGTGGCTGCAATTCCTCCGATCCTTTCCTTTCCCCTCCTCCCCAAACTCTAGGAAGCAGCCATGCAGGCCTCTTATCTAAAGCTGAGATAAATCCAAACACATCCATTTTTTCTGGTCTTGAGGGACAGGTCACCTGCTGGACAGTCTTTATATGCTGGCAACCATTACGTGAGCAAATATGGCATGTTGCCTTCTGTCAGTGAGGCTTCAGTGCCTAACAACTGAAAAGAAATCCTGAAAAGCTGTCAAACTGATTGTCAAACTCACATTGCTGTCATCTGTTTACGGTAATTGCTTAGTGTGTATCATCAGTTATAAAAGAACAGCATCATAAATGTAGAAAATTAGCAACAAGTGAATGATTCAAATCCCTCCCCCAGTCATGATATTCAAGTCTCTTCGTGGCATCCACTCTGCTACTAGACAGGCTCAAACTGTAGCCTGAAGGCCAACAGGCTCCAGTTTCTGCTAGACCAGGAAGGGAAGCCCCTTCCAGACTTGCCAGCTGAGCATCCTTTCCCAGGCTCCGCGGGTTTGACCTGCTTGAACCAGGGTTCTGGGAGATCTCTGCTTCTGGAAGGGGGCACAGCATCGCAATGGCCACATCTGCCTAGTGTCCAACCAAGATAATCAAACCATAACTTGCTGGAAAATCTGCTTGACATTCCAGAGTTTGGGCAGAGGAGCAACTTTGTTGAAATGTGTGCCCCCAGACACAGTATTTCTAGCAGGGTTGCAACGGTTACCTTCAAAACCAGAAACACAGGCTCTTTCCCATCACTCATATTGCTACACAAAAAAGTACATTGCTGGCACCGTTTAAAATATGTATTTGAAAATAAAGTTCACATCCTGTTGGTATGCAAAAATGACTTGTAGGCAGTAGACTACATAGCCTATTAAAAAGCTCCCCAAATGGCCCTAGAACTGATGAACAGGCAATCATTTACCTTTCCAAAGCATTTCCAAGTTGGTAAACATGACCTTTCATTTGCGAGGAAAAACAGAAGTTGCCTCTACCATTCTCCTGCCTTTCACTTCACTCTGCAGTACCCAGAGGATCTTCACAGTATTCTCCTCTGTCCTGTATATTAGAAGTTCAGCTGAAATCTTTTCTGCCTAAACTTAATGAAAAATACAGGACGATAAAAATCCTTTCTCTCTTTTTCCCCCCACTCACTCTCAAATAACTTTTTGGAAGGCACTGAAAGTTATAATGAATACACCAGGCTTTCTAATATGTTTGGTTTCCTAGACTGGATAGGACTTTTATGTTCATACTCTTTATATTAAACCTGGATGGATTTAATATAAAGACAAGAAACAAGAAAAAGCATATAGGAACAGGGATAGCGAAAGGGTAAGATGTTGCAGTATGCGGACAGAGTGTGCCTCTTTGTGGTCTCCAACTACACCTTGTGGTCTGGGATCACATAAGTTAAAAAGGACCTATGGTGCACTTACAGTTGTTGCACATTTTTATCGTTAAAGATTGTTAAAGACACTTCAAGCTTCTATTAAAATCCCAAATAAATGAGACTGCTGTTATCAACACAATTATCCTTAATAGCAGAATCTGCCCAGAATGAGATCTGCACTTCTTTTGGATCCCAGACACACTGGTGACAATTTTGGGATTGAAGATCTGCTTATATTTCAATTGCAGGCGGTTTCCCCCAGAAAACTCCTTTGCCAAAAATTTATTATCATCTTATTTCTCCAAAAACAATACAATTGCAAAAGAAGGAGAAAAGGCTTTAATATTAAGATATTTTTAAAATCTGCATGCACCAAAAAATCTTCAAAGGTTGCTTCCTTCCTTTTGCAAAGTTTGAGCTACAGAGATGTCATCATGAAAAAGGCCTCCTAAGCTACAAAAGCCAATATGCCCATTTGAGAACTACAACCAAAACTGCCATCAAAGAAAACAATCTTTTCCGGCCCTGCTAATGTTATTTGCAGACTAGACTGAACTGATATTATATGCTACATGCTTGTTTGAGTTTGTCATGACTTAGCACCCAGCAAAAGAAAACAGTAAATGTGAGCTCCCTTAAGGTTAGGGCTCTACAGATAGTGACATGTCATTCTGACTCTTTTATTGCAATGCGTGAATTATGATACTGAGCACAACCGGTTCTCTCATGCCAAATAACAAGGGGAGAATTAACTTCCAAGAGCCTCATCAGACATGTATTTAAATACACACACAACAGCTTCATAGCTGCACTTAATCTTATATACAGCCAAGATCCCAATAACTTCAGAAGAGCAGAATTAGGCACTTAATATTTGCTGAGCAACAAAGTTACACCCATATACAAAAGCTAAGCATCTTTCCCGAGCTTCTAATACTGTTAATCTGGAAAAATGCATTCATAGAGAGTCCAATAATTCTGCTTATAAAGCACCTGGTTGTAAGAAGTACATCTAGTATGTACCTCTGTTATGAGTTTCAGCTTCAGATTGTTTTCCTAAGTTGCCTTCTTCATAATGGCTTAGCACAAAACTCATGTACTTACACATCTGTTCTTAAAGCAATTATCCTAAAAACAGACTACAAACAGAAAATAAATTCAAGATAGTAATTTTAAAGAACATCCATGAAATCTGCACACACAGCTGATTTTTTCCTCTATCTTCTACTTAAATATGTCTATTGCTGCAGCAAATCCCTTACACTCTTTCAAGATACTTCATACTTCACTCAGTAGTACTGATAAAGCATAAGAGCAACAAAATGTTAACTATAAACAAAAATGTCCTGTTCTTCTTCGGCCCTTCAACAGAAGAGCCAAAAAGCTTAATTCTATGAGACAGGTGTTATCCTTTTTTTCAATAAGAAGAACTGGATCAAAGTTCAGAGACTTTGAGGATGCTGAAGAAAAACAGACTGCAGATCAGTCAGCTGCTGTTAACCCAATGCATTTTCTCTCTCATACTGGCCTGGAGAAAATAATAAACAATTGGTTTAGGACCAACATTCCTTTCATGCATCAAATCAGCTCTTCTTTTATCTTGCTGGGAAGCAAAAAAGCGCCCTACACCCAGATAGACAAATTACAACAAATGTTCTTACAAGGTGTCTCTGATATAACTGTTTGCTGAAAACATCTGTACAACCAAATACAGTCTCTGTGTACAAAACCCAGCTGAGACTGCATAGTCTTATGACCATGATGTCATGATTCTCAAATGGAAAGGTACATCTATACAAAGTTCTTGAAGTAATCAAAATCCAATTTACAACTAAAGGAGACATAAAAGAGAAATTTTCTGGCCAGATTGGTCTCCAGGATTTGTTAGGCAAGAAGGCTTCTTTGCTGCTTGGGACCTTCAACCTGGGAGAACTTCTGCTTAATTGCGTGCACTACAGGTAGAGCAAAACAGGGCTCTCCAAGCAAACCACCACCAGCACCATAAGCTATGAGGTCTGACGCTCCCAAAAAATAGAGGGGAAGGTCATTACACACAGTTCTTAACCAGGCGTGATTGAGCTGGGGAAGCGATTGCTATATTAATGCACTAGGCTTCAATAACAGCAGCGATAACGTGCCTGTTGCTTAAAGAAAGGGCTGAAGCATCTGCAGTGCTTTAAGCATAAGGAGCAGTATCTTGTGGAGTGACACAGTAACTTTACTGGAAAAAGTGAGACCTGTGTTTAAGTCCATGTAGAAGCTTCTGGACCAGCCCCTCCTTATTTGAATATCACGCCATTACACCTAACACATGTACAGTGGCTTTTCATAAAGCCTGACCTTTAAAAACAAGCCAGTGGTATTAGACAACAAACACCAACAAAATACTCAGTGTTACAGAGGGATAAAGGAGAAAATCCTCTTCCCAAGGGAAGGTCAGGCTTCAGGACTGGAAAGCAGTGCCACCTGCCTCAGCATACCTCATGGGCCACCAGCATGGCCCCAACTGACCAAAGAGTTTATAAAATTTCCTTTTTAACAGAAAAGCTCTGCAGCAGCCATGGAGGGACAGGTCTCCCTCTGAAAAGCGTGCCCATGTTAGTGCCTCAGGTCAGGCAACAGATGTGCTGGTAAGGGAAGAAGTCTCTTCAGTTCACGGACACCCAGACACCCTCCCCTCCCTGGTGCTCCTTTGGGCTTTACAAGTGCAGCATGTATGACAGATCCTGGCACCACCTCCACAGGGCGCACACTGCCTCAGGCGGAAGCCCTAGTCTCATTGTATTTCCTGCCAACCAGCAGAAATTAGGCACATCCCAATACCTCATTAATTTTGCAGCTTGATACCATGTTGGAACATGGGGCAACCATGTTCTTAGACTTCCCTCTACAACAATTCAGGGACAAAAAAGGCTCCAGGCTTTCCCTTGTTGCAGTAGTCAGTAATGCAGCTGCTGAACACCCACTGCATTAGCAGCATAAGGACAATCCAAAGGCGCCTGGTCAATTCAAGTGGCAGGGGTTGAGCCTGCGTGTGGTAGGAGAAGCCAAAGGAAAAAGCAACACAAACAAAACCTCACCCCACACCCCCTGATTTCCTCCTTCTAAACAGTACCATAATAAACCAGATGTGCGTGTTATTGCCTTTCTCTGGAAAAAACCTCTTATATTGCAGTTTTTCCTTCTTCCTTGTCACACAAGTCCAAAAAAATGTGGCAAAGAGAAACATCATGAGCAGTTCCCTCAAGAGGGAAGGAGATGCCTAGAAATATAATATGTACTGAGTACAAAGACTGCTGGATGCCAAGAAAAAAAGGTGTATTTCCAGAAAACCAAAGAGAACCCATCCTCTTATTTTACCTCTGATGGCTCAGTCTCCACTGATCAGCTTCCAGATGGGGGGGATTGGTTTTTCTTGCTGTTACTCTACAACTATGAAAAAGGACAGCATAAGGCTTTGACTTAGGCACTATAAGTGAGATAATATAATTAGCCAAATATTTGTATAGGAAAATGATGGAAGCTTTGTAGCTTAGCTGCATAATGATGGGGAATGAATAGCAAAGAGGCTGGCAAAAGGACACCAGGGTAGCTTCTCCTTGCCACCCAGAGGGAAGAGGAGCATTTAAGGGACAGGACACACATATGACCTACCCTAAAAACTAACTGAACTCCTTCCTCCTACTCTGTTTGTAGGATAAGCCACAAGCCAATCTTGTACAAGGCATGCTAGAAGCCTAACCTGAGGGTTTCAATGGCACTTAAAGGCTGCAGAGCCTTGTGCAAGCTACACAGTGAATTTTAGCTTTGAAGAAAACAAGAGCAACCATCTAGTTGCTGTGCACCTCACGTTATGTTTTAGGCTTGGAGTTGAGCAATCCCTCCAAATCCCCATGCAAATCGTCAGTCCAACCACAAAACAAACTCCCCCAGTTTACGTGGGGAGCACGAACCTGTCCCCTGGCACAAAAACAACCTTCACGTGTGCATGATGCATCAGCGTGAAAGCAGACCTGGAAAGAGAAAGCACCCACTGTGCTCTAATAACTTGGTTTAGCCATAGCTCACAACCGTGGTCCCCACGATCGCGTCGGAGAGCTGATGCAATAGCAACATTGAAGGGATCGTCAGGAAAGGCAGTTGGGGATCCTCTTCCTTCTTGCCACCTCTCAGGAGCTAGTTGAGTCCTCTTCCTTCTCGCCACCTCTTGGGAGTTTTGAATCCACTGCCAAACCCATCTGTGAGAGTGAGTGTATTCATTAACCTTTAGGAAAATGCCTCACCAGATGAATTAAATCAGGTGACATTTTATAGGCAGCGAGTGATTTTCCAGGAACGTTTCTGTACTCGTTAGTAATATATTTGGATAAAATTTCAGTGTTGTTCCTAAGGCTTAGAGCTGGAAGGAGAAATGAGCACACTCACATGATGAGGAATGGGAAACAAGCAGCACCAGTCTCCCCCTCCGCTGCAGAAAGTAATGTTTCCTCTGAAGGACCACAGATGAGAAGCTCCGGCACACAATAGGAAATACATATGTTTTGCTTTTCTAACAGCCCTAGCCTATTATTCCCTAAAAGTTTGAGGCCAGCTTTATAAATCGTTAAGTTTTCATTCAGAATTCAAGCATAAAGAGACCAAACCAAGACCGTAAACTATTCCCATTTCTCTCCTTCCCCGGGGGATTTTCTCCCTATACCACAGGCTTTCCTCTTGGAAACCGCTGTCCCCAACTCCCTAGACAGCCTCTCCGCATCAGCCTCCTCCCATCCCGTGGTGGGACAATAGAGACAGTGGTCTCTATTGGGAAACCACTGATTTTAACCCTGCAGCAATGCTTCCCCTTGACTGAGCTGCATGTGGACCCAAGCCTTCACGACTTACTCCTCTGACTATAAACCCTCTCCAGATAGGAACATTGCGCTCTCTGTTGGGGAAGAAACTCTGCTGCCAATTTATTTAAACTCAACTTATTTTAAATGGAGGCATGTTATGGCTGACAGATTTAAGATCTCATTTCAGTGGAAGGATGTAGCCGTGCCTCTGCGCCAACTCTGAGGACATTCACCATTTCATATGGTAGCGTTCAAACCTAACAGGAGCAGACAGACGCTGGTGCCCGAGAGCACATAGTCATCTCCAAAATCATTCAGAAGCAGGATGGAAACTGACAGTAGACTGGATCTGAGTGCGGGGTGCCATCTGGATGGCCCTCGTCTGTGAGGCAAGGTGAGATATGAGCTCTGTTAACAGGAGTTAGTAGCCCTGCGGAGTTTTATTAAAAACAAAACACCTCCCCACAGAACCCATGCCAGATCTTGAGGTTTACATTTATCAAGAACACATGAAGGTAATAAACAGGACAGAGAAGAAGGTGTGGCCACCAGAATAATTGTTTGCTCTCATGAAGGCAATGAGATGTCATTTTGCATATCACGATTTTCTTCTCTACCGCAGATACAGAAAAACTTTCAAAAAATATCACGAGAGCATTTGAACGACATTTTTACAAATAGGTGCTCACCAATCTGAGCAGACCAGAACCACTCTTTAATAACAGGATCATGTTTCCCTCTGCCAAACACAGAGCTATTTAGAGTCTGAGCAATATACCACAAATAGAAATATTAACCAGAGCGCTTTGTACTAAAAAGCCACAGATTTATTTTTTCAATGTATGGACCATAATATTGTAAGAGAAGAGAAACACTAAGCATACACCATCTGGCACACATCTTTATCTTACACACCAAAGTTGTTAGCAGCTTTATTTCAAACATGGATCTATTCTAATGAGGCCATTCCAGCTTCTAGCACTGTATTATATTGTTTCAACATACAGCTGAAAAGCTTCCATTATAATTAATTTTTCTGCATTTTCAGAGCCCTGTTTGGCTTTCTAACATTTGGTCTACAAAGGCTAGAAGCTCAGCTGGTTGAAATCAAAGCAGCTTCAGAGCAGGAGACTTTTCAGATAGCAGCAGCTCCTCTAGCAGACCATACTGTACTGGCTGTTGGTGATAACTGGAAAAGGCTGGAAGAGATTGTGGCGGTGGCAAGGGAACAGTTAAAGCTTCGTTGAAGAGCTTCAGCTAATTAAAAAGAAAAGCTCCACTAATATTTCCCAAACTTCCTTTTGCAAAGGGTGTACTAAGTGGAAATACGAAATAGGCCACCTTTCCTGCTCGCGTGACTGCACAGAGAAGAACCCATACAAAAGGGAAGGGGAGCCTTTTGGATGAAGAAATAAAAAGCTAGGATGTTAATTACGTGCCCGGTCCTTGTGAAGCAGAGGAGTTTATAAACAATGAAACCTTTCTGGAGAATGGAAGTGCTGAGGGTTAAGCTTAATTGCGAACCTCTGATCCCTTCCCTCCGTGCAAACTCTCTCCACATGTACTATTCGCCCAGGCCCTACATTAGGAGCTCTCACTGTGTTTAGGGTTTTTATTACAGACTCCTGCAAAAACCTAATGAGCAATAAACTTCTTGTTGTCTCAGACGTCAGCAATGACCGTGACAAGGGTATTCTGACTAAGTTTCCCTGAATCACCCAGTTATTTATCAGTTGACTAGAATAAATATTGACTGTTCTTTGCACTGTCCTCTACAAATACTAACCCACCAAAGGGCTCAAAAGGCTGAAAAAAAATCAAAGTTGCTAGATAAATATGAAAAAGAGCTGGTTATTTGCCCAGGGATTTTCTTGCTGTTTCAGATTTCCAGTGTATCAAATAATGGCATTTAGAGAATAATCTTAAAGAAAGAAGACCTGATATTAATATAAAAACCTGAGTAGCTGAGGTTGTTGTTGGTTTGTTTGTTTTTAAAGGAATTGTCCAGAAATAAAATAAAACCAAGAGACCACTTTTTCAGCTGTGGCAAAGTTTTATTTCCAGGAACACAGATAAACACACATACTCTGATTCTCATGGGTTTGGAAAAGCCAACGACAATTAAGCCTGGAGCTCTTTCCTAGACGTTTAGCTACAAGTTTTCTGCCTCTCTCTCCTCTATTGCTTAAATTTTCAACTGCAATCACCATCTGGGAGGTTTCCTTTTTTAGGCACCCAACTTGAGGCACCTTTCTTTCAATTTTCCAAGGTGCCTGTTTCCAAAAACATCAGTCACAGTCTGAGGGATGTGAAAGAGTACCTGAAAGCAGCAGCCCTCAGCAACTCCATCTAAGCGCTTGGCCAATAAGGCATTCAAAACCACAGAGAACTTGACAATGTGATGCTTTTGTTTACTTGCCTGTATCTTGCCCAGAACAAGCAAAAAAGCAGTGAAGACAACAGAGAAACCAGTCTCCACTCAACGTCACTCATGCAGACTGAGCGTGAGTGCAAGCCTTGCTGCATGTGACCTCATATATAACTTCTTCTATTACTGTAATAACAAAACATATAAACTTATAGGCTTAAAAAAAAGCATAGCTTCACATGAAAATCTTTCAATTCTCCCTCCAGTCCCCTTATTTAGCGAACAACGACTCTAGGATGCCAAAACAGAAAAAACTTCCATTGACCTTGGTGCACTGTGGGTCAAAACTTTAACCTCTCCCTCCCTGGGCACTAGCATAAAGTTGGCTCTTCTATTCCTCCACCACTGGGCAAGTTGAACAAACCATCTCCTACACAACTGGGAGCTACAGTTCATGGAAGGGGAAGCCAGCAGTGGTGGAAAAGGAGGTCATGAGAATGCAACAGGGAGGACAACTGGGGTTACCATGATGAGGTACCACACCCAGGAGATGCAGGAAACATCAACAGAGAAGAAGCTCCTTTAATTCCACCACTCACAGAGTCCTTGGTGCTCAAAAGTAACATTGAGAAGGGAAAGATAAAACCCAAGAAGTAACACTTTCAGGAGGAACTGGATGCAATTAAATGGTCTGTTTTATTCTGGATGATGTTAAGAGTCACTTTTAGCCTGAAAAAGTCTATGATGTATGTATCAATTTCTGCTGCTGGTTTACAAGTAAAAAACCCAAACCACACAGACAACAAATCCCCCTAACCTTATAAGCAAAGTGTAGCAGCAGAAATATCACTCAAAGGCAGTAAAAAGGAAAAGTCTTCCAACTTTAATTAAAGAAAAACCTAAACACCCTATTTGGATGGCTGTCAGACTAACACTTTCTGTCTCTATTAGTTCCCCTACTAACATCTGGTGAGTCTTAGCTAAGGGTAGCACTCTAGGAAGAGAAGGTGCTCTTTCCTTGATGCTTCTCTTTCTGTGTGAACATATCCATGGAAATTTTGGAGGCAAATGAATACAACTCCTCAAATGAAAAGTACGCGTGTAATTCCAAGATACTGCACACACTAATATAATTTTTTTAATAAAACATGGGCTTGAACAAAGCATTTTTAATAAAGATCAGACACCAAAAGATTATTTTAATGTTTTTAAAAACAGTTTTAATCTCACACTTAATGAGATGCATTTCACTTTTCTAAAATTCCAGCCCTCTTCCAGATAGACTAACTTAAAACAAAAGAAACAAAACTCCACTGGCTTCAAAGTCACTCCAGCTGCATGGCCCAGCTGGAGGGAGACAGAAGGCGTTACTCCCCTTCCACTCCTTCAGGGACTGGAAAAGTCCAGTGTTGTCCTTGATGGTTTGATATGTGGAGGGGGAGGAGAAGAGACACAAAGTTCAGAACTGTCAGGTCAGATGCCTGGGTGGGAGTCCTCCCTCAGATACCGCTGTCCCCCGAATGCTGAGGAGCACATCTGACATCGGATGCTCTCCTGCTGCTGGCTCTGCTGACAGGTTCCATCAGATCCCATGGGCATCAGCAGGAGCCCGTCCATTCACTTCAGTAGCACTTTAGTACCAGGCCCCCATGTAAGCAGGTGGAATTTTAATTAAAGAAAGGGAAAAAATGTTAATCTCATTATTAACCGTGTAGGGGAAAGCCCACTAAGATGAAAGCCTTGTTTTCTACGGGCATGAGAAGAATTTCCCTACGACTGGCACATGCAGCGCTCTTCCACTGGTCTGTCCATCCATCCTGTTCTTCAGGAACATTTGGTCAGTGAGGGGTTTATTGTCTGGGGGGGGATAACGTCATGCTCCTGTCGCTACCCTCGTACTAAGCTTCGGCAAAGCCAAGGCAAGCATGCATATGAACAATAAGTAATTTAATGCATTATATCAGCAAAATCATCCAAGGTACAGCATCCTCTTGATGGTCCTTGCACGGTTCCACATGCAGTGGGACTTCTAAAAAAGAGTATTTTTGCGAGGCACATGCCAAAGAACATTACACAGGCACGTAACAGATAATAAATACACCAAGAAAAGATAGTGCAACTATGGCAAGTGATGACAATCCTGCTCACAGCTGAGAGAATCAAAGGAACACCACTGCACATTTAAATATATGATTGTTCAGGTAATTACATGGTCATAAGGGTTGCAATTTGTGTTATGCTGCCTGCTTACATATGCAATCAAAGTAGACAACAGAGACAATATGAATAACTGATCTGAGATCTTATTTCAAAATGTAAGTCTGTTCTTTTCCTAAGGAAGTGAAAAAAAATCCTCAACATCCAAACAATTTGGAGAAACTTGTAATTGGCTGATGGATGAGAAAAGAGAACCAGGTTACAGAAAGAAAAGGTAATTACATTGAACAAATTTTTCAGGGACTATTCAAGCAATGTATGTTCTTCTACTCAGCTGTGAAAGCTCTTATTCACCTGACTAGGAAGCTTTAAATAGTCCTCTGAGCATCAGTGAGTAAATGAAATGATGATAAGGTTTGTAAGCTCTGGCCTCAGAGCTCCCTCTGATATCAAATAAAGTAGAGAGTGTTTATCACCTTAGAAACTTTTAAGTGTCCATTTGTGCCCTTGCTTTGCAGGTTTATCTCCTGTTGGCTTAAACCAAGGACAAGATTAGACTCAACAATTAAATTCCCAGCAGTTTGTTTAAAGCACAGGACCATTTTCTGCCCTTGTATATGAGACGTCTCGGATTCTTGGACTGCAGCTTAGATGCAATTGCTGTGAGATGAGACTCTGATGCCCATGAAATGAATAAAAGATTTGTATGGAAAGTGAAATAACACCCAGTTCATCAGAAAGGGTTCTGTGCTGGCAAATGTCACCCAGGCCACCTTGTAAATAAAGTGGTTTTATTTGTATTAAGCAAATGTTAGATAATCTAGAGTTTCTATCTGATGAGTTATTTCCACATAACATCTCCATGAAAATTTTAGTTTTAGGGTTTTTTTTAAATGCTCTGAACAGACAGACAAAAGTAAACATTTGTCAATGCTCTTCTAACTTTATCAGCTATGAAACAAATGCACAGGGCAAGTACTCTATTAAAGAGCAGAGCAGACATTTTATTTAACCTACCTTGTTAATGATGTGCTGGACGTCTTTCTTACAGACTTCAATATAGCATACAGCACTGCACTGGTTATATTCCAGGGTTTTTACCCTGGACTAGAACTTCTTGCGTGCAGATCAACACTGTTTACATTAGAAGTCTTAATTCATTTAAATAATTTAATTATGTTCTCTAAACAATGAGCTGAGAATTCATGCCTGGGAGATGGCTGTGGTTAATATCACTTGACCATAGCTAAAAGAATACATGAATTTTACATCATTTCATCATTGCATCTGGTTCAGCAAAATTAATCCAAACCTTCCCTGAAGTCTAAAGCCTGCCATTTCCAGGAGACATCTGAAACTTAACAATATTCTTGTGTAATAGATGGGATGAGTTATGTCCTAAGTGGGTGTGCAGTTTGATACTGTACCAATATATTTTTTCCATCAATGGCAACTGCCATCTGCACAGAAACAAAAGTTCCAAAGGAATAAATGTTATCACCAGACGTCATCCCTTGGGACCCAGCCTCAAGAATTATGTTTTCCTCTTGCAATGTGGAACGTTGTTCAGTGTGCGGCATCTCTGGGAGTGTTGTGGACAGCATGTTCTCTCGTTAACTTGAGAAACATTTAATAAATGACAGGGTTTGCATTTGATTGCTAAAATACGCCTCTCACCTTACTCTCCTTGGGTACACATAGAGGACATCTATTAGAGTCCTAAGGCATGACTTATGAACACAAGAGGATTCACTATGGCAACTGGATGCACTTAAGAAAAAACAAGGCCAGCTCTAAGAGTAACATACTGGCAACTGTGACTGTAGCGGTTCTACTACTGGTATTTCAGATGGTTTTGGAAGCTATAGAAGAGAAAGAGGAGAAAATTTGCTGTTTCTCACACCCTGCAAATCCAGGATGCCCTGGATGCCCTCACATCCACCCTAGCCTCCAAAATGTTTTCACTAAGAGATAGTTAACAGATGGCTTACGCATGTCTTCTTAAGACCATTAAAGCTGTCTTAAGATGAACAAAGCCTCCTCCCACGTGCCCAAGAGCGCAGCAACTCACTCAGGTTTGGGCATGGCAAAGATGAGGGGACAGGCCACTCCGGGAGCAGTGCTGCCTAGCCCCCCTCCTTCAGGACCACGGCCCAGAAGACCACCCCGCTGGGGCCCAGCATAAGCTTCTTCCTGGTCACAAACATACTCCAGACTCACTTGCAGCACACATGGAAAGGGGAGAGAACTCTTTTTCACCCCTTGCTTGCCTGTCTTCTACAAAGACCCTTCAAAACATTTTAAGCAAATATTAATCTAATCAGTGTTGAACTACAATAGCAGTCACTAGCTTTATGTGGGGTGTTTCAGCTTAAAAAAACAAGGAATAAATGCTATTTGTCTAGTGGAGCTTTGCAGCCTTGCATGGTTGGCACAACAACACATATATGCAGTAAGAGCTGGGGTGTGTGTGCACTCATGTAGTCGCAATGCCTTTACAGGCCAAAATGTCCCACTGCTCATACCGAAGCCACCTGCAGAACAACAGAAATCAATTGTACAACATTAATGTAAATTTGGGGTTCAAAGATCACATAACTATTTTCTCCTTCCCATTTGCCATAACATGGACAACTTATCGCCTTTTCCTTCCTCTTCTACAACAAGCAGCACAAAGTTCCTGACAAAAAGCAGATCCTGTGATTTGCTTCATGCACAACAATTTTTCCAGTGGCTCACCTACAGGCTGGCTGGATTAACTCTATTATATTTGAACGGCAAAACCAAAGCCACAGGTTAGCCCAAAAGGACGTTAAGGAAGTCTTGATTCCCACCCCCAATTATTGTGCTCCATAATCTCCAGAAAACCTGCTTCAGGATTCACAATATGTTATTGGCAATGGCCTTCATACTCTCCCATTAGTAGATGTTAAAGACCTACTGCCACTGCACCCACAGAAGGGGCTAATTAGGCTAAAGCTGCAAATCCAGCAAACTTCTGAAGCAGTTCTTCTATGAATAATAATAATACTGTCATTTTATGTCCCACTAATATCTTGTAAATAGTAGATTAAGGAGAGGAAGAGCTTTTCAGTCTTCCTTTGCACTGACTATAATACCCCCCCCAAGCCCCCAGTTTGCTGCTGGAGCGGAGCAGGAACCAGGGGCTCCTGGCCACAGCCCTGGGAGCAAGACAGCAGAACAAACCCCACGGGGAAAGGCTGGGCCAATAACCGAGCGCAGCTGGTGGTGGCGGCTTGGGGGTCAGGATTGTGAGCAGCCGGCCCCACCAGGGATTAAGTGGGCAGAGTGCAGGTGGGGCAGTCACATGCAAATGCAATTTCTGCATGCAGCTATCAACTGCAGGTGCACGAGTTCACAAAGGGCCTTGAGGTCACTCGGGAGCTGTGTGCTCAGAGCGCAGAATATACATTATCTACACAGTTCGGTTCAAAAATATATGCTTGCTTTTATGGAGGATATACATTCATGTTTTCTGCTCCAAACCCAGCCAGGGCAAAGAAGGAACAATCCACGAAGTCCTGCCAGTGCCCACACCCCAGGCCAGCCAGCATCACTGGGATGAGGCTAAACCTAGCACACACCAATAGAAGCCAGTGAGCGTGCATTTGCACAAGCAGGCTGCTGGCTGGCAGCGCGGCTGGCCGTCAATAGCAGAGGATGGGCCAGCCTGCAGCAGCCTTGCACCAGCACTCCCCTTTGCTGGGAGCATACCTGTGCCCACCCCGAGACCTCCACCAGCCTGCATGTTTGGACACAGCGGTCCCACTTTGGTGCCAGGAGAAAAACCCTTGGTGAAACTTTGCAGTTGATAATCTAGGCCCTAACCATCTTCAACAAAAATTAAGGAGGAACAAACATATAAAGGATAATTCCTGTGCATATTTTTTTTTAGTACACATCTAATTCTTTGGCTTGAGTAATGCCACAGAGTGATTACTACTTGTAATAGAAATGCTGCAAAGCAGATGCTACAACCCCATGCCTTTTTTTTTTTTTAAAGAGAGCTCAGAAATGCAATTTAAACTTCCAGACAACTCACTGGCTCTATAGAAAGAGAAAGAAGAACTAGAAGCCTTTAAATATTTGACTTGACAAATAGTCCTTTCACAGGATAAACCAAATACAGCAATAAACATCAGCATTTCAGAAGATGAGTTGAAACTGTAGCTCTGCAAAGACTCTGATTTAGCATAAAGGAGTGGACCAGATCTTTTCTTTCACATATGTCAAATAAGGGAAGATTTCTTTCAAGTGCCAATTGATGTGGTAATCATAGGGGTAGCTCACACTATAATGCACTTACTTGACTTTACTGTAAATGTCACATGCCCATAGGTGTTCCACTGTACTATAATTTGCTCCATAATATAGTGTTACCTTAACAAAATAACACCCTCAGATTTTATTTTTAAAGTTAAAAAGACCTGGCAATTCACTCAGAAATTGCACTGAGATTTTCTACATTTGATGTGACTAGCCACACATGTGTTTGAGCTGCTTGCTGCCTGAAAACGAGTGAATTACCTTGGGAAGGGAATAACCTTGTCTGAGAAGGTGAGCAACATCCACTGGCCAAGGCCCACCTTCTCAGCGCGTGAAGATATCAAATGGACAATGAAAAAATGATCAAAACTAGATTAGTGATGTCAGATTTTAAGCCCTGCTCCTGAAAAAGAAACTTAGAAGCTCTTCTCAGTATTGTATATGATCTTGTATACGACATTGCATACAATATCCCCTTGACCTTAAGAGCCAAACCTGCCTGCTGTGTTGTTTGGAAGAAGGAAGAGCTGAGGGCTAACCAGCTTCAAGTGACTTCTGACTTGGTCTTTGCTGTCTCAGATCCATGCATCCTGCCAGTTCAATAAGTGGAGTCTGAAGAGAAGTTGGCAAAATAATTGAATGTTTGCTTTTTCCCTCAGTGCAGTGTCGCTGCATGTATTACTGTATGGCACAGTCCACATCAGCTATTTTCCCAATGTACTATTACTTCTAAGCATCAGAAACACTTGAATGACAACTTCTAAGTAGATACAACAACCAAAACACCCTTTGGGGTTTATCATCCACTGCCTAATCTAAATTTATCACAATATTGCCAGTATGCTTCAAAGTAGAGGAAAGGAAGGAAAAGATAAGGGTTTCTGCAATGATTAATAAAGAAGTGCTCTTATCTGATTCTCCTGTTCATGAAATATACCCAAATAAAATAAGCATTTGATATCTATAACTTCTGAGCAGCCCTAATGGTGAAGACTTCTTCAATCAACATCGTACAAAATTATCAGTGCTGCTGGATTAAAGCATGCATGTAACGCTTTGGGGGTCTCTCATGCGGGTGAGTTCCCAAAGCTCTGCCAAGAAGATAAATGGGATGCTTTATTGCCATCGTTTTTCTTCCTGTTGTTACTGTTGTCTTTAGGGGAAAAAAAAGTTTCCAGATGAAAATATGCGTGAGTGTAATGGAAATGACATGCAGGCAACAGCTTCCCTCCCCCATTTGGCTGTCAAATTGAGCTCAGGCTAGAGCAGTGCAGCAAACTGCATGGGGGGGTGAGGGGGAGGGTTCAAGTGGGCAGGGGAAGCAGTGAAAGCCTAAATAAACTTTGACCATTAGATAACAGGGCTATTATTGCTCTGTAAGACTTCCTGAATGGCCTAGGAAAAACAGAGACAGTTCTTGTTCCTGCCTGAAGGAAAGGAAACACAAGGATGAGTGCTCAGTATGTCAACTAGAAAACTCTGGTTGTTTCCTTCCTTCCTTCTTTCTCTCTCTTTTCTTTTTATTATTTTTTATTTGTTCTTTTTCTTTCCTACTTAAAAAACACGCTGTATACTTAGCCAAAGCCAGGAGGACCCTCTTTTCATGCACAAAAAACCCCTTTAATTTTCTGTTGCGGGATGTAAACCCCACACATTTCACACAAGCGCTGGGCTCAGGCTGCCAGCTGCTTGGGCTGCAAGGCGATGCATCCTGCCGCGCTGCCAGCAGCACCCCAGCAGCGCTGGCAAGGAACAGCTGCAGCTCCCCAGCGGCATCTCTGCACCTGGGTAGCAGTGACAAGAGCAAACAGAGCAAAGATAGGAGCATCCCTGGTAATTAAAAGAAATAAAAGGTAAAAACAGGAGGAAAGAAAATGGCTTTTTGAAGAAATATAATAATTTTTTACAGTAGGCAATTAAAAATATGCATGCTTGAGGAAGGGTTAGTTCCCCCTCCCCAGATTTTATACTGAAACAACTGGCTGGCAAGTGCAAAAACTCTGCCCCTTCCCGTATCTTTCCTTTTCCCTCCAACACATCACCTCTCTGCACAAAGGCATTTCATTCTTTCAGAAATTTGAAAAGGTTTTTGCTCACTTAAGTCACCTCAGTCAAGGATATTCACTGTTGTTAACGTTTTTACTTGTATATATGATATTGTTGGTATGCTAAAGCTGTTAGACTCATTAGGAAAGTATCTACACCAGTGATGTATAATTACAATTCCTCAGGCTCAAACCAGATGCTCCAGACTTTCACGAAAACACTAACTTGTGCTGTTTATATTCACTGTTCTCTTTTAAGGTGAAAACAGTGAGAAGTAGATCACTCAACACCACATTTGGAGGATCTGGAGTCCCAGCTGATCTTCCTCTCCCAAACTGTTACAAACTTCTCTTTTCCTCTCCACCTCCTACTGGTCCATCAAGCACTCCCCATCTGCTGCGAGCTCCCACTCTGGCTGCTCAGCTTGCTCCATCTACACAAATGTTGCTACAAAATGCAGCAACTAAGACCACCTCACTGTGCTGCCCCTCAGGCGATGCTACTCACCTCCCCAAATCTGCTCAACAGCTTTTGCATCAAGGTGAACTTTCTACCTATTGCGCTCTGCTACTGCTGCCAGATCATGCCTGTATTTTCCACTTATTTCCACGCTCCTTATTGTGTTCATGCTCTTGTCTAAGCCACCCACTTACGCAGAAGTTTTCAGTTCTTCCCCAGCTCCCCACTGCTCCATACTCTCCTTACCTGCACATGCATTTCCAACTCCTTCCCCACAAATCCACTTTAAAGCCTTTCTTCTGCAGCATTCAATATAAAATCCCACTGGGAGCAACCATCCCTTGGGCAGAGGAAGGGTGAGCTGGATCTGCGCAGGACTCCGCACACCCTAACACCTGCTCCTCGGTTTTAAGCAGCATTAAGTTGGCCACTGGGTTGACTGGTGCTGACTGCTGAACAGGAATGTCAAACTGGAAAGTACTGGTCTGTAACTGGAGCTAAGGGGACAGCCTTTACGGACAGAGACCTCCGATCTCTGTGCGCTCAGAACTGAACAGAAAATACACGCTTAACACAAACACACATTACAAACAAAAAAAGACCAAACAAAAATAAAAGACCAAACCCTTAAATGACCCAGTTTTGGTCTAGTGGCCTTAATATGTTGCTTCTCATTCCAGCAGGGAGTATGTTTAAAAAACAGAACTGTAGAGGAAGGGAAAGAAGCTCCATACCCAGGAGACCACATGACGGCACCGGGAAGGAGAGAGAGAGAGAGACAGACAGACAGACAGAGGGAAGAGCAGGTTGCTCAAATGTAAAACTGAGCTTGTGGCAGGTGAGATGAAAATAATGATTAAACAGATTTCTGGTACAAATAATCATGATTTAATTTTTCATAACTCCTTTCTGATATTCCCCCAAATTGTTCCTCCTAAAATACCTGCCTCTGGTTTGGAAAATGAACACCCAAAGGGGAAAAAAAAAGAAAAAACGGAGTGAAAGCAAATTTTGCAGTTGTATTTTAGTAAGCCTCCAACATAAAACATTCACCAGCCGTGAGCTCATCCAAAAACTTAAGAGGTAGAAAAGTCATTCTGCAGGACTGGAAAAAGTGACGTTAGTTTACTTTTAAGTGACTTAAAGAAAAGTCTAAGCTTGTTTCCTCCAGTTTCGGCATCCTCCTAGGAACGCTGAAGAGTCAATTCAGGAGCCCTTGTGATCATAAACAATTTTTTTTCTGGTTAGTGGCTGTTTAATTTTTTTGTTCCCAGAAAGGCTGTCATTAAATAAACAACAGGGTTCACGTACGAAAAGACAGACATCTTTCAAGCCTGAACAAAGAGAAAGCAATTCCAAAAGCTCCTAAAATGAGCAACTGAACAAGAGACGAGGACGGTATCAGATATGACTCAAGGTCTGACACACTCCTCCAAGCCCTAATGACTGACCTCGACTAGGACTCAATAAGGAAAATAAACCTCTCCAGAGAAAACAAAACCATTACCCGCAAAATAGGTGAGGAAAGACAGGAAGCCAAGGCTTGCTGGTGAGAAGCCCTATCACTGCATCCCGTAGGTTTGAATTAAGCCTCAACATGGCCTGTGGTTTGGAAGGCCTCGTAGGGTACGTATGATGAGGCAGTTGGCTGATACGCCACAGACATGCGGTGGGGGTAGAATAGAGGGGCCAGAAGTGCTTGTGTGAGCTGCAAGATGCCGACTAGCATTTAGTACTTGGCTACCACATGTTGTAGCGTTAAACTGCTACAGCAGTTGTTAAACGGCTCCTTTTGTGGTATCTCAGTGGTACAGGCAGGACCAGACCCTGCAAGCGCATTCATGGGGTCCCCGGGAGAGGGCGAGACCCATCCCCGTGAAGGTGAATAGCACCAAGCCAATACACAATGTTGGCTTTGGTCTTTGGCCTGCAGTGAGTTTCCTCCCTAAAAGCTGGCTGGTAAAGTCTTCTACGAAACAAGATTGTTCTACCAACTCCTGTGTGTGCCTGACGTTGGTGAAGCATCATCTATGGGCTTCAGCAGCATATTGGAAAGCAAGGACCTGTGCTGCTATTGAAGCCTTCGGGGCTACTCAGAGCTCATCAGGGCTGATCTGAGAAAGTGACTGCTGTAAAAACGATGGGTCCAGACCAGTAAACACACTATAAATGAGTTGTCACCAGTCTTGGCTGAGAAGTTGAAACTATATATCAAACCTGTCTTAAGTGCTAACCTTGACTTTTGCCTGTGCTGTTACCAAGTATTGTATCTGACTGTCTTCTCTGAAGAAGGACCTGTTGGAAATCCTCCATAAAGATGAAATCATTTACCATGGCTGAGTGCAGCGCAAGGGTTGGTATCTGTTATCACATGGTAAATGATTATCAAAAAGGGTTACCTTGATGGTGGCTGTCCGTTTATTCAAGCCTGGAAGGAATATTCCCATCATGACTGCACTAGGTGTTTTGAATTAAGTGACACCACAAAGAGAAGGAATAAGCAAAGTTGGAAAAAATAACCTCAGAAGGAGACGTTCTTTGCAGCAAGACTCATACCTTCTTGATGCAAGCATTTCCATGTAAGAAAAATAAGACAGAGACTTTCCATGTTCTATTTTTATTAGACCTCCCCGAGCAAGGGACGCTCCCTCCAGGCTTGTGGGAGCAGCACATCAGTAAGGTGGGGGGGTTTTTGTGCAGCTTTGCATCCATATTACTTAGAATTTTCTTTTAAGTGCACTAAGAGGAGTATTCTTGACAACACACTGTTAAAGTTAAGTAACTTTAAAAGGGAAAAAAGTACGAAAACAGGTTTGAACTGGCTAATAATAAAATTTTTCTGGTTGAATGCATTTACCTCTATGCTCATTTAAATGAAAAGAAAGTATTCCATTGAGTCCTATTAGTCTGGATAACTAAGGAACTTGGCCAAAAATGAATGAATGAAAAAAAAAAAAAAAAGAATCCTAAGTTTTAATCTAGTTTCTTGTTTCAAGCTAACTAATCAGCACATTTCCTTTCCTGTCCTCAGCTCCCTGAAGCAGTGGCAAGCTATCCTCTTTCACAGGGATCATCGTCACTTTACCTGGATAATTCTACCAAATGAAGCTGAATCCCAATCCCAGTTTTTCACCAAGTGATACTATTACCAGAAAGATGAAAAAGGAAATATAAGAAACAGGACAGAAATGTAAAACCTGAAATAAGTTTCTGAATATGAAATCACAAGGGGAAGGGCTGCAGAAGGTCACCTTTAATTCACTCTGTGCTGGGGCTTCCTGTGAGCACAGAGTGATGCCTGTAAATTGTTGAGAGCACAAATCTGAAACACTTCTGCTTCTTAGCATCAAACTGAGATAGCTGCTAAGAAAAGCTTAAACAATTGTGCCTTGCACATCTACTTCTAGGAAACAGCATTAAAGCCAAACCAAAACAAAACCCCCAACAAAACACCACAGGCCCAGTTACTGATAAATAATGTACACTAATACACCCGAAAGTTTCAATGAGAGATCTAAATGCCCTGAATCCCTTGGGACACAGTTCATACCTTGTAAAGCTGAATAAAATACGTTTTCCAGATTACTGAGGATAAACAATAAGGATGCCCAATGAAATAGCAAGAATACGAGGTAGGAGTGATTAGCAAGGCATCTCTTTTAATGCCTGCCCATGTCAAAAAAACCTCACCGTTTCCATCATTGTCAGTAGCAGGGGAAACCTCAGCCTATCTCTTCTCCTCCAGGACAAGAAGGCAGCCATGGGGGCACAGCAGGCTCCTAACACCCCCCAAACATTTTGCGGAGTATGGGTGGAGCTCACCTTCCATCTAAAGCTTTCCTAGTACAAAACTCTTCAGGCCGCTGTTTCCAAAGCAGAAGACTTCTTTCACAAACCACGTTGAACGTAATGGTTTGTCAGCTATAACAACATAAGACCACCAGCTTTGGCAAAGAGATGGTCTATACATCTACCAACTCTTCACACGGTGGCAATGCGGCACTTTGAATGCCCGCTATCTTCAAGGCCTGATCTGTTCTCCATTAGACGTAAGTTCTTATGCTCTTCCACTGTTTTCTTACCGCTAGCCCACATGAGGACTCTGGTGTTTCTGGGTTAAGATTACGGGGTTTACTTATTTTCCCCACTGTAAATGCTCTCCCACTGAAGCCACTTGCTGTCAACCAGAATGTTAAACAAGTCACTTGAAGTCTAAAACATGGGAAAGCCATAGCCCCATCCAGCATTTCCAATTCTGCAACAGAAGGATGTGGCACAATATAAAAAGCAGGATTATTTCTTTTTTAGCCTGCCAGAGCATGGTTACCTCCAGCCCTTTGAGGACCCTGTCTTCTCTGCTTCTCTCTCCAAGCCTATTCTTATCCCTAGCCCAACTCAAAGCATTGCTTTTTTTCCATGCCCAACACTTCAATCTCCTCAAACATCACTTTCATCCTGTGCCAATGGGACCTCTTACTGTTCTCACAGCTAAGAAACACTTCTTTCTAAGCAACTTCAGGAGAGAAGTAGCTAAAATGCTGTAGTTAATGATCTGGATGGGGAAACATTACTTCTGTGCTCCAGCCTGGGCCCCATCACACATCTCCTGCATGGCATTGGGGAAGTAAATCACTCTCCCTCTGTCTTCACAGAGCCAGGCACAGAAGAGTCTAATCAAAATTGGATTCCCTAATATTTGTAAAGCACTCATCGATCATAGCTGGGAAGTGTTATTAATATGTTATTACAGAGATGCTTCACTGCAGAGATATACCTCCTCCTCCACGGCTGACGGTTTGGGAAATACCCAGCTGCCCTAAACACCTCAACAACCTCCAGTGAGACCTGCTCTAGCACTGCCACGCTGGGGTGGGGGGGAGAGGGCAGGACTGTGGGACAGAAATCTCATTTTATCTCGTTAAACAGGCTCAGCTACAAAAAGTTAACAAATTGCTAGAGAACCATGCAAACCCCTATCAGCATGGTGGTGGCGCATGACTGCAACAGAGTATACACACTATGAGCCATGTGAAAAGACTGATGAGATCTTGAAGCAAAAAAACCCCAAACAAACTACAGATTAGAAAATTAAAAAGAGCTTGTGTGGGCAAGTCTGCCTCATACCCTCCAGTTTTTGTAGTAGAAAAGATGCCATTAAGAAGTGGCTGGAGCAAGTTAAACACCTTTTAAGTGTGTTCTAACACTTAGTGGTATTATGAAAAAACAACAACCCTGGCATTTGTTTAAAAAAAAAGTTGTCTTACTTAACTACAACTCCAGTTTAAAGTATTAATAGCTGCCTATGCTGCTCGTTCCTACATGCTTACATGCTTTTCAAATTGCATTTGGTGAAGCTTGGTCCATCTGTTTTCCCACACTCCGTCAACACATGCAACAAAGTGAGCAGAGGCTACCTACAGTAGGACTGTATTTTGTTCAGAACTTTCTGCTTGCATACCAGAAATTCAATGCTAATTCAACATGCTTTGGGGGCATTTGAGCTACAAAGGAGGAGGCACAGGAAGGGGAGGGGAGAAAGGGGGGCTTCACTCATCACAATACGCACACTTAGCGCCGAACAAGTGGCTGGGAAGGATTTGTGCATTGCCGAAGCCTGGTTGCGTACCAGTGCCTCTCGACTCCAGCACAAACCTGTTGCAACATGACAATATTATGCACCAGAAACTGGACAAGCGGCTGCTAATTCGCTGCACTAACTTCAAAAACCATAAATTTTCTTTTCAAACCCATCCAACAGGACAAAGAGAAGTCTGTTTGAGATTCATCACAAGTCCCAGGCTGATGGCTAATTTGTATGAAAATGGGTATGGTGGTTCCTGTAAATAGCTCTCCTCAGATGCTCTGTAGGTAAGTGGCCTCAGGAGGATTTCAAAAGAAATCACCCTCAAGACCAGCCTGCACAGAGTCTAGAAAGAGACAAATGCTCAGATGTGTAGCCCCAGGAGGGGTGGTGAGGGGTCGTCGTACTGGGGACCACCAAGGTGCAAAGGCAGAAGGAGCAGAGGCAGAAAATGAGGGTGCTCTAAGGCTGTGGCTTTCCAGGTGAATTCTTCACTGGCCACATGTCCTGGTTCACTGCTGTCTTGCTGCTCCCCCATCACTGCCTGTCCCCACAACGCTGTCTGTCTGCCACCCCTCCGTTGCGCCAGCACAACTGTTTCAGCAGCCATGTTCTGTGAACCGGATTAACAGGTCTGGCTCCCCAAAAAAACCACAAACCATTTTAATTGCCAGGCTATTTTTAAATTCTCCAACGCTACACAACGTGGCAGGTACGACTGAGGGGGTGGCACTTTTTAGCACAAGGTAAGGGCAGGAGGAGAATGAGGATGCTCTTAGCAGGTAACATCAGGAAAGGTTTTGTCAAAAGAAATGTATGGCCTCACTTTCTCCTCCATTAAAGTTCATGCTGGCTGCGTTGCCTGTCCTTACTTTTAGCATGGCCTGATTTTGGAGTCATATTAGCCTTTCTGCTAGCACAGACATTTTAAATTACTACTAATTTCTTCCAACTTCTACATTTTGACTCATGAAAACATTTAAACAAATCTACCAAGTCTTGGAAGGAAGCCAACCAGACACAGAATTTTAAGTATTTTTTTTTTTAAAAATGTCTTCTTTGGTAGGGATTTATACCAGGAGGCAATACAACAAATGCCAGTCAGGCATAGAACAGCCATCATTTATATTATCACTTTGTCAGAAAGTACCTGGGAAAAGACACTGCGTTTGGCAAAGGACAGACAGAGTAAAGACACAGGCAAATGAACTGGCACTACCATCCCTGGAAGAAGTTTTAGGTGGAGAAATGAAGAAGCTATCACCTAAATCCTTTGTATATGAAGCTTGTGAGGCTTTTTAGAAGAAGAAACAATTTTCAAAATCCATGAAGGAAAAAATTCAGAGTTGTCTCACTGTTTTTTTGCTAATGTAATTCATCATCTTTGCTACACATCAAGTTAGATGGGCTGCTGAGCATTTACTGTAAGAGATCAGAATGCATATTTAAAATACCCTCTCTATTACAGATGGGTTTCTGGTGATGCAGGTGGGATGCTATATACATTCACTATTAAACACACAGGCAGTAGTCATCTGCATGTGCTCTGGATGCCATCTGAATGTCAAGCAGCAGCCCTGAAATGGAGCTCAGAATAAAAAGTTCCTCCATTCAATATAAAGGTCAAAAATCTGTCCTCATGTGAAGCCTGGATTTTAAATAAAATATTTTTCCCATTTAAAGCTCTTGTGCTGTAACACACTGAATTCTAATGCAGCGATGGTTTGTGCTTCAGGACTAAAGGTTATTGTTTTAACATATGGGTCCTTACTTGATTCATATATCCCCAATCATATATTCAGTGCCACTATAAAGTCTTCCAGTAGCTTATGCTAATGTAAAACCTGGAATAACAAAAAGGGGTCCCCATTCAGCTTTTACTCTTCCTGGGAAAGCCCTCATGGAAGCATTAAAGTTATTCTTTGGCTAAAGATTTTGATATTTGGTTCAACGAATGATATCCCAGTCCTATTCACCTGTAAAATTCAGTGAGGCTAAAATTTAAGCACAGACTTTGCAAAGCTGACTGCCTGCTATGTTTAAACTAAAACTGGTTTCCAAAACCTGTGTAACATTGACTGAAGTATGGAGCCACACTGCTTGACCAATGAGTTTTATTTTCCTCAGCCTCCCTCGTCTGGAGCTCTTCCTGTGGCATCAGGAGCTACTCATGACTCCATAAACTTTGGCTCCCCAAAAGAAAAATCCCTGCACCTTGTGGGATTTCCCCACCACGCAGTGTGGTTGAACTTAAGGGCCAGCAAATCTCTACTTCCCCTGTGTTTATGTTGAGTGGCATGGAAACTCAGAGGCAATTAAAGGAGTTTATTTGGTGTCACCGTGATCCCCCCCCACCCCCCATTATTAGTTTTCATACATACAAAGCAGGAGGAAGGAGCTCTGCAAACATGGGAGGCCATTACAAGTTCTTCCTTCAGCTGTTCTGCTGCTGCATGCAGTCAACATGTAGGGATGGAGTAAAGTGGAAACATCTTATACTGTGACTCACAGTCACAGAGGTTTTCTCCAAACAGCCTGGAAGTGAATAATGCCAGGAAGACCATAAATGTAAATGGCAACAGAAGACTTTGAGGGAGCAGAATTATTCTGTGGTGCAAAATGAGCCCATTTAAAAGAAAATCCAGAAAGATGGGCTATTCATCCCGCTACCAGAGTGGAGTAATGAAAATAACACTTCACTTCTGTGTGCTTGGTTCACTTTTGCTTATGAATAGTGCAGAATCTAATAGCAACCTGGACCTTCCAGCCTGCTTTCGACATCTATGTAGCAGGCACCGGATGCTGGCGGAGCCTCACGTCACCTTCAGCTCCAAACAACCCTAAACCTTGGGTCTGTTAAGATGATAGCAGAGAACAGCTAGACTTTTACTCAATGCTTTCATAATGTCGGCCAGGTTGTAATTTGCTGGGAACAGGATGAGGCTATCAAAGCAGCACAGGGGGATTTTGTTCACCGCTATTTTTCTTCCTAAACCCAGTGTTCACTTGAAATGTATCACTTTATCTAGGAAAGATTTTCATTCACAAGCGATTTGTCATGCAACTCCGAACTTCTGGGACTGTATTGATTCCAGAACTGCAATTGCAGTTGTCAGCAGCACAGGCTCCTGCAATCTGTTAAACACATTCCTCGAAGGTGGTTAGTATCCTCCCTTCTCCTTTCCTGTGGGAAAGACAGCCGCGACAGGCTCTCACTCACCATACTCTGGAAGGCTTCACTGGAGTGGTTTATTATACTAAGGCCCCGCTGGTTTCTTTGCCCTTCCTCCCTGTAAGCCTGCCTCGCAGCGGAGCCAGCCGGGCTGGCTGATGCCTGGCTGTAGCCTGCTGATGGATGAGTACCCCGTAATGGAGCAGGCCGGCCGCAGGGGTTGGAGGCCCAGTGCCCACCACCTCTGACACCCCGGGACACGGACAACAAAGCCCCAAGGGCAGCCAGGGCATCAAAGGCAGAGGGTAACCCCTGCTCAATTTGGACAAGGGTATAAATCACTCCCTCAGTGCATCTAAATCCAGCATAAGAAGATTTTTTTTTGTTTGCTTTATTTTTTTTCCTTTTTAATGTTTCTAACAGGACTAGAGCAAGTTAGCAGCAAAATGCTTGATCCCCCACATACGGCCAAAGAGCCAGAAGCCTGGCAGTTGAGTTGCTGTTGCTTGCTGCTGCCTCTCTTAGTTTTCCCCGCAGCAACGCCTCTGGGTTAGCTCTTGTTAAGAAAGGCCGCGAGTTACCTACAGCATGGAACAGACCCATTCTTAGGACCCCTCTTCTGCCAGGAGGTTTTCCATTGTGAATTAAATCCTCTTCAGACCTGACAGGTAAGGTGAAACGAGGTATAGAAATCACTTGGGCTCCTGAGCCAGCCCTTCAGCTGGCACAGCCTGGCAGAGGCCCAGCGAGAAGCAATGGTACTGTGCTGATTTGCACTGACTGAGGCTCTGCCAATAACCCTTTTAAGGATTTGGAAAGAGTCCCTGTGAACTAATAGGCCGCGAGATTTTAATCCGAGTGAAGGGGAAAGGCGATTCTGTCTGACCTTTGCCTCTTCCAAAGGAGGGGGAAGGAAAGCGGGAACGGTTGAGCTGAAATGATCTGGAACAAAAGCAGGTGTTGGCGTACACGAGGTACTGCCTGGAAAACAGAAAGCTGCTGCAGCCTAAACCAGCATTCCTTCATACCAGAGACATGAACAATATCAAATAATACGCGCAAGGAAAACACGCATAATTCTCATCAATTCTCGTCTCCTTCCCCCTTGTGCTTCTCAACTACAACCAAGATCAAAGATGAGGCTATTCCGGTGTGTAGCAGAGGCTTTTGTTTATTTGTTTTAAATAAAAATGCCACAAAGATGCCAAAAATAACACTCAAAGGATTTGCATCAGAACAATCCCACTGAGGGTGCAATGTGGACAAGTGGCACAAGGGCTAAACTCACGACGGTCAAAGCCTAAAAGGGATTACTTGGCTTTGTTTTAAGAAACTCCTCTCTAAGCACTTTCTTCTTTCACTGCTGCTGAAATTGTTGCTAGCAACAAAGCGAAGTAGAAACAGAAGAAAATTTGGATCTAACATGCCCTCAGCAAGAGAGCGCATTAGCTGGCAGTCTGCACGGCAAAGCAGACCTGCAGAGCTTATGGCAAGCTCTGCCAGAAATGCAATATATATAGCGAGCCCTTCTGAAAACTCTGCAGTTTGCCTTTAATTAATTCTACTGTCATATAATCTAGCTATACTCAATGCTCTTTACAGGAACTGCTATGGATACCACAGTAATCATGAAATTATCGAGGGCAAATGGCATGTTTCAAGAGCAGCCACTTGAACTGCAGCTCTTTTTACAAAACTAACTCAGAGATGAGTTTTCTCCATAGGCCTCATACACTTAACATCAAAGGCTGCTGGCTGTGTTTCTAAAAAGGTGTATCAATGCATAAATGGAGCTGTATCTCCTCAGAAAGCAGAAGATATTGGATAAACACTAAGTGCTGTCGAAGGGTACTCAAAATTGAGAGCAGGACACACTACACGCTTTCGCAGAAACACTGGTGTACAGACAAGAGTGATGTATTGCAAATACATACAACGGCTATTATATAAATTCCATTGTATTAGTCATCATGTTCTTCTAGATATTAAAATCCCTTTCTCTAATGAACTGCAACCATAAGCTACTCCAATTCTCTAAGTATGTCACAGGATACTGGGACACTCAAATCCTTCCATCCAGCAGCAGTATATGCAGCGGCTACACCAAAGAAAGTGCAAAAAAAAAAAAAAAAATCTATATTTCATCTGGCTGTGCTTGTTTTGTTGGTATGTTCATCTTGATACCCTTTGCATGTGGAGAGAAAGAGGCAGTGCAGGTTATATGCCTATATTTATATATAGTAGGAGCATAAGGGAGCAAGAAGCAGGGAGAAAGGAGCTGTGCTAAGCTCCCAGGGAGCGAAAACCCTTGGCTACTACTAGCAAACCTTCCCCCAGTTCCAATCCATACCCTACCATCTCATTGTCGGGTTCTGCAAGGGATCCAAGGCTTTCAGTTCTTGCTTATTTTGGGGGCAGCTGATGGGATTTAACATCGCATGTGTCACCCATGACATGGCAGGATTTCCCACTTTGGTTGTAGTTCTACAATAATTTTCCTTAGCAGGTAACAACAATGCACTGGGCTATCCTCTAGCTTCTCCCCAAACTCCCAAAAGAACAACATTATTATTATTACTTTAAACACAAATTAACTACTCTGACAAATGACCAGAGACCTGATTTCTAGTGCAGCCCTATGAACAGTTGTACAGGCATGGTGTGGAGGTAGGAAACTACAGGAGGTGGCTATGAATGAGGGGGCAGAGCAAGTATTCCCTAAGCCAGCTTTGTGAATGAGGAAAGTCTTGGAAACAGTTTCCTAACTACATGTATACAATAAACTATATTGGCATTTCATTTACTGCCTGTATCTTCTACTCCACTGTCTACGTCAACTTCTCATACACTGTACTTACAAACGTTTTAAATAAAGTAATGGAGGTTATTTAACTAAGGCTCTGTTCTGTATAAAACGCTCTCCTCTGGGTCCTTCTGATTAATTTTGGTTAAAGCTTAATAGAGTAAGAGACATTGATATGCCTTTCTACATTTCTCACTGGAGAGTCTCCTCTCTTCCTGCCAGCTTAGGCTACAGAAACCCCCCAATTTAAAAAATCAGAGTTGAGATTCATTTAAAGAACTCTTCCTCCTCTTTAACTTTTGTAATTCATTAGACCTCCATAGTTAAACCAAATGGGAAATCTTCCAGTTCCCCAGCGGGTTTTTGTTAGTCAGGGGGGAGGGGAAAAAAAAAAAAAAAAGAAAGTTTTCCTGCATGTGCCTTTCAGTTTGTACTGAAAAAATCCCAGGCTTTTCATGTGAGCAGCTGCAGCAGGGTTACCCAGGGTTGGCTTGGGTAGGAAGCAAAGGTTTCCTCCAGTCAGTTAGGGGGAACGTAGCCACGGTTGGCAAAAGGGGAAAGGGAAAACAACTTCCATTCAATTCAAAGTGCTTTTAAAATGAAAAGCAGCAAGAAACATTTCAGAAAGGGACTTAGCTAATGGAGATGGTGAAGAGAGGAGAAAACAGAAAAATCTAGATGAAATGCTAAACATTCAGCAAAAAAAGTCAACAGAATCCAAATAAACCACTGACGTGAACTTTTGATTTCTATATCTATGCAACCAGTCAGTCTACCTTAGCCTCGCAAACCTGCTCAATACCTTTCTTCCAATCCTCGGTCTCAGCTGAAGCAGCTTTGACTCCCACAGTCTGTCTGTCCTCCACCAAGTGACCCATATCCCTAAGAGCTTAGCAGCTTGGGCATCCCAGGTACACGGTTACGCACAACAGCATGAGCCAGCACGTGTAGCCTTGTCCTTTCAATTGTACTGTATTTACTTTGGAGCAGGTCAGGAGCAACATCTCCCTGCCCCGCAAACCAAAGGGGAAAAGGGGCAAAACCTGTCTTGAGAGCCTTTCCATAGCACTATCCACCAGCGGCCACTTCACATGGGCTCAAGTAGATCCCATGACAGTATGGGAAGGTGCCTGGGTCAGAAAGCAGATCTGTTCTGCAGACTTTGCTGCATGCAAGACCCCACCTCTCTGAGGACTTAAAAGTCAAGAATAAACAAAACCATCCTCCTCCTCTAAAATCCCCCTCAAACCCCAAAATGCACTGTGACTTGCAAGGTTCTTGGAGTTTCAATTTCCATCCTGTTTACGAGAAAAGGTTATTCTTACCCATAAACGAAAAGCAAAGCTGATCAGTTTTAATATTACTATCCCCAAGAGCAGCTCTTTCTATTCCTCAAAGCCTGCCCTCCACTTGTGTACATGCTTATTCTCCTTGTCCAACATGTGCTGCTCATTAAAATCCCTGGGATACACGTACACGTGAACCACCTGATGAAAATACACACAATATTTATTTTCAATACTGGTGGTATTCGCACCTCCTCCCCGTTGCATAGGGTAAAAAAATGATAAAACAGACTTTAAAATAATTCCTTAAAACTTAAAAGAACGTATGAGCAAGCTGCCTTTTTAAGAAAAAAAAAAAAAAGAAAGAAAAAACCCCATGTAGCACCTGACAGATTGCAATAGCTGCAGAAACTGAAATTCGGTTTACCTCCGGAAGAACTGCAAGGAAGGGATGTAGCAAAGCTACCCCAGCAGGACCTGCCTTTGGCAACGAGGACCACTACTCTGCCTCTGCGCGGTGGCTGTAGTGAGCAGTGCCAATCACCATCCCAAGGGCAGCCACCATTCATTTTGCAGAGGCCCAACAGCCAGTGGTAACGTGGCACAGGGATGAACTTGTGGTCCAGAGGTTTAACAAAACAAGCAAAAATGGGTGGGTTTCCTCCTCCCCACCTCCCCCATTCTGCCCCCACACCACATCAGTGCTATTGCAGCCAAAGAACTTGGTGCTGTTTTACATAGTCTCACTGTTTCCCTCCCAAAGCATCAGCATATGTAAGTATATAATGTAAGTAGATGTTCAAATAATCTCCAAAATCACTATTGATCAGTCATAAATCTTTTTTACCATGTTTTTATTCTACAAGCTGTACACCTCACGGGGAGATCACATACCTATAGAAAAAAAAAAAACCACAAACAACTCTTATTTGGTTCATGACAAGGTTAATGACTTGAAACGCATAGATTAGTTTCTTGCTTCAGACTACACCAATCCTATAACAGCAGATCCCTGTTGTGAAACGAAAAAAAGTACAACTCAATATGCTATTCATGAATAATCCAATGTGGATACAGAGTTATTCAGCTACAATGCAATTAAGAATGAAAAAGAGAGGGTAACAGCAGTAAACACCCAGGGATATTTCGAATTTAATTGGGATTAGCATGTAATATGCTTACAGCCTTTTGAAGGGAGGCTACACAGCGGCATATTGAGAACATAGGCGTTTGAAAGCCCCAAGCACCTCATTTAATGGTCTTTTCAGCTGGCAAAAGCTGCTTTCAATAGTGGGTTCATTTGCAGGGAGTTTAACCCAGCACTACTGCTTGAAGCTGAACTGTGCTGGGGGGAGCAGACTCCAATGCTAAAGTACATTTTGCAGTTTCAGGGCAGGGGAGCTGAAGCATGTGAGGGTATTTCTAAAAGCCCACAACCTAATCTCCTCTCACACACTCCGCTTCTCACACACAGAGATACTACATGTAATACCAGGGAGTGCTCGCCTTGAAGGAAATCGCAGAATAAAGAGAGAGTTGGAGAGTTGCCAGCATGATGGTGGGTGGGTGTACAATGCACCTACCTGGATGCTACTTGGAGAGCAGGTGTCATCTATATGCTTTCTGTGCATAATTCTTCTAGGGGAGGTATAAATAGGAGAAAAAAATAATCAATTACTATTTTCAACTTATGTTTTGGGAAGATGTGTGAGAAGAAATCAAGCAGCCCTTGATGGTTTATCCTCTGCTCACAGGAATATTTCTGGCTTGTACCAATGTTTTGGTACTGCCCAAGTTGTTTAAGAGGTGATGGTGCAAATATCTGCAGCCTGTTTGCAAGAAGAGGGCATCCATTGGCATCTCAGATAGTTGTGCTGCCCTTGCCTGGAAGATGTCTCAGGAAAGAGAAAGAAAGGGCTGGTTCAGAGTCCACATCACTGTTACAGGCTCCCAAAGCATATTCAGCAGCTATCAAGCTCACAGAAGGCATCTCTAAGGCTCTCTCATGGGGCTAAGCAGAGGGGAAAAACTGAAGTACTGTGAATTTTACCTTGCAAATTTCCACAGCCTGTTCATTTTTGGTGACTTAGTCTACAGGAGGATAGTATGGAAACTTACTATGTATGGATAGTATGGCACACAGGGGAATGAAAAGTAGGGAAAGTATTTGGGTTTTTTTTTTCCTTTCTACCTGCTGATTCTCTCTCCTTCAGATCGCAAGTGTCAGAATGGTTTTATAAAAGCCTAAGTTTGCGGTAGGGCTCCCACTGCAAAGGCCCCACTGTCCTTAAGTAGTCTTTGAAGATTTTCTTCCAAGCTGTTCCCACCATGCTTCTCCTCAGTTACCAAACCCAGTGGGAATGAGTTGCACATGTTGCCTCAAGTATTTCTACAACTGCAGAGCTTTGTTTGTATGTGGTGATAGTGGGGGAAATGGCTTTATTCTAAATATATCTCCCACTTACATCTGGGTGAAGAAACAGGGATGAGGTTATTCTTTTAAGTGCTGGTAACTGGGGCTAGTATATTTGTTATTGCTGCACCTCTGAGAAAACCGAATTAGGGACCGTTGTACTAAGTGTTATTTTTCTCATGTAAGGACAATCTCTGCTCTGGTGAGCTTATACAAATCCGCCTTCCGCCAACAACTTAGCAAAACACAGAGCAAATATTCCGCTGACTTATGTCTGCTGCAGTCCCACTGAAATCAATGAGGCTGACCTACTTGTAAATCGAGCAGAATTTGATTCCTGTGTTTATTTGTGGATTGCTACGGAAGAGGCTCACCAAGTCTGCATGGAAAAAGATAACCCAGAACATCAGAGGTAGCTTCTGCTTGGACTAAACTTCAGAGGGTTTGAGGACAGAACATGGGAACGGATGGACAAATCCTTACAAAAATAGGAACCGGACTTAGCAACTTTGCTTTGTTAACCTGAGAAGTGCTCGCGGAGGTCCCATGATGGGAGAATTCACGTGATCTCACTATTACGCTTACTACCGCTTTTCATTTATACACCTCATTTGAATAAAAGGAAACCAGCTGCAGAACAATGACATACACCAATACCACGGCAGCGGTAAATCGAAAGCAAAAGGCAAAGAAAAACCCAGAAAAGATTTTTAGCTACACCATGTAACCGGCAAGGCAGCAGAGCCTGAAACGTGGTTCATCAGCCAGGCACTGCATTCACAACTGGCCTGAGCACCACAAGCAACACGGCAACATAAATCCAAACACGCGCCTTGTATTATAACTGGAGAGCATTAGCATTCGCCAAGCAGCTTCTAGTTGCCACGGGTTTAACAGGGATAGAAGAAGTGAAGGGGCATAGCTCAGAGCCAAAGTAATTAAAGGTTTGGGCTGATGACTGGGATTAAGATACCAGCACCACTGTTTATCTGTAAGCACCCAGGAATCCCAGGAGCAGCTGCACCAGTTGCTGAGCTGCTACCCCAGGTTCAGCAAGGATTAGTGCATCACAGAATGCAAGTATCACTCCACAGGGATGGGAGGAAAGGACAGCTAGATGAAGCCTCAGCAGTCTGGAGAATACTTCTGAAGCTTGCACCTCTGCTACAAAAAGCTTTTTTGGAGACCACAAGTTTTAAAAAGGCTGGAAAGTATAAGCACATAAGAATTAGAAAGACCCAGGACCTGGATTTGGAAATGGTTGGGAGTAAAGCATCTCTTCAGCAGCCTGCGGAAAGCTAGCCAGCCTGCTATCAGACCTAGAGGAAGCTGTGGGTCTCGCTCATTGACTAGCCAGTCGGGTGGGTTGAGAGACAGATAACACCATGTCTGCACCCTCATTTCAGAGGCAAAAATGTGGGCAGAAAAAAGTATGCTACCATTAAGTGAGCAAATACAGGAATTATTTACAAGTTCACAGGGAATGGAGGAGGAAAAGTCTGAACACAGGCAAGGTAAAACATCTTTAAAATGAGCCTTCACACAGGGCTCTCCATCATTTCCTGGACGCTCTAAACCAAGCTGGCATGCTGCAGTACGAAGGCCAGTTTTGACTGGCACGCAATAGCTCCTGGCTTCCAGTGATTTCCAAACTCAGCAAGAGCTAGGAGCCAGGAGCCACTACCTCTTGCAGACACGCTACCAGCATGCTTAATTTGGGAAAGGAAAATACAGTCTGACACATTAGCCCTGAACGGCTGCCAAGTCCTGCTCTCATCTATGCGGCGCTGGAGCTGGCAAAAAAATAGAGGGAAAAAAAGTCCCACACCAGGCTCGACTCCCTCAGTAACAATCCCCCTTCCCAGCCATCTCAGTGTGCTTACCTTCTTCTGAGCGTAACAGGGGATCGGAGCTTATATTCAGAGCTGATAGAAAAATCAAGCCATGAGCAATCTGGGAGAAATTGAGATTCAGGCAACACAACACAAAAGTGAGTCTACACAGGAGTTTGCACACCCTATAATGTTGGAGTAACCAGTTCTGGAGATTGTGCTCGGGCTTGGTTCACCATCCTGCTCGATATCACCACCAAGTATGACAAAAATCTTGCCTTCAAGGCTGCTCCACAATACACACTCCTGTGCCTAATCCAACTATAATTAAACCAACCTAATTTCAAATGGGGAAATTTCAAACCTATTGAGAAGAAATCTGCAGCTATTATGTGGATTAAGAAACATTTTGGAATTATAGATACATGTATTATTAACACAAGTTAGACTTAATCAGAAGAAAACCCCTTCATCTTTGAATAGACTACTACAATCACCTAGATCTTTTCAGAAATCATAAAGTAAACAGGCTTCCAGAAAAGAGTTTTATAAAAATAAACGTATGGTAATAAATGTGGAGATAGCTGTATTTATTTACATTTTAAGCCCTAGGAAGCATTGATGTCTTATTTAAAAACATTCTCTACAAGCAGGAAGCCTACACCCAGCATTTTTGGTGGGCTTGTTTGGGTTTGCTAGGCTTTTTAAAATTCATTTTGTCATTTAATCACTTGCTTCCAGGACACTGGGCTTTAAAGAAAACGTCAAGTGTCATCAGTTGACAGTGCTGACAATGGAAAAAAAAGGGTTTGCAAGTACATACAGGATCTTCTATTTGGCTTTGACTAGTACTAACTAGTAAACAATGTTTACCCTCAAAAAGCATGCTCCAGAAAACACACTTAAATACACATGCAAATGTATTTGCGTCCTGTCTTTTGTTGCAAGTACTGGTATTAAAAGCTTGAAAGTTTTCTGCATTCACTGAAGGAAGCGCAAGAAGAAAGGACTCCGGTAACACATTACAATGCAGGACAACAATACAGTGTGCAGAGCACAGAGAGTAATTCGAAGCTAATCTAGATATCCACAGTCCCATGAATTGCTTTTAGCAACAACTGCAATTTCTATGAAGAACACAAGCAACGATGGATCACATTTGCCTTCATCACCCTCCGATGTTCCCACTCAGTCATACCAGGCTGTGGAGCAGCTGATGGGTATCTCCGTCCACTACACCGCTATTAGCCATCCCACTGAGTCAATCAACTCCACGCCTCTCACCTTCCTCCCCAAACTTGAGTTACCCTCGAGTTTTCATTTGCAGGGATGAGCCTGCCCCAGCTGCAATTTCAATGGGCACCAGTGGAACCAGCAGCTGTCACCAGCTTAGAGGGTTTTCTTGTGGAGACGAGCTTGTGTGTGCTGTCTCCCAACCCATTCATTCTCAAGAACAGGAAGAGGCAGACATAATAATTGGTTATCATTATCACTGTTAAGAGGACTATTGATTTTGCCCAATCCCTAGTTTGGCCCTGATACCTCTCCAGCTGTGGGGAGATGCTGGACAGTTCCCCAACCACGCAGCAGGGTGGAGTCAACAGTGGCCTGGACAGTAATGTGTCCTCCCTGATCAAGTATTAAGTAAAGGGGCTGAAATCAACCTATCTTTTGAAATGTTCCTGCCATTTCTAATACTCAAGCCACCATAAATCCCAGGGAAACTAACCAAAGCTCAAGAGAATTCAAAAGATGCTGTCTTAGATTAAAAAACAAAAGGATTGGTTTCACTTCTTGGATAGATAAACTATTGAAAAAGGTCTTGGAAAAAAAGGCAAAGTTTTTCCTATGAACCGCGTAGTAAGGGAAGTGCCTTGTTTTGGAAGCTATATCAGTTTCTGATGCTTTCTTGCCTCCTCTCAGGTTCATTCAGCTAGAAATTAACTGCTCAGAAGTGCAGCGTAACTATAAAAAGATGATGCCACTCATTCATGAGAAGCGAGTCTGCCATGAAAGCAGCAGCAAGCACCCTGCTGATCCACTGCCCAAAAGAACTTTGTTCAAAGTGTATGAAAAAGAGTACAAAAACTTACATAAACAAGGCACTGTTCTTACAGAACCTTAATATTCTGGATTTATGTTGCTAACTTTGCTACTTGAAGGAGCTGAGCAGCTGGTCTGCCACACAAGAATGACCCAGCCTCTTGAACACAGCATAGACTAAACAATGATAGCCCACTTTCAGAACCTGGCAGAAGTGTCCCAACCTCACCCCATCCTTCTTTAACCACAGGTTCCCTCCTTGCTCTCTTTATTTAACATCAGCCACCTGTTTACCACTCACTGCCTAAAAACTGCCTTAGTCTCTGGAGTTGCAAGAATGTTGCATCTCTCACAAACCAAAAACCTCAGTTTATCTCAGAGAAAGATGGAGCCATCTTTTGCTCTCTCTCATCATTTGTTTGAATTATGATGCTTTCAAGAAGAAAGAAAAGAAACCCACAAACCAAACCAAACAAATGAAGAAAATTTCCACCTGAATTGGCCCTCCCTGAGCAGACAAATATTCTGTCTCATAGTGCTAGCACTGTCCAGATGAAGGGGCTGCAGAGGTTGGTAAAGTAACTGTGATAACCTCATGGTGCCCAGCTTGCTCCTCCTCTGCCTTCTGTTAGGGCAAACAGTGAGTTGTTACCGGTAATTAATTACTTAATATTTTAAAGCAGTAATGCTACTTTGGGTATTTTTCCCCTTGGAATTTAGCTAGGGTCAGGTATTGATGGCACCTAATGAAAAGCTTTGAGAGGAGCTCATGACCAGCTATCATTTTCAAACATGTTTTGGTAAAGGACAGAAATGCACACAAATGCAGCAAGGAAAATAAGTGGACGAATATAGTTAAAAGCACCCATTTTTCAGGAATATCATTAGAAGTTAAAGTAATAGGAGGACATCTCCTTCTGTCCTGTAACTTTCCCATATTGTCCCCCTCTCCCCTCCTTGTTGGATGGCACAGGGAGAACTCGTGCTCCTGTTTATGATTTGCTTCGTTTCCAGCCCACTGGAGCTCTGATATAATAAAGACAGCCATCTCCTGTCAGAAACCAAGTCATCACATAAAACAGGGCAGACCTAGCTATTGGGTCACTTCAAACCAAGTCAATCTGAACAACATGGGATGGGCCAGAGGAAGAAGGGCAGGGAGGGGAATATGCTACCAACATTCACCATGGGCAGTTGACTCTAAAACTAAATGCAGATCTTTCACTTGCTCTATGACTATGGGCCATGCTGGAATAAAGCATGCCTCCTCATCCCTACTTTCCTTACAGGCACTTCCATGGGTTGACCTAGAACAGGATCTTCAGGGCTGTACTTCATTATCTGCCTATACGGTATCTTTTCTAAAGGCATCCCAATCATGCCTGGGACCGCTGGTAACCCACCCCAGAAATCAACATAACAGGAGCTTGCCTCCTGACTGTCTCACTTGCAGACAGTGGAGACCCAGTTTTACACAGGCAGAATTTCACGCATCAAATTCTTGTTTCAGCTGGACTAATCCACTAACTCCAATAACGTCATGGAGAGGCATGCTTTCCCATTTCAGTTCATGTACATTCTCTAGCTGCAGGGGACATTAAGCTTCAATAAAGACTATTTTAAGAAGTCAGCTCATCTCTTTTTTTTTTTTTTTTAATTCCCAAACTCAACTATGAAATTGAACAAAACCAGACAATTTGTCATTAATCTGTCAATTGAGATAGATGCACTGAGCTTAAGATAATGGCATATACTGAGTGGTACAAGCTCAAGAATTACGCTGAGCTGAAAATGCACTAAGCTACCATGAGAAATCTGTGGTGTCTCTGTGTGATCTCATGCTGTAATTTCCATTCAAGGGAGGCCCTGTCAATCAAGATGTATTAGAAATGACCTAAGACTTTTGGTGTTGCTCAAAAAGGTCTTAAAGCACCAAATTTACATGAATGCTTCAGTTTTAGTTTCTGACATAACAAAGACTACGTCAATGGTTGGGATGTTCAGCGCTATCACAGCGTAAACAAGTCAAGACATATAAGCAAAAATAAATGAAAAGAAGCCCCAAAATTGAAATGCAAATCTTAGAGCATGTTGGAAAATAAGCAGCAAGTCAACATGGAGTAATGTGTTCTGGTCATACATGGCAGACCATAGGAAAGTGAGGAGCAAGCCCCATCTCTAAAGCAAAGGAAAGCAAATAAATGTGTATTTTTCTTTGATCCAGCTTTACGGGACTGGTAAATAAAAGTTTTGTCAAAAAAACCAACAAATCAATAACTGTCTCCTAAAAATGAAGTGAAATCTCCAGCTGTAGCTAATGGCAGCCCATGATAGGCATCAAACTCCTCTTACGTCCTCCATCAGGCCTGCTGCTGATGTTCAGCAAGCAGAGGTCACCCAAGTCTTTCAAGCTTCACCCGCCCCCTCACATCGCTCCCTCTCTCGTTTTTTGGCACAGGGCTTACCTGCCTGATGTTACTCTGATGACATGTTTGATCTGTGTACCCAAGTTGCCATGGAGTAGGACAAAACTTTGTAAATCTCCACTGTTCAAACAGATTCTCTCAAGATGCGTCATTTTAACACGTTTTCTCAGTCTCTCTTTACATACCATCTCTCCTCCCTCCTTCCTCTCCAGCCCAATTTCCCTTCCTGTTCCCTTCAAGAATAGTGCACACAGTAAGAAGTGAAAATGCAGCAGTGGCTCACTTGTTAAAATATTTATATTTTGCATTTATGCTTTACAGATTAAGCCAGTTATGTTCTCTGACCCAATCTGAAAAAAAAATATAGAGCTGTAGGTTTTATTTAATCTAAATAAACATGCAAAGAGTCTGTGGCATTCGGGAGAGACAAACACAAGTGACAAGTTGAGAGATGGGACAAAAAGAGTATGCTGGGTTTTTTTTTTATTTTAATATAATCCTGCTTTCCGATCCTTTCTTGGGAATGTTTACTTTTGTATTAACACCACAAATTATTTCAACTACACTGTAAATATTTCTATTCATTTCCTAGTTTAGTTTAAATTTCATTAGTATCTTTAATACAGAAAAAAGCAAACATCTTTAAACGATGAACAAGATGCAGAGAATTTTGCTGAGATGCTGGAAAGGCTCCTGTTTGGTACTGACCCAACTCCACTGCAACAGCCCAGTAACGATTTCAGTAACTTGTTCTTAAACACAGTTATACCAATTCCTCCAAAAACACTACAGACACTGCACTAACATGCAATTAATGTGCACACACAGAGAGGTGCATTTTCTGCAGTGGGAAGTATGAGCATTAAGAGCTGCTTAGTTTTCAGCTGGATTAGTATTAATTGAGCACAAAAAGTCAGTCCATATGGAAATAATCAGTTAAATGAAGACTGAACACTTGGTACAAACTTTCCTTAAGTAAAGCAGAAAAATATATTCCTTTTCAACTGTACAAATTACCTTAATTTTTTTTGTCTTTTCCAGTAGAAAACTCCCACCATTCATTAAAGCACTTCACATACAACAGAATCCTTAAAAGGAGATGTGGCTCTTGCCTACGAGCAAGATGGATATCTACCCGGCCCCTACCCCTACAGTCTTCTCAGCTCACGAGAGTACTGCAGGTCTCCTCTTCATCTCTTTAATTTTCCTCTTCATTTATCTTTGCTTTTCATACCGTTAGGCTGAACTGCAGTTGGCTAATACGTCACCAACTGAGAGCCAGGGTTAAAACGCATCCATGGGTTTTAACTTTCTTGGTTTGCGGTTCTCTAAAAAATAGGGGAAAAAAAAAAAATCTTCAGGTGGACAGTAACTCACTGAGCTGTTTCACACTTTCATTGCTCTGTGGCAGAGACCCACAGACATGCACTCATTTAGCAAACAGCTGAAGCAAATGAGCATGCCCCCACCTCCCCCCTGGGCTTGTCCCGGCCCTGGCTCTGCTAGCAAAGGCTGATGGACCTAGACCCGAATGCTGACACACTCTCAGTTTACATTTCCTTCCTATCCTGAGCACCAGCTTCAAGACTTGGATGCAGCCACCTGGGCTTTAATTCACAGCTGCTTCAGTTTCTGTAGCTTATTTAAAAAGCCAAAATTATATGTACCATACAGGCAAAGCAGACTATCACATGGGCATAAGAGTTCCTCTTTTCCCTGTTTTTTTTTCCCAGAATTTGATATTTTTGCTCATTTCTGATGAGCGATTTTCAGGCAAGCCTTGCTGTTTCTTCTTCTCCAATTCACAGATGAAGACAGCAACTCTATATTCATCATGCAGATTGCAGAGACAGCTCTATCCTTGTTTTGAAGTCCAAGTTAGTGCAGATAAAATACTGGAAGGAGTAATGAAGAGGGCCGACCTCAGATTTATGACTGCGCACATCAGTGCTGGAGGAAAGCCACAGCACCCATCAGCGTGTCACAGGCACACTTCCAGCAAGGAACGATGGCTGAAAGAAGCCTCATCAGGGCATGAGGCAAGGTCACCAGCAGGAAGCAGAGGGGCAAATGGCTCCTCTTTTCCCCTTGTCTTGTCGGCACTGGTTGTGTTTATTTTACCAGAGACAGATATTTCACATGGCAAAAGGGCATAACAACCTCTGAAACAAACCCCAACTCTGGTTTTATATATATATATATGTATTTTTAATAACAAGGCCAGTGCCATATTCATTTTTCACAGGAAGAGTCAAGACTGTCAACAACTGGCTGGTTCTTTCATCAAAGAACCAAAAATCACTTTGGCGCTTCACAGAAAATTCACATTACTTCTGAAGACAGAGGCAAACCCCACCCAGGTCTCACTATTTAGCCTTCACTCAAGAACCAACTTGCCACAAAATTTCACTGGCTTCCAGCTCAGGAACTAGGCAGAGTCTTTCAGTGGCTTCTTTTTCTTTCCAGAACTACAGCATACCTATCTTCAACACATTAAAAAAGAAATGCCAAAGCCAGGTGTTCAACAAGGAAAAATGAGCTGTTGGTAACGCTGAAAAGATACATTATTGGTTGCATTTAAAGAGGTTGATATCAGGCTAAAAATACACTAGAGGACTGAGGATTGTCCACAGAAGGCACAGGGTGAGTGCCAAATGCACGGAGGGGAGCTGGAGAGGGGCAGGACCATTCCCCTCACATCCAACATCTGGTTTCCCCTCAAGAAATTGCTGCTGGAGCCACGGTAGGTCATGCTGACACCCTCTCGCCTCCCTCTTTGGTTTGAACAAGAGGACAGGAAAGCTGTGGCACCTTGATCGCCCATGGAGAGTGTCCCACAGGAAGACATGAGGGGTTCAGATCAGCCATGGGCACATGACAGCATTTCTGGTGGGTTAGCTGGGACACATGACAGGACATTTATTTTGACTCAGTGCTTTTACACCACCTTCATGCCAGCTGTAGAAGAACAGCTAGTATCTGATCAGGCATCAAACCAACTGGTACCAAATTACATAACTGAATTTTTATTTTCTTATTTTTTATTTTTAAATAGAAGTCTTGAGACTGGATATGCAAGGAGCAATGAAGGGGGTTTTACCTCATCATGAAGTCATCACAGCAGAAGACAGTAAGCCTGGGAGGGGTACCTATACAATATAGACTGAACTGCCCATCAGACTTTGCCACTATTTAATAACATACCTGACCCCTGCCCTTCCAGTCATGCCTCACAGAAGTTTCCCACAAGAAACAGGACTTTTCCAGCCTGCCAAAAGGCTTAACAAGAACATAAGGCTCCTGTGAGGCTCTCCTCAGAGAGACGAGAGCCTCAGGCTCTCCTCAGTCCTGAGGCTGAGGGCTTGTTAGCAGATACAGGAACATGCCCTGACAAAAGTCCTCCCTGTCAATGCCAGGACATGCCACCTACCATAGTGGAGCTGGGCGTGCAGTAGTCACAGGGCATTTCGTTGGTGCCATGCGCTCTCTGCCGTGGGGCTGGGTGGGACCAGCATGGCATGTCCCTGCACAGAGCCTGTGGAGCACGGCACTCACAGGGTGCTCCAGCCAGGGCTCTGTGTCCCTAACGCATGTGCAGTGTTTTCAGACCTCTGACTCTGCTATTCCAGTGCAGTATCTGGTCCAAAGGGCTATGGAAAAATTAATCAGCATGCAAAATGTCTTGCTAAGGAAGAGAAGCTCTCCTGTAGGCACTAGAGCCTCTTATTTTGGCTGGTACAGTAAGGTCATTCACATCTCCCCCTTCAGTTTAACTTAAAGTCTTAAACAATTCTGTTTAATTAATAAAGCCATACCTAATAGTCTGCCCACTGCTGGGTCTCAAAGCTAAGGCACAACACAAACATAAACTAGATTTTTTCTTTTCTTAAACATTCTCAGTCATTTCTTTGAGGGATCTTTAAAAGAAGATGTTTAGACTCAAGGAAGTGGAAGTACATGTTTTTAAAAAGTAGATTACTGCAGATACACAGAAGAACAGAGAGGAGTTTGCAGACTTAGCTTGGGAGAATCCCCTCCATCCCCCAAACCCAACTGTCTTCTAATTGCAAGTGTAACCTCACTGCTGAAGAATGCCTGAAGCAGCAAGTGGACAAGAGCTAGAGCCAAGCTTTTCACCTCCTACAACTACCATTTTATGTATCTGAATTCGTGATGAGCCTAAACTGCAGAGGTTGATCCAGGTCTGTCTCTTTATTGGAAAAATGAAAATGCATTTACATGCACAGTACTTGTAAATGTTTGGGAATACCTTGTATTTTATGAAAGGATCCTCTGTTAGTACAGCAGATGTTTCTCCAGTTATGAGAAACTATAATAAAGACATCAGTCTTGATATTAATTTCCCTTTTTTCTCCTTGTATTTCTGAACTGCTGGCCTAAAGAGTTTCTTCGTTTTACCTTAAAGCACAAAACAAAGTTCCTTTGGTGGCACTACATTTAAGAAACCTGGTGGCCTTCCTCACCTGGAAACCATCACTGCAAAGACATTTAACATAACATTAAAGTTGCTTTTTCCATTTGGAATTTTGGGCTTAAAAAGTCACAGATTACCTGAAAAGATTTCAGCCCCACTTAAGTTTAGAAGTAAAATCTTCAAGTTGTTAGCTGAGCTTTAGCATGAACTTCAGATGTTTTCAGGCACTATGAGGTTCTCCTTGAGCAGAAAGTGCTAAAAGGAAAACGGAGTTAATCCTAAAATGGTTGGTTTATCCCTGTTTTCCAGCACAAGTGTGCATTTAGCCTGCTGGCAGATGTTAGCAGGAAGCAAACTATAGACCAGAGGTTAAAACCATTACAAGAAGAGAGCGTTGTTGCAGAAAAATCAAGATAGTAATCAAGGAAAAGCATTTTCCAACCTGTGATTTCTCCCTGCTCTTTTATATAGTTTATATATCAGGGGGTTTTTTTTCCCCATTTCTTTTCTGACAATCCAGCTGACAGTGCTGGTTACGAGGTTCAGCTCCCCAGGGGTAGCAATGTTGCAGTGACAGCCGAATGACTTGGGTAGGAACAGACCAGCAAGTGCTTGAGAATGGAAGTGAATCTCAGGAGTTTTTGTATAATAGTCCTCCCTTCTCCTGCAGACTACCTCCCACATCTTTTACAAGGACTGTGCAAAACACCTCGTCTACCCATCTGCAAAGGGAAGTGGCGTGGTCTATATGGTCTATATAGGTAGCTGTACCTATAGTGACTCAAAAGTCAGCAACTTTAACAGAGAGGACATGTCGGCGTGTGTGTGTGTGTGTGTGTGTAGCCCCAAACCCACAGAATCACAGAATTGTATAGGTTGGAAAAGACCTTTAAGATCACTGAGTCCAACCGTAAACCTAACACTACCAAGACCACCACCATACCATGTCCCTAAGCACCTCATCCAAACGTCTTTTAAATACTTTCAAGGACGGCGACTCAACCACTTCCCTGGGCAGCCTGTTCCAATGCTTGACAACCCTGTCAGTGAAGTAAAATTTCCTAATATCCAGTCTAAACCTCCCCTGGCACAACTTGAGGCCATTTCCTCTCATCCTATCACTTGTTACCTGGGAGAAGAGACCGACCCCCACCTCTCTACAACCTCCTTTCAGGTAGTTGTAGAGAGCAATAAGGTCTCCCCTCAGCCTCCTTTTCTCCAGACTAAACAACCCCAGTTCCCTCAGCCGCTCCTCATAAGACTTGTGCTCTAGACCCTTCACCAGCTGCATTGCCCTTCTCTGGACACACTCCAGCACCTCAATGTCTCTCTTGTAGTGAGGGGCCCAAAACTGAACACAGTATTCGAGGTGCGGCCTCACCAGTGCTGAGTACAGGGGCCCAAATAACCCAAATAACTCGGAGTTATTTGGGGAACCCAAATAACTCCAAGCAGACTTGACATCACAGGGGAGTAGTTTTTTTTTCATTCAGACCCTGAAGGGAGAATATGGGCCACAATTTTATAACAAAGTTCCCACAAGACATGGCAATTCAACATCATGTCAATACATTGTTCCAAAAAGTAGAAGAAGGAGGCACAACACAAAAGACTGAAAGAGTGCCACATGACAAGCAATATCCATTTGCAGAGACATGTAGGATAAGAGTGAACTGACAGCAGAATGGAGAACAAATATAATCCAACATTAAACACTGAAGAAAGCATACATCATGAAGGCTAGTTCTAGCATGGCTGCAAGCAGCAAGAGGACTTTCCCACTGCTACTCATGCCATGAATTTTGATTATAACCATGGAGCACTTGCAACATGGTGAGAAAGTCACAGACCAAGACTACTGTATTTTAGAAAAAGTTTCTCTAGATCATTCTTTTGAAATCTCTTCAAATTAAACATTATGAAAAAGGAAATCTGTAACCACCTTTTGGCAACTCTGCAACATAATGTTCTAATTTCCTTTTAATAAATGGCCAAATGCTACCAGGTGTCTCCTTTAAGGAGTGCCATCAAAGCTACCTGCCTGGCTGAGGTGGCCATACTCATTCAAATAAAGGCAAACATTTCTTCACCACTTCACGGGAACCCATCTAAGAGTCTGCTTTTAGACCAGTCAACTTTGGGTACAAGCTTTCAGGGCTAAAGACTGAAAATAAGACTTCTTAACAGCTATATGTATATTGACCAGAACCTTCTGTGTGGACAGAATAGTCCCACCATGTTATTTGCATTATAGTCCTTCTAATACAGATTATGGAGGTTATGAACTTGCTTTAGATGCAAGTCTTGTCCACAACTTAGTTATAATAGCTTCTTCCTTAAAAACAATAAGTTATCATTTATACTTCTCCCCTACACTTTGGGACTAAGGCCCTCCACATTACCATGGTGATGGTAACAAAGTGATTTATTGCCCTGGGATACTCTAAGAAGGGTACCCAGCTCTGAAAACAGGCTCAAAAAAGGAAGTTTTCATCAACCAGTTCATAATAAAAACATATGAAAGAAAGGGAGGAATAAAATAGAAAACACATGCACAACACAGATGTTGCAGGAAAAATCTGTTTGTTTCTAATGCGCTGGCAAAATTGGTCAAGACCATCACATCTGTTCTGAAGTACAGTTCTCATAAACACAAACAAGGCCACAAGAAAAGCAAGGATTAAGCAGAAAGGAGGAAAGGTGAGAGGCCTTCACCCCTTTTTTAGCACTGGCCACCATGGCACATACCCTCATACTTTTTGAGAGGCAGAGGTGCCAACACATATCCCTAGAGCTTGGTGGCCCCTCTCTTCTGAGCATGAGAGAGGGATGTGATCAAAAGGACTCGGCACCAGGTCCTTGGGAAAGCTGTTCCCCTATCTAACTGCATCCATCTGCTTTGGGACACAGACACAAATCCCGTTGCAATTTTTTTCTGGGAAAACAGACATCTTATTAAAAAAAAAATCAGAACACACACAAATCAGATGCCTTTTCATTAGATTCCAAAACCCCCCAGATATTAGAAGAACTTCAGTCAGTATAGATGGAAACTATATTTTTGGAAAGACAAAATTCAAGCACGTGTAAATTGAGAACAGCTAAGCACTGTCCACCCTGCAGAGAAATGCCTCCAGAGCATTCCCTCTCAGCCCTGAAGTTAGAAACAAATCCTTTTGCTGTACAGGCAATCAAGTTTTAAGTAGAAATTCTTGCTTTCAATAGGGTATCAAAGTCAATGGCGAGTTCTACTGAAACAAAACAAAAAAACACAATAGGAGGAGTTTGGTCCAGTGAGACTTGTATGTGTCCACAAAAATTTATGGAGATGAAATGACAACGCTCTCCGGGTACTTTCTGGGAACAACTGTTGGATGCAGCTAGTTATAAAAGAAAGCCAAGATAGGAAATCAAGTCTGAAATATCTTTTGATATATTGTATTTGCCATGGAAATGCATGTCAAAGTGGTATGCTCAAATGCAGGAGTGGGAAAAATATGCAGTTACCAAGGAGGAAGCAGCATGATCAAATAACTCATTTTCCTCTAAAATTCCTTTATAAAAGAAGGACAGAAAGAAGGTGCTCTATGAGTCCTCAGAGGTAAAAGCCACTACATAACAACTCAATAAAAGAAAGGCTATTTTATACAGAGCAAATCTATGTTAAGGTTAATTACAAAACACTGTCAAACAATAAACTTTCCTTTGCCATGCTCAGTTGTCATTTTCTTTTAAAACCTCATGACCTTCTCACAGTGCCCTTGAATTGTAGCATTAGTTATACACAATATTGTGAAGTAAAATGAACAATGATCATCCATGCCCAAACTTTATATATAGATTTTTTAAAAATTGGCAAATGGGCTATTAAAAGTGGATGCACCTTATTGATTCCCCCTTAAAGCAATTTACAGTTAGACAGCATTATTTGCTCAGTACCGTTAGAACAAAAATTGCTTGTATTTATCTTGTTGGCAAGGACAAAACACATCAGTGCATTAGAGCTGAGATTTGTACCTTGTTCAAACAGCGCTAAGAGCTTGTCCATTGTATCTAGCACATGTGCTAACATGCCGATACTTTGAAAGATGAAGATTAGCAAAAGAAATAAATATTTTGCCGTACAATTGCATTTCCAAGTGATTCCCTATATTCTTCACTCCTCGGTGGGTCTTCTTCAAGACAAGTAATTATAGAAAGCACTTGCACTGCAAAGTGTCTGGAGATTTAATAGTGCATTTCATCAAGACAAAAATATCTTTATCTATGATACTTTAGTTGATGCTCCCAAAGAGGAAAAAGCACATATTGGAGGGAAAGATCGCTACAGAGACCAGGAGAGGAAGGAAGAGATATCTTGACTGACCTGAGAAAAAGAATTCAGTTTGACCAGTTCCTTATAGTACCCTGGTTCAGGATAAGTCCCCTCACTAATGTGCCTTCTTCCCTCATAGGTCTCCTCTTACACATCTTTTTCCAGGTCCACTCATGGAATTTTTAGAAAAATGTGAGAGCATTGCATTTTGCACAATTCAGTGAGAAAACCACACAGACCACACTGCACTAGACAGTGTTTAATAAAGATATATAGAGCTTCTCACCTGCACATGTGATGGAGTCACACTTAATGGTTTCAAAATCAGCCCCCCCTCACCAGGCATGACTTTGGGTACACACCTTTTCACTTTTATAAACAGCCACTCTCAAAAACACGCTTCCCAGAAAGTCAAATAGTGATAAAAATACTAGTCATCATAATCAGACAAAAGAGAGACTGAGAGAAAGGTTTCCTTTTGCTGCTTTGGAGTGAGGTTAAACATGATAATAGCTATCCTTAATGAATGTGAACATCATTTAATCCAGCCACTGACTGAACCATGACGTTAAAACCAAGCAGGGACGTTAGCAATACCATCATGACATTAGGTCACCAGGAGCACTGATGCATCAGAGAGGCTAAGATGACTTGAGTCTGGTCCTAGCAGATGCTTATCCTTCTGTATCACCAAGCACTGCCACCACTGCATGTCCAAGTGCCTACCGTTAAGAGTCAGACTGCGTTTGCTCCACCATATGCAGCCTTGCTGTGTCACAACACGATGACACCCTGATCTTGACCTGCATTCCTCTGCTGCTCTGGCATGGAACCCTCTTACTTGTGTGTGAATGCCATCTTTCTCTCATACTTATTCCCATCAACATTTGAGATTATTTCCAATTCACGTAAACAGTTTTCTCATTCTGATAAAATCTGAGGTGGATTGATGAAATGGGTTTACTGGTTTGGGGATACAACTGAAAATCCAACCTCATGTCTGTCTATTAGGAAGGACAGCTTTCGGACTAGAGGGTCCAAATGCCCCAAATGTATTTCTGCAGTAATAAATTAGCCCTTATTCACTTAATACTATTTATTTTGTTCTTGATGAACTTAGCAGATACCATCGGAACGTTGAAATGCCTTGAACAACTTAAAGAGTCTGTGTCCTTGAGATTAACTGATCAGCCGCAGCATGAACCAGTATCTGAAAGTTCTCAATAATCAAAGACCACTGTGCTTTTTTGACAGTTTCTGGGAATGCATTCTAGAAAAACAAGGACTTATCTCCAAAGAGCCTAGGGAGACAATGGGAACCACAGAAACCCTGCATGCCCAAAACACTGGCAAGAATAGCAAAGCCCTCTCCAAGGGGTGTTTATCTGACACTTTCCATTTTGGAGATCAGTGGAAGGCAGGTAGGGCAGCCCTCCTGTGTCGAAGCAAAAGGAGACTCTCTCCAACCTTTGAGAAAAGAGGCATTTTTGTCACACGGAGATCATGTGCGTCCAGGAACACTTCCCGTGACCAAACGTAACTGGCATGTACTCAAGACTGGAATCAGGACACAGAAGAACAACAAAAGCCCTGCAGCTGCCTCGACGTCATATGTTTGGATTGCAGAAGTCATCAATAACATTCTTCTACTGCCATTATACAAAACAGCCATTTCTGTCATTGATGATAGAATGTGATTGCCTCCTACCTCTTACCAAGGGGCACCATGCCTTCAGACACACACCGTGTGTCTGAACGCTTCATGCGCTTGAGCTCCAGCTCCTTGTTCTGGCTTTTGGGTGCCCATAAGTACATATGTTAACAGGTAAAACACACAACTGCACAATTATGTCTTGTCCAGCAGATCAGATTTTCCTATTCATTCCTTTCCATTCATTTCCTATCCAGATTCATCACACAAACAAACATCATATAATGCCATCACTATAGAATAGGCAAAGCATTTGTGAACTTTGACTTTTTAAAGGAAGAAAGATGAAGCTTTTGGAACAGGCACCAGAGACAGACAAAAATCTGTGTAACATTCTTCTGACCATAACAGAGCTTCAAGTATCACATTAGGCTTCTCACAGGCTTCTGGAGCCATATTAGTTACATCTTTATTAAATGCTTTAAGGGAAAAAAAAAAAAAAAGTTGTTACAGAGATAAAGAGTATGCTACAGATGTATTATTTCCTTATACTAAAGTAAATACTCATTAATATACTGGAGATGGCTGATTTACAAAGCGCTGGGCCTCATCTCAAAAGTTACACCCATGCATAGACTTGCTTTCTTTAAATCAGTGTGAGCTGAGGTTATTCAAAGCTTCCCCAGAAAAGCCCTAAGAAACAGATGTGTTTGCACTTTTAACTGTTCTTTAAGCATTTACAGGCAGGATACCATTAGTAAATAAACAGATAATACTTTCATGATACACCCCATTTCTATACTATTGAAAGGGAAGTTAATTTTATGACTAAAGCTTGGTTTTCAGTGAATGCAGCTTTAGCACAGATGCTTTGGTGCTGCTGAAATCCACAGGATTTCCACAGTATCTGCATCATCAGTTATTATCGCCGTTAACGGAATCAATCTGTGGTTCACCAGATCTGTAGAGGCAAAACACAGGGTCTACTTCCAATTTGGAGAAGGTTCCTACATGTCAAACAGGACACTCTCTGAATCAGCACTGCTGGTCTTCAAGGCATTTGCTGAATTTTGCAAACTAGACAGTGGCAATTTGCCCAGCTCCTCTGAGCAATTAGCACTCATTCAAAAACAAGCAGACACATTTGAAGTGAACATGCAGCATATGAGCACTCCTAGAGGGTTTTGGTTTTTTTTTTTAGTGTGTGGAAGGTGGAGATTTTCATCCAAGAAAGTGGCTTTAGCTGGAAGAGGCATAACGATCATCTTACAGATGGTCTCCTGGAGCTCCAGCCAGTGAATGCTAAAAGGCAAAGAGCACAGAAACAACAGCAGGGTTGTCTTCTGCCTGTCTGAACATAGCTGTCAAGAGGAAAACTGAAACTGGTTCAGGGGATACCAGTAACTTCAGGGAGCTACTTTACAAAGCCATTTATGGCAGCTATGAGAAGCATCTAGGGGTCAGGAGACTGCATTAGCCAGCACCAGCAAATCAGCAGGAACCACATTCAACCACTTGAAGAACTGCAGGTTAATAGCCTCCAGCCCATTCAGAAATGTCCTGGTTAACTATAAAACATCTTAAAATGGACTAATTGTTTGGAAGGCTTTACAGATCAGCAGAATAAGAAAAGCACAATCCTATAAATCATATAGACATCAGGCTGGTGGTGGAAACTTCACAACAGCATTCACATGTTTAGATGGAGCTTCCTTTTAAAAATCAAAAATCACGTTTAGAAATTTAAAGATTGCTGTATGGGGTAATGCTCTAGGATGGACAACTAACCCAAGTTCTTTTCCTGGAAATTGCTAGAGGGTAAAAGGAAGTTCTCTGAAATTCATCACTAAGTTTTACCAGTCCTCAGAATCTTTGCTTTAATCATCTATTTCCTGATGTCAAATCACCCTGCTGTAGACCAGCCTAGTTAGACCAGGAAACTGCCTGTGTTTGAATGAACCTCCATGCTAAAACTGGGTTGGTAACTAATGAAGAAGAACAGGCCAGGCCAATTTTATTCAGTACTGGGTTAATCTCCAAGGATGCTTCTATTGTTTCTTTTCTTCTTCAAAGCCTATACTGTTCAAATCCCCATTAACTTGTGCAGAATTCAAATAAATCAAGCTCAGCATGTCTCAGGACCGTCAGAGCCTCCTGATCTTTTGGACCATAAGCCTCTCCATCTTGTTGCCTGCTCCAGTAGTAGCAGTAGCAGTGGAAAGCAGCCAGAAACGCAGTGAAAAACAAAATATCTCTCTCATGATATTTTCTGTCTTTCCATCAACCTACTGCTGAACAAATTCTGGAACCAGGGGATGTAGTTGTATTTAATGGCACTTGATAGATATTTCATCTACAAATTTCCCCTGCTTGCTCTCTGAACCTATATAAACACTGCGGTAATGAGTTCAAGGGTTTTAAAAAAAAATCCAAATAAAACTTGACATTGCTGTCAAATGCATGACATAGACTATAACGTACTGTTGCAATACAGTGGCATTTATGAAAAAGCAAAACATCAGCAAGCTAAAGGCATTGGTGTATGCTTTGAAAAGGGAAGGCATGGGCCTGTCTCTCAACTCCTTTTGCAGGAAGAAACTCATTAGTGACACTGGGCCATGCCTCGAGGGATGATTAAAGGACCTGTCCTGAAAACATTTAGATGCCAGCTCAGTTTCAGTGGGATTCCTCACATGCTTAAAGCAAAGCAAGTGTGTAAATGTTTGAAGAATGTCCCTTTGCTAATGTTTGACACTGTAAGAGCACCAAATATTTGTTATTGCCTTGGGCAACCTGGGGACTCTCAGAGATGTTACATTCCTATTTGCAGAAGGATTTAGCAGAATTTGGATCCCACAGCAAGGTGGACAGCACCAAAGAAAGGTCAAGGGAACAGACCTGTTAACGAAATGCTAAGAATTCACACCTTTTGCTCCCTGGTTCAGAGCCTGTCAGTCGAGCGCTTTTCAGCATCAAAAGTCTCTGCCAATACACAGTTCTGTTTTGGAAACACAGCTCAGTACACTGGAAAAGCTTACGGTTTCCAAATACTGTCTTTAAAAATATTCTGTAAGTTTTTCTTCCTCTAGTCATAACAATAAAATAAAATAAGCACAAGACAGGCTCTTACGTCACTCCCCTGCCCCTGGACATGGTACTACACAACACTATTGTATAAAACCAGCCACTGTCCAAAGACTGCTGGAACAGCAAAGCTGTCCCGAATTACAGATGCAGTGTTATCCCGACGCAAGCGCTATGCACATACAGACACCTCATTTGCCACTCAAGGTGGTTTAATGAAGCAGAGTTTGCCTGTCAGACACATGGCCTGAAGCTCAGGCTGGTACAACCTTCGCAGCAATACCTCCTCCTGAGCACCCCAAGTCCCTGGTACTTCCCTCCCACGCCCCACGTGCTCACAGGGCAGGAGGGAGCTCAAAGCCAGGTCAGGCATTTAGCAAGCACGAGGCATAGCCCAGCAGTCCCTGTGCCGCACAGCACTGCAAAAACCCAGGTGCCTGAGTGCAGCACCCCTGGCCCAAGCCACGCTGCAGCGGTGGGACAGCTGTAGGGAGACACATCGCCCTGGGGTTTGGGCATGAGAGCACTTACACGCTTCCAACATGTGCCACCTAAAAGGCTTACCCACTTTTTTTTTTTTTATAAATAGTACATTATTGAGGCTCTAGCTCTGCACTAGAGGGGCACTGGCTGCAAACGTTGGCTTAGAGGAGTGGTTGCACACCTCCACCAGCCTGCTTGCTCCTGTCCTCACCTGGCAGCGCTGCTCCCAGCCACGCCAACCCAACTCTTGGGGAGTAGCACGGGGCCAGCCCGTTTGTCTTGGTAAGGGAGGATTTTTGACTTGGGCCAGCACAGCAATTCATTTCAAAGCACAGTGGTGATGGAGGAGGTCTTGGATACACCAGGATGGGAAAGGCGGCAGAGGAGCAAAGCCTATGCCAGCACTGCTGCTGGCTCTTCCTCTGACCTGAGAAGTAAACTGTGGAAAAGCAGCGTGAATTTAATGCTGTTGCAAGCATGTAACTACAGGGAAGATGGCCACTTTGAGTCCTGAATAACAGCTTCTTCAGGCAGGGTTTCAAGCTCCCCAGAAGAGAGAAGAGCTCTCCAGGAGTGCTCACGGAGCTGCTCTGAAGTGATACAGAGCAAAGAAGAAAGCAGAAGGTTTAAAAGGGATTGTTTGGGGCTCTTCTAAGTACATTCCCTTGTTTAGGATTAGAAGATAACCACTTTTGCTACACTGCAGAGCAATTATAAAAATAATTCTATTTACCTAGTATCTTTTATCCTGAGAGATCCAAGGGCTATTTATGAACCATAGGCCAGATTTTTTAGCTCAGGAATGTGTACAACTGCAAACAAACACCTTCTGGGCTTGTTCAGTTCAAACATTTGCACGTGTGAACATCCAGCTATGCACTTCATTTCATCTGCTTTTAAACAAACAAACAAGAAAGCATGCTATTTGCAAAACTGATTTGTAGAAATAAAATTCATGTGTTTTTAGGAAAATACTGACAAAGCTCCACTAAGAAAAAACACACTCTAGTAAAATTACAAATTCAAGTGTGGTCCTGTTACAGATTCCATAATAACTATATTTAATTATACCCATGCATACCAATTTACCTCTGCTTTCTCGGAGGTTGTTTTATTATCACTGTACAAGAATATCTCCCAGGCAACTCACTTGGGGGAGTAGTGACAACTGCTGTTTAATCAGTACAGCAATTAGCTGAAGTTCTGGTTAACAGCTGAACATCATCCGATGGCATGGACTTTAGTGATGTTTAACTGAAGAGTCGGAGCAAAGGCAAAGGTTTAAACCTCAATCTTATTTCAGAAGAAGCTGCAATGAAGATTAATTAAAAAAAAAAAAAGAGAAGTATCAGAGAGTAACAAAATTTCAATAAGGGTCGTTTTCAGGATGTTTTTACAATAAGCATGGTCCTCTTGGCCAAATACAGTAACACAATTCCCAAAGTGAACTTCCTAAGGGACTGCTGAGGGTGGGAGGGAAGAATCCTTCTCCCACTGCAAAACTACTTTACATCTGATGGCTGAAACAGCCTTCTGCAGCCACACTGCTCCCCGGCTCCAGCTTGGGGCACAAGCAGGAAAATCCTTGCTAGATTACAAATGCTTCCAGATGCACTGTAAATAAACTAAAGTGAAAAACCCACCAAACCTTCTACCCCAATTCCTGTGCAACTGAGTCTCCCAGAGGGGTCGAGAAATGGTTGTGGGCTGGGGAATGCAGCTCTCAAACCCTGCTGGGAAGCCTCGGGGCTTCACTTTCCAAGCTGTGAATCACTAAAAAACTGCTGCTGCTGAGGAGGGGAAGGGCAATACCGCCCTGAAAGCCTCATCGCTTCTGTCAAACGCTGCAAAAGAAAGACAGAGGGCTCAACCAGCCATTTAAGATCCTGCAGTGGACACGGTTTTGATTGAAATTCTGATTTGGGGCTTGATAGATTTGCCAGGGAAACGAATTGGGCCTTTTGAGTCTGATGAGAATCCAAGCTGTACTGCATCATTCTTAGATTTTCTTGAATAATGCTTGAATAATTGCCACCTTACAATTAGAAGTGAAATCAGACCATCTTTCTCAGCACAGGATACATTATTATTGTAATTTGCATGAAAAATATCTAGATAAAGGATGCTATTCATTCTAACAAAGCTAAGGTGCTCTTAGTAGACACAATGTATTACTAGAGTTGAACCCTCAAATGAACTGTTTTTATCTATTCTGCAATATTTGCTGTTATCTGATGTTCTGAATACTGATTACTGCAACACAGTAGTGCTAAACCTCTGCTATTCAGAGGCCAGGGCAGAAGATGTAATTCAATTTACTTTAAGTAGACATGATTCACTAATTTTTAGAAGCATATGGGTAGCTCTCCATTTTACGCCTGTGCCATATATACTTCATTAACTTTACCATTTGGGTTGGTTGTTGTGTAACAGTGATTCTTCAAGCCTTCCTCCTGAATTAAAAGTGAGGATCAAACCAACTTGTATTCTCTGAAAAAGAACAAATACAAGTCCCCAACAGATGTTAAACTGCATGCTGCATTTAAAAGGCATGCAAGGCACGAGTGTATTAGCAAAAAAAAGTTGATGCGTTAGTAATGGGTTTGTAGCATCATTTCTCCGTCTCTTTTCTTTCCAGTAGAAAATATTTTGTGAGAAAATTGTGCTGCCAAAAAATGATAAAATCACAGTATGTGGTATCAGCTGTCTTAGCGCCATGTTCACAATAACAGAAGCAGCCCTTCCTAAGTGCCATTAAATAAATACAGGAGTATATAGGCTTTAATCAACAGGGCTGCTTTAATACAGAGTTAATTCTTGCTCAGCTTCGCACACACACACTGCTCTGCTGCTACACCACCACCCACGTATTGTGCTCTTCAGAAGTATCTGCTCGCCATTAAACAGACAGCTTTCCGCTTTCCTAATCTGCTTTGACTTTTCGGCGTGGATTTGGCCACACATGAAGTTACACTGACACATCAGTTTACATTCACCCCTTCGCTTACACCGCTACAGCTCTTTGCGCTTGCTTGTGAGATGCAACAGCATGTAACGTAAATACAGGGGTCGGAGAGCCCGGGGGCTCCTTCTGGAGACCCTTCTCCATGGATTGGAGTGGGTGCTACCCTTTACTCAGGCCTGTTTGTCCTTTTGCCTCCAGATCATCCGAAGGGAACACTGGCTCCCACCTCTGCCATTCCTGCAGGGGATCCCCGAGCCGAAACTTTGGCGGTGAGGGCTGCTGCTGCTGCAGAGAAACTGTCTCAACTTGAAGCTCTTCAGAGAGGGCAGGGAGTAGTTTCACCAATCAAGGAGTTCAAGGTAGAGGAGGGGGAGTGTGTTCCAGCTTTTAATATAAACACGAGGAGTTCTGCTCAGCCAAGTTGAATTTTTTTTGTCTCCTTTGTAAAGCTCACCGAGGTGTTCCACACGGCGGAACAGAACAACAGGGTTGTTTAGCACCCCGGGCAAAGAACAAATGTTTATTAACCAAGAGAAAATATTCCTGCTCAGACATGGCCTGGCACGTACAGCTCTGATGAAAAATCACCCCAGCCTTCTACATTAATCAGACTGTGCTCTTCATTAAGAGTAAAAGAAGTGTCTGCTCTACATGTCCATCATAGCTTTTACTCTTTTTTTTAAAATAATATACAAGTTTTTCCATTTTAGTTTTAATTAATCTGTCATTCCTACCTGTAGCCATTTGCTGGGTACATAGTGGCTTCCATGTAAAAGGGTCTGTTTTAATTAAACATATGGTCTCCTAATCATTTCGTACTTCTAACTTCCCTTCCTCCTTCCACCTCTTAAGACACTTGAAAATACAGTATCTTATTTGAAATGTTTCAAGAAAACACATATATTAAACAAAGCCAAGAAGTGTTTAAGATCCCAGAGCTTTAGCAAAGCACAGGTGAAGCAGAATGGATTGTAGATCTCTGCATGCAAAAGGAGCAGAGACTTTGGGACATGAAGCCGCTGCAGAAACACTGTTTCGTTTTAAAGCTAAGCACAGGAACTGTTAACCAAAATTTTGCTTAAGTTAACAGTCAAAGTCACATCCCTGCACTGGTATCAGAGCTGCAGGGTCAACAGCACACACAGACACACACACACTTCCACTGTGAAAATAATCTAAATTTCTTTCTTGGGCAATATCCCTTATTTGTGCTTCCTCTCTACAGTATGGGATTGCAATGTCCCTCCAACATGGGCTACGTGCAACCACTGAATTTGGATGAGTAATGACTGGCTGGGCTGAAATGTCTCCACTAAAATGTTCCTCCACCACGTCTGAAGCCTTTTTTGTTTTCTGGCTTTTAGTTCAGACTACAAAGTCCACAGATCCAAGCAGGCACCCCCTGCTTAAGCCAAGGATTTGGTCTACAGAAAGCTTGTGCTTGCTTGGTAATGCAAACAGAGCACACTGGCACGTGGAAAGGACTAAAGGAACAGAAACAGGATGACATGCAGGAACAATACACCTTAAAAAAATACTCCACTGAAATACAAAACATGATACAATTACATGTACAAAACAGGACAATCAGCATTCACCTCAGTAGCACTACAGCTCCTAATTGTATGTAACAATCTTGCCAGGTAGCAAGTTACTCATCAGATCTACCACCTCAGCACAAGAGGACAGATGGTTCTTCTACAACATGCACGTTTTCCAGAGAAAGGTAAGAAAAGCCAGTAACTATCCCAGATGACTACAAGCCTCTCTCCTGACTTCACTGTCCCACATTCATAAAAGATTGGTTACAGTAATTTTCTTCACAAGCAGCCTTAGAGGGAGTCTGTGACCCCAGGGCAGATATTTTGAAAAACCTAAAGATAACTCCCTGATAGAGAAGCAGTGCTAGTATGAGAGATGTCTAACATCCCATATTCCACATCAGCTGCCCATGGAGCAGCATTTTAAAAAACCAAACACCAAAAAGACCCCCCTCCCCAAAATCCTTTGCTCTTCCAAATGCTGAGGAATGAGAAAATGCAAGCAGAACATATATTTACTCCCCCAACCAAGGTCTAAGCATTAGACCTCTGTGTGTCTTATGCAAAAAGGATTCAACAGTCGGCAGCATTGGCCATGGGCATTTAACCATATGCAGGCAAGTACCGATTTGAAATGTGGGAAGGGACCCAGAAATCTCTCCTCAAAGATGAACGTATAGAATTCAACCATGTTATCTACAAGAACTTGGAGACATCCCAACAACAGGTTAGAACAGCCTTGACATATCTGATGCTTCAGCAAGAGCCCTGTGGGAATGGCTCACACCAACCTGTGCAGCTGGCAAGCATCCAGCTTCCACACGGAAGATCAGGAGAATCCCAGCAACTCACCAGGACAGTGAGAAACCATTAACAACTTCAAAGCCAGGGGCATAAAAACTATTTTCCTTTTTGAAGGGCAGGCCAGAAGACCCATAAGGGCAAAGCAGCCAATACACATTTGGAACTGTCCAGTAGCTCTCCAGCTGTAACATTCTGCCTCTCTCCTGGAAGAAATGAAGCACCTTAAATCCTATCTATACTTATATGATCCAGGAATCCTACATGCTTTTAAAATTGCTAGCAGACACAGTCCTGTGGGCCAGTGAGCCTAGCAAATGACTTCTCTATCAAATGAAGGATAGAGATCCACTGCAAACATCAGACATATGACAACGGGGTACGAGAAGTTCCTCCATCCTGCCACTCCCCAGAGATTTATATAAAAGCAGACTCTCTACAACATCACCCACTCAATCTCATTTTGGCTCTAAAAGTCAGATTATGCTTTTCAGGTGTGGAGCTACACACAGCACATCCTGATTTCTCATTAATTAAAACATAATTCTGCATATCAGCATGGCTATTTCTTCCAGATCAGAACAAAAGCCCTTGCACATGCAGCCTTCTGACTGTTGGTTGCATAAACTACGTGCCAAGATTGATCATTTCAGCTTAATCATACCCTGATGCTCTGTTAATCCTATTGCTACTCCAGGAGGAAACTGTCAACACCACAGAAGTCAACACTGCTGATCACTTCTAACTCACACAGCCTACTATAAGACTTCAGGGTTTGTGCTGAGAGTGAACATCTCCATCCTAAAGAACCTGAATTGCCTCCCTAGGCTTTCTGAGCTTTCATTTTTCTTATACTGATGCCAGTTGTACACAGTTTGGAGTTAGCTCATTGGCTATTTAAACGAACGTGTTAGATTCACGCTCTAGAAATGGAGGCACTTCTCCCTCTGCAGACTCTCTGGTGGGCTTGGCAGTGTTGGGCAGAGGGGGCTCCTTCAACCAGTCCAGCCTGACTCAGAAGCATGTGTCTGAACTTGACCTCTGGTCCTAACTGTGCTTAGTGAAGCAGAGGTTTGTGTGGCAAATGCAGGATTAGGATCAAAAGGAATATATGAAAAAATCAATTTCATAAAGCACTTTTACTGGCAGAGAAAAATTCCTCAGAAAGGTCAAAATTGGGTGCTACAAGCAAGTTGCTATATTTTGCATGCATATTCTACTAACTATAGAATAACTTCTGGTACTAAACTACTGGGGTGGGGTATTTTGAATTGTATCACTGCACGTTTGAAAACTGATTAATCAACCTCCTCAAATTAGGCTTAGGGAAACAATTGTTCTCTCTCATTATTTATTTATTTTCTTACATTTACATTACAGCCAAGGCTTAGGTTTTGAACCCAGTGACTAACCGAAACAACATACCTTCTCTTTTGGAAGGTGAAAAGTAGAGATACCTTTCAGCTGAACAGCAGCAAGTGAGATTTACCTTCCATTTAGACACATCACTGTCTCCTCCCCCAGCTTCCTACTCTCTCTCTTTGCATAGCAGGCTTGGATCGGGCTAACAGGTTGCACTGCGCTAGTTACCAACCTTATCTTCACTTAGTAATCCCACATATCTTTAAGAGGCACGAACAACTTTGCAGAGCATAATTGTGAATAGCCCCTGAGCTTAAGGGGATGAGCTCTGGCATGGGCCTTTCAGGTTACTGCACTTCCACCTGTGAAGTACGGGAAGGCACCTCTTCTCAACTTCACGGAGCTGAAAGTGAATTTCAACTGAGATGCAACTGCACAGGAAGCATCTACTTTCCCCTCAGTGAGTGGTAGGGTTGAAAATCAAAATCAATATTTTATATGCTGCTCCTGCTTATTTAATCCAGCAGTTCTCATTATGTTTTCAAGAAACAATGAGAAGACTGGATTAAAAAAAAAAATTGTAAAGGCTATGAACTTTTTTTTCCCTCCCTCAAATATGTACAAAGTCCTTGGATGTTCTCATCAGTTTCTGGCCTTGTTTTTAAAGCCATTAATATGCTTAAATACCTGGGAATTAGGTTTCAATTATCATGATCCCCCAGAGGTGTTTTTACTTTTTCTTTTTCATTATGCAAAGAACATGAAGCAAGATCAGGTTTTTATGAGCCCACCCACAAAGGCATCAAATATGCCGACTCTTAATAAAAGATTTGGAATGGAGAACCTAGTCTTGGTGAATGTATTTTAATGTAAAAAAAAAAGAAAAATAAAGCCACCAAAGAGGTCCTTTCACTCTAATGGCACACCCACAGGACAGTAATGAAAGTAACATGACTTCCCAGTGTCCTCAAAAGGTCACTCCATACAATTTCATCACCTGCCAGGGTGCAGGGTAGATCTAACTATTCCTGCTGCCTTCCTTCTAAAAAAAAAAAAATTGGGGAAAGAAAAGATCTGGCAGCTTCATTTCCATCCTGTTCTCCAGGCAGTAGCATGAGGTGGGCAGAAACAGCACCAGCCATCACTCGCTACACCTCCCTGGTGTTGAAAGACTGAGCTGGTTACCAGAACAATAACGCAAAAATCAACAGGTATAGGCTCATAACAGGCAGTTAATACAATTATTAATAAATACAGCCATTTAGTAAAACCATCCACTTATTTTGTTTATGCACTAGAAACTTTAGGCCTCCTCGGAAATTATCTTTCATCCCCTGGGAATGGAGTCTCATAGCTGGATTCAAAGATGCTGGCACAAAGCGCAGACCTTTTGTTTAATTGCTCTCTTTGGAAGCAGAATATTAAGTCAAATGAAATTCAATATGAGAGAGGCCATACTGGAGTCGATGGGAACAAATGAAGCTAACGCAGACCATATCTGCCCCCTTCTCCTCATCTATAATGTTATTAAGGAAAGAATACTTTCCCATCTAGCCTCCTGCTCCAGCAGGAAAGAAAAAAATATGTTTTGGATGGAAAAAAACTATACTTCCCCAAGTAAATTTTATTTCATTTTATTTTTTAATATGCAACAATATCCACAGACTGTGTATCTATGGCTGGCACTCTCAGAAGTACTGCAGTACTGGCACAGGCATAGCTCTCCTCCCATTATCGTGAAATCACTGATAGAGTTAGACTAGGGCCACTTGAAAAAAAACCCATGGGTAATGTTTTTAGAGAATCAAGGTTTTTATGCAGCAGACGTGTGAAAATATAAGTATACATACATTTCCATGGATACATGTAAGTAAATACATACAGAAATGCACCAACAACCACACCTCTGCGGACACTAGGGGTTGGTTCCCCCCCCAGGACTCAGAACTCTTCCAGCATGCTACAATTTGGTATTTACATTCCCTCTGTTAAAAAGAAACTGCCAAAGCAAATAGCTTGAACTGTGTTTTCGTTTGCTGATACAAATTGTTATGCAAACAAAAGGGAACAAGTAGACTGTACCTATGAACACACAGTAAGTTGCTTAACTTTGACAAAAAAAACTTTGGGGGGGGGAGGGTTCTTGTCCCCTTCCTGCAATAGCAAAATTTTCTACTCCCTTCACAGACATTCAGGACGTTGCTTACTTCCAAAATGTAAATGAAAACACTGCACTGTCTTTATCCAGTTAAGTAAACTATTATGGATGCTACAAGTATGAAATTTCTAGAGTGCAGAGCGCCAGATTTTTTAGTTGGAGTGCCCTGAAACTCCCCTCTAAAACGTTTGGTGCTGTATTTTTATTTAGCATTTGAAGAACTTCTTTCCCTTTTAAATTCTTCACCTTGAATGAGTTACTGCAGGCTGGGATCTGATGGCTTGAGGGACAAAACCATATACTTTCCTTTTGGCACCTGGAAGCCTATGCCATTCACATGAAGGAGATAAACTGTGGCCCTAAATAGTGCATGCAATCTGGGATTAGACAGTTGATAATGAGTCATTACATGTAACATAGAGCGAAACACAGAGGCCACGTAGATCCAAACTGCCGTGTACATTTAAGTAGAGACACAAATGCTTTCTCTGGGCAAACACAGAAATTTATGCTGGTCCCTGCCACAGCAGACAGGGAATTCTCCAGGCAGGCGTAGTTCCATACTGTACTGTAAATTATGGCCTGCTATAAACGAAAAATGCTGATTTGGGGATTGTTCACTTTGTTATAATTTTCCAAGAGTAATATCCTGCAGGGAACAGCCAAGTTAATACAATGTTTCCACTCAAAAATTGGCAGCCTGAGCGCAGCCGATGGGGTGTATTTAATGAGACTTTGCCTGCTGATAAAATGTTATTGCAGAACATGGAGGCTAAGGAGAGCCTCTTATTTTCCATCCCAGGGATGTAACCTTAGCCTAGCAAATGGGGTAACTCGCAATAGTTCTCTGGATTTGTAATACACTGTATGTTTTTACTCTGTTTTAAACATGTTCTGTAATTTATAAGGTCTTTCAGCCATTAGAAGCATACAGACGCTGTTTTGTCTGGTTTATTCTCAAAGGTAACAGCTTGGGATCTGCCATGGATGCTACTCATACCCGTTATTTTCACGCTTGGCTCCAACATGCCACGTAAGGCTCATCTGCTCCATCTGAATGGGAGCGTAACTCTCAGAGCTAATCACCTCCGACACAAGTATTTGCTCAGCTTTCCTTAACCTAGTCACGGATGGCTCGGTATTTTCTCCAAACTTCCCATTTCTGGCCTAGTGAATGAACAATTTACAGTGAAATGTGAAACTGCAGTGATGTACAAAACAAAAGCCGGGATTGAGCAACTGAACTGAGAAAAATCTGAAGTGTCAAAAAGCCCCCGCTGCTCTGTTGCAAGCATGCCACGAAGGTAACAGATGTGTGCAGCCCTGAAAGCATCCTCCCTGCCCCTCTCCCTACCCTACACCTACAGCGCTCAGCACTCCTTTCGCATCCATCAGTTTACATAAAGCTCACAAGCTGCTAAAGTCTGAGACTCATGGAAACATACGGGGGAAAAACTCTATTTCATGCTACATCTCGGTGATCAGCATCACGCACAAATGAGGTTTCAACTTCTGCAGCCGTTGACAGATGATGGATCAGTGCGTGAACACCGAGAGCTTGAAGGAAGAAGCCAAGTACCACAAGAGCCTTTTGGGCTGGGCACAGGAGGATGGACAGACTCGCACCAACAAATGTTACACGTCTCCCTCAGGGAACTTGAGGGCCGAACATGATGCGAGTTGTATAGAGTGACAGTTTTGACATAATTTGTAAAATATCGTTTTGCAACATAACTGTTTTACATCCAGTATTGTGCAGAGGAGGAAACAAAACCCCAAACAGTGACTTGAGATTGCAAGCCAAGTGCTTGCTAGAAGCTACCAACAAATGTGTGTGTGTATGAGTATCTGCGTGTAACTCCACAGCTCCTTTCTCCACCCCCATATACAGTGCAGGGAATCTGCTAATGCTTAAATGGTGAGGAAGGTCAAGGATTTATTGTGGGAAAGCCAACAGTAATTTTGCTGCCTCTCTGGAATACTGCAAACAGCCAAATTGTACAGCTTAAGAAGAAAAATAAAAAGTTACCCTTTAATTTAGGACTTTAAAGAAACCGTTGCTCTTACTGGTCTTAGAATCAACCACCCGAGGGTACAGACCCACTGTATGTTTCCATAAACTGAGGGCAGCAAGTTATTCCTTCGTAAGCAGAGCTGCTTCTACATAACGTGGCAACAAGTTTTCCAAAGATAGAAATGGGACTTCAGAAACCTCCTTGGTTACAAGGCCTGCCAAACCCCCAATAACCCTCCCTGCCTTTCCTAAGGATTCCTTCACCTTTCCTTAGTGCTCTTCCAGAAAAGGAGGCATGCAAACACTTTGGCAAGAGGCAGGAAGATCTCCTGGAGACACAGAGCAGCACTGTGCTTGATCTGGAAGCACGGTTTCTCCTAACATCACAACAGATGAACAAAGTGAGATTTTGCAGGAGAGGTTTGCTGTCTACACAAGCGCCCATTTGCCTTTGGTTACATGCACACAACTTTGGGGAACACCGAATGCTGCAACCATTAAGTGTCCCAAAGAGTGGACGGACTAAATGCTTATTCAATCTCTTGGCTGCAGGGTGGCATCTCAAAAGATGTTATCATCTGACCCCCCAGGCTGGTCCCGGGAGGAGAATGGTGGCTCTTGGTCTTCTTCACTTTTGGGAGTATGTTTTTCCATGGAAGAGGGCAGCTAGCGGGGAAGACCCCCTGCGCTCAGAAGTGGCTGCGTATTGCAACACCCTTGTTTGGCAGAGGAGGCTGCAGTGTCCCTGCAGCTGTCCTGGGCAGTGGCCAGGGGCTCTCGCTGAAGATGCTTCATCCCGTGTCCAAGTCTTTTATGAGTCCCAGACTTGCATAAGAGGACCGATGCCAAGTTCAGTATGTTCTTGGTTTAACCAGCTGCCTTTTTAAATTAAATTAATTTAATTTATAATGGGATAAGAAACTCAGAATAGCAAGGTGTGAAAGATTCACTTGTTTTTTTTCAGGTTCTTCAGTGTTTAGCTGGAGATGTTCACCCAACAGCCCAAGGCCTCAGTCAGTGCCAGTGGGTGATGCAGAGGTTTGCCTGCTAGGAGCAGGAGACTAAAAGCATTTAAAGCACCAATCCCATGTAAAAAGCATGGAGCATCTGGCTTGTGCCATACTCTCCTGTGTTAAACTGCTGCTAAGTGCCATGAAAAGTGACTGTCCCTACGTACTTCATCCCAAAGCTTCCAGCAATTTGTTCCATTCACAAACCTCAAACCAGCTACCTTTTTATTAGTTGCATTTTAGACCTCTGTGCACTGCTTTTTCATTCATCACAGATACTCAGAAGCCAGATGCTTAGCAATTTGTGCTCTCTCCACCCTTAAGCCATATGACAAAAAGCCCACTACAGAAAAAGTCAAAGGGGAACACTGTGTTAGGGCCTCCTTGCCTTTACTTCTCAGACCTCACCACAAGCAGACCTCCTGGTGACTGGGTTCACCAAATAAAATATTCAGTGCTATGTAGGTCCAAGGCCTGAGGGATTTTTCTTTGCATTACATTAATTTCTCATCCAACTGGCAACTTCTCTTCTTGCCATGATGATCAGGATAGCAAGTTAGCAAGCGTTCACTAATTTGGGAAGAAACCCCGAGGATGCTGTAAGAACCAGCTAGGCTTTGATGGCACATGGCCACATGCCCTGTCCAAACAGCTCGATCTTAACCAGAAATGGAGCAGACAAACTGTGCCAGCAGTTGAAGTGTTTTCTAAAAACCACTAAGAAGAAAAAAAAAATTCAATTGCCAGCCCGGCACAGTACTGTCAATACGTGACAAAGCAAGCACTTGGTTTCAAAGGGGTCATTAAGCCTTTAACTATCCACTTAACATGAACGCCACTAGCAATACTGGTCAAGTCAATGTTTGTGCATGATTACGCTTCAAGTTTAGATGGGAAGGTGTTGTGCATAACAGGATCTGTGGAGACTTGTTTCTCTTTCTAATGGATTTAAATTGCCAATAAAACGAGGCCCAGGACCAAAATGCAAAACGAAGCTTGAAGAACAAACATTTTCTCCGTCATTCTTTTTCAAAACGCTATGAAGATCAAGGGGATTTTGTCTTGCCTGTCTAATGCACATAATTAAAGAAAATCAATTAAAAATAAATAAAAATTGTGGGGAGGGAGAGCCTTTTGATTCAAATCACATGATGGACAGCCATCACACGGTGCTCTTCTCCGCCCCTCACCCCAAAGAAAAAGGCTGCAGGTGCAAATACCCTGGGGGCAGCGAATTAACCGGTACTGCTGCCTGGGGGCGGCGAATTAACTGGCGCTGCTGCCTGGGGGAGAGCAAGCCCAAACCACCCAGCTAGAAGCTGCTTTTCCTCCCTACGGAGCTTTGTCCAGAGGTGTGGATCAGCCCTGCGTGTGCTCAGCCACCTAAAAACTTGTGGTGAGGGCAACAAACAAGTGGCTGGGCAAAGGTATATACCTATCTCAGCTTGGGAGAAAATGAAGCAAACGCAACACGCCCAAGATTGGCATTGGGTTCCTTGGCCAGGGAGAAGTCTCCACCCCCCTGCAGGGCTCGATCCGGCCAGTTTGCAAGTATCCTTGTAACACATTAGTTAACTGCAGAAGTTGTTCAGCACCTTTTGCAGGCTTCCCAGATATTGCAGGGCTAGTTTTTGCTTACAAAGCCCTTTTGTCTTCAGAAATCATGTAAGATCTGCAAACCAACTATTGTCCTGAGATTTTACCAATGTATAAAAGGACCAAATTCTCTTTTGATGGAAATAAGCGATGAACTCCTAAGCCTCTATGGGATCAAATGTTTTAAAAAAAGAAAGCAAGAAAGGAGATGTAAATATCCCACCTGTTATCCTGGCATGCTGCAGAAAGTAGTGTCACTTAAAAACAACAACAACAACAAATACCACCTTCCCAAACACCCAAACCAGAACCCACTACTCCATGCAGGTGCCCCATAAATATCCTCTTTAAACCTTTACCTATAATTGAATTTGGACTGCAGCAAAAAATCTAATTTGTATTCAGCAGAAGGATTGCTGCTAATGCTGCAGAAAAACACAGTGCAGATTAATTCTCAATATTAATGAAAGCAGAATATCCCAAAGCTGTGAACTAATAAATACGCAGTCATGGCTAACGGCAGTTTGTAGACAACATGTAGTTCAAAGCGTAATAGATTTTCTTTCCCCCCCGCTCCTTTTTGTTTTCTATTGCTCCACAATTTACAAACCCTGACAGACTTTGCAGAAAACACTATCGATGGATAAATTAAGAGGACCCTAAGGAAGAGGTTATGCAAACCCTCACCTAGCCGAGCTTTAACAGAGTGAATCACACCTAACTTCCCAGCTTATCAAGGAGACTCAAACCACTCCAGTCACCAAGCCGGGGCCAAAGAGCAAACGCGCAGCTGGGCCAGCATGCAAGGCTGCGAGCAGTGCCGGGAACCGCAGGGTGGGTAGAGCTCTCTGTCCCTGGCATCCCCGAAGAGGGGCTCCCATGGGGGCACCTCCCACCCAGAGGAAGTCCCCGTGTAACACTTGGCCCCGGCTGGTGCCTACCTGCTCCTTGGAAAGTCAGAGGCAATTAACAATGGACACATTTCCCGAAACCATTGGATTTCGTGGTGATTTCCGCACATGCACACACAGACACTTTTTTTAAGACCCCAGCGTTTACATCTTGCTGTGGCTTCACCTGCCCTTTGTTTTATGGCTAAGTAAATGCTGGAAGAAAAAAATGTAATTTCTTTAGCCCATGCACCCTGTATTTAAACATGTAATTTCTTGATTACATGCAATTACTTGGGGTCGGGGGCAGGGTGGATTTTAGACCATATCAAATCTATATAACAGTGCAGACAGTTACAATACACAGATTCTGATTTTATAATCCTCTTTTGACTATCTCATGGGAAATCCATTATTCTGATCCCTCTACAGTCAGTCCAACCCACACAAACAAAACCAAAAACAACCCCCATCCCTCCCCAAAATCCAGAGCCTGCTGAAGATTTGACAGTTGAATTCAGGTAATTTTAGCTCCTCCTTGCTGTAATTTTTTCTTGGCCATACTTCTTCCAGCACTTATTCTGAGACACTAAACCCAAATCCCCTGCTTTATCTGAAACAGATTAATTATGATTTCCATGCAGAATTCTTTATTTCAGTTATACAGTGGCCTGGAATAAATAATCAAAACATCAAAAAGTAATTTAAAGAGTACTGCATAGGACTTCTCTACAAGGGCTTGGATTCATAAAGGATGAACAACAACTTTTTTTTTTTTCCACAATCCCTTTGCACCAGGCAGCACAGACCGGGAGCAAACCTGAAAGACTTGCATCCCTACTTTTGAGCACTGCTTTCCTGGCTATAGACCCAGGTCTACTTTCAGTCCTAAGTACACTACCTCAGTACTTCAGTGGGGCTGTGAAGGTTTCCCCAAGGGCAGAATGTGACCTCATGTTTTCATATCACGATGCTGCAGATACTTACACTCTCCCCTTCCATACCTGCGCACGTAAAGGTACTGTTAGCTTTAGATAGCAGCTGCCTGCTGCACAGGTAAATGTTTGCTATTCCTCCCTATAAATGAAACTACCATATCAAACTAAAGACTTTCTTACATGACTTTCAGAAGCCTCTGGTGTTTACCTATAGCTAAAGCAAGCTCTCTCTTTTTAGCATACCACATCACATACAATCAGGAAATACAGCAAGGGAACACATGCATTTTAAGCAAGAAGCATCAAACATTATAAATAAATTTGGTGCAATTAAATATGGAGCCTGTGAAACAACTTTCTAAACCTTGGGAAGCTTCCTCCACCTGACATCAGTCACTTGCTTTCACTTTGTGCATAGGTTGTGAGTTATGGAGAAAAAGTCACCTTCAGATACCAACCCTAGCTACCACCGCATCCTTTCAGCAAGGCCCTGAACTTCATGTACTGGAATAATCTCACTGCCTTTAGTTTTGAATTTTAAAAGAGACCATCCCCTCAACGATGTCCCCCCCTCAATAGACGTCCCCTCTCTGTGAGCAGACAACCAAATAAATTCCCTGTCTGGTTAAAGCCCTACAAACAGGGAACCCAGGTCCTCTGCCACTGGGAACTCCTTTCAGATAAACAGTCATCAGACTTCTAAGCTTTTCTGTCTGTCTCCAAAAGCATTTTTAATATGCATCTAAAGCAGCTTTTTAAAAATCCTGCTAGTGCTGGAAAGCATTCCTCACATAACGTCAAGTTTATCATCAGAGGTGAGTGATTAATTAGAAATCAGGCAGACAGAGGTTGCATTTTTAAAGGTATACATACATTTCTGAGATAAATCACTACCTGCCTAATTATTGCTGTACTGCATTCAAAACACTACATGGAAACAACAAAAGGTCTCTTAAAAATTCTACTTTTGACTACAATAACTCTTTTTGTTATGTTTCAGGCAAATTATTACACATGTTACATGTCTGAGCACCTGCAATATGCATGGAAAATCTTTTATGCACTGAAGCCCCCTGGCATATTAGTACCAGAACTAAATTGAGTTACTGAAGAGACTTCTCGGGGACCACCTTGCTCAGCTTTCCTTATCCTTTGGGTAGCACGGCAAAGATGCCCCATGCAGTTTCTAGTCCCAGGATACAGCCACTGTCACTGCCTTTAGCTTAGTGAACTTCAAAGTGCTTTTGGCATTTGTTCGAATAAGATGTACCGAGGCTGTAGGATGGTTATTGAGTATAAACCTGCTCCACCATCCTGAAGTATAAGTCACAATAAAGATACTTATCAAGGGAGAGTATCTGTGAAGATCAGAATGGAATTACAGAGAAGGAGTATCAGCACAAGCGCTGGAGGTTATACCACAGTGAAGGTATAAAAAGTAGAGGTTCAGAAATAATCTAAAAGTGATCTTTAAGTGTTCACGCCTACCTGACTCAGTCTAGGAAGGGAAAGGGCTGGCTGCCTTCCAACCCAACATGGCTTTCACGCAAAACTTGTGAATTTTCACAGGCATTTTAACAGCGCCCTGGCTTCACCAGGGCTTGGGTTCAGCTTTGAACATCCAGCTACAGCAGATGAGACAAACTTCTGCAATGCTTCCTCCTAAGTCATCCAACTAAGAACCCTCATGGGGGAGAGAAAGGATGCAAGCCCCATTGCTGCCTGTCCTTAGGTGGATCGTCAGGACCAGCCTCAGAGCGTACTGGGGAAAGCACAGTAACCCTGCAGGAGCAGAGACTAGAAGAGCTGCTCCCTCCAGCCCCGCACATCATTTCTCTCACAACTAGCAATAGCTCACTAGTGAACATTAGTAGAGGAGACTGAAATTCAAGCTGCAAAGCACAGGACTCACTTCTTTTACGCAGTTTTGGATTAGCACTTCTGCAGATTTTTGTCCATATGGTGATATCAAAACACTTTCAAAGACTAAAGGTGCCGTCCAGAAATTCCTGTCAACAGGGAAAGGGACCAGCATACATGCATAGCGTTTTTCTGGGTTTTATTTCAAGAATTTGAAAACTGCATTTGTGCTTCTGTTTTATACAGTCTGATAAAAACAGTAGCTGTGAGAAAAAAGTCAACAAGAGAACAAGAATCAATAATAAACTTGCAAACACAGTGCTACTGAGAGTAGTAAATAATTCCTCATAATCCCAAGTATGCTTTTTCTAAGCACATAGATTTATTAATACACAGATACTCAGCTCTTTCTAAGAGTTGATAAGGATTAAGAATACAAAGAAATGTAGTAAATTCATTAGCATAGAAGGTCTTCCTATACCACGGTGTCTTAAAAGGAAAACTCCTAAATAGGATATTGACCTTACACTACTAGGTTTTCAATTATAACGTATAGTCTCACTGAGTCCAGACTAGCTTAAAACCTTTCCTAGTCTTTCCTAGGTCTCTTGCCTCCCCTACAACAATTACATTTTATTGTACAGAAACATTTATAATGTACCACCCTAAGGTCTAATAAACAGCAAACATCATTATACACACACACCTCAACACTGTTTCCTTCCTATCAAATACAGGTGATGCACAAATGTAATATGAAACCTTGTCCAAAATTCACACCCATAAATCAAAACTTCTGATACTTCCAGTTACTCATGACTTTCATTTCAATCATCTTCAGCAGCTCATTGTCAAGAAATGCCAAGTATCTGCCCTCGCCAGTCACACCCTACAAAAGTGTCGTCACTTGAGCCTCCCAAAACCATCACTTCCTTAAACAATATAATTTTTCTCCACTGTAAAACAAGGCTCCTGAACCTGTACAAACTCTAGGACTACACACAACTCCACTGATCTCAAATGGATCACACATAGACTTGAAATAACACATCTGCCAAAGCAGCTTGCTGAATCAGAGCTATTGCTAATTATTTCCATTAACAACTTTTCTCAACTTCTGAACAAATTCATGCCCTCCTTCGACTGCAGCATTCAGGAAGTGTTAAGTTCCTACTCTCACTTTAGTTACGTGCACTTTAAAAATCTGTCTAATGTACTTTTAGAAGTGCTACAGAGACAGGAGCTGCCTCAGTACCGGGTGGTATAGCAGTTGCTGTGGTAACACCATTTTTTTCCTTAAGTATAAAGCAAGAGTGCCAGAGGCCTCTATAAACCAAGAATTGTATATTAACATATCGTCTCAGGGCTATAGTAAATAATTCATTTTATTTGAGAGAGAGAGAGAGATGTATACACACACACTTCTTTGCAAGAACTTCCATGTAAAAGTTTTGGGTCCAACACATCCAGTGTGTGAGTGAAATACCACTCAAAAAGTTCATTCCAGCAAGTTTAGAGACATGTTCTTTTTGCTAAACCATCAGACCACCGCTTTGCCTGGCAGAAATCAATGCTGAAACCACACCTTTTTATATGGCCTAAAGAATTCACCCATTTTAATCCCTTCCAACAATATATCTAGAAACAATCTTTTAGGAAAAGAAAGTGGAAGGACAATTACCAGAATATTTACTTACAAGACTTACTTTTAAGCATACCCAGTCAAAAGATTCATTTCAAGTTGTAACACTGATACCACAATACCTTGTGATGTGACTATAATTTATAATACCTTCTGTTTCAGGAGAATTACTTTTTGGCATAGTCTTCATATAACACAGTGTGGTATTCTATATCAGTTTTTCCCTTTAAACTAGATGAGAAGAGTTTTCTTAGGCAAATAAAGTAATAGAAAACCTGATCCTGCAGTCCTGGCAGGCAAAATATCCATAGACTTCAAAGGGATATTATGCCTAAGGTTTCCTGGATCGAGCCTCAATAGAAGATGCGTGTCCCTGCTGCAGCGTTACTGTAACTGAGAAGCAAGAGTTCCAGATTTTCTTCTTTCTCCTCCTCCATAATTTCACCTTTTCCATAAACTCCCCTGCATGTAGCTGCAGTGCTTTCCTCCAAAGTTGCACGCTCTGTAGCTGGGGAGCTAGATTCAATTCGAGGCCCTCCTTGAATTCCACTTTACCACCCGCTGCCAAATACATCAGGAAGGCGGAGATGGAGCAAGCAATTTTATCACAGCTAGAGGTCCAGTCAAGTTCATTAGTTTAAGAACTAAATTTTTCTGGGGTAAAGCACTCCTGAAGCTGCATAGGTGGAGATTGGAGAATATATTCGCCCAGGATACAGTCCTACGTCTACCACCACCCCATACAGAAAATTAAGTAAATAAACATGGGCAAGTGATAACTCTAGGAGGACAGACCCTGTGTCTATTTCTGTTTTCCTCCTCCCTAGAGTATAAAAATGAAATTCCACCCACAGGCAGGTAAGTTAGCTCCTCCTTTGCATCCCATGCTGCAGAGGTGGAAAGTCCATGTTCAACTCTTCATTACGCTTTGCATTATCAATGCTACTGCATTAGATATGCTGAATATCACCAACAATATCAAGAGCCGGAGCACTTCACCGCTTGACTAAACTAATGACATACAGAGTATTTTCCTGCTCTCATCGCTGTGTTATGAGTGCAGTCTCACAGCTACATTGTTTAATGCACTGTTAAATACCTTGTGCTATTTATTTTCTTGCAGGAGAACTTCCTTCTCTTCCCGCTTTGGATTATAGCCCATTTTGCATCACATTGTGGCTGATAATTTGTTATTTAACCAATCACATGGAAGGGATGAAGGGGGAAAAAAGGAAAGGTAGGAAGTTAGTAGCTGTGAAAACAATTTGAAAGGGAGCATACATTGACACAGCTTGTAAGTTATGGACAAAATTTAAGTGCTTCTGCATTTTTTTAGAATGGCATATTAATGGCTATGAAAGTAATTATGCCTTTTAATGCTCACATTCTAATAACTGTCATGCTAAAAAAACCACAGAGAAAACTAACAACAGAGTAGAACTATAGTAAACTTCAACTGTTTTTCCATTTTCATACAAAACCTGCAATGATATTTCCCATTTCTGCTGACCTAGCAAGCACTTGGCAGAGGTAATGAAAAGGCACCTATGCTTCACACACAGGACTACAGCTCCAGGTGTAAACCTACCCCAGCCCAATCCACGTGAGAGTGTTCTCGGCAGTTACAGCAATTGTGGATCTGACCCATTAATTGTCAGCTAACAGCATTTTTTTTTTTTTAATTTGAATTACTACACCTTCAGAGCAAAAGTCTTATTTTATATAATTACATAAACACAATTGATGGTAGCAATTTATTCCAGGGGCTGAAGACATTCATTGGCAATCTAACAATGGAGGGAATTATTGCTGACAATTTTACAAAAGCTTTTATCAAAGTTGATGGGCCATTAAGCCCAACAGTGTGATTACCAGTACGATATCATCACTCTCCATAGTACAGTGTTGGCCCAGAACAATCCATTTTCTAATCCTGTCTATTATAACTAGTCTGTTTACTCAAAAGTCATATGTTTGCTACTTCTGAAATGATCCGAGTCTTTGATGCAGTATTTGAATTTAGCTCATAGACAGGATCCAGTTGATACCATACTAAACCAGGAGAAAATAGCCCAAGTCCCTTTCAAGTGCCCATAACCCATTCAGATTTTCTCTTCATATGATGAAATACAAAATACAGACGTTATCTGAGCATACAAGCATACATGTATTAAATTCCATGATACGTGGAGGCAGCTCTGGGAAACAGGCAATACAATAAAAAAGGGAATATTTGTCTCCAGAACCTCAAAGAATTCAGTTCTTGGCCTGAGCTTGGCATTGGCACCTTCCATGCCCTGTGTTACCATGAATTAATTTGGTTCATAGTAACTAATGACCAGACACAAAAGAAACAGAGAAGGTGTTAATTAGCTATTTTTACTCTTAATTCACTGAATACCATGTGCTCATTGATGCAAACTAGACTGCTGCTGTTCAAATCAAGACGACCCTAATTTAGAAAAAGGGTCTGTTCTTCCTTTTTTGTGCTTGACAAATCTTTTAAGTGTCAGGGAGAATTATCCACACATACTGATGGGAGCATCTTACACACTGATGAACACAAACTTCCATGGTGCTGGATTAGTTCATCTACCATAGACAACTGTGATAAAGTGATGCAGCCTAGGGGATCTGCCTCATTAAGGAGGGAAAGAGAGAACAAGAGCAGCTCTGAAATAATAAAAACATTAACAAGAGCACCTTGCAGAGCTTATTAGATAGGAAACAGACTGACAATACCATTGCTCAACACTTAATTACTTTTTGAAGAGCAGATGGAAATGAGGCAGCGTTTCAATGATAATCCTTTCAAATCCCAAACAAAAAGAAAGATATCAAACTGATCCAGTAATTGAACATATATCCTAACACAGGTGTTTTAAGAAATGATCAGGTCCTACTGGATAACTGAAGATGCTCAAGTTTTGACTTTACCTCTTACTGCAGATATCCTCATTGCAAGTGGTCAAATTAGGAATTACAAATGGAAAGGATCACATTTTTCCTTTTACACCAAGTTAAGACTGCTGCAACTCAACTGCTTTTCCTCCTTTCCAGATAGGTGGAAGCTGAGCAAGCAACATAAACATGACTTGCACGTTTCCCTTTCCGGATCTGCAGTGAAATATACTTGTCTGTGCTACCACTCTCAAAGACTGAACTTCTGCCATTAATTTTGGGGAAGTGAGTAACAGCATCAATATCTACCTAGATGCTACAACCACGACAATAAAGGCAAAGCGCAGAGCTGATACCACCTTGCAAGCCTCACACACTTCACTCAGTCTGCTGCACAAAGACACCAGCTCAATTCTAATGTTTGCTTTCCTCTGCTCCACGAGTGAAACTTCAAATGGAAGGCTGTGCTCTGTCCCCAACATGTAGGAGTACACAAGGACCAGCTAGAGAGGTTTTCATTAGAAAGCCAAACGCTAAATGGCCCACTTGTATGGGCGATCAATGCCCTGTCAGCTACTGTGCCTTGGTAAGGACAGTCTCACTGTGAGCAACCAGGTACCAGTCAGGATTCAAATACTGAACCTGAAGAGGGAAATATGCTCTTCCTGGGTATAATTCATCTTCTGTTCACATTACCACAGGTCTCCATTGGGAAAGACCTGGATCAGTACCTGAGGGAGGGGAGATGGGACTGTTACTTGGTTTTCTGACAGCTTGTTTTTCAGGGAGTGACTTCTGTCCTTTAGGCTGGCTCTGAAAATGAAGTCACACTGCCACCACTTCCCAACTCTCAGCAAACACCAAGGGCCCTGCATCCTACACACTGCTCTGCGGTGCAAAACCTATGTTCATGTGGAGACCCAACAGCTTAAATTATGGTCTAGCTCTGACAAAGCAGCTTCCAGAGTCGGGATTTTGCCAACTAACACTTCTGTTTCCAAAAAATTGGTTTGTTTTGTTCTGGTTTCATCGGTTTTTCACTTGGGGTTTTGTGTTTGTTTTTAACAGGGGTGGAAAAAAAAATAGGCATGGACTTGGTGCAAAACAAATTGAATCCTGTTCAACAAGTGAGAATGTCAAGTTTCCATTCATGAGAAATATGCTGCAATAAAAATGGAAGAAAAAAAACACTCCACACATGTAAGAGCTTTTGACTAAAGGCAATTTCTGTTCAGCAGTTCCCAACAACGTCACGCCAACCAGTGATGGGCTCTCGCTCAGGGACTTGAGGACACCCCCCCCCCCCCGCTTTTTTGCGGGGGAAGGTTTCCTTGTCTTCACGTGCCCAGTAGATGATCTCTGTACCTCTAGATTTAACATGAGAAGCAAGCTTGTCAAACATCAGTCATATCTGCCCTTACCACAGCTTTCTCTTCCCAATGATTAACAGGAATGAAGAAGGATTTTTTTTTTTTTCAGCTTCTGAAGTCACAGTTTGTGCAAAGTTCACCACCAACACCTTCAGATAGGAGAACCGGTAACTTCCACTTGCAGAAGAAATGGTGATCACATATGCAAAATGGTATTTTCATCTGGCACTGAAGATCTGGTATCTTAATTATTTTGAAAGGCTCTTTTATCAAATAGTGTCTTACTTAGTGTCTTAGTGTCTTACATATCTTTTATGTTATATTGAGTGAAAAAGTTGGAAAGAAACACAATAGCAAAATTTTATCCTGAATAAAGCAGATTATCATCTGGCCAGTAGGTCCCCAAATCTTACCTACGCTCCATATCCGCAGAATGCACCATCAGCTATTTACTTAAATTAATCAACATTGCTTTGTATAACCAGTGGCATACATATGGTATACAGTGGTATACAGTGTATAACCATATGGTATAACCAATTATGACAGAACAGTAAAGTGACCATATATATTTTTTTAAAATACTACTTTCACAACGCCAAACCACATGGGATTTTTCGATTGCATAATACAGCTACTTAAAATTAAGACAAACTACAAAGTAACAAGATTAGGAAACAAAGACCAAGACGACCTTTTCTTCCCTGTGTTCTACACGAAATTACAATGCTCTGGTCACAAGTCCAAACCCAGCAGCAGAAGTTGGAGGTGAACCATGAAGCACGTCGCCTTGGAAACACCAAGGATAGCACGTAATCCATGAGCACATCTGAGAAAAGCAGTTTTCTGCATCTCTGGTTATGGCACATCCATTGGAGTTGATGGTCCAGGAAGACATGAAGAAAAGCTACGACTGCAGCAAATTGCAAATGTTTGGGAAGCACCTGCTTGAGAATTCCCCACTACAATTAAAGAAAACAGAGGTGTACTTGGCAAGGTGACTCCTTTTCCCTGCTAAGTATCTGCTTGTGGAAAATTAATAAGAAAACATAAGTGTTGAAGATACAGCACAATGCCACCTGTACAAAACAAATGTGTCTCTCATTTTAATGTAAGCTTTGGTTAAGTGGCTTGTGTTGAAATGCCACCTAGCATTCCAAGTGTAACCCAACTTAATCATATCTATTGAAAGCCACATAATAAATAACATGAAATATGCAGCATGCCATCCTAATTGCAGAGGTTGTTTCATTTACTAGAAGTCATTTATTTATTCAAATGACTTGAACCACGTGATTCAATCTGGATCATGGGAACTAGTTACTGATTTGTGCAAACAGCCTCTTACTTCTTTGCTAAAGGCATTGTTGAAATAACTGACCCAACTGCTAAAACAAGCTTCTTCCTTGAACCCTGCCTCCTTCCTTAGTCTTACCTCCTGAGTGAACTTCAGAAAACATGATTGTTCTACAAAAGCATTTTGAACTTAAGAATTAAAAAACCCCTCAATTACATGCAATGAAAAAAACTGATATTCCCAAGATCAGATAATTGCTTAGCAATAGGGAACTGCACATGCAGCCATAATTGCCCTTTGCAGAATTTAAGTACACAGCTCTCAAGAATAAATGTTTACTACCTCAAAATCAATTCAACTTTCAGAAGTGCACATATGCCTCTCAGATCTTAAGGGGGGGGGGGGAGGTGTGAATACATATCCCCAGACAGAAGCAGCTATAGTCTTTTTTTTGTTTGCTTTTTGGTTTTGTGTGTGTTTGTGGTTTTTTAAGTTAGGCCTTGCAAATATGAAAACTGCCATCACAACTATGCTGCAGCTATGTAGAAAGCATAATTTAAGAAACAATTCAGACTTTACATCTGCTTACACCCAATCTTGATTTGCAGCTACTGTCTCACACTGCTGTTATTTCAGGAGTTGCTGGGGCTTCCCCCAGGGCAGTGGAGCAAGGGGCCAGGCACGCTGAGCAGTACCACAGGCAGGGAATGAGCACGCTTTGGTAGCAAGGAGCCAAGTCAGACGCATGCCACCGTAGGTCACCTCATCGCAAGCTACGGCCAGCCTCCATCAAGGGACACTTCCCCAGGGAAGGACATGCAGAAGGGCCTTCAGGAAAGAGGGGAAACGATGCTCTGTGTGAGGCATCATTTCAAAGCTAGCAAATAAGCCCTGAGCAGGATGTTGGTTACCTTCAACTCCAGGCAGTGTTTATCATTGGCTTGGGCATGGGGCGAGAGGCCAAAATCCTAGCAGGCAACTTCACCAGCGGCCAGCTGTGTTGCCTTAGGCAACCATTCAAAGCCTCTGTGGCTCCGATCCCATGGCTCCCAATAGGTAAAACAATACTTTTCCCTACCTAGCAGAAGTGCTGCGCGAGCTTGCTGTGCCCCAGTGCCAAGAGCGGCTGATTTCCAGGGCTCTTCTGGTTATCTTCATATTTACTGCTGAATCTGGTGACGGGAAAGCAGGGATTATGCCACTCCGTTTTGATTACCAAACACACACAAACCCCGTTCCCACAAACTGATAATTCTCTTCTCGTAAAAGCTAGAGCTAAAATACTACTATCCTGTCATCAAGACAGCTGGTTTATATCCTTTCCTCCTTCCTTCCACATCTTCCCTGGAAAACATCCCGCCTGACATGGCCCCTGCCGACTCACCCAGCCCCACTGGCCCCCATGCCCCAGGAGGAGCTGTCTACCCTGGCAGAGCGGTTCTGGCAAAACCGCCTTTGCTGGTCCTACATATTTTTATTTATTCTTGTTTTGGTTTTGGTTTGGGATGGAGGAGGCTGGCAAACCCACCGCTTTTCCAGGGAGCTGGAGGGTACACCTGGGGAGGTTACCCGCCCCTCACACGGCACCTTTGCAACAGAAAGGAACCACAGAGCGGTAACCGCTAGACGGAGAAGAAGGCTTTTAACCCACACAGCAGCGCCGCCGGCCCTTGGGGCATTGCTACTGCTCAGCAGCTTTCACCCCACCTGCCCAAAGCCCCGGCCTGCCTGCTTGTGCACCTCTAGCAATGAGTTGCAAGCGCCAGCTCCTCCTCCAGCTGGAGGTTAGCAAGGTATGGTGAAGGCACCAAACATATGGAGGCCAGGGAGGCAATGGATACCATGCTTTTATTATTATTATTTCTCATTCTCTTATTATTTCTATTATTGTTTTATAATTTTCATTATTATTTTATTATTTTTATTATTATTTGATGAAAATTGAAAAGTGATCATGAACATTTCAGACTGCATTTATCTCTCTACTTAACATTTTGAGCAGTGCTTTTTACATGTATAGAAATGGCAGGTTACCCCACCCCCAAAACCTGAACGGGTTGGTTGTTTTTGTGGGGGGTTTTTTTGTTTTGTTTTGGGTTGTTTTTTTTTTTTGGGGGGGGAGGGGAGGGGGAGAGAAGGGAATTGAAGTAAATTCATTAATTTGAGCCAAACTCAGCAAACACGCCTTGGTCAAAAAAAACGAGTGGGAGGGAGGCATAAGAAAATTAAGTGGTGTTCTGGTATTTTCAAAATAAACCTGCAAATTTTCATTTCAAACAGCATTTCATTTTCCTTCTTACCCAACTTAAAAAGAAAAGAAATGGTCTCAGGTCAAATTTAATCTTCCAGATTATCTTAAAACAGGTTTTTTTGGTTGGTGTTTTGTTGTTGGGGTTTTTTTCCCTTCACTTCACTAGAACCACCCTGACATATTTGCTTCAGTTTGGCTGAAAGTTATTCTTTTTTTCCAGAGGTTTTTTTTTTCTTCAGACGCTGAAACAAACAAAACCCACCCATGATTTGATGCGCTCTAATAGCAAGACATGCATGCGAACACGTAGATGTTTACTTTCATGTACGCAGATGTGCTGGGCAGGAGAAGGCACGCTGGCAAGAGGAGGAACCTTGCATCTGCCTTGCATGGATGTCAACAGCCAAAACACACTTTGCATTAAAACTTCAAAACGAAAGCTCACACACCTTTACAGGCTACATAAATCCAGCGCTGCTCTCTCCTGGCAATGCCTTCTGTTTTTAAAAAAATAGGTGCAATGTGCAAGTGTTCTTCTTAGCTCAATGGCCAACACACATGGCCTCGTCTTCTCACTCTGATCATCAGAAAGTTTTCCACTTCAAACACACAATCTCACAAGCGGGTTTCTCACACTTCTTCCCTGTGAGCAACCCTCAATAACATTACTAAGCACAGAGAGCACAAGACCCTACAAGACAAACTACGAAGGCATGTTAGCTCTCGATAAATAACCATCTTGCTTCAGCAGGAATAGACATTTATTTTCGTACAACTTCTCTGTACAGAGGAGTACATCTTTTTTTCTCCACATTTCCTTTAGGAATGACTTCTGCTGCCCATATTCATGCCAAATGTTCTGTAACTATTTCTGGAAAAAAAAAATACACTATTACTCAATACTGTTAGGTCAGCAGAATTCAGCCCTTAAAGAAAGAAGTATTACAGTCCTGTTTGTGTAGTTGGAAGCCAAGAAGTAACACATCAAAAACCAGAATGGGCAGGAACGATACTAGATCTCATACTACCCCTACTAATAAAGCATTCCTGGGAGTGAAGGGGCACGGGAGAAGGTTCAAATCGATATGCATTTAATAAGGTCAGCACGTACTGTACCAAGCTGAACGACTGTCAGAGTTCACACAAAACGCCAAGCGGTGGATTCCCGCACTGTGTACCATTAATTCCTGGCAAAAAAATTCACCTGAACACTTTCTACCCTCACCTACACAACGTTGATAAATCTGTAGTGCTGCCTCCTGATGTCCTCATGCATTTCACAAGCTCTCCAGAGCCGACAGGTATGAACAGCAGCGGTCCTCAGGAACGGAGGACTCCTGATGAGTCACATCCAAGGCGGCTTTTATCCCACCCTTGTCACCTGAACCTGGGGACGTGTGGCATTGCATCAGCCTCATTCAAAGGGTGCACCCCAGAGGTGAGGGCCCCTCTGCTAATCCCTCGTCATTATTCCCGCTCTCCTGCCGTACCCCTTAGCTCCACAAAACAGCAGCTCCCGCTCAGTCATCAACCCCAACACAGGCACTGGCTGAAGCGCTGCTTAGGACCCAGAGAGGCAAATTCTGCACTAACTTTGCCAACTGCACTTATAGCAAGATGTGTTACTCAAGCTAACCTCAAGGCGAGAGCAAGGCAGGTGACTCTCCCTGTCACAGCAATAACTGCTGCTTGAGTATTCATCGGAGGCTACACACCTTCTACAAGTGCTACAGAGCAAATCCAGGAAACGAAAAGTGAGAACGTGCCTTCCACTGAGGAGCAAATAAAAGCTCTGCTGCCTTTCCTAATAACTTTCCCTTTCTGCTAAAACTAGCAAAATCCTAGCTGGATTGAGTGTGATTCCTGTGCCAGCTGAGCCCCGACCGACAGAATTGTATTTTTCCCTAGTCGGTGCGCAAGGAGAGTGGTATAACAGAATGGGGTTTTGAGAAATTATAAACACAAACAATGCAATTCACACATTTCCAAAACAACAATTGCTCTAGCTAGCAGGTCATTTTTTTACAGAATAAGACCTTGCCCCTGTTTTGAATTGTCTAAATTAAAAAGGTTTGTCAGCTGGGTCACCCCAGCAAGTGCTCCTAATGTAGACTGGCCAGAGGATGCTTTTGTGGGTACAGCCAATTCTGGCTCCCCCAATTAAAGTTCTGCAAGTCAAAGCATTTCTCTGGCAGTACAACCACATTTGCATTACGCAAGCACTTTTGCAATACGGATCCGAGACTAGCATGAGATTTGACACAAGTTCTTGTACCTGTAAACGCCAATGCTTATAACATAACATGCTGATTACTAATTTTGAACTTATGTTAGTTCTTCCTGGGATACTCCACTCACATAGGCAGGGTGACTGTACCCCCCGATGCACATATGCTACTGAAACTTGAACTAATCCAGGAGTTTGTGGCAATATCAACAGTTTCTATGCAAAACCATCCCATGAAGGTACTGTCATCCTCCCTAAAATGAAGGAAACCTTTCACTAGGCTTGTTTCTGAAGAGCTATTAAGCAAAGGCAGTTTGGTCTCAAGGAAGATAAGGACACCTTCTGAAGGAACTGGTTTGGCTAGTCAGCTATCTTGCTGCTAAAGCTAGCATATCCCAGTGATTTCAGTGATACAGGGATACCCAAATGCAAAAGTCAGCCCTGAGGACCATAATGGCATCGTGTGACACTCCCTGAAAGTCTCTATAAATTAACAAATGAATTACAATGGACTACTCTGATTGTAAAGTCTCCAGGGCATTGATCTTGATTTCTTATTTATCTGCAAATCTCTTAATATACTCTTGATGCAAGAAATAACGCATTTGTATTTACTGTATAACTTCTGCGTGTAGTTTGCTCACCACGCACACACACTTTGCTGAGACGCCCATCTCTTTTGTAGCATTTTGCACACAGTCACTGTATTTTGCAGATTGCCCAAATTAAGGAGATGCCTGCTAGCACTTTACCTTCCCTTCCCTGCATATCACAAATTTCCCTTAACAATGGTCTTTGGGTTTTTTTTCTTAATCATTCACAGATTGAGGCACTGGCATAAGAGCAGGTCTATACTCAAGACTACTTATTTAATGATATTGTTTCACCAAACTGGACTGTATCAGTATCTAATTTTCTGTATCTCTAACTGCATTCACTGCCAAGGCTGCACAGATTTATTTTAGTTTCCAAATCTAAAAAAGTTTGGTCATTTACCAAGGAGAAAAAAAAATAAATGGCTGCATAGACAAGACCTTAGATAATAAACCAATACCTATACACATGCACACACTCACTCCTGTCTCCACATAGAAAATTGCACTTGCATCAGTGATAACAGAAACACAGGAATGACAAAACAGTGTACCAGCAATGCCGGTACTGTAACAGGAGCATGAGAAGTCCTTCACCTGCAACCTGGTGCCTGGCACCAGGCAGGCAGAGGACACTGCTAACTCCTCAGCCAAGCTGCAGATGCATGGGCAGCTGTCTGCTCCTGGGAGGCCCCTGCGCTCGCCCCCACGACAGCCACATTTCACGGACATCTCTGCTCCCACGGAGCAGTGGCCAGGTTACACTGGAGGGCATCTGAAAAGGTGCTGGATGCCTGTGCATAACCGGACCAAGCCCTGCACAATCCACAAAGATTAGTCTACTTGTATACATCTGTTGGAAGTAAGTATGGAATAATATACAGTGCAGAACCTACAAAACAATGTTAAAGGGCAGCAATATGCAATAGCAGTACACACATAGCCCACATGTAAACACTGCACGGAGTATTAGAAGGAGCATTTTCATTTCACATGAAAATGAATACCTCAACATCCTTAAGGAACTTAGTTTTCCTTTGTTTTTCAGAAAGCCATGTAAGACATCAGGTACACAAGGCCATCACAGCCATCTTTGGTAGCTACCAAGCTGCCCAGCACGCTTGCATTCACACTCCCAACATAGAGTGGCATGTTCCCATCCCACAACGGCTGCAGCTACAGATCAAAACTAGAGATATGAAGCCAATATATAGCAACAAAAAGCAGTTTGATTAACTGCGTGCTGTCACCGAGCATTGACACACAAAACTGGACATGGGTCAAATGCATCCTGCATATGTGGCATGCTGGCTGTCACAGGTAGTTATCTCAGGTACCATGGAACAGGCCATCTGGGGTACATTAATGGAAATCTGGATTAATTCCACTGTGGTTAATCTGGGTCAACATCAGAGCAGGTAGATAGAGATAGAGGCAGGTATCGATCCCTGTGAGCAGACATCAGTTTCCAGCAATGCTTTTTGGTTCTGGAATATTAGGGGGTTTTTTGTATCTTAATGACTACAGTATTATAACTAAACCAGTTTTCTCTCATCCATATTCAAAGAACTCATTCTAAAATTTTGGGAAAAGACACAATTGTATTTAAACTTCCAGTCAAACATTATGTTGATCAGATTCTACAGGTTGACTCTGACATTCTTCTAACAAAAACAACATTTGCTCAGGTACCTTTTTTTTTTTTTTTTTGGAGACATTTCCTCTTTTTGGTAATAAGAGCAAATCAAGTTGAAATTTTTAAAAGCGTAATTTCATATGTGATTTGAACTTCTAAAATCCGCAGAATTTGGTCTTAAAACTCAAGAGTTTTGCATATATTTATTATGACACATTTATTTCCAGTATTACTCTGAATTCTGATGCTGGGTCCTATCATTTGACCAAGGAGGCAGGTCCTCAACATACATTGATGCTCTATTACCTGTTGGACCTGTCGCTTCAAACCAGTGTCTCACAATTCTCAAATGTCACTTCATTTTGTATCCCTGACTTATTTTCTTGCTTGTCCTCAAGGGTGGGGAGAAACTAATAAAGACCAATCAATCGATTCACGCTTCCTGAAGAAATTCTTCTGCCTTCACCCCTGCCACTGAGCCTCCAGCTCTCCTCAGAGGAACAGTTACTGACTAACAGAACTTACAGAGAATAACTTCTATTGGGTTTATCACTTAGCTGTTGATTATTTAGTAATCCTCAAATAACTGGCACCCTCATAAGTTTATGAGACACAGAATTAAACACTACAAACAAGGTATTTCTCCTCATGCTTTATATATCCTGCAGGGCACATGCACCTGAGACTGCATCTCAGAAGACTTTTAACACAAGCACAGCAGATCAAGTCACCTTGCTTCTCACCATTTTCAAAGGGGGGGGGGGAGGGGGGGGAGAAAAAGAAAACTGGGAAAGAAAAACTGCCCATGTTACATCAACAACAGGTATGAACTTGATTTCTGGAACAAGAGAATCTCTCCGCTTTTTGAAGGTTGTGCAACTAGTCCTTTTGGACGGGGTGTTTCTCCCTTTCAGGACAGTTTTACTGTCCACAGTCACAAAAGACTAACTCATCAGTTGCTTTAAGCCATGCATCAGCCCTTCTAAAAACTATTAATTCCCTTCTCCCGCTTTTCCTTTAAAAAGAAAGACCCCCCCAAAAAAAATTCCCACCCAAATCTGCATTTTTTTCCTGGCTGGCAGATTTCCAAGATAAAGAGGACTGCACTCTGCCTGGAACAGCAGCCCGGGCCTGCTCTCGAAACTCATAAAAGAGAACACCACACACAGAGAAAAAGCGATGGATCTGACCAGCCAGAAACGTTTTGTCACCCTCTAAACCAGTTTAAAAAAAAAAACAAAAAAAAAAAACCAAACCACAAAACCCCAGCCCCACCAGACAACCCGAGCCGGAGGCGGCCGCTCCGCGCCGTTCCCACGCACCGCCGTGCCGGGCGGTCACTGCCAGGGGTGACAGCGCCGGCAAAGTCGGGACGGCTTCTTCGAGCTGGGTCAGGCTGGGATGCATCGCTCCCATTTCTGATAACTGGGGAGCCAGAATCTACATGCAGTTTCCCCTCTTTCCACGTCCCCCCACCCCCCTTCCCAGGTGTATACTTTTTTTTTTTTTTTTTAACAGGACAAGTGGAGGTGTCCCCGTCAGGCCGACCGGCGGGGGTTACCGGAGCGGCGCTTCCTCGGGGGCTGCGCGGCTTTTCTCCGCCGCGCTCCGCTCCGCGCCGCCACCGCGGGGGTGCCGGCAGCGGCGGTGAGGGGCGGGCGGCTGCCGCGGGGCTGAGCCCGCCGCCCGGCCGGGGAGCGCGCTCCGGGGAGCGACTGGGCAACGCAGGAAGGGGGAGAAAGAAGAAAAAAAAACCCACGACAGGAGAGAAGCACGGCCGATGGGATGTGCCAAGGCTTATTCCCTTTTATTTCCTCCACCCCCACAAAAGAAAATAAGCCTAGAATCAGGAAGTCAGAGCTGCGTGATCGCTGCTATAGGTTTGGGCTTTTTCCCTTTCTCCTCTCTGTTTTGGGTTTGTTGGGTTTTGTTTTTTAAGAAAAGAAGTAGTTAGGACTTTCCCTCCGCCGCTCCCCACGGGAGGCCGCGGCGCGCCGCCGCCCGCAGCCCGGCTCCCGCGGCCCCACGGGGCGCAGCCGGCAAAGCGGCGGCAGGAGCCCCGCTCCCCGGCCCCCCGCGCCCCCCTACCTTTCTTTTCCTCCACCGCGGAGCAGAGGGCGACGCGCCCCAGCAGCAGCACCAGGACAGCGGCCCCGCGGGGCCCGGCGGCGGCGGCGAGGGGGCTGCGGCCGCCCATGCTGCGGGACCGCCGCTCCCTCGGAGGGGCGAGGGCGTCGGACGGGGCGGACGGAGGTTTCCGCGGCGCCGCTCCTCTGCTCTGCTCTCCTCCCGCGGCCGCGATCAGGTCCTCTCCGCCGCTCTGCCCCGCGCGGCTCCGCGCAGCATGCTGGAGGGCGGCCGTCGAGGGCTGCGCGCACACGTGCGTGCCCCGCTGCGGGCGGGCTGCTGCCTTCCTCCTCCTCCGCCTCCTCCTCCCTCTGCTCCTCCTGCCGCAGGCGGCAGCGGGTGCGCAGGGGCTTGCGGAGCGGCTGGAGCCGGCTGCGGGACGGGGCGCGCCCGGCTGCGCTGTCCGCCCGGCCGCGGAGCGCAGGGGCTCCCTCTGGGGACGCCGAGGAGGAGGAGGAGGAGGATGGGGCGGGAGCAAGGAGGAGGGGGGAGGAGGAACCGGCGGCGCCTTCCCCGCCCAGGTGGGGAAGGGGCGGACCTGCCACCTGTCCCGGGATATAGGGTGAGAGGAGGGGCGAGTGGGGAGGAGGCAGTTTAGCCGCCCCTCCTTGCTCGGAGGGTGGGGGGATGCCCCGCTTCCCGGCGGCTCCTGCCCGGCAGCTGCCAAAGGCATGAGCGCGCATTTGCGCCGCTGCTCGCAAAAAAGCGGCGTGGCCCCGGCACAGCCTCGCCCCCTCCGTGTCCCCTCCCGGGGGAGGCCGGGCCCCCGGGGGGCGCAGAGGCTGTGCGGGAGCGCGGGTGTCCCGGGGTGTTTTGCAGCAGAAACCCTGTCCCGTCCCGTTCCCCAGGGTCCTCGCAGCCCCCAGGGAGGGGAGTGCGGGCAATGAAGGACTGAGGCGTTTTATCGAGGAGCAGCAACAGCGAAGCCGCTCCGGAGGTTAAATCCGCTCTCCGGGAGCGCATGTCCGGGGCTCTGGCCCTCATTTCTGCTCCCCTGAAATCAGCGGAGCCCACTGGGCTTCTCTGCGAACAGTCCTGGTCTCGTTCTGGTCATTTTACCCCCAATGCTTGCGAGGCCAGGTGTGTGCGCAAAATGAAACTGCACCGTTTCTATGCATGTTTTAGCACCAGGATAACAGGGTCCGTATCTGTGCATACCGTTTCTATTCACCTGCACAGGCAGTGAGAAAGTGCTCCTTACTCCACGTAGCAAGCTCCTTACTCCACGTAGCAATAAACACACAGTAATACAAGTGTTCTTGAGGTGCTCCAGGGACGTCCGCAGATGTTAAGCAAAAGAGTATATGCATGGTGCTCCTTCCCCCCCCAACATCTTTCCCCCCCGAGAGGCAAAACCAAGCTATTCAGTATGCAGCAAAATATGCTTATGGTTACAATCTCTTTTTTTAACAGGCTGCTCCTCTAGAAAGTGGGAGGAAGCACCGTCCTGTCACTCAGACATGTTAATAGGACATAGGAGTGTCACTTGTCTGGGCTGGGATCTCTCCGAGTAAATCATGATTCAACATTCAAACTTGTTAAATGCTGGTGGTAATTTCTTCATAAAGCTCTTGTAAAGACGTGGGTCACACAGTCAATGGGATATGAAGCCTTAGAACTGTTATGATTAATTGGGAACTCCAGAACCGAAGTCCTAATGACATGAGGTTTGGGAGATTACGTGCTAAATGCCTGTGTCTATCACAGGGTGCTGGAACACAATAGATTGCAAAATAGCCACTGAGTGTATCTTGACTTTCCTCTGTGATGCATGTTCCTCTGAGAGATGCATGACTTTTCTCCTACCAGTCAACTTCCTCTGCACAATCTTTTTCTGATAGTTTAACTAGTTACTGTCCTAACTAGGCAAAGAAAACCACCAGCCCATTCACTTATCCTAGCACGAAGCCTGATGCCTGACCATGTGCCTTTAACCACGTATCATCCCACCATGCCTGTAATCGTTTATTAAGATGAATTGGGTTACAAGTCAGCTTTTCTATGCTGTAGCTGACATTCTGGTTTCATTATATTTTGTAAATAATGTGAAAGATGTACTTTGAAGTAAACTCAGACATTAGTAACATCCAAGGAACTCTACTCATATGATTGGTTTCGTGTCTGTAAATGAGGGCAGAACCTGGGCTTACAATACAATACTAATGCAATTGGCTTCAAAGATGCTCACACGGTGCAACTTCATAAGCATTATGTGTATATGATTCATTTTCATTTATTTAGACAAATAGGAGGATCTTTAAAAATGAGAGGCCCAGGGAAAAAAGATCAACTGCTAGGGAGGGAAGATTTGCAAAGCATCCTCAGCACAGACTAATGATTGCAGCTTGCATTAAGAGAAAGGAAGCGTAATTAAGACAATGAGAAATGAAGCTCAAATCAGTTCTGTAGGTAAATACTAGACAAAAACATGTGCCCCTAGACATGGATGTTGAGCATCAAGATACCACTGTGGAAGGCAATGGAGTTTTTAAAATCTAGAAAAAGAAAGGATTCAAAGTGACAATTGAAAAACAAACTAAACATAGGAAAAAAATGAAAACATCTTTTGCATATGAAGTCAGTGGAGAAACTTGTCCAAGTCCTGTCCTAACACGTGAAAGAATTCACTTGCTTTGCGGAATTTTTCATGCAATTGTGATTCTACCTGCTATACTGAGCAGGAACATTTCATACTTGCTTCACCTCCCATCACGTACTGCCCTTACATAAATGCACATAAAACCAAGTATTTGATCCTTAGTTACTAAACTCCTCCTTCATTTCCGACATGATGAACCAGGGAAGACTAGGCAAATTCCCCTTTAAATTTTCTTTCCCACACTGCATATATCCACTACAGGAGACTCTCATCTGCTGCTGGCAGTGCAGTACCGCTGAAGGGGCTGCGCAGCAAGCTGCCGTGAATTCTGTCCTCCCACCTTTGTGAGCACAAATGTGTTACTTTTGTGGCATCTGTGCTCTACTTGCCAAGGTCACGACATACATAAAGAGGCTCTAAGACTGAGGTTTGAGACGCTGTTGATCACAGACAGGGCTTTCAGGCCTTTTTTACACAACTGAACAATTTCTGAAACAGTTTGAATTCAAACATGACATTTTCCCTAAAGAGCTGGTCACATACCCAGTGACTGCCTTTGGCGTAACTCCTTTGAAGCTAACTTAACTACATGAATTTTGGCATGAGCATGCAATATTCCTTCATATTGCAAAACTTTTATTACCAGCTGCACGTGTGCATGGATCAAAGGTCGTGGGACAAAGGCTAACCTTTTGACCACCGATTTTTAAATTAATACTACATACCAAGAATATCACACTAAATGCAACATCTTGCTTCAGCTTCCTTCTGACTCGCTTGCTTTGTAGTACATATATATCTCCTGTCTTCTTTATATTAAGCATAAACACGCTGGCCTATGAAGTAAAGTCCATGTAAGCTAATAGTTCCTTCGTATGAAGATACTGCTGGATTGCAGAACTGAACTGTGGTTGCTCACCACCGCTTGCCTGCGCCGCTGAGCTGCTTACTTTGCCACATGTGGAGAGAAGTAACTATTAGAGGATGAATAACTGATTTCCCTATCAGTGGAAAAAGCAGGATTAATTCTCCTATCTCTTCCACATTCCCTCAAAACAGAATAGAGTCTTAAAATCCTTCCAAGACTGAAGAAATCCCTGCTGCTGGGTCCTTTCCTTGAATGAAAAAAATAAAAAGTGTTGGTTTTCATTATCTACCAAGAAGTGGGTCAGCATTTGCCCCTCCAAAAAAATTAATCAGCAACTGTTCCTTGATGGCAATGCAGCTCTCTGCGTGTTGCAAAAGTGATTTTAAAGGGCAGGCTTTTTTACTGGAAGAGAAGAAATGAAGCAGAGCTGAATTAGCAGGGTTTTACAATCCGGCTTGCTCAGATTTCATTTGCATGGTGTTTGAGATTGTGGACATTGTAGTTTGCATTGTAGTTTGTATTCTATGACTCCTCACTGAGGTTTTAAAGCAAGGACTGAGGTAATAATTCATGGAGCTTTATGGCACTTTGCATGTTGAAAACATTGCACAAACATTAACTAATTTATCTTCGCAAATCTCCTGTAAAGCAGGTTAGTAGCTATCGTTTCCACTTTATACACGTAAAATAATTTGCCTTGGGCAGAGTGTTAGTGGCAGAGCTAGGGCTATCACTCAAGAGCTGTTTATTCTAAACATTGTATTTAAAACTCCTCAGATCATGCTGTTTCTAGAAAGTGTCCCTGATGAAAATGTATCTATTTTTACACACTCAGATTCTCTCTCTCTTCGCATAACACTGTTCGTTTGTTTGTATAACAGCACTTGGAAAGGACAAGACCAACACACACAGGGCTGCTGGAATTAAGCCTTAATTATAGTAAATTGCACAGTCAGTATTTCAACACGTGACCATGGTGCTATCTCAGGAGGGTTCCTACACTTTATTTTTTTTATGTCCAGGTTTTATCTGTCATCTCAGTCACCAAGTTCAATGTCACATTTTCCAGGGAAGCTTCATTAAACTCAGAAACAGACTTTTAAAATATTTTAAACTCTGGTAGGCATTTGCAGCATCAACTTATTCACTAAGGAAAGAAGGCAACAAAAAAGTAAATACAAAAATAAAAACTCTGCGGCTGTAGTGGGTTTTAGTAACCAAAGATCCTATGTCACCCATTGCACAGGAGAAACTGCTAGCTGTCCTCTGAATTATGGCTCCTCTTTGCAAAGACCCTCAATTTTTGTCCAGTATAAAGCAGAGAAGAAAAAATAAATTGCTTTGTGCATTTTCATTAACTTCTAAATTCATTACACGAAACAAAAAAAGGCTATAGCAAATTCTTTCAGTATTCAAGATAAACATTACAATTCATAACATAAACTGAACAATGTTATCAGGGTACCATGGGAATAACTATACTATATTGACAAAAGTATGCAGTTTTAATCCCCATATAGTTATTATTTCCCCTCTCGCAAAATCTCTGCTGAACTGCTGAGGAATATGGCATCTCCATTGCCATCTACTAGATCATTTCAAAGGGTAGAATACATTTCCTGCTTAAAAGCATCCATCACTTTGGTGTTTGTAGCATCCTGTAGGGACTACTGTGGTTTTTCACATACTTTAACAAATCCTGAAGCTAGGCATTTCTTGCTGTGTTCTTACCTAAGGAAGTTTTACAGTTTGTATGGGTAAGAACATAAGGACTAATACTGTGATGGAATGAGGTATGTTATATCCAAAGTCTTTGTTACTAAACAGTGCAGTAGCTTCCTACATAGAAACAAGCTTCTGTCTTATTTCTGTACTTCATTAGGGTGACTTACACTGATTTTACATATACTCTTTCACTCAACCAGAAACCATACATCTCTGTATAACTGCAGAAAATACAGTTTGAATATGTTGTCAATAAATCAGATGTTAGTAGCAGTAGAGCTAACGTCACCTGATCACACCATATAGTTATTCCAGATGGCTGACTAGTAATGGTAGGTGTCTGATTATGAACACTAATACTGCTAATTGCATTACTTTCACTGTCCATTCTGCACAAGTGAAGAAGGAGCTTTATACCTTTGCTCACCTAATTCCTGACCCACTACATAGGCTATCATAGCTCACCTATGTCCACAGTGACAAAGAGAGAGGGACAACAAGGCACAAGCCTGTGCCCTGAGCTTTGCCTTAGGAAGAGTAAAAGTGCCATGAAGTCAAGCTCAGGTGTGATGGTTGGCTGGGGCTGGTTGTGCTTATCCTGCCCCTTCCCTTTTCCCTTCCCTTTTCCCTTCCCTTCCCTGTAAAGTCCTTTGATCTACCCCTACCCAGCTCCCACCCAGAGTTCAATACCATGTGCAAATATACCAAGCGGCTGCTCAAAATACTGTCTCCTCAGGTGTTTGTAGTGCTGTGAGATCTATGGCAAAGAGAGAGTGAGGAAAGCCGATAGCCCTGAGTCAACGCGCAAAGAATGTGTTGCATCAAGGGTGTGGCTAAAGGGGGTTTCTTCAGATTCAGCCATCTCCTGCTGTTTGCATCCAAAGCAGACACAGATAGGAATGATAAGAGATTGCAACACTGTGATTCTCCTAAACAACTGCAGCTACCAGTCCTCATTTGGACTAGCGAATACAAAAGTAGTCAGCCTTCCCTTATATCCACTCCTTATTTCGCATTATGGAGGTATCTCTGCCCTAACTCACTTTTCTACATCAATTCCTAAATGTTACTCCAATTAAAACAAAGACACACAGAGGCTGACTATACTAGTCAATTCAACATTTTCAGGACCATTCTCCAGCATGTAAATGAATTGCCACATGAATTGCTTGGGTCCAACCAAATGTTAAACTCAGTCTCTGGACCGGTGTGGTTGCATCCAAACTACCTACCAGGAGCAATTCTTGGCCTCTGCTAACTCTCAAACCATGTTTGGGAGAATACCAGCCAACCTAGCCTGGGACTGTTCGTATAAATGAATAGCACAGATGATCTAGCACAATGTGCAGGGAACACTCCCTGCGTGATTGACCAATATGAACATGGTCATACCTATTTCCCAATATTTCAGATTCAGCGGTTCTGTTTCTTACTCATCTCAGCATGCACATATTCAATAACTAGAGTATCTCAGTAGGCAAATTTTCCTTTCTAGCCAAAAAAAGCAAATATGATCATCAGTTCTTTTCTCCCAGCCCTGTAAGACAGTAACTACCCTAACGATTATAGACACTTCATTGCTTGTTGCTTCTCTGTGACTCCAGAGATATGCCATTGAAATCATTACCGTGCATTTTCCACACGAAGACTTGGCCCAGTAGCAAAGTTGTCACTGAAGAGAATGGGAAAAGGATTTTTCTGTCATGTACATTGAGGTTGTGTCTCCAAAGCATTTTAACTACTGAGTAGATGGTCATTTTTATTTAAAGCAAAATAAGTCATAATGCTTAAAAAAAATTCTATCACATTTTATTCAGTGCTGCATAGCTAAATAATAAAGATATATGTGGCAAAGGCTGGACAATTCAATATGATTAATCTAACTTATATCCCAGAGACATTGCAACTGTGCTGAAACAAATCCTATAGGACATGGCCAGGCAGCCAGTTGTCTGTTTCCCTTTATCATATCTTTAACTTCCGAAATCCTTCTCAAGTAGATGTTTTCTGCAGCATGTTGGAGATTGTCATCAAATATGACTGAGCAGAAGAACACGTTCTGGAGACCAGAGAGGTTGTGCAGTGCTCGACCTCCCAGCAACGGCATCTTTATTATCTAGTGAGGAGGAGCCAATGTAAATGCCTTCCAGGATGGTCTTATGGCAATTTGGTCAGTGTAGTAATATGCAATATTTAAAACTGAGATTTGGGCAAGTAACATGGTGCTGGAGGATTGGATCTGTAAAGCAAAACAGCTGGTACAGAGGAGCAGAACAGCCGGTAGAGAGGAGCAAAACAGCTGGTACAGAGGTCCTGACATCCTCACTGCATGTGTTTCTGAGTGTTTTAGTTCAGACTGCCTCTCGTGTGATCCTATGGACTGAATGTCCATTTCTGGTTGGAGTGTGCTATGTGTGCCTCTGGAGCACATCTTTCAGTTTATCTTCATCTGGAAGAAACGGAGCTTGTGCACCCCAAGACCATGCCACGAAGGGAATCACCTTCAAAAGCACACTCCTGATCTATACCAAAATGCTTCTACAAATGGGATTTGTTTACACTCTTCCTTATTTCCCTTTCTCTCTTTTTCTCTTTGCCAGTACCCTTGACTGCAATCTGCTATTTCTAGAAAAAAAGAAACAACAATAAAATATTTGACTTCCTACAGAAGTTTTAATCTTTAGAAGGCAAGACAGGACCTGGATCCCAACTTCAGCCCAGAGGTTGCCAGACTGGGCTGACCCCAAAGCCAGAATATAAACAAACCCAGTCTTTCACGGGTTACTGAGAAAACCGCTCGATATGAAAATGGCAATGGGATGAGAATGCCAAGCCCTCCCTATTACCCAGTGCTACTGCGAGATAAACTAGATGAAGTAAAACCCTAGATAATACAAAACATACATAAGATCTGTAATGAAAAGAATGGGCTGAAAACATCTGCCTTGGAAAAAAACAGGCAGTTCTGCAGAGCCGGTCCACCAGTACACATCAGCAGGCAGCGCGGGAGCCAGGGCTGGCCATTGCATCCTCAGGAATTGGGTACTGCTACTGGATCGAGGGAAAGTTAGTTAATCCACAAACGAGATAATCCAGGGCTGACGTCACGTGTTAGCTGCTGTCAAAACACGGCTACAAAGAGGGGTTGAGAGGGGTTGCCTGAATGCCCTGAGCTTTTTCTTCCTTCCTATTTATAACGTGGTCCCCAGCACACCTCAGGATATCTGTTTGATCTCAACTCCCTGGTATTTACTTCTTGAGCTCCCAGCAGCTTTCATGGCAGTACTCCCTTTCTGTTCAGACAGATGAGCAATTCTCCGAGCATTTCAGTAAACCTTCCAAAGGTAATTAAGATATAGCTGTCTCCGCAGCTTCCTCTCCTCCAAACTCAGGTTCAGACCTTAAAATCCCCATGTGACTTGCTGCCGAGAAGATGCGAACCTCTAATCAATTCCGTGTGCACACTCCAACCTCCATCAGACCCCCCAGCTACCAGCGTGTGATATCCTGCACCACTGGTAAGAACACAATATCCTGGTATAATGGAAAGCATACCATAAACCAGCCTGGGGATATATGAGAATAAAGCGACCTGTCTCCTGCCATTTTTTTTTCTGAAATGGGTCAGACTGGGTAGGCTACTTCATGTTCTCCATCATCCCATCTTCATAAGCATCTCCCCAACTACAAGCTCCTTGTCACTTGATTTGATGCATTATTTCCTTTCCCAGCCACTTCTGCAGAACTAGAGACCCAATTCATTTAAAAAATGAGATGCAGCACAAGAGCATTAACTTCTCCAGACCTGCTTCCTTTCTGACCTCACTGCTTATTTGACTGTAAAAGAACTGATGCTGCAGTTTTCAAAGAGGCAAGTGAGGACCACAATTTCTGTTCCCAGTCTGTGGGAGTGGGAAAGTGACTTCGGCATAAATACATGCAATTTGATACTTCAAATATATTTTAAACCAGCTCCTTTTCCTTTAAAACTAATTTAGTCTGAAGAGAGAAATTTATCATCAATGACTCAAGCTTCCTCAAGGTTTTATCAATTTAAACTTCAATAATGTTCTTCCTTCGTGTATTCATGCTACGATGCCTAGCCCTAGCTCACCCAGCAAGCGCTTGCTCATGCAAACCAATACTTCGGCTTTTCTGGTTTATTTGGGTGAACTTTTTCACTATGCGCTTTGCCTAATCTATTCATTTGACACGAGGCTCTTTTGGGAATTGCAGATGACTCTGCAAATGGATGAGCGGTTTAAAATCTTGCCTGTTTTCTATATAGTCACAGCAGAAGGAAAACAAATGTCTGGGCCTCTCAGCAGAGGAACTACTGGAGACTGGTTTCCTACAAAGGATTTTTGCTTTCTCCCTTTGTCTCTTGTCATCTGCAATACCCTCTTGTGCCATCCGATGCCAGCTGGATTAGAGGCAATCGATATGAAGATGTATGCATGTTAATTGGCCACGTGGGCTGATGGCGACAGAACAGATAGCTGCTGAGGCTGCAAACTCTTGTCTCTACCTTCCGCCAGGTTTCACAAGGCTTGTGAAGTCCTCACTCTTCTGTGGAATTTGGTTAAAATTAGTTAACAGGGATGAGGACCAATAGACGGAGTGACTGCATGAATCTTGCTTCCAGGCTAAAAAATCGGGAGCTGGCAAGAAGCTGTGATTGCCTGACTTGAAACAGTTGAAATGTGCCCTTGATGTCCTTGCTAGTGCCTCAGGAATAATGACAGGTTTAGAGAGTGCAACTCCATGACCTTATTTGAATTGGAGCACACTGCAGTATGTCTGAACACTCTCTTGAGGTTTTTTTTTAAGTTTAAAGAGACTATATCAGGACATCAGTGTGGTCCAAGGTTGCCAAAGTTGTTATGGCTAATGGGAGAGGCATACGCGCTCCACGATCCTGATGTTTGTCATTCACAGATCTGCTCCTGACCTTTGTTTTTATCTGTGCATCTCACCCCCGAAGCTAACATAAAGTGCAACAGAAGCCAGACCTACTTGAACAAGCCCACACAGAAGTCAGAGGGCTTCCCTGCAGAGTCGGCTGCCGGCTCACACGGACTTCCCTTGGGAAAGGAAACCAAGGAGGTCGAGTTTCATTTGCATTTTCTCAAGAACCAGAAGATTGGCCGTACATGAACACCAGGCTTATCCAAGTAGAGAGAAGATGGCAAAGGGAAAATAAGAATTACAATGAAAAAGTCTTAAAAACACAAATGAGAGCTCATCACTGCCTTTCTGGGAGACCTGTGCATCTCACAAGTGCACAAAGGAAAAAAATCTTGCCCAAAGGAGGTAAATTTCTCTGTGTGGCCTGAAAAATTAGGTGCTGAAGTAGGAGCCAGGGCTTCATAAGCTGTAAGTCTGTCTGAGCCCAACCTCCCCTCTGTAAAATGGGGATAACAAATAGCACAAATAGCTAAATAATTTTTAAGAATAACAACTTAATAACTACATGGTGCTTTACAGCCAGGGCAGGCTTTAGGAATGCTAAATATTCTTAAAATCTTGACCTTTCACCATGATATTAGTTTGGTATATCCGAGAGGGTGTTTGCTGTTTGAGGGAACAGCTGCACTCTCACTTCTTAAGCAAAGCTTCATCCCTGAAAAAGAAAGATGGCAAAGTCAATGAGATACAGCATTGGCATTGCTGCTCTGTTCACTCTTAATTACTGGTGTGGTGATGAGTGATGTATAAATCAAGCCAGTCCAGTAAAGAGTTCTTACCACAGGCTGGTTAACCACTACATTAATATGAACATCTGACACTTCATTTTCTAGGAGGGCTTAAAACCTGAGTAAAAGCTTGGGGGAGACCCTTCTTTTGTATATGTGGGGCGGGTGGGGGGAACAGAGGCTGTAAGCATCAAACTCCATGGTTTCAGCTGGTATAGATGCTTCAACCCTCCTCTTTAGCCAGTGATGTGGAGCCCACTTACTCAGAGGCCAGTGGTGAAAGAGGGCAATGAACTCAGATAGGTTTTGCTGCATAATGGTTATGCCTATAGGCAGGTCCAAAGCAGACAAATAATTCACTGCTGTTGGTAATCAGAGTAGAATGATAAATTTGCTTTCTTTCTATTTAAAAAAAAAAAAATCCAGCCTGAGCACTTTTACTAGCAGCATTTCTCTAGGAAAGGCATTTGTTTACTTTAGTGCCTGTAAAATTTGTCAGAACGACAGTCTGGGAAATAGAAAGCCTCGTCTTATTCACAGAACAAGTATTACAAGTCCTACAAGCTCTCTTCCAATGTTTCACCAATATGCCTCTACCCAAAGCCGGCAGATTAGACTTCATATTCAACACAGCACAGACCTTTTCTTTAAGTTTAAGAATTAAATACTTCAATGTCTTCATAAATCTGGGTCTAACACAGATGACTACCTCCCACCCAAATAGCAACAGCATTGCTACAGGCACAAGTTTTGTTGGGGACAGGGCCAGGACGTTGGGATACTTGTGCTGCTGACACTTGCCCAAGAAGAGCAGAGGTCACCGGCCATCTCCTGCAGGCCCTGTAGCCTACACTTGACAACAACATTATTTTACCAAAGCTACACTTTTCCCCTCAATGCCCAACTTTGCTGTGGAGCTCATCACCACAGGATGTTGTGATATACGGGAGCAATTCATGAAAGAGTTCAAGTTCATTGAGGGCTGTTAAATACAGGGACACAAGTGCAATCACTCTCAGAAAAGGTCTAACACCACAGCAGCCATTGGGGTCAGGTGGGATGGGGAAGGAGAGGTATCATGGAAGCACTGATTTATGTTTGACACAGTACAGCTGCTCTCCTGTTGCACTGAATTAATACTGGCAAGCAAAAGTGGAAGTCCTTAGGTGCTGTTCCCTCACTCTTCAGGCATTTATGTACACAGACTAGCTGTTCTCCTTCCTCTGGGGAGGGAACGGCCCTCCTCTGCCACCACTGGGGCTAGTTTTGAACCGCAGAGAGGGATTTTCCCCAGTGTCAGCTCAGGAGCTGCTCTCTCCCTGAGCTCATGGAGTGGGACACATGCTCTGTCCAGCTAGAGAAAATACTTGTGGAGTGATGGGGGTCTAGGTACTGCCAGATCTCTGAGATATCCTTTAGAGGTGGGTGATAATTTGGGTTGAGTTCCCCTGATTCGGCTCGATACCAGGCTGCCGCCTACGTGTTTCTGGCTGTTGGCTGCGTAAATCACTCCCACGTGACACAAACCTACCCGGGATCTGTATGTGTGGGACTGGATCGACCCAGAGGTACAGAAGGGGAAGAGAAAGTATTTGTCCCTAATGTTACCGGGAAAGGCTCTAAAGCTTGAGCCCATCTTAAGTAATGCTTCGTTTCACTAGGAGCTTCCCTGATCTCCAAGGCATTACTCATGGAGGAGGGACGTATTCACCATGAGTAAAGGCTTTGGAATCTGGCCTTTAATGTGGAGCACTATCTTAGCAATACTGAATATGTAAATCTCTGCTTCGTACAATGTACGCATGATATTAGGAAAACACTGCATAACAAAGAGCAAAATAAGGAAAGCCGTGCAAGGCACTTCAGTCTGCGTTCACGCTTGCCCAAGTTAACACAGTCCTGTTGATTTACAGGGCTGTAGGACAAGCTCTAGATCTTATTTTCTAACAAATTGCAGGAACAAGATGCTGTCAAGTTATTTAAGGAATTTGCTCCTCTAAGAGCTTATCGAACCTGTCAATATGTCCATCCACGTGCAGAGGCATTGCAATTTTGAACAGCACGAAAAGAGGCTGGCCTCCACAGGCACACATATGGCTTCCACAGATTCTAGCAGAGTCTCACAAAAGTCAAGGATACTCAGGACCATTAACACTTGTTGCCTGACCTTCCTTCATCCCAAGCAGCAGATGCCCCAAAATAACTTACCACAACAGAGAAAGAAAGGTGACAGCATTTTATCTGTGAAGACTTCTGGACACATATTTTTTTCCCGTAGAAAAGTAGAGCATATAGCAAGACAGAAAGCACATTTTCTGCTCTGTGCTGTTGGGAATGCCCAGTGGTCCAACCTGTCTGCTGGTACCACTACAAAAGAAGAGATCAAACTCATCAGATTATAGCCTCATGAATTATGTTTGTAACTGATTTTGGGGGCGGAGGCAGAGAGGGAAGGAGAAGGAATTGAGTTTGTTTCAAGCTTGTCTGTCCTCTTCACATTAAAAAAAAGAAAAAATGGGGGGAAAAAATTCTCTTTCTTAGTTATTTTTGCTGTAACAGAACTGTGTCCAATGACTACACAGCCTAAAGGTAGGTAAGCATTGAAATTAACTCATGTAATAGATCACAAAAATGCACTTAGGTTCTTTGAGTGCTTTAATTTCATATATTACTCGCAGTTCATAATCTACAGTGAGAATGTGATTAAGAAAGCTGAGACATGAATAAAAAACCCCATGTTATTTTAGTGAGCAAATTCTGCAGTCTACACCATATTATCTCACTAACTCCACTTGAAATGAAACAACATCCAGTCTGAACATCTGCTCAATTCCTGTCCTACGCAGAGATGTCAACACAAGGGCACAAGCTGATTTTTATGTTGTGAATCAAGTCTGGTAGAAACTATTACTTCTTAAGTTTCAGCAGTGGGTTGTCCCAATAGATGATATAAAATAAAGACTATCCCTGCCCTAAGGGGTTTGCAGTCTAAAAAAAGACCAAAGGAAACTATTTGTCTCTTGCAAAGTAATTTATTTGGTTGGTTCTCGAGTTTATACTCTACTTTGGAGGTGGGCACATTTGTCATGTAAATTTTATCTTTCTGTGAGAAGTGCAGAACAGGCCATACTGATAATGCATGCTGTTTCAATTTTTCCAGAAATTGTGTTTTGTCAAAAAAAAAAAAATCCAAAATATTCTTCCCAGTCTGTTCAGACATTTTGAAGTTGAAATGCTTTAATTTATTGGTTAAAAATTATTTTTATTTCTAGACTTCCTTTAATATTGTTCCTACAGAAAACATCTTATGGACAAAATGTGTCAATCCCAGAAGTTATTCTTTCTACATTTTTGTTTTATTGAAAAATTCTGGGGAAAAAACTATTCTGAAGGAAAAAATTCAAAACCTGAATGTTGCCAAACAACTTGCCTTTCAGTAAGCTCTGCCAGCCTAACCAAACTAATCATTTAAAGAAAGAGTGATCATTGTAAACAAACCCACAGCAAAGCAGAGAGCTGGACTAATTGTCAGATCAGGTCGTCCGCAGGACTCTGATTTAGCATTCCAGGTCATAATTAGGTCCATGACCACCTGCTTTGGTCACTGGAAATGAATGCAGCTGGACTTGGCAGGTGTCTCTGTCAAACATTTGCTAAAGGATGCACATGAGGGCTCTTGTTAGCTGTTATTTGCCATTCAGGCTTTAGTCAATCTAAATTGTTGTTGAAGTCTTGCTGTTGGTAGTAGCAGTAGTGGCAAAGGTCCTTTGGCAAAGAAATACAGTTTCCTCTCTCCATTACCATGGGGCTTTCTGTACACAACAGCATGAATGCATGTTAGACAATCTACAATTCATAATGCTTCCTAAACAGAAGAGGCACAAAAAGTAACATGGCTTAAAGTGGGGACTGCAGGCTTCATGTCAGAAACTCAGTGTCCCAGTCACGTCTCTGCCAATGACTTGCTCTGTATCCTTCAGCGAAGGGCATAACCTCTGACCCTGTGCTTCACTTTCCTTCAGATAATGATATCTACCCTCACTTTATAAAATATTTTAAAATATACATGTAAGATAGGTTGGATCATTACAGGGCAAGCACACAAACAAATATATACACACCCAGACAAGCCAGTGATACATAAAATGCAGACACTCCCATGCACAGAAATGTACTGATGACCTTAGGCTAATGACTGAAGACTGGGTGGTACTGCCGGTATTTGCAGAGCACACACTCGAATAGCTGTGCAGGTCTGCGCAGGCAGCCAGCGAGCCCTTTTGCATGATGTTAGCTAGCGTGGATGTTCCTGGGCATGCTGAGCCATTTGGGGTAGCTGGCAGCTGCCAGGAGTGCAGCGCTGCTATCTCTTCTCTAGCATCAGAGGGGAGGGTTTATAGTCACAGCGGAGAAAAAGGGAAAACAATTCCCACTTTCTAGAGAGCTGGGATTTTTATTTACTTATTTATCATAGCCACTATCTCTTTTAAAGCCCTTATGTAATTAGCAGGAGCCTTGCTAGCTGGTGGCCAGGTTCCAGAAGCAAGTCTTGTTCGACACTTTCCACAGCGGCAAATGGCCTGACTTCTTCCACGTAGTTTTAAATTGCTATGTTTGGAAATGCAGAAATGAAAAGCCTTGGGAGGAGAAAAGAAACAAAAGGAAAACTGGTTGTGGAGAATACAGGTTTCCTTGATTTTAAGTGCAATTTTAGAAGCAATCTGAAAATAGTTCATTCCAGATGGGCCCATGCTTCGTAATTTTCACACTTCCAGAGTCCTCCCACAGGATATCAGGTTATTAATATTATTTTATCAGAAACAAATCTCACAGGCATATCATATCCTGAGTACATGGCACTCCAGCTAGCTCTGCTGAGAGCTTTACCCAGACAACAACCCCTTCACTCTCTGACAGACACCTCACAGCTTCAAGTCTTACAGCAGCTCATGTGTGGTACACAACCGAGTCTTGTTTCATGTATTGCTTGCTAGATCACCTATAAACTTCTGAAGTTAAACTGTTCTTCTTTAAAAGAAATAGCTCTAGTGATACTCCTGCTCTCTATGAACTGAGCCCTTCCTCCAAACTTCATGCAGGGTTCCTGTCCAATCTGATGCAGGTTGTTTCAAATCGTCCTTGCCAAGCCAATTAGCACAGACTGAACAGCACTGGTCAAATTACTGCATCTGCAGAGTTCTGGTTTGAGTCATAAGCTGAATGTTACTGCATCCCAGAAGGAAGAGGCTTACCATACTTTGCTCCCCTTAGTCTGCCTGGTCCTTACTTTTGCCCAGATACGAGTTCAGTCACACACAAGCAGCACTGTTTGTGAACAGAAACATTATTGTGTAACTTTGGACCTATACTACCTCATAAGCAGGGCTCAAGTTCAGAAGTTATTCAGAAGCTGTTTACAGCAGTTCTGTATAATCAAAACAAAACTAAAACTAAAGGCACCCAAACAATGATGGATGCCTGAACTCAAGCACCTCAGTAAGCTTTTGGCTATTCCATACTGTCCTGGTTTCAGCTGGGATAATTTTCTTCCTGGTAGTTGGTATAGTGCTGTGTTTTGGATTTAGGATGAGAATAATATTGATAACACACTGATGTTTTATTTGTTGCTGACTAATGCTTACACTAGTCAAAGACTTTTCAGCTTCCCACGCTCTGCCAGGTGCACAAGATGCTGGGAGGGGGCACAGCCAAGATAGTTGACCCAAACTGGCCGAAGGGCTATTCCATACCATATGACGCCATGCTCAGTATATAAACCGGGGGGAGTTGGCTGGGGGGCAGCGATTGCTGCTTGGGGATGGGCTGGGCATCAGTCAGCGGGTGGTGAGCGGTTGCATCACTTGTTTTTTTGTTTTTCCCTGGGTTTTGTTCCTCTCTCTCTCTCTCATTATTTTCCTTTTCATTACAATTTATTATTATCATTATTATTATTATTTCAATTATTAAACTGTTCTTATCTCAGCCCATGGGTTTTCTTACTTGTGCTTTTCTGATTCTCTCCCCCATCCCACTGGGAGGAGGAGGGTGAGCGAGCGGCTGCATGGTGCTTATTTGCTGACTGGGGTTAAACCACGACACATAACCAGACAAATCAGTCTAATTTCTCATTGTATATATTCAAACAGGAAGCTACTCTGCAAGCTACCAGGTTGCATTGACCCTGAATAAAACTACTGCTTTATCAGGTAATGCAATCCTAAGCAGACTTATAGGAGACTTAAAGTTTATTTCATATGCAGGCAAATAATTTTATCACTGTCTGACTTGCTTTATTGCTTTGTCTTCCAACACATTAGACATTATGGGATCTTCCTAAGTTTCTCCTCCAGCAGCACCTCCCTCCCTGCTACTTCTAACCCTTCAGGCACTGCTTCTAGTTTGGTGGCTGCTAGTTACCAAAACTAGAAGGTCCTTTTAACCTGGTTTCTGAGAAGAAACAGAGTCTTGTTAGATACTAGAAAGTGCCCTCAGAGAGACAGAAATGTTCCGTAATGAGAAAGATTTCCACTGAACTTCTCACCCTCTTCAAACAACGAAGACTAGAATAATTAAATAGATTTAGTTCTTACAGGATTTCTACATATTTCTTTAATGAAATAGAAATGTATAGGAAATTAGGTTTCCTTAGTTCATCTGTTCTTGGAACTACTCCTTTTCCTGTACTCAAGATAGTAATGAATTTTACAGATTTGTCAGAATTACTCAACAAATGTTTGTAATAGTTAAGAAACGTTCCATTTCCAAAAGTTCTTTGAAGCAAAGGCTCCTCTGCATTTTTTGATGCTTGGCACTCTGTATTTGGCCAGTGTGACTCAGCGCAGGAATGTGATTTCTATTCCCTGAATGGATAACTCAATCTGTACGTAAGAGAACAATGCCTGAAGAGAGCACATCATGTTGCACGTAGGAAAAGATAACTCTTAGAGGATTCTCCTTTCCTTAAATCTGCTTCAGAAATATTAAACATGCTCTGGAAATATTATTGACTTCTTCTATATTGACTTCTTCTATATAAATGTTCTGTGATTTTAAAGAAAAAAAAAAGTAGTGATCAAATTCACCAACAGTTCTTATATTCACACCTTCTTGGCACAAAATAATTTCCTGGGTTTTTTGCAAATGCATTTAATTAATGGACCAGTATTGTATCTGGAGAAATAAAGCTCCCCTCAAACATTCCTGTGCACAAATGTGACAACTAGTTGAGTTGCTTAATGCACTGTAAGAAGAATTCAGATGGTGAACATGGTACAAAGAACGCAAGTAGACAATCCACACACAATAACTCACGAGAAGTCAAGGGAGATGGACTTAGCAAATATGCTTGCCAAACCCAAACCAAACATTCCCAAATGACATCAGATCCAATACTAAGCCCACAAACTCCAAGAGATGGGATGACTGCAGGAGAGCACAGGCATCTGCAGAGGTACCCTCTGCATACAGAGGCTTTCCCCGCTAAGCATCTCGACAGAGAACTCGGCTCAGTCTTAAAACAGCTCACATGAGGGTTATTGCCCTTATAAAACACAAATGAAAGCTTTACCATTCCCCAATCTCTCACTCCAGGAGGAACAGACGGTTATGGAAGCATGGCTTTAAGTCTGTAGAAATGCTTGACCAACATCTGCTGTATTTTAATACTTCAGCAATAAGGTTTTATAGATGCTGGAAAACGCAGATACACACACAAAAAGGATTAAAGCTAGTATTTTTCAGTCCAATGTAACTATTATTAGGAGTTCTGCATTTTACTCTGTTCACTGCCTAGGTTGTTATAATCTCCTAGGTATTAGATAGAGTCCAGGGAAAAAGCAATCTGAAGAAGGAACCAAAAAAAAGCTGGGCTGCCTTGTAGCCAGAGCCCATCTCTTATGCAAAACATACAGTACACCTTGACCACAGCACTCAGTCGATCCAGGCAGAATAGCCCAATGGCTAAAGAATATGGCTAGCAAGCAAAACATGTGGGCAACCGAGCACCCGCCACCCCACATTCCCAGCGCAGGCAAAAAATCATGGTGCACGTTTGCCAAAGTGTATGGGTGCCATGGGGTTCTAATTGCCTATATGAAATTGGCCTCTTGTCTTCCCAGAGCAAACTGTACCCATCTGTAGAGCCAGTCATTAATTCTTACCTCACAAGAGTTTTGTGAAATTTTAAGCATGCTATTTGAGACCTTTACCTGAAAAGTGCTCCCAGTGAATAATTATAGTTCATTACCAGGCCTGAATTTTTAAATAACAAAAAAGAAGCCTCAGTCACTTGATTAAAAGGTGATTGCATACCAGCACAGACCAATAATTTGCTTCTCAGAAGCCAAGCCATATGAATTAGGAAGAAAGAACACTTATGGCTCTTGCGCAGGACTTGCCAATAGCCCTGCTGACCCCATTGAGGAAATCTAGTCCTTACCTGGCTTCTTGCTGCAAAGGTTGTGGTGAGGCAGACACATCTGTTGAATGTTGGTGGTCTTGCTCTGAACTACACAGCTCCGGGATGACAGATACTTGCCTATCATGGCTTCTTCTGGAAGTCCAGGTTGAGAAAGGACAGCAGGCAAATGAGATGCCCAGTTGTTTTCAGGCCTGAACCAGAGCCCGTGAGACCCAAGAGAGTCTTTCTTCTCCACAGCAGGATTTGAACCCTGCAGAAGCACCTGCCAGTTGTATGGGTATTCAAAAAACTTCATTCAAATGGTACAAACTGCTAAAACTTCCATGTTCAATTCAAAACTTCAGTTGAACTGAGATAAGTGACTCTCAGAGGGTACAAATTACTTCTTGATTTAAGATGGTCTGTTTGCTGAGTCTGTAGCATATGAAGACAGAATTCTCCTAACCAAGCTTTTGCAGGCTGGCTATGCCGAGTTTCCTTTAAGGAGTTTTGACCTCTAGAGCATCCCCTAACTGCTTTCTCCTTGGTTGCACAGTTTCCTATTGTTTTCAATACTTCCTTGTATTTCTTGCAACCTTGAAGATTTTCAGAGGTGTTCAGTATCCCAGGGTTCTGAAGCTCTTCTGTGAGGGCATTTTTATGATGCTTTCATCTGACAAAGGAATGACTTGATTCCTCTCTTGCTGTCTGGCATACTTTTGTGAAGCCTGTCTGATTCTGATGCATACTATCAAGGCTGTGCTTTTCTGTTCATTAGACTCTTTGTATTTCACTTAGTCCATGTTTATAAATAATAGTTTGGACAACACCTGTTCTAGTGTGAACCTGTAATATTTGGTATCTTTCTTAAATCCTCTACCTTGGTTTAACAGAAAATTCCAATCCACATATTTTTAAAGAAAATGCTCATCGGTGCTGCAGGAAAACTTCAAAAATTGGTATTGAAATGACTGGCAAATAAATAAATAAGTAAAAGAGAGAGAAGTACATTCCTTTTCCCTCGACACAAAAAAACCCTGAAAAGCTGATCTGTAGATGCACCACCAAAAGGCAAAGAAGCAGTGCCCATATTTATTAAGATGACATGATTCCTAAAACCAATCACGCTATTTCTGTGTGACACAGTCTTGAGTGTCTGTGGCTTGCAATACCAGATACAATCTGCATCTGTACAGATACAGATTTATCTGTACAGATGCAGGGAGAAGGGGGAGGAGGGAAAGGGACTGTCGTCCCTTATCCCTGGGATCTGGGGATGCTCCTTGTCATCTTCCACACAGAGGCTTCTTCACCTCCTGCATAAAGCTCCATTAAGGTGTAGGACAACAAGGAATGTGTTGTAGGAAATGCCCCTATGCTATCTCTTTCTCTACTTCTCTGTGAAGGCTGGGTTTGGAGGGGGCTGAATGCAGGGCATGCCAAGAAAGGTTCCCTGAGGAATATTGCCAGATCATCGCTCAGTTCTAGCAGTCCCAAGCAGGGAGTCAGATTGCCGTGCACAGTTCAAAGCAGCTTTTATACAAGAATGATTGCAATCTGTGGCCAGTTAGCCTTTGAAACTTTTCTTCTACAGCATAGTAAAACTTTTTCTATTAGCAATTATTTGTACTAAATTTATCTTTGAGAGATGCAGCTCTCTTTTCTCTGTTAGGCATCTTTCTACTTGCTGCATTAGAGAATGTGACCAGAATAAATACTGCTTATAAGCCTGGGGAGTTTATGATATGGTTGGGAGCTGGGAAAAAATGCTTCGCCAGTGCTTTGCCAACTCTGTGGTAGCATAAAGCTGAAGACAGACATCACAACATTAACTGAGAGAATGCAAAACAGACTCAACAATATTTTGCACTTGCCAGAGGCTTACTCAAGTTTGGAGAGGTAAATATATTCATAGCTGCTTTCAGAAATGTCTACAATGAACTCAGCTGTGAACAAGTACTTAGTGCTTTCGGTACTTAAACTTCAAAGAAAGGAAATAGCTCCATAGATATCATTCAGAACTAAACACTGCCACCTTTGCTTTTATGAGTTATTATTTTACTACCTACAAAGCATTGTACAAGTCACAATGAATTTAAGTAGCCGATTCTTGCTGTCTACAGCTTGACCTCAGTCATTTACAATTACACCAGACAGGATTTCAGATTTCAGCTGACACCTAACCTAATTCCTGCAACATCGAAGCCTATCGAATGCTGGGGAGGAATTCTCTGCGGAGCAACTCACCCAAAAATAGCCTTGGCATGAGGCAAAACTTGAGCATTGGGAACAACATCTTGCCCTAATCTAACATCCACACAACAGCTCTGGAGTAGTGGGAAATTCTGTAACCACGTTGTGACCACTACAACAGTGTATAGGTTAGAGTAGCCAGCTGCAGCAACTTGTTCCATGTGAAACAAGGAGCAGAGCCAAACGTAACCTATAATCATCCGTAAGGGGATGCTTAGGACAAATCGACTTGGCCATGGTGAGATGATTGTGTTTTGGACATTTGAAATTGATTCATTTTGAAAGAAAACATTGTGGATGGACTTGCTGTCCACTATAGCCAGGACAGTACTCCACTAGGCAGGTGTAAAAATGTAATTTCACCACAAATCTTAAATATGTTGTTCTTTATTTCAGCAAGGAGAATAAAAATGATTCTACTTGCTTTAAATAACCTACCTTAAATTATACCCACTGCTCAGTAAACTTGTGTGTCCATATTGTATTACAAACACCCCCACACTTCAAAACAATGGTAGTAACTTGTGTATATTTTCAAGATGGGTTCCTTTTGTGTCTTTTTGTTCGGCTGATAATTTTCTCTCTGCATATGTATGTATATGTTCAGATGTCACTGAACCACCAGTTGTGCAAACAAACTTAACTGACTATCTTGCTATGTGAGGAAAATACGATTTTTCATATAATCTTACTACATCTCATGCAACTTGTAGCTTAGTTTCCCAAGGCAATGAGGTTATGCATATACACATATAATATGTGTGTATGTTTATGTGGATGTGCAACTTGAGTCAGTCTCCTCCCAGTAACCTTTGATCCTGCTGGCCAACCAGTCCAATGTAACAAAGACATGGCAGCCTCAGGTATTTTAAGTTCCTCCAGTTAGGCAAATAGGCAAGCAGATAGTGAGGAGAAACCCCCCATGAACTCTCCCACTGAGAAGGCTATAGCGTGGACGCCCTGGCTGCATGCAGAGAGTGAAATGTCCTGAACTCTCTAGTCCTGGGAAAACAACTGGAGTTTGCCTCTAATTAAACAGCAGAGAACACCACTGCAAGACAAAATCATAGGAAACCAGACTCCATCACCTCCACAGGTCTTGGATGAGTTACATATCACCTAGATAGGGGTTAAGGTTTAGGTTGCCTCTTGAGAGATGGCCACTGCCATGTTCCTTGCTAGGGGGACACCTAACCCAATTTTTACATCATTGAAGCCTACTGAACATTCAAGGAAAATTCTTTGCAGAGCAACCCACCCCAAAATACCCTGTATTAATGAAGCTGTGGAGCTCTTCTGTAGGCCCAAGGGCCATCATGCTTTACAAATTAACCTCTGATGGTACATGCCCTTTTCTTTCATCTTTAAGGTGCTCAGTAGTTTGCTACCTGTACAATGACTGACAATTACATACATGTTCCAAGCTGTGGTTGTGGATTCAGTGGTGGGGGAGGAGAGAGCAAAGCTCATTGACCACTCTCTGCTTTAGCTGCTGATGGCTACTATTAGCTTAGGTCTACAGATAGCTCACACATTTTCTCCTTTCACCCTTCTTTGCCCTGCAGTCCAGGGAACTGGCTACATTATCAAGGCTACAGAGGCCCTGTACATAAGCCAGTGTGTTGAAATGCCCTTTTCCCAATTCCCTAATCAGTAGGCAACAGTGTACCTTCTCTTATGCTGTTGGGCTGCTCCACCCAAGGTCAGAGGCCATGTTGGCTGTTCAGCACCACAGCCAACCCATCTACAGGCAGCCAAAGCTGGGAAAAGAGCATGCAAGAAGTCCTGCCAACTCACCAAGTAGCATCGCTTCCTCATACTGCTCTGTCTTTCTAAAACGATGAATAGAGTTAGATCAGCAAATGTGGCCTTCCATACACTGTTCATTTTCCTCATGGAAATGCCTTGTTCCTATAACAGCATTGTCTCCATACAGCCAGTAGGAAGTGCCCTGGGCTTTGCAAGTTGTAGAATCATAGAGTATCAAGCTGGAAGTGACCCATAAGGATCATTGAGTCCAACTCTCTGCTCCTTGCAGGACTACCTAACACTAAACCACATGACTAAGAGCATTGCCCAGATGCTCCTTGAACTCTGACAGGCTTAGTGCTGTGACTACTTCCCTGAGGAGTCTGTTCCAGTGACCGACCACCTTTCAGTGAAGAACCTTTTCCTAACGTCCAGTCTGAACTTCCCCTGACACAGCTTCATTCCATTTCCTTGTGTCTTATTGCTGGTGACCAGAGAGAGGAGATCAGCACCTGCCCCTCTGCTGCCCCCTTGAGGAAAGTGTAGACTGCAATGAGGTCACCCCTCAGCCTTCTCTTCTCCAAGCTGAACAAACCAAGTGACCTCAGCCGCTCACTTAACCTTGGCAACACCTCCAACCTAGGTGGACCATCATCTTCATCATTGTTTGCTTCCACTTCCAGAGCCTCATACCTATTGTACAAGGGAAGAGTAGAGATTAAATATTACTTTACGATAAGCACAACTTGCATTTTTTTAACAAGATACACTAAAATTAGATAACCAAACAGCACACAAGATAATCCCTTACCAAAGTTTCAAATAAGTATTCCTGCCAAGATCTATGAGAGTGTCAGAGAACAGCAAGAGTAGGGTTGCTTCATGAGAGAGGATAAGCCAGAAGCCAAAGGTGACCCCACCACAAGCAGTGCCCTCACCAACTAGGGTGCCATTCCACAGGGCATGAACAGGGTGGGGATAACATGCTCCAGTGACAATCCCTTACAGAGCAAGCTAATCAATTGGGTCCAGGGGACATTCCAGGGTCCAGTCACAAGCAGCAGGAGGCAGAGATGGGGATCCACCCAGGAGACCAGGTCAGAGACAGAATTGAGTACAAGCATGCCCACAATATAGTTCAGGCAAGAACTAAAGGCCCAGGACTGCACTTAAATAGGGTTCCTGGGCCCATTGGCAGAGGATATGTGTGTGTGGGGCCCAGGTGAGGCTGGTCTGGGCTATTAAGGTCTATTAGTGCCCTAAGGGCACCGAAAAGAGCTTGAAAATTTGCCCCTAGTCAGGTACCAGACAATATCTATTGCTGCTCACACAGTTTCCTCTGTCTCTCTGTCCATCTATCCCCCCCCCAGAAGTAGCTTCTGCACAAAACCCTCCATGATCCAAGACTAACAGTATGTGATGGAGGAATCACAGTGTGCACCTGCACCAAGGAAAAGCCACTACCAATACAACGGGTGGAGCCACAGACAGTGACACCAATTGGGAAAGAATGATTCAAAGGTGGTGGATCACCACCCAGCACTAGAAACCACTGGCAGGACAAAGGCAAAACCATAGCTGATAAATGAAATGCTTTTTGGTTTCTGGGTCAGCAAAGCAGGTTTATTGCAAGGAGTACCTGCTGATTGATCAGCTTTTTAGTTCAAAGACAAGCTAGCCTGCACACCCAGGTTATCTTGCAGTGGAAAGCAGCGTGTAGATGGGATGAAAGGGGGAGTTGGGGGAAGAATGTATGGACACTCATGTCTTGCTGGGTCTCAGTGTCAGGACCTGTCCAGGGCACCTGCCCACCCCAGGGAGATAGGCAGTGCTCCCAGGACCTGCAGTCCACACAGAGCCGGCTTATTCCATGACAGATAGCACAACCAGGGTGGAGCAACCAGCAAGAAATAAACCAAATTTGATTGCCAGTATTGCCCCCCAAACCACGGATGCCCAACCACAACCAGCTACTTCAGTCTCCAAACTCAACAGGAGGGCAAGAAAATTCTCACAAAAACATGTTTACATATTGCACTTTGATATCATATCAACACGGAGTGAGGAATGACACCTACTGAATACCTCCCACATCCTGAAGCATCACCACAGGATTCTTAGTGTTTGGACATTAAAGCTATCATAAGGTAAAGTGGTATTGCTGTGAGGTTAAAAGGCAGAGCAGGAGTTAACTTTTTGGCAGTATCATGTTCGCTTGATGATAAAAGGTCTTTGCTATCTCAGACCTGTGTTTGGCAAAACAATGCATCTAAATGGACTTTTTTTTTTTTTTTTCAGAATTACCATCTTTGCTGGAGCTTTGTTGCCACGACAGCTAATGGTACAAAAATATTTGTATGAATGCAAGCACTGGAAAGGCAGAGAAAAAACTTTGCCATTTACTCTGTTAGGAAATTTCTATAAAGATGCTACATAGAGAAAATGCAGAAGAAATTTGCCTTTTTTTCTTGTTATGGTGAGACACAGCATTGGGTCATGCTGGCTTTGCAGGTAAGCTTATCAACAGTATCTCATCCTTCAGGAATCTCTGCTACAATTTTGGTTGAAGTACCTTTCTGGAAAAGAGGAGTCTTGAGAAAGAAAAGCAGTTGTACAAGATGACCTAATAGTTGAATAATCTTTTTCCTTTAGGCAAAGCATGAAAGAACATGAAAGCTACCAAACAGGGTGATCAGAAATAACTGTAAATATGTGTCTTGAAGGGTGTTATGTGATAGATCCCAACGGTCACTCAAAACCACACCATCAGTTATTTGCCCCTTCTAAACCTGGGGGTCTTTGGAGATTCACACTATTCTTTACTTTATTCTCTGAGACACACACACACACTTATTTACACACACATAGCACCAGGATCTACACAGATGTGTACCGCTGATGGAAAATAAATGGCAGTATAGGAGCCCTAGAGATCCAAGAACTTTCCTGTTCTTATTCAAGGGTATGTTACTGAATTGACAGACTCTCCCTTCAGGTATCTACCATACATATGTTGACCAAAGATTCACACATTATACTCCACTTTGTTGAGCGTATGTTTCCTCAAGTTGTCTCTGCAGAGCTAATTCAGCATAATGATAGTGGACTGTAAAGACCATTACTTAGGCAGGACAATATTAATATACATTTTGTTTAATGGAGCTTTGTTAGCTCACTGCGAAGGAACACGTAAGCAAATCATCATTCGTTAGGGAACCTTGAGTAACATCGTAAGCTCTAGGACCTAATTTTGCTTAAGAGTTTGAAGTTATCTCCAGACATATAGTCAGTGTTTCTTCAGATCTGCAGCAGCATAGAAAGAGTAGTTTTTCCTGAAGTTACTTTTGTATTCCTCTGCTGTTTAGATGTGTATTTAAATACAGAAATTCACATGAACCTAATACCTGAGAAGTTACTTTCTTAATAAAAAACAATATTAGCAAGTAGGTCAAATGCTGGTCTCATTTACAACTTCATTGACTTCTGTGGGGGTTTAGTGACCTGTCAGGGACAAAAATTTGGCTCCATATTCCCAGAAAGGGTTATAGTTAGGAAATCTGAAACCATGTAACCTTTGTGCAATCATCAAGTGTATAAGTAATAGAACTGCTGGTGTATACAGTGCTTTTGGACTATGCCCCTGAGACTGGCTGTCAGCCTTTTTAGAGAACAACGTTGCCTCTTTCCTCTCCTTGAACTGGAATGCGGAAAAATACAAAACCCCCAGAAGAGACTGCCTAGGATATTGGATAGGGTTAGGGTAAGGGGAATCAAACTCAGGCTTTGCTGACACAGATTAGCAGCATCCTCCCCTGTACCCTTACAAGTGATCTTGGTAGTTTGGGAGATCAGATGGCTTGTGCCAGTTACCAGACACATTAGGGAGGGAGTCAGAGCATCCTGCAGAAAAACTGTGTTGCTGCAGGGAAACTGGCTGGCCTTAATGGGAGCAAAGGGGTAGACAGACTGGAGACAGCTGTGGGGGCAGATCTGTGCTGTGGGACCACTGCACCACACCTGAGTCAAAAGGACTGCAAGAATAGCTCTTGGGAGCAGGACTCCAGGCTGGCTGCTAGTAGCTACCATAACATCAGGAAGGGAAGGTACATGAAGCTTTTAAGTGAAGGAGAGGATTTGTGGCTCCAGAGAAGAGGACAAGGGAAGACCAAGGATGAAATCTCACCTCAGGTGCCAGCGTCAGCAGTGAGACTGAAAGCTCTCCAGTTAGGAAGTAAACAAGTGACAATGTGCGCTCACAGCCCAGAAGGCCAACCATATCCTGGGCTGCATGAAAAGAAGTGTGGCCAGCAGGTCGAGGGAGGTGGTTCTGCCCCTCTACTCTGCTCTGATGAGACCCCACCTGGAGTACTGCGTCCAGCTCTGGAGTCCTCAGTACAGGAAAGACATGGACCTGTGGGAGCGGGTCCAGAAGAGGGCCACAAAAATGATCAGAGGGCTGGAAGACCTCTCCTATGAAGGAAGGCTGAGAGAGTTAGGGTTGTTCAGCCTGGAGAAGAGAAGGCTGCGGGGAGACCTTTACTGCGGCCTTTCAATACTTAAAGGGGGCTCATAAGAAAGATGGAGACAGACTTTTTAGCAGAGCCTGTTGCGATAGGACAAAGGGTAGTGGTTTTAAACTAAAAGAGGGTAGATTCAGACTAGATATAAGGAAGACATTTTTTACAATGAGGGTGGTGAAACCCTTGAACAGGTTGCCAAGAGAGGTGGTAGATGCCCCATCCCTGGAAACACTCAAGGTCAGGTTGGATGGGGCTCTGAGCAACCTGACCTAGTTGAAGATGTCCCAGGTCATTGCAAGAGGGCTTGGACTAGATGACCTGTAAAGGTCCCTTCCAATCCAAACTATGCTATGATTCTATGAACCAGAAACCCTGTAACAACAAAACATCTGAAAGCCTTGCAGGAGAAGGGTTTGGGTTTGACAGGTCTTAATGAATCTGCAAAGCTGAATAACTCAAGACTCTCAAAAAATAAGTGTTTAAGTAGTCTTAAAGTCATCTTAAAATTTGCCTGACTTACAGTGAGACCTGAAGAGAATGTAACAGAGAACTGCTAGCCCTGGGCCAGCCCACCATGAAATGCTTTAAAGGTGGATAGTCTTCCATGTGTGAATGGAAAGCTTTTAAAATAAGTCTTTAACCTGTCTCAGAGATGTCCTAAAAGAGGTAGCCAGTGCACATACTCAGTGCAGTGAGGTATGAGTATGCTCAGAAATTAATTTGAACCTTGGTTTGGGAATTGAACCAAGGCACAGAATTGAGAACACCGGACACAAGAGTGGCCTGAACAAGGAGACCATGTACACAAGCATAGCACATCCTCATGGAGAGACAGACAAAGAACAGACAATGCTGTGTCTCGAATGCCTTTGCATCTGGCTGATGGAAGGTGTATCTCCATTCTGAAGCACAGACAGTGATATATTACCCTGGCTTGTGTCATGTCTAAGGCAGTGGCTTCGACACGGTCAGATGAGGATGCTACAGATATGTTTCCTAAGAAAAAAGTATAACTATAAGAAGGCCCAGGAGCAAACCTGACCAGTAGACCTTTAGTCATGGCTTGTTAAGTTGTATCGTTGCTCTGTTTTGGTCTACTGCAATAAACTGTCCCCAAGGTTTGGGGTAGGGGTCTCTCCCACAGGTCAGTACGAATGAGGGTTCCTTTCACTCTGCACTGCACTCCCAAACTATCCCAGCTAGTCTTGTACCCCATGTACATATTTGTACATGTCCTTATGCCATTTATCAGGGCATTAAACAAATGCCCTCAGATGGACTACATGCTCCAGTAGAACACAACACAGTCCTCACATTAGCTCATTCACTCTGGACACAAAAAAATGACAGCTTGCAGTCAGAAGAGCATTGAATGGCATACGGTCTGCTGACTAGGAGTGTGGATGTCTCTCTACATCTGCACATGCAGGCTTGCCCTTAAACAAACTGAGTTACAAGGCCCTTCAGAAAGAAGACATGCGAAGTTGCACGGAGGTGGTACGAGTCTCCATCAGTTCTGACTCCCTCTCCTCTCAGAGGACAGATGCACTTCCTGCAACTTTGGAGATTCCTCCCTTATGAAGAGACATCAAAGCTGGCAATTCAGCCCCATGTTTTTAGAAAGTAATTTAAAAGAATTATTTCCCAAGTTTCCCTTCTTTTCTACTTTCCTGATGCCCCATATTGAGTACAAGACCTTTGAATAGCAACAAGTCACAGGAGATACTGGCAATTTTCCTGTTCTGAGTGAGAAGAACCATTTCTTTAATGACAACCACAATGGGACCAGGACTAGTTCTTTCTTAATTTATTTGTCACCAAGCACAGCACTTAGAAACTATATGTTGTGATGCCTAGTGCATTCCTGTGACAGGTATATCAACACCCAGTCATGTGGCAAGAGAAAGAAAGATTGCAGTGTATGTGTTCTGAATTGCATTATTATGCACATACTCACACACGTAAATATGTTGCATTGTTTTTGTGATCATAATCAAGCTGTCTATGCAAAGCAGACACCAACCTCACATTCAGACACCAGGGCAGAACTTCCATCGGAAAAACAGATCAGTCAGGTGTTGTGTAGGGTTGCCAGGTTCCCAAATGGCTGTAGCTCTAACAGCTGGAGTCTCAAGAACACCCTCTACATGTGTTTGCTTCCACCTTTTGTGCACTGCTGCCTGCATATGTGTTTATGTGCACAGAGCACGTCCTGTGTAAGCAAGCACTGTGTAAGCAAGCACTGTGAAAAGGAATATATCCATTACCTGAGTACATACATGTAAGTGCAGAGGAAATCTCTCTTCTCATTTATATGGAAAAGTAAGTTTCATTAGCGCCATTTATTGCCTTTGGACTCTAACCAGTAAAGTACATTTATAAAGTAGCAAAGAGTACTGAAGGAATCTCTACCTGGTGGGATGGAGAGTAACACATTTTAGGTCTTTCTATTACTTATGCAAGAAACACTGAAGATGTGCTCCTAAATACATGAATTTGAACTCAGGTAAAGAATGATGTTTTATGGACCATTCCCTAATTTCTGTAAAGTTTAAATGAAGATACCTTTTTTACTTGTTGAAGTCTTTTCCCCTCATATATACATTTTTTTGAATTATTTTACCCAAGACTGTGCATAGTTTCCTGTAGCAGAAGCTGACTGATTTGAATACATCTGCTTGCAAACCTTGAAGAGCTGAAAAGCCAGTGATTTTTTTTCTTTTTTCCAAATTATTAGACCTGACTGAAAATATTCCATTGAGACTTTTTTCCCTTTTTCCTTTAGTGGGACAGTTAAGAGCATGTAAACAGACATGAACTTAACTATATGTTTAACCCTTTGTAAAAGAAGAACCTTAAAATTCCGCTTGTGAAAGCATGAGAATCCCATACACTTCGTTTTTATATACGTGCATATATACCCACCAGAAGCTTTGGCTCATCCTCTTTACAAGCAATTAGTTATTTGAGCCTTTTGATGAAATGATCTGTGAAAGATCAGTGTTCCAGATTCACAATGCTTTAATAGATATTTAATTGTATCTTTTGGGTAAATGCCAAAGTGATGGATGGAGTTATCAAAAATTACATTCTCTCCAAGTGAAAACACCATCTTTTTGGTACACTAAGCAGCACCAAATTGGCTGGGTAATAGTTAAGTGGTGTTAAAATAAAGGAGCTGATACAAGCAAAACCCCAAAAAGTACTGAGCTTGCATTTGCCTTTTGGGAGGACAGTGCAGAGTCCAAATGCTTGAGGAATTGAGGTTTAAAATATAATCAGGTCAGAGGTATTATATTGGGTATTTCTGGTGCAGATCAAAGGGAATTCTAAAGAGCTCAATTAATCCTTCTGTCCCAGCATGATGCCTGCCCTCACATAAGCAAAATCCTGTGGGCCAGTGTTCATTATACTAGGGTGGTACCTTTTTAATGGCCAGTTCACAGCCACTGCTGAGGATGTGCAGGAAATCCCATGAAACATGGATTATTTTGCATGAAATGGTAGTTAAACATTAGATATTCTCTCCTAAACTATTCCATACTTTGACTAGTTCTTATTAATATACACACATGCAATTCTCTTTCATATTCCTTTTCTCTCTTGGAATTCAATCCTCTATGGAGATGGCTTGCAGGTTGTAGGCAGGTAGGGCTAATGAAGATGATAGCTAGTGCAAATATATTCTTACTGAATTTCTGTTGTATAAAAGAATCTGGTTTTCTAAGTAAACTCATGAAGATGTCCAGAGGTGCCTCCTGTGCATGAGCACTTACTTCACTTGGAAGAAGCTGTCAGAGGTGCAACACACCTATGCAAGCAGAAAGCAGAGGAACACAGCAAAGATGACATTTGAACACCTGTGATAAGGTGCAAACCCCCCCCTCCCCCCCCCCCCCACTTCCCTCTCACAGCACAAAGTTGAGAAGACTCTCCAATTCTCCCTGCCCACTGGCAGCACACACCAACCCAGTGGTGTGCCCTACAGCTCCAGCTGCTGCTTGTGGCAGGTCCCCTCACCTCTGGTCTGAGCAAAGACAACCTCAGGAGACAGCAGAAGAGGCTTGGCACAGCCTTGGATGAATTTTCCTTGTGTTCTTGCAGATATTTTATATCCTGTCTTCCTCTGGAGTAGGCAGAGCACTGCTCAGCTGTCTCACAACAGGCATCCCGTGCCTCCGTCTCTGGGCCCTTCCTCATATTAGCACTGAACATCTCCTCCGCCTTTGAGGACTACATGTTCTTGTCGTAAGAATCAAAACATTTGAGTCTCTGCTAAATTAATACTTAAAGTAGATGATATAGACATACATATTTTCCCTTCTTTCACTGTAGTACAACTATCAGAACAGAGAAAAAGGTGCCGCTCTCCCATGGGAACTGTTGGATCACTGTGAGCCAAAGTTTGGCAATTTCTGATACATAAATTACTCTATTGCTTCCAAACCTTAAAACTATATTAACAAACACATCAGGGTCTGCATACATTCATCTTCTAGAGCCATAGATTTCAGTCTCTTGCAGAAGTTGTATGCTACCAGAGAGCCTGTCCTCTCATCTTTGAGGATGTGCCTCCACGCTTGCTACCACCACAGCTCTCCTAAGGTCGAGGGGCAGGGCTGCTCACTGCTGTATTTCAGGAAGGCTCGTTCTGTCTTAAAAAGATGCAAATTAGTTAATCAGCATTGGAAGTTGGACAGCTAGTTATAAACTTCTTTACATACTCTTTGGCTGTCTTGCACTATCCGCATGAGCCAGACAGATCTAACTATGATAAAAAAATCTGACCTAAGGCATCAAAGACATCGTTGTTGATTGAACTAAGACTGGAATGTCAGACTGGAGTGTGCGAAGAAGTCTGGGGCGGGAGGAAGGCTACAAGAGCTGCGTCCTCAGCTGATGTCATGTCATCGAGTCCGAGAAGAAAGCCTAGTTCACATACAACCCTTTGTATAGGCACGCTCTAGCTGCCAACTTTAAACCCCAAGGATTTATTTTAACTGTCTCTCCTTTATTATAGGCTCTGCAAAAGCACACTCTGTAATGGGATCCCTGAAAGAAACTCCAAATTTCTCTGGGAGAAAAATTCCAGCATATTTTTGCTTGCATTTGCAGACACAGGCAGAGACCAAGCAGGCCATATGGTCTAACTTTGACACCTCTCATCCATCAAACCAGTTAGTCCCTCTAGTACTTCATATACAAATCAGAAAAACCACAGGCTGAGCAGACATGAAGCTTCCTGCCCAGGAATGTTTGGGCTGCAGAGGAGTAAATCCTGGCAGTGGGCAAGCAAAAGTTAGCACTCAAACAGAAGTCTGAGATGTGGGGCTACACTTGTCATTTGAAGAGTTTAGTGGTTTTAAGTATGTCTGAGAACAAACAGAGGTCAAACATCTTTCAGGTATACCAGTATAACTCCACTGACAGCCCTGGGTTGCGCCGACGTAACCAAGAACAGCCTTCTAATTATACATGCTAAGTAGTGCAACAAAAGGCTTTGCTCGTCCTTACAAAAACTTAGAGAATACAAACTAAAAAGTCTGCTTGTTTCCAAATGAGATGGGCTTTCTGTGTTATTTGTCATCACATGTGGGACACAGTAACAGAACTGCTACTAATTTTTGCAATTATAATATTATCATTTTACCTGGAATTTCTTACAGGACCCCAACTCTCAACTTACTTTCTGGTGGAGGGGAATTACAGTCAGTCCACCTAGGTATATCTTGATGCAGTACATCAAGACAGAAACTGTTTTTTTTGTTGCATTCCCAACCTCAGGTGTCTCATGAGTGGGCTCTGTGAATTATCATCAAACACCGGTGGGAATAAGCTCTGATTAATCAGTTCATAGATGCCTTCATATAATAGTTTGCATGGTATATCCCAATAATGGGATACCTGAGTTTTTCCAGGAATTGGGAAAATAATATGACGTCAGAGTTAAAACCGAACAATAAAATGCTACCCAGTCATTTTTTTTGGACTAGATGACCTCCAGAGGTCTGTTCCAATTTAAATCATTCTGTGCTAATGATTTCTTCCATGAGGTTGGGTTCTGCCATACACATTCAAAAACACAGATGAAGAACCAGTGTTTCAGCCTTACTCACGTCCTTTAGCTCCTGACCCAAAAAACTCTATCAAAACTAGCAAGACGGTTGATGGAATGAAATCCTACTCAAGGTGAGTAAGGGTGCTGCAGAATCCCAAATTTGCTTTATGCTGTTAAAATGCAGTTATGCATATTTGTGCTCCACTCCATGCTCTGTATTTGGAGGTTGGCAAGATGAAAGCAGGTGTGTTACCTTTCAGATATCCTCTGTGACTAAACACATTTCCCCAAAGAAGCAAGCCCAGTTTGCCATGAGTTTGCTATGACTTAGCCATGACTGCAGCAGAGACACATCTTTTGGGTTTGATCCAAAGCCTGTGGAAATCGATGGAAATATTTACCCACTTCTGAAGGTGTTCTGAGAGAGTTTTCTGTTCTTACATAGTACGAATAGTATTCTAAAGCATCACACTTGAGGCAGATAATCATTAGGACATGCACTGTTTTTTTGGCTGTACAAGAACACAATGCTTTGGCATTTATTTAATAAATCATACGTGGGCTGGGGGAGGTATGAAGGGAAGGACACAAGGAAATACCAGATGGAAGAAGTGGTCAGAAATGAAGAATTTATTCAGAACTGCCATTGGAATTTCTTTTTGCATACGAAGACAAATCACCATACCGATCAACAGATCATACCATTTTTGCCCTGGCGCTTCTGCTGAAGAATTCCCCTTAAAGCACCACTTACTTCACAGGAGAGAGATGCTTCACAGGAAAAAGCCAGGACCAGCATGAACAGGAAAAAGGTGAGAATGAGCAGGACCAGTTGTTCAGACTTGCAGACCAAAAAACCCAAAACAAAACCCAAATAAGACATACGATTAAATATGTGAGAACTGGCTCAGCCCTTTAATAGGTTGTTTGGATTAACATACCCACAAGGAAGAAAAAGACACCATTTGTGTTTGAAGTCCAAGTGCTCAACCTTCCTTAGCCCTGCACTGCTTCCTGAGAAATGATGTCTCCACAGTTACTGTAGATGTGGCAAAGAGCTCAGTCAGGAGAACGCTGAAGGAGATTTGCTGAGACGGAAAGGCCTGAAAAACAAGAAAGAGAGAAAAACAGAATGTCCTGCTCTCACAGCCACATGCCCCAAATTTCCTCTGCCCAGCAGTAGAGCACCCGAGGTCAGCCTTTGAGTCAATCAGCCACCAAAACAATTCAATTCAACTAAAATCAAAACAGCAAGCAGGAAGTTGCCCATTTCAACAACCACTTTAAAAAGGGACAGGCCATTAACCCTTTTACTTCAGAGGCATCCTTTCCTCTTGTGTAGTTTTGCCATGACTACACACGCTGCTGCAATCTATTGCTTACCACAGTCAAAACAAATTTAAAATTTTCATGTCACACAAAAATCCTGATCTGTGCTCCCTGAGAAGGCCCTCAACAGGCAGCAGTTGTGCAGCACTGTGGTATGTGAAATTTGCCCGTTCAGGCTTTGAAAAATCAATAGATAAATGAACAGTTGGACATGCTGTCAGATCAACTCTGCCCCACAGCTCCCATCCTCCCTCTGGGGCAGATAAGGCTGTCCAGGTGCTGCTGAGCAGCCCCAGCGGGCATTGACCACCCATGTCCTTGTTGTACAAATCCCAGAAAGCAAGTGAAGCTGTGGATGGTATCTCTCTATCTGCTTTCAGGTCAACTGAAGAGCAGTATAAGCCTCTACTCAAAAGTTAAGGTTATCTGAGGGAACGCAACTATAATTCATTATCAAATCTATAATTCTTCAGGAGCTACCCATGGTAGCAAACAACATATGGTATCAAAGACCGAAGCATTATGACCATGAATCTTCTAATTCTGCACTCAGAAATAATTTTTCAGTATGTATAAGGTGTGCCATTTTTTTCCTCACAACTTTATGTACAGAAATTCCACACAGGCTTCATGCAGACCTTTCACACCCTGCAAAATTCAGAGATGCTAAAGAAATTGTATGTAAAACTCTGCGAGGATGCATTACCCCTCTAGCATTTCTTCTCCACAGCTCTCAGCTGTGTTGGTGGGAGCCCAGCTCTACAACACCAGAGCCTCTCCAGATACCAGCAGCAGTAAGTCACTTGTTCCCAGATGTCCCCTTCTCCACTTGGACCTTTTCACTGGCTGAGCACAACTTTTTCTCCTGGCTCTCTTGCAGTAAAAGATAGGCTTTTCACCTCCTGAGCAGGAATCCAGAGAGGTTCTGCCCAGCAATTTCAAGAGCATATTTTTCATCAGTGTAGACTGTTTTCCCCCCTCGTAGAGTTGTTAATCTACCTCGTCCACTTGCATTTCTCTTTTTCTGGACTGTTGTACCCTTTCTGAGATCAGGGCCCAAAAGGAAATAATCACTGAGCTGCATTAGCTCAGCATGAAAGATGACTTTGCTCAGATCCAAACCAGTTTTGAGAAGGAAGTTTCTCTGTGTGCATGTTTACAATGCTTTCTGACAGTGCCTACAGAGTCATTAATTATGATCTTCCTTTGTATGAGCAGTCTACAGAAACAAGCTCTTTCGGCAGTGCTGGTGTTTCTCCTGTGTTGCACACGAGTGTGATCAAATATATTCCTGTAGCACTGTGGCCTGACTTTTTTTCAGAAAAGCAGCCAATGATCTTGGATGTCCCATCTGAGACATCTGACTTACAGAGGGGAATGTCAGGAATTTCTGAAGAATCAAAACCCCATACCCAGCATATGTTTTGAATTGGGCACCCAAAACAAATGGTCACTTGGAAGTAGGCTACTGTTTTCTGAACACTCCCAAATATCTCTGAATACTCTGATGGGGAAGTGATGTGTCCACCAGAAAACTGCAAACTATTTAGAAATGCTAGGCACCAGAAAAGAACATTAATAAAAGCCTATTTGATATCCAATTGTAAAGTTAAAAAATTAAAAAAAAAAGAGAAGAAAAAAAGAAAAGAAAAGCGTGGCAAGGTCAGTATTAGCACTTAAAACAGAAAAAACTTCCAACTCACCAGTTCAGCAGCATGTCCCTGGCAGAGCTGCGGTTAAGAGTTGCCCGGCCCGAGGTACAACACCAGCTCCCAGCAATCAGCCACGTCAGTGTTTGCTGCCAAAAATCTCCTCTGGGATCACTATGCCTATATATTTGCTATTCTGCCTAGAAGGCCCCCAGTAAAGGAGCAGGATAGAGCACTAGAGAGGGGAGAAAGGGGCTGCACCCAGAATTGCACTGCACCCAGAACAGGACCCGATACCTGGGCTCCACCAACTGGTTACGGGCTCTGGGAAGTTTGACCTTTTATTTTAACTCTTGCTGACTCAGGCCTTACACTCACAGTTCGGCACCGGCTGAAAGCAGGCTCTGGACTGCGTGAAAGCTAAAACTGGAGCAGGGGAATTCTTGCCCTTGGCATGAACAGCTACCACAGCAGCTGGCCGAAAATATTATAATACATGGGAATCTGGCAGGTGGCTCAGGGCTGCATAGCTTTTGGGGAAATATTCTGTATTGCCCCAGAAAGCAGGAGACAAGAGGAAACACATTTTGCACATGCTGCAAAGTGATAAATAAAAGATTTAAATAACGTAAAAGATACCATCCATGTTTAATGTTAAATATAAAGCCCATAAATGACTACAAAATCTTCCCATGTCCTGAGAGCAAAGCAAGATAACTCTCAGGGAAGGGATAACATGTATATACTACAAGTTGTCCAGATGGCATAACAGTTGGCAACAGGAGCTCATGCTGCTGCAAATACTAGAGGAGGCACTTAGCAGTCTGTAGGCTCTGGAGCTCTGTTAGCAAGTGCTGTTTTCCATGCAGAAAATGAGGAAGGATCTCCTGCATGGGCAGGGTTACCCCATGCCTTTGCAATGTGGACAACACTGTTTGAAGCCTCATCAGACTTCTCAGGTAATCCTACTTCTCCAGAACCATTTTGACACTTGCAGATGTTGATCTAATTGTAGATAATATACCAAGTTGGATTCAAATTCCCTGAGGTGAAGACAGGGCTCCAGCCCACCATACAAAGGATTCAGGTTTTTTTCCCCCATCCTGTTACATACTTCTTCCAGAGAACTGTAAATGCCTTTGAAAGAGAAGAGGAAAAATAGTGACAAAAGATCTTGAATATCTGTACAAGCCATCAATTTCTGAAGAATTCTCTCCAGAACAAGTTTTCAGATGTTTTGGGATATTTTGCTGGCAGTGAAGATGTGATGCTCATGATTTAATACAACGATACCCATGAAATCAGCATGATGCCATAATGTTTTGTGCTGGTACTAGCCCCAAGAAAAACCAGCTTTCTACAGTCCTCATTCTTTTGAACAGAACATTAAAAATACACTGATTTAATTCTTTGAGCTTGTCTTGGCTCAGCAATGGGAATATATAAGTAGTTAGAACAACAAATTTAAACTATATCCTGGAGAAATGGGTTCACCAAAAAGATACATCCTTTAGAATTCTTTTTTTTTTTTTTCCCCAAAGCCATCTAGTTAGATTTAGATTAATACTAGATCAAATTCAATGGTAGATCTATGACCAATCAGTGAACACTTCTTATACATCGGCATATATAAATTTTTATACATGCATTTTTATAGCTAGTCAGTAACTTCAGAATTAGCTTTTCCATTGCCCAGGTGATGCCTGTAAAGCTTGGGTCCCAGACTATCAGAAGTGCTTCTGTAGGTACAATTAGTGGCATGTGAGGGTTAATCTTAAACATCTTTAGTGAGAATTACAGCTGTTTGGACTTATTTTACCCCATTTCTTGTTTCTGAAAAAAGTGGATCGACCCTTACTCAAAAGGGGGGAAGAAAGGTCAGTTCCCAGTGTAAAGGTAAAGGCCCATCCTCCTTGGCCATGTTACCTGCAAGGTGGAGCACATCGAGTCCTGCCACAGGTTCCATTTTTCAATGGTATTTGGATGCCTTGTGCTTCTGAGAGTGCTTGCCTGTCACAAATGAGGCCTAAGGGGCTCTCACACATCATTTAACACTTCGTATGGGTACGTGCAAGATGGTACATTATGTTCTAGGTTCAAGTACAGGCTCTGTGATTCTTTCTTTCATTTTCCCCTCCTTTTTTCTTTTTCTATAAATGTTTCCGTAAAACCAATGTCTTTAATATGACCATGTGTTTGGCCACAAAAGTTGCAAACTCATTGAGAACCAAGGAAGCGCTGCTTGTGATTTAACTGTTTCCCAATTATTTGCTTTAATGTTTTAATCTTATGCAGCTTCATAAAATAATTCTATGCAAGTTTGATTTTTTTCAGACATTTGATCAGTCCAGCTTGCCTGCTAAAAATGATGCTTGACTCACATCCTGGCAACAGTGTTTATTTGATGTGCGCTGGTGAAGCACTCTAAAAAACTCTACACAGGCTATTCTAAATTTAGCCTCCTACATCTGTGTATATTAGTGTTTGGGTGAGACTGAATTATCAGCATCTGTCAAGTGGGTGACACAAGCTGATCAGCGCACCTTTGTTGTTCAATTACAAGTTCAGTGCTGAAGAAGCCTTTAGAGAGAAAACGTCTGTGTTCCCCATGGGCTTTTTTTAGATCTGTTTACACTGGGTAGCTTTGTGCTACAAGAAAATCCAAGTCGCTTTAGACCGCGCCTATCCTCAGCCAAACGCCAATTACTTTTGTATTTCTCTCCAAATAAAACTACTTGCCGTAAATGCAAACCTATTAAAAATGTGCAGCTGTGAAGTTAACAACCATTCCTATGCTCAGAAATATTAAACCACGGGGCTGAAGTTTTTTAAAGGGAGGCATACCTGAAGACTAACCAGTGAGGGGGGAGGATGGCCACATGCTAGCTTTCACATGGAAATGCACCAGCAGGACGCTGCGAAGAGGGGAGTTTCTCATTAAAAATAGCTGTGCTAAGCTGGCTGAATTGGTCTTCCAGTGCACGATGGGTGTCCCGCAACCTGAGCATCTTGCCAAGGAGTGTCCTCCAGGATCGTGACAGCTTCAGTGGGAGCGGAGGTGTCAGGCCAAGGCTCCAGTCAAGCCCCGGGCTGGGATTGCATATTGCTTACTGAAAGTTTCTTGCAGTTTCAGTTCAGTGATGTATTCCTCACTCCTGCTCCCAGAGGTGGAAAGATCTAGGGGTTGGTTTGTCCTTCAAAAACGGGAATGAAATCCTCTGGTTCCTGTTTATGAGAAGTGAACAAACATGTAGCTGCTCAAATGAACAGTGGCTAAATTCACTTTATTGGCATCTCCTCAGCGGCTCCACCACCCCACACATGTTAACCTGCACGGCTTGGTTTTGCTCATCCAGCGCACTGGTGCGGGCAGCAGGAGGGGGCAAGCGCCTTCGCCATCACCCTTTCACCATTACCATTGCCTAAGCCACCTCAAACAGCTCCTGCGTGGCTGCACGAGCTGTGATCACACCACGGGCTTGGGGTGCAGACACAGGCTAAGGAGACATCTCCCTTCTTACCATGTATATGGTCAATTAGGCTGTATTTTCACTGAGCAGAGGCACTCCTGCCCCGTGCTGTGAGGAGAAGGCAGCATCCCATCCCAAGGAGCCCGTCGCTTTGCTGACGGGCTCTCTTTTATGCTCAGATGATGCAGCTCCTTCGGGAGACCTGTCCATTCGTGTTTGTAACATATACAAAACTGTGGAGGATGATGGGGCTGCTAAAATTCACTTCTGCTAACTCATTCCTACCTGAGACGATTTACCTTCAGGGCTCAACATCAATTTGATTTTGGAACGTATCAAATTGAGCCAAAAAACAGGATGGAGAAACAGCGGGGAAACAGCCTGAGGTTTTGAACCAAGCTACCTGCTGCCAGCCCTGGCTCTGCACACGCTCTCCATTTCACATCACAGAAGCAGGGTGACACACAAAAGCCTTAATGCATTCAGAATATTTCTTTTCAGGATGAAAATGTAAGTATTTCCAGCCCGCACAGCAAACTCGGGTTTGCCTGCCAAGATTTGTTGCATTTTTCTTTAATTACAGCAGCAGCCAATAGGTTTAAATTTGAGAACCAATGAACAGAGTCCCTGCCTCTCCTCTGTTTTCACTGATGGTTTGAATCTTCAAGAAATATATTCCTAGTCTTAGTCTGGGGAGCCTTTAAGCACACGCTTATCTTCAGTTAATGCATTGCAGTCAACCGGGTGATGCATGTTTGCCAAGTTTAAGTGCTTTCTGGGGTGGAGGCTGGAATATACTTGGTTCACAACTCTGAAAGCATGTGATTGCAATGAATTTATCTCACATCAGAGAGGATTTTTTTGGAAGGTCTCCTGTTTAAACAATAATCCATTGGTGTTTTTGAGGCTTCTAAATCAAAGCTGCTATTAAAAAATGCAAGTATTTCTATGTTGCACAGATATAACATTATGTGTTGTATACAGTTTGCAAAGTGTGGGAGCCTTTTGGATGAAAGGTACTCTGCACGTATGTAATATCACCGTCATCATTATAAATGCATTGAAGCCACAGAAGCCTAATCTGATTTATTATGGGCACCTGTCCCTATATAATTTTCTAACACTGCGCGCCTGGGTGAACTGATGAGATCTCCACTAAATTGGGGTAGCCTGTCATTTTATTCGGATTGAAATGGATTTTCTTGCCTTGAATTCCTGGCAGAGAGAAAACGATCAAAAAATAATGTCTCGCAGATAATAAAGTTGCATGTCGAGCTAGGGCCTAACAGATACACAGCTGTCAACACTTCCCTGCACACATTGACATCATTTCATTATGAGATGAAGAAGGCCAGGGTGAGAGACAGAACAGGGTTGTTCTTGTCATTTGGCCCCCCAAAACACACTTGGGATCCTCCTAATAAAGGTGGTTCTCCTCATACTTTACAACAGCCAGAGAGATGGGCTGCCTGGCAGAAGGGTAGGCAAATAGTTTGCCTTCCTTCAGATAAGGAACACTGATTGCGTTCCACTGAAACGGTATCTAATAGGGGCTTTTGTATATTTTGGCCTAAACATGGCACCACATCTCCTGCTCTCATCTCTGGAGAGTTCTTAATGTCCAAGTGACGCATTTTGTGGAGATTTCAAGAAAAATACCGGCATCCTGGCCAGCTTTCCCTCTCCCAGGCTACACGGGAAGCTGTAATTCAATACATAATGGCTTGCCTTGGTTGTCAACAGAGTCACACCAGCCCAGGACAAGGCCTGCTTGAGCCCTATGGCTCCATCATGCTACTGGGGCCGAGGCACACCAACTCCACAGCCAGAAGCAGACAGGACAGGGATGTCATTATCACACTGGGATGACTCTGATTCCCCAGCCCGGATGACCGGGTACCCCTTCCAGCAGGATGTGCCTGCAGAGACTTGGTTCTCTGGCTCCAGAGCCAACTACTTCAGTTGCTTTGCCACCCTGTCCCTGTCACCTCCTTTCCCTTACCTGATTCAGCCTTATATAAAGTCCCTTAAAAAATTATTCTTGGAGTATGAAAAGATATCCAAGGCCTATGCTTGATTCCTTCCTTCCTTGCTATGTCTGAGTATGTACTGCAAAGCTGAGAGCAGCGGAGTTAGCAGCAGCTGCCTGCAGCTCATCTGTTGGCAAGGCTAGAGCTGAAATCACATTCTCCAAGTGCCAGAAAGATAGACCTTCTGGAAGGAAGGATCGGGTGAAAGAGCAAGGAAGTGAGTTCGCTTCCAAACAATAAACATGCAGATTGGAAATAACTGAGGCACTAGAACAAGGGGGAGGAAAAACAAAACAAACCACAACAACGGAGCCTCAGATGAACTGATTTTCCCTAGTAATAGGGAAGGGGGAGGAGGAGAAAGAGAAAAAAGCCCTGTAGGTAGCTCAGAGCTGACCAAAAAAAGATTTTTCACTTTGTGATAAATCCTGAGGAGTTGCTAACTCTTTATGTTCAGTGTCACGGTGACAAGCTGGCATCGTGGCGGCTCTGGCAAAACAGATGAAGTCTTTCAGGACCTGCCTGCCTGCTCGCTGACCTGACAGTGAGCCAGGCAGCTCGTCGCTTTGCCTGGTTTCCTTTAAAAACACCAACAAAATTGACCTGTTTCAACAGAGCATTTCAGTCCTATCAACTCACCATCTTCCAGCAGACTCCTGTCTGATCGTGAGATTTCCAAATGGCTCCATGATACCAGATAATTACAGCTATAAATATTTTTATTAGGGGATGCCACGATACCTTTCTGTAGAAAGACACAAAGACAAGGAACAGAATAAAAGCCAACATCCTCTACTACTAGACAGCACATAGGCTATGTGTGAATGATAACCTTCAGGCTGCTCAGTGGATGACTTCTGGGTCTTTTGGGGCACAGGGGAAAGAGGGACAAACAATTCTGGAAAGCTGGGGAGCACACACACAAACTGGAGGAAAGTGGGAAAATAGAATTTTTTTGTGGCTTCACAGGATACCATGTACAGACGTAAAGGTACCTGATACTGTTTTCTACAGCGCAACAAGAGGTATTTTCAGAACACTGAATTTAGGCACCCAGCCTAGCTGGTTAAGTTACCTGGCTTGCTTCCTTAAACTCCCTTAACAGGGAAGCTCTCCTAAAGGCAATTCAGAATAGGAGCCTGACATAGGCTTACTGAATTGCTCCTGGAAGCGAGTCTGTCTCTCCCCCTCTGTTTTTCCATTGACTCCAGAAGGAACCTGGAGAGCCTATCTGGCCAGCTTAACCAGCCAAGTTGGGTGGCTAAATTTGGGTGGTCTGAACACCTCCGCTTCTGCATAGGGCCTGGATTAGGATTTGTGCTTTGTCTAACATCTGCATTTGCTGAAAAAGTACACCATAGCTCTTCAGCCTTAATGTTGCTATGCTTTAGATGAAACACATATTTATGTTAGACATACTGTGTTTTTCACTTGTACATAGGGTATGAAAGCAAAAAATCTGGAAGTGTGGTGTGTAAATGAAGGGGAGGACAAGGGGTAAGTTCATAAATAACCTGGAAATGACCAGAAGTTCACATTCACTTTCGGGCATTGCCTCTATTGGAGACTGCATCTTCCTGCCTTCTGAGTCACAGGAGTGAATAATTAATATCAACGAAAGCCCTGAGTGACTCTATGAGCAACGTGGTATTGTTCACTTCTTGTTCACCAGCTTTATAATGAATTCTCTTTAAGTGCGTCTGCTCTCTGTCTGGTTTTCACAGCCTTCCAAATATGAACGTGCCTCCCCAGCTTCAGCTCACATTATTGCATTTCAGCATACTTGCTTTGCGTGACATACCAGTTACCTTCAAACAAACTTTGGGCTAAGTTTGTGAAGACTAATTCAAAGGTTGTCATTTAAAGAAGCTAAGCATTTCACTGCTAGGTATTCTGAAGCTAAGCTCTCACCAAACTTCTAGTCAGACATTTATTTCAGGCCAATGAAATAATATGCAGCCAGCCCTCTCCTGCCTTTCCAAAGCTGGCCTTCAACAGTGCAAGCTCAGAGCAGATTAGGAAGCTGAAACATAAATTATTCCTTAAAAAATAAGCCAAGTCACTTGCCTGTGGTCCCAAGAGCCCAATCCTTATCGCAGCAGGGCAAGCTGCCTCTCCCGTGCCACAGGTAACAGTCTGAACATGGTGGTACGTCCAAGCACTTGGCATGCAGGAGGAAGAGCACCAGACAGACCAGGTCATGTCGCCCCAAGCAGGCACTTGGCAGAATGGTGTGACCCTGCATCTGGAACATCGTTCCTTCCCCAGGTGATGCAGAATCACCAAAAGGGTCACATTTTTGTAGACCAGACCTCTTGCCACTTCCTGAACAGATGAGCCTGTTAAGGAGTAATACATATTTATCATCAGAGCAATCCAAGCACAAAGCTAAAAGGTCAGGGGGTAGATCTGTTGACGAAGATGGAGTTATCATTACTAACTCATTTTTGAAAGCAGAACTACAAAGATTCTGTATCATACATCTACCCTTTCCATATCCCATGGGGGTAGATGGGTGCAAAGAGAGACAGAAATGTTTTCCAGTCTTGAAATTAATGCTATTGCATACTGTTTCTTACAGTTTCCCCCAGCTCAAGAGGCATAAAAGAATCCATATACACTTGGATTCTTGCAGAGAAACATCAGAGAGGAAAAACAAAAAAATAAATTTTCCCATGCTCCTGTCGCCTGATTTTCACTATGCAGAACACAGACCTGTAATTGTGCTATTATATATTCCTCAAATAGGGGTAGGTCTGAAAACATCTGGTCTGGTCACATCACGCTTGGCAGGGATGAAAATTCATATATAAACTCTAATAACCAAGATTTACCGATAGGCAAAAAATGTTGAGATTTTGTTGTGTATACTTTGGAAAAAGTAATTACATTTAGTTATATAATCAGTTATACAACAGAGATTCTCCTCAAAGTAAACGGTAGCTCCATCCATGAAGACTTTTGATGTGGGTTCCAAGAATTTATAACAAATCAAGGCATAAACTGCTTTTCAGTGGTGCAGGTTGGAAATCTTACAAGGAAACGTTTCCTTGAAAAAAACCACTGCTTTTGAACGAACACTTTGTTTTCACCAAACTTTTACTGAATCCAGGACTTTGGGCCACATATACATCCTTGGAGAGTCTGCCTAAAGTCAGCAGTCCTCAGACGCTGGAAGTCCTTGGCCTCAAAGCAGCTCAGCCATGCATCGGCTCTGCAGCTGCATCCCCAGCCCCTGAGCAGACAGGCCTGAGGGTTACCATCCTGCTGCCAGAGCTGCTAAAACTAGAGGGTTTCTGGCTCTGAGGCTCACATTCTCAATGGCTCTGCTGTGGCAAAGGGGGCTCTGGAAGCTTCTTGCAACCGCCCCAAGAGATTAACGTTTTTGAATAAAGCCAGGAGAAGCCAGGAAAGCTTCCAGGTTGATTGCAGAAAATTAAATAAAAGTTGGATTCTCATCAAAATCCAAACAAGATGAATTAAAATAAGAAATTACCCTGCAAGCCTCTGCCCGGTGTATGGCAGTCTCAGTACCACTTGTCTTGGTTTCCTCCAGAACTGGAAGCAGTTTTGTCAGCACACAGGACAGGACTATCAGCTGGTGGCTGTTCAAGTCAGAAGGGGCTATGTCTGATCAAATCAGTCAAGTATATAACCAGAAAGGTCAGTTTGGGCCAATTAGTGTCATATAGAAGTAACTTTCCCTGTCAGCTCTGGGAAGCTTTGACATATTTACCATGGTCAGTGCTCAAGATCACACATTCCAGTGCTACAATACAAAAATGAGCCATGTGAGAAAGAGATACCAAATCCTCATTTTTCAACCCAAAATCTTGCATCTTTCCTAAAAGAAAATTCCAAATAATGAATGACAAAACTTAAACTATTCGAAAGAGAGTGAGAGTACTTTCAGAGGAGGAAAAAAAAAGGGAGGACCTTGTCTAAACTCTAGCACAAGTAGCTCAAGCTTAAAAGACAGTGAGAGATAAAAAGCATGTAGCCCCTTCTTGTGCTATGTGTTTGCAGGAGCTGGCCTGCAATAGTCTTAATATTCGGTCTGGTGGCCGACAGCTGGAAACAAGCCAAGACTGAGGGCTTGGTGGGGAGATTTAGGCCAACTGATGTGACCCCTCAAATTCATGCGGAAGATTTTAATTTATTTTATTGAGGTTATCCTGAAATTCTGTTTCTTCTGTTACTATGGCCTGAAGTCAGTAATACACTTGAAAGCACATGTATATCTTTAACATAACTTTGAAAACTTGAGTAGCCCCATTATCTTCAATGAACATGTGCGAGAACTTTCCTGGGGTCTGGGTACGCTCTTACTCACTGGCTCAACAGTGCTGGCCAAAAGAAGAGCCTTACTTTCTTATTTTTACTTTTTTTTAAAATTAACTAGAGCATGACAATAAAGATTCTCTAAATTATGTCCCTCATTAACCAATAGAGGCACTCATTTTGATGCAGTCATTATTTCTACTTCATGGCTCCAAATTGAAGAAATGTTGTTCTTTCAACAAAGGTTTAAAAACACTTTCAGTGTTTTACATTTCTCCCCATGGTGACGTGATGTATCTGGAGCTGTAATACAGAGATGTATTTAAGGTATTGCCTTGTTTTGGTTTGTTAGATACATCATTGCACAAGTCCAGAAGGCCTTCTATCAGAAGATCTTCCTTCACAGGGTTAGGTCCATGGCAGTCTGTCAGGATTTGGTAGGACTGAAAATTTTGATTGCAGTTATCATATAAATTTTTCCCGGTGCCTTTAATGTTTCTCTCTGAGGCAATGCTTTATGAGCTGTCTCCGGCAGTTTGGCCTTCTTCAAAGAAATATATGAAAACCCTATTGTCAGCTTCAAGTTTGGAGCCTTATAAATTAATGCAGCAATCCCAAACAATGTGAAAATATCTAATTCAGTAGACACATTTGTAAACAGGACATTCTTCTTTCCTACCAAAGTAATAACAAATACGTTTTCTTGCTGAACGACCTCCACAAAATGGGCTACATCTATTTATGTAGTTATTAAAGTTAATTAGGTCATAACATGTACTTCTCCTCTTCACAGATGAACAACTTCTTATAAATCAGAATAGAAGCTTTGCCTCATTTCCAGTATGTGATTTTTAAAATAATTCTGATGAATATCATACTGCTTTTTTATTGTGAAATTTTAAATTTATGACAATAATATAAAATTTAATAAAATTTTTAGCTGTAGCTTTTCAGGCACCACACTTTTTCACATGGCAGGGTCTCCACTCTTCTTAATGTTGAAACACAATCTTGAATTCTTGTTGAACCTATGTTAGAGCTTTTTAAAGGGCTAAACCCATCAATTTATAAGTATGCATCATGCAGATAGTATCATACTATAGATTTTCATTTGAATGTAAATATATTCAGTCATTCAGTGGATCTGAAGACTACAATAAAAGGACAGAAAGGCACATCGTGGGTCAGAAGTGAATTCCTTGTTACTGTAAAAATAGTATAGTATAATCTTGTTTATAAAACTATCTGTCCCTGTTATGAATGTGTTTATTCTAACTGTTGGAAGCCTGTGCAAGAAAATACCTTCTAATTTACACATTAAATGTATTCACAGATATGTACATATTTTTATATACATATATATGCACCTGCATGTATGTATATGCATGTAGCACTGAATAACATTTGAGAAAGTGCCAGTCTACATGGGCTGCTCTCAGTGCCAAGAAAATAATTAATGGACAGTTGCAATAATTTTCTAAATTATAGTTACAGTAATAATATATGGGCTTGAAAAGGGGCCATAGTAATATTTTGACACAGTGTGAAGCTATTCTTTTCTCTTTATAGCTCCATAACAAAGCTTTTAAACACATGGATAAATCCCCAATAACCCAAATTGAACTTCAAAATGCATTTAAGGGCTTTGCATAATGGACCTGGGACTTGAGAGGTCAGAAATGGCACACTTCTACTTCCCAGAAAACACTGATATTTTGATATTTTTCCAGTTGGACTTGGGGCAAAAAGATTAAAACATTTTGCAAAATGAACACTCCAGAATTAATTCTTATATCCAAAGCTATCAATTTCAAAGAGATTTGACAGATACACCATTATAAAATAGTAATATGTAAATTAAAATTAATTCCCATGAGTTCAACAGAAACAGAAAAACCAGAACAAAATATATTGATACCATCCAAGCAAAAAAAAATAAATTCCCCATTTAAACATTTTCTCTTCTCAACACTATGAAATCAAGATAATTCCCACAAACACTTTCAGTTTCAAAAAAGTACAGGTTCCAATCTCATTTTTTCATGAGCTTTTTTTAACCAACCAGACAGTATTATTCACAGGTTTAATCATGCAAAACAAATCTTGATATCTATCCTACCTTCAGCATTCCCACTGAGTTTCTACAATGCCACAGAAGTTGATCTGTTTGCTTTTTTACACAATAACTAGAGCTCAGGATGCACGTTTCATGGCTCCAGGTTACGAATCAGCAGCTGGGTATCTTTTACAATGGAGTTCAATTGAAACCATACATAGAAATACTGCATATCATTTTGGGAGTAGCTGAATACTTGAAATATATGAACCCTTTGCAGACAAAAGCAATGAAAAGATGCACTGTTTGAGTTGGGGAAATATATGCATTCAAAATTATGTATTAAAAAAAATATGATTCACCTAACACCCATAAAAGACCTTATTTAAAACAAACCAGGCTTGCTCACAGCAAGGTACTCATCCTCCTGTTATTATTTATGCTGCAGTAGTCCCTAGAAGCCCCAGGTCCCCATTAAGCTACATGCTGCACAAATACAGTGATCATACATTTATTTATTTATAGGGCATTAGATTTCGCTGCTCCTGAGTGAACAGGTAAAGCAGTGATTACCAAAGACGCCACATATACCCAGGCAGCCAGCCACAGAAAGTAATTTCAGCCTCAACCTTTGTTTTAAATAAACACCTGCATTTTCATATGGAGAAAAGCATTTGTTTCACAATGAGCTGTCACAGCATGTTTGCCTGCTAATAAACCAAAAGCTCTTTGAATTCTGTCTCCCATCCTTCCCACACAGCAATTTTGCTAGCCCTGACTATCCTTTTTATCGCTTTTTCTGGTTTTTTTCTTGAACAAAACATTCTTGCTTAGCCCTGCAGTTACTTTGTAATTCCCGCATCATTTACTGCAGTGAGAGGCCATGTCTCCATCCACAGGAGAAAGCAGCACATGGCTATCGCTGCTACGTTCATACAGGTAGTCCCTATTTGACGGTATTTCAGTGGGAAAAAATATTTGGTGATCAGGACAGGGAGCCTGAGACACGGCTGCTCATCTCATCCAGGACCGTGACATAGGGTACCGTGCTCCTGAGAGTCCACATACAACCCAACCTGGTCCCGCCAGCAGCTGTATGCTCCAGTCCATTAAATCCCTGAAGACTTCCATGGATGAGGCCCTCCTCTGATGTAGGAGTGTCTAGCACATGGCAAAGCACTTCCCCCTCCCCATGCGAGCCAACCCTTGCTTTTAGCGTCGTAAAACACGGAGTCAGCCTTTGCCTTTCTGTATCGCCCTCAGCCGCACTCTAGAGGAGTTTTACACAAGAAAGTCTGTTTTCTTTGGGCTTCTCGATCAAGGCAAGTCCTTTGACAATTGCGGTATTTAACCTTTCTGCTCCCCAGGTTGCTCACCGGGGAGAAGCACATATTGAAAAAGTGATGTTATGCAAGCACAAGGTTTTGTTAACCTAGGAAATTTCTCCTGGGGCCCATTATATCACATGAGAAAGAACAACTGAGTCATTTTTAAGTATAGGACTTAAAGCATAAAAATAGCCAAGAAATCCTTAGCTTGATTGCCTGCCCCAAACTCATCCCTTCTCCCTTCCCTTCTGCCTTCCCATCATGCATGGGCTTTCCCCTGCGCTCATTAAGAGCGTTTTCCTTGCCTGCAGTGTTCTGCATATATCTTACCCAAATCTTACTTCACGGCAATGCGAAAGGGACTCCACTGGCTCTCCCTTCTTCCCCCAGCTTAACAGAGGAGGCAGGTCTGCCTGGGTAGCCCCTGCAGAGCACTGGGGGTATGGAGATGGAGAGGGTCTCTTGCAGGGGGGGCTGGGGCGTGGGGGTGAGCGACCAGCCTGAGGTGGGGATGGGGAGGTGTCGTGGAGGCTTTCTGCTGCCCAGTGGTGCAGGGACATGTGGGCACAGGGGTGTCAGTGCCATCTCGGGGCATCTCTCCGGGGCGTCCCCCATGCATTCTCAGCACTTCACAATAGGAAAAGTCTCTTTTAAGCTCCTATTTTCCTTCAAAATCCTCCTTCCCTGACCATCAGACTCCACGAACCACAGATTTTTTTTTGAGCTACTCAAACAATGGGGAAATAAAAAAAGTTCAACAACTGCTTGGCACCTTTTCCGAGAAGGGTACTGAGAGCGGGTAAAGGCAGAAGAAGGGATGGCTCACCATCTTCCCTCCCCCTCTTTGCAGGAGCCAGCCAGGCGGTCCTTGGGTGGTTGGGGTGCACGTCCTAGGTAAGTTAGCACCCAGCAAAACTCCCCTGGAGAGAGGGCAGGCTCACAGCCCTGCCCTACCTTGCAGGGCTAGGCCAGGCAGGTGGAGGGCACACTGCTGCTGCCAAGATCCTCAAGCTGGCACGGTGGTGCTTCCTGAGGCATCACGTCTGCCTCCAGCATAGGACCACCAGCATCACCTCCTCAAAGGGTCGCTCCCCAAGCAGCCCTCCATGGGCCAGCTCACAAAACCAAACACCTTTAAGCTGAGACTGTAGTAAGCATGGGTTTTGCTCCGGCAGCAAAGGCTTCCTCTCAGCAAAGTTACCCTCCATTTTGTCAGCCGCTCCTTGAAACTAAAAGCACTTCATAAAAAAATAACATAGAAGAATATAGCAAGCAAGAAATGCCTAAGTGCTGCACATCATGTTCCCTCTAAGGCCAGATCGCTGTTCCACTGTGCTGACTGAAGGATCAGAAAAACCCCTGTATTAATGTTAAAGAGAAGGGGAGGGAGGTGCTTTTGGCTGGGAGGCAGAGGATGCAGGGCTGTGACTGAGTCCTCCCGCTGCCCTGCTGCCAGCCTGGCCAGCGAGCTGCCCCTGCCCCACGCTCCCCGGGTCTGCTCTCTGCCTTCCCGTCCAAGTCCTTCAGATGGACCCGACACAGGGGGATGCCAAGCACGGCTGAGGCTTTGAAACTCCTCCTCTGCATAGGTAAGAAAAAAAGTAGAATATTTCCTTTAATCCTCGCCATGACCCAAATAGAATTACACCAGTTTACAACAGATGAGTTTTAACATGGAAGAAAGAATATAAAACAAAACAGAGATATCTGATAAAAGTTCTCAGCTGGAGGTCTTTTAGACACTTACTGCTGTTTTTACTCTACCACACACTCGTTTTATGCTTCGAGGGTTACCACGCAGCTAATACTAACAGCAAATAGTGTGCCATTCCCACAGCAGAGTTTAACCAAGAAATTAAATAAGAACCTGCCTTGCTTTGAATTGTGGCTGAATTTAACCCTTGGATGTCGGATGTCAGGTTAAATTTAAAAAAGAAAAATTATTTATTTGCAACTAGATACACTGAGGCTCGCCGGGATTGAAAGGACCAGAGCGGTTTTCTTGCTACTTGATGAAAGGGAATCAGCAGGCCAAAAGACCATTTTTAAGCTGTCTTGAAAGACAAACTTAAAAGAAATACTCTATAACCGGAGGGGAAGGTGGTAGGGTGGGATAGGATTTTCTTCTCCTGTTTATTAAAAACACACCTTGGGCACCATTCTAATCTGATTTAAGCATCACGTGAGGTATATTTATTACATGGGAAAATTGCCTCAGTGCTTTCACTGACACAGTTTGGACCAAGCCTGCAAAAGTTACTCTGCACGCAGAGGAATCTCCAGCACACAGAGATGAAGCACTGGGGAGGGAAGAGCAGCCAAGAAGTAAAAAGGGCAGATCTCAGGGAAAGCCATCTGAAAAATAGCAGAAGGTGTCTTGAGGCTTAGTGAGCAAGGATGTCCTGCTCCTGAAAGCTGCAGAGCAGTGGCAACCAAGAAGGGTGGGACCACTGGTAGAGGGGAAGGGACAGGATGAGTTAAAACCAGTGGGGTCTGAAAGGTCTTGGAGCCATGCTATAAAACTGAGCAAATTATAGTCGTCAAAATAACGTGTGAAACAGCCAGCCATTCTTGAATGTGCCGAATCGTGCTACTGCACAGTTTCAAGGCTTATAACCTGGAGGTACAGAAACCCCAGAACAAGGGATAGGCAGCAAGGTTCTGGTCTTCTAGCTAAAGGAGCATCTGTGGGTCTCTGGGGGACACCTGCTTCACAATAAAGGCAACTGGAAAACAACTTGTGGGAGTAGGCAGTGAATAAAAGCACCTGGCGATGACAGCAATGGGGAGCAGCTGGCTGAAGCACCTCGTCGAGGGTGCAGCGAGTGGAAGAGAGCAGCCTCACGCCGCAGGGTTAACAGTCACTTGGTGAGGGCTCCCTCCAAGCAGCCAAATCTGGGCTACACCGCAATGGAGCTATGGGACTTGACATCAACGTGCCATGCGTGTGGGATGGGGGAGGCAGAGCAAGAGAAACAGCCAGGATCTCATGTAATTGCAAATCTCTGCTCCAAAAGGAGGAGTTATTATTCAAAAATAGCCAGTTTTCTGGGCAACAGTCCAGGACAGTACTTTGCTAGAGGTCTGTAGAAACCGAATCCAGTTTTTTCCCTTTGCTGCCAGCCAAAGGCATTGCAATAGGCTCCCCATATCACAGTTCCTCCTCTCTCCAAGTAACACAGTTTGTGAAATCATCCTAAATGTCTCCAGGGTTAAATCCCAACCTCCCAGAGTAGATCAGTCGATTACCAAAAGACTTCAGCAGGTCCAGGATAGCACTGCAACCTTAGCAGTAATTCTAGAATTACTGTCTTGAAACTGAAGCGTACGCCAGGTCCTTACAAACAGACACACTTCCCCTGGAAAACTCTCCCACTACAAACCTCTGTGCTGCATGGAAAAGCACGTTTAGCCCAGTCTCATCCTTACTCACAGCTGGAACAAGTCTTTTGCAGTGTCAGAGACCCGTTGTGTGGAAGCTGGAGGTGGAGAAGCTGAGGTTATGCCTACAGCAGCCAATGAAGGAGGGGCATGATGCTTCTATGGGGAAAAAATATCACAAAAGTGTCATTAATTATTAGTATTCACCAAAGCTCCTGGGAGCCCAGTGGGAGTTGGGATCCAGAGTGTTAAGCACTGCACAAGGCTCTGTCCCTGCAAGGCAATGGGGCACTATGTAGAAATCCCTGAGGCAATAGAAACCAAACACACTCTCAAAGTGGCAGCATCCTCTCAGTCAATAACTGAACAGCTTGATTAGCTTGGGCAAGGTACCTTGTTAAGGTGGGAACCTGCAGCTCTGTCTCTGCCACACCAGCTGCTAAAGCCCTTGCCAGGGGTGCCCAGCCTGGAAAACCACTGTCAGTAGCAATGTCTTAGATGGCAACATTTGGATTTTTCTCCAGTTTCACCCTCTCTGCCCAAGTCTACAGTCCTGTAGCACAGCTGGCAAAGGAGGAAAGGAGGACCCCCTGGATAGCCTGAGCTAGAAGAGCTCAGGTGAGGACACACATTCTGCTCCCTGCTGTTGTATTAGGCAACTGTATTAAGAACAGACCAGGTGTGAAGAGGCCCCTTTTGACATGACATCTACCAGAATTCATTCTAAAATTGGCCGAGTCATTCGGGAACTTGGTTATGAACTGTAGACTGTGTTGGATTTATTATTAGTAGGCTTGCTACACCATTATTGTACGTTTTTCAGGATCAAAACTGGTAATCTACAATACAGTATGGAAATCCCTCAATCCCAGACCATGGAAAGTGATTTCAGTAGGTGAGACTGTAATGGTAGCAGCATTTTATGTCAGTCACTGACATAAAAAAAACAACTCCTGCCTACTACCTCCTCAAAGAGATCCTCTGTTTTCCCTAAATTAGGTGTAAAATGTTTAGTCCATGCCGTATTAGGATACGGACTTCCTACTTCAGGGAAATCCACAGCCAAGTCTACAGATAACCAAAGCACCACCTAAACATTGGCAAACAGATTCATACGCAGGAGATACTGATGACCATATCTGTTGCCAAGTTCTAGTCTCGTAGATACCTTCCAAAGGTGAATTCAGGGCAATTATTTAGGCAAAAACATTGTTCTTGCTTCAGAAGTCATATATAGACAGAGGAAATAACGGAAAAGTCGTTTAGGAAGGGGCCTCAAGAAGCTGTCTACATTTCCTCCTGCACTGAGGAAGAATCATATATATCTAGCTATCCTGGTCATTGGCTCTGTGACTGAGAGAAATGCATATTAGCATGAAAGAAACCACATATTGACTTTTTATGTTACCAGGTTACTTCTCATAAAGCTACCTGGCCCAGAAGGGCAGATCGTGGTTGTGGCAGCTGGGTATATTATTAATTAGATCTTTGGCTGCAGCTTAAAGGGTGCATTGTATCTCACAGGTCAGACTTTCCTGCTGCCAGTGCCATCAAAGAATTTGTAATTGACTCCATAATTCACTTAAATTTTTCTGGCAAAACGCTGCATTGAGAACTACCTGACACTTCTTCCTACATAAGTTCCCTACAGTGTACATGGTAATAATGACTTATTTAACCCCTGCATACATGTATTCTTTTTTTCTATGCATAGAACATCCATTGAAATCCAGACCAATCTTTTATCCATAGAAAACAACTACCTTACATTTCACATGGACTTCATTGTGACCACAAAGACATCCTGGAAGAAAGCAGCAATGCAGAGACACTTGCAACTCAACGTTCCTTCTTTCTTGCAATATGAAATGAATGATTTACTATTAAACTGGTTCTGGCTCAGCTAATCTGTCAAAGGGAGAACAGTGCCTTCCAGTCTGCCCTGTCCCATCTTTATTATGTACTCCAAATAGCTGAATTACACAGAGAAAGACCTATGGTTTCCGCAGCTACTGTAGAAAACTCACTCGTGAGCTGTTTACTGCTCCACCAGGCAGTTTGGTGGTACAAATGTGGTGGTACAAATTCCACTAATTAGTGTCTGAACAATTAATCACAGAACTGCATGAAAAAGAAAAGGAAAGAAATGTAATAAAAATAATTAAAGACAAGGAATTACAATTAAAAAAAAAAATCTGAATGAAAGAAGTCTGTTTTGAGGTGACCCTGCTCACAATGTCTCTATATATCATCTCTGTTTTATAGGGAAGAAATCAAAGCTTATTAAAATAAGGTGACTTGCCTGAAGTTACACAGTGCTAAAAATAAAATCCAGGTGTCCCAAATCCTGGTACAACAGGAACCTTTGCATGGTACCAACCCATTTCTCCAGTTCAACATCTCCAGCAGCAAGATACTATACTTGGGCTTTACGAAATACCGGCTCCTTACATTTACTTTAGATGAGGAAAAAATGCCATGGTCTAGCTCTGAAAAAGCTCAACCCTCCCTACTACCTGCTACCCTCCTACCAACGTACATTAGCACAGAATACACTAATTTAACGATTTTCAACTAAATTGATTTGCAGCCTTCTAACTTTTTTTAGTGGTGGTTTAGCCTTCTGATCAGTGAAATTTCACTTTATTGACAGTACCTTGCTTTCTTATTTACCTGTCATCAATTCCCTCAGAAGCAGCTCCCGGGCCATAAGGGCTCTGCCAAACGCAGACTGAAACCAGTTCTCCAGAGAACTGCTTATCAAGTGATTTTATGCCCTGGTCTTTTACACTGCAACATAAATCCTACAATAAATCTAAACCAAACTTTGTATACAAGTGGACCATCTTACTTCCAGAATTTATTACTTCCTATCTTATCAAATCTTCACTACCTTTGATTTACATAGCACTTGTCATCCATAAGGGCTTTAGGATCTTATTCCAAATTGCTTCTGGGTCTGCTGCAGATGTGCCTGCTCTCCCAGGACAAAAACCAGAGCAACCCTCTCTCCTCAAACCTTGCCACACAGAAGAAAAAGAGTATTGCCCTCTACTAAGGTCATTGATTACAAAGCCATACTTCAAAATGGCAAATATCATAACCAAATTATATCTGTTAAAGGCTCATATGAACTGAAACAAAGCAACCAGTAAGCAAGTTTTCTGCACTGATACCTTAAATGCCTTAAACAAATACCTTTCTCTCCCTAACACAGACTGCTGCAGAAGGATGTCTCTGCAGGACTTTCCTCAGAGAGGCAGCAAATCTCCTCTGCTTTCACCCACTGCTGAAATGCAGCAGCCACATTTGGGAAGAACAGAGCTCCTGGGCACAGTTTGCATGACTGTCACTCTCAGCCCTGCACCAACTCCCTGAGCAACCCCCAATGAAAAAAACAACAAAAAAGACCCTTCTTGTGCCACCATCTGTATTTCATCTGCAATATGAAGAAAACAGTAACTTCTCATCAATGTAAAATGTCTGAAGGTCAACAAGGAGACCTGCAGCGCTACAGACGTTACTGCGGGCTGCTGAACAGCCATCGCTGGCTACCAACAATAAAGCAAAACTACTCTAGGAGAAAAGCCAAAAAGAATTGTAACAACTGAAGTATAAGTATAAAAAATATAGTATGTATGCATGACCTTTTTTTTATTTAAATGAAAGCAAATTGTAATTATTTGATGTTTGGATTTTGCTCAAGAAATGAGGAAAACTTCATTTCGTTATTTTTCCCCTCTCTAAAGACATGCTCATTTCGGAAAGGAACAGATACAACTGAGAATCTACTGAATGCTGAGCAAGAGTCTCATCCCTTTGACATTTCATCTTCTTCTATAGGGGTACTTCCCCTTGTGATAAAATATCACAGTCTCTCTTTAGGTTTGAGATCCCACACATCAGGTCTGGCTGAGCAGCTGCCAGTCAACCAGACGCTCCTGGCACCTGGTGACCTGTAGTGAGGGCATGGAATGGAGTAGCATATGCCTTCGAGCAAGGCTCCTCCTAGGGCAAAACACTGCTAGGAGGCACACGCTCCAGCCTTTCCACCACAGCAGAGCCTTGTGAGCTCCTCCCATGGGCAGATAAGGAGAGAGGTGCCTTCCCTCCCTCCTAGAAGTCACTTGCAACATCTGGCATGGAAGAGGAAAAAACAAAACAAGTCTTAAAAACATAACTCAAGTCTGAAGTGCAGCCTTGCTTCAGATAAGTGCCTGGATGTCACGGTCTATCCAAACTATCCAGATTTCTTGGGTTTGTAGCAAACGAGCTGTGAACTTTCCAAGACAATTGCCTGTTATGAGGTTATCACTATTACAGGGAGTGTGAGAGGCAACCCAAAGTTGTTCTTCCTGAATCCCTGTATGTGTAGAAGTTCAGGAGGCAGCTCCTATTTGGTGCACTGACTGTCATTTAAAAAAAAAAAACAACAAGTCTGCCTCTCCTCTTTTTTCCCTCCTCCTTCCAGTTTTTTTTCCTCCCCTCAGTTTGGTGCCTTATGTTGACATTTGAACTCCTATGCAGTGAGCGTAACTGCGCCCCTGCAATCTGGTAGCACTGTACATCCACTTCGCACAAGCCTGAATTATTTAGCAGGGTTCCAGCCAGCAGCAATCAGGCCAACACCATCCACACTCTCACGAAGACATTGCTTTTTGCTCTTGTCTTGTTTGCTTAATCTGAAAGGTCACTGCAACCGGAAGCATATGTTTATTCCTTTATATGGAAAATATAATACTAATTTCCTTCCCAAGAAGCCAGAAAAGCTGGAACAACCATTTCTTTCATAGAATTACTGCAATTCTGTTTCTTGTCCTGTGTGGAACACCAAATTTCAAAAGGGCATAAAATAATGGAAAAGTTATGAAGGACATTTATGGAAAGTAAAAAAGGAAAAAATTGAGTTGTCTCTAAAAGTAAAAATTATTATATATTTTAAATCAGTTCATCCACCTTGCCTGACTTTGCGGTCCCAGAGGCTGTCATTCAGAGCAATCACTAGGGCTTCACAATCAGCTCTTTTGAAAGGATGCATTTTTTTAATCATCTTTGATTTATCACTGCAAAGTGGTAAAGGAATAACTCTACATTAATGGTATATACTGATACAGTTATTCTGTCCTTTACTTTTAATTCAAGCTATCAGAGTTTTGTGGCAGAGCTGTAAGCAGTTCGATACATTCTGTATTTCTGCAATTCTTCCCTGTGGATCCACCTAGTTCCTTTGCCAGAACTGAAACGAAGCTCAGCTGCTAAGGCAGCAATTGAATAGGTCTGTGGAACAAAATTTCCTGGTCTGTGACAAGAAAACCAAGTTTGATTCATTAGCAAGATGAAAAAGCAGAAAAACAGCTTTGTACCAGAACTGCAGTTCTGCAAACTGTGATCTGAATTTCTGAAATCTGTTCTGCATAGTTTGAGCTTTAACTTATTTTAGCTCTGAGATTCCCATGGGGCATTTCTGGTTATTTTGAGGATTCCTGATGGGTAACAGCCTTGGCATTGCCCTGGTTTCTCTATTACTCAGTGACCAGGAGCCTCTCTATTGAAAAGGTTTTTGCTTCAACAAAAATAGAAGCAGTATTTGATGCATGTGATACCTGGAGACCAAGGGTGAAACTCAGTACTCGTGGGTCTTCATGAAGTTTTGCTCTCAGTCTTATCCATGCGATCAACAACATTCCTACTCAGGAGTGATGGGTGAAAGGAATGAAAGGCATGAGGAAAAGTCTTTTTAAAGAATAAAACAAATAGGCCAAGTTTTGCTCTTGCATGTGACTTCTAGCATGCCAGAAAAAAAAAGCTTCTCCAGACATACTCAGACTAGCGTAATGAAGATAAATGAAAATATGTTTTATTTAGCCTTTCATCTTTGTTTTCTTTTTCAATTAAAAGCTTAAAAAGACAAATTCTTCCAGACAAAGAAATGATTCCTCATTAAAATGCCATAGATCTTTTGCAGTAGTACTTCAGGTATGCCTGGTGTATTCTTACAGAACAGATTCCTCTTTCTTTGTCTTATACAACATTTACTTCACAAACTACAAGCTGAATATGAGCATGAAACGAAGAGCTGTATGTTAGCTGAGTGAATGGCAACACCAGAGCCAGAGTAAGAAGCTCAGATGACTACATGTGCATTGTAAGCACGGGGGTTTTTTAACCCATGACAAGAGTTTGCAGAGCAAGTACCTAAATTCAGTCCGAAGAGGAGTGGCAATGTACTTAACCACCAAGTCAGAAAACACTAGATAGATCAGTACATTGTAAAGATACTGTCAGTGGTGACTGAGGATTTCTTTTTCCTTTTTCTTTTGATCTATTGATGCCATTATGGGAGAAAGGCTTTTTCCTCCACTGGAATTACCAAAAAAAAATTTTTTTTAAAATCTGTCTTTATTCATTATTTTTACATTTTTCTTAATAAAGAGATCATCTACAATTTCTTCTTTTATATTTTTCATCCAAAGAAAATCACTTACAAGCCACGAAGAAATGACCTTCGAGCTCCATAAATCAATATGACAGGTGATTCAATCAGCCACATGCCTTCCCTGATTTAAGCAGTTGCTGACTCCCATAGAGCACACTGAGTGCAGGTCCCAGCGGCCCTGCAAGTGATGAAGAAAGCAGCAGCTTTGCACTTTTAAAACCACTGAAGCCTGGCTGAGGAAATCACTGACACAAGTGAAATAAAAGGGACTGAATATTTAATTTGCATGAGCTGCTGGCACTGCACACACCTCCGCATCACATTTTCTCGCTCTGCATGCTCTGTCAGTATCGCTAGAAAAGCTGCAACCTCAGTGTAGATTTTGTTCCTACGAAGTGATACTTGAGTCCATGCCTGCAATTTTTGTGTACTTCCCAGGCATGCACTTAATGAACTTTAAAAGAAGAACTACAATGAGGGTAGGGGAAATACTGTTTAATCTCAAATGGAAAAAGCAGAGCTGGACAGGCTGCTGAGCACCAAAAGGAGACCTTCACCTGGTGGCCCAAATTCTCCTTAAATTCAGAGTGGCTCGTTATATCAGAATGACTCACTGCTGAATTTTTATGGCATTGCATCGGATTTATTCAGATAGATATAATAAGAGGGGTCAAAAGAGTTGTTGGGGTCTAAGCCCAGATATAGTTTATGCCTGCAACCAAAAAGATGTACTTCATCTACTCAGGTAGTCCATATTTTTCTCCTCACTTAAACTTTATTTGTGCATCGCTCTCTCAAAATACCCTGCAAATTCAACAGTTCACAGTGTTTTCCCAGGACTGAAACCTAGCCTCTCTTAACTTTAACCCTTCAGGCCACCAAAGGAAGCACAAAGAAAGATTCATGAAGCTTTCCTATGAAAGCTGAAAAGTCCTGTCTTTGCAAGTAAGTTGCCGGTATGCTCCTAACTTTGCAAAATCTACTTTGAACAAGTATTTAGCAACCCTTGGGGACTGGCAAGTTTCATGCAATTACTTAGAATCAAGTCTCTGAGCCTCAGTACTGTTTTTTTAATAAAGGATATTGTACAGAGTAATTCACTGAGAGGAACTGAAAATGCAGAAGAAAAACCAGAAGATTGTCAGCCTTATTTTCAAACTAGTAAAATTCACCTCTTTCTTGGGGGAAAAGCAGTGGAAAGGCTCTGAAATATATATGGTGTAATTCCCCTAGATCCTGGAACGTAAGATCTGGCATACTGAACGTAAGATCTGCCTCAGCTGAAAGATCCATTTAGCCCAGTGTCCTGTTTTAGAAGTACAAACCATGGAAGCTCAGGGTAAATGACCCATGAAATATAACAGATATTTATATAAAGTATTTGTCGCAAAGTAATTGTGATCACAATGCCCTCCTAGCTAATAGCAAATTAGTGCTGCAGGGGGCATCTGTAGATTGCATCCTGATCCACAGCATTTGGTAATCACTAATAGGCCTACCCTTCATAGACTGGTTAAATAATTTAAAAAAAAATTGTTTACAGTTCTGGACTCCAATACGTCCGACAGCAATGAGATATGGGAATACTATCATAAGTTTTGTGGAAGAGATAAAAAAAGAAAAAAAGACATTCTTCACTTGTCTAAAGCTGCTGCACCATAATTTCACTACAAGCTTTTTAGTTTAATACAGACATATTAAACTACATAAACGGCCAAAGGATCCACTATTCATTTTCTCTGCACCATACATGAATTCACAGACCTGCTTCCCCACATCATCTCTTTTATCAAACCTGAAAAGTCCTAGTCTATTTACTCTTCCTTGTATTGAAGACATCTCATACCTGGGATAACTCTTGTCCATATATATTCCAGTTTATTCCATTATTACTTGTCCATATTTATTCCAGTTCTGCTGCCTGTTTGAGTCGGGTTGGCTCAGAATTGCCCGCCAAGATCTGAGCACAGCATGGCTTTATCTATACAATGACATAATTTTATGTCTTCCTTTTATTAGCAGAAAGTAAACAGACCTACACACACATGTACAGAAGAAGGGGCAACCCTGCCTCAGGTGGCTGCACCCCAGCCAACCATCCCTTACCTTGCCACATCCTGTCTCACTGCCTCAGCATGTGGCCACCGTCCTGACCGAGTGGCAGTTCCCCTGCCAGGGCTCCGCAGTTGCACTAAATTCAAGCATTAGATTATGCCAACTACACAAAGCACACACATTTCACCTAGAAGGAACAGCTGATTTTTTATGGCATGGCTCCTTTTGCACTCTCCTCCACACATGGTTTTGATCAAGGCTTAATTTAGGGAAGTTTTGTGGCTAATGCTACCAAGGAAATCTGACTGACTTACTGCAATGGTCCTTTTTGGCCTAGAATTGGAAAAAAACTGTGGTGCACAGAAAATTTGAAGGACACACTCCCCCAACCCTCTGGAGGTAAAAAGAGAAAAGAAAGGAAAGGTCTCTAATCCCTTTCTCTTACAAATTGCTTTCCTTCCACTCACCATGTTTTCCATCATCATTATCTTTCCATGTATCTGCTCTCTCTGATACCTTATTGTCATCTTTCTTCCCTCAAATAAGCCCATTAGGCATGTTGAACTTCAAAAGCTAACTGGCTTTTGAAGCAAAAAACCACTGACACAAACATGATCATTAATAATGAGCAATGGTGAGCATGGTTTCATGCTTTTCCTCTTTAATTCCAGTGCATCAGCTGTATTAATGTATGCTTTTTAAACTCTATCCCACAAAATGATCCAGACTTTAGAGGAACAGCAGCCTCGTCCTGATCATTTTAGGCAGGCTTCTAGTCTCCTCCAAAGTCATGGCTTTCTACTGGATCCTCAACCAGCAGTGGGGAACATGCAGGTGTAAAGATCAAAATATTGAAGTGAAGATCTATCCTTCATTTGGAATAAAAGATTCTCACCTGCAGTACATAGTTCGGGCAAGAAATCCCTGAAACTAACCTAACTTCAGGTTGCATGACTACACTATTTCATGCTATTTTTACTTGGACAAAATGAGTATAAAGCACACACCAAAAACCATGGAAAATATTTAGGAAGAGAACATGGGACATGCCTCCCAGCTGGAAAGCTAACTTCCTTGTCAACCCTAATCCACAAAGACAAGTTTAAAGCTTGGAAGGAGAGAGACTGCTGGCTGGATTTAAAAAAAAAAAAAACCAACCAAAAAACAAAACAAAACCACAAAAAAACCGAGAGAGAGAGAGAGAAAGGATTTATGGTACATTTGCACTTAAGTCCATCTGAACCTTAAGCAATGAATAGTTCTTGATTATTCCATTTTAGTAGTTGGACAATGGATTAAAGGCTACATTCTTAGTTGGAGCAAATTAGTTTAGTTTTATGAATGTGAATGGAGGCTTGCATGAGGCAAGGACCAGAGCTTCATATTTTTCTAGGTATGTAGTGGATTCGCCTATTTTTCGCCTATTTTCATTTTAAGCCAAAGAATGGAATAATTTGGGGGGGAATAATTAATGGATTAAAGGAAAAACATAACATTGGAGCTTGTGCTAATGCTCCAGCTGCTCTGAAATGACAAGTTCTCCAGGCTGAAGCTACAGTGAAACATTTCTGTCTATCACTTCATCTGCTTCAAGGAGTCCCAAAGAAATACATTGCTACATTCCAGAAACTCAGTCATTTGTCCTGTATTGCTTCATTTCTTGGAATATTTTTGAGAATTCTCTCTCTCATAAAGTAAGACTAAGGAAATGAGCAGATGAAAAAGAAAAGCTATTTCCAAGGAGTTAAATCACCAAATTATTCTTAGAGCCATGGAGATGACAAAGACTTTGTTTTTTCCATAAAATCTGTAAAATGTTAGTCACAAAAAAATTGTAGTAACTTTAATAGCATAATGAAGTGTCCAGGCATGGTACTTTCTCTCTCCCTCTTTTATTAACTAGCAAGATCCCCAGAAAGGAAGAAGTAGATACACACACAAGGAGATAACCTTGTGTCTCCAAGACCCCTGCTATGCATTGCATTCAGATGCATCTTCCCTCTACAATAATCAGGTGTTTCATAACTTATCACAGATTTGCAATTCGTTTGAGACAGGAATGCCTGTTGCAAATGGGAAGCTGAGACACAGCTGAAGCCTGGAAAAGGTATTTAGGAGCTTAAATCCCCTTGAAATGAGTTATTTCATTGTGTAACCTTTTGGTTCATCTCTGACTGGCAGTAACAGGAGATGAATTCAAATGTTAGGAGTCACTAACCATTGGCTCCAGCATCTTCCTAGAAACCTAGGAAAATTAAACTGTTCAGTGCTCAGATGAGCTAATCTTTTTCACTTGCAAAGGATATATTGGATAGCTGTACAAAGGATGCTTTAAGAAACAACAGAAAAGGAGAAGAGGAAGATAAACAGATAACATGCAATACCAGCTGCTCCTTTTCCAAAGTATAGCAATAAACATGTGATTTTCTGCTGAGAACTGGCTAGGACAGCTGGCTACTTCCCCTCATGCGGGAACATCTCACTCACAGCTGGAGGGTGTTAAGCCGTGGGGCACCATCATGTCACATCACAGGACCTCAGCCCTAGCCCACCCTATGTAGCTGCTCCTCCTCTGCCGATCACCCTAGCTAATCTCCCACTCCTCTGCTCTTCAGATGTAGACCAAAGACTAAGGACAGCCATTTCCAAGAGGTAACATTTTACAAAAAATTTTCCTCTCCTTTTTTTAGGCTCTGATTTTTGCAGTCCAAAGGTGCAAATTATTGCCCTGCATTAAGATGACTCCAGCACTGCTTAGAAGTAGTTACTTGGCTCTCATTTTTACACTCGATAAAATTGCTCTACTTTAGGATGTGCTTACATTTATTACAGAAATGCTCCCAAATATGATAACACAAACAAATACAAATCAGATATTTAAGGCCTATCCATTCTTTTTATTCATGCCCGCTCCTCTTGATGAGACATCACTGAACTCTTTCTCCACTCCAGGAATCAGAAGACCAAACATTGGCCTACTTTTTCATCTGAAACATGCCTTTCACCAAAGTAAAGACAGCAGATGGAAGCACAAGATGTGAGCTACATATTCCTTTCCTCTGCAAGCATAAACAGCTTGTTCTGCTGCCTGGTAAGTCAGGTAGATCTTTTTTCTGCTAGGCAAAATATTAATTATCTCATTCATTTTTTGAACGAAAAATACCTTTATCTCATTGTCAAAAGCAAATACGTACAGGTATTTGATCATGAGTCTTATAGGAGGGTTTGTGTGGAAAACAGGAATGATCTTGCAATTTTAAATTTCTCGGGTACCTTGAGGATTATGTTTTCCATTCTTGGTCTCTGCCCACAAGTACAAGCACAGCTCAATCAGCTGATAAACAGTGTAATAAGAATGAAAAAGAGAAAATAGTCTCACAAATTAATCCAACCATGCATTGTTAAGAAGAAACAACTGGGATTTTAACTTGACTTGGATTTAATCCTCATTAATATGCTTATTTGGTTTGGATGCAGTAAGAAGCAGGAGCATGGGAACAAGGAGAGTGCTGGGGCGATTCTGATCACTATTCTCATTAGAGGTGGAAACGTTCACTTCACCTTTAGGTGGATGTTTTGGGCATCAGTAGACAGCATATAACAAAGCATGCTTTTCAGAGTTGGATGAAAGGTGTTAACAGTAATTCCACTCTTTTGCGTGGCATGCCAAAATCTCTGTATTTCTCTTAAATTTTAAATACATTACGCTAATCCATTTTAAGGAGGCTCGTATTTCACTGTTTAAAAGCTCATGCAGAACACTTTTCTACTTTTCTTTCATCCCTGTAAACAACTTGAGAAACAGGGGGCAAACAGTGACAGTAAATACTATCCATGAAAGCTCAAACAATCAGGAAATGTAGGGTTTTTTCAATCACGTCTGGGCTTCTGGAAGTGAACGTAAATCTATTTATTTCAATACAATCACTGTCAAACATGCTACACTTCTAAATTCAGAGCCTTATTTTGGGACTTTTTAAGCCCGAGTCAATTTTAAAAGTCTAGTATCAGTTTGAGAAATCTTGGCCTGAAGTGGTATTAGCTATTTAATCCTCTAAACACGTGAGAGGTGGATGGTCATGTGCAAGGTCTTCTGGCTTTAGGGAGGGGGGAAGTAGGGACAGAACATAAAACATGCCCACGGGTAGGTGGTAATTCAGAGCACCAGTCCACAGGCCTTGTCCTGTGGAGTTGGTGCCAGCTAAGGGAGTTCCCAGCTTTGCTCTATACTGTCACTCTTCCCAGCTCAAGCGTGCATGAGTTGGGATCAGGAATCACATCATGAACCATACTGCAAAAGAATAAAAGGGGTTTATTCTAGCCCCACTCTGAGTTACAAATGGTTTACAACTGAGAAAACGTGTGCACATGAAGGGAGGAAGGACAATGTGTTAAGAAGGAACTGGGATCAACGACAACAGAAAGGAACAGTTTAGACTGACATTAATTCCAAACGAAAGGTCTGAGCTGGCAGAGCCAGGAGGAAAACTTGTAACTTCCTGACATTTAATCCCAGAGGCCTGGGTGATACAGGTCACTTCTTGTTTCCCCCAGTGTACCACCTGAGCTTCCTACTCAGTTCTTAAGATCACCCTCAAACATCAAATTTTTTCTTCTAGCTTTCCTGTACACAATTCTCTTCATTTTCACCAATGACATCCAGACGAAGTCCAAAAAAGGTGTCACAGAGCTCAAGAAAGAAAAACTTCATGGAGGGAAGAGAAAAATTGCCCTTTCATGTGGCAATGTATACATGGATAATAGTACACAGTGTTCGTCAGCCACAATTTGAACCAGGTCTCCAGAGTTTGTGAATCAACCAAGTAAACTGGGGCCAGGTCCTGACCAAATCTGGGCTGAATTTCCAGTGATCTCACTCCCTTTCCATGGGCTCCACGACAAGGTTTACACATTATTTCAGTATGGTCTGGCTGGATACAGTGAAGTTAGAAGTAAGTCGTGTCAGCAGATGGATTTTATTTTCATTTTAAGTTAGGAAATATCTTAATGCATTAAAGTTACAAATTTTCCAAGGTGCATGCCATCACATGAGCCTCAAACTCAGGTTTTTACGTAAGAAATGCTGCAACACTAATTACTACGATACCTGGATGGCCTGTTTTCTCATGCTATAAAACACAAAAGGCCCACTGTCCTGGTTTCAGCTGAGATAGAGTTAATTTTCTTTATAGTGGCTGGTATGGGGCTATGTTTTGGATTTGTGCTGAAAACAGTGCTGATAATACAGAGATGTTTTAGTTGTTGCTGCACTAGTCAAGGACTTTTCAGCTTCCCGTGCTCTGCCAGGTGCAGAAGAAGCTGGGAGGGGACACAGCCAGGATAGTTGATCCAAACTGACCAAAGGGCTATTCCATACCACATGATGTCATGCTCAGTATATAAAGCTGGGGAAGAAGAAGGAAGGGGGGGACATTTGGAGTGATGGCGTTTGTCTTCCCAAGTAACCATTATGTGTGATGGAGCCCTGCTTTCCTGGAGATGGCTGAACACCTGCCTGCCCATGGGAAGTAGTGAATTAATTCCTTGCTTTGCTTTGCTTGTGTGCGCGGCTTTTGCTTTACCTATTAAACTGTCTTTATCTCAGCCCTTGAGCTTTCTTACTTTTGCTCTTCTGATTCTCTCCCCCATCCCACCAGGGGGGAGTGAGCGAGCGGCTGTGTGGTGCTTAGCTGCCGGCTGGGGCTAAACCACGACACCCACCCAAAAATTATCGAATAGGTGTGCAGTATTGCTTGGGGGGGGGGGGGGGGGGGGAAGGTTTGTGTATATATATATTTCAGCTAAATGATGAGTAAGAGGGTAATTAATCTATAAGTGGAGTCAGTAAACATAAAAAAAAAGATACAGCTAACAACAGCTGATAAAGTTAAAATGTTGCCTAAAAGAAGGAAGGAACAACACCTCTCAGATCATAAAAGAGTCTCTGGAAGATGACAGTGGATAGTCTTCCATACTAGTACAGTGGTAATCACTAAAAGATCTGTGTTTACTAATAGTTATAAGGGTTACCATGAGTCTTTTGTACCTGAATAAATGCAAGAAGATGACATGTAATATGCACACACCTAGTAACTGCCATAGGTAGATTGATCAGACTAGCACTGCTTGGGCAAGAACCTGGCTACGTGATATAGCAGGCAGAAAGGTATAATAATGTTTTCACTCTTCTAATAGTTTCAAAAGCAGAAACTGAAATAATCCATCAAATGCATTCCAAGAGGGGACACATCATAGCTATCTTCAGATGGCACACATGTCTGCTATAACCACAATTTAACACAGCCTAACTACTGATAATTAACACAGGGTTCGGTCCTAGGACACAGCCAACAATTGTTCGTCTGCTGGCCATCACTCAGTGTCTTCTCAACTAATCCTATGACTGAGTGCAAAGAGAATGGTGACTATTTTCATATTGTTTTGAATCCATCTATTTTTACCCTTTAGCTTAAAAAACTCCCAAACCCTAACACACTCTAAGACTGTCATCTGAAAGACAGCATGCCTATCCACTGAGGTTTTTGGATGTCTAACATCAGAAGTCCTACTGCAGAACAACATCACTGTATTCTTCTTCCATTTTTCTCCATTTTGTTTGGTCCAATAAATGTTCAAGCTTCTGGCAGGGACAGGAGCAATTGCGGGATCTGAGAGAAATGAAGGGAGGGTTCAACAGCGAGTGTAATGCCATGCCTAGGATTTTTCAGGCCGAGTGATCCAGACACTACAGAGATGGGGCCGCTGACACGAGTGAGACAAGCTGCAAGTCCTACCCATGCAAAAAAGATTCATGGGGCTGCTCTTGATTCTCCAGATAAACAAATGACTTCGCTTTCCAGGACTACCAGGCTGCAGTTGCCAAGCTGGCTGTTTCTGCAAGGGCAGCCACGGTTTTGGGGACTCCCTCTGACCCTGTATGCTTTGGCAAATCTCCTAGTTTTCTTGGAGGCCTTTGTGGGCTCAACAAGTGAGGCAGAGAAGATACTCCAAACCTCAAAACGGCCTTCAAGTAACAGCTGGGAAATTGGAGCAGGGACCCAAATCAAACACATTCAGAGATCTGGGAACGAGAGCCACTCCTTCAACAGCTGACAAGAAGAAAGTAGAGGAGACTGCAGCACTGAGAGGAAGGCAACCTGCAAATTTCCCATTCAAAAAATCCTCCAGAATGCACTTAAGCCCTTCGAACTGCACTCCTTTGATGGTCGCAAACATACTGCTGCACCTCAGTTTTCTATCACATTCCATAAGGTATTAAAAATTATTTCTATAGAAAGCTATTTATTTAATCCTATTAATCTCTTCAAGTATATTTTCTGTGTTTGTTATTCAGTTCTGATCTTTAGATCTATGGGATTAAATCTGTATTGTGGAAGAGTCTGGAGTCCTGCTTTTTAGTTGTATTCTATTGGGGCGAAAAAACCACAAGTTTAAATTACTAAAATAAATATCAAATGACCCAAGCAGCAGTTCATCAAGTTCACACCACTACAAGTTAGAGCAAGCTATGGATTTACAAAGCATGAATGATGAGAACAATTGCAACAGAGATCCAGCAAAAACTCCACTGAGTCCCTGAAGAATTGCACAGCCGTTTTAGGCGGTCTACATCTATCTTCCCTAGGTGCATGCTTTGATCATTTTCCCACAATGACATTTAATTTCAGATTTTGTAACCTCCTCCCTAATTCTTTGTTGCCTCAGTCCTTGAATGCCCAGTTTCTTCTTGTTCTCTATGCAAAGTGAGTCTGGGGTAGTTGTAAAAAGTCACTGAATTGAAACAACTCTACTGCCCGTGGGACGTTCACTTTGTATAGGAGTACGCAACTCTCTCTGTAGTTCCAGGAGACAAAAAAAAAGTGGGTCTTACTGGGTGGTTTTCTGCTCTCCCCCACCCCACTCCCCTGCCTTTTTTGAAAATCAATTTACAATATGGTTCACGGCCCAGCCTCACAAATAGCTTTACTGCTGCAACTCAGGGAGCAGCACGGGGGAAACTGTGGCCTTAGTGGTTAAAGTACAGAGCAGAGGAAACTAGGATCTGCTGAGTTACATGAAATTTCTTTCTAAACTATGGTGAATAAAAGATAACTGTCTTGAGCATGAGTATATTCTGTAGGTTCAGATTCATAGACAGTATATATTATATTGCCAAGAATTTAAAAAAATCCCAAATCCAAAAAAAGAATTCTCATGGGAGAAGAGCAATTTCTCTGTACAAAAGGTCAATTTTTATGAGGCTACATGCAACTAAGACTCATTTCAGTATTTGTGAGTAAGTTTAGGATAACCCATTGAAATTGTGAGGGGAAAGATGCTTGGTGAAGTTTATTCTCAGTTGTTCTGTCTTGGCAGTGGGCACTCCCCCCTGGGCAAAGCAAAGAGATACAAGGTCATGCATCTTACCCCATATTTTGCAGGTAATCAGTTACCAGCCCAGCTGACACAAGGTAACTCATTTGGCCATAAAAAACTCCTCAGCTGCCTCACCTCAGTGCCTGATGTCACCAACCAACTAACACCTTGCTCATGCTCACATCCCACCAAAACCTTATACCTACCACCCTTGCGTCCCTCCCTCTCGTGGTTCACTCTGACTAAGCATAGCTAGAGGCAAAAGAGGACATGGTGAGAGTAGTGGTGATGTTCCCAGTCCCTTTTTAAGCAATAATTCAACAGTCCGAGAATTTGTGTGTCATGTGAGAGAACCAGGTTCAGTTCCTCCTCCATCAGAAGAGTTGTGAGGCTGCACCTCCCCTGGTGATGCAGGGAAATGTTTTAACCCTGACTAGAAGGTTGGGAGGGATGTCCCTCACTCCTCTTAGCTGGAGAGGGCTAGAGATGAATAGGACAGATGAAATAATTGTTGCAATTATTAATAAAAATGACCAAATATTTCTGAAACCACAATTACTGCAGTTCTTGGAAACAAACACACAACTCTCAGCCTCACAATGAAATAATACAACATAAGGATACCTGCTGTAACTGGAACATTGGGCTCCAAGGCATGCACTTGTTCAGCAATCATGCTGCTTTTTGCTGGAAGGGCTTAGCTATTTGCTTTGAAGCTCAGTATGGAGCTGGGGGAGCAGTTATCACTAACCACTGTATGGTCATGTACTCTTTTCTCATTTTCTCTAGATCCCTCGTATAAAATATTCCATCCTCTTGTAAGCTGCAGCAATGTTTTGTGTGAATGTGTGCTGTGCTTTGAATACAGAGTAAGCAGTTACGTTACTGTGTCAGTTTGCCTCACGTGAGACAGCTCTTGCTACATTTTCAGAGTTTGCTTCATTTATTTTCAAAAGCCCAATAACTATGCTGACAAGTTTTTGTTTGTTTGTTTTTTTAAAAAAATATGCCACAAGTAAGCAACAAAGCAATAAGTAGTGTCACGAATAGGAACCTCTGACCTATATACAATGTTTAGTCTAACTGCTCAGTTTAACTTGCTATCCATCATAGGCTCTGTGAGGGGCTGATGAAGGCTGATGAAGCAGTATTTTCATCTAGGACTCTGAATGTGTGTTGAAATTATCCCTGGCAGCTTGACTGGAAGAAGAGGCCTTTTAAAAACTGTACTAAAGATGTAAGATACTCAGTAAACACAGATGTGTGTTTTGACAATTGTAGAGTTGCATGATTTAACTTCAAACGCTAACAGTACTTCAAGGACCACCCCCCCTCCATCCCTACTTTTATTTTTTTCCTCAAAAGTACAAGGATGTTGGGCAGCAATTATTAAAATCACAGAGCCTCAAGACACAGTAAAACAGCCCTGTACTTAAAATCCAGCCACTCCAGACAATGCCGAACAAAACGCATCCTCATCAACAGTAAGGATAGGTGAAGAACAGGTCAGAAGCAGGGAAAAACAAGAACACCTTTCAGCTGGATTTAAACCTCACACTCAAAGTCTAAAAGCCCCACCAGTGCTAACAGCCTCTCTGAGAACAAAGCAAAGCTGGCAGCAGAGCAGAGGACACCTTGCAAATGTCCAAAACAGGCAGCTCCACTGCAGTGGCAGGCTGAGTACAGAAAGTCTCTCAGATGGATCCCAGCTCACAGACAGCCTGAAAGTCCTGAAACAATACCTGCAGAGACAGGCACTGTGAGAAAAACAAGTATATTTGCCTCCATGAAAGATACAGCCTGTTTCTTGGCCCAGCTGCCATTTACAAAGAGATACAGGGAGCTGCTACTGCTGTCTTGGCTGTCCAGGGGGAAGAGAGAGAAACAGCAGGACTTGAAGATTACGAACCATCCTGGAAAATGGTAAAGAGCATATCTGACATCACAATAGCATGTCCCCGTCGTGTGCAGAAGCATAAGCTAATTTGGGTGACAAGCCCTCTGCTGCCCTTCCCTCCCTCCCCAAATATCTCTCAGCCTCACAATACCATACCTTTCAGAGCAGGATCTGCACTGTCTTCTGGCTCCTGTGTCCCTGACAACACTATTTTCCCAGCTGGTGATGACTACACCTGGGCCCATGCAGGGCCACTCCAGCTGGAAGCTTGTCTGCTGCCCTCTCCTAGTGCTGCACAAGCCCCTGAAGGACAGTGAAGCCAGTCATCATATTGACAGCAGTTCAAAAGAGGTTGGGGAAAGGATGGGAAACAACTGCCCCCAACACTGCCACTGCAAGCGCATAGGAGGCCATCAGAGAACCTGTCCTTTTATGAAATGCACACGGCTCCATAAGGAGGACAACGAGCCAAGACTTCTTGACGCATCCATCATAACAATCTCCTAAACAGACTTAAGTGGATGTTCTCTGCGTGGTCTTTGCATGCAGGGTAGGGAGCTGGAGCAGGAATGGTGGAAGAGATGCAAAACTCACAAACCTGGAAAGTGCTGCAAGTGCAGGGAGAAACACAGGTGTGTGCAGGGTGTTGCTTGATCCTCAAACACTGACTCGCTATATACTATTTATCCTCAGCAAAGCCCTCTCAGGCAACCAGTAATACTATGGCAAAATGAGATGCAGTAGAAAATGCTATGTTTGAGAATTTTTTTGAAAAGGGATTGAAGAAGCAACTGTAGTTCCCCAACAAATTCTTCAGTCTTTTTTTGGTCAGAATGTGACATGGAGATATTTAGCTGAATTAGGGCTGTGGGGTTTGCCCTTCAGTGCTGCTCTGAAAAAAATCTTATCGAGAACCCAACCTTATCATTTCTACTGGCCCAGCTCCTCCTGCTTTTCAGAAAGCAGTAATTGCACACAGCTTGTTTTACTTAGCTTCAGATCTTCCCCCTGGGAACCAATACTTCTCATTTCAGTGAACAGAGCTGAAGCTGAGAAAACGAAGCCTATTGTTACTTCAGCTCAAGAGACAAAAGATGTTTGGAAGTTTTATAAGTTTGGCTTAGGAGACGAGAATCTTTCCTACCCTCACCATCCACTGGGAGCAGCTGAGCTACAGGCTTATGCTTTGATGATATGGAGAAATATTTCTTTCACAACTGCAAGGGCACCACCCTTCTCCACACGCCTCCATCCATTGAGCAGAGCTCCTTGGCAGCTCTGTCAGTGCAATTACAGAGCATCTCAGGCACCGAATATACCATGTGTCCTGGATTTCCCCTAGATGTTCAATTCAAACTGAGTATAAACAAGCCATAACTACAACTCAGCTGGGAAATAAGGTTTCTAATGAGCTGAGCAGAGAGGATCTGAAACAGTCATGCCACTGGAAGAAGTGAATGCAAAAGGTTTAGTTATTTTTGAGACAGAGCTTGATCTAGCATACCCTAGGATTAGAGGGAATAGCTGCCCACACAACCATGAGGTTGCTGCTCATGACATCACTTCTAGCCCTGTGGTATAGTAAAGAATTTGCACAAAGCTAGGGACAAGAGTAAGCCACTAGGCTAATGCACTGTGCACAGAGCTAACCTGCACTCACTACAGCTGCATCCACATTTCTTAACAACCAGCTTTGCACTTACTGGAGAGCTGGAATACATAAATCCTCTTAAGCCAGTGGAAAGACTACATGCATCTCAGAGAGTGCAGGATTCCACAAGACATGTTGCTCAAGTCCATCTTCTATTTGTCAGAGAGAGAGCAGATAGCTTTTGCTGCAGACCTTATCTTTGCATAAGCTAAGCTACCATGAAGCTGCAGGACGCCCTCAATAGCTCACAGAACATACTTGGAGGAAGCGGTGGTGAAGAAGCAATGAGTAGGCAGCACTTCTTCATCACCAGGTCTTCCTTGTGACTCCTCCTGTTCCCATGTTATCCCTCCTCTTCCCTTCCTCTTAAAAAGGCATCAGCTGAGCCTTTTCCCTTTGTAGTCCCTGCTCCCTGCATTTCTCATTTGCATACAGGTGGTTGTGATCCTGTGAGACTTATGGCAGGTGAAGGGAAGTTTGGGTTAACCATCTTCAGAGACAAGGTCTGGCCACACTGCACCTAAGTGCAGGTTTGGGGTGGGCTGGAACCTCTTAAGTCCAGTCCCTCTCTTCCACAACCCTTCCCTACTTGGGAAACTGCCATAAGGAGTTCAGAAAAAGCACGATCAGACCAAAGGTGTTCATCATTAATGTTCTGGATCCTGTTAAAGCAATTCTCTAATCAGAAGTTGATTTAAGACACAGGATTGGGTTTAAAGTATTCTTAGTTCTTGATCCTTATATTCCTGGCTTGGTCTGAACCTACCGCACAAATAAATGGTATTAGCAAAATCTGAAGGTGTCTTCAGTGCATTTGGACACAGAGCCTTAAAACCTACAACTGTTTCTCACATTTACTGTAAGTCAGTCACCACTCATGTTAGCCTACTACAATGAATAGCACTGGTGAATTCACTGTACTGTACTGGTGTACAGTGTATTCACTGTACTGCTGTACAGTGAGTCCACCTCTCTAGCGATGGATCTAGCTTGGCCTTCCACCAAAGGTTTCAGATGCTGTATTCTACCTCCCAAATACTCAATAATTTTGACAAACAAAAATGTTTAGGAAGTTCACATATCGCAGCTGAACCAAAAGGATACACGCCTTTATAGGCTCTAGAAATGGCAAAGAAACAAAGATTACACCAGCACAACCAAAACGTTGAAAATAGGCCCTAACATGGCATTTCTACTTCTACTACAAGAAAGGCACCATTTTGAAAGCTTTTTACAATTGTAAGCAATTAAATTTTTCAAAATGCTGCTCAGGAAATATATCCTGCCAAGAAAGCCCTAACTTAGGGATTTTGCAAAACATTTCTCTGCACATGGTGAACTTTGGATTTCTGACAGCTCATACATCAGGCAATTCAAAGCTTAGAGGTCCGCCTTGTAAGAATTGTTTTTGTTCCCTTTTTTGGCTTTATTATCTGGCTTCTCATACGAGATTTGTGATTTTAAACAAGCCTTTCTTTCAAAACAAGACATTTTTCCTGCTGGAATTCAAACAACGGTCCTACAGCGCTACATGAATTTTCCCCTTAGACAAATGTCAAAATTTATAGCAACTCAAAACAAAATAGTGTCTACTGTCTTCAGTTCAGGCTTACAAGCAATAAAACCAAAAAAGGTTATGTAAAAGAACCTGACTGTGTATTTTATGTGGGATAGCAGAAATACTTATGCACCAGAATGCTAGCATACAGCATAAAAGTGTACTTCTGTTGTCTTTTATAGAGATCAGACAAATGGGCACATGTGGATGAGAGCATAAAGTTTATTTGCTATGAAGAATTCAGCAAAACTAGAATCATTTTCTTTTAGAGCTTTTAAAATTAAATGTCTTTAAAACATATATGTTTTTTATCAAAAAGTAAAATGTTTAGGTTTTTGAAAGGAAGGTCCTTCCCAAAGAAATAAGAAGTAAGTCTTTAGCAAAACAATTACTCACTAAAATTTTGTTTTCTTCTTCTTTTTTCTTCTCTTCTTTTGTGAGAACACCACCCATGAGAAAAGTCAAATGTCAGTATTCGGTGGTTTGCATTATTATTCCAGTTTTCCCATAGCTTCAAGAGGGTTATGAGCGGTAGAGTTAGAACTCTAAGTGTCACTGAGTGAGCACATTTCCCTTGAAACCACTGAGATTTAGGTTGAAATTGAGGAAAATGTCTTTCAGTATATAAATCAGAGGTGTGTACGTGAGGAAGCAAAATTACTAAGCTTGCCCCCTGACTTCAGTGAGTGGCTCAGCATTTTTGAAAGTCTGGCTTCTGTTTTATGATCCTGTTGTTTGACATCCAGTTTTGAATACCCAGGCTTTAATTTCCATGGCTATATAACGTAAGTTTGTGCATTTGATTTTTGTTGTGAAAGTTTTGTATAGCTTTTACGTATGCATACAGAAAAGGATATCTTCAATGAGACTGCAGAATATTGTAGAAATTGAAGTTACATTTACCTTTTTCAGACAGCGTAACCTCAAAGTATCATCACTGAAGATAAAGCTCTTCACAGTTAATTCCAGTGTAGCTACAAGCACAGCTTGGTCCATTCTCTCTTAAGGGGTTTGCAAAATGGCCCTGTGCTACACCTTCCCCGTAACATGCTTGCAATTACTTTCTGGCCCTGATTTGGTCCTTTGAAACTAAGCAGATGGTCCTGCCACCCCACTGTCCCCATCTCCATGAAACACTTGTGTTGGCGAGCGAAGCCTTTGTAGATTGAGCCCAGGACAGGGTACTCACAGTGACAGCTGTGGGACCAGCTAACCCTTGACTAATGGGGCATTTGTGATGGCTCTGGTTTCTGAAGACACTGACAGGACTGGAACCACACTGACAGCCCTGGAGGGAGGCCTGGTATTTCACGCACACTGTCCAGTACATCATTTTTACATTTGGGGGTTATGCATGGATGCACACGAGCTGGGCTCTCCCCAGCCATATTTTGAGCCTTCCTAGTGCTTGGCAGTGCAGGTGCATTCTCTCTGTATGCCTTAAAAAGAAACAAAACCAAAACACCAGGCTTGGTAATGGGGGCCAGAAGCAACAAAGCCACAGTGTTGAAAAGCAACTGTTAAAATAATGTTCTAGGATACTGTAATTCTGAGACAACGAAGTTTGCAAGCAGCACTCTTTCTTCTTGCTGCCAGGTCTCTGAACTGCCGTCCAAGAGCCAGGTCCTTCTGTCTGGCCACCTGTCACAAGGTGCTGCAGACTGAGTAGTGGCCTCAGAACTTGTGCACCATCACTGGTTTTGCAGATTTGTCACATGGAGCTGGTTAGAGTTTGGTAGTCAGTGGTTTGCAAGGGAACTGCCAACTGTAAGTAGCAGGAAAAATGCATTTCTCATCAGCAGAGTCAACAGATAGGACAGAAAGCAGCTCTGTCAAATTAGAAGATACTATTTTAAAATAGGCAATACCTCGGAGGAGGACCTGTTCTTTAGACTATGTGTAAGCGCATTTTGACAAATGTGGTGGAGAGACAACCTTGCGGTCTCTCATCTTTAAGTAACCTGTTCCAGCTGTTGCTGAGCCTCATTCCCTGATCGCGGGTACCTAACATTTGACATCTACTAGACCATTTGTTTTTAGCATTGTACCAGAAATTGAGGTAATGGCCTTGTTCTAACGAGGAGCATGACCTCTGAAATTCTGCCCATCCGTAGACACCCATCTCAACCAAGTTTGTACAGCTGACAAGGCACAGCTGTGCACAGCAGCTAAATAAAACTTCATACATTTCAAATACTATTTCTATGCAGAGTCACTCTGTAGTTGAGGGCAGGCCTCTCTCAACTCTCTCACCTGCCAGCCACTTGGCTCAGGGTGTTAGTCAAGCAAGCTCTCCTAATTAATCAGATGCCAAATCACCAAAATAATCACTTTCTTAACAAGAAGTAAGCTTAAACTAAACATATTTTTCAAGTTATTTGTCAATGCATCATGTCAGTTATTTATCAAATGCTTTTCTGTTGGTTTATTTTTTCTTCATGGTTTTCTGATGCCCACCTGTAACTCTTGGCACTTCTAAAATTAGCATCTCCCACACTTCTCTCAAAAAATGAGCAAGTTTTCTGAATAAGTGTTCAGTTAATCATCTTTCCAGTGCTGTTATTTCAGTTTCTACCCTTCCACACAGACCAGTATGAAGCCTACCGAACTACTATGTAACATTCACGGGAGCTGGGGTAGGGAATTGAAGGGTTTTACTCAGACTTACTGGAAAATGAGAGACAATTTTTTGGCTTATATGATGCAATTTTCTTGCAATTAGAATAAAGTCCTAGTTTTGTGATATTCAGGGGTACTTCTCTAAGAGCTCTGAAAACTGCAGTTATCCAGACTGTCCTGAAACCTTCTTTACCTTCTAGGGTGATAGGGATGAGAGGTGTATGCCGAGTGATTTGTTTTTGTGGTCTTTGAGCCACATATACATACAGCTTCCCTCTCCCCAAAACAGAGAAGAGCTTTCTTTAAGGTTGTTAGGTTTGAACAGACCTTTCTGAGATCAAACCGCAGCTCTGAACTTGTTCAGACAGTCCTAATGGCTTGACACCCCCTTCCCAAGCTTGTCACATGCTCTCCTTTTGGTGAAGGGAAGTTGATAAGAGTAATCAATTTAAGAGTTTATAACAAAGAACCCAGAGCATAGCTCCCTAAACAGGCACCTGCTCAACACTCACAAAACAGATACACAAACTGCACTGCTAACATTCATCCTGCCAGTTTTGCATGTGAGCCGGTACCTCAAGGGGACATGCAGAACCTCTTAAACCTGACCTAAACCCAACCTGTGTCACTCCAGATCTCACTCTTGGCATGAAGTGGAACAAACAAACAAATTAAAAAAGTGCAGTGCTGCCATCTGCTTAATTTTATTTGGAAAAGTATGATCTAAGGCTGACAAAAAATCCAGAAGTTGCTCAACCCATTAAAAGCCAAATAAAGTAGATATATGGATGTTTGCTGGAAGGGGCAGGAGATCAAAGTACATGGGAGTCAAGAAAGGATTTGGGAGAGCAGATGAATGAAGAAGAGGACAGAATGGGTGAGATGATCAAGTCAGGGGTACAGATTATGAGAGATGAGGTATTTCTTGAATATTCACATCCTGAGTAATAAGGCCACTGAGGCCCCTGGATGGACAAGGGCCATGGCTTAGTAGATCAGAGCACAGCAGGGGCCAGATGCCTAGACCTGGAAAACTGCTCATTTTGGGCTACCTAGAAAAAGATGTGACATCACTTGGGCTTTGCAGTAGAAGACATCAAGACATCAAGAAGACATCAACAGCATTCTCACTTGTGAATAGCTTAGATGAATGGGCTGGGTCAAGGGGAGGGTAACTGGAAATGGTAGCTGATGGAGAAGGAGAGACACACCTCTCCCATGTTTTTGGTTCCTGTAACCAGTCTGGAATAAAATAGCCATGGCTTTGGGATACAGCCCAGGACTGTGATTCCTCTCAGTGAGTTACAACTGGGACACACTGAATGCTTCAAAGCACAACTATAATCTCCATTTGATGTCAAAGGGTAGGGGGTAGAGAAGGAGAAGCAGGTAAAGCAAGCGATGCAATTTCTAACTGTAGTACTGTCTTAGCCACATACACTCCATTTCCCATTTTGCTATGACGATTTCCCCATGCCAAGAAGTTTTCTGAGAGCTGCCACCACCACCACCACCACCACCTCTGCTCTGCAGCACAGCAAGGAGGCATGCCGGAGCTCCTTCACAGGCACCCGGGGGCTATTTGTTCATACATGGCCAGGTGAGACAGCAGGGCTTTCCCATCTGGCACAGAAACATGGCCCAGCCACATCTTTTATCGCATCTAAACTGTGCTTCCTTATAAGCACAGCTCTTTTCTGACTAATACCATGGCCCCAAGCTAGTCCAGTGAACGTAGCCAGAAAGTTATCATCAGCTACTGCTGGCTCCAGGGAAAGGGCAGCGGTAGACTTCAAAATACTGGACATGTGCTACAGTTTTGTTATCTCTGGGTTTTCAGAGATTTGATTCTGAAATATCTAACTCTTCGAGCCCTCCAGAGGCGAGAGGTTTGCTGAACAGGCTGTTTCAGAAGGCAATGAGACACCCTGGGATAACTTTAACTCACTGGTAATTAAGTTTACTGCTAAGAAGCAAAGCTCTGAGGTTGCAAGCCCAAGTCACAATGGCAGCTGTACTCCTCGAACCCCAGGGGAGATACTGTCTCTGCCAGCTCTTCCTTGGCTTCTATCATTCCAGAGGCCTCACTTTATTAGAAAATCACGTCTACTTTGCCAGATTCCAGAGTCAGAGAGCCAGTTGTTTTTTTTTCTCTACTGCACCAGCCATATCCTCCATGACACAATAACACAAGTGAAAGTTAGCTTCTATTTTTTGTGTCATTTATAGACTGTGTATAAATACAATGCAAAGATAAGCACTGTATATGGGAATGTTGATTGTACCCCACAACAGTGTCTCGTTTGCATGCACATGTGACTGCAGGTTGGCTCATACTGAAGGCTGCTTGCAGTAATTGGTTCCATCGTATTGTTTACAGCTCTGTTTCTGCATTTTGCATAATAGGCTCCATTAGCAACTACTGCTTGGGATTCTCAACATGTGTCTGATTTAAGGAGACAGAGACCAATACAAAAGAAGCCAGAAGTGGCAACAGAAATTTTTGGCACTACTTATACATACTGCAAGCGAGAACCACTGTTGTTTCTTCTGCTGCGTGGAAGAAAATTCACATACGTAAACCCAAAGTATTAACCAAAGAACAAGGAGAAACTGGATTTTCTTCTGGACTGATCAGGAACTATCAGCCAGAACTAAAACTTCCCCCCCCCCAACTAGAATAGTCCAATTGGCCCATTAAAAACATTTTATGAGAACACTTAGAGCTTGGCCACATTCAAGTGCTACATGAAGTCTTAGACCAGTTTGTCATTTGCCCATATGTTCTTTATTAGGGTGCTTGCACTGAAATGCTTGTGCTCCTTGGCTTCTCATTTCTACTCCACTTCAAAGCTTCTTAATTACAAAATTCTCCTGGTCTGAAGATTTGAATTTTGCTTAATTTTAAAAGAATGAAAAATAATTATGTATCAACTAATGAAGGATTGCTCCTTAGACTCTTGGCCCCTAAAGAAGTACATGATACTCATTCTGTCATTGAGTCTAAAGTCTTTTATGTTGTTTTGAGCTTGGTGTAAGCGGCTGTCTCAGAAATCCCAGTGGGAAAAACTAATAAGGGAGGCAGTCAGCACAATATGCTGTTGATGAAACCAGCATTACCAGAGGGGTCCCTGAAGCTGAAGATCAAAACTATGAACTGCCAGCATGGTCCCACCGCATTCTGGCCAGCTGACCCCAAACCCACAGGAGGTAAAAATATCTGCAGAAGGGGGCTTCTCCTGCTCGGTTCCTGCTATGGGCATGCCTCATAGCCATTTTCACCATGTGTGGCTCCCACCCACTGTCACTGCAGAGGAAGACATGTCTCCCAGGTGGGTAATGCATAGATGGGGATTGCAATTTCTTTCTTACACATCCACACATTTCTGGTGACAAAGGCAGCAATGATCAGAGGAGGGAGACTATCATTAATGGTCAGTATAAAAAAGAACTAATTGTTCCTACTTTAGCTGATGTGTTAGAAAAATTAGACCCACCGAAGAATTCCTTCTTCCAGAGTGAAAAGCTGAGAAACCTCTTCGGTGACCATTTTTTCCCCCCTCAAACAAAAGTCAGAATTTAAAACCCAAAGCCATGATTTGCTTACATTTACTGTAAAGACCTTTCTGGGCTTTTCAGGGAGCTCTGTCTTACAATTCTCTCCTTCACAGTGAGAAATTTAACAATTCCCAGGATTATGAAAACAGAATGAATTTATCTAGTCATATCATATCCAAATGATAATGGAATCATTTCAATTCAAGGGAGTAAATTTTTCCATTTTAGCATCCTCCCCTATAAGACACCCCACCCTTTTCTACAGACTTGCCAAAATCTCATTCCTTCCGTCTGAGCTGCTCCAAGAAAAAAATGGAAGTAACTATTTCCCTCTGTAAAAGCTGACTCGGGAGAAAACATTATCCTTTTGAACACAGCATGCAGCATGCTATCTTATCAGGAGCCGGACGAAAAATGTCTTGGAGACATTTCCTTTGTTCAGTTACAGGGAGTTTACAGGGAGCTTTAAGACAGCTCAAATCCAATCACTGACAGATAGGGTTTTTTTCAGAGAGGTCTCACTATCTGCCTTCCATTTGATCCCGCACTACTTTACACACAAGTATTTCTGCACATCCAACCAACAGACCTAGACTTAGAAGGCCCTGTCTCTAGGAACAGTGGTGGTGGGGAGATGAAGGACTGTTCACCAATTTCATTCCACTGTTGCAATCGTGTGTGCAATTCAATCCATAAAGCAGGGCCCACTGTGAAAGTACTCTTAAAACTGCCATTAGGTCTAGCATCTTCTTAACAAACACATCTGGCTACTAAGCCCCAGGTCTCTTCCTTTCAGGGAAGCTGAGGTGGCCACTACAAGGAAGGATACGCATTTTTGGAGGAAGTCATTTCCTTGTCACTCCGTATAACCAGATCTATGGAAACATATTTTAGATGTGAGTCCTTTCCCTCCCCTTCTTTCTTCCACAGGCCCTGTAGAAGCAACGTGGACAGTCCCTGGCTGTGAACACTTGAGCAGCCTAAGGCATGGTGCCTCCATTCCCATCTTCTTCTCCAAGATGGATATCAAAATATGGAGCCTGGCTGTGTGCAGTCATCTTGTTTTTCCACACACTGCCATAACAGCCTTTACTGCTCTTCCAAGGACAAAGTTGGTGGTGCCTAGGCAGCTAGGACACCAGCTACCTTGGATGTCTAAAACATGCTAAACAAATTAGCTCATCTGATATCTATCATGGTAGAAGTGGGCACCTGAATAAATATCATGCTTCTCAGAAGTACAAAGCGGTGCACACCTGCTCGCAGCATTGGCTGGAGCCTTGGGGTGCAGGTGCCTCAGATAATTAGGGCATTTATGGGGACTTATAGGGCAGCAATAAAATACTTGCAAACAGTAGCCAAGACTCACACTTACCCAGTATATGGGCAATGTTGAGGCTTGCTCAGCTTCCTATAAACACTAACATGGCTACAAAATGTCTAGAAGGGCTTTTGGCTTCATTTGTTTTCAAAAAGAAGGAGAAAGAGAGAAGGAGGAGGAGTGAAGAGCATGAATATTTGTTGGCACTTATTTACAGAGTACTAACTGAACCAAATTCGGTGAAATTCCTTGTTACCTCATGACAAGAGCGGCTAGAGAGACTGGCAACTCACAAAATTTGTCAGGACCCAACTTATAAATGGCAAGCATTCAACTAAGCCTGTTATTAAAGTGTGCCTTAAACACATAAACGCATATTCTGCAGTTTGTGAATATTTGTTAACCTAAAAATATGTACCATTCTGAAATGGACAGTTGCTTATGCAAATTTCCTTGATAGCTAAAGAAACATTAATGTTCTTATGCAAGAGATTTGTACCCAGATATGGAAACATGTCTGCCTTGGATTGCCACTCTGTCCCCTGCTGCAGCATGCAGTCACAGTCATTCACACATGAAATGTTTCTTGACCCAGTCCTTACCCACATAAACACACAGACAGTTTATCATGCTACAACACCAAGCCACAACCTACATAAAAAGAATAGGAAAATGGGTTAGTCATGGTATTGCCACATTAGCTCTTAAGTTTCCACTTCCATGAACCTCAGTAAAACAGACTAATAAGACCTGAACTTGGCCAGGTTGTCTCTACAATCTTTAATCCACTCCTGCCTGCCCCCTGCTCCTCTGCTGCAGTTTGGCTACCATCTCCGTTCCCTGGCCAAAACCAGTAACACAGATTCCTTTTGGGAGCAACAGTCATCTGCTCTTCTCCTCCCAGCTACTGAAATCTCCTGTCTCCAAAGCCACAACAAATTCAGGCTGCCCTACATGGTCTGTGATTTTGTGATTTACATATCATATGGCTGCTCTTCACACATGGATGACTTTCATTTTACATTCAGCAAAATTCATAGGCTAAAACTTTGCCCTTTACTTCTACGAAAGGGGAAAGCGGATCTGAGTACTCTGCAACTAACTGGGGGGAGTAGGAAAAGTGGAGGAGAGGGAGGACAGAGGAGGGGGAAAAGAGGGGAAAGAGGAAAGGCTTTACTCTTCTTCAATCACGCTGAGGTATCTGTCTGATGTGGGGAAGTATCCAGCCATGTGAAAAATTGAGAGAGTTAATGAATTTTATTGCATTGTTGCAAATTGTGTAACTAATGCATAAAGCAGGGCCCACTATGGAAAATACTCTTAAAACTGTCTAGCATCTTCATCAGGTCTAGCATCAAAACATTACGTCTAGCATCTTCTTCAGAAACATATTTGGCTACTAAGCTTCAGGTCTGTTCCTTTCAGGGAAGCCGAGGTAGCCACTGCAAGGAAGAATACACTTTTTTGGAAGAAGGCATTTTCTTGGCCATAGTCTGATGACTGTGGTTATCTGGTCTTGTCAGTTCACTGGGAACCAGAAGTGCTCAGAATGGGGATTAAACAAAACTTTTTCCTTTTTCAATATGTAGGTGACTATCTTACTGCCATTAGCACAGCCTAAAGGCAGAACAGGATGTTTTACAGCCTGGTACCTTCCCTTCAGTTAGTAGGGGCTGAAGTTCGGCATCCCTTTGGGATTTGCCCAGCTGACAAAGTGCACGCTTTGACAAGCCCTGCTCTGCCAGCTCACCCCAGCTGTCTCCAGCTACCCTGTTCACAGGCCTTTCCAAGCCTAAAGTGCCAATATAAACATTGAGATGTGCACTTGGTTTACTTCTGCTGGTGTTTGGAAGAGGAAAGAAACATCATGGCATGAACTAGCCACAAGCCAGAATTCATTCAGTTGTTTCAGCTACTTATTTGTTTTTAATCAAAGCTGGTGCTTCATTTCAGGAAAGCATCTGGAAACATTTGTTTGCAAATAAATTGCTTTTAGACTAAACTTTGGATGACAAGCTTCTGAATGAAGTGAGCTTTTCTAGCAATTTGTAAGAGAACTGCCAGCAGATGGTAAAATATATTGTTCAGCTATAATTAGAGCAACATAGACTTAAACAACAAAGTTAGAGGCCTTTAGGCTGTACATGGTTTTAGTCTGGAAGGACCCTTGTATCTGAAAAAGCTGTTTCAATGTGAGGCTGAGTGAGGGAGTACTGATAAACCCATGCTACCTTCAGAGCCTGACAGTATCTACACAGTCTTGCTAAACAGAAAATTCAACCCAAAATGGAAATATCCTAGGAGCTCACAGTCTACTAGGGACTGTGTTAGTGCTAGTGAGGTTAAACCAGACAGACAGATGCTACAGAGATGAGCAGCAGTGCCTAAAACCCCAAGGTACAGTTGGACAACAGCCACGAGTCAATCTGATCCACCCAGCTATTTCTAAAATGCTATCAACTCAGTATTGGGATACCAATGCCATCGTGATGCTAGAGGGCAATCAATTCAGCCTTTGATAATCAACAAAGAGACCCATTATACAAAATTCATAGACCAAAGTAAAATCTATAATGTACAACAGGAACATAGTTACTAATGTCACTGTGGAGGTTAATCTAAGTCTTGTGTGGTAAGGCTCTGCATCTTTTTAACTCAAGACACTACTCATGACTGTTTCCTTTCCAAGTAGTTCCTCTGTATATGTTATCTCTGAGGAGTGTGCTCGCTTGCTCACTCATGCGCTCTCTCTCCCACAGTGACTTTTGCTGACTGATTTTAAAAATAAATGCTTTTCAGGGACGCAGAGTGCAGCGTTTTGGGGCTGCCTGTGCCTGCCAGCTCTGCGCAGCCCTCAGTTCCCCCTGCGTGTTTCCTTGGCTGGAGGCAGATGGAGGCAGGGCTCTCAGGCAGCCAGTGAGCAGATGACACGCTCAGGGTGTGCTGTCTGCTCCAGCATGCTGCACAGGAGCCAAACTGAGTTCCTCAGAGTCCATCCTCCCGTGGCATTTTGAGGCTTGATCTAAGTCTGGGAAGGAGGTAATCAGGCCGTGGCTGGCTGCGATGTGTCTGCAGCCTTAGAAAGCTGATTAATATCTTCTTCAGGAGTAAGACCTTAACATAGTCACTCTCAGCAACCTAATGAGCATCCAGCTCTTTTTGAAATGTCCCAGCATAGGATATAAACAGCATCCAATCTTACGTTAACAAAATGATGTTATCAGGCTTTTTAATATTCACAGAAGCATTGAAATTCAAAGGTACCATCTGCACATCCAATTGTAAAAGGCACCAAGCCATGAACTGTATTTTGTGCTGGTTAATATCGCAAACTGTGTGAAATCACAAGACCTTTAGATACACAAGAGCAGGGATGACCCCACTCTGGAGAGGCATGGGAGTTGGTTGCAACAGAGAGATTTTAAATTTGAGTTTCCCAGAAGTCTGGGGATTGTGAAGATTAAATGTTGCTTTGGAAGCAAAGAAAAAAAATCTTTCCCCTGTCTGAGATGTTCAGTCCAGCGCCCTGACCAGGCACCACATGCTGCTCATTCCCTGTGGTAGACCTTTCACACTCAGCTAGTTTGGAGAAAAATTGGAATGTATTTGCTGGAACATTCCACATACATTAATTCTTGGCCAGAGATAAAGCAGGAGGAACAGTATCATCAAAACAGTCCTTTTGGGGAAAAACCTTAGACCATTGAAAAGGAGGACTTCTAATAAAAGTGACTATTTAATCCATAACAGCAAGTTGCCTAGAGCTGGGCTGTAAAAGTGTCATGGCAAATAGTCCAGTGTGAATATTTTAGTCCCTGGGTCAAAAGCATTAGTTTTTACATCACCTTCAGAAGCATAATGCATAGTTCAGAGTCCGTGGCAACAGAAGGATCTCTCACTTTCAGGTGAGGGCGTAAAGCATCCTCAGCCTCTCCTCCACAAGGGAAAGGGAGCCAGAGCCCGGTCAGAAATGACTGCCAGTGAAAAATGCAGTCCAGGATCCCCTGCTGTGAAAGTGGTTTGTTTTGCACAATAGTCTCATGAAAGATGGCATACTATATAGCTGTTGGGATTTCATTCTTGGTCTTCTACAGCCAGTGGGGGATTTAACCTTTAGGTCCTCAGCTGCTCCCCGGTGCAGCAATCTTTGTCCTCAGTAACCTCACCAGCCATCACTCTTCACCCAACAAACATTTGGAAATTCCAGCCTGATTTCTCAAGACCTCCTAAAAAGCGACTGAAGCAATATCCCCAAGTCAGAGATAATCACAAATGCCTTCCTGCCTGCAGAAAGGATTTTTTAAACTTAGTCACACAATAGTTCATATAACTTGGCTACTGGTGGGAGCAACAGGAAGGAAAAGCCAACCTATGTAGCGGTTTAACATGGAAAGGAGGAGAAACTGTTGGACAAACTGCTGGAATCTATCCCAGAATGATTACGCTGCCTGAGAGAGGTCCTATGCACAAACACACACCCATTGGTAAGCTCTGGAATGACATGCACTTTAACCCTGGGCAGACAGGCGAAAAGCGCAAGACTGGCCCCATCTGCCTGTTGGTCTGTGCAGTGAGATGCTACACTGCACTAGCTGAGGAATGTGCTCAGCTTGGCTCCCCTGGAGTACATCAAGCAGAGATGGATCTGCACTGTGAACTTAGTTCATCCCAGCCAAGATGATTTAATTCCTTTAGAGCTTGCTGATGTTTCTGCTTTTTGTCTACCAGAGGACGTCACCCTTTCAAGTCCCAGGCAGAAGCTTCCCAGAATCTCAGCAACATTTCCTCTCTCTCACTGGTAAATTTAAACAAAAATATCTTCCCACATGTCTGGTGCAAGGAGAACCAAGTATTATGTTGCTCATCCTTTCAGCTCTGCTCTTACACAGCTGAACATGTGCTGTCATTGCAGATCCAAACACCACTTCAACACACACTGCTTCCCAGATTCAAAAGCCATTCATAGTGGGGCTCAGGACAGGTCCGTGGATGCTTGCCAATGCTCAGGTAAAAGTTAAATGAATTGAATAATGTTTCTTTTGGGTGCTTTGAATGGTTTTGATTAGAACTGCTTAAGCTAAAGAGATCTTTCCTTTAACTTTTGGGCACTGCTACTTCCTCAGCAGAGATTTAGAACGTATTTTCCACATATACATGCCTGTGCTTATATTGGAGAGTTACATACCTTCTACGTGGCTAACAGAAGCAGATGTAGATGGTATTGTCTTCATTCTCCAAGCTGTTAAATACATCAGGCTCTAGACAAACAAAGATTGGTACTTTGCAACATGTGCGTAAAATTAATCAGATATCATATTCATGAGAAAGAAGTCAAGGCCACATCTAAATTTGGATTCATGCTGCAAATTATACTTGAAACTTGATGGTGTTAGGACCCCCATGACAAGTTCATTCCTGCTAGGCAAAGGGCTGACTGCAAGGTCATTTGTGCCAGGATTTGACAGACCTCCCGAATGGCTTTGCTGGCCAGCTTGGAGGAACCAAATTGCACCGAGGGGAAAGTGGGGGAGACAAGGAAGGATGGCTGGTGTGGGGGAGCAGGTAAGCAGGAAACCTCAAAACTGTCAAATCCAGACAGCCAAAGTGGCAGAATCTGTGCAAAATCACATTGATTTAGGACTGTGAAGGGAGATAAGTGCAATGTCATTCCCCTTTTCACTCTTTGGGGGTCTTAATCCTGTGTTTCCTAGCGCTGTGCTTAACTACATTTTGTGTTTCAGACACTTCCAAATGAAGATTACATATCACTCTAAGTAACATACATATAAGGCCCACTAACTTATGGAAAAGCTTTATCTGTGCATCCAGTCTAGAATTCAACCTTCATTTTAAGATGTAAAAAGAGGTGTTTTCTCACCATCCAGAAATATTTTGCTCAGTCCAGAATTCAGGAAATCCTGTTATACCACACTTAGGAGATGGATGTCAGCTTTAGGAAGCAGATTTAACCAAAGTCACATCAGTCAGAGGCATTTTAAAGCAAAATTAGCAGCATGAAATCCTGTGGAGTGACCTGATGGGGCAGCACGTGTTTGTTTTACAGCCTGACCTTCTGGCACTGGAAGTTTAAACAAGTTCAGACATTTTCACTGGCCTTGGTACTCAGCTTCTGTTATCCTATGTCACTTCTCTATGAGCTGTGCAAAATATTTTCATACACAATGGAAAATTGCAATTTTTCTTCCCTGTGACTTTTTCCCATAATATAAATCTGCTATTTGTCTAAAAACCAATAGGAAGTGAAAGTTATTTAAAACCAGATTCTATTTTTTTTCTGTTCAGAACAAATTAATCATCAAACAGAAACTAAAGCCTATTAAGTGAGCTTCTCCTGAACTCATTTTTACCGTAATCACACATGGGATGGTAGGGAATTGCTGAAACTAGACATGTAAGTAAACATGCATAGCTTTCAGAAGACAGCACAAAGCTGAGGCACAAAGAAAGAACAGGACAGGGACACAATACCCAACAACTCTCCCAGGAGAGGCTTAATAATGAAGGTGATAGGATCAGAGGAGAGGAGAGGACCAAGGGTCTTGAGGCTTATTTTTTCACCCCCGCTCTCCCCCAGACTTCCCCAGGGAGAGGTTGCTGAAAGTTTGAACACACTCAGACCTAAGGGAACAGGATTAGGAATCTGATCTGGCATCCTTTTCCAGGGACTATCTATGATCTATGGAACTGACATGAGTGGTCCCACACATTACATCTTACAGTAATGTTATTGCAGCTGTGAAGAAATCCCAGCATCTGTATTTCTGGATGATTACAGATGGACATCATGCCCTGGATATAACCTTTTGGTATGGCATGTAGTAAACTGTAAATCTACCATGACACTCAGGAACAGAAATTCAAGTCAAGAAGTGTTGGTTTTAATTGCTCAACACGCAATGATACTGATAGGAATGTGGCCGTTAAAGCAGAATATAAAGCTCTGAAAACATGCCAGTCTGCCAGTCCTCAAGTCCTCACAATGTCAAAATCATCCCATTAGACTGAATTCAGCATTGGCATGGATGACCAAAGCCATTCAGGCACACTCACTTAACTGCAATTTAATCTGAGCGATGACTGCAGTCTAACCCATAGGCTTTCCATTAAAACATATTCAAAAGATAGCTCTTATCTCTTCCTTTGATATGTCTAGCAGCAAAGCTAGACATGGCAGTTAAAAAATATACATCTGTCTCACTAAAATAATCCTAGATACAGTTATAACCTAGTTTCCTCGACAATGCAATTAGCTGCAAGAAAATGGTCTTTATTTTTACCATTATCTTTGGACCTTCTCTGGACACCATATTTATCACAAAAGCTATTCTGAATGAGGCAGAGAGACTGTTAGGGCACTTCTGATGAATAGTTAACAGCATACCAAAAACTGGCAGTCACGTGTTTTTCCCCCCTCCCGTTAACTCAGATTGATTTTCTTCTCCCGCTTTGACTTTCTTCCATTAATAAACATTAACAATTTTGAGCCATTGGGAAAGTTGATTGGGAAAAAAAAAATTCAGTATCCCCTAATTACTGTTTTGTTAGAACTGATAACCTCTTGGAGTTCAATTAGGCAAGCTGCAGACGTGTAATGAATAGCTGACGAAACTGAGAAGACTTCCCCCCCCCCAAAGTGTTCACGCACACACACACAGAAGAAAGCTCATTGCTTGTTTCTGCTGCCTTTCTCAGAAATGTAATTAAAATTTTCCCTCATTTGTCCCTGAGAAAAATTACCTTCTCAGGCAAGAACAGCAAAGAAGAAAAGCACGGCTGTATTCTTATCTCTTTTAAATGCCTGCCACGAGAGCAGCTTTAAAAGTACTATCTAGGAAGGGGGGGGGGATTTCACCATACTTCTTGCACCATCACCCTGGTGCATCATTTCCACTCATCTGCTAAAACAGAAAGACAATGTGCTAGTGCACTTCACGTGTCCAAAACGAAGGGGTCCACTGGGCAACCAGGACTCAGGACAGCCATGACATCTATCCCACGCTCTACTTTTCTCCCAGGAGAGGACAAATGATACAACTAATTTTCTGGATTTGGAGATCTAATTTCATCACTCACTATTAACAATGCAGAGCTGCTCCCTATTGCGTCTAGCATCACTGAATTACAATAATTGTTCCCAATCCTACTCCCCACCCTCTACCCCCCCCCCCTTTTTTTTTTTTACAGTTAAAGAGCCTAGCTATCAGCAATTTCAGGGGTTCATTATTATTCAAAGTGAAGTTTGGCACATAAGATAGAAGGCTATTTTTCTTTTTGAATTAAATCTGGCTGACATTTGCTTAGCCGGTTCTCAGCTCTACAAGTAAAACAAGAGAAGTTGCTTTGTTATTTCAGTCTGGTTTTATCATTTATCAAGGTCAGCTTGAATTAAAAAACAAAGAGGGAGCCCAAATGCTGGGCTTTGCAAATAAAAAGCCCTTTGAAGAGCTAAAATGGTGGGCCAAATTCAGAGGTTATATGTCAGATGGTTCAAGGTTTTAATCAGAAATAGTTGCAAGAGTCTGAAGCTAAAATCCAGCTCTGCTCAAATCAAAATCAAAGACTCCCAATGACTTCAGCCCAGGATCAAGTAAACCAGTCAGCAGGAAGGAGGAGCTCAGCTGAAAGTTAAGTCAGAAGGAGTCTAACTTAAACAGCCTTGTATGATTCTTCATTGTGAAAGACTGCTGCGGGAGATGGTAACAACCCCAAATGAAGCTAGGGCTTTAAGGAGATCAAAGGTCTACAGAACTTTATAGATAATAATACTTTCTCTACAGAATCTTAAAGCTACTTCTAGAGCGCACTGACAATTGCACCCTGTTACAATAGCCTACAGATGGATTTAAAATTAATGGAATGATGGAGTTTTCTATTACATGCCATAATTCTTCCACAATGCTGTTATCTAAGTCTTCGGATTGGGCTTGGTGGCTCACAAACACTCGAAGTGACTCATGCCTTCCATTGAGATCACCATTACAACAGGTAAGCCCTGAAGAAAGGTGCTGCTGGCAGGTATGCAGAGACAGTGATTCATGCATGAAGCCAGGAGACAGACGTTTTCCCAGCTGAACACTTCTGATCATTTTGGCCACGTCAAAACAAGGTAATTGCAGCGATCGCAGTGCAGAGACCAGCCAGGCAAGGCTCAAATCTTGTTGAGGAGCGGGAGGGGAGAGGAAGGGTTCCTCATTTTTGCTGTTGTACAGTAGCATCCAACATCACTTTTACAGTTTTGATACCTTCACAGAATCAGTGGCCACAAAATTTTTACTAGAGAAAAATGGTTGGGACTACCTCCTGAGGACAGTAGTAGTCACAACAGGGAGCAGGAGACTTTCTACTACTGTGCTGCTTGCCTAGGCATCATACTGGAAATACACAATGAGAAAGATACCCTCCTTTCCCCTTCTCCCACTAATTAATGCAGAACCATGATGAGCCCTAATGAGTTAAAATATGAACTCTATGGAAAGTGGCACAGTGTAGAGGTTCTATAACTTGAGATGCCTTTTGGCCTGACCAGAAAAAAACTGCCATCTATGCTAGATGGAGAAAAAAATGTATGTAAAGCTATGCCAGCTGCTGGAACCTGTATCAGAAGTTAGGTACTTTCCTGTGGTGTTAAATGGGTACTTCCAGAACCTGTCTTTGATTCCCAAATGGTAGTAACTCAAATGAGTTGCACCAGTGGTACACCACATAGAGATTTGGCATGGAAAACCATATAGTTTTCTTACTCTACCACTGGCTCATGGACAGTAAAATACAGTTAAAACATGTTTAAAACATAGTGAAAATATGCTCATAGCAACTGAGAAAGGGATTCAGGGGAGAAAGAGCAAGGCACATGGAGAACATATTTGCTGCATGAAGTAACTGTTCTTCCTGCTTACAAAAGTCTTTGGGCTTCAATGAGGAATTTCAATAGAAATCCCAAATGTTTGATTTCCCTTGAGCATGTTCATTAAGCAAGTACAGGCAGATTTTCAAAAATACTCGTTTCTCAACAACTCCTATTAAGAATAATGAGACTTGCTGTATGCTAAACAAATTAAAGATGTAGCAGGAACTGGATAAGGAAGCAAAGCCTTCACAAACATAGCAGTGCCAGGGATCTGCCAGTGAGCTCAGTGCTGCTGCTTCTCTGCCCGTTCTCTTATGTCGGTGCTACTGGAAACATTTGTTAGATGAGGCAGACATTGTGAGCTGGTTTCTCATCACAGTCATACAGCACCTAATCCTGAGAAACTACAGAAAACCATGTCATTATTTGGCTTCATCATATTTACATTGATCTGACATGTACATAGAGGAATGGGAACCTGGCCCTGAAACTCCACATGCCATATGGAAAGAAAGTCACTTGTTCAGCACCAACAGCATGTTCAGAAAGTGCCAAGAATCACAATATATTAATAATATTTTCTTTGTGGTGTTAAGAAGCTTGGAACTAGATCCAAAACAGCAAAGAAGTGGCTTGGAAAAAATGTCTTGCACTTTCACTGCCATCGTATGTCATCCTGCCAGCATGATTGATCCTACAGAAGAGGAGCCAAAATAATCAGAGTGGGTGATTTCCTTTGCAACGGGGACAATAAAATATATTTGCTATTAGAAGCAAGCAATAAAGATGGAAAGAAATAGTGAAATAAAAAAAAAGAAATTATGAAATACATGCATTTCTTGCAAAGACTTGAAAATAGAATGAAGTAATCTCTACAATCAAGATTATCGCAATAAATGGTAGGTAATCTGTTGACAGCAATTGTTGTTCCTAACTTGACAGAGCTAAATCAATAGATGCCTCATTTAAGCCAAGACGGTGCCCACCAAAAGTTTTGCATAGTCTTAATTAAGCCTGGTATAAGGGGTGAGGGGAGGAGAAGAAGAAAAAGAAGAAAGATAATCACAGTTTAATTAAATTGACACAACTATGCTTTTAGAAACCCCCTGAGGTCCTGGATTTAACAATCATGCGTCTTGTGCCTCTTACTGCCTCTTGTGCCTGAGTTTAGAAGAATACCTCCATTTATCCCACCCAATACACAGGCACAGGTGTTGCTGAAGCCCTTTAACAGGCAATCTCTCTCTCAGAACATTACTCAGTGCATGCTCTGAAGAGCAGTTCAGCTGAAGCCAAGTTTAAACAGGGTAATAAACTCTGGAAATGGGAAAAGCAGGAAGAGAGTAAACAATAGGAATACATGATTAAAGACAACAACCAAGAAGATTTCAGACCAAATACAGATGTAAATAAATAACAGAGAAGCCAACAGTGACAATGAATGGCAGAAATAAGATCTTCTCTGGGATGCTAGTCAATGTGTCGTATCTCCTTATCCTCAGAGAGGTGGGAATATAAGCATCTCTTCACATCACAAGGTGGCTGTGAAGATAAGAATATTGCAAACTGCAAGGCACTCAGATACAAGGATGATGGAGGCCATATTAACTTGTAACACAGGTAGAGGTAGGACAAAAACCTATACAAAGGTCAAAGTGTGGTGATGTAGAAAAAAAACCCCAAAACAATAAAAGATGACAGATCTGTGGTTGCAGCTGGTGTGGGGCCTCCTGCTGTAGCTACAAATTTCGAGTCTGATACTGCCATCAGCTAATGCTTGCAGACATCTGCTCTATCTTTTACATTACGGATACAGATGATTATGAAAAAGCAAGTTACAGCAGCATTACCAGTTACCATCCGTTCTTAGCTAGGCTCTACAGCTAACATAAAACGTGTTAGTGTAGAGCTGCTTCAACAGACCATGATACATGTAGTAGAAATCCTTTTGCCCCTGATGTTACAGGTACTGCTACCTTCCTGATGGTTTAAGCTCTTGGATCCCACCCCACAGTGGTAAACTGGGAGTGGTTTAATAAAAGCACTGAATCAGTTGCATTGACTGAGCAGCTTAGTGCTGTAACTATCTATACCCCAATGCACAAATTTCCTGTAAGGTTTTCCTAGAATCATGTAGGCTTATAAAGGCTGGTATATATGCCATATATATGTAAATGTATATATGTATGCATACACAGAAGAATCCATGTATAGGATTTGAATTTAACCTGCAGATCCAATCAGCTGGGAGAGGTTCTTTGGTTTTGCCATTTTCCTTTTTTTATTGCTTGTCTGTGAGGGACATCCAGGGTTACATACTGATTTCAGCCTTCCTCTATTATTTCTTATTTTTTATCTCAGTCCTCCTCCCTGCTGCATATTAAATGAAGGACAAACATGTTAATAGCATCAAGAGATACTGAATGGATATTTAAGATGATTAACAGGCATGCACACCTGGGCCCTCACATTAAACTATATCAGCATGTTCCATAAGGTTCCATTATACAACGTGCTATAAAATAAGGTTACCAGGCCAGAAACTAAATTACTAAGTATTTAGATCAGATACCCAGCTGTAATTCATATCAAGTCAAAATTCAGTGCAGTAAGCTGAAGTAGGGGGAAGGAAAAAGGAAAGACAAACATTTCAGAAGAGGCAATAATCACCTTTTGCAGTTCAAGCAGGGGAGACACATAAGAAGGGAATTATCTCAGGTTACATCAGAGAGAGTTTGGATTACAACCTTTTAATAAAAGACCATAAGCTACTATGCAGAAAAATCAAGAAAAGAAAAGCTCCATAATGAAGCCCCAGTGATATTCTGGTTTGACTTGGGTGGGGAAGGGGGGAGAAATTGCTCATGGGAAGTTTTGGCATTTGTCACAAAAATGTATTTAAAACCAAGATGAGTTTCAGCTGCAAAGCATGAACCTGGAGTTCCACAAAGCTCACAGATGTTTGACTCAAGCTCATCTATATGTAAAGAGTTGAATTAACCCATTAAGATTCACTCTACCTGTTATTTTAAACCTGTTTTGAAAAGTAAAAGAAAAAAACAAACAAAAAAGGGAATTTGAGCATCTACAGTTTGAGACAAATGGTTGATCTCTATATCTTAATGAGATACATCCAGCCAGGTCTGAATATTCACAAAAAATTCCACCCCTACCTCCTAAAAGTAACTTTTAGTCAAATAACTTGGTGTGGAGTCACTGATTATTTTAATTTACACATTAAGCTTTCCACAGTTGCTTTGCAAAGTGACAGTTCCCGTGGTGTTTGATTTTCTTTCCACACTATACTCCTCACACTTTGGCTCCCTGTGTGCAGTAGCTTCTGAGTATATTCAGCCCACTATCCCATTCTTTTTATTTGTACCTTTCTTTGATGCAAAGCAGGAGCAAAAAGCAAACTACCACAAATGTGGTTGATGTACTGAAGAACATAAGGTTGCACCTACAAATGGTTGGAGAGAAATGAGGAGAGGATGCAGCAGGAAATGACCAGAGTAGTATTTCTTTTCACCATGCACTCAACCAAGCAGTTGTCAGAGGGACTCATCAGCCCAGGAGGTTGCAAGCAGCTGATGATGGTCAAAGCCAATGCCATTCAGAATCTCAGGTCCACCCCAGCTGCTATAGAGGTGAGTGGGATTGCTCAGTGCTGCCCTCAGCAAAAACACTGTGTGCTCTGTATTCAGAGGGAACAAATCCAGACTATCAAGAGGTCACTAATAAAGCAACTGCTGCTTGTTCAGTGCTAGGGAATTAAAATCTCTCTTCAGGTAACCACATAAACAGCCTATGGTTTTTCCTTCAAGTAATGGAGCACAGGTCCATTTATGCTCTGAGCTGTTTTGAGTCACAAAGGCCTAGAGCCAAGGATTCCTCTTCCATTAGCCATATCATAGATGCAGGTCAAAGCCCTGCTCCAAACATGAGGCACACACATGAGTCAAGACGTGCCTTCCACATCCTCCCATGGAATGAGTAGAAGCCTTTTCTTTAGCTAGCATCAATCAATAACCAGCTGCAGTTTGCCATTCCTTTCTCATCTTGCCATTTTTTTCTTTCATTTTGACCCAGTTCTGACCTTAGATATTCTCAGGGCTGTCACATGTAGCAGTGTATGGCCTAATCCTCCTCCTGCTACCTACATGCTGTGAAAGCCCCATGATGGCATGTCACTTCTGCACCTGGTGCCACATGTTCGTATGAATATCAGATCACCCCATTGAACACCTGTGGTCCATCTGCTGGTGGCCATTTACTCTGCAGATTTCTAAGCCCAGAAAATATCACCCAAACAACTTACTACTTAGGAGTTACTAAGAAAACAGCATGGCCTTAGTAACCACAACTGCTCAAGGTCAAGAAAGATGATAGCCTATCACTCAGTTTTCAGTGGATCAATCCCATCTCAGCACCAGAATACTCAACATCTTTTACCAGGAACTGTCAAAGAGTATTCAGGTAGCACACCTGTGCATACACACCAGCTCCTGCAGATACAGCTTTTCTCTTGCAGTCAGGCTTTGGTAAGTGTTGTAAGGATCCTGCATATTATCCTTCACCTTCTCCTGTGTGACAGCAGGGGTAAGTCTCAATCCCAGGACTGTGAGCCATACTATGAAGTCAATGAAATAGAGATGAAGTCCTGGACACTGATACAACCCTGCTTGCATGCTGAAAAGCATACAGGCACTTACCTCATTACCAAAGAGGATGGCACTGAAGCTGTCAGCTCATATTTCTCTGACACCACCAGTCTCAGTGTAGTAGCTTTGATTTGTCACAGGCAAATAAGCCTTGGGGAACTGACGGCCAGATCTGAGGCTCCCATTCCTACTTGTTCAAGGCTACACTTGGCTAATAACCTCACCAAGGTGTGCATGGCAGCTTTTTCTGCACAGCACTGCTCTGCTTGAGGACTATTTGCTGTTTTCTCATCCCAACCCTCAAGGTCTGCACAAATTACTTCCACTAACAAGGGACATTATCTTGCCTTGACACCTGACTGATTTTTTCAGTTTCTTCATCCAATAGCAGGCAGTCAGAGGTATTTAGGAACAGTACTCAATTAGTAGAACCGCACAGTAGTAGAAGCTCAATTTTTTCATGAAGGTCTTTATAACTCACCTCTTGGTAATAATGAATGTGGCGTACTGCCTGAAGTACTCTGGAGAATGTCCAGACATGTGGATCATCTCCTGGAGAAAGAAAAGATAGCTAGTTACCAGTACCTTGAATTCTCTGAGGCATACTATCTACATGTTTGTCCATTTTCTGCCTCCCTCACCTTACTCTTGACTATTTCTGCTTGGATTGCATGTTCAGAAGAGCTCAAAGCAAGAAATTTCTCTCCTGGCCCACCTGTATACACATAAGGGGGGCAGAGCCTCAATCCACAACCAGTATTGCTAGGGAAAAAAAACAACTCAAGTGCTATGTCCTCTTGACTCACAATCACACACACAAAAAACCCAGACAGAGATCGCACATCTTAAAGAACTCTGATTATAGAAAAGTGGCACCACTTGGGCCTGAGAGCATTGGGTGGACTTTTTTGTGATTTACTACACACAAGGTTGCTTACATATTCTCAGGTTTAATTAAATCTATTGATTCCTATCCTACAAGAAGGAGAAGCTATGCAAGGTTGCTTCTTGCATATCTTCTTGCGTATCTTGCGTATCACCACAGTCTTTCTAACTTTGTCCAGTGTTGCTCTAAATTTCACAGATGTTGCATATTTGGTAAGATAGCTAAGCTCCACCAGATATTCCTGGCTTATATAGCTAGGTAAGCACAGATTTTGAAAGAAGTATATTACATCTGGAGTCACTCCAAGTCTTTTTTGCAATGGACTGGTCATTTATCGGAGAAGGAACTAAAATAGAAAAGTAGAGTGCAAAGCTGGCAGCATTGCTGACCTGCAATAAATATTTCTACAATTCTTACATGTTTACATTACAAATATTTCTAGGTGCTCCTGTCGAAATCCTGTGTTTTGGAAACGTCAGGAAATCTTTAAATTTTGAGTGAAAACAGAATCCCACTTTTTCATTACTGAATAAATAATGGAATTACAGGAAAAAAATCCCCCATATGTCTCCTTTAGCTTAAGAGAGCATTGGTCTGTCATTTGCCAGACTTTCAACTTCCAACTTCTCCTTTACATGGATTATACCCTGGGAAGTATAATTAGGAATATGCTCCTCTGGAGTCATCTTGGGGTACAGCAGCCTACTGAAAAGCACCTCGAGTTTCTAAAAAAATCAGAACAAAATGGCATTTTTGAACAAGAACAACATGGTAAGACAGGCCCTTACGATTACCTTTTCTTATGTATTATCTAGCCATACTTTCCTCCTTTCCAGCTGTCCTTGGCAAGATAGCACAGGTAATCCAGGCCTACAGCAACTCTTGAAAGCCTCAGACATTTTCCCAGAGGAACAACGCTGCAATCTGACTGAGGGACATAAAAGTTTGGGTACTTTCAGGATCTCTGCATTCCAAGATAAATAAAGCTGCAAACTCTTATACACACCTGCTGCACTCAAATGCTGGCAAATTATCAGGCCTCTCTTTCTGCAGGGAGACTTGGATAAATAGCAGTCTTCCTTGGACTTTAGTTCTTCTGCAGGGAGAGGGTAAAGACCTCTTCAACCGCCCTACCCAGCTGCCAGCCAAGGAGCTGTGACCTTCAGCTCCATCCTGGAAGCCTGCATAGATAAGTTTTGCTGCCTGGCTAAGGTTTAGTCAGCATCTTATTTATACTGTTGATGAGTAAATGGATTTTGTATATATCAGAGCTATCTCCCTTGCTATGAGCAGGAACAATACAAACCTATCGGAAAATATGGGCATACATTTCCTCAGGAGGAAAAAGAATAGCTTGCTGTTGACATCTCCTTACAACATTGGTTACTTCATTGTAAATACCACACCCAGTAATATTTGCAACAGACTTTGCTAGTTGCTGATCTTCAAGTTCTTGTAGGATATAATCTCTACTCAGAAGGTAACTCCAGCTAAAGCTATGTAAATAAATGGAGTCTTAATTTTAATGCCTACTTTCAGTGCCTTGCCCCATGGTAAAAAAAAAAATAAAAGAAATTCTTGCATTAGGATGTGAGTTAGAAGGAAATATTTTGTTTCTTTTCTGGGTAACTTTTAAATTTCCTTTCTGAAATCGCCAATTTTGAAACAAATGGTTCAACACTTTAATTTGGAAAATACTGAAAACACATTTTGACATTTGAGATTTTAATTTTCTTTCTTTTTTTAGTAACAAGCCCTATTTAATGAATAGTGAGAATCCTGTCCGAAACAGTAATTTGTTTCAAAATGCAATTCATTGGGGAACAGGTGCCTATATGTAAACTTGCTTGGTGCAGGCTTTTATGCAATAGCAGCCTCCCGGTGGATCATACTGATTGATTCTTCCCAGTTCATCTAGTTCCCACAGCAGAGGCTCATCACTGACTCAGGAGCCTTTTAGTCTTTTTGTTCTGGAAGGTTGTTTCATTTCTTTGGTGATCATGTGGTTACTTTTGATGCATTCAGCAGTGTGCTGGCATTTTCTTCCTCTCAATTTTCTAGACCAGATATAGCCAAACAACTCACTGTTGAGTAGTGTGAGATATTCTCCGTACCCTTCAGACAAGTGTCCTTCCTAGAGAAGTTAAATTCTGTTTTGTCCCCTTCCAATAAGTATATTCACCTCTTCTAAACCACAGCTTTTATTTCTTTTCACCCTCACGGGCTTCTACACAAAGTCAAAGAAGGACCTACATTTTGGGGTATCCAACCAAGAGGGGCCAACCTTCTGATTTGAAGCTAACTCATTGCTAGTAAAATCAAATACACAAAATGAACTATGCATTGATCATCCTTGAAAGCTAATTACACCAAAAAATGTCACTTTCTGTAAAGGACAAGAACAGTTGTGAAGAACTGTTACCAAGCTAGAATAGACACTTCACCATATTTCTTTCTTATGAAGAAATAAACCATAAAATCTTCTGTATGCTTCGCTGGCAACTTCCCTGGCAGAATAGGTAACAAACATGAGTTATGAAATTAAATAGAGACTGGCACCATCTTCTATTTTCCTTTACAGCACAGCCAAATTAAATTTTGTGCTGTTGACCCTTGCAGCCAAAATAAATGTACAGCTGGGCCAAAGTTGGCTGGTGACTCCAGTTTGGTTAGCTTTGCCGGGGTTAAGGATGCTTGGAGTATTGCAGAGGCGTTGCCTTCAAGTCTCCAGGGCAAATGCCTTTTTGCAGAGGCATGCTTGAGTGACACAGTAGACTGAGCATCAAAGCAAACAATGAGAAATAACTACAAAAGAGACATCTGGAAGAAGGGGAACAGATCTGGACCTGAAAAGAGACACCCTTTTCTCCTGTCCCTTTCCAGTGTCTGTGGTGGTCTCTCCCTCCAGTCACCCAAAGCTGGGTGTAGTAAAGTTAAAACTATAGATAGTACAATGTTTGATAATGTTCTCGGTGAGCTTTTTGCTTTCCTTTGAGACCACCTTTTACATTAAAGGAAAGAAGCTACCTGACAGAACCTGATGCTCACCTACAGTCTCCCGATTTCAAATTTGCAACAGAGCTCATGTCCCCACAGCACTGGGTCTTACTTCTTGGGAATATATGCCCCACCTTGGTCCATGCAGCTTTCATAAATCATATTGGATCACTTTCATGTGCCTCTCTGAAGGCAGATGGGCATGAGCCCCAAACCAAACTCAATTTTCAAGCAAGCCATTTAAATTCACGAGAAGCAGCTTGCTTAATTGTTCTGCCTCATGCATATTCCAACCAATTCTGGAGAGCATCAAAAAGCTGGAGCCACCTGTGTTTTAGGTAGCCAAATAATAAAGATTCTCTAGTACCTCCCAGTGTTGAAGAGAGTGCCAAAAAGAGAATCAGACAAAGACCAAGCAGATCTCATGATGCTGTGTGCCTCCGTGGTCTAGTTTAATTCCTCACTTCCACTCCAGCCCACTAGCTAACCTATCTGCTTAGGTTCTAACGCTCTGCCAGTCTAATACTGCCATCACAGATACTGCATTCTTTCTCCTTCTCCCTAGCAATTTTACAATAGCAATTCCCCTTCACCTGTGGATATGGTGAATATATGAAAAATACTTGATGCTACATGTTCTTTAGGGTGGCTGATTAGAAATACAAGTGATGCTATTGGGTTGCCCTGAGAATCACTGCCTTAGCTTCTTTGAAAAGGCAGCACTTTCTTTAGGTTACAATTACAAGGTAGTCAAAACATATAATGGGCAACAGTACTGCACGCAGCTGTAACTCATTTAGAGAGCACTCTTCCTTTCCCTGGAGCTAATGCTGTGGAGATGCATCACTGTTTTGGATTGGTTTATTGCAATGCCCTTTTCTATTTTGATCAAGTTTATTGCCACAGAGGTAAATTATTGTCCGAGTTATTTCACATGCATAGTTTATACAGCACATGTTGAACCACGTCTTTGTTAGTGCTCCAGCATGCAGAAGCTTAGCTACAGCCCTGAGTGTCACATTAGTTGTCCTTATGAGTTCTTTTGATCAAAAAGAGCTCACGTCTTGTCTTATGTACGTACACTTATCTTGAATAGCAATGTCATTGAAATTAGATAAATAAGGGTAATGTGTGATGCTCTTCCTGCCTCTTTTCTCTGCTTGGTGCTTTATTTTGAAGGGGTACAGTTATTCCTTTATATGGTCTTGGCTAGAGACCAAAATGTGTCAGCATTCCACCTGGTCCTCCTGATTACAGAAATCAAACTTCCTAGACCCAACAAGCCCAGCAGAGCAGCAGAGCTCTCAAATATCTGCTTCTATTAGAAAGCATGGGGCACAGTGGGGCAGATCTGGCTTTGAACAGGTCAGTCAGTAACAATGGAATCAGGTCTAGTGGCTGCCTCCTTTCCCTCTTCCTATGACACCTACCCTTCCTATCATGCCTAGCTATCTCCCCTGCTCTGGCAGTGCGCCTGGGAGAGCCAGGATGCCGCTCCCCGAGCACCATTACGCTTGACCTCCCTGCCATCAGTGGCAATGGCACAGCCAGATTTTCTACTGAACCAGTTCTGAACCCAAAAAGTGAGCATCCAGCACAGGAGCCAAAGGATTTTTAGCTCTATAAAAGGAGCAACATTACAAACTTCTTCATAAGGTCTATGTACCATTGATGAATATTTATACCAGGTTTAAGTTGGTTATAGACTGAAGCCAGTGATCATGCATGCAGGTGCAAGAGCTCCCGGAGCCCTTGCAATGAAGTACATGCATTTCCCTTTTGCAGCCAGCAAAACTCCCCTGAATAATTGTATTCACATTATTGCTGTAGTTATTACTGAGTTATTACAGTCACTGAGTTTAATAGTCATCTGCAAGGAAAGACAAGCTGTTAAGGCAAGTAGCTCAATATTGAGTACCTTACAGCAATCCTTTGAAGGTTGTCATTGGACAAGGCAGAGCCTGGCTTAAGGTCCCGCTGAACTGGTTTCAAGGAGCAGGGCAAAAATCCAAGAAAGCACAAAAACAAAGGACTCTGTTGCTTCATTGAGGACATCAGGCTCTTGGCCAAGCACAGGGACTGCGTTCATGCTTTGTATTATGCTAACACAGACACAAGCCCTTGCCCCTGTTTCTCTTGACCAGAAACACTGCAGGAAAAAGACATCACTAAAAGGTCTGACAGATGAAGGGAAAAGGATATGCCCTGACATAAAATGCAAGAGCAGATGATGGAGAGTGAGGTTGACAGAGGGATTATTCAGCAGCATAGAATTCCAGCTTAGAGGACCTGGACTCAATTTGCTGGTCCTCTCTTCAGTCCCTGGGTGATCTTGGACTAGTCAGACATTCTGCCTCCCCTTTGAAGAAGGTGGCAGGCAGCGCTTCCCTGCCTCACTGCATGTTTGTGAGGATGTGCTCAGGCATGACACTACAGAAGGCCACACGGAGGGACTGCCAGTTTGTGGGGAAGAGACACCGGTAGCACAGCGGACCTGAGTATCACACAGCACTACCAAGCTGCAGCTCCAATACTCCTTTCCCTTCCTCCACTCTCCAAGGTACCTATTAAACTGAAGATACAAATACCCCCTCTCTTGTAGGTCAGACGTACTGATTGCTTTAGGAGCTCACAAAGGATTCAGCAGCAGATCTTTAAAACTAGAATATAAAACTCTGTCATCTGTCACCCACTAAAAATCAATAAATGAAGTTTTAAGATCCATTTTTTAGTTACCTAGAAAACCCAGGTAATTTACTGGCAATCACAATATAGCTTATGGTAAATGAATGTCTTTTAGCAACCAATGTCTCTTTACATTTTCCACTGGAACCTGGTATATTAGTGGGACAATAATTCTGGAAATAGCCAGATACAGGGTAACCACAAAAGGCCACTGTGACATGTGAGATTTAAGCAAGTACCAGTAGTTGTGCCTCACTCCTAGATTACACGCGCACTTGCTGAGATCAGTAGCAAAAGTATCACCAAGGGTAACAACAGTAGGACTGAATTCCCATGCAGGTCTGATAATAATTTGCTGTTCAGTTGTAAGCCAGTTCCCTGAGGGCCAGGGCTACAGAAAGCCCAGCTTTCTGTGGAGTCCTTGCTCTTCATCCAGAGCATGGCACAACGTGAGTGGTGAGAAAGCACCCAGCCCTACAGCACTGCCAGAGATCACTGGTGGAGACCAAGAGCACTGCACTCATCAAGCAACGACAGCAACTCGTCAGGCAGAAGCAGTGGAGTATGTTTGTCTAGGCAACATTTTTAATGCAAATTAAGATGGATACATGTCACTCAGATCCAAAATTAAAAAGCAACACAGAGATCCAGTCTATCATTATATTGGTTTGTTACTTCTAAGAATGTATTCCCATTCTTAAAAAGTCTTCAGCATGCATAAATATAGTTTAACACTCTCAAGAGGAAGATCCTGTCTTCTCAGAAACAGGTTGAAGTACTTAAGGATGCAGAAAAGGAATAACTTCACCAAAAAAATCTTTCTGCATTTGTCTATGTATTAGCTTGCAGTAAAGAAGCAGGCATTGAATATTTGGAGTAATTCATTCTGGTGAGGCAGAAAGAATTAACTCACGCTGAGCGTGTGGTCACACATCAGCCGCCTTCAGAAGTACGTGATGGTCAACCCCCTCAGCAAGGTCTTATGTACGGTGAGGAAGATATCAGGAGTGCAACTGTTAGGTAAGTCAATCAAACAACACAGCCATTATAGTACCTGAGGATGTGTTGAAAACAAGCCTTTGCTCAGACACTATTTTTTTTCTGAAATATTTTGGTTGAACCACAGTTGGCTACTGGCTGGCCCACTTTGCATGCATGATATCTGGGCCCTCAGATAAAATTTCGTGGTCCTTAGCAACATGACTGGGCAGGAAATCAATTCAATAAGGGGAGAATCTCATCTTCATTGCCTTAGAAATACCCGAATTTCAATGCTGGGCATGTCAGGACCACAGGATACAGGCACAGGCAGCAATAGACAGGATGCTATCAAGTACCTTAGCTGAGTAACCATGGCCAGCTCTCAGAAAAGAAACAGCAAGGCAATTTGCAACCAAGGGGTTTATTCATTGGAGGTACAAAAGCTGTATGCCCTCTGTTTCACAAGCATGGTTCTCCTCTGCCCTTCTTCAGTGACTCCTTGTGCACATCTGCAGTTTGTACGTCCTTGGCCAAGCAGCAGGGCTGCAGGGGGGCAGGGAGCCAGCTCCCCCCTCCCCTTGCAGCTTCGGCCCAGAGATGCCAATACAGAAACTCCTAAATGGCTCAGTCTGTTCACAGACCTTAAAGACTGTTTTTATATACAAAGCTGTATGTTGGAAACTGGTTAGCTGACTTTAACTATGAATCGGTTTTACGTTGCTGTTTTCCTCCAGAGGATTCACCTTTGGGGCAGGAATACCATACAGGTGTTTCAGCTTTCAATCCACGTGTTTGATAAGAGACAGCATATGGAAGCAGGCTTCCCTTATGACAATACCACCTTTTCACCCCTTCCCCAGGGCAGCTAAGCTCATGGTGAGAGCTAATGCTCATCCTGCAAGTGTAACAGCATGTTGCAATGAAAGAAAACATAAATTTAGTTTTCTCATTTCACAAATGCAGAAGCTCTCATCTGCACACACCAAAGGAAGACAAGAATAATTTTCTCCCAGCCTGCACCACAGAGGATTTGTTATCTCCTGACAAATATTGGGGCCCAAGCAATTCAACCACAGTGAATTTTCAGAGCCGCAGGTGCAGCACCAACCAGTCTGTACAACTAAAATAGGGCAGTAGAAGGCTGTAAAATATATACATTCAATGTCATTAAGCTCTTCCAAATAGCAATGTGTTGTTTAAGTAACTTCTGTCTAAGCTCTTGGCTGCTACCTCCCACAAAACATTAAACCAACCCTTTATTAAAGAAGAAAAAAATATTTTTGTCTAAATTGCCCTTTTTTTCCCTCCAAGATGCTTCAGTTCATTGTGTTTGACCTTCTCTAGCTACTCAACAAATCTTTGTATTTTAACTTTCATAGTCTGACCTTTCTTATTGTCAGTTGCTTGCTTGTTAACACTGACTGCACCACCCAGAGGCCTCTCAGGAAAAATAAATATCAAATTAAACTTTGAAGGACTTACAGAGAAGAGATGCTTTGGCTTACATTGTATGAATCTCTGTTGTACCCTCAAAGGGTACAACACATTAGTTCCCTCACCTCCTCTCAATTTTTCTGTGCCAAAATCCATAGGTAGAAACCATTTATCACTGGCTACATCTGTCATATTGTTTCTCCATGTCAAAGCAGTTCTTGCATGAAATAAACTTGATGTGTCCTGTCATGAAATAATCTGATATTTACCCTGTGCAAGAGGAAAGGAAAGATGGGAAAAGCTGCTATTGATCATTGGATTTCATGGGGACAGCATGATCTCCTGCCTGGGCTAGAACACTTTTATTTATTTATCTGTCTGTCTTTATTTATGTAAGATGCATCCCTATTATCCTATCTAATCTGTGACTGCACAAAAGTCTTACATTGATATCACAACACAAAATGAACAAAGTAGTTGAAGAGCAAAAATTTAGTGTGAATGGATGGAAGATGACACAGATCAAAGGATATCCCTTAGATCCTTTCTAACAGTTCTGAGCAAAATTATTTTCACCCCTTTGGAGTTCAAGTGCTATCTTTACTATCTACTATACAACTCTATGGCCTGGAGGGTAATTTGGATTTATGCAGTCTGCTCAAATCTTGAAGTGGGTGTCACCCCTACATTTAAACTACATAAACATTCAAATGTGCTTAGCTCTTAAGTAAGAGCTGAATCTGCCATGTTTGTCCACCTAATGCCTGCCCCCTGTCTGTAGCAGGAAACAAATCATTGGTGGCTTTAGCGTAGATGCATGCAAAGGCTGTGCTTTGGTTTTTGAGACCAACAGTTGGGAAAAGACAAAATTTGTTACCCAAGAAAATACAGCTATTTTAATATAATACATATAGAATATATATATAGTAATTTACAATACTGTGGGGATTTTGGAATACGTAGCATGAAAAGAGGAAAGAAGGTGCTTGCTGGTTAGGAGCAGTATTTGCACAATCTGAATTTCTGACGCTCTTGGAGGTACAACTGAATTTTTTAGTGTAACTACATGCAAGACTCTACAAGTTAACACTGGTAGAATTTCTTCCTAAAATATTGTATTAGCTCACTGAAAAGAGATTGAAAGCAAAGAGATAGGAAGGAAATAATTTTCCAGCAAATTAAAGCATAAGTAATATGAAATATTGATCTGAAATCATAAGCCCATGAGAATCTTATTTTAAAAAGCTTCCTGAACTGGACAGCACATCCTTTTGCATAAAGCAGTACAATCCTCTATACGATACCTGGTCTCACCAGCTGCAGTCTGGTTTATTATTAATTACTTCTTACAGATGCAGCAGTAGCTAGGAAAGCAAATGGGGTGATATATCTGGTAGATTTTTCCTTCATATTAATCCCTTTTATGTCTGAATTAAAGCCAGAGGCTATGGAAGTTAATTCTATGCTGGCCATGCTAGAACTATAATAACCTGTGAAAACTGCAACCTTGACAAAGAGAATTAATCGCTGCTTGCATGTATGGGCTTGTGAAACCGAGCAAAGGTTTACATCAGTAGGAAATGCATTTTTCTTATGCTGATTGAAGGATGTGAATCTACGTGCTCACTTGTCGTCTTGGCACCATGAAATAGGGATTAAAAAAAATAAACCTTTTCACCACCTTTCCAGAAGAAATTGGACTTGCCAAGCCATTTGAAATACAAAGCTGAAAGATTTATTTGTGGAGGATTAAATGAAGGAAAGGAATTTCATAAAGACAGGCTGTTACTGAGTCACTGCAGAGAAAGAGAAGGCTGGCAGCAAGGCTGGCAGCGTAGCTACCCCCAACATGCAGCTATGTTCCTGCCCCAATCAGTGCCATTAAATCCAATGCAGAGACAGTACAGAGTCAGAGAAGATTGTTGGTGGTCCAGGAAGCTCACAGTATGTCTTGGGAGCTGGTTACTAAAAGCTAGGTCAGGATTGTCATCTCTCTGGCATGCAGGATCCTCCATAGAACCCTGATCCAGAGCACAAAGTCCGTCTTGGTAAGCATCCAGCTGAGCAACAAAACAGTCACTCAACGTTCCTTGTAAGATCCTAGTGGTTAGCGTACCCAACAAGGGGACCCAGATTCAGCTCCTTCTGCTACAGATTCAAACCACTCTCCCATTTCCTAGGTATTTGCATTCATCCGCTTACCCACTGAACAACCCCTCTTTAGGCTGTGGGATGAAATCAGGCTGTTGTGTAGCTGGCAGGAGCTGTGAGGCAAAAGAGGCTGAGCTAAAAGGAGACTGATGCTAGCCTGGCAGTGAGAGCACTTAGCTGGAGTAAAGTCCTAGGGATTCTGGGCTGAGCTGTCATTCCTCATACAGTTATATACGTTTAACTCATTTTATCCTAGACAGTCCAACATTGAAGAAGAACAGTTCCAGGCAGCAAGCACCACATTGCTTTGCACCTATGGTCTTTGTTTATTTCCCTCTCTTTTCAGCCCATGATTTACATCCCTTGCTGTACGTTGGCCAAAAGCAACCTGGAGGTTAGGGCGCTCTTTTAAGATCCGTGGGATGCAGGACTCAATCCCTTTGCCTTGAGATAGGAAGTGATGCATATAGCTCCATTCTTAGGTAAATGCTCAGACTATTAGACAATTATACAAAACAAAGGAAATCAGAGCTCGCAGTTCGTTTTGCAGGCAAGCAGCTGTGGTTGCTGGGCTTTGTTCTCAATTACTTTCTGCCTGCAAACACATTAAGTGTATTCAGAGACTTCAGCATTAGACCAGACCCCTCTCTGTCTCATTTCTGAACTGCCGTTGTGCTATGTAAGGTGCTAAGCAGGCAGACCGTAAGTTCTTCAGAGTGAGGGTTGCCTCTTGCTCTGCACTTGGGCTGCATCCACATAAAGACATTTAAATACCCTTGAGGATCTGGATCTAAGTGCCTGTTCAATATCATGGAAGAATTCGCCAGTGGAGGAAAGAACCAAGTGGAGGAATTTCCAGTCTTTAGTCAATTATTAATCTGTAAGAACATCTACTCCAAAGAGTACCAGTCTCACACTACACCCAGGTTCATATCTTCAATAATTTACTTTGGAGTAAAGAAGCCTAAATTATTAAGATGAGACCCACTTTTAATTCTCTGAATATCTATTGAGGGTTGCTTATTTTCACTATATCTATTAATTATTTTTACTTGTTTACCTTTAGTAATGCAGTAAGTTAAATGGTTTATATAACCTTGACCTTTACCCCTACATTTCCATTCAAATTCTGCCAAACACTCTCCATACTCAAAAAGCAAGCAAGCACATGCTTTTTTTAAAAACAAAATTAATTAGGAGAACAAGAAGAATATACACTCTCTATGAGAAATTATGTTTCTACGACAGCACTTCATAGATCTCCTTTCTAGTCACTACAGACACTGTAAAAACTATGTTGGTTATCCCTGCAGCCAGAGAGCATTTGTAGATATTTAGAAAAACAGGTACAGAAAACGCGATAGCTCAAAGCCTCAGTGACAGGCCAGTAAACTGCCACGATGTATGCCATGATCCATGAGCTGAGACCCTGCTTATTTTAAAGAAAGATGCCTTGACTGAGCAACTCTTCAGTGACAAAACTCCTCCGAGCACTTTCAGGAAACATCCCTCACAGCTCTTCTGCTGCTGCAGGGTTTTACTGACAGCAGGCTTTCCCCGCTCTGTTGCGGTGCATTGGACTGCACAGGAATTTGCCCACGAGTTGTGCGAGCATGTGCCATTCTGCAACATGACAATCATTACAGTCAGGTCTCAGTGCCCTGAGCAACACATGGAGGAGGACTGCAATTCCTCTTGGGTTAAACTGGCAGATCTCTGTCTGTGGACTCAGGCTCAAGGTAAATAAAGCAGCTCAGACCTCAGCAGCTTGGATTCATAGGCACTTTCATGAGCTTTTTTTTTTTGTTACACCCATGGCTTCCATAAAGCCAGCCCATAAGTACACATCACACCAGTTACAAGGGAGAAAGTTCAGTGGAGGGGGTTTACTCATCCTCCCAGGGCTGTCTGTCCTTTCCACAGCCCCTGGGACAGCTTCAGTTCTGGACGCGTGACTGAGGTGTGAGTCACAGGCAAAGCACTGCCAGCTTGTGAGTGGCCACTAAACGTTCAGGATGAGTAACGGTGTGGACAGGATTAAAGGAAAGATGGAAAGGGGCTGAAATGAAAGGACCTGCCTCCCACACTGAACTGAGTAGGCAATTACATGAGACAACAAAAATTCCCAAGATCTTTGCCAGACTTTTCAATAAGTTGGCACGTAACTTCCTTTGCGACTCAGAGTAAGTCATAGAAATCACAGGAGAACTGCAAAGCAGGAGAGTGTTTTCTAATGTAGCCTCCTGGCACAAAGTGGCCAATGCCACATCATTCAGAGAAAGACACAAAAAAAAAAAAAAATCTCTTTTCATATTCTTATGGGAACATCCACATTTAAAAAAAAAAAAGTCCCTTTTTAATCTCCAAGTGCTGGCAGCTGCCTCATGCCACAATGAATGAGAGCTTATACCCTTTCTATAAATAAGGAATGAAATGATGGGTACTCTCATTATCCGTATAAACACCCCATCCTGTTTTGATTCCCACTACAGTCTTTGTTTTGCTTCAGGCTTCCACTTTTTAGCTGAGCTCCACGTTGCACTTCACTTGTAACACGCTTGTGCCCTACCAGGGAGATTTTATATGGGACGGGCATGTTGTGGCCATGTTGAGGCAACACCAAGCCTCTATGTACACTGAATGATAATGCCTGCATTCAGGCACAACACCAGGCATCACACCTGCCAAAATGCAGGGATGATGCTGCATGACCACATCTCTTACTGTAACTACACGTTCAGTTTTGCTGAGTGTTTAAAAGTTTCATTATATTCTCTAGGGTCTGTTTACACTGTTTCTGTAACTTAAGAAGAACCAGACTCAGAATATGCCTCAAAAACAAGACCCTTGATATGACAAGTCAATCAAATGACAAAAGTTATCTGAGGGATTACTAAGGAGGACTCTTAAGGATCACAAAGCATTTCTCAAATACTCAGCATTTATTTGGAGAGGGTGACTTTCTGAAACTACACTTTCTTTACCTTTCCCACAATGGAGCCACTGCTTTTCCGATTTAATAATTTCTACATTTGGAAGTCTTTCCTAATATTTATTCTTTGTAGGTTGATCTAGCAGAAGAGGATGAGTCAGTGGTTAGGATGCTGCCTGAGACTCAAGACTGACAGGGTGCCCACTTTGCAATGGATTCACTCTGGGTTTTAAGCAAATCACTGAATCTCTCTATTTTCCTTCAATGCATCATGATAATAATGTGTCTAGTTGACAAGGGTGTTACAAAGACATATTCTTTGGATCAGTGTGGCAGCTGTAGTCACGTAAACCTGTAAGATACGTTGAGGGTAGAGAAGGAAAGAGAACCAGTAATCAGTATTGCAGAGAAACCCTTCAGCCTTTCACACGCTGGTGAGGTGTGTTACTCACTGGATATTCAGAAGAAGCTGCAAGAAAAAAGTCCTGATCCAGCTGAAATCCACAATGCAATTGAGCTCGCTGGGATTAGGATTTTCTTTTCTGTATTTAAAATAAGAGCAGCACAGTCTGAAGTAGATTTTGAAATGTTGTCCTGGGGACAGGGCTGTCAACTGGCAGGTGTAGGATAAAGCTGTCCAGCCCCAAATGATCTTACACCATTATGTAACATTATAAAACATATTTGCCTTTCCACTCCAGAGCATGGAGTTATACAAGAACCCTTCCCCCACTGTCAAGGCATTGCACAGCCCTGCCTGCAGTTATTAACTGGGATCATCTTTCTGTTACGTGTCCAGGCTTTTCCTTTCTGATGTGGACGGGTTTGATTCCCACAAACGAGCCTGCAAGCAAATGATTATGCTCTTTGCATTTTGTGCAGAGGTATGGAAACCAGCCTGCTCCGTCCAAAAGGCTGGATGCTGCCTGGGGAGAGTGTGGGAACTGGGCAAAGGGGACTCTTCTCATCTTTGCAGAAGTTTGGTGCTGGTTACGATATTAAAATCCTGGAGGAAATGTGCCAGTAAAAACCATGCAGGCCTGAGCTTGATTAGAGTCTATTTTTTTTAGCATCTCAATTGTCTTCTAATCCAAAGAGCATGGATTTATTTATTTACCTTTTTTTCCTTGCATTTTAAATAAACAAAGCTTTATGGCACTTGGGAGAAATCTAGAGCTTGAGTAATGACCACAAAAAAATCAACTTTCAAAAATGTTGGAGCACAGTGCAGAAGTGCACTCCAGGACACTATTTAATCAGGTCTGCTAGTTAATTGGTGTTTTATTTAAGGTGTATGGGGTCCAGCCTTCTCAGATTTCCAATTCTTTTAACCATTTATATATACTTAGATCATCTTTATCCTTGCATTATCTAGTTATATGCACTCTCCCTACCTTAAATATCCCACCTGCATATCCTCATGATAGCCCTTCAGATACTTCATAGACCCAAGGCCTTCCTTGGATAAGGGAACTATACCACCATCAAAGTGAGGAGCTGAGCAATGCTTTGCTAGATGTAGCAGCACTAACTGCTTAGCTCTGTACTTGCAGAGCTAATTCCTTTCCCAGGTCCTGTTATTAAAACGTGGAGTAAAAAATGCAGAGTGGAGTAATTTCCTTCCTACAGAAAGGTCAAAGCTGGGAAAACATCAGGTACAGTGATGTGCAAAGTTATTGTTACAAAAACAGCTTGCTAATTAAAGATGTGGGGCTCCTAATCACATTTACTGGAACAACTCCATTGATGCTGGAAGGAGTCAGGTTCATAAGACAATCTGTCCATTAAGGACAAAGCAGTCCGAGAAAGAAAATAGACAGTAAAGGGAAGCCCTACTATATGGAAGATGGAAGTAGTGTAGAAAGCACATCTCTAGCCTCGGAAGTGGGATACCTCTATCTGGTGTCTGTACCAATCTTTTTAGAACATGCCATGAGGAGTTCAGTCTTTTACATATGAGAATATTGTCATTTTTTGCAAGGTTTTTTTCAGGAGTGCGTGGACTGTCTGTGTTTCTCTTAAAGCCTCAGCTCCAGGAGGCAAGCGATTATGTGAGAAGTTCAGCCCTTATTTGAAATGATAGAAAAGAGTTTCCAGTCTCATAGCTATACAGAGAAAAAATGGGAGGGGAAAAAAAAAAGAAAAAGAAAAAGAATGCCTAAGGTTCAAAATCAGTAGGGCAAAAAGGTCCAATCCCAAATGTAAGCCTGACTCCTCAGGTTTTTTTACATCTGGAAGTGATAAGCACTGATGACATAAAATTACAGTAATGCCAGTTACAATCGAGAACTGTACGATACTTTTGTCAAGACAAAGGTATTAATGCAGCTGCCCTGGCACATTTTCCAGCCTTCATCCTCCAGTCCTCAGCATTTAAATGCTTTCCATTAGAAACAGGCTTTGTCTTCCTTCTGCCAACAGAGACTGGAAGCTGACTTGGCAGAGCACAGCACCCACCGCACTCTCCCTTTTGGCTGTAGGTGAAGAGACCTCTTTACACACAGAGCCAACTTCTCCATTCACTTGATTCTCTGCGGGTTTAAGTTACCCTGCATTCTCCCCGGTGAAAGAGCAGATGTTGGCATGGGGCTGCGAAATACTTTGCAACTATTCAACACGAAAGATACTGTTAAAGAGGAGGTGTAATTATTAACCCGTGAGCTAGAGGAGACTGTCTGAGAACTTGGAAGCAAACCTGGAACTTGTTAGCAAGATCAAACTAGTCACCTGAGGGAGGGTGGAGGGGGACAATAAAAATGTATTTCACAGGGCAGAAAGGCAACAGCAGTCTTGTTAGCGCATGCTAGTAACTATACCCATTTCTCTCATTTTCCATGTGAAAATTAAGGTTATTATGAAGCACGTATTTCCTTTGTCATACTTCACAAAAACATCTGGAGCCAGACTCTACTAAACGATACTCAGCATCTCACACCTTGCGCCGCTAGGTATCCTATTAAAATTGGTCCTGCATTTATTGGTTTACACTTGCTGCGGTGTGAATGGCATGTTTGCACATATCTGTCTAACAACCGATAAACAATGTGAATAGAGGGAGCCTTTGTAGATGAAGATGATTTGTTATTTATCAGGTATGCTTATCTGCTGCATTTGCTAGAGCTCAGTGGTTCTCCCCCAGGGCTCAGAAACAGCGGTTGGGTGCCCTGAGGCTAGACCAGTCCTTCTCCAAAGCCTCCGTCTTCCACACAAGTTTCTCCATCTGCCTCACGCGTTTCAGCAACACCTCAAAGTCCCAAACAGGATCAGCATCAGCTTGCACCTTACACAAATTAAAAGGCATTCCCCAGCTTAAATAACTGAGAAACAAGTGAACGCCCTCCTCTTCCTCCACTGTCATCTACCTGCCTTCCAGCTCTCTGCCCTCCCTCGAGCTCCGGAGAGCAGAGTGGTGGGCTTTCCCGTGTCTACCTGTCCTGGCTGCATTTGTACGCCTCCTCCCCCATGTTTCTGCTCCTTGACTGCTGCTTCTCTGCTGGGGAAAAACAGCCACATCACTAGAAAACCACAGGCTCTACGTGACTGACAACCGGTCCAGCCTCCTTGCCGGCACCCACGGGGCAGGAGGCACATTCCCAGCAGGGCTGCTTGGGACAATAAAACAGAGATTTGTAAACAGTCCTTTTTAAAAAAAAAAAAAAAAGTTTAATCTCTAGCATCCAAAAGGAATATTTCATTTCCCATCAGGCCAATGCTTGCCTATGCCTGCCATGGTGCTCCGCAGGACCTGCAGCAGGAACGCCGCATCCCTTGACGTAGCGTAATCAGCACCAGGACCACAGCTCCTGGAAAAGGCCACGGCCATCCAGGTAGATGCAGACTAACTTTGAGTAAAAGCATTTCAAAAACCAAACAAAAGGAGTGTACACTTTGAAGCAGAATATAAATAAATGTTGGAACAGGAGAATTTCCTGTTATTTAGCCTGCCATAGTTAACGTGGCAGCCTAGCTACACCTTCATAGCTGCATGGGTGAGTCAGAAGAAGGAAAAAAAAAAAAAAAAGAGGTAAAGTAAAACACAAATCACATTGTTCAAATTTTACCTCAGGCAAAACTTTATGGGAATCTGACCTGTTTCATCCCTTGGTGTTTATCCCATGCTTCCTAACAAATGGGAACCAGACCTAATTCTTTTGCAACAATGCTCTGATCTAGGATGAATTATACTTTCAGCTCTGTCACCAGCCTCATCTGCTACAGTGGGTGGCAAATTGTTCAACTGCTCTGTGCTTCGGTTTCATGGTCTGCCCAACGATGATAGTTTTGCCAACCTCCTTTGAACAAGCTCCCCACGATATCTTTAGAGAAGGCTCATTTCAACATGAAGCAGAGCCTTCTCCTCCAGTTGCAAGTGGCATGCTGAGGGTTACGCATGCTGGTTGAGTGGCATCATTACAAAATGCAGACCTGCAGACCTCTGAAGTTAACCTATTTTAGACCTGCCGTTATAGGGAAAACAGGCAGTTGAGTGCAGTACAACAAGCGTATCTGAAATGACAACGACATCTCCCTTTCCAGCAGCAGAGATCTGCCCTTTCTTCTCCACCCGGGAGCAGGAATGTCTCCTACGGTTACACTGACCCAGACCAAATTAAATAGTAGCCCTCACTGTTCTCCATAATTAATATTCTTTCCTCACACTGCCTCTGCCTCCTTTGATGACTTAAACGCCAGCTGTAATGAGCCGTCCTCTATGCTCAAGTTTCTTAGTCATAGCTTCAAAAAACCCAATACCTTTAGTTTGTTCCATGACTTTCAACCATATTCCCCCTCTTCCACAAAGTACAAACAAATCAGTCAGCAACCATGACCTGCTCCGTTTCAGACAGAAATCCTGCATCTTGACACAGTTACAACACACTTGAATGGCTCTTTTTACTCACTCATTGGATTCAAATAACATTTAAACGTGGCACATAGGGGAGCAGATCACCAAAGGTGATGCTTTAGCAATGTTTTCACTTACCATCCACCGCAACGAAAGGATAGTCAACAACATGCAGACAAGGGCCAGGGGGATGACACGTTAACCTTTTATCCCCACCAGAAATGCTTCCTCCAGCAGGATGTTTTGGCATGAAGCCACTGTTGTGTCTCTATCACCAATGCAGTGTTATTAAAATAAAAAAATAAAAATCCCACCCACTGGATGAACTCCCTTAACGGGAACCTCTGTCCATCTGGATGGAGCAGCCTCCCAGCACAAGCAGCTTTTGTTTCATGGAGGCTGCCAGGTATTGTAAAGCTGAAATTCCTGTTTGGACCTATTTGGAGCACAAGTCCCAGGACAGCAGAGCAAAGGAAAAAAAAGTAGCAAAAATAAATACTCCAAGGGGAAAGTATCAGCTGCCTCATCATTATAGCATAACCATGCACTTATTTTATTACTGTTTATTAATAAACAAACAAATCTTAATAAATAATTACTCTTTCAATTGTTTTTCTTCAGATAAAAAAAAGCTATTCCATTGCTCACGGCAAGATACTATTATTGCTACGTCTTCTTCTGTTGTAAAACACTGTTAGCTTTCCATATCTCTTATTTTTCTTATACCTTTTGAAAGTTGTGTCATGAATACCGATTGAAAAAAATCTTATAACAGCTATAAAGGGAAAGAAGAAACCAAGCAGGAAATATGCACGTAAAATGGTATTTTGATAAGTAGTGGGGACTTGCTGAAGAGTAAATGAGGGTGGGTAACAGCAATGTGTCACTGATGCTCAGTCAAAAAGGGTGCAAACATTTTGGCACGGGAAGAGGTACACTTTCTAGGAGATGTACAGGAAAGGGGAAAAGCACAAAAAGAAATTCCAGGCCAAAAAGAAATTAATCTCACTTGCCTTTCCAGATTTGCTTTGTGCCTTACCAGAAGTCTTCTGCTTTTTTTATCCCTGTTTTCATTAATTTTATCTGCCCCCTTACTGTCTGGCACCTATGTTGCCCTTCACACTTTCATGTCTGATGAGTCTCTCTGTAAAGGTGTGGATTAACTGGTCAAAGGGAACAGGAGATTCAGGACATTTTCTCTCTGCTACAGGAGATACTTACATTTTTTAAAAATTAATTGTTCAAGGACATTTTTTTTTTCCCTTAACTAAACAAGAAGTAGCTCCTTGTCAGATCTTTCACAGATAGGTACCTTGTCTAAGTGTCACAGAAACAAGAAAAACATCATCAGCCACCGGTGCACCCAGACATGAAAAAGAATATGCTGGCATGCTCTGCAGGTTTGCAGTGGGGAAGAAAGCTGTTCTGTTTATATGGACACCTTGTCTAGTCTTCCCAGGCAAAGAGCTTTTCCCCACTCATGAATGCCTAAAATATTTCTCTCCCTTTTCCTACAAGCCAGGGTAGATCCAATATACACAGCTGTCATGAAAAGACAGGTTTCCTTCTACCTTTCCTAAAACTGAACAAAGAGACATTTTCAGGTGTGTTGCATCCAGTAACACCTAATTAAGTAGTAGTACCTCTTTTCTTTGGATTACTGGTAAAAGGTACATCTGTATGTTTTAAAAAACATTTTAAGGAGGTTGAGCATGCTTTTCATTAACAAACTGATAGAAAAAAAATTGTAATTAGACTTTTTTTGTCTTAAAACATGCAACTCCTCTCATGTGCTACTCAAATCTGATGGCTTAATGACATACCTTGTCATATGTCATTTAGCAGCTATGGGTACCCATACCCAAACATTGTGGCAGATACTGTCTGTACATTTATTACATAGATCATCACATCCTAATGAAGCTGCCTTTAATATTCCAAATTTGTCAAGGCTGTCTTTAAAAATTAACAAAACCCTCAACAACATTTAAGAGAAACAAACAGATCAACAAAGGTGTTAGCTAACATTTTTCAGAGCTGGAATTTCTTCTCTCTAAATTATGCTTGTACACCAAGAAAAGGTTTATCCTGGATCAGTATAGAGGTATATCGCTCAGGGTCTTGCAAACCACACTCAGAGCTACTTGTGCAACTTAAGGGGCAAGATGGCTTTCAAATTCCTACAAAACCAGGCTGTTCCCAAACAGTGTTTTAGAATGTGTTTCCAATGGTATTCTTTTAACAAAAGATGTATTTCTCAAATCAAAATAGCTCTCTGGAAGAGTTTAGTGGAGACAAACCACAGTCCATTTCTACCTCAGTGAAGGTAGACACCTCCAGCTGTTCATCTTCAGCAGGGGAGTTCTCCAAAGCTGCACTACAGCAAAAATGGGCCAGGATTTCTCTCTGCGGAGACCGTGTATTGAGGTGGCCATCTTCAGCTTGTTATTCTGATATCAAAGTGGTCCTGTAGCACATATATGGCTGAGAAAGCCACCTCAGATCCTGCCAACACAGTGCTTCTCACAAGGATTTCAGTCCCATGAGTTAATGAAAATAAAGCTTGAGCTGTGCCTACATCCTTCACTCTGATGATAAACAGAAAATTATGTGCAGCCAACCGTACGACTGCTGCCCTGCCAGAGAAATCCACACACAGCAATGAGCTAGACTTGAGGAAACTGTGCATTTAGATGGACGCAAAACTGTGGGAACGGTGGAGAAAGCAGGGAGGGATGTTACTCAGAAATTTAATGCCATTAAAAGGATGGGACACAATATATGCCAGTTGCCCTGGTAGGATCTGGCCACCAGATATTAAAAATCACTGTTCTGTACATAAGAAAAGAGCTATTCCTGGGATTGTTAAGACCTTCAAATATGCATTGCTGCTCACTTTTTCTTCCTTCAGGCTTCAGGTAATAGTCTCATCCTGGCAGTTCTTTACAGTTTAACAAGTCTAAATTAATTTTTATTTGTTTGGTAAATGACCCTTAATAAAAGGGCTATAAACAAGATGAATAAGTACGGCTGAGGAAACCACAAATCACATACAATGTACTGTCAAACAAATGCACCATAACAGACTTCTCAAAGCAAAGCAAGCCTAGAACAGCCTGTACATTTTGTGCAGGACCCTTAGCACGGGGTGTCTTGCACTGGACTAAAGAAATGTGCTAAAATACCTTAATTTGCAAACTGCTCATTTGCCCAGCATGAGCATAGTAAAAAGTCATTGTTATCAAAGAGGGGGGAAAGAGACACAGGCTGGGTTTTATTAGCATTTCAAAAAGAAAGAAAATTTGCAGACTTTGGACACTTGCTGTCCTGCAGGCTGACATAGGATCTGTAGTCACAGCTCACAAAGTACTACAGGACTTGTGTGCCATCATCTCCAGAGACAGATCCTCTGTCAGCATTACCTGGAAAGACACAGACATAGCTGGTGGTACTGAACTCAGAGAGTTCCTTATGTAGCATCACGAAGCACGCTCAAATAAATCCTTTTCATCTGGTCATTAGCGGAGGTAAGATGTTCAATGGGGGCACAAATCAAAGCTAACATCTACAGTACAGTAGTAAAACAGAGTTAGAAATCCTTTCCAGCCTCTGGGCAGAGTACGGATTTGTTTTCCCAACACCATCCATGGGCAGCTAACGTGGAGCTGAGTTTTGTTAGCTGTGGCTGGGTTTGACTCTGCTTACACGCTCTCATTCAAGCTGGTGTTTTGAACATCACACTTCCCTTTCACCCCTCTGCTCACTTTTGGGATATGCTTATTGTAAAGGTAGGTGTTTTGCTGCTGGTGTAGTTACAGGCCCTGTGAGAAGGGCAGCAATCCTCTCAGAGGCAAGCAGATGAGCACTTAAGACTGCTTGAAGATCATCGCTTCAGGGTATAAACAGAGGGTGACTGCTGAATCACTTCAGACAATATTGCCCTGTGGATGGAGGTGACTGTGTCAACCTTTTCCTTGGTACCTGCAGCTGCGATCCAACATGCGAGAGAGAAGCAGTGGCCAGATCTGTCCCAGTAGCAAAGAAAGCAGGGATTTGGTGTGCCAACAGGACAAGTCTCAAAACCTGATGCAGAAAGCCATGTTATATTTTATGTTATCTGCTGAGGCAGATGGAAAGGTATTTGTTGCATTAATCAGGAATTCCTGGATGATTTTTTCACTTTGTCAGTAAAAATCAATCAAGTGTCTTTACCAGACCACAGTCTCTTGATTTTTTTATATTGAGAATTAGTATCTTGCTCTCTTGACACAGGGATGAAAACACAGAAACCTAGTTTGACTGAAGACTCGATCTTTAAAATTGTTATAACTGTATCCAGCAGCATGAATCAGCACTGCTCAGTCACCCTCTGAAGTGAAGGAAGAAAAAAAAGAAACGCCACACTAACACCTCCCCACCTCCCTCCCCCCACTAACCCCTCTAATACATTAACCTTTGACAGAACCTCAGTCTAGGCACCAAAACAGCTCTTGGTTGTGGAAGCATTAGCACTGCTATGCTATATATAGAAAACACATAATATATAAATATTAATATATTAATAGTGCAATGAAACTATTAATATAATATATTAATCGAATATATTAAATTATATATAAAAAATAAAAATATATATAGCATTAGCACTGCAGTACCTTCAGGCTATGTGCCATATATATATAAATAATAAAAATAATATCTATGTGTATCTACACATATATTCAAAAAAAATACACAACTTTGCCTGAGGAATTTCACAACTTGCAATTTGATCTGTAGGTCTCGCACTGGACTGAGCTTTTCCAAATGCCTGGGGCTGTGCAGGGAGCATGCAGTCGTGTGTACAGCCTGGGGATCCACTCCAGTACCACCTAAAGGCAAATGTCTATGTCACTGGGAACCGATGGACGTAGCTAGTTCATGGTTTGCCTAAAGCTCGTGGGTGAACACTGGAAAAGACACCTTTAGAAAAGGCTTCTATGACTGTGGCCGATGATCGTGGCCAGTAAAATACTTATTTTTATTCAAAACTATGTGAAAACTAGCAGTTCACATTTTCTGACTTTGGACACACGGTTAACAGTAGCACTTCAGGAAAAAACTCTAGTTTTGTTAAAATGGTGAACTCAGGGTCCTTTTCCCATTTCAGCTTGTATTTTGTTTTAGTGTTTCCAGAAAGTTAGGAGCCTTCTTACTGATAATTGGCAAGTGCTGATAGCAAACTGCAGTACCAGTGGGGAAAAAAAATATTGGGGAAGCCTTCCTGAGTCTATTCAAAATCGTTTCAGAAGGAACAACAGATGTTTTGAGAAGGAAAAAAGATTAAAGTAAAATTTCAAACTCTGGTAAATGCTTAAAGGAAAATTAAACTTCCTGAATATTGGCTATTCTTTTCATTATATGTGACTTTCCATTTGCAACTGTATTATAATAATTTTCACAGGGTCAATGGAAGGGGAAAGAGTTATATAAAACCCCCAACTCTTTGTTGTCATATTGGGGGTATGACATTTTTATCTTTAGGGATCAGGAGGAAAGGGTTGTGTCCTCATGCTAAAGAAGCTAATGAGGCCAATTGGAACACAGCTCTTCTAACTTTCATTGCTATTTACATTGGAATCACTCTTAATTTCCTGATCTTAGCAAGGTCTGAAAAGAAAAACATCGCTGATCAACAAAATTTTATCTGCACTCAGAGATAATATACACATTAGTACATATTAGAATTTGACATAGGACATAGCAAAACCACAGATATTGATGTATATATATTTTATCACAGCATCTGATAGCAGAGAATGCCAAACAGCTACAGGATACACAGGCTGTTGATAAATCTCCGTAAATATCTTTAGATATTTTTGTAATTAACACTGGTTACATAAAACTGAGATTAAATAAAGAAGTAGTAGTTTGCCAAGGGTTTGATTTTTCCTTTTTAGAAGGCAACTGAGCGGGATTTCTGTTTTTGAAATACTAGCAGTAGGATAGGCATGGATAAACTTTCCACTGAGATAAGAGGAGCCTGAAGTCCAGTTTCCATAGGGGAGTGAAAACAACCAACAAAAACTATGAAACTCAGTAAATAATGATTGATGAGAACAATCCTGTTTGGGCAGAAAAAGCTGGAGAAGTGTGAGAAGCGACCAAACGTGAGATAACAGGTTTGAGGGGAACTCCTGACCACACAAACAAGAATGAACACAGCAGGGCCTGCTGGTTTTATAACTTTTTATAAAGAGCACCTCTTCTAGGGAAGAACAATACAGCAATAAAACACTCGCTATAGCCAAGGACAACCTTATATTATACATGCACCTCAACACGGTCTCTGAACCTGCTCTACCTTACCTTTATGACTCTGAACAACAGCCTGTGTTATCATAGCTTTTACTCTGCTAAACACATAGCTTCATTCGACCTTTTTTGGGAAATTCATGCTAAGGCTAGGTACTGCAAAAATGGGATTTCATGGTTTGTTGTAGAGATCTGCTTCTCATCTTGTCACCTGAAGGAAGACATGGAGCAGGTAGGTGTGGAACCACAGCAGCCTGACCACAAAGGGTGGCTTTGGCATTGGGTGGAAAATGGGACAAAAAATAAAGCCAACATACACTTCCTAAAAGTATGACTGGGCATATTCTGGGCTCAAAACCCCAAGGCAGATCCACATATCTGAATCTAGGTATGCACCAAGTTTGCAGAGGTTTAGAATAACATAGGACATTGCTGAAATACTTTAAAGGGCTCTGCAGTGCTTGAGCAGAATAACAATGGCATGACACAGCTGTGACCACAGGGGCTTTTCCAGATGCTAATATGAGACCTGTTCTTTAAAAAACATAAATCAGAAAGCAGGCAATATTTGGCAGGGATTCGTATGCTCTCAGAACAAGAAATACTTATCATCAGTGCACAGACTTTAGAGAGAGGTAAAAATTAAACAGAAGCATTTAGTAATGTTTGTCATTTACAAAATGGTCTATTTAGATATTAGCATGAAAATACTATATATATATTATGAATGCGTTATTGTGAGTCTAGGGTTTGGACTTCAGTGTAATTCAATATCGTGTCATGATTTACACTAGGAGACAAACAGTCAGAGAAATGGTTAAGCAAAACAGATCAATGCCTTTTATAAGGCCTGGGAATTTAATAAGCCTCAGGATAAATATTGACAAGCTGCAGACAGGTGGAACAGGTTTGTAAAAAGGCATAAAATGACTGTTCTAAGGTTCAAGAAACCTTGAAGCTTACTAACAGGTTGTACAAGATAAGTTCTTGGCATGTTCTCCTCCTGCCAAGTAAGGTCAATCAGGCTCAATCCGTGCAGACTTTTAATGCGTGCGTGACTTTTAATGTTCTTCTGAAGTAATACTGCCATCTAGATGTAACCTCCTTACCCGTGCCTGCTGCTGCTGATCACTTCTCATTTAGGAGATGCTGCCAATCTGATTAGAGCATAACAAAAGCAAAGCATGCCGTGTGCGCAAAATATATCTGTAACTGAAGGTCTGAGTCCTGCCTCAGGCATGTGCTACTTCAGAGGGAAATCAGATTGACTTAGATTCCTCACTCTGGTGGGGCAGGGGAAGGATGGGGTACCAAACTGCAGTGGGTATCAAAGGGAAAGCTTCAAGGGTATTACACCAGTGGACAGAATCCCGTTTCATACTAACTGTATGTGAGGAAAGATTAGACGCTACTACGCAGCCACCATTAGTGGTTGTAGACCCCCACCTCAGCATATACACCTAGAGACTGCGAGGTGCTTAGAGTATCAGTATCAGCAACCTTTTTTGTGAAGCAGGCAAGTACTTCTGTTCCTGCGGTCCAGCTGGGGAACTGAGGGCAAGGTGGTCTATGGTTCAGCTTGTGAAAAAAAAATATTCAAGACGAAACACTCCACTATACAACTACATGAGAATTAGACACCAATACAGCTCTACAGATTTGGGGCCCGTTTGACTCACAGGGTCTGCACAAGAGCAGAGATTTTTTATATATATATATATCCATTTGCAAGCTGAAACACCTGCCAATGGGACATTTTCATATTTACATAAGCTTCTGCATTTTACTGATAAGCTGTGAGTTTAGTGGATCCTGAGAAACTGCAGATTTGATTCAAGCCTGAGTTTTTAAGATTTCTTAGAGCCCCTCTAGCACCACAGTTTTAACAACATGCACTTCCAGAAGTAAACTGTTTTCATTCCAGGCACATGCACACTCCCTAAATAGACACAGATCTAGATCGGAGGAGGAAAAGGTTACGTTGATTTTTATAGCCCTTATCGTTTATCTAAAGGGCACGTAAGATGACAAAGCAAACCACCAAGAACTTCTATTATGAAGCTCTAACACTGAATCTCCTAATGCATGTTTGCATTTTCTCATTTGTAATATGGAAATAGCATTTAATCTTTTAATGCCTACAGAATTTGCATTGCCTAACATGGAATAGGGCGCTGGCCCATCCACAGAGTCCCATGCTGCTTGTGTGCGGAAGACAGACTGGAAATGTGGCACCCTTTTCATATAACACTTCTGATTCATGTACATAAATAAGCAACGTAATTGGCTATTCTGTTTATTCATTGTAGCTCATAAGAGCAGGGCTGAGCCAATACAACTACGAAATAGTCTGCTAGACTTTAGAAAATTAGCTGATCAAGCTCCAAATGTATGACTTGCACTGCCCTAAGCTGGAAACACGGTGTATTGATCAGCAAATCCCAGGCTTAGCTTGAGTGGGTAACAGTTAGGAAAACCATCCTGGTACAGGTTTGATGCAGAAATTAATTCAAAAGCATAACCAGGTAGGCAGATCATCCTTAAAGTCTATTTAAAAGCATATCCCTTTGGATGCACAGCAAAGTTGGAAAAAGGGTAGGAAACACAAAAGCAGAGTTTCACTAATATTGAAAAGGAAAAACCACAAAAAAAGGGATGATGGTCTTTTACAGAGCCTGGGTCTTCAAGAACTTCACAGTACCATTGCAAAAATGAATGTAAAAATATTGCAGCCACCATGAGTGAATTATTCAGGATTAGTAGCATCCTACAGAACCTGCAAATAACATTGGAGCTGCTGGACAAGGCGGAACAAACACGCAGGACACCAGGAAATCAAATAAATTGTTGAATCTATTTTTTAGTGCCTGCAGCACTGCATAGTTCCGTAAATAAAAAAGAAATCCCTTGTTCCCAAGAAAAGGCCTGTCAGCTTTGCTACAACTTTTTTTAGCATTCAGTAGAAAGAGCTCACAAAAGGGCACGGTCCCTTTAGAGAGCCGACATGTGATGTTTGCCCCCTCTGCTGCAAATGGGGCTCTGCCTCCCTCCTCGTTCAGGCGCTGAGTTTATTTCTCAGCCATGGCAGGAGCAGCCTCGCAGGCAGATTTCCTGCCAGCGTGGTCACACTCAATACAGGAACGTCGGACACAGACAATGAGTGTTTAATAAAAGCTTACAAGGTTCGGTTTGTTTTTTTTTTTCTTTTTTAACTTGGTCTTGTTTCATTGCTAATGCAATAATTGATTACAGTTCAAGTCAAGTGCAGTCAAAATTCAAATAAACCTATAAAAGCCCTTTCTGGGAAGTTACAAGGCATCAGAGCGTCCAAAAATTTAAAGAAATAATCCCCCATGTTTCTCAAGACAAACAAATGGCTAGCCCAAGGGTTGCTAAAGAATTCAGGGAAAGGCAGAGCAGAGCAGAAATGGCTCAGAGCTGTGTTGAAACGGCGAGCGGGTTGTCTACTCCCGAACAATACTCTGCCCCCAGCCAGCTCATTGCTGTTATCTCCCATCTGCTGTGGCTACCTCCCAGTAGTAAGCATCTACAGGACAGTCCTCCTGTAAACTGTCCATTTTCCAGAGAGAGAAAAATGTGTGTCTTCCATATTTCAGGATCAAGAGGTTAGAGAGAGAATTAATGGTAGAGCAGGAATAGCATCCATCGTCTCTCAGCATTCACCAAGGCAAGTGCCACGCAGAATATATCAAGCATTACATTAAGTGTTACAAACCTAGCATCACTGTAAACTACAGGGACAAAAGCAGATTTCATGGTTTATAGGGATTTCTTTCTCCAACTCTCTGGATGGCTTCAGTGGAACTTGAAGGATTTTTCTCCTTATTTTGGGTTTCTGATAGTTTCCCTGCTCTGTTTTAACTGCCTCCAGCAAAGTTATTTAATCCTCTAGCTTCCTTACCGCACATAGAAGTATGAAATTATGCTGCACACAGCAAATATACATCTTTTTCACAGGTTTTAAAATGAACAAGTTTCCCATAAAGAGCAAGGAAGTATCTGTAGAAGTCTTGCAACACTCTTTCTTGTGGTTATTTGAATGTATTCAGATATTTTAAGAATGTGTCTTCAGAGAGAGCTCGTCTCTCAGGTTTTCCCGTCACCACCTCTTGTTTTGGCAGTATTATATTTTTCATGTAAGTAAGTTCAGTGACCACTGTTAAATGAACCAAGGATTGCAGTTCCCCATGGGCAAACGTCCACATCACTAAAACCACTGCTCTGACCAGTATTGACCCATCAGCTAGAAACTCTGCACATAAAAGAAAGAGTAATGCATTACAGAAATAAAAACATGGTCTGTCCAGAAAATGGTTAAAAACCCCCAATGTTAGGGCAGTGTAGAGAAGTCTGTATTTTTATTATCAAGATGCATCTCTTCTTTGGATAAATAAAAGGACAAAAACTCTAAGCCCAGCAGCCCCTAGAAAAACTGACTTCAATTGACAAAAACATAACAAAAGTGTGGAAAAGTGTGGTATGAAACTGTATGTGTGTGGCAGGACTGCTGTCTGAGGATCCTGTGAAGGAGCATGAAAAGTCTCTCCTCCTACTCAGTCTTTCATAGATTCCCCACTTAAAATCATTTTCTTCTTTACAGCACATGGAATAGGTACTAGGAGGGAAGGACAAGCATTTGGCATGCAGAGAGTTTCTGCATAAAATCTGAGATACCTCATGGGAGAAAAGCCCGCTTGGCATGTTCTTACTCCCAGCCTCTCACCCTCGTGTGAGTAAATAACTCACATGTTTGTGGCTGGACAGACTGGCTCAATAATTCATTCTTGTCCAAGTCAAAAAAGGCAGAAGTATTCTAGATTAGTTCTAAACTGAGTAGAATTAAAATTCAGTATCATTTATATTTTAATCTACCCAAGTTTTTATGGTCTTGGTACAGAAAGGAGATAGAAGACACCAAATCACACAGAACATCAGAAGAAACAATACGACAGAATCCAAAAGTTATTTCCCCCCTCATGGTAAGGAAGATTATTGACATTCAGCATTTCAACTGCTGAGGGTGTTGACAGAGAGATTCAATAATTCAGACCTACTTCAACAGTGTGTAGAAGTCATAACTACTTGATGATGTCCTACTTCTTATATTGACAGTATTAGTTTATATTTTCCAGTGGTCAGCTAATGTTGGTTTCTGATGAAACTTTCTCACTCATGATACAAACTATTGTCCAGCAAGGCAGCCAAAATTGAATTGTTTCCATGATAAATCCCGCCCACATCTGAGATTACACATCACAGCTGGAACTGTGATTTATAACTACTAAACAGCGGAGTCAGCCAAAATGGTTAGAAGTTCAGCAGTGTGGTCTCTGTTCTCACAGCAGCATCTGTACCGAGCCCCAGGCTTTGCAGTGCCATGGGAGAGATGCTGGCCAGGCATCCTGCAGACCCTCCAGAAAAGTCAGCCCTGCCAAGGAGCACAGCTAGTTTAACAGAGCCCCTCCACCACCTTAGCAGGATTAGGGGATAATAATTTTCCTCAGGGGTCACAGTTCATTGTTCCATCACGGACACATTACTGTCAGTCTAAGATACCAGATTACCAACTACCTGCATCACGCAGCCTCTGAGACGGGGCAAAGCACGTATCAGAAATGATAACAACTGCCAAACCAAAGCTATAACCTAAAAAGGGGCAGTTTATATCCAGCCAGATCACCTTCCTGGCAGTTCAGTTTAACAGCCCCTGAGCTTGCAAAACCTCTACTCCATTGGTAGGATTGGCTGTGGCCATTTCATTTGACCCTGAAAGGCTGAAGAAATAAATCCCATTCGGTTCACTGCAAATTCACACACGTGGAAAGCTGCAGTCCTTATCAACGATGGGTTTTCCCCAAGATTAGCTGTTCGCAATGGCAGGAGTTGGAGCTCATTGATGGAAGCGGGAAAGAGAGTGGGGGGAAGAAAGGAGAGACTTTCTTAGTAAGCCTCGAATGTAAGCTGTCCAAGAGTATGATCAATATTACCAGGTCTACAAAAGTAACAGTAGTCTTTAAAATGTGCTCTGGCTAACTTGTTCCTCAAATTTTGCCCTTCAGTCAGGCAGGGGCATTCTGGTTCACTGATCTTGCAGGGTGTGGTGGAACCTTACAAGCCACTTGAGAAAACAAACACCCTGCAGCCTCTGAAGATGTGCATCTCCAAGAGAAATTTCCCCCCCCCCCCTTACAGGAAGGAGGGGGCACAGAGAGCATACTCATCATCCCTCCTTCTGGTGTAATAGCAACTCAGATTGAAACCAAAGGACCTCATACAGTCTGACAAGTTCCTGTGATCATCATAACTATTCTATTCTTCTTCTTCTAAATCATTCTAATAATATTCTTAATAATTCTAAATCACTGTCCTCTACGCAACAGCTACTACTGCAGTATGACTCCTACAGCTATCTTGCTTTTTTCTTTCCTTCCATACAGAAAGTCTAACTGAGCACTGCTGCAGCCCTCTTCATTTCCTCTCCCGAGAGAGGCATAGTACCAGAACTACCAAAAGCAAAATCAAAAGTGGTGTCTTACTATGTTAATAAGGATGATCTGGCAGTGAATATTACACACTCTTAAGTCAGGCCACAACAGGTTTTACCACGGGATGTCAGAAATACAGATTTCTACGCAATGCCAAAAAGCACTTTTGAATTTTTCTCTCTGAAGGTGGTCTTTCATTGTGGCTAACTCCATCTGCATGTCCCACACAGCCACATCACTGAATTTGGCATCCTGACTAACAATGAGTAACACAAAGGCATTCACAGTATTTTCTGGAGCAACTCTACGATATATTTTCCTTGCAGCCACCCTGGGGCAAGCGCGGCAGCAGCACATGGCTGTACTGCAGTGACACCCCGAGGCATCGCTCTGGGCAGGCACACCATGTGCCCTTGCCCTGTCCACACACAAAGCTGCTTCTGCAGCTCTCCCTCATCCCACCAAGTGAGCACCTAAGCTTCAGTATGTAAAATGTTAACCCCCACACAGGGAGTAGGCAGAGAGGAAGCTACCTCTCCTTCACAACACATAAGAACAAGGAGAACCTGTGTCCTTGGCCAGGTATCTGCTTTCTCCAGTCCTTTTTAAATTACAAGATAAACGTCAGCCTGCATCTAGTACTAAACGCAAGGAAAAAAATAAATGGCTTCTGCTACATACTAGACTGATTATAGACCACAGGCTGCTAGCGATGGTGACTCACTGTCTTGAAATGATTGTCTAGGAAAGCCAAACACAGGTTACTCTCTGGCCCTGAGCACCAAACTTGCTCGTCTTCCTTTCCACTAAGGTGTCCAGGCCCAACTAAATACAGGATTTCTTAGGCACCCCATCCACATCCCGAAAACCAGTACCCTCAGCTAAGAGGCACTTTGGAAATTTATACTGCCTTACAAGGTGCTGGCACCTTTAACAGCAACGAGGAATGCAGAGGACAGAGTGCATCAGATGTCTTGGAGGTGGGATACAGGAAAGATGTCCTCTTCTGAGAGTAGGTACCAAAACTCCTGGCAGTTGTCACCAAAATCAACTACCAGCATGTTGTGGAGGATCCTCTTTTGTCTTCTTATTCAAAATAGTATCTAGAGACCTGTGCCCAAGTTTTATAAAATACCTCAGTGCAAGGGATACCTTCTGCCTCCCTCTTTCTCTCCCTCTCTCTCACACATATGTCCATAGATTTTTGAGTACATGGCCCTGTGCCAAGACAAACTCCCATTTCCATTTTCTTCTCCTGACCATACAACTCCTTATTCCTTTCTTGACATCACCTGACCTCAAAAAAAAAAGAGGAGAGAGCACACTTATGCAAATGGTCCAACAATAAGATGTCCCCAGGGGCTGTATGCTATAAATCCATCCCCTGAAGGGAGGCAGCTCCTCTCCCAGACTTTGATTTCCAGGACAAGCAGTCCATCCAGTGCCTGTCCCACTTCCTGATTGCCACAGGTCTCCCAGTGCGACAGGAGCTCCTGCAGCCAGAGCAGGCACCCTGGAACAGGTCCTTCCTCATTGTGAATAGCCCTGAGTTACTTTGTAAAAGGAGATCAACCACTGTTTTGAAAAGATGAGGCCACAAAGGTGGCAACAACAGTTACAGCCAAGCCATGTTACAGTTATTATTTCTCTTAAACCCAAGCCTTTATTCTAAATTGATTTTTGCTTCTGCCCAGGAAATGCCAGATCTTCTCCCCACCTCTGAACAAGGACCAGCTCTAACCTCTACCATTATAATGGACACACATTGGGCAGGGGAGAGACAGTACCCAACAACACTCAATTCCTAACACCGTTTTCCTCAGCACAGTTTTTGAAGTACCACAGTAACACTAAATGACTTCCACACGCAAACACAAGAGCAGACCATGCTCAGGAACCCATAGGAGTAATTTATCAGGCACAAGGGTGAGACAGAAACAAGCCTGCTTAGCATTACTCTTATGCATTTTACATCTCCCCATATTTTTAGGAAGTCCTCCACCCCCTTTCTTACTGAGGCATAAAAGATAGGAGTAGCTTTCTGTACAAACACAAGACCCACTCTAAATAAGCTCCTTACTACTCATAAATACAGAAGAAAACAACTCAGGTAAGATTTCCTCCAACAGTGCCCCTGAATAAAACTGACAGTAGTACTTAATCCAGTTATTCTAGCAGCTTCTATCCACTCTTTCAGCAGAAAAAGAGCTTCAGAAACTTCAGCCCAACCCAAGCACCTCTAATTCCTCTCTCCAGCTGAAAACAGCCCAGCAGCTCCTCTCTCTTCAAATCCCCCTCCTGCTAATAAGCATCACCTGAATGAGCCTCCTGCCACAATGAAGCAGCAACTGCAGCAATTACACCAGGGTTTCTGCTCTCCCATGTCGATTTGTGGGTCTGAAAATTCCCTTGTTTTTACTTTGGGCTGCTGCATCTATAATGCACCCCAAAGTATTTTCAGCCAACTTTTACAATACTTGGAGTTTATCATAGACTTCTAATCCCTTGAATCAAGTGATTTAAAAAAAAAATTCCTCAAAATAAATTAAGTTAGATGGTCCCAGCACTCACAGTTGCAAAGTTTGAAAAGAAGAGCCATTTTGACTAAAAGCTCAGAATTCAAATAAAGACAGACAAAAAGTTCAAAACACTTTAAATTTAATTATTTTATAACTATCCCATGATTTTGTTTTATTTTACTCTAAAGGCTCAAATCCTGTTGTTTATTCTTTTAATGGCTGCAGGCCTCAACAACTGATTACACAACAGGCACTTTAAGACACAAATCTAGAGTTTGAGTGGCAAGCCTCCAACACAATACACATACCCCAGGCGGCTGAAAGCCAGCACTTGTAAAGGGACTTGCTGACATCAGGATGACCCCCCCTGCAGAGAGCAGCTTGGACAAGCAGGACTCCTTTCAAGACTTCAAGCAATTCAGACGTTGATCCCATCAAGCTACCATATGTCAGAAGCAATACACCATTTAATTTTGTCTCCATGCCACAAATTCACTCTGCCATTTTTAAGTCCCCGTTAAATGCCCACTCTTTCCCTTCAGCAATGATTCCACCATTTGTTTAACCCCTAAGTCCCTCATTCTCCTGGATAAGGAGCCATTAAGAGTGTCAAATATGTACACAGATAGAAAGAAATTGAACCTGCACAAGAACTGAACCTCAACAACTGGGACTCTTTTTGGAAGGTCATGTGAGCTTGTACATGGGTCAAAACATGGTATGGGAAACACTTCAAATATTTGCTTTAAAAAATGCAGTTTAAAAGAAGTACCAATCTGTGTATCTGCTTTTGAAATTTTACTTTAAAGGAAAAAGCACTCGCAGATGACTCCAAATTGAGCTCAGCTCTTCAGCAAACGTTTCTCTCTTGGTTTGTCATTGGGTCTGTCTGGGTGTAACAAATTACACCTCTGAGAATCACTCTGATTCAGAGGAGTCCCAAATGGGCTTTGTGGGTGGCCTCAGTGAACTTTCTGGTTGGTCTGTACTTCCCCCAAGGCTTAGCCCTTCCTCCAGAAAAGTTTTCAGACTGACACTGTTCTTCTGCTTCTTTCTCCCAGTCTCTCCCCTGTTGCAAAGAAGACATTGCTTGTTCTTTCAGATCATTCCCCTGAGTTGTTTCCAGTTCTCCAGAGAATATTTCATGACTAAGCCCAGACTCTTCAGTATTCTTCTGAAATTGCCCCTCTTCTTCAGGAAGCTTTTTTTTTTGGCTCTTTCCCATTGCACAAGGACTTTCTCCTTAAGGTTCCCTTGCTTTCCAACACACTGCTCCTGAGATCTCTCCAGGTCTTTCTGAGCCCTCTCCTGTTCCTCTAGGGCTTTCTTCTGAGCTTTCTCTTGCTCACACAGGAGTTCTTTCTGAGCTCTCTCAAGTTATTCTAGGGCCATTTTTTTTGCTTTCTCCATTTTTCCAAGATTTTATTAGCTTTGTTTTGTTCATTCTTAGCCCTCTCCTGCTCCTCTAAGGCTTATTGCTATGTTTTTGCAAGTTCTTTCAGGATTTCCTGTGTGCTCTCTTGTTCTCTGACAGCCCTGACTTGAGCTCTCTCCTGCTCCTCCACAGGTTTTCTTTGTGATAGCTGCAGTTCCTCTAGAGCTGTCTGACCTCTGTTCTTCTAATGCAGCTCTCTGAGCTCTTGCTCTCGTAGGGCCTTTCTATGATCTTTCTCCAGTTCCTTCAGAGCACTTTCCTGAGCCATCTCCAATTCTTCCAGGGCCTTTTTCTGAGCTCTTGCTAGTTCCTCTAGGGCTTTTTCAACTCCTTCTTTTTCTTCCAGGGGTTTCTTCTGAGCTCTCTCATGTTCTTCCTTGGCTCCCTTCTGGTTTTTTTCAGTCCTACCAAAGCCTGCTGTTGAGCTTTCTCCAGTTCCTGCAGAGTCTTCAACTGGTCTCTCTCTTCTTCTTCCAACAACTTCTGTGCATTCTCCTGTTGCTCCAGAACTTTCCATGGGGCTTTCTCCTCTTCCTCAAGCACCATCTGTTGAGTTTTAAACTGCTCTTCCAACTCCATCTGCAAAGCAATCAACTATTGCTCAAGTTCCAGGTACCACACTGCCTCCTGCAATGCTTTTTGTTCCAGACTCTCCTGTTGCTCTGTCACCTCCTGTGGTGTGTTCTCCTGCTCAGCTAACATCTTCTGCTTGACTTGTGTCTGTTCTTTCTTCATGGCCTCTTCCCAGGATTTGTCCTTCTCCTGAGAGCTGTCTTGTTTCTCCAGGGCTGCTTTCTTAACTCTTTCCATATCTTTGGGGGCTTTTTTAGTTCTTAATCCTGCCTCCTTTGGTTCCTTCTTCATCTTCTCTGCTACATCCACAAAGTCATCTTCCCTTTGCTTTCTTTCCTGCACTCTTCTCTGAACTTCTGTTAGCATAGAATTGGTGTCTTCATTATAACCCAGTTGGTAGGCCAGTTCAAGGTTTCTGGCAGCCTTGTGCCAGAGACCCATGAGCTGGAATGCCTCCCCTTGCCAGTGGTAAGGTTGTGGAGAGCCAAGGTTGATTTTTCTTGCTTTGTCACCATCCCTAATGGTTTCAGCAACCTCAGGTAGACACTGGCTCGGCTTACATGTAAGACTGCAAATTTTGGGTTGAACCTGATGGCATCAGTGAACAACTCAACAGTTTTGTGAAATTCACCTGCTCTCAGTGCATGAAAGGCTTCCCTTTCCTTTTCAGTGGCCTGTTTCATCATCTTATTTGCTATCTTCAGGTTGTTGTCTCCTATTTTCTGAAGATCATCTTCAGCCTCTTCAGCCAATCCTTCATTTTCAGTATTGAGTTCACTGTCAGTCTTTGATTCTCCACTGGGCTTTTCCTCCCCCTCAGCTCTACATGGACTTTCCATGTAAAACTGATTCTCTTCTACTGGATATTGCTTCAGATTCCCTACAACAGTCATTATCAGGTTCCTGGGAGGTCCAAAGGTGAACCTGTTCATGCTCCTGGGCATTCTGAAGCTGTGCTTTTTCCTTTTCTTGAGAAGTCAGAAGCTGATCCCTCTCCTCTTCTGCCATGGATTTCCCCACCCTTGGCAATGCATCCAATGATTGCTTTGTGTTTTGTTTCTCATACTTTTTTTGGTGCCTGGCAATTTTCTGGACTCTTCTGTGAACCCCCTTCAACATGTTATTGGTATGTTCATCATAATCCAGCTGGCAGGCCAGTGCAAGGTCCTTGGCAGCCTGCTGCCAGTGACCCAGGAGCCGAAATGCTTTCCCTCTCCACTTGTATGGCTGTGCAGAATTCGGGTTGATTTTTATGGCTTTGTCACAGTCTCTGATGGAAGCATTTGGCTTTTGCAACCGCACAAAAACACTGGCTCAGTTGACATACAAAGTACTAAGCCGTGGGTTCAGTTTGATGGCATCAGTGAAGAGCTGAACAGCTTTTTGAAATTCACCTCTTCCCACTGCATCAAAAGCCACCTTTTTCTTTTTGTCAGCCTGCTTCATCATATTACTGGTTACCTCCAAATTCTCATCTCCCATTTCTGGGGGTTCATCCTCTTCTGGCTCAACCTCCCCTTTGTTGTCTGTCTCCAACTCACTTTCATCCCTCCCCAGCTCTTCACTGTACTCCTCCTCCCTCTCAACCTTTGCCTGAGCCTCAGAATCTAATTTACAAGCCAAGGAAATGTTACAGGCAGCCTCTTTTAAACACCCCAAAAGCTGGAGGGCTTTTCCTCAGTATTTATAGGCCTGTGCTGAACTGGGATTGAGTTTAATAGCTCTGTCACAGTCACTAATGGCTATAGTTGGCTCTTGCAGCTGCAAGAAGACACTGGCTCTGTTAATATGTGAGCTGGCAAAGTGTGGATTCAGCTTGATGACACTGGACAGCATATCAACTGCTTTCTGATTTTCACCTTTAGCTAGGAAATAAAAGGCCTCTCTTGTTTTTTCAATAATCTGCTTCATCATCTCCTCTGATAGCCCTAAATTGTGTCCCTCTTTTTGTTTATTGGTTTATTTGTTTGTGGATCAGTTGTCTTCTCTTCAGCATTTTCCAAACCATGCTCATCCTCATCTTCTTGAAACTTGCCTGCTGCTGGAACTAGCTCCTTTGCATCTGTTTTGCTTGATCCAGATGGCAAGTAATTTTCTGTACTTCTTATGGATTTCCAGAGAAAGCGATGATCCTCAGAGTTTAGAAAAGATGGGTCTGATTTTGCCAGTATTTTCCTTGAAGACATGGTGCTCAGATCCCAAAAGGATGATATTACACAGAATTTGTTGTCACTGAAAGCAGAGGAAGAAAGATAAGATGAAAATCAGCTTGCTTAAGAGCTCTGACTATTAAGTTAGTGCCAGGTATACGTGGCAAGCTTCCCTATTCTTCTTCCTTCTGTTGTCTTGCTGCTGGACCTAATTATGGGGCTAAGGCCAGCTGCAGGGTCCCAATGACTTCAAGAACTAAAATAGAATTTGTCACTTCATATATCGTGCCATCATTGGAATCCTGAGATGGCTTCTTAAAGTCGTATCACACAGGAAGGGGTCCCTGTAATCTTTCTTCTTCTTCAGTTTATTGCACATTTTACGCATCACAGGTATATGTGTGTGCATCTGTGTGTGTGCATGCCTGTTACAAAGAGCAGACATAGGACTGGAGAGTCTATTTATTTGTTTTCACATTTAAACAAAAACATCTTTTATGAGCCACAACCAACATGAAGGCAATAACAGCTGGATAAGAATTTTGTGTTCAGACATGCTTTGGTCAAGTATTTTCCCTTGCAAATGAAAAATGAAAACTAAACACCTTGTCCAATAACACATGCCTATGGGGAATATGAAGACCAAAAAAACTGTGCAGCACAGTTGCATGGGGTATCCTTTGTTAGGACATTTTCCAAAATTTTGTAAAACTAGCTTTTTCTAAAGTTTATACATTTGCTTCTCAGGAACAACTTTATAGCTCCAAAGGTCATTGGAGGGACAATTTAGCTGCATCCAGAAGAGCCAAGAAATCTTCTTGACACACAGAAAAATCTTAGACTTATTGAAAAGATTCTCAAGCTGTGTCCTTGAACATCCTTACTTAACTTTCATGCTAACTGGGGGCTGATGAGCCTCCTTTTCAGTTGGAGCCCCTGGCCGACGCTTGTTCTTAGAGTGGATTTGGCTCTAAGGCATCCAACAGGTTCCATCAGGCTGGGCTAGCACTGTATGGTGCTAAAGGCAAGCAACTACTCTGCTCTCGTACGGCTCACAAAGTTTTTTAATGCTTCTTTTCAGATAAAAAGTTTGTTCTTTTTTTTCCCCCCATTGTTCCTAAAAACCACCTGTTTACATCTATCAATTTCAGTGGCTTAGTATCTTGTCCGTGCTGTGAACACCCAGGTCTCAGTCGTTGTTTCTTTCCTTTCACCCTTGCTTCTGATCTTCTTGATGTTCTTCTTCCCTTTTCTGAAACACCAAGTTCTGGTATCCTATTTTTTAACCCATGTTTTTCTTCACACACCACTGACTTGTATGTTAAGTCCATACATCTTACGGACTTGCAAAAAACACGTGGACTTGAGGCTACATTGCTTTTGTTTATTTCAGTCCTTGAACCACCCTTTCTAATTTTGCTAACAAGTCAACTTAGAATTATGTTTGCACAATCTCTGCAATATTGATCAGTGTATGGATAGCAAAATCCAGCAAACCCAGAGCAAAAATGAACAGTCCAGATAGGCTCAAGAATTAACACTGATGCAACAGAAATTTGTTTAACCTGCCACATCTGGAGAACCCAAACAAAATACAGTTAACCTCAATAAACTAAATCTACTCTTTTGTACACCTCTTTTGCTGAAAAAAGCGGTCTGTGGCTGTCACTGTTTTGAGGCTAATAATGCCATCTAGTGAGAGAAAAGGCTCAATGTCCTATTTACATTCTCTTACAGGTACAATACAGAACATTTTAGATCTATCTATTGAAATGGTTGCATGAAAAGTGCACTACAGGAAATAAAATGTCTTCTCATGAGGCCACTTTTTTTTTTTAAAGCAAGACATTAACTGTTTTTTCAGCAACACTTGAATATTTATTTGTATGGGAAGATTGTATTATCTCTTCTGGACTTGTCTATTATACATATATATTAAAAAAATTAATGTAAATAGATTTTTTTTCTTATGGAACATTTTTCAATAAACAATAAATTTTTCACTGGTTTGCCTTTAAAAAGCTATCTGACAACCGATTACAATGATGATTGATCAGATAAAAACATGTTTCAAAGGTGATTTTGTTTCTGTTGTTTTGCCGACTCCAAGAAAGGCTGGCAGACACTCTGTCTGCCTGTTTAGTACTTTTTTTAAATCCATATGTTACCATCATGCACTGAGAAATCGAAGTGAAAATATGAAATACACATTTATGTATGCAGCCAAAAATTCCTGGGCTAACACATCCAAAGAAATCTTAGGCCAAGGTTGAAAGTCCTCAACTTCCATGCAGACAAAAATGTCCAGAGAATATGCCTGCAAGAAGAATGGAGGTAGAGATGCCTTAATTATCTGTAAAGACCTCAAATAAGTCAGATGCTTCTCAGATATAACCCCTTTGAACTGCTGCATCTCATAGCACAAGAAACACCACGGTCAGCACAGGGAGGAGAGGAGTTGGCACCTTGCTAACACGTACAGCCAGTACCGTTGCAACACAGGTGTGTTCCTTTGCTTTTTTCACTTTTGAGACCCAGTCCACTCCAAAAGCTCAGATTGGTGAGCTTATGCCTTCATTAGACTAAAAAAATTCAAAATTACAGTAAGTGGGGTACTCACAGAGGAGGGATGCAAACATGAGAGGTGAAGATGCGCTGAGACTCTATGTCTGACCCCAGCAGCAGAGAAATGGGGCTCGAGGCTCACCTCTCTCCTCAGCTCTGGGGGGGCCTGCACACATCCCTGCAGACAACATGGCCGGGGTAACAACAGTGGTAAGGCAGGAATGTGAACATAAACCGTGTGGGGGAATAAAATGCCTGTAACTGTTCTGAGAGAAAACTGGTAATGCTAAGAGCAAGTTAGCAGTGCCAAAACTTGCCTGAGACAATCATGCGCAGATTAAAAAGTAATGGGGAGACTTTTCAAAAAAGGCGTCAGCTTGGAAAGAAGCATAAAAGAAGCCTGGCTGTTGGGCAGCTGTGAGAAGTGGGATTGGAGCAGCAGTCGGCAGGGTTGGCACAGCCAGAAGCTGTCCTGCATGGGTACCGGCACCTCTGCAGGCTGCCCCCACGGCACCTTGAGCATCCCACTGCCTGCGCCCATCCCGCAGGGGATGCAAGGTGTGCACCTGTATCCCACACTGCCATGGGGGTGCATGTAACTGCGAATATGTGTTCATGTATGTGTTTGGAATGAGCTGCAGAAAAAAGCTTAGAAATCTGTAAGTGTTTATTAACGTCTTGGGCCTGGTATTGGGGTTTATCTATTGCATTGCTCATACTGATCCTGAAAGTTTAGTTCAATGATTGCCAGTTACTTGTCATTAATAAATCAATAGGCCCCTTTGAGCCTGATTTAAAATGTGAGTTTACCAGTTTTTCCCTGAGACAGCAATACGCTGTTCACCACGGTAGATCTGTGAAGCTCATTTGGACACTTGACTCTTCCTATGCAAGGGCTGATGCATCTTCTCAGATGTATGTATTGCTCTGGGTGTTACGACACCTTCAAGTTCATTGTTGCAGCATCTACACCCCATGATATTTAGCTCCATGAAAGCAGTGGGTACCCAGCAATGCCTGAAATAAACTTCTGGCAAATACATATATATTTGTTACTCAAGATTTGCTCTTCTAGTTTGACAAACTGCAGAAGGATCCCCTGACAGAATTATGACTTCACAACTCACAGCTGTTATTTATGCTCTATAAAATGTCACCAACATCTGCTACCGTAGCTAAATGCAGTACTGCAATGCGATTTTAAGCTCAGATGTAAACAAACAAAAATTCTTTCCAAACAATGGCATAACAGGCAATAAAGCTGAAATAACCCTGAGTATTTTAAAATCTAAAAGGGTATTAACCAGTTGAATTTTTATAGGATGAGATGCATATGAGAACAGAAAACTTGTTTTCCAAATGTAATTTCTTATGTGTCTGTCTGAATAAATTCAAGGTTTTCAAGTGTTGTTTGTATTTTTTTGTCTGTTTCTGTGTCACATTGGCATTCCTGGTCCTCATGTTTAACATTCACAGGAAGACAGGTGCCCCTTCACATAGTGCCTTAGGATCTGTCCCTCTGTCACTTCAGAACTGCCACAGGCACATTGACAGTCACATCCGGAAAGGGATGCCCTGGGACAACGAGCCAGACCTGCAGGCACCTCCTGTGTGGGCTCATGTCGTGTAGCACTCAGGCTAGCAGCCACCCTGACCTGGCTGGCAAGAGGAACATACACGCTTGCCTTGGGGCAGCCAAATGATTCCAACTGTTCTTTCCAGCATCTGGAAATAGCTTTGATCAGTGAAAAAGCATCAGTTCTTGCAATGCAAACACCTAAAATTTAGAAACATCTTGTGAAACACTTTGAGAAATGTAATCACTGCCACAAGGGATGCTAATCCAAATGTGCACTTCCAAATACACAGTCTGATTGTTACAGTCTGCAATGGATCTCCACTCCCCATCTTTTGTTTCCTTCAGTACCAAGAATTAACTCCTCTAACATGGCTCACCTAGAGCAAGAGAACCTGTCCTGGTCTCCTAAATTCCAGTAAGATCTTAACTTTTTGGGCTTTTCTGAAAGATTCCCTGGAAAAAAAATCAGAAAGGGACACTGGAGAAAGCATTAGAAGGCCAAAGACTGGACGGTCAAACCCTGGGCCACTATGTCCATTCATTGGGGCATACTGACAGCCAGTCTCCTAGAAGTAAAATTTACCGGGATAGGCAACGATGAGAACTTTTTCCAAATGTGCAGTTCTATCCACATACCCCAAAGGCATGGGCTAGTGCCAGAGAAGCCAGGGTCCAGAGGTCCATAGCTGTCAGAATAACCCTGTTCTCCCTGGAGTCATGTGAACACTGAGTTGTATAGGATGCAGATGGTGCCAAATGTTATCGAGATCTTGCTAGTGCTAAATAAGATCTATGAGAAGGTTTTTTCCACCTCTGGGAGATGGAAAAACTCCCAAGTGGAGGGTAGTCGGGGAGCCTTTCACAGAATATGAATGCTACTTAACTTGCTACTCTAAAAAAGACCTTCCTCCACTGATATTTGGAGATGACAAAAGAGCGCAACTACAAAACTTCCCCAGCACCACAGTTTTAGTTTGGCACAGGCAACCTATCAGCAGAATCAAGGAAGTCACCATTGCTAGATGACCTTTAAAAAGTAATGTCTTGTAAACTCTAAATTTTTAGAGAAAAATCCTGAGAGAAAGATAGCTACAGATGGCTTACCACCCTGAGGACCCATTTGGAGAAGCACAATTTGAAAGTGCCCAGGAGCTGATAAATTAACCTCTAGATAGCCTATGTGTTCAAAGACCTTGGAGCTGTCAGAAGCTCCGAGACTGTCCCCTTCCCAGGCTGTAGCTCCCGAGGCTGGCTGGGACAGTACTGCACCAAACAACTCTCACTGAAGACAGCCAGAAGCAGCTGGAGTTTGTCAAACAGCACTAGCTGCGTCTAGCAGGGTAGCATTTATAAGTAAGGTTTGGGATTAAGGAATGAGATAAAATATCTTCTACTCCATGGACTGTTCCAAGGACTTGAGGGAGATTTTTAATGAGGGTGCCAACATTTCAAGCAGCTCCAAGAAAGCTCAGGAGTCTAAGGATGGACAAGTAAAGATCATCCTGCAAAACAACTTGCAGAGGTAATTAAGAGCCAGAGAAGACTGAAGAACCTCTGCATTCAGTGCTACATTCAAGGGTCAGCAGAGAGTTTGAAACCATTGCAGACAATACTATGAACGATTTAACAATAGCTATCTGATAAGCAAAATCTACAGATACACACCACAGCACTTGAGGACTACTAGTAAGGCAGGCCAAAGCCACATGACTAATTAACTGCAGACAAGAAACTGAGCCAAGATCCAACGCCTAGAAATAAGGTGGAGTCCTGGGAGCTCCAAGAAAAAAAGCAAAAATGCTCCAAGAAACAAAGAGGAACTCACAGGGAAGTGCAATGCTGTCCCCTTCCATTTTAGCTGCATGGTGGGTGGGTGCACACTTCAGGCCTAAAGGACTGACCTCATTAGTACAGCCAACAAAAGATTACCTGGCTTAAGTGCTTGTATGTAGGTATCCCTATAGTGCAACTGTACATATAGACATAGCACTTGCAGTAGAATTATGAATGTTTTAAAATGACATAAAGGAGACTCACCTCACAGAAAAGGTGGGACTTAATGTATAAAACCTTTTACAGTCCAAAAGGAAGCCCAGCCCAACTCATATTACTATTTATCAGTGGTTGCTTCTTAACGGTTATAAGACTGGAACAAAGTGGTGTTTGACATTTATTTCCAGAGTAGATCGCTACCCACATGAAATCTTCAAGTGACTCCAGCTGTGGTTCCTTATCCCTCCTGTAAGAGAGGACATGGAGCCTAAGACTGCTATAGGAGATCCCATATTACTCAAGTCTTCTCAAGGCCTCAGGACCTATTCAAGTCTTGTCCATCTAGAAAAGCTTCACAGAAATTGTTTGTTTGATAATTCATATCCACTGGCCCCCTTTCAGGCTGCAACTCTGGGAAGTGAGGCATTCACTGCTCTAGGATAAAAGAACAGAAAAAGGCATCTTGGATATTTTCTGTGTACATTTTGCAATTATTTTAAAAATCAGAAGTCTTATTAGCACCTCCTCTCTCAATCCATGACAAGCTACAGACTGCCAGTAAGATTAGAATTAAAAAGCTGTTTATGTAATAAAAGACCCTAATTTATGTAACTGAAGCTGTATATTTTAAAGGCCAAGGGTATCAATAATGCTGAACTGACGATAACAAAGATTTGTCAGTCCTTAAAAGCCTTAAATCTATACAGCAGACAGAAGCCTTAGATTTCCCAGCATTTAATATAATTTTAATAGCTTAATGATTAACTCACAATTAATTACATCATGTTCAGTGGCCAATATGTTTGTCAGGTTCATGTCTATAAACAATTTGTAGGAGTCTAAATACTGGTCTATCTACACTGCAACCCCAAAGGAATAACGAGAACCTCTGCAAACGTACAGACCAGCCACCATAGATACCGAAGTCAAAGCTGGGATACTAAACACCAGGCATCTTTATCCTGCACCCAAGGTAGACTAGGCTCCTGAAGATCCACCACTTCCTTCAGCTGAGCTATCTAAATAACCTGGGGAGATAGTTAGATACAGCCAAATCACACTGCTGCACCCCGAGTCAAAGGATGTTTTGCTTTGCAATTTAATTGTCAAATGCGCTTAACACAGAAGTACAGCAAGAAGAACTATTAGAAGAAAATGAAACAGAAAGAGTTTCTGCACTTTGACAGTGTAACCAGCCTTTCACTGCTTTACCTTGCATTTTCTCTGGCTCCTCAGCTCATAATTTCCTTCAGCTCAGACCTCTTACACCACCATGCTACACAAAATTTCTTTTTTTCTACTTAAATTACATACCATACTTGAATGCTCCCTGGCCCCATTGCTGTAGGGAAACACAGAGTAACACCTCCTTATCTCACTCCTACAGGTAGGATGTACTAAACAAGGATTTTTCCCTAAGTACCTGATGTCTTCCCAGAAGTTAACTAAGGGTTGCTAAGGGCAGGCTGTTCTTTTATATGAAAATCAGGCTTAGGGGTGAGTGGGGACTGAGTGGGCCAAAGGAATGCTTGCAAGTAAGCTGGGGTTCAACAGTTATGACCATGGTATGTTTGTGCCTGGCATGGGTAAAAATGTGAAGAGACTGACTACCTATAGCCTTTTTAGCCCAGGAAAATCTCTCAGGCAATGTTTCTCAGAGACACTGTTATATTACATATGGATTATTATTTTATAGTATCAGGTTCTTACACATATATTTTTATGTAAGAAGAGTGAAATATTAAATTCAACAAATAATTCCAAAGACGAGGACAATAACGCCTTGTGATATCAATTTCACAACTTGACTCAGCATTAGGTTCTAATCAGGATTACAGCTCTTACAGGCCCAGCATAGGTATCTTTACTCCACCTGCATAAACCCAGAATAACGAAAATTAATGATTTATACTTACGAAATACATATGAGATCAAGTTCTCTGTTGCAGGTAATAAGGAAAATTGCTGTTGACTACACTTGAAAACTGTAATATTATAAATGCCAGTACCAAACAGCTGCCAGGCGCTTTTAAAATGAATTTTATAAAGGTACATCAGATTTCATTCAGATTATGCGCCATGAATTTGCTAGAAGCGAGATACGCAATCCAGTTAATAGTATTATTGGGATAGCATTGTGTCCACACATTAAGACAGATGCAAGGTTCAAAGTGCAATTTGCAGATAATCATTTGGGCAAGATTATTTCATACTTGACTAATTTAGCTAACAATTTCAAAAAGGTGCTAATTAAAAAATGCCTGGGGCTGTCACTTGCTGCCAAAATTGCAGAGATGCTGCCATTGAAATGTTTCCATCTAATTATTAAAGACAGCATTTGGACTGGTTCAGGATCTGGCGAACAGATACAAACTTACCATAGTGTTAGCAAAACTTAGGGATGATCTAGTTAGTTCAACATTTTGGACAGTTTTACAACACTAACTCCATGATTAAGAGGAAGTGACATCTGGGTAATAAAGGCATCAGAAAGTGCTAGATCCTCAGGTATTTGTTTTTTAAACCAATACCATCTTGCAGGCTTCTGGTTTTTTCTCCAATGATGCAAGTAATTGATTTTTATCTTACTGGGAAAGGAAGTGAGAGAAATGAGATTTACAAATATTTCATTGCCTCCTCCAATTGCAACCGTTACTGATGTGGCTAAGGAACTACCAGCAATTTTGTGTTTAAAAACTGCTGCATACATTTGTACCAGTTGAACAGAAGAGTCCCCAAATCCTTTTCACAAATAAAGACTTGGAGCATTACTGGTGAGGTAAATAAGCAGAGTAATCCACCAAACCTTATTATTCCCTGCGTAGGATCAAATAAAACTCACCAAGACTGCTGCAGATTCGGACAACAGCAACAAAGGTCTACAGCTTCTTCATGCTTGTGAAAAGCAGCTTCTCCCTCAGCGCTCCCACTTGCATGTGAGGAGGAGCATGCACTCAACTAGTGACCAAACAAAACTGCTTCTCTAATGACCCACATTTTCAGGTCGTTCTCAAGACATCTTTAAAGGACCTACAGTTCAGACACACTCTCTCTCTGCTGCCAGAACAGTAGGTCCCATCAAGGTTCCTCAGACCAAGCACCTAGAAACTGAAATAGTCAAAAATCCCAGATCCATTCAAATTTCTTTTTAGCTAACACATGGAGTGAAGATTTGTGAAGGCAGAAAGGAGGAAAGGGGGGCATTTAAAAATATATTCAAAAGAGCAGGAAAAAGGTACGTTAAAAAAAGAAACTTTGCAATTATAGTTTTCTGAAGTTCAAGAACGATCCCCATCCCCATAAAACCTTCCAAAGCTGATTTTCAGTTCTGACATACCCAAACTCCTCTGGATTCTTTTATGCCCAAGTTATTACATATTTAGAGTATGTTTCCAAGGCGCCCTTTGCAAAAGCACATGCTGCTAGTGTGCTTGAAGCACACAGCTCCTGCGCAAATCAATGACATGTCTGCTTTGGCACAGGCACTTGGCAAAATTCAGGAGACCTCAGCAGTATTATGAAATGTGAACCCATAAAAGCTTAATCTGAGCCAAAGGCAAATGTCCTACTTAATCTGAAAGCAGGAACAAAGACAGGCAGCCAACCAACTTCATATAGATCAGCGGGAAAAAAGATGTTAAAAAACCCTAGGGGCAGGTAAGTTATTGCTGTTTTCAGTGGTAAGAAGGTTTTTTTTCTGTCTGTCCACCTCTACCCTTTCAGCTGCTCACTCTGCCCTACCCATCAGATGGCTCCCACTCTCATAAAGCGGTGGCTCTCAACTTTGTTCATATTTTTACAGTTTTACAACAGGCAAAAGCTGAAAGAAAACACTTTTTACCTCCAAAGAAAAAGATGGCTTTCTGGCCCACACTCCTAGCCAGCTGGGATTTTGGACCTCACTGGAGATGACATGTAACAGAATAGCTTTTATACCAAAATGTATTATCATGATAGCAGGACTAGGGCCCAGCTCAGCTCATCCCATTACCAGGATAGAATACACATCCTGAGTTACTCCTGAGCCACAAACTGAATAGAAGGTGTATTGAAACATCACAGAGAGAAAATACAGTTTTAGTTTACTCACATATAAAATACTAAAAAGGAGCATGGGGCATACTTCACAAACTGAAATAAATGCAGGTTTGCCAAAACAAAGTAAAACAAGATCTCATCCTAAAAGTGGGACTTTTAATTCATGTTTTGACACTATAGCCATGCAATGATGAACTGCTTGTTCATAGTTACTGAACACATTGGTTGCTCTGTCATCTTGGCTTGAAGCAGACAGGGGCCATGTTCAATATACTTGAAAAGATGCTTTGCCTGCACTTTTTGTCGCTACTTCTGTATCCGCTACATGATTGAGTCTTATGTATAATACATGCAACCATTGCATATTTTTGAAATCCATTTTTTAATGTCTGAATACACACAAAGCACCTGAAAAATGTTTCTGCTGACATAAAATACTCTTCTGCTACAAAAAGAAAGCTAGCACTTCATTTTTAATCAAACTGTCCTCAGGAAAAAATAAAAGCATCTTAAGGTTAAGAGTATTTCCAATTTTAATTTGGCTTTTTTTTTTTTATTCTGAGGTGGTAATTAGTATTTACTGACTTAGTAGTGTTGTTATTATGAAGAATTAAGTAATTTGTTTCTTATCATACACAAAAATGTTCAGGTGGAAACTGCAAAGGCAGGAACAAAGCCTGTATCATCAGTTGCCTTTTACCAGAGCAAGATTTAGAGGAAGCATTTTCTGTCCCATTGTTTATCAAACTTATTTTTCTTATTACTTTATTTTTGTTGCATATTTTTGTTGGCACCCAGAAACGACGGGAGAATGATATTCACTAGTACAAAAAACAAACCATGAACTTAAAAAGTGGAGCACCTCAAAGAAAGAATTGAGAAATGGCTAAAAATAAGAGAAATCACAGCCATCAGTGGCAGCTGTGCTAAAACAAAACAATATTACAAGCATTGAATCAGAGAAACTCGTAAGTATTTTTCTTTATCTCTCAGACCTGAACAGCTGATGGAGGCACACCTATTCCTCTGTTAACCTCCCTATATTGCTTTTGCTATCTAGAAACCTTATCTTCAGACCTTTTTAGTCCGAGGTATCATTTAGTGATGCCATTTTAGTATACTGCCCTTGTTTATCTCATATTGCATCTATCATTATACAGACGCAAATCTTCCAAGTGCTCTCACCCTTCAGGTCTTTCAAATTAAATTGAACATGGACTTTGTTTAAAAGGTCATCTTTAAAATTATACACAATAAATCTAACACTGTTAAAAATCTATTTTAATAGCACTCCTCCCTCATCCCCACATTTCATCTCCATTGAATATTAAGCAGTACAAATCAAAGGATAGGGCTTGTTGACTGCTTTAGACTAGCGACATCCCCTTTCATAACTATGGCATTAAAGCCTGATCTAGTGGCATTTCTATAATTAATGAGGCTAACCCAAAGACACGGACCACAAACACTTCATCATTTCCTTCTGAATCCCGAATCTGAGCTATAATTTCCTTCCTAACATTAATCCCTCATTTATGTTCTTCCCCTGCATCTGTACAGCTACTGAGGAGGGAAATCATCTTTCTTCCCATCATAAATCATGCAGATGTGCTTATCAAGTCCAAACAGAGACTCAGGATCGTTTAGGAGAATGAAAAGCTAAAAATAATTTTTAAATGTCAGAAGCACATAGATATTCCAAAGGTTTCTCAAGGTATAAATTAATCAAACATATTTACGATAATGTAAAATTAAGAAATAAAAGGTCCCATGTATCTTAGCAACTTCTAAAGACTGTATTTTATAGTCATTTAGTCATCCAACAACACTGACTGTCAAGTGATGGATCACTAGCACGACTTCAGTCAATGGGGATACTGTGCTGCTGCCTTTGAAAATCTGAGGAAGCACCTACTTGCAGCACTGTTCAACAGGCTGCTCTGTCCAAGGAAGCCCTCTAACACCGTTCCCACGCCATCAGCTTGCTTTCTCCCCTTGCTCTTCCTTCTCTGCACTCTTCTCTTGTTTGGGCTGTAAATCTCATGCTGCTGTGTGGTCTTTGTTCTCTGCTACGTCTGTTTTCTGTCCCAGAGCATACCCAGATGCCCACTGTCCCCAGCGGCCTGTCTTCCTTGCGTCTATGTAAGTCCACAAGCTGCCACCTTCCCAGTTTTCTTAGCCTTTTTCTTTGCCTTTGCTGCCTCACAGGACAACCATTTTCCCCTCAAATTTATGAAGGCAAGTCATATTCTGTCCCCAAAGGCTACTCTGCTCAAACAATCCATCCCTCCCAAAAACTCCCCTGGGGAATTGACCGGTCTTTTGCCTTGTCTCCTTCCAGTTCAAATGCTGCCTTGTGCCCTGCCACAAGGAAGGCATCTGGAGACCCTGGGCACAGCGTTGGCTGTGCCTCCTGCCCACCCGCTCATGCCTCTGGCCCTTCCTACTGAGGAGCAACCCAAGTCCTGCTGCCCATCGTGGGACAGGAAGGAGATAGCTCAGCAAGACCCCATATCTGAAATGTATCACTTTTTGTGCAGCCACAGGAGACCTGCCGGGATCACTACGCTCAAGTATTTTCTTCTAGGACATGGGCAGTACTCCTTAAAACAAGAAAACCAGACTGCCAGGTCTCTCCCCTCTGGCATGCAGAAAGAAGAGCGCTTCCCCTGCTATCGAACTGCTGCTGAGGCCAGGCAGCACCAGCCTCACAGAAGCCTGAGCAGGAGCAGGCACTTTGCTCTTCCCGTTTCCCTGGGGATGGACCAGAGGCAGGGTAAGGAAAGCGGGGTTACCTCCTGCAGGGAAGCTTGGAGGCCTGTTCAGACAGAGCTACTACTCTGTCCTCCCTGCACCACTTGGGGATTGCAGACGTGCCATTTCAGCACACAGAGGCTGAGCTTCTGCTCATACTAAAGACTGTGTCTTTTCCCCTCTCCAGCTGATCCCACACTACCTTTGCTGCAACTCCTGGCAACTCTCTGGCTCCCAGTCACCCTGCCATGCTCTGTGGGCTGCAGCAGGATCTACCATGGGGCAGGCCGGCAGCATGGAATGCGAGAGGCTGAAGCAGAGATTTATCTCACTCCCCCTTCTAAGCATGGGCATAAGCATCCAGATCCAGGGGGATGGATGTTATACAATACTCTAATGTGCCCATAGTTAAAAGCATATATTTATCTTTCATGTCCTCCAAAGGACAAGAAACAAACTACAAATCAAAATGTGTAAATAAGCAAAGTAAAACTATCATCAAAAGAATTTTCTCATCCTTGGAGCGTACAATAGGATGTAGAAAAAAAAAAAGGATGTCCAGTTTATGCTCCAGTTTATGCAAAATGAATATCCAGAAGCTAATCAGCATTAGCACACTACAATATAGGATAACAACTGTCTTTTTCTGTTGAGAGAATGATTATTTACTGCTTAGATAGTCATAAATGCAGACTTGTAAAACTGTCCTGAAAATTTACGTGTGCAAGCACACTGCTTTCTTCCCCAACCTTGCAAGGACCATAAGGAAGTAGAAACAAACCACCTAGCAATAGTCTAGTTTTCAATGAAAAAAATACACATGCCTAGGAAATTTAAACTTTTTTGTATCTTCTGTAAATGCAGATGACTCTTTGTAAATATATACAGAAAAGTAGCACAGTTGCCCTGAAGACCAAGTCTAAGCAACAATATATTAGTTCAAGGACAATTTAAAAAAAAATGTTGGAAAAGCATTTGAGGAAGAACAGCAATTGCTTTCTGTGCACAATAACAGGACTCTGCCTCTCCCCCAAGCTGCTGAAGTCCAAACTCACAGCCTGGCAGGGAAAAAAGAGAGCTCATCATGGGAGAGTGAGGGACAGCTGAGACAGAGGACAACCAACACCTTCTACCCCATCACTGAGAACCCATGGTAATGAACCCATGACAAAGCCACATTGTTAATCCAGGCAGGATGCGCTATGATTCTCCAGAACATTTCTCCCCAGGAAAAACAACCTAAAATAGGGAACTGGGGGGGAACAAAGCTTTATTTCAGCAAATCCTTTTTTAAAATCAAAATAATCCAACCAGAAGTCTATGTCATGAATTGTTTCATACATGTGTGTCTTCTTGTTTCAGGTTATTTTTTCTTTCCAATCATTGCCACTTGGTTACAGGAACCTAGTGCTGTGGAAACCATTCCTCTGCAGTGATGATTCATGGCAAGCTCATCATGCAGCACCGCTGGAAATGTGAGTTTCCTCTGTTGGTAAAGTCTCTAGCATTTATCTGTGACACTGAAGGGAAAAAACAAACTAACAAAACAAAAAAAACACCAAAGGCAGCCTCCACATACTGATTTCTAATGCAGAGCACCAGCAACCTGCTCTGCCCCACCAGGCATGCGCTATGGCTATCAGGCCCTCATCTATTTTCCTTACAGATCTTCCTCTCCCAGTGGCAAGACTGCTCATCCTCGCAGACTGCAAACTGGCCTCAAAAATGAGAGACAAATGATGGACCTGTCTGTTGTGGGAGGCCTAACTGACTCTGTGATCTTTCTGTGCTGGTATGCCAATGGAAAAGGTCCAGCAGAATTTGGCCACCAAAATTACATCTCCATCTGAGGCATAGTGCTAGATGAAGTCTGATTCAAAGCAAAATCCAAAGCAAAGACAGGCCTTTGGAGAAAACTTGCAGGGGATCCCAAGGCAATAACCCTCCAAAGCCAAAGAGCAAGCTCATATTTGAAGGACACCAGTAACATTGAGTGACCTGCCCTGTGGGCAAAGACAAGGAAGGTGGCTGTCAAAAAATCCTTGGAATATCCAACAACCTCCTACTGCGATGTGATGATACTTTATCTGTCATGAAGGCTGTCAGCAAAAAGTTAAGCCCAGAAAATATTTTGTGCATACTTAAATCCAATAGTGAGTTGAGATCAGCAAAGTGTTTGCTTCATTTGGCTGCAGGAGCCCCATAGCCTGACTGATGAATAACTGGTAAGCTTTGAGTACTCAATATACACTCAAAGTAGCAGCCAACTAGGAATAGAATTCTAGACCAAAATTAATAATATCAAAGGCAAATTAAGGATAAAAATCACTAAATGTTATCTTTGTTCTCCCCTTACCTGTTACATTACCCGATTTTCCTTTCAAAAACAGCAAGAAAGGACTCACTTTAGGCATTGACAACCTCTTTTACCCCCTCATGCAAGGAAGTGTTCTACATTATGTCTGTGGCACTCACATGTAAAAAGCTTTCCCATTTTTAAGTGCTGTACTGCACACTCCTCTACACAAAAAAGCCACAGGAATCGATGTTTTCAAAGGTGATGAACTCCTGTAGTTTGCAATGGCTTCAGCACTCCTACAAGCCAACAGATGTCTGACTCACGGGCAGCCACAGACTGACCAAGATTTTCTTGTTTTTCTTCCCCTCCCTTCATCGAACAGCATTTGTTACCGGTATATTGGTACCACCTTCCCTTTATTTCCCGCTACAAGGCTCTCAGATCCTATGGCTGCAACCGCAAGGAAAAGCAAATTCATTGTCAAACGACCACAGAAGCGCCGCCTGGATACATCACAGGCGGATCAACCAGCACGGCTGCCCGCGGCCCGGGGCCGCAGCCCCCGCCGGGCCCCACCGGCAGCCTTCCCCCGCGCTGTGCGCCGGCTGCCCGCCCTGGGGCGCTGAGGGCTCCCCCCGGGGGCTGCCGGAGCTCTCCGCCGGCGGGAGAGGCCGGGGTGGCGGCTGCTGCCGGCCGGGGCTCCTCTGCCCACGCACCACGGGAGGCCCCGGCCGCCGGCGGGCCTTGACACCGCGCGGCCGCCCCGCTGGTGAGGCGGCGGAGGGGGGGGGAAGCAGCGAGAAGGGGCACCGGCAACCGGAAAGAAAAAAACCGAACAAAGCCCCACGCTCAAAATCCTCCTTTTTCCTCTTAAACAAGCTCTCCCCGCCCCGCCGGGAAGAGGCGCGGCCGCGCGTACGGCGCGGTGACGTCACTGCCCTCCGCCGCTGTGCGACGTGGCCTTCGCCCGGCAGCGCAACCGGTAAGAGCGGCGCGGGGACCGGCGGGTTCTCCCCGTCCTGCGTGGGGCGCCCCTCCGCCTGAGGAGGCGGGGGCTGAGGGGCTGGGGAACGGCGGAACGGAGCCACGGAGCCCCGGGCCCGGCTGCGGCTCCCAGGCCCGCTGGGCCGGCCTTCCCCGGGAGGGGTCGGGGGGCTGAGGCTCCCCTTGGAGCGAGGCCGCCGGCCTGTGCTGCGTGTCCCGAGGCGGGGTGAGGGGGGAGCTGGGGCAGGCAGGGCGGCCCGGCCTCGGCCGCAGTGGTGAGGAGGGGGTCTCAAGGGCACTTCAGCAGGGAGACTTGAGAGGGTCTGATATGAGGGACCCTCGTGTCAGAGGGTCTGTACTAATTAATGACTGCAGATCCTTCTAGCCTGCTGTCTTGCTTGGGGTGGCAACGCTGGCAGATGCTTGTTTTGAGAACAAAATTAGGCCATGGTATTTCTGTCAGCGTTCACCAGCCCTTCACCAGCTTTTGGCTTGGGGATTTCTTGAAAAGGGTGACTTTTTGTCTATTTAGAAGTCTTCAGTAGTTTTTGCAGAAACGTAACAGGACATAAGCTGAAAGCAAGCTGTGATGGAACTGTTGTTTTCTTCTTCTATCCTGAAAGGTGTAATTTTTCATATTTTTTGTAAGTAGTGGTAGGTAACCATGTTTATATATTGACACAGTGTCTTTATTTTCTGCAGAGTGGAAGTCTCTTTTAAAGTCTAGTTAAGTTGGAATATGACATTTTAAGTTATCTTAAGTCTTTACAAATTTTGTAGTGCTCCTTCTACTTCTGTAATTTAAAAATTATCTCTTTCAGTATATACGTGGCACCACCAATACTAAATCTGTTCGTCTTTGCACGTGATCATGGATCAGGTAATGCAATTCGTGGAACCCAGCCGTCAGTTTGTAAAAGACTCCATTCGACTTGTTAAAAGATGCACCAAGCCTGACAGGAAAGGTAAAGCACACAATAAAACAGAACACAATCTTTATTTCATCTTACATTTTACCATGTATCTTTCCATATGTGACTTGATTTATTTGTCATGAATGTTTCTCAGCTTCCAATGTGAGACTTAAACCTGAGCAGTTGTCCACTGGTTAATGGGTTTATGATTCTGGATATGATAAATTTGAATGTGTCCTTTTTCTGGTATGTACCCAGTCAGGTGTGTGAGAGTGGTACTACAGGCTATGTATACTGGGTGTCCTTAATAGTAGTAGTTATGCTTTATTGACATGCTTAGGATGAAGTTTACCGACATCTTTTGAGATCAGTAAGGAACTTAATTCATTGTCAGACTGGCAGGATTGTGAGGGGCTGTTGACCTTCTTAGTTCACTTCATGGTACCTGTCTTAAAATAACTGAGAATATCACTTAAGTACTCGATTTTTGCGGGGACTTAAGATGCCGTCTTCCTGTGACAAACATAGATGCAGCTTTTCCATTTTTGGTACTGTATGGGGAATTATTTTCAGGGCTTGTAAGAGGTATAAAGGAAAGATAATGGAATAAATGTTCCATGAATTGTTAGGGACTGTGGGTATTTCCGATTCTGCTTACTATTTAAAATTATTGAGATGAGCCATGCTTTGTGGAAAGCAGCATCTCCTCTCTTAAAATCTCTAATATGTCTTCTGAAAAAGTGGATTTGTTTCTCAGCATCAATGCAGTTTGCTTTTGAACTGCTTCCTGTGTTAATGTTACCGTTTTCTAAAGAGACATCTCTCCTTTGGTCACTGTAATGCATATCTCCTCTATGCCATACACAAGGCTTCCTAGACTAAAATTTTTTTGTTTTTGCAGAGTTCCAGAAGATTGCTATGGCAACAGCAATAGGCTTTGCGATAATGGGATTTATTGGTTTCTTTGTCAAATTGATCCATATCCCAATCAACAATATAATTGTGTAAGTAAATATGAACCTTCAATTTCATTAAATTTTACATTCATTTTTACCTGTTCAATTTTAAATAGAGGATGTTAGCGAGCCCTATAGAATCCATGTTGCTTTAGTATCTTCATTTCACATGTTAGTGTAATATGACAGGTATTACTTGATTCAAAGGACTTGATCAGGAAGTAGATTGTTAATTTAGCATGCTGCAAAATATTAGATCCATAGTTCTTTAGGTGTTTTTTTGAGTACTTTGCTTCAAAACTGACCGTCAAATATTTTGATTTCCAGTTCCTCAGTGTGTGTTTATCCACAGAACATTTACCTTATTTGGATCTTACATACTGTTTCTAGTTTATAATTTGGGTATCCAAAGTAAATGCATGGATGGTAAGGTAGAGAAAACTGAGTGAGTGTGCTGGAAGATGACAGGGCACAGAACAAAGTTAGTCTTATTTCATTTACTGAGTGCCAGATATGTTTAGAACTTTGTTTTATGTCTAACTGTATTCTGTAAAATACCTTTTGGAATGAATGTTGCAGCATGAAAAACTTGACCCTTAAGTTGACTGGCAGCCATGGTAGTGATGTATTAATGCTACCAATTAAAACTCCTCAGATTCTCCAGAGCTGACTTTAATCCCTTTTCTAGCACTGGAACAGGTTAAATACTATTCCATGACCATGACATGTGGCTTGCTTATACCTGTAAGAGTGGTCCTCTAGGCAAGGAGAAATAGTTGGAAATAGGAGATAAGCTGTAACGGTAGTAATCTTTGTCCTAACAAGGCAATGGTGGGAGGATAAATTAGACTTCAGAGGGGATCACTTGATCACACTTGATTAGTTGAAACTGATTACTTTGTTCTCTCAACAGAGGTGGCTGAATCTTCATCATGAAGAACAAGACATTGTGATGCTTGCTGCAAAGATTTCACAGCTTTGTAACTTGTTTGCTATTAAACAAGCTCAGTTTGGGTTTTCAAACATTCTTGTCATCTTATTCCTTTTTTAAAGTGTATATGATTATACCTGTCTACACTACAGGCTTTTTTTTTTAGTAGTAGTAGAGTGGTTTGTTTTGTTACTTCTTTCAACTGTAATAAAATCATTCAGGTAGGAGGGAACTTTGGGAGGTCTCTAGTCCAACCTCCTGCTTGCTTACTTAAGTTACTGCTTAGTAAACAGCATTGTTCCAGCAAAGGTAGGCAGCAAGAAAAAAGCATTACTGCGTCCTCTCAAGTGGTGATTTAAAGGTCTATCAACTGAAATTCTTGTCACTAATTTCTGGAATCACCATCATTACCCGTAATTCCTTTCTGCATTTGGAAGTCCTGTTAGGTTATATTATGTACTTGACTGGAAAAAAACTCCATCGAATAAAGAACTTGCATTGCCAATCCTTATTCTGATGGCACAATTAAGCCAAACTTAGTTGGTTACTAAGATGTACAGCTTGAGGATAATTTAGTTGTCAGAGATACTAAGCAGTCCTTCAGCAAATCAACAACTTGCTCACACGGTTGGATACACCCATTTTGGATACTGGTTCTGTAAGGCAACTGCACATAGAATTATAAAGGGCTCTGCAGTTGTTGACCTGGAAGTTTCCATTATTAAATGATTTAGTATTTTGATTTTAAAAACTAAGTCTGCAAAAACTCTGGTAGATGCAGTGCTCTTCCTCCTCAGATTGAGATTAAGAAATTCCTATTTCACTCCAAAAAGCTTATTGTAAACATTTGGTATCTGCAGAAGTTACAATGCTACTTCTATTACAGACTTTAAAAGCACTTAATACTGGGAAATCTGATATTGGTATTACAGCAAAACTTAAGCTTCTTCAGTACACAGACTTGCTTCATAAGTAGAAAAGTTCAATTATTACTCTTTTTGAGAAATCTTCACCAGCACCTACATGTGTTACAAGCCAGGGCAGAAAAATGAGATTAACTACTCTTAGTGCTATCACCTTTTAATATAGTTATACTATGTGCAACTGTGTACTGTATTTCACTTTGGCAAAAGGGGAAAAAGATAGTTTAGTTTTGGAATAAAATACTTTAAGAGTAGTCTGAACTACCCAGATAAGCAGTAGCAGTTTCCTTACATTCACTTCTGTTTGTGATTGTATTGGGTGACAGCTCATGTGTCTTCCGATTTAGTGTGAGGTACCAGAATGAAGTACTCAATTATTGCTACTAATCTTGGTTTGATCTCAAGTGACTTTTATTTCAGACTTGTTTTCCATTCAGTACATAAAATCAGTGTCTGCTTGTATCTTTCAGAACAGCTTTACTGTCTTAATTCAGTGAAATTTTGCAGTAATGTGAGTTGACTCAGATCAGAAAAGGCAGCTGTAGCTCATCTTATGTTTTGATAGCCATTGTCCACAGCAAAGGCTTGTCTGTCTCAATGGTCACAATCCCGGAGTCATCATAGGTATTGGAAGTACTGACAAGCGTTCCAAACTTCAGCACCTGGTTAGCTACAAAAAAATAAGTAAAAGACTTAGTGGTACTCTTGAAACAAGTGCATTGATGTGCATTTATTGTTGTGAAGATTGCTATTCCCACAAAGAAGGAATAAAACAGCTGAGTAAATCTAACCCAGATAAACAACATTTAAAATAGCTATGCTAAATATGAATTAGAAGGCTTGTATGAGGCTGTATCCGATGACCTGTAGAGGGAATAAATTAATACTTAATCCCAAAATTAGCATTTTGAGTTTACAGCAGATTATTACAAAAGCAGATTGTTGAATGATCCCCAGAGTTTCACATCTGGAAATTTGTATTTCATTAGCATCAGCTCAAGTACCAGTGCTAGATAAGGTACTTAAAGTAAAACGAGGCAGAGGATCTTACTGTAGTTCCAAACATGGGATTTGCTTTAGCTCAGCAGCAAGCCTATAAGCTCTTAAAATGTGAACAGTTCTAGAGCAAAGGTCAGCAGTTAAAAGTGGTGTTATTTAACAACTTTTGCTTTGAAGTAAGTGACTTGCATCTTCTATGGCATGCCTAGTGAGGTATGCGTCCACGTGCAGTAGAAACCAAGTGGCATTACTCTAACAAATAGCTAATGTCAATTTTAGGAGAGTTTAACACAGCTAACAGTGCAGTTGTAATGATAATTTTGAAATATCTGTGAAGTTTTAAACAACTGTTCTGTATTGTTTTAGCTGACAAGTTTTAAGGGTTACATAGACTTCCTACCAGATGAGACTACAGATAAAAGCTGCCCCCAAAACAAACAAAAAACCCCCCACAGTTTAACTTTTATCTCCCATTTCCTCCCTTTTGGAGATAGCATTGCTTGCATTTTGCAAACATATGAACTTCCCCAAAGGCACTCTAGGACTAGTCAGCTCTGTACTAGTCCTTGCTCATATAAAGGTTCAGAGTAAGAACTTAAGACCATCCTTTGTTTTAGTCTGTAGAACAAGCCAAATGACAGCTCTTATTCACTGGTGCCCCTGAGGGTTACATTTCTATGAAGCATAGAAAGAGAGAATTGTTCAGGCAGATCAGCAAGTCTGGTCAGAATTGGCCTGTCAGAATTGCCAAATTGTGCCTTAATACTTAAGGAGGAATCCTCTGGATTTGCTATCAAGTGGTTGACTGCAAACGGATATCCCTGTGGTCAAGAGGTGTGCAAAACAACATAGTAAGCTCTATTTTGTGATTTGCACAGGAGACAAATATTCCAATTGTGGATGTGAACATGGGCTGTAGTAAACTTGGGTGTTGTACTGTACAATTACAATGCATGTTACGCTGTCTACCCATTGCTGGAAGCTGCACAGGAGGAATTGATCTTGCCAGGCTGTATGGCTTGAAAATGAGAGACAGTCTGACAAAAAGCAAGACATACAATGTGGTTCAGTGTCTCTTCTGCCAAATCTGTGCTTGCTGCTGCTTGTTCCTGCTCCTACTCTTGTTATTGGCCTGAAATGAAGAGGTTTCAGCTGCTAGCCGGATTTGGTTGGAATGAGGATAACACCCGAGTTTCACTACTGCTTTAAACTGAAGAGTCCTGCCATTTGAATCTCTCAGGAGTTTGAAGCATAACTGCAATGCAGTGTTGAAGTTCAGCAAGGAGGGGGAAAAAAACCCACAACAACAACAACAAAGTACTGTACTAGACCAATTATGTACCTAAAATAAAGGTGCTAGATTCTATCAGGACGATTTTGGACACACAACAGTGCTAGGCAGGCTCCTAGACAAATGCCAGGATGAATGAGTTTTGGTGTTTGACTTTGGAAGAGACATCAGGGGCCGATGGGATTATGCCTTGCCAGAAGTTGATGCACTGGACTGAGTTGCCAGAGAGCCCAGATTTCACCCTTTGCAGGTAAAAAATGTCATTTAATGAAGATGAGGTAACACACGGGCAGAGTTCCCTGTGTAAAAATACTCCCAAAATACTGTGTTAAGTGTTATGATCAAGTTATGAATGTTTCCAGTCAGTTTTAAGTAGGAAAGAACCTTAAATAATTTAAAATATTTGTTGACATACAAATTACCCATTTTTGGTTACTACATATTGAAGCTTGAATGGGGGGAAGAAGAACTTTGTGGATCAACTCTTACTCCTCTTCTGTATAAACCCACTCATTTAGTATCATTGCTTCTTGCCCAAGACTGTCAGAATAATGTTTCAGCTTTGCATATGAAATAAAGGCTCTGTAGAAGGCAAGAATTAAGAACAACATGGCAGCTTAATGAAACAAAATCTAAAGCAGTATTTCTTTATGCATAAAAAAGTGAAAATCTTGCCTTTTTTTTTAAATAAAAAGTTCTTGCCCACTAGGTGGAGCCTTTTATCTTTCACTACCAGATTTTCTTCTCTGCAAGGATCACAGTTTGAAATGCTGAAGTGAAAAAATGCAAAAACTATAAAACAGTACTGCTGATTCACGTGTCTCAAATGGACCAATTCCAAGTACTTGGTTTCACAACCAGCCAACATTTCAACTAACATAATTAAAAATGCATGCTTTCCATTCAATAAATGAACAGTAATTAATGTGAAAAACTAGGTTTAAGCCAGTAAAGGAAATAAGAGGATGTACATACCTACTGCTTCTAGGAAAACTTCCTGCTGTGTCATACATTATAATGTGAAGTTTACAAGGTCAAAGAAGTGGGAAGTTTTATCAGTTCATACCTGATCCATTCCCTTTTTTAAAATGGCTTTCAGTCTTATTTGTTAAGTCCTAGCAAGAGCTTATGCCTCGGGAAAAAACCTATTACAACCCCCCCCCCCCCCATTCTCGCTATTGAGATTATTTTTCTGAAGTGCATTCCAAAGAAAACAACCTTTTTATTTTCTAGTATTTATTTTCTAATTTTTAGAAATTTATAAATACTATATTTTCTAATATTTAGTATTTATAGTTTTGATGGGTACCAAAAAATGATTTTAATAAAAGATTTCACATTGTGATTTTTTAAAAAAAATCTAAAGCTCAAAAACCTTGGGATTTTTAGAATTCTCTGATTAAAAGAAATTTTATTTTGGATCACTGAAAATTTTCTTTTAGACAAATAGTAGTCTTTTGTTTTTCATGAGAACCTTCCATAGCTGAGTTGGATAAAACCAGAAGTGATTAATCAAAAACACCCACCCCACCCCCTACCCCCCCTTTCCAGCAGTGTTAGACATTTTTCCCCTGAAGTTTTGCTTAGTGCTTTGGTTCCAATCAAACTGTGTTTACTGATAATAGACTGTTGATGAGAAAAATACTCTACCCAGCTCTTCCAATTGTAGCTATACTATTTTTCATCACTCTCCATCTATAAAGTCAGCATGTCTCAGTGGCACTGAGCCTAGGTGGCCAGGCCTCCAAGGAAAGCAGTGGGGGTCATGAGTGGTTACATGAGAAGGTGACTGAGTAGTAGTTCTGTGGTGTGGTTTTGAAGTCTGACAACTCTGGACTTCAGAACTAAAAGCAAATGCTATTCTCAATAGCGAGAAGCATTTTCCCAATGCTTGCAATGTGTTCACTGTTGCGCTGCAGGCTTTCAGCCTGGAAACTGAGAAATAGCATGGACTAATTATAACTAGATTGGGTCTCATCATGTTAGGTGCTGCAAAAACACTAACTCTCAATATCAGGTTACTCCTCTTAATAACTGTGTTCATGATCTAGTAGACTTATAAACATTGTTTCTATGACTTCATTGTACTATTTAGGATACTTAAAGTTCAGTCCAGCAGAAGAGAGCTTATATCAAGGTCTCATGTACATCTCAATAAGCTGCACTTAAGCAGGGCTTGAGGGAAGCATATACAGAGAAAAAATTTCTTCTTAAACATATATATGGCAAAAGCAAATGATGTAATTAATTTGAAAGGCTTAATTGAACAAGCAGGCCCTCTGGTTATTCCTACATCTCTACCAAAACCACAGTGAAATATGGACAGCTGAGAGAGAGGCTTTTAACTGCAGTCTCTAATGGTCATGCTGGAAGAAGAGTTTATGAGGTGCAAGCCCTTCCTTACCAGAAATAGATTTAGTGGAGGAAGTGATTTTTATGTAAGAATGGCCAAACAGTCACACCTCATGTCTTTATCTGAAGACATGTAGGCAAATGGAAGCCTTTTGGAAAGCCTGTGAATGCAGCGGCGTAGCACAAGGGTCCCCACTTCATGGGATCTCACCAAGTCTCACCATGTGTGCTTGCAGCGCAGAAGGCCAGCCCTGGGCTGCATCAAAAGAAGCGTGGCCAGCAGGTCGAGGGAGGTGATTCTGCCCCTCTACTCTGCTCTGGTGAGACCTCACCTGGAGTACTGCATCCAGCTCTGGAGCCCTCAGCACAAGAAGGACATGGAGTTGTTGGAGCAGGTGCAGAGGAGGGCCACAAAAATGATCCGAGGGCTGGAGCACCTCTCCTATGAGGACAGGCTGAGAGAGTTGGGGTTGTTCAGCCTGGAGAAGAGAAGGCTGCGGGGAGACCTTATAGTAGCCTTCCAGGACTTAAAGGGTGCCTATAGGAAAGACAGGCCTTCTTAGCAAGGCCTGTTGTGATAGGACAAGGAGCAATGGTTTTAAACTAAGGGAGGGCAGATTTAGGCTGGATTTAAGAAAGAAATTTTTTACACTGAGGGTGGTGAGGCACTGGAACAAGTTGCCCAGAGAGGTAGTGGAGGCCCCATCCCTGGAAACATTCAAGGTCAGGTTGGATGGGGCTCTGAGCAACCTGACCTAGTTAAAGATGTCCCTGCTCTTGCAGGGGGGTTGGACTAGACCTGTAAAGGTCCCTTCCAATCCAAAGCATTCTATGATTCTATGGTAAGTCAGGGTCTTACTACTGTGACCACAAATGACTGAGAACAGAACACCATCACGATAAGCATAGATACCGTGATATCTATATTATGCTTCCTTTTCTCAACCATGTGTCTCAATTACTTCCTGCAATATGTAAAGTCACATCTTGCTGATTTCCACTACCGAAAATAGAAATAGGTACAGGAATACAAGCAGATTGCCACTGCTGGCATGGATGTTTGGAATATCAAAATAATTAATTATTAATTAAAAGCTGTATTATAGTGAATGTAATCCTCTTCCCCCTAGGCAAATGCTGCATCAAAATGATAGAAAATTAAGATCAATAAGCTGAAACACAAGTTAAAGTGAAATATTGAATTACCATTTGGTATCCTATTACGGTTTATCTGGAGAGGATTTCCCTGAAGTTCTGTGTTAGGAGCAAAAATCTGCATTTAAATGGAGATGCATTAGTAACGCATGAGCTAGTACTTTGCAGGTCACCCTGTGTCTGCAGAACAGCAGCATTAATTTTGCTATTTAAAAATAAAACCCAAATAGTTTATAGCCTGATTTCCCTTTCATTCCTCCTAGTTTTACACTTGTGATTAGACTGTCTTCACTGGAGTTAATCTTGATTTACACTGATGTATACAAAGGAAAAATTGGGTTCTTGATCTCTGTGCAGTGGGAACTGCAAAACTGGAAGTGGCAAATAACAGTAATTTACAATAAAACACAAACTATTTTCAGTACTGACACAACACAGAAGTACCATAAAGGCCTGATGAGTCTACTGGGAGGGGACAGGGTAGCCTGTCAGGGCACAGATCCCCTCAGGGCCAAGGGGAGTTTTGAATAAGCAGGGATTGCATTGGGCAATTTTTATAACTACTGTAACTTTTGGTACGTGGTTTTGTAGCACAGAACAATGGTTTTGTAATCTCAACAGAGTTGTACGAGCGGGCTCACGAAAGCATTGAGAGGATACGGGGTGAAGGGGGCCCAGCAGGCAGGGCCAGGTGGTTATTCCGCCGGTTCAGATGCTGGCAAAGACTCTGGACAGGGGCTCTGCAGCACAGGCTGCCTGGCCTCACATCACTGGGAATTTAGGAGGTGATAACAAAAGCACTGGCTGTCAAGGCTTAACGATTTGATTTAAAAAGAGAGAAAAAAATATGTTAACAGAACTGTGTGTTCTACCCTGGATAGAAACCACCCATGTTGGGTGAGCCTTCAGAAATGCAAATGGATGTCAGAAGTTTTCACATTTATTTCCAGCACACATTTTTTTCCACATATTTTTCCAGCTTTGTAATCATGGTGGTATTGTAAGAATAGCTTGAACTTCTCCTGTCACATCACCTGCTTGGTGGCAATTTAAAGTGATAAGCTGATAAAAATGATGCTAAGAAATAGAGCGCTTTCCACACTAATGTTTCTGCTGCTACTACTGCTTCACCAAAATCAACAAGAACCATTAACTGCAGGAAGTTTATACAGCTATTAGTAGCATTTTAGCACTACTAACAAGATGTGCTCCAGTGTTTGTTCAAAATCACTTTAGCCTCTTAACTTAATTAAAGTGGCCCGGAAAGTCTGACACAAAAACTGTATATACTATTTTCAGTACTGCCTTTCCAGTCTAGATATGATAAAGCTGTACCAATACTACAATAGTAGAATTGATTTACCAAAAATGTAAGTATGAAGAAAGTCAGGGAACTAGTTGGTCTGCAAGATTGTTTCGCTAAGCTAAAGGCAAAGCCAGGCTATGAAGTAATTTAAAGAATTTAGTTTAGCCAGGAAGAAGCAGAGTGTTTACTTCATTTTTGATGCTTTCCAGTAAGTTTTTATAATGTTTATCAAACTACTTAGAGCTCTGAGGGGCTGTACAAGTGACAGGTACTATTAATAATAGTGTTAGAGCACTGAAGAAACCGATGCAGAAATAAAACATAGCTTCAGTTTGACAGTCACTACTGTAGAGATCTTGCATATAATCTAGACAAAATAACTTGTTGCTATTTTAGTCTGTTTCTACTTCGTGTTGTGAGATAAAGAATACTATTCTCATGAGAAGAAGGGGCAAGAGTAATGCTGAGATGCATCAGCTAATGAATTGTCTTAGTACTAAACTTATCCATAAGACACCTCATAGCGCACATCATCCTATAACACTGCCATGCTTTAGAGACATTACTTAGTCACACAAAGCTGTGAAAGGCAATCTGGTACAACACTGAAACCCAAGGTTAGCTAAAAACAATGGTGTTCAGTCTTGGCGTTTAGGTCTGAAGCTCTGGTTTGACATGACGGCAAAGAACCTAAAAATACTTGCTATTTTGGAAGCTGCTACATCGCCAAGTTGATACGATGCATCTAATGGTGAAATATACTGAATTTGTTAGAGGAAGATATCCAAATGATCCTAGAAAATGATCACATGCCATGCTGCAGAAAGGAGTGAAATTCCCCCTGCATTCCTCGTGATCAGGCTGTTGGAGACAGGGAAGAGAGATGGAGGAAGAGGAAGGAAAGGCAATCTTTTCCTGACCCAAATCTCAGGGCTAGTAGACTACGTCCACGTACGCAGGCTTCGAACAACTTGGCACCAGAAAGCTTTTCAACATAAGCAGATCCAGGACTGACCTTGATCAACATCTTGCCTCTAGCTACAGTCATTTTCCAGCACTTCATATAAAGATGAAAAAAACCACCCTCTGACAGAAACCTATCTATCCTTCAGTGGGTTTTTAAGTGTGATATTAGTTAACCAGAACACATAGTTAATTATTTTTCTCTTCTGTTCTTTGGAATCCTGATAAAACCTGTCACATTTAGATTCATAAATTCACAAGAAGAGGCAGTAAAAGAGGATTTTAAAAACACATGCATAATACAAGTCTTCCAGCTTCTCCATGGTACCATTGTTCCCATCATTTGCAAAAATGTGCAGATACAATGATTATTCCTGTAACATCCAAACTGGCCTGTAGCTGAAATATGGCTATATGGGTATTTGCTCAGTAAATATCTACACAGCTTGGGTTAAATGGGGATCTCGCTCATCCGCTCCATGGAGGAGAACAGCAGCACTGCTATAAACACTGCACGGTGGTCTCAGCCAGTCAACTTCCTCTCCTGCCTACCAGTGTGTAGGAAGGGTCCCCAACGTCAAGTCTGCCACCAAATTTAGCACTGCTCTGCTTCCTTTCTCTGTGGTGGGGATTCGATTTTCCTAAGGGAGTTGATCTAAAGCCAGTCCTGAAAAACAAATTTAAGCATACTAGCTTCTCCTCCTTATCACTGCTGCCAGCACTAGCTCAGCTCCATATCCAGAGTCCTGTTCTGCTGCACAGGTTGCTCTGTCACTGGGCTACAGTGCCAAAATTAAATTAAATATACTTTGACAAAGCTGTGTAAAGGCTCAGTCCTTAACTCCAGCTTCTGCCGCATTTTGTAGGGGCAGGAAGCAAAGCAGCTGAACGGTAGCGGGCTGGAACCAAGATTTGTGGCAGAACAAAGGTGGCTGCGCACAACGTGCAATGTTACAATAGCGAAGATCAAAGAAGATCTTCTGAACTCTGGGAGGGGTTCAACATATTGCAGATTTAAACCCTTCCCCCCAAGTTCAGCCCCCACCAGAACTGACCCAGTCCATGGTTGTTCCGTTCAGACTCCGGGGTGGCCCCCAGGAGCCACGTATGCACTACAGACTCTCTTGACCACCAGCTGCAGAGTTTCTTGCTCCCAGACCTCACGTCAATCAAGTTGCCAGACCAGACAGACTATTAAACTGTGCCAGAATAGTGGATCTGGTGCTCAAAGAGCTCCTCTGACCACAAGGAAGCGAACAGTTGCCTTCACCTCTGAGCACCGGTCAGCGTGCAAAAAAAGATGGTAAATTCTGTGTGCCCTGCCACACCGAATCCCAGGACAGCTGGTTGCACAGTGGCTTGCAGAGAGCAAGGGCATCGCCAGTCTTGAATGCAAGCAGCAGCCCCTCTTAGCTACTAGCACTTTTTTACAAATAACCGACTTTGATCAAATTAAATCCCTGACAAATAATTTTATTATGCAAGCTTTAATAGCGAATGGCACCATTTCCTAAAAGAGTTTTATGGAAATATGATATTACATTTACATGGAAAAATTAAAAGAACAAACTAGAATATTCATCCTTATGCACAAAAGGCATCATCAATAAAGCAGCTGTGCTTTTGTCTAAAACATTTCTCTGGAAGTGGGTAATTATTATTTAAAAAACCCACACTGATCTGCTCCTGACAGCTCACAAGGTACATGTTCATCTACTTGCTCTCCCTGACAGCTGATTTATTCTGAGCACAGGTGACTAACTAATAAAGACTATTATACTTCTAATAGAAAAGTAATTCCATTTATCTTTACCCTTCCTAGCAGCACTGCTTCCTTTCACCGCATTGGGGTGGGATGCTGTAAGAGGTTTCTAAAATGTGGTTATTTTCACCCTTACAATTGCTGTGCTTTACTTAGAATTTTAGATTGCTCTGCTTTCTTCAGGAAAAACAATTAGGCGCAGATAATATCACCCTGAGGAAGAAGCAAAAGCAATTATTTCTGTTACAAAATGTCCCCCTAGATCTGCATGTGAACAACTAAGCTTTTTGATTTTTAATTTTATTACTTTGTCTTTCTGTTAACAAATAATTAATATGATTACTAACACCCTATGTACCTCTAATGTCTATACTATTTCAATTATAAAGCCATTACTGATGCTTTATTAATTCTATTCCATTTATCTTCAAACCTGCACAGTAAACTTAACATTTGTTGGCATTCATGGAGCTGCAGCTCCTCCAAACTCGCTCACAGTAATCCAGCGAAGTGTACCTGCGCCATCCCTGAGACAGAACATGAATTTCAACAGGAGACTGCAAATCACACTGTTTTTAGTTCAGAGTCACTCGATTGGATTAGATGTCTCTCCATGTCCTCCAAAAAATAAAGGATTTTTTGAAATAGTGTTGCCCACTGTGTCTTTGCAATCCTTCTTCTTTCGAAGCTATGAAGTCAGCTTTTTTTTTTAAAGTTTCCAACAAAAATGTAACATGACACAGCGAAGCCTAATTTAGCTAGTAATACCCACTTCTTCCACTTCAACCACCATTACAACACTTTGCTTCAGAAAGGACACGGGAGTGCTATCTGCCGTGTATATGAATCAGTAAGTTAGTGCATATGGCTCATTTAAAGTTTTTGTTTGTTTGCTTTTGCAGTTTTTTTTTTTTTGATGCAGATTCAGGTTTATTGTCAATGCTGCTGAATACAAATAGCTTCTACATAATGCTTGTCCCCAAAATTAAAAAAGGGAGATTCATCATTAAAGACAAGTCCTAAGTCTCATCGACTGTCAAAGACTTAATCTGAGTGGAAAACTAGCTACTGAGGATCCTTTAGTTAGTTGTGCACTCTGGAAAAGTCCGATTGATTTCAAGTAATGATTTCCATTATGAACAATGCTCTTTGTGTTGGTGTGCTTCCTCCTCCTGACCTTTGAAAAGCCCTTCCCCCCCCATTTCTCTCTCCCCTTTTGCAAACTGGCTAGCGATGCATCCTCTACATTCAGAAACATGTCATGCACTTCCAGGCCCTGTGATTGTTAAGGATTCAATGGTTTGGGGGATGTTTTCTCCTACTTTTCCTCTAGGGAATACTGCCTTAGGAGGGCTATACCATGCTTTCTGCCGAGGCTGAGTGGAACTAAAGGCTTCTGCATTAATCATGCAGCACCATGTCAGGCGCTGCCCAGGCCAGATGATGTAAGCTCTTGACCCTCAAACACAGAGGCTGAAAGCACCACTAAATTAATGTAGTGCTACATGGTGCAGTCAAAGACATTAAAGTTTTAAGAGTGCAATTGATTAGATGTAGTTCAACTTGCAAACACATTGGTCAAGATGGATTGCAACAGTCATGCTGTGGCACAGTGATGCATGTCAGGCAGGCTCTCAGTTTTACTGTATGGAGGACTTGACATTGGCTTTTAACCTACCAGTAAACCACTCCTAGCCAAGAAGTGGGAAGGAAAAGGAATTACAAATCCAGTAGTCACATGTAAAATGAAAGACTAAGCCAACTACATTACAGCTTGTCTACTTCTGCCAACACCAACTAATTTCTAGCACTTGGGTTTGAAAGACCATGATGGCTGCAATTGCCAGATAAGGAAATACATCCTCAAACAGCCTCTTTTTTTAGGCTATAGGGAGTTCCATAAAGTAAATCCGATTTATAACATGGGATGTTCCTTATCTCACCTGAAATCACTGTCATCTTCAAACATTTGTCATTCCTCACTAATTATCAGTGTCTGAGGGGTATAGTAGGAGAAACATTCCTATCAATAGCTAAGGAAGCCACTTTTCTGAATTTCATTTTGAACTCAAAATCAAACTTATTAAATGTGAGTAGATCTTATTTGACATTGCTTTTCCCATCCTGGCCATTTGGTGTACTCAACATTTTCCACTTTTTCTTGTTTCGTAGTCACTTCACAAAATGTATGATACCCAGCAGAATTTCATAGATATGAACTATCTGACCGATTGTTTAAAATCACCAGATATAAAATACTTTTTTATTTTGCATATAGGGAAAATTTTCCCTGAAAGCAAAATTACCTCAGAGGAAAAGCAAACTTTGCTAAAAATTACTTTAAAAACATTTCTGTTAGTTCTAGAAACAATGATAGCAGCTTAAGTTCCTCTTAAGTTCACATCTTTCTTAAAAGTATCTGACGGATGAAAAAAATAGCACTGTAAAAGGTTTCTGATTAACCTGCCATCTTCAGCAGAGTAATGCAACTTTTTAGAGGTGTGGCATAAATGTTAGAAAAGGAAATAAGTACGGTTAAAAACGATATGAGTATGAGTGAGTATCTCTATCTTGGGGGAAGAATCATAGGTGTAAGAGTTTATTTCCTATGTTGTTTCTAAACTTACTTTAAGGTATGTTTGCTTAAAGTTGAAAAAACCGCAATATGAATTTCTACTTTCAAATAAGGCAGATCAATAATAAAGCACACAGTATTTCCAAATTTAAGCATTCCTTTAACTACTGCTGTGGGGTTTCCTACCAATAGTTTCAACAAGCCTGCTGCATAGTGCATTAAAAGATGGATGTATCTATGACTAATGCTCACAGGAAAAATGTAATATAGCTATAATCCTTTCATTTGAATTCTTCTATGCTCTACTATCCTAAACATTCTACAACACCCAAATAAAAAAATCTCCAATGTCTATGTGCTTATAAAGCAAGCAGAAGTACCCAAGAATATATTGACACATCTAAAGATTAATCCTGGGATATTCCAATCAGAGTAGACCCTCTTCATAATTAACCAAACGCAGAAGTCTCAAAGCAAGCGAGACCTACAACTCCATTTCACCTCTTGGAAGATGTGGAGATAAGCACATATTGCTCCTAATATCGTAATTTGAGGACTACATCGCTATGTATCACTACAAAACATCCAGTAAGATGGAAAAGGCCAGTGTATCTCCGAGGTAACCTCAAAACCTAGAGGTGTCTCATGCAAGCTTTGGACCCAACATCAGGCTTGGTGATCATTGAACAATTATATGTATTTTGTAATGTAAGGCACAGTTATCTATCAAAAGGTGTGTCTGTTATGGAATAGGCAGCACTGCTCTTCTAGAAACAGGCAGGCTTGTTTTAAGAACCATCAAAATAATATCATATGCATGCCCACTACAATGCACACTTCATGAGACCAAGGGAAGCACTTTGTAGTGATCCTCAAAAATCAGCCAGGAAGAAAGTCTGGTAAGAGCTTAAACCTTACTGGAAGGGTGGGTTTAGAAAACACCAAGTAAAACATGAACATTTCCAGGAAGAGCTGGAGAACCTTGCAAGGTCTGTACAGAACTGATATAGATGAGCCCTGCAGCAATGAGGTCAGTACATCGCAAGAGGTTTGTCATGTCATGTCATGTGCAAGAGTGAAACCTGGATGATACAGATTTTGAAGTACAGGGCTCATTTACAGGTACATAAGCAGAAAAGAGACCAATAAAGTGTCAAGCCTAAAAGCTGTGAGCAAAAACATAGTTAGATGACTTCTAACATCATCGGCAGCCAGGCAGATAAATCTCTGCATGCTGCTTTGGAAAAGTACCCATAAATAGTCATAGGATTCTCCAGCAAAGCACAGGACCTTTAAAGAAGGCCAGAATACTGCAGGAAGCTCTTAACTCAAATATACCTGAAGTCAGTCAGCCATAAAGGATGCCTTGCAGATGTCACACACACAAACTATACTGGAAGTAGACTGAGGGGCTTTAAAATAATGCTGCAGAACAGAAAAAGTCCCTCAAATCTGTCATTTTGGGAGAGGGAAGGAACACCACCAGACATTTAACAGTAAAAAAACCATCCCTTGGAAAGCTTGCCTTGCTATAGCACTCTAAACTCACTAAATGCAGTTGGCTGGCTAACCTCTGTTGCCCACAGGTAAACACTCCTGTTAAGAAGTTTTGTTCCCTCTCTTGGATCATGGACTTCAAAAGTCAGGGGATGCTGAATACAACACTGAGACAACTCCTGTAATTTGAAGAAGACAGAATGGACAGTATCACTGATGTAGTGTAATGAGCTGTTTCCCTCCTCCCTACTGTGATTAATGGTGTGGATAGGAGGTCTGCTTGCTGAGCTGATAGACATGATTCTGGCCCTGGAGGCATGCCCTATATATAGCACTGTGTGAATACATGCATGAGAGATTGGCAGGCAGAAGCAGCTCTGGGAGCCTTTGTTATTGTCCAGTTTACTCTTTCCTGAGCTCCTCCAGCTTGCACAATCTGTGTAGCCTCTGGGAAGGCAGCTTTAGAATTGGCTTACTTGATGGAAAAAGCTGCTCTTCTTGACACATATGATGCAAAGTAATGTGACAGTGATTGACAGCTGGGGGGAAGAGGAGAGGAAAAATGAGTTAAGTCAGGGTATTGTGTGAAGGAGCAGAAGGGAGAAGGAAAAAAAAAGGAAAATTCCTTGTTACCACACCACGTGTGCAGCAGTGGAGATAAGAGTTGCTGTTTTTTATAATAATAATCATTATTAAAATCAGTTATGTTGACACAAGTTTATGATGACATAAATAGTACCCAGTGATTACTGGATGTTTTTCTTCAAAACTTAATCTTCCCCAAATAGAAAATAGTTAATAAGTTTGTGAGTCTGCCAGTCTACTCCCCCTTCACATTTTGTGAATAGGTAATGTAATGAGAATATAACCCCCAGGGCCTAGTCCTATCTACACTTCCATTGATACGTTACGCTCCTCATGCATACATTTAAGGTGAGCCAGAACTTGCCTGCCAGCTTCTCATTCCCTTCTCCCTTAGACTGCAGAGCGAATTGTAATTTTTATTGAATGATGCAATTACATTGCAATATACCGGGCAAAAGTGCACTGCTGCTTTTGTGCTTTCTTAGTTCAGGTCTGAAAACAGAAGAAAAAGCTGGAATTGATTCCATCAGCCTTTTTTGTATTGAAACAAAAGGTAACACCCAGAGAAACTTCTTTACACTAGAAAGATGAGGAACTCAAAATTTGGAGTCTCTCATTTTTTTTCTTTAGGAGATGGTACATGCCCAACAGAGACATCCTATTTTAGGTTATCTTCGGCAGACTGTTAGGTTCTGGACCACTAGCATGGAAGCTGAACTCTTGGAAAAAAAGTAACAAAAGGGGAAACGATAACAACTTGAAGACACTTGTGGCAAAACTGGAGATGTTAAAATATATCAAGGAGGAAAGAATTTATTTGAACAAATCCCAACTGGCTCTTATTCTTAATGCTGAGTAAAATACCCATTTCCAGAGCTCCAGGAGACATGCTGGAAACCACTACTCATTGCTGCTATTTGGAAATAAAGTTTTACAGGCATGTCATAAGAATATGCCATGCTTGCGTTCAGCCTAAAGGAACTACCATCATTAGTAAACAGGTTATGCTGTAGTTTTCCTTCTGTTGCATATGTACATGCAGCTCTGTATAACAAAGTCATAGGAGACAAGGTTAGGAAATGACATGCACCGTAGTTGTCTGTCTGTCAATACAGAAACCTTTTCTTCCAGAACAGCAACCAAATGTTGGATTTTTATGATTAAATTCTGATCTTCTACAGGTACTAGTATCAGACCATATGCCACAGCATGCTCAGTGTGATGTAACATTAACACCAGTGCTGCATGGAATCATGATGGTCTAAAACACCAAACCCTCCCCTCAAAACCCCTTAATTGCTAATGGGACTAATTTCAGTGTATGCCCCTCTGAAATTCCTGGAACTCAAAGCCCTCACACTTTATAGAAGGCTGTAATCCAGGGTCAACTTTGCAAAAGATTTGCAAGTCGAGATGGGTCAAATACCTTCAAACTTTGAAGGTATTTCCCACTTTGAAAACACCTAGTAGGTCTCACTATCATCCCTTAGGGAGATCGGGTTCAAACAGTACAAATCTTCAGGCCATTTGAGTACATTCACTGTCATCTTTGGGGATAACTGCAATTCCAAGACATATGCATGCTCATCTTTAGGGTAAATTCATACCTAATTTGGGCCTTATCTAGTTGGTCTAGTTTGCTGTTCTTTTCTGCAGGTTATAGTTCAGAGAGGTACTAAATCATGTGCTTAAGCTAAGTCCACACAGACATGTCACTGATACCATAAAAACGTCAGCACCCAGCCTGTGTTGTGCTGAATCTAAGTTCAAAGGATTCCTTTTAAAACCTCTGACCATATAATATGATGGAAAAAGGACAGGGAAATTTGTAACCTCTCACAACAACATCTAGACCTACCAGTGCCTTTAATTCTTGATTTAAAAAGCAAGCAAAACAAGACAAAACTTAGCCTAGCAAAGCCCTTCTACTTTTAAATTAATCTCTTTATTTATAACCTTAATGATAGTAAGACACATCAATAATAACATGGTATGAAAACTCCTCTCTTTTCTCCCCAAAGCAGTTTTTCTTACAACGATTATGGTAATTTTTCTTGTCTCTTGATTAAATGAAGGCGGCTTGCTTCACTTAGATGTGTCTTGCCTGAACCAAGCTGACTTTACATTTTGGCATGCACACAGAACTCCAGAACTGAAAAACCTTTGCTAAGAAAGATCTAGCGTTCAAAACCTACTCAGTCTTGACACTGTGTAGTCTCTTCCATTTTCATTGCAGCCTGGTTATGGAGGAGGCAAGTTTTTTTACTTGTCACATTAAGCCAAAATTGGGTTAATCTGACCCTAGTGACAACGAGCCAATTTCAGGAACATGTGAAAGTCCTGCCCTGCTTTTCAAGGAATGGTACATGCAGGAGTTATCTTCCCCCCAATTTCTCAAACAAATACCCCTTTCTCACCCCCCACTACCCAAACTAGAGATGTATGCTTAGAAATTAATCCTATGAAGCGATCTAGACATTCTGACGACTGCAATTTATCAACATAAATTACTGCACTTCACAGCAAAGCTTCTGTCATAAGAAAACACTGTGTGCCCTAAATTGCCTGCTGCCCTCTTCAATAATCAGCCTAGTTTTTAAGATCTAGAGATCTGCTGATAAAGGACACCTCAGTGCATACAGCGACAGAAAAAATTGAGTTTCATACACATCACTGGAAACGTCCACACACTGGTCTATTAATCTTTAGATTGGGGTCATTCTTTTCTGGAGATGTGGTAATAGATTACTTTGAGAGAGAATGGGGAAGAGCACCCAGACAGGGGCTGGCTTAATACCAAGCAAGCTTGCCTCCTTCCTTCTTGGTTTAATCCTAAAATGTTTCTAATGGCCAAAGCTGCTGTTATCTCTGTATTGACCAACACTGATGCAAAAGGAGTGCACAGTGTGTTAATAACATCTTCAGTCTGCCCCTACACCTTCTCAAGCAGCCTACGCCGTAAGACCCACGCTGGCACTGCTCCTCTTCTCTCCCTGATCACAGCCCATTTCTCTTGTTCCAGCGTCATCACCCACCTGCCCGAGAGCTCCTCAAATCCCCTACCCAACCTCCTTTGCATTTCTCTATCTTTGTTTTCTCTGAGAATCAAAATCTACTTACTTCCAGAAAGGCACAGGAGAAAGTGGGCAGGCTCTGACCCTTTGTCTTTTCTCCTGTGGAGATTCAGTCTCTAGGTTACCGCAGATAGAAAAGACTTTCTCTCCCCTCAATCTGGATGAGCCTCCAACGAGCCCAGACCTTCAGCCCCACATTTTGATGTTCTTTTGGTTCAGGACCTTTAAAACTACATCAGGGAAAACATACCTGAAAGTGCCTTGGAGGGACTTATGAGGGGAAGTGGCCTCATGTTCTTCAGTATTTTTGCCAGTGCTGATTTTTATAGTATTTGTTCCCATGTGGACTCTGAAAACTGTGATTACCAGCAGCATAGGGAATGCCCACCACTGTGTTTAGGGGCATGCTTCTCCACCCACAGAGCAGAAACCAGGACTGGGAACTGAAATCAGTGGAGTGCAAATGATCAAGAACAAGGCAGTGCCCATGCTGGGTTCCTCCTCTTTCATCGTATGTCTTTCATTGTGCAGCCAAGGAGATGGTCTGTCAGGGTAGAAGAAAAGCACGTGGTGCTTCACCACTCCTACATCAGCTGAACTGCCCGTAGGGGCCATATCTATAGGCATAAACTAAAGTAGTCCCAAGCTGCTGCATCATTCGCCGGCATCCAGCCTGCCTCCTGGATGGTTCAGGAACACCAGCACAGGGAAGGACAATTCAGTGGTTGAATGACATTGCTGCTTTGCATCTCTGCAGTCCTCTGGTGTACTTATACCTCTGGAGAGCCTCAAAATTAAGCTCTTCAGGTGTATTTGTCTCTGTTCACGGTAACCTCAAAACACCTCCTCCTGTATAACACAGTACACACCGGCAATGCTGAGGTTCAAGTGTTCTGTTAGGATTTTCACTGCATCTTCCTCCTTCCAAGATACCAATGTAAGCTTTTCTGTATTATTGCCCATACAAGTTTCTCAGAATGCACCCAACTTTTAAATGATGACTTAATGTCTTAAAAATTTTAGGCTCTTCATTATCAGTTAGGAAAAGCTACGAAGAGGGTGGCCACATTTTGAATTTTTTGAGACAACACAGACTGGACTTGATTGAGAGAGAAGAAAGGTATTTATATGAGGAATAAATGAAAGTATTACCAGGTAGTCCCATATATAATAGGACAGTATAGTACTAACCAATTCTAATATATTCTCTAATAGTCCTGTTCTATTTCTCATTTATTTCAGTCTTGAATCCCTAAATGTCACTTGTCCTGTGGGAGACTATTACAGACCCTCATTGATATTAATGGCATCTGCTTCACAGAGCCAGCAACCCTCCAACAGCATCAGACGTTTAGAGCTTCAGAAGGGGAGGCTCTTCCATTATACTTTATCATAGACAATATGAAATTCTGCCTCTCCACACTCTGGGAACATCGCCCCAGTTTCACAGCAGGGATGACTCGCTCATTGTGCTGTTTCTTGCCGTTTAGATGCTACACACCTTATTTTGCAGAACCTTCCCCCTCCTTTTCAGAGCTTGTGCCAGTCTCACAATTTCATGGAGAGAAAAGAACTTACACTGCTTCTTGGGAGGAGCTGCACAAGTGAAAGACAAAAGTCCACACTGGAAGCACCTTGCAAAAACAGACACTGAGAAAGAACCACCACATATCGGTCCTATCTGGATGCTAAACCATAGGCAAAGGAGTTTTTGGCTGCCAGCAATGGTGTTGAATATCTGCACACAACACCTTGAGCATCAACTTTGAAAGTTTTTTTTACACTAAGTAGGTCATAATTTTTGTTCCCAAGTAACTGCGCAGAGAGAAAGAAAAAACAACTGAGGCACCCTGTGACATTATGGGGGATAGTGTGAAGGTAGGATGACAGCACTTACTTCTTCATTAAACCAAAGCATCTGCCACTTTGTTAATACTCCAGCATGCCCTACTCTCGGAGAGCTGTGAAGGCAGCAATGATTAAAGCCAGTTCCGACTAGGGAAAACGCATGTTACACTGACCTCAGAAGTGTAATTCAAAATTTATGTTGCTGCACCCGCCAGCTGAGTGGTCCACACCCTAATCTGAGGAACCATCTGTGTAGACGTAGGTACGGCACATACACAGTCTCAGGAGAGGCACCCTGGACTTATCATCAGCACGACAGGGAACAAAAGATGGTCTACTGTCAATCCCTCCCGCCTAAAAAAATAATTTCAAGTGAAGCTTATGACCTGGGAGGCAAAAAGTTACTGAACCTAGTCCTTAGAGAGGCCTCTGCACTGACCTGATCAGCTGTAATAGCTCAAAGAAGCCATCATAGGCTGCTCAGGGCAGTTTTCCTGTAAATAGACAGCTGTGAACATAGGAGACTACAGTGGCTTCCTGCCAAAAATCTGCATTTTAATAACTTTGTAATTGCATATTTTTGCAATCTGTTGACTCTGAGTTATTTTAAGAACATCCAAGAAGTAAAACAGTATCACCACCAGATTTTCTGGTACTTTAAATTTCATAATGAAGTTTGCAACAACTCAGTAATTACTGTGAATAATTCATAATAAGGGTTATAATGATGTGACACATTTTAGTGAATCCCTGAAATTTAGGATGTTTAAGTGATATAAACAAAATCAAAATTAAATTCAATAGTAAATATTAGAAGAAAAATAATTAAATTCCCTAATTAAAAAAAACCAGATCACCAATCCAGTCTGGGTGGTGGTGTTGCTATCAGGCTCGTGTAATTTCATTAGAAGTGATTTGCTCTAAAAATGAAGCATAATTTTAATGAAAACGGCTGTGATCCTGCAAATATCATCATCCATAGGCAAAACCATGCTTATGAGTAATGCACAATGGGACAACTTGTGTGCAACTATTTGCAAGACTGTGGCTCCAGTCATAGTTTGCACAACAAAACACAACAAAATATGAAAAAATAATCCATTTTAATAAAAATAATGTGGAATTAAATCCCCTTTTACTTGGTTGTGCTTTTTAGATTAGTGCTATGAACAATGTATTGGATAAGGGATATGGAACAAGTTTCAAATGATCAAAGTCACTTTGCTGAAAGAAATGGAGTCAAGCATGCCTTGGCTCACTGTACCCTTTCCATCATCCAATATTCTGAAACTGTGATCCCTAAAGCAGGCTTCCAGGGACAGCCACAAGACACCTAACTGCATTATTTCTTTCATGTACTAATATGGTTTGGGATATCTTGAAAATCTTGTTTCACTTGAAATCGAAATAATGGGCTTTTTACCTCTTCACTCTAAACAGATACACTGACTGACCATTCAAAGTCAACCACTTGAACTCCAGTGCTTAAACAGAATAATAAGATAAGTTCATGTTTGTATTTGTAATGCCTTTTTCCAATTTTAAGTCAAAATTTTAACGATGAAGAGGCTTGTTGTTCCACTTCATGAGTGGAAGAATGAAAGCCCAGTTCTCTTACACCTTTTCCCAAGGAGGCAGCAGGCTGAAATTAAAATCAAGCTTCTAGCTTCCAAGACTGCCATCTAAGGAACCATCTCATAATAAAGCAGATAAATAGTTGTAACCTAAAACGTATGTCTCCAAAGGTTGATCAGGCTGAATGGGCAGTGACTGACTGCTTTTCTTTCCCCTTCCTGAAAAGCAGCAACAAAAGCCCTTCGTGGGCAGGTGAATTCGCCAGCCCCAGCATACACTGGGAGGGACAGTGAAAGACTGCCAGAGGTATGCTTGAAGGTATAGCTGTGCAAGCATTCAGCCCAAGACGTAGAGGGCTTTTTATTAGAGTTTATTTCCTCAGTAAGGTGTATGTGTTTGCTAGCAAGAGGGGGAAAGTGCCGGGTGACAGATCCTGGTGACAGATTTGCCACATATAATGATATACGAATGTGATTTTCATTATGCTTTGCAAAAGGAAATGGAGTGTTTACACCTAATTCTGAAGAATATAAAAAATGCAAGGAGGGTTTAGTTTGGGTTTTGTTTTTTTTTTTTTTAACCTGAAGATTTAGCAATGACCTTCTTGACAGCTTGTTGCAATTATTTTTCTGTTATCCCATTAATCTCTTAATTATTCTCTTCAATAGCCACTACACATACCTTAGCCCTCCAGTTTGAAACAGTATCACTTAGCCCCAATGAAGCCTCTAATGTACCAATTTTTACCAACAATGAATGAAATATTGAGAGAAAATAAACTAGAGTTGCAAGTATTTAATACTGGTCACTAAATACAAGAGAATAAATATAAGATTCTAGAAGGATGGCAGCCATGGTAGATAAGATAGATTCGTGATATATGTGGGATGCAAACTCCCCCCATCTTCCTAACACCACAACTTTTCTAGTGGCAAGGGAAACATAGCAGTCTTTTCATCTCCTTGTCAGCTCCAAGAAGCTGACAGAAGAGCTTTATTCACTAACAAATGTAAAGCAATAGACAGTGAAAGACCATTCTTGAAAGGTTCTCCATCACTCATCCACTAAGAAACCTTCATTGCTATGGCAGCAACAGCAACACTTTCTAGCAGGGGCTTCCGGCGGCTGCTTCAAGGCTCAGTGATGCCATAGGAGGAAACTAACATTTAATTTTACTTCTTTATTGGTGGGTGGGAGCGACGGGAGCGTAACAAATGACCCCTGACATAAGGCATTTCATGGAGAATTGACCAGTTGGGATTAATGGCCCTTGGCTGCATTTGGGCTATAAAATTTTTCAGCCAGTCATTAATTTTCAGGAAATGCTCTGTGCCTCAGTCATTATTACTTAAATAAAAACATATATTGTATATATGGTCAAATCAAATTATGGCTAGAATTTTGTCAAGCACAGATAAGGGTGTAAATTTACTGTGTTATTAAAGCTTTTCCTTTTACGTTCGGACAACTGTAGTTTGGTAGTGGGAATGACTGCTATACATGCCCAAGGAAAATGCCCTTGCTTTGTCCTTGTGTAGAGCAATCACAGGATTAAGCCAGGATAACTATTTTAAAAAAAAAATCATTACCAATTACTTTCATTTTTTCTGTTATGATCATGAAGAAAAGTAGTGTACATATACGCACAGATGTTCACTGTAATTAAATCCAACAATATGTATATTTATCACACAAAAATATATAAAGTATATTAAACATATAGAGAGTGGTGTGGCATTTTTGCAATGAATTTGGGCTTATATAATTTTGCATTAATTATGTGTGCCAAATCTGTAAGTGCATAGTGCAGATCATCCTAAAGAAAGGCTAATAAAACTTTTCTATCACACTTATGTTCCCTGGTTTTTGCTGCACACTGCAGGAGCACCAATTTATAAAAAGGAGTTTAACAAAATTTTATTGAAGCTATGGCTTGCAAGCCTGAGTCTGTAAAGCCAGGTACTTCAGCTGCCATCAGTGAGACCATACAGTGATTTGAGAAAGACTATAACCAATAAAATTTTAGAAGCCTCTATAAATGACTTAAAATAGATTTTCTATACAAGTGCCTTGACTTGAAAAATCTAACGGTAAGGTCTGGACCCACGATAGGTATACAGTCCAGTACAGTTAGTATTAATGTAAGCTTTTTACCAATAGAGAGAGGGAATTTATAAGCTTACCAGAGATTACAAAGCATCTATGTAGAGCCAAGGATGATCCACAGATACCTGGCTTTAAAATCTTGAACACTTTCTATGTATACAGAAGTGATGTTAGTTCACATCTGGAGATGTTCCACCTTTATGACGTGCACTGTTTTTCTTTCACCCAGCCCGGAGCAGCACGCCTACTGAGGCAGGCTGTGTCCTTAGGTGCAGCCCCACTGAGGACGCAGCAGAGCATGGGCCGATTTTGAGGTGACAAAGCTAAGGAAGGAACAGTGAAGCTTCACCTCACCCCTGCAGCAGCCTGGTCCCCAGCAGCAAGGGGGGACTAATGTCATTCCCTGTCTCTGAAGAGAGGCAGGGCTGGACACCGAGCTCCATCCTGCCCCTCAGCACCCGAGGCTGACGGGGCGTCTGCAGTGCGTGCCCGGTCACCCCAACACCCCTGAGGGGTGATACTGGGTTTTACACTATTTTTACAATAGCACTTGTAGAAAGTGAAGGACATTCTAAATCCGTGTCAACAACACCAATTTATTGAAGGGCAAATACCAAAGTTATTTATGTTTAAATGAACATTACTTCATTTCACTTCACGGGCATGCTGTCTCTAACTCACTCTCCCACCTCCCTGCGTCCATGGTGGGCTCCCCAGCATCCTCACTGCGGTGCCCCTGAGGTGCTCTGACTATTCCACCTCCCTCTCAAACTCAGCCTTCAGTCTTCTCCCCCTCGTCTCCTGCATGGGCAGGCAAGCTCCTGCTTCATCCAGTTACCACATTCACCCTCTCACGCTCCCTTCCCCACACCAAGAAGTGCCTTCTCCCTTACAAAAATAACAGAGTTTTCCAAGCTGCTCAGCACCCAGAGATTGCCAAGTGAGAAGGGAGTTCACCCAAAACATGTGAAAACAGGCCTGTTTTAGAAAGAGTTTCATCTTTCCAAATCATTTGCCATTCCTAACATCTTCCACAATGGTCAGCCTCATGCCTTGTTAGCTCTGTAAATCGCACCAAGACCTTAAATGCTCTAAAAGATGACAAAACCAGGACAGGGCCCAGTGTAATGCGAGTTTTATACTAATATACATGACTTACTGCCTCCACACTTCATGGACACATTTGAAAAAAAGGAATTAAGATTGCATGTTCTGATTCACCTTGGCCTTCTTCAGCCTTGTACTTAACGTAGTCACTGATATGCAAACCAATTTTATCAAGTCTCAAGAGATTATTTTGGCTGGTACTATGAACCAAAAAAATCAGGTTTGATCAGGCTCTGACGCTGAATAGCTATTCATATAGCATATTCAGCTCTAAATTTGCATTTCCTGGCAACTGCTCATTTACTGAGAACACGCACAGTTGGCAAAAAAGGGTTTTGTGAGAACACAACACTGGACAAAATTTATTCTCAAATCCTAGCCCATGTCCACCCCAGGAATCCAATGCACCAAAACTGAGAAAATGGCCAAAATTTTCTTTCCTTTTTCATTCTCTGTACAGAAATGAAACTTTTTCTACACACTGTGTTAAACCATAAAAGAATCGGAAAGCAAATATTAATTTCTGCCATAAAAGCAATGAGTGAATGTAGCAAATATTTTATGCTGTAATTTCTGTAATCGGTACTGTAAAAGTTGGTGAAAAAATGCATATCCACCTTAAATGGCAGTGAAACCCTGTAATGAAGGTTAATAGTAACTACTACATCTAATTCACCAAACAGATGGAGCATAAGAGATCATATGGTGTGAAAGATACAATTCAAATAGTCTTAGTGTCCTGTAAAAATATAAAAACAACAGAGAAGAAAGATGTATTTATATGCCATGGATTGAAATTCTTTTCTGAGTAGACAAAAGGCAGGAAGACACCATTAGGTGATATTGCCATGTACCCTACATGCACAAACACACTTGAGAAACAATTAGGTAAGAAGAATCATACTTTAGATATACAAATGCAGCTAATGGTCAAAAACGGTCATCACAAACCAGTATGTCTTACCAGCATTTCAAAGAAATGTATCAGCTGGCAGACGGAGAAAACAGCAGTACTGTTGAAAAATTAAAATTAATTAATATTTTTTTTAAAAAAGGAAAATGCTTTCCCAAACAGCATGGCTATGGGGAGATAACAGCACTAGCTGTGACCAGTGGTTAATGCAAATCCAGTTCATTTTATTGCTATATCTTCCTTGCTTTATTTTCCTCTGTTCATCAATGTATTAAATTCTTTTTGTATTTTTGCAAGACTGAGAGCCTTTTGAGGCAGGGATTGTATATATGCTATATGTTCACACACTGCTTCTTCAAGTCTTGGTTATAGCTTCTAGACATCACAGCAATGACTGAAAAACAAAATTTCATCAGCTTAGAAATACGACCCATGAGATGTAACACAGATAGATATCTAAGTATATAGTTTGACTTCAGAAGTAGGAATCCAAATACTTCCAAAAACAATAGCAGTAATCTGTGCTACACCTAAGCAAACTAAGGATGGATTAAGGGGTGAAAGAAGTAGTCTTTATTTCCAAGACTTCTGGCAATTTTTATCTGTAATGGTTACTAAACATGGTTATCAGAGGGAATTTGTTAAGTATCTGAAAAATCAGGCCACTTACAGGGCTTAATTTTGGAGTGTAAATATTTTCGTCATGGTAGAATGGAAACTGCATAGTTGGGGAAAAATACCTAATACCTTTTGCAATTTAAAACTGTACTGTACTATTATTTTCCACATCAGCCCAAACTTCTTCAACTTCCTTATACACATGAAAAATAATCTGTCAGACACTGAGAACCAATTATCAGTTCCTGTGTAATGAATCCCTTATGCTTGTAATTAATGTATTTTAGTTTTAAAACAAAACAAACCTGAAACTGATAAGTATTTCACTACACTTTGTTTATTCTACAAAAAAACCCCACCAGGCAGCCAAAGAAGAGCTGTATCAATGTATCTTCTGATACTTTTCAAAGTTTTTTGCCCTAGGTTATAAAATAATTAAAGATGGTGGAGGAAAAGAATTTTCTCATAATGCTTTGAATGATACGATGTTATCGGTTGGAGACAATTAGCTGCTCATTAATATAATGCTGAAGTATTTTTTCAGCAAGTCTTCATATACATGGACTCGCTGAAAAGGATTTTGCGTTCATACATACAATATACACAAGTATTTCACAAAAACCCCCCACATTACAAGAGCACTGTTAACTGCATTATTTAGTCATTTTCAACTGATGCTAACAATGAACATGAGAATTATTTGCCTCCTTTGTACTCATCCATTAAGATATAATTTTAAGCACTTGCTCAGCAGCTATATTTTCTCCTGCTTCCTGCCTCTTTGATACTGAGGGGTTTTGAATCAGACCCTTGAATTAAGATTCTGTGAGTGGTTTTGCCTGTGGAATATTCTGAACCTGACTCGGTACCGTGTTTATTCCAGCAGCGCTGAAAGGTTTCTATCCAATGCACAGCTCAAGTTGTGGCGATGCTGAATTCAGCCCTGATGTCTAAGAAGCTTTGAAATCTCACAAGGTGAGAAACAGCATGAGCTTGCTTGATCTTGGTATTCAGGCCTTTTGTTCAATCCTGACTGACCAGGCACTATGGGTGAGGACTTTGATTGGGAAAGAGAAATTTCAGGCCAAAACCCTACAGTGAGATGCGGTCTCCAGAAAGGTTAACATGTTCTTCAGAACAGCAAAGATAGATTGCTGCTCGCGAGTAGCACTGTGATCCACTTAGCTGAGGCATACAAAAAAAATTTTTCTCCTTCTGCTTTCTGATGCCTTTCATCACTCTTTATGTAGGAAAGTAAATAGTTGACGCTGGCCCAGCACCTGGCCAGTCATTGCCCTGTTCATAAATCAGAATAAAGCAAACATCACTTTCTCCACAGTGTAATCAGGACACAAGTTCCCAGTTGATGGTGTTTTTAGCTGTCGGGTTTCCATATTTATCTTGTCTTTTGGAAATCAATCCTATACAATGTGAACGTGGAGAGGTGGAAATGAAGAAGAGAGAAATTTGCACAGTATCACTCCTCAAGTTTACTTATCTTGTAAATCCATAAGGCACCTCTCACACTCATGTAATGAGCATGTTATAAATAAAAAAAAAGAAAGAAATTGTCCCTGTAAAGTAAAATCAACAGCAAAACTAACCCTTTCACCCTACTAAATGCTAGAAAAATGCATGGAAAAGAGATCGTCCCTCTTAAATAATTTAAGGCAATATATTTATGCCAGTATAATACATTGGGTATGCTTCCATATTAAAGGGAAAAAAAAGTTTTCCTTAAGACTCAAGCTACACTGGAAAAGAAACAGAAAAAAGCCATTTATAGTGGAACAAAGGCTTTCTCACACGGAATTAGACCTGTATAAATAGAGTGTTTACAGAACTGTATAAATAAAGCCATTATATTAGGCCAGTATTAACTCACCTGCAACTTCTGCAGTAATTGACATATAATTGATAGAGCAATCTATTTTCAAAGATGGTTTGCATCGGTCATGACAGGCTATTTACTTCCAAGCGCTGAGACTCATGGTTTAGCTTCCTTTTAAGTGGCCCAAGGAAGTTTTGAAGATAAACAAAGTAAGGGCATCAGGACTTCAACCAGTGTCAACAGACAAAGATGAATATGTATTTTTAAAAACTTTATTACACTGCTTTAGCTCTGTCTTATTTGCATTACCTGCTATCACCCCACAAAAAAGCACAATGCATTTGAATCATGAAACTTCCTCTAATAGTCCCAAGAGTAAGTATTCATAAAATTTTCTTTAGACATCTAATTTGATGTCTGAATAACTCCAGAATTGCACAGAATAACCCCACCATTGCCTTCCACCACAGAGGAACTGAGTTGCCTGACTTTGAGCCTCTAAATAATACCTGAACTAGAAGCATAAAGTGATTTAAAACAGGCGGTGGAAATGCCCCTAAAAGGGGTTTCTGGAGGATACTTCTAAGCCACTTCTGATTCACTGCTCATGACCTTTTTGGAGATTGTGGATCATGAGCTTATAGAAGTGGAAGGCCCAACAGCAGCAACGCAGAGAGGTGTAAATAATTGTAGTGTCCACCTTGAAAGTGAAGTAATTATCTTCATATCCTGGATGCATTGAGTACTCTCAGGCCTTTTAAACAGACCTGAAACCTGTATTCCCCAGAAGGAGAGGCCAGGAGTGAAGAGGGGGATATTTTATTCTCTATTGCAGCTCACTCTTTTCAGGTTCAACAGAATTCAGTTTGGTGTCATCTACAGGGGCAAAATTCTAGGGGAAGCAGACCACTAAATAGTTTTTGGTAAGAAATGCCAGCCAATTTTCATTCTTGCCACCTCACCTGCAGATGCTGTGGAGCAGAAAAATCGAGAGACAGCCAAAACACAAGTGAAGTTTAAATGAGATTGGTGTGAATCATGACTGTAATAACCAGCTCACCTGGGGCACGTCTCCTATGTGTAGACAGGAGCTCAATCAAAGCAGTCTGGTATAAATGGTGTGGTTTTATATGGAATGACTTAAGCTAACTCAACATGGTATGTGAACATTTTGTGTTGATCAAAACCTGAAAAATCAACACAAAATGAAAATTCAACTGGTCAGGCTTTGAGTAGTGGCAGACCCTCACATTTAGACCTGAGCTCGACAGGCAGACATCTCCTTTCAGGTACAGGCATGTCTCCAAATCAGACCACTCATTTCACCTGCTTGGCACAGCAGGTCTTTATGTTGATTGTCCCTTTCCTTTGCACAAAAAAATTAACCAGGTTAGCTCAGCCCAACAATTGAAACCCTTAAAGCTAACCTGGCCTGAAGCAAATCAGGAAGTGTATAGGTGCACTGTTCTGACAGGAGACTAACGCAGTAGCAAGTCTGGTGGGGGAGAATGAGGTAGTGATGCACCTCTCCCATCAGGCTGCATCAGGACCACACAGGGGCCACAGCCTCAGAGGAAGATGCAAGGATTTAGATTAAGGGCCTCCCATGCTAATCCATTATGATGGGATAACCCCAGGATGACTCCTTCCTTATTTGCATTTGGTGCCTTTGTAAAAGAGACCAGGCTTAATCCCCATGCACACACTCCAGTTAATTTAAGTGCTTAAAGCACGTACATAACCTCTAGTGAAAACCTTTGCTTTTTCAACAAAGCACAGAAGTACATAAGCAAGTAGCTCCAACTCAAATCAGTAGGCTGCTCCCTATACTTATGATAGATAAGTGTGTAATAGAGGCGCCCCAAGTTATGTATGTGAATCTCTTATAGTGTGTATGGTCTAAAATCGTCTGTACTCAATTTGTACAATAAAACTCAAAAGATAATAAAAGTCGTGTTGACAAAATGACTAGCATATTTCCTACAATAAAGGGGTCTTTCAAAACTCTTCAGGTTCACATCAGTCTATCCTAGATGCTTTTACTCTTTCCATCTGCTTTTGTCTCCCCCACTCAGCAATAGCTGTCTGAGCATCGGCTCTGCTTAGGTTAGTGGGCTCCATTTTTAGCCATCTTCTCACTTTCTGTGTAGGATTGAACTATATCTTGCAGAGAACTGTACCAATACAAATAAAGTGAACAAAAACTGAACAGCTTTCCTTTGCTTCTAAAAGCTTACATAGGATGCTACAACAGATATTATATAAAAACCTAAAATAAATAAATGTAAGCTGTTCCTAGCATAGTAAGTATGACATTACCCTCCACGTAACCCAAGGATCCAAAAGTGAAGAAAAAAACTGCCAAACATAAAAAAGGTGATAGAGCAAAATGGTCACTATGCCTTTGTAAAAATGAAGTTATTTGCACTAAGAACCTAAAGCAGTATTTGTACCCTTTATCCTGGGTGATCAACAGGCAATAATTATTTGTTGATTAGCTGCTCAGATCGCTGTAAGTTGGTGATGGGTTCAGAAATGGCTGGTGAATAGACAAAGAAATATTTCTCCCAAGAAATCAATTCGGCTGCTTCAGGAAAACATGATTAATGTTTTCCTGGGATGCTGCCTGCACCGGAAGAGCAGCTATGTCTTTAGACACTATTAATATAGAGTGCACTCCTGCTATAAAACTCTCTCAAGTAAAGCCACCTATGACAGAATTACCGACCTGTCAAGCCTCACCAATTTGCCTTGTAATACCAGGACCATCCAAAGCATGTGAGTGCTAACCAAAGCTGCTATTTCTCACTCCTCCTGCCTTGCAAGGCCACGTGCCCACTAGTAGGCACGGGGAGGCAGACAGCGGTTTTCTCTTTTCTGCATGCATGCGTAAATGTGTGGAAACTTGGAGAGCAATGTAACGAACCTTACATTAATGTAATGTAATTACATTACACCACCTTAATTACAATGTAATGTAAGGTGGTGAACTCACTCTTACATTAAACACTTAAACTGCTCCAGGCTGGGGAAGATGCTTCAGTTTCCCTCTTCAAGGTGAGAAATATGGATCACTGCTTTTTCATACAAATTTACTGCTTTGGAAATGGATGTCTGAATAGTTTTCTCAGGTTTTTTTGGACATTACTACAGGTCTCATCTTGTTGAAAGTCTACCTGATGGCATGATGACAGCATATGTTTATACTTTCTTAGCCACCAAGACATATATGTACACTATATCTAGAGATGTTTACACCTGAATGTGCATTTGTATGTATGCAAATATCCACTTATATAATGTAAATGATCCTAGAACATAGCATTGTGCAAGTGCTTTTTGTTGTGGAAAAAACCCCACAAAATACAGACCGCATAGCTTTTAACTTTTTCTCCATGAGAAAAGACATTGCAGATGCATGTGGAAAAGTTTCTTACTACTACAAAATAAGACAATATATTCTCAAGATGTCAACTGAGCAATAAAGCACAAGTAACCATAAAGTATTTGGCAACTTTTCTGCACTTTGCTGTACTACTTTATCCAAGATATTTTTATGTGTGTGCAAATGAGCACATATATTATCCAACTTGTCATTAACTTACCTAAACCTTGACATGGAGTATAAATTGTTAATGATGTGCAAATAATATTACAAGTACTGAGAACTGTCAAAAACATATAGTAGGGCCAAAAGTCAGCACAAAAAGGTAAATGGGGAAACTTTCAGTGGCATCTTCTTTCCGTGTATAAAAATTTAGTTCACTTTAATACCAGTCAAGCAATCTTTATACTACACTGAACAGGTGAAAGAGTAGCAAAGGTGAAAGAGTAGCAAAATCCTTATTTCACATGCAACAGTACTGATGGGGAAATAACTAAGATTCCTTGAATGAAACCTGGAATAGTCAGTCCTAGTCCCTCCTTCAAGACAGAAATCTTCAGATTCCCATGTATTTGAGCACTACTGTAGGCAACTGATCTCCACGCACTCTAGTGCCATCCTTGATTTTACACTGCATTTACAGTTGGATACACTGTTTGTGTAAACAAGGGGTTTTTTGTTTGTTTCTGGTTTTTTTGGTTTTTTTTGTTTGTTTTTGGTTTTTTTTTTAGTTAATTGCATGAGGAAGGGTCTAATTCATAAGCACCATTAAATATTTACATGCCAAGATTTGAAGAACAGCTGTTATAGGCCTAGAGTTTGACAGGGATTACACCTCTAATGAGACAGTAAGAAAACTGCACTCTGTAATGCAAAGGTACGTCCCAGCAAAGAAGGAGGGAGGGTGGGAGGGATACCGTCTAGCTTCTTTCTTGTAACCCGTTCAGATGCTGCAACTTCTGAGATAAACAGGAAGATGTTGTTTTCCACTTTGTGTCATGATGTGTAAGAAAGTGTAGGTCTTTCCATATAAAGAAGGGAAGGGACATTGAACGTCTTCCCACATTAGACGGATGTGGATATACGAGTCAGCATGGCTTCTCTTGAGATGTTGTGGTTTAAACACTACTTCTTGCTCAAAAGTGCATAAAATTAGGTCAAGCTCATCCTGGCTTCTAGTAGTTACAATGTAAATCAGAAGGTACTCTACTGAGGCTGAGTCATTCAGGATTTCTATCAGTTTAAAGCAAAGCAAAATACAGTAACCTCTGTAGCCCACAGCTTATACAGTCCTTGTAAACATGTGTGACTCTGAAAGTTTATCCCACCTCCTTGTCTGAGGAAATATTTACTTTGTAAACAGCATGTTTCAAAGTCACATTTCACATCCAGCACATGTTTATACTGAAGTACATCGCATTAGCAGCTCTTTGCACACCAGTCTCCTTCTACATGCAGCATCGATTCTCTGGCTAGCAAAGCTGCCCTACTTCCTTGAGACTTTTAGGCTTTTACTCAATTTTATATCTCGGTGCTCTCTGACTGAGGTTTAACATGCTCATGAACAGCATCAGCTACTTTCCAACTGAGAAAGACATATATATTTCACATGAATGGTTTTTATTCAGTTTGCAGGAACACTGGTTTGTAAAGTGCACTGACATTTCAGTGTTATTACATGCTGTCTCCTAAACGATGGGCATTTATTATTACTGAAAAAGTTGTTCATTAATACATTTTGAAAAAACCTCTTTTACTTGTACATGGATTCATAGAGTGCTCTTGTACTCAGAGAAACACAAAAGTGAGAACATAAAGAATGGTGGTGAACAGCCAAACCAGGTGGCCTAAGGCCATGATGACAAAATATAGAAAGTGAAAATAATAACAGAAATAGAAACTTTCAAGTGCAGAAGTTTGATGTCCTGCAGGCTAAATGAATTCAAAACCAAATTTCTGCATTAAGGGAAAACAAGTCAACAAGAAATTTGTCCAAAATGCTGTATTTGGAAAAACCTGCTGATTCAGCAAGTTAGGACCTATCAAAGCATTGCTACACAAAATCAGCAATTAATCTCCAGATTCTAAACTTTCTTTTTGTGTTTGCTGCCATTCATATGCAGAAACACACAGTACATTGTTTCTACTGCCTCCATGGAAGTGGACAGGTCCAAGCAATTACATTTAATAGAGAGACAGGTTTAGGGCACAACATTTAATTTTTATTTAAAACTAGAAACGTAGATCTTGAAATCTTGAGGACATAGATTTGTCAAACAAGCATTTAAGAAAGGGGAGCTTCTAAGGTATCATGTAATGAACAGAGAAAAAAAAATTGCATGTCGAAGAATATAATGACATCTATTAATCCTGATTAGAAATCATGATCATCCTATCACCTAAGTAAGGATTTTTTTTCAGTCCAGTTAATTTCAGAAAGCCAAAACCATAACTATTGCTCTTGCTGAAAAATCAGCCGAAAAGCAAATTACTAACGCTAAAATTTCCAAGACTCCTGAAGACCTTAAGGGTGTGCCAAGGCATGGAATACAACAAGACTCATGTACTTTTCTGTCATTCCTTTAAAAAATCTCTCCAAAATACTCCAGTTGACAGAAGTGGTCTTTCCAAAATGTGATTGAGACTAGGTTGCTCTCAGGAGGGAGAGGAGCTGACACTATCAGGACTACTGGTAGTTTGGAAATAGAGAGGCCTGTTTAATATCCAGCATATGATGCCTTGCATCAGCTCTTACATTTTGAATAATAAAGTTGATAGAGAGATTGAGTTTCAGGGAAGTGAAACAAATTACTTCCTTTACTTCAAACTAACTTTGAGGACCATTCCTCTTCTCCCTAAGGAGGGGGAGCAGGGCACCAAATGATGTTTGTTATTTGCTAGAGAAGATGAAAATGAGGAAGGCACTAACAGCCAGATTACTGAGTTAATTCTTAATTCCCTGTTCTAGTGCTCATTCTCATTATGCCCTGGATTAAAACAAACAAAACAAAAGAACCTACCAAACAAAGATGAAAAATTACAACAAAGAGCAACACCACACAGTAAAGAAGAAAAGGGGGGTTAAATGAAGTTGGGAAAAACAAGGACCACTACCCTCCACATTTTTCATGTAAATGATATAATTATTTTTTCAACATTTATCACAGATTTCAGAGTGTACAAGTCTTCTGAATTTGGAAATGGATTTCAAGAAGATTGACAGCTTTACTAACTATTCAAAACAACAAACCACAGCGCTGATTTTGGAAGAGAGGGGAGTTCAAGCAGGGCTGCTATTAAGCTTGGTCAATTAATTGGCCTTCTGTTCTAAAAAAAAAAAAAAAAATCAGAGGAATAAAGTCCACATTATTTTGTTGGGTATTTTTTTGCTTTTGCAAAAGTGACCTTTAAAATTTATTATAAAGGCTCTTGATTAAATGTTCTGATTTACAGCCAGTAAAAACATAGAAAATCAAGTGCTGTATCTTTGCTAGCGTGAAAATGCCACAACTGCACTCATTTTTCAGTTTTCCGAGTTGAACCAACTGTTAATAAAACACTTTAGAAAAAAAGTTAGTTGGCTTAAGAAAGCATTAAGGAAGTGTTTGTCAACACAGTAATGGTCATCTTTAGAGATCATCAGAGGTGTGAGATGGCAATCATTCCCCACACAGCCAGTTTCAAATTCTGCAGAGGACACGAGGATGAAGCATTTTGACCTTGTGTGCTGGAGAGAAAAAATCTCTAAATAAAGTATGGACTTACAAATGCACACATTCGCGCCCACAATGAAAACCCTCTGAAAATATACAGAAATAAGAATGATGGCAATTCATAAAGTACTTCTCCTTCTGAAAAATATTTCACTCAGGAGAGGAAATGCGGGTGTGATTCATCTGAGTAAATGCAAACACCTACAATGCCCTACGGCTGCAGCTGTATAGGGGGTGTGACTCATCTTAAGGTAAACATCTGAAGTAAATCAAATAAATGATACTCTCAAACTGCCCACTCATCTACTGAGCATAAAAGGAGCAACTGTGAATAGCTAGCTGCAGACCTCTAATGTTTTGCAAGATGAATCACAGCATGGATATCTACATTTTCCTAACAGCACTACTGTGGACAGGCAATTTATCCCTTAATCCCTTGTCCCTTCTCCCCTTGGAAAATATGTAGGAAATATAACATTTACTAGTTATAATTTGAGAGAAATGCAATAACTGTTGTAAGTCTGAAGTACCTACATCAAAACTGTCCATAATGGAATATGTGTGCACGTATAGATCCCTGGATCCCTTGCTGCGAAGGCAAGGATGCAATGGTATTCCATCTGATTATACGTACATCATGAAAATGTCTAAAATATTGTCAAAAGCAGCCTTTAATATACAAAGCAGCCTTAAAATAAAAACTTAAAATAAAATAAGCTTAAAATAAAACGCTTAAAATAAAAAGCTTTTAATAAAGCAGCCTTAAAATACTTTGAGTAACATAAACTACAGCTGCTGATTTACATCCATCCAAAGAGCTACTGATGGTTTATGGGCTGTATATTGATGCACTCTTAATAAAAAGAGTGACCTCAGTTCCCAGAGAGCCCTTTGGTTTCTCCTGCACTAGGAATTACAGGCTTCTCCAGTGGAACCATCATTTCCATTTGTTCACTCCATCGCCCACCTAGAACAAGTCCACAAGAAGTGATGTGGGATCAGTGCTAGGGAAAGGAAGATGTAAATCAAACCCCCAACTCTGGTGTTGCACTGGGAGCTCATTTAAAGTACAACAGGAGGAGGAGTTAAATGGCAGATTAATATCATATGAATGAAAGGAGAGTTATTACACTAAATGTGACGTTTGAGAAATTGTACGCTAAACAAATAGAGAAGGAAACAGAAGGCAGCCCAAGCTGTTTTGCTGACTCTCACGTGCACATATATTAAACTCTGAACAAAACATTTTAATCATAATTCTGCAGGAAAGCTGGCAAGCAATTCTCAACCAGACTCCCTCCCCTCCCTTTCCCAACCTTCTCTGGTTGCACAAGCACTTTTGCAGCTGGCCAGCTGTTCACTGCTTCATGTTGTCATGGGGAAAGAAATATAATAAAATGCAGACCAATAAAAAACAGTGTCAATGTTGCTGAACATGTTGGAAAAGGGCAAGTTCCCCTGCTTCTGATGTAGCAGAATTTTACAGAGAGTTAACCAACTGTCCAGGAGGGCAATAATAATTACTTGGGAAAATGATAATAGTGTGGGTAGAAATAGGATAGTGCAATGAACATTGAGTTGTCAAACTGCTGGCTGGTGTTTCTCACAGTGACTTGGAGTCCCATCTCTCAGTAAGCTGCGGCATTAGCTTCACAGAACATCACAGTACTACACAGGATGGTGTGTACTTCTGCAGTCAAAACCTGGGTCAAGAACCTTTGGCAGGACTTTCTGCATTTGCCAGGATGCACCCACAGCTGCACAATCCTTTCCTTTTCCTTGCTTCCCTTTCTAGTCATCACGGTTATGAAGACAGCTTTGAAGAAGTGCACAGAGTGAGACAAAGTAAATGCTACCTGAATGGCTTTGAGATGCAACAGCCACCTCATCTGTCACAGTGACTTGTTAAACTATTGAACCTAAAAGGTGACAATTAAGTATCAGCATAATCATTTACCTGCTGATCATTTAGGAGAAATATCAAGCCTGTCCCACAATCCAAACTGCCTCCCACACAGTGCCAGGTAGAGAATTGAATATTGCAACAACACAAAGGGAAGAATGGCTGTTTCTAGTCTGTACTCTAATCTTCCCTCCTGTTAAAAGATTAAATTAAAAACTTCCTTTCTTTTATGACTTGCTAATGTGGAAAAATTATTCAGATTTAAATAGAATAAGAATTTAAACTGGTACAGTTATTCTTGTGTAATTCCCTGTATTGGCTGAGAGCACGTTCTCATATAGCTCAAGTTTACCTGGGCAGGGATATAAGATTAGCTTAAAAAGCCACAGTTTCTAGAAATAAAAGCACCTAAAGCAGTGTTACAGGAGCAGTTTGACTGTAGTGATATAACCAGGGAACATGAAGGTGGAAGGGATATGAAGTGAGAAGCTATGTTCTACAGAAAGTGAATAATGACGCAAGCATAAGAGAGAAGAAGCATCTCCTCCCTATGGTATATTGTATAAAATAGGCAGCTGGAGATACAAAAGGACAGGATGCTTCTTTACAAATCTCAGGCCAGGCTTTCTCCCCAGGAGTAAGCCTGGAGTAAGCCTGAAGACGAGCAGCAGTCAGGGGCCTTCCAGGACTGCTCACCTGGCAGTCAGAAGGCAGGAGCTGCCCCAGTGCCTCCCTTCTCCCACCTCTAACCACCCTTATCTCTGCAGCTCAGCTCCTTGCCAGTTCTGCAGAGACCCTCATCTTTCTTCCAACCTTTTGTCAAGACCATACTCACTACCCTGCGCATACTGGCAGCTTATCACTGCTTCTTTTGCTGACTTCATTTCTTCCTTGTAGGAGGCTGGGACCCATGACAGGAGCTGCACTGGGACCACTTCTCTTGGAGGCAGGAGTGACAGGGATAGGTGGGAACAAAGCATACAAAGAAAAGACTACTACGGCTTGTATAGGATGAGCACTAAACCACAATATCTATTCTCTTTTATATAATTTAACAGTTATCAAACATTTCAGGCTCTTTGATACTAAAAATAAATTTCATGCCTGAAGAGCTGGTAATGGTCAGGCACAAAAATTGCCCAATACAGAAACCTAGGGCTGTCCTCTCAGCAAACACTTAGATTATTAATGCTACTTTTTCGATCATGCTCACTAAGAATACAAGCATCTTTGATGCTTTGGCAAGGCTTCTGTAAGTACCAGATACCTTATTTAATAAGAAATGATGGAGCAGTCTTAAGAAGTGTTTGTCAGAAGGAAAAACACTGCTGTATTGTTTGTATCAGCAGCTGCAAATGGAGATCCACCTGTGATCTGAGATAGCTGAGAATAAACAACTTCAAAAAGTAAGGTCGTTAACCTTGCAACCTTTATAGCTGTTAAAGCCCTTTATGTTTCTTTTTTAGTGCCATTTTTCCTATGTATTTTTTGACTTTCAAATGAAACAACACCCTCCCCACCACCATGTTCAGAGTTGTCATTGAAAGATTGTGTTACAGCTGTTGCATCTCACTGAATTCAAAACAGTCTGGGTAGAAGCAGCGAGAAAGAATTTCTTTTTTTAATGCTCTGATACAACCCACTGATTGTGCCATCTGTCCGACACATGATGAAGAATCTCTAAACAGAAAATAGCTGTAGGGGACATAGTACAGTATTTGTAGATCTATGCTTGGTAAGAGATAAGAGCTTGTATTAAAAAAGCAAATTCGGCTTCTTTCCACACAATATATTAGATGTGCAGTATGTTTCCGGCATGAAGTGAGGAAAAAAACCCAGTAGATCTGTCCAGATGGAGGGGGGAAGTACTGCCAAAGGCAGGACAAGAAAAAGGTGCTTGCTCCTGCGTGAAGACCATGTCAATGCAATCTGCCTATCATGAGCATAAAGGAAGACGCTGGGAGTTTTAAAGATGTCTTTCTGCAATGCAGGAAGTCACACAAAGGATAAGAAATACACAGCTCAAATTACCATGGAAAGAGTGTGCAAAACTGTGCTAATAAAAGTGACAGAGCTAAGTGCTTCAGCTAAGTATTTAATAGGATTGTAACAGCTACCTCCATAAATCCATCCATACCAAATATCAATTATGTAGGGATCTATCTCACTGCAATAATTTCTCTAAATTGGCTCCTCACCGGTGCCTCTCCAATTATTTTTAGTAGTAAGGATAGTATGTCTTTATCCTTTTGACTGGCATAGGACAACATATCTTCAAAGAGTCTGATATATTTATAGGTCACTTCACCTCAGAAAAACCTGTGGATATCACAGGAATTTTAAAGACTCCTGGAAAAGCAGCAGAGACCGGAGACAGGCAAACGCTCTACCCGTTCAGCAGCTCTGCTTGGATCCCTCTTTGAAATATCTCAGGTTGTCCTCAGCACTGACTGCTGCTGCAGTGAAACAGCTGGGGCAATGCCCAAGCACCCTGACTCCCTGGGTACACAGGGCCAGGTGAGGACTGCATAGCTGGCTTCTTCGTATGCCCTACAGGTGCGAAGCCAGCCAAAGGCCAGAGGAGTAGCTTTTAGGCTGTGGAGATTGATAGTCTGCTCAGAGTTTTACTGCCTGCAGATCTCATGGGCTTAGTCTTCTCCCTTCTAAAAATACATTGCTAAAATCCCAATCCCTGGAGCTGGAAAGAGCCTTTCAGCAGCACTACTGTTAGATCTGATGAGAATTGAGGCATTTTAAAGTCTTTATATGTTTAAGTACTTGCTTAAACAGAGTGAACAGAAACACTCTTTCCTATACATCTAAAGCCAAAACTACAACCTAAAATATTAAATGGCAAAATTTCTTTTTTCCCCCCAGAATTTAAATTATACAGAACTGGAAGTACAGCCTATGCAAACACTGTAGATTAAATAAAGAGCAAGTTAGCTGTCTGTGGTTTGATTACAAGATCTTAAGAGTTTCACTTGAAAAGGCAAAGGAGCTTGTAAATTTAGCAAGACAAACAGAGGAACAAATACCTAAGACCAACTTTGTGAAACCAGTGGAGCCAATATACTTCAAAAATTGACCAACAGCTACTGCATTTTGTCTCAAAGTAACCCAACTTCCCTAAAAATCAACAGTTTGCATTCTACACAGTGAGAAAACCTGCAAGATCAAAATGCCACAAGTACAAGAATTCAACAAGTTAAGAACGATCCAGTTCTGTGCAGGAGGGATTTACAGGCTGTTAACATAACCATCCTGTCAACTTACTAAGTTCAGTTTTAATTACCAGTGCGATAGCAGTCATTGCCTTCAGACTTCATTGTGCTGGGCACTGTACAAACAGAAACCACATGATCGTCCCAATCCTGAAAAAACTGCCAGTCAAAGGAACCAAGACAGTGAGAAGATGGGAAGAGAAACAAACCAACAGAAAGTGCAGTCTTCTGCCACAGTTACAGAGCACATCCAGTGACCCAGTCAGGAATAACACCAGCACTGTTAGCTTTTGTACAGAAATTTTCATCAGTAGATCTTGCAGCACTTAAAGGATGTCAGTGGCATTACTCCTGTTTTTGAAATGGGGAAAATGAAGTATAGAGAAGTATGCTTGGAGTGGCCCTGGGTTACCCAGCAAAACCTGAGAAAATGCCCGTCTAATGATTCCTAGCACAGTTCCCTATCCGCTGGACTATGATGTTTCTAATCTAAAATATAATTGAAACCTTTAATGGAGTATAATAAAAAACCCTTTTTCTTATGAGGTCAAATCCAGACAGAATATTGGAACAACTATCCAGAACACAGGCAGTGGCTATTCACAGCAATAGATATTCATGTTGACATCAGATCATAAAAATCACAGAAGTGCTAAACACTTTGTACATAATTAAGCCACTGTCCTCCTCCGTTTCATAATGCTGCAAGAGGCATGGGGAAAACCCAGTGCTGAAGGGAGTGCTGCTTAAAAGTGAAGGATCCTCCATAACTCATAATAAATATTAAGAATTATTAGAGCTTTTCCTGAGGTGACAGAGCCACCCAGCAACTCCTAAGCCTTCAGTTGGCTAATTCTGGCAATAAGGCCTTCCTCCTGCCTCAGCCTGTAGATCTGCGACAGAAATTAGTTGTCAGTATCATTAGTTAAAGGAGTTATTTCTCTGAGGATGTGGTACGTGATCTGTGTAGTGGCAATCATAACAAAACCAGATTAAAAGGTAGAGATGTCAGTTTAAAAACAAACCAAAAAAAGTAGGGCTGATTTAATTTATGAAACAATAAACTTCAATATAACCTAATCCAGATACTGCCTTTTTTCAATGTAGCTATAAAGAGGGGAAAATATATATATTTAGATTCCTTAAAAAGGATTTCCTGGGTTTAAAAATATTTTGTCACAAATGTGAACCCAAAGAAAAGTGATCATCTACCCAATGCAAGTGAAAATACACTTGTCTACTTCTAGGCCAGCCTGACATCTCTGCCCCTCTCTCCTACACACAGAAAGAAAGGTTTTAGATTCTCTAGTTAACTAAAGATGTAGTCTAATTTCAGAACTGATTAATAGTTCATCTTTAAAACACTTAATGAACCAGCTGTGATGCCATCCTTTCTGGGGACCCCCTCGCTCCCCAGATCTCCATTCCTACTGAAGACTGAGGCTCTGCAGCTGCTTGTATGCTTATTTTTCCTGCAAAACTTCCTTTTGAAAAACAACATGCTGATGGACTCATTTGCTGTACTGAGGAACTATAAACTACTGAGACCTATCACAAGACTTAACAGTCTTCCCACTTGATAAGAAGTTGCCCTGAATACCACTATACTGCATAGCTTGAGTTTGTGTTAATACTGTCACTGAGATTGGCTATAAGTTATTTAAGCACATCTGATTTACTACTGACGATTCTGAAGGAAATTGAAACAAAAAAGGTTTAGGAAAGAAATGGTGTTTACCTAACATTAAAAGTTGCTTTAAATACATATGTTGTGTTTTAGGCAAACAACAGTCTTAAGTGTTGATTCTAGGAGGAGGAAAACAACGAGAAATTAACTTTATGTGAATGTAAAATTATGATGGAACACTAAAACACATTCTGGATCTCTGGAAGTACCAGATTTTTCTCAAAATTGCTCATAAAACAACAGCAACAATACAATGTACTTGGAGTTTATTCTCATCTTAGGATTTCAGTGTGCTTTTATAAACGCTAATTAATTAAACTTCAAAAGGCTCCTGTGAGATACAGTAGGTAAGTATTATTATACCTATTAAACACATATAAACCAGAGTTACGATGTTTAATTATATTCAGAGTTGTTTCTTTTTAAATTGATTTTCCTCTATAAAAGAAGATGCTGATTTTCTATTACTTTTAGAACAGGTTTTTATGAGTTCAGTTTTTAATAGGCAACATTTCACTGAACCTATGTTTGCACATGCATTTACTCATTTAGGGCTTAAAAATACACAGCCAACCAAAAGCTGGTAACATTCTGTACAAATGGTCTGTGAGACAAACAAGCTTTAAGCCAGAACCAGGAGTAATTTCGGGTAAGGGCACATTGATCTCACCAGAAGTCTCTTTTTCCTCGGTTGTAATCTTAGTAACTTCCCAACCAAATTCAAAGGTAAGAACACCAACCCCCTGCCCCCACCAATCTAGGCAGTTCTGACATAGCTAGAGTATTTCCCCAGGGAAATATTGTCCTAACCCCTAGAGACTGACTATACGCATGGCAACACAAAAGATGTTCCATTACTCAAATAAATTATCCACTCTTTCAGACCTTCCACCATGCTCACATCAGGAGCATTCGTGATGGTTTGCATCTGTTGTGGACATCACATGTTGTATGTTATTATGTTATACGCAGCCAAGGACAAGGCAAGCAGGTAGGATTACATGCTGCTGCCTAGGCACTCACTTTGAAGGAACACAGCATAGTCACACACAACCAGTGCTGAACAAAACTCGACACCATCTCAGCCCAATGTGCTCCAAAATGAAATTGTGCATTGCAGAAAGCAGTACTTTCTCATCAGTTTTCTATTTAGCACAGTTCCGTTTTGCTGAGTATTCCCTGCTGGCTCCTGAGTCTGCATTTCATCCAAGTTCCAGAAGAACAGGATGTATTTAGTAATTATCTAACTGTAATAATCAATTGCTAAGTCTTTCAAGAGCAGACAGAATAATGAATATGTATGTGTTCCAAAACTAAAACATGCAAGGCAATACAATTCTACTAATAATTAGCTTTGCTTTGATACAAAATGTCATCTGATTGTATCAGGTGACCTGCATCAGTTAGACACAGGAGGATTCCATTTGTCGCTTTTGGTTGTTCAAGATGCAAATTCTCTATGGAGAAGAATCTGCTTTGCTTTGCCTCTGAGACTCTGGAGTTCCCATGTAATTATCACTGTGATTGTCATTCCCACCCAGATTAGTGACAGTGGAGACTAAAATGTCATCTCCAGGCTACAGCAGAAACTATATATTTGAATCAGCCTCTACTAGCTCCAGCGAACCTTGATCTGACAAGGCGGAAGGTCTAAAATACTAAGTACCATAATTTAATGCATTTTTCTTTCCAAGACAAAACACTGCATTTTCAAGCAATGGGGTGATTTTTCTTCTTCTGAAGCAATACAATCAGCAGCTTGGAAATTTCCTGCTAGTACTGTACATTAGCTGAGCCACTGATTAGGGGGCAGGAGCTTCTGCATCATCTCTTCTCATCAATTTCTTTTCATTTTATCACATGGGAAAAATTACTTATTTCACATCACTCATTACATATCACTCTTCCAACAGGAGCAACTCGATTCCTGAAATCCAAGACTTTTCACTATCCTGCTGGGCACAGTGCTGCCATTGCTTGCCACAAAGGATCTGCTGTCTCCCTACCCTTCTGTAAGGCCCAGGACACGAGACTGCAAAACATTCATGTTTGTAACTTGCAAGACATTGGCTATTTCTCTTCCAATATATGATTATACCTAAATGGTGGGGAGACAGAGTAATTTAGGCTACAGAAGCATAAAGAACAGGCAAATATGGGATGCAGATGGTGCAACCTGTGCAACACAAAATAACACTGCCTTTGACAGTTTGACAAAAAGCCAAAGTTACATCAGAAGCACCACTTTTGGACTACAGACTGTACCTGCTTGAGGTCAATCACTGCTCTCCTGGTTACCTGGGATGATTAGGTATTTACCCTCAGGGGCTTAGTTTTGGGGAATAAGCTTTCTGTCAGAGTTAGGCAGTGTGAGAAAAAAAAAAAAAAAGGTAGGAGCTACTTCAAAACAAAAATTTAACATTAATTCCCTGAAGGTAGATTCCTCTGATTACCATAAAATGAAGTGCCTTTGATAATCTGAATCCACTATCCCATATATATAAGTCTTGTCTACGCTTACAGACATGCTTCCATCCGCAGGAGACTATTTTTTTTCTTTTCCTTTCTCTGTCTTTTCTTGTGGAAAACAGGCTGCACAGGTTCCAGACCCAAGAGACAACAACAACAAAAACCAAACAAACAAAAAGTGCAGAACTAACATCCATAATACTTATTTTCTGCATATGGGAAAAATTCACAACCCTTTGTTGGATATTACTGCAATTACTTTTTACATTAGCCCTGTAATGCTTTAGTTAAAGCATCCGATTGAAAAAATCAGGCTGAAGAGAAAAGGTTTTCTTTTGCATGGTGATGGCTAGATATATGGATGTGAAGGATATCATCCACCTGATGTTCCTTGGAGGCAAGGTGCTAAAATACCAGGATCTTTTAGAAAGATGTGAAAAGTAACACATTTTGCTTCCTATAGCATAATTCAATTACCTTTCTAAATTTGAAGTTGAAATATTTTACAGATTTAGATGTGAACTCATGACAAGGCAGTTCAAGACAAACAGGTTCCTGAAATTTTGGTTATTACACAACAGGCCAACGATCACAGGAACAACCAATCAACCTGCAAATTATGACATCAGATGAAACCCCAAAAGTGGCATTTCTTCCAGAATAAAATACAACCCATCAATGTTGGAGTTTGTTACTACAACGTGCAAATACGTTTCACTCACCTTCCTTTCCCATCACCCTGTATATAAATGTTATGTAGTAGCATAAAAGCCACAGAGTTATAACGGCTGCGGTAAGAATTCTGCAACCTTATGCTCCTGCCAGCTGCTACTATATCTGCAGCAAAATAAAGAGACATTACAGCCTTTGAAAAGCACCATCAAGTGGCTGTTATACTGTAGTTTTACCTTTCAAGTCAGTGATGCAACATGCCAAGAAGGTACCCATGGAACATCTAATCTGCAGTTTCAGTCCTAAAACTGATTTACATAAAAACTACAACTCTAAAAGCAACATGGGCTAGACAGAAGCCTTGTTCACAGCTATAGGCTGCCCCAAAGCACTCCCTCTGAGCCAGCAGAGATTATATACATCAGAGAAGATACAAATGGGATGAATTTGAAGAGAACTCAAAGTCAATTTAATTATTTCTCAAAGAGGGCTTAAGGAAAGTAGTAAAGAGTTTCCACCTGTCAGGTGAGCTGCTATGAATGCACTTGTGGTCAGCAACCACAGCTTAACAAGAGCATTTAATGAAAGATCAACCTCCTAAGGCATAATATGGCTATTGCTGTGAGTTACGTATACCTCTACTCTTACAGCTCAAGATTTTAGGCACTCTTGTAGCTGCATACCCTGTTACACCATGTGTATTTACTTCACAGCCTCTGGAAGGGAAGCTACAATCATACCAGTTTTCTGTTAAAAAAACCCAAACAAACAAACCCAAACAAACAAACCCAAACAGTTTTCTCTGTTAAAAATTCTGTAAACTCAGGAGAGAGTAAGAAGGGAAGTCAACTCGTTCTCTGCTTGAGACTCCATGCTTTGGGCCCATAAACCCACTCCCATTGACGCCTGCAGATCTACAATACCATCTTTAGAAACGCCAACTAGAAAGCAGGTTTTCAAGTAAAGGAGCAAAAGTCCTCCTCGGAAACCTTTGCAGCCAAAGCCCATTAAAATGCTGAGGCAGACTCTCAGTTGCCAACCAAGTTTGACAATTTAGCAAGCAATCGAAGGCTGTATTTTACAGCAGCCCAATACTGCACTAGCAGAAAGAGCCTAGAGATGTTAAAAAAAAAATGTGGCAGGTTAGAAGTTTTCCACAGAGATAAACACATATTATTGCCACGGTACAGGCAGTACATTGTATGAGGGAATGCTTTCTGAAGAAGGGCTTATAGTTCTAGTCCTCTCTCCAAGAAAGTACAATTTAAACTGAAATGATGAGTCCCTAATCTGGGCAGAGGACAAAACAGCTTGGAAGAGAGGCCTGAAAGGAAGAATATAACTGCTCTCTCAGGAGGAAAAGGAGCTACAGACTCTAAAGGTCAAAAGAGCACAAAAGCAGCCACTGCTGTTGTTCCAAGGATTTATCTTAGTACGACACTGACACAGGAGCCTCAGGCAATGGTCCATAATGGGTATTTAGGAAAGAACTTTAAAGGCAGGGCAATATGGAGTGGTATTTCCCTCAGCACACCCTTCCTCAAATGACCTGTAGCTTAGGGATTTCTTCAGGTGGAGACTGTATCACTGTGTTTACTGGATCATTCTTCTTTAATTTGTCAAGTTTTTTCCTGAATCCATTTATATATGTGGTCCACATAGTATTCTGTGGCAATGAGTTCCACAGCCCAGCTCTGCCTTGCACGATGAGAGTCTGGCTGGGCATTGCACAGCACACTTACTTGAGGGAGCAAAGACTGGAATCAAATGAGTCATATCCCTAAAATTCCCTCTAGTAATCCCCAACCCAAGATAACTTATTGCCCAAGAACTGAAATTATCTCAAAGGTTACCTGAGTATACACAGGTGCTCTCACACTGACAACTAATGGTTAAAGAGTTGTTAAAGTGGAGACCAAATATTATGCTTGAGTTTTTAGGAAACTGAATTTAACTCCATTTTCACACCTACAAAACCTCTTTACGTTCAAGGATGGACACATACAAAATGACCAACAGTTGACCATATGTTCTAAGAGAAAGGCAGTATTTCTAAATATAATTTTATTAGATACACTTTGGAAATAGTAAGTATGTACAATAATATTAAATACATCTTAAAAGAATACTAAATATCAAACAATGAATTCCTTTGTCCTAGTTTACTTCTATCAGGATAAAAAACAATCCCAAAGCCCAGAATACTAGGTTTCCTACCTTTTGATTAGCTTCACTTACAACCTCAGACCAGACAAATGCTCTGTAACTCAGTTTCCTCAATGAAGAGACTGGGGATGAAGCAGTTTCTCACAACAAAAATGTTTTCCAGATAAGCTAATGCACTTAGTTTTGGTAAAGCGCCTATATAGATTGCTGATGGCAGGTGCTATGTAAGTACAATTAATTATTTCTCTATGTTTCTCCACTTTCTCCTCTGTGAAGGAGGGAACTTGTCATTCTTCCTTTTATTAGCAAATGCAGCTGGGAGCTAAATACACTGGTGACTCCGACTGACTGATTTGGTAGTGTTTATGCAAGTAAGCAGCAAGGAAGACTAAATCAGAGCATAAACAAATCTTAGGCTAAATGTGCAGATGAAAACCTAACACATACTAAAAATTGTATGTTCCTGAAATTAGTATTCAGTTGGTAAAGATCCCAATTTCCTTTTCTGGTTTAATTTTAAAATAATTTCAGTACTAAAGCATAACTGCAGACTGCACAGGGAAAAAATACTGAAATGGTTATTTTCCCCAAATTTAGAAACCATCTGTTTTGAAGTTCTCTTTGGCTAAGCAAATTACAGGACTTGCAGACGAGCTAAGTAGTTAAACACATACAGAATACCTTTTCTTCAGTGTAGTAGAAAAATGTCTTTAGCTGAGCTGTTTTACATGGCACCTCCAATTTATCCCTTCTCAATTCTCTCTGTCATCTGTGTTGCTGGTGCGAGGGTAACAATCGCATCAGGGTGCTCCACAAAGGTTAATGCAGACAATAGCCTGGCAGCATTTGATGTGTAAGCAAACAGGACTACCATCTCCCTTGAATCTAAAAGGTCAACAAAACAGAACCTAATTCACTTCTTTTATACAAGCCCAAGGGCAGGCACATGACAGAAAAGCCAGCAAGTTCGTTATCAGTTCTACAATGCCATAGGAAAAATAACAGACAGATTTCAGCACTGCAGGTGAAGCGAACAGAGCAAGGAGCAGAGGCTGCTAATGATCTGGGGCTTTTCTTTGGTAGTATCCTGCTTATTTTTTCCTCAGTGGATAGAACCATTTATGTAGAATGAAGACTTAGCCTGTAATTTAATTACCACAGGTTACTTTTTGCATTGTATGATACACAAAGAGCTGATATTAGACTCAAGCTGCTGCAATAAAAATCCCTTTAAATTAATCTAACTACCAAATGTTGTTACTGTGAATAATAATTAGCAAATGGCAGGTGACAAATCAAATAGAATTATAGCATCATTCAGATAGTATGAACCTCTTATCCCACCCTGCTTTTCTAGGGACATCCTTGCTGCCTCCTTGTTCCCATTAACTCCCAATTATCCAAACATACTTGTTCTGTCCCAAATGGCTCTTACAATGGGGGTGTACACCACTCAATCCCATGGCTGTCAATTTACTGCATTGTAAATGTCTCATAGACCTTAATGATCTACAGGGCAGAAGAAATTCACAAAAGTTGACTTTAACTTGAGGAGACAGGACAGTGGAAAGTTGAGAAGAAAGGCAAGAGCCGTGAGAAGCAATAGAAGAATGAAGAGAAATACCATCTCCTATTCTCCTTTTAAGCAGTGAATTGGTGGGTCTTCCCCACCCAAGGCCATCATTCAACAGTGCTCAGCTTCCCCATCTGCACTTTCAAGCTCTCTCCTATTAAGCCACCTTCCCAGCTGCACTTGTATTAAGGCCCTGAACATCAGCTGGAAGAAGTTTGGTGCTCAGCCCATTGGCAAAGTTCACCAGTTACTCATTTAACAGCTCTGTGGTTATCCCAACCTACAATATTGGCCCTGTATACTCTTTAAAATATTACAGTTTGAATTCATATTCTATACATCATCATTTTGCCTACAGGCTCCATCCTTGCTGAGGAAGAAAGTGTTTACAATGGTATATAATGATAAACATATAAAGCCATCATCAATCATTCATCATTACAATTAGCATTTGCATCCATTTATCTAATCACAGTTTGCAGTAACTGCTGCACTTAAGCAGTTCAAAACCACTTTAAAGATGGAAATGTTGAGGATAACTACTACATAATTACCTTCACATTTTGTAGCACCCTGCTAACTCATATTTCTGTCCCTTTTCAGGTTTAATGTATACTAAATAAAGAGGAATTATTATTTACATACACCCCCACTCACCTACACACTCACATGTACTGACTGTGACAGTGCAGGTGAGAAATGGCAGAGTAGTCTCATAAACTCTATTTAACACACAACTTCAGCTGTCTCAGACACTCAGCCTCCTAGTCTATCTCTGCTGCTACTTTAAATACATTGAATTTCACATATAACTATAAAAAAACCCCCAACCCTCTCTTTTTTTCCCTTCTCCTTCTCCTCTGCAAGATCACCTGCCAGAAAATTATTTTGTATCTGCCCTGGATGTCAGAATTCATTCTCAGCCCTCCCTTCCCATTTCTCTTTTTCAACCCCACTAATTTGAAGATGCCAAACAGTGGGTCCTGAGTTAGTAAAAGCTTAAAGGTCAGATAACTTCCAACGTTCAGAAGCTAGACAAAAAGAGGACAGACAACAGTTTGTTCTGCAGTGACTAAAATAACTTAATTTGCTATATTACATAAATAATGGATTCCTGAGAGTGGAAGGAGTGATATTTGTGTGTTCTTTCACCTTTTCTGTCTTTTTAAAAAATATTATAATATCCAGCTTTCTGCACCAAAATTAACGTTTGTCTGAAGAGCACTCTGAAGATTTAGGGGATGAAATCCAATTCCCCCTGCAATGCCAGTACTGTGATTCCAACGAGTGAACCATGCAAACACACAACCGCTACTTAGCAGTTTTCTCTACAGCATGTGCTTCGGTAACAACATGGGAGGACGCCCTTCCCTTCTCCCCCACATTTAAACCGACTCTTAACAGAGAGGAGAGTTGACAGGGTGCTTTAGTATACCTAATGTTCACAACATGATCCCAGATGGACTTCTTCCTCTCTGGTCCCTTCCCTCCTTTTTCCACTTCTGTGTGCCTGTCAGACTGCTGTAGTAGGTCAGGCACTTGCTAGGGAAGTTAACTGCAGTTGCAGCATTTCTAGAACTAGTGGTATTAAGGAAACCCCAAACCCTAACAACTTAGGCTTCTAAGAGACAGTTAATAACGGGTGTTGTTGATGAAACCTGGCCTACAGACATTGCAGGTTACAGCCGAAGTGGGTGAGCACACAAACCACCTCCCATTTGGGTATCCTGGGTGACAGAATCAACTTCCCAAGCAGCAGCAGCTGAAAGAGCAGGAACTGCACCCCAGCACTTCAGCAAGAGCTCAGCCAGGCCCCAAGGCTCTTGAACTCTCATTCTCATCCTCCAATTCTGCAGGCATCCGCTAAAGACTTCTAATACCTCTGTAGCCATGAATGTCAACTGTGCTGTGGCAAAAAAGAAACAAACCAACAAAAAAACCAAACAAAAACCCCCATGTAATGTATGAAGTGCAGGCTGCACAACCTGTTCTGTAGATGGCACTGTATGTTAAACAATGATTTTCTTCTCTTTCCACAGTACAATTTCTGAAGATAATAATCCAGATGCAGCCTCTAACACACACAGAATATGAATTTATTTAAAATCGGAATCATTCCATGGTATTAACTTTCAGCTTTAGCTCCAGAAGTCATCTCCCAGTTGAAATTAATTACGTTTATCCCTGTAGTATGTGACTACCAGGCAGGACAGGGTGCACTGTACAGACCCAGCATAGTAGACAGTCCCTGCCCCAAAGAGTTAACAAGACAAACAGCAGGAGAAGAGAGACAGTATACTAATGAGAGCTAATGATGTGTTCCAGCCCTATTGCTGGATCCCTGGCCTGGTGTGCTACCCACTGAGTCAGCAAGTGGTGCTGTGCCATGATGGCGATTAAGTTTTTTGGGTTTTTTGTTTGTGGGGTTTTTTATTTTTTAAGGCTGCCTTCACTATTAGTAACTTTTGAAGGATTTGTTGAAAACGGCATCAGAGAAAGTGGACCACAAAAATGCCAGCGAAATTCTGGAATCACGGGTGCAAAACCAAGACTGACAAACATCTAGGGAATCATTACCCCAGGAAGTTAGAGAATGGCATAAATTGGAAAAAGTGAATTTCACAACAGTGAGTAAAATTCTTCTGAGGTGATTTCAGCTGGGACACTAAAGTAATTGTGGAGGTATTAAAAGGAACACAAGCTAATCTAAAGATTCACTGACAACAATTTTTGCTTGAGATATTTGGGATGTAAAATTAATTACCAGCAGGAGAGCTCCCAAAAATTCAAGACAAGTCTTAAATGGCCCAGGTCTGTTCCAGAACTATACTAACATAAACACACAGGGTAACAAAAGGCAGCAGCAAAGAGAAAGTGGCACGCACAAGCTCTGAAGAAGCAACCAACCTTCCTACTGTACATTGCAAATGAGCAATATAAATCTCTACATAAGCTTACAACAGAAAGCTGTCTTTCAGCATATTGCCAGCATTTGTTGATTTGCCAAAAAACAGTTTGCAGGCTTTTGGAACGTTAAAAGGTAAACACAGCAACCCTTCATATTTTAAAATAAAAAAGGAACAATACTTAATTATTCTAGTACAACTAAGATTTATGTTGATGTTAGTATTTCATACATTCCAGCCCATAACATGATGTGGAAAATTTTCCCTGTTCCCTAGTGAGTGCCTTGCATTGGCTGCATACATGGTTCTGATATAGATTGAAAATCTTGCTTTACATATGGCAGACAAAGCCACAAAGGTGTGGCAAATTTTTAGCACTGTAAAAAAACATAATTCAAATCCACTGTGGTTGATTCACTCTATCCAGAGTGTTTTGTTCTCTTACAACTATGCAGACAGGTACCATACTCTAAAGCTTTTGGCTATTTTAATGAAAACTTTATGATTGTTTAAAAATTCTGGTAGGTATCCAGAATTCGTTTTTCCAGAATCCTCATATGAAAAATTTACTTGATGCATGGACCTGACAGCTGTATTGGTAGGAAACCACATCTGTTGAACTACAGGTAAAGAAGCCAGATGCGAGAAATATTTGAAAGTCATTTGTCTTACCATGTCTTCATACTTTGCCCAGACATTCAACAGTAAAATCAGAAGGAATTAATGTAAATTACTACAGCCAACCAGCAATACATAAAAAATGTGCAGAGCTAGAAAAGGGAGCTTTATAGCATTGGTGAGTGAGAAGAGATATTCAAATAGGAACCAGCACTGACAGCTAACCCCGGAGACTGAGATTAAAGTCACTACCACTTTATTTTACATACAGAAAAGCCATTTCAGGCATTTTTGAAGGCTATACCTCCTGCTGCAGAGTTTGACTTGTAGTAAGTACTTCTGCACATGTTTAACTTTACCCACTGAATAATCCCTTTATATTCCATGGAACTAGTCACATGTATGAAAATACATGGATGCCTAAATCTTCTGATGAAGTTACCGTAGTTCAGTGAAGGAAGGGACAGAGGCACCTCCAGATTAACATGCTAATATTAAAGTCAATGTGCAATTCTCCCATTGATTCCACAAGCTCGGTATTAAGCTCTAGTGTTTTCATAAAACATGAATTCTTCAACGTACATTGGATGTACAGACCACAGGATGGCAAGGTGTGTTTACAAGGGGTTTACAATCATTACTTTGGGATAAATTTGGAAGAGGTACTTTGTTTGTGTGTATCAAAGCTATTCATAAATTGTGCAGGTCAACTGAAGCTCATCTTGTTAAAACCTCTTAAATCATATAACGAATTGTTTCCATGCTGGACACACTTGACCCAGCTTACATGTGTTTTAGAAAACATTTTTTAAATTAAAGCTATTCTGTCTATTACAGAACAAAAGAATGAAACAGATAGGGAGAAGGCAAGGAATAATTAATTATTCTTTGAGTGGGAGAGAGGGTTGGCTAAATTTATTGGGATGAAAACTAAAATTTGACAGGTGAAATGAATGGAAAACTGACCATGGTGCTTCAGCTTCAACTGACTAGACCCAACAGACTATCTACAATATCAATTCACATAATTATTATTAAACAATGATTGGAAATATAACACCTGTTAGAAAACAGAATGTTAACATCTAAGCTATCATCATCCAATTTCAAAATACACAAAGGAAATACCATGAAGAATACTGACTCATTCATGCCACAGCTTTTAATTCTACATTGAGCTTTTAAATGCATAATCCAGATTCATGATATCAAAGCTCTCTCTAATTGTGTTTTGCCCTTTTAAAAAATTTTCTGTATTGATGCTTTATAAAATGGAAAAAAAGCCCTGATATTTCTCTTTATAACCTACTTTTTTCCCCTGGTTTGTTTTTATAAGCAAAACAAACCCTATCTTTCTCTCCAACTCCTCTGCTTTAAATCAAGAAGCAAGCTCCTGATGAGTGTTCACGCAGCTGATTAGAAAATTGTCTTATAAACAGCATCATTAAGTGGCATGCCAATCAACGGTGATACAGTGGTATTGCGGGTGCCTGTGTAAATTATAGAGTTATGCCCTACGCTTGGGAAACCTAAATGTACAATTCTGAGATTTCTTATTGGCAATTAGATTATAAATGCTGTGTTCTAATGCTTAACAGCATGAGACTATATTTATCACGTACTGTATCCGCAGAATACAGAAAGGAAAAAAAAATTCTAATTGGAGCAGACTTTCTGAAGAAGTTGTTATGAAGGAATCCCCAACACTGAAAGCTTATAAAAGAGGAACCTTTTTTTAGGTTTTTCAGGAGTGATGCCATAGGAAAGTTATATGGATTGTAAGATCTCTTGACATCCATTTCACCCCCATTTATTTGGACTTACTATTTGTTTTATGACATGTATCACCACCCACTTAAAATATACTAAAAATACTTGGACTTCTTTGAAAGGTTTCATGGGTTTGCCAATATTTTCTTATAAAATACAAGGAAAAGCTTCAAAATGTAGATAGCACAGGAAACTCAGCTACCACATGCTGACCTAAACTTGTATTGATACAATGTGACATGCTACATACAGTTACCTGTTAATAGTGCAAGAAGCCATATTCACTTGGATATAATACACATGGAAGATGACTCTTAAGAAATTCTAAGGCTGCAAAGTCATGGACTTGAGAGCTATGGGATGCCAGAATTAAAGTCTGCCTGTGAAATTTTAATTCAGGTTCTTTAGCTTTCATCCTTTAATTATACAGTCACATTAACCAAGCAGGCCAGACTCTTTCAGTAAATAATATTCTCTTAACTGACACACTTTGAGTGCTGGTTCATCATAGGGCTTTATGCCTTATTTATTGCATAGATTTAAACTGCATTGAATGCATGCATATTAAATTCCTCACGGGCTTCTGTATGTTGCTCATTACAACAGAATAATAATGCCATTGCACCGGTTAAACTCTTCCAGACCGAAGGCACAGACACATTAACATCAAAAGTGGGTATCTTAAAGATGATACCACAGCTTTCATTTTGGAGTATCCTGTGCTTTACAGGACCAAGGCAGAGCTCTCAGGAATGTCAGGGTGCTGAAGGCTCAGCTCAAGTGCTAAGAGAAATGAACGGCTAACTTGCAAGTAGCTAAAGTACTTGCATAGAGTAAAAACTCCAGACAATCAGCTGCCTGAACCACAAGAAAATCCCACATTTCAGCAGTACTTCACCTTATTCCTCCCAGGTATCTCAGTTTCTGCAGTGGGAGAGGGTGAGGTTGTACACATCTGCACCTTCAACTATGGCTCCAGATTCATTCCCAGAGAATACACCTGGGACACTGAATGATGCCAGTGTCCTGAATCTATAAGCACGATTACATCCAAAAACACTACTTAATTTTATTTCTCTGTTTCTGGTTTTCCCTAATTTCAGAGTCTTGAATTGGTAGCCATAAGAGTGCAAGTAAAGAGTTTTCCTTCTTGTTTTCAAATCAAATGTCTAATGCCATCTTTTGCTGTTGCATCAACACCCAGGCAGATCTTGTGGACAGGCCTGCATTACTTAAGCTGACCAGTTCACTGACAGTAGAAGTAGGTTATTATGCCTGGAGAGCAGTGGAAAATGAGGGAGATTGCTAACAGCAGAAAAATAACAAGACTGAGAGATTTTGGTCTCAGTTCAGTGCTTCAAAAGGAAAGATGTCAACTGTCTACTTAAAACACCTCTGTTCTCATTTTCTCAATCTCCGTATTTGTATCTTCCCACATTTTGATGTTATCTGCCCTTTCTTCTCTCCAAAACATGTTTGTAATCCCAAATGCGATTTCCTCACATCCCGGTTTTGCCACTCCCTCTCTCTTTTTTCTTCCCCTTCCTACTGTTGCCCTGACTCCCCCATGTGTATTTACTGCCCAAAAGAAGCCACAGCTGCTTCTACAGCAAGACGTGTATTCATCTATCAGAAATTTGTATTTTCCAACTCACCTGAAAACAACAGATTTGCTTAGTGATCTGTAATTGGTATGTACGTCTAAAATTAACAGTTCCAGAGCACACTCACTACAGTCGGTTGTTAACGGCTTATTAATTACACATCAGGATGCCATAAACAACTTACAGCCAAAACATAACTTTTTAGAAGCATAGAACAAAAGTCAGTGATGACATCCAGCAGACTTCTTTCCTCTCCAGAACTTCATATAATGGCAAGGAAAAATACACCTCTTATTTTCCACAAACATCTAGAGGCAAAAACTGGAAGAGAGTAGGGCCCCCTCAGATACAACGTGCAAAATGTTTACAAAGGGAGCAGCAAATGAAGAATTGAGACACTGTAGAGGGAATAGCCAGAACTGTTTGCCATTAAGGTACAGGAATAGATCACTGCAGAGGAAATAATTTCCTTCAGTGCCATGTTTTTGCAGAGAAGAGATCAATCACATACACCAGTATGTACTAAAAAATAAACAGAACTAAAAGGTCCGTAAACAAATTGGAAAGGAGGAGTCAATTCTTAATGGTTACGCCTACCTATTTGAACAACCCCATAAAATCTAAAGAGCACACTTGTTTATTAACTGATTCACCACAGACAAACGCATCTCATTTTTTAACTCTGGGAGACTCTAGCCAGACGTGATTGATTTGTCCTCCTACTGGTCCTTGCCCTTTTGTGGTTCTGCAGAGATGTTGGGAACTGGCAATAACTCACCACATGCCTCAGAGAGCTTCCTTGTTTTTGGAAATCTCTCGGCAGTGTGACATTTACATTTATTATGGCTGATTCTGGGCCTTTAAATATGAAAACAATTAAAGTTTATTTGCAAGGGATATGATAAATGAGCATTTGTACTCTGGCCAATTTTTCACTGACTTTCATTCAAGTACACCATTATGTTTCAGCTTTGCCTCTGCCATTGTCTAAATGAGATGATTTCCCAGTATCCCTATGGGCAGGTTGACTGATGAGAATGCCTTCAGGGTTAAATGTCTTCTGTATAAACTCAAAGGTCTCTTTCTTGGACAAATTCCGCCCCCGCACCCACCAACGAAAATTCAGAGCCACCGCTGAAATCCACAGAATTACTTTGGACCCCCACCAATCTAAGTGGTAGCTCTGGCTCTCTGCAGATCTCTCTCTTCCCCAGAAAGGTCCTTTGTCTTTGCAACTCATATCCTTCAGTAGCAGCAGGTTGCTTTTGACTTTCATGTGACTTCAGTATTCTCGCCAATCCACTGCCACCAGAGAGATGAGGATTATCTGCACCAAAGTTGGGCTGAAGCAGAGCACCTATTTCCTCATGCCTCCAGGTCACATTTCCATTAGCAGAAGGAGGGACTGAAGTAACAGAGGGGATGCAAGGGAAAGAACAGCATTTTGCTCTCTTGACAACCCTCTCACCTCTGTATTAATAATGAAATTGGTTTCCATAGTTGCAATGTGCCATGGCAATGTAGCTAGACATAAACGTCTCCAGTTTACTTCACGATGGTATTACTAATCTTGTGGAGAGCCATCCGCTCTGTGCACATCTGTGCTGGAGAAGTCTCTCTGAGGTTTTTTTATTCTACTCCTTCCTGGCAATTACTGCCTATTACTGCTGTATGGAAGGATCATATATACACTCCCTATGTCCTGTTAAAGACGGCCATCCAGCTGGGCTAAACTTACTGCTGGAAGTGGTTTGAGCTAGTTCAGAACTAAGGTACTCACTTGAATCTTTCCATAAGTGGAGTCCTACAGCAGTAATGTTGCCCCAACAGTGTGATCTGGAAGAGCCTATCTGTTTATCATGTTAAAGCAGCCTTTCCAAACTGAATGCCAGGACTCTGCTACCCTGCTAAAGAAGAGCTAGAACCAAATCCCCCTCCCACTAATTCCAAACATTCATTGAAATATGTGGAAATGGACTGAACATGTGACCTCAAATCCTCATTTCAAGTCCCTTCACAAAGTTTGACTGAGTTTTCAAGCTGCTGTTCAGGAAAAAATACAAACACAGCTTTAGGGGCCCAGCACAGCTGAGCTCTGTGTTCATCAGTCCTTTAATGTACACCAAATGGTCTTTTTGGTTCGAAATAATTTCATGCAATGCTAAGCAATGCCCTCGTTGCTTTTGCTGACTTACAGTAACCAGTGGGATGCCAGGCTGCCACCATCAGAACATCTGCTTTATTGGAAAAGTATTTCAGCAGGCCTCACCTTGTAATAAATGATGTGACCCTGGAAGGCAGACAGCAGCACTCCTACAGGCAAATAGCTCACAAAAGGTCAAAAATGCCTGAAGCTTTGGGAACAGCAGCATCATTTGTGTCACCCTGCCCTATCCAGGGTCTTAGAGCTGTAATAAGGGAAAAAATGCATCACTGAAGTTCTGAAGACAGATCCCAGTTGACGGACTGGGAGACCAGCGAAGAATATGAGAAGGAAGGGAAGGAGAGGAAAGCAGAGGAGAGGGGAATCCAGCTGTAAAGCTTTTTACTCTGCCACTGAAAACAGAGCTACTCCTGGCAGTGCCGCTTAGTTTGCCTCAGTCAGAATGAACTGGGGCAGCAAAATGTGCCATATAAACTATTTCAGTTATGAAACAGGTTACAGAGTGCTTATACAACCAGCTTCACTAGCACACAGATATCTGTCTGTCTTAATTTACAGCGTTCTTCCAGAACCCTTTGACTTTAAGGAGACAGTTACTCGTTTTCTTTTGTCTTTTGACTCTGCGTTTCTCATAAGACATAAAACCCCACTGCTTTTGTAATCTTTTTGTTCCATTCACAACACAATGTCAAAAAATGAAGTAAAACAGTGAAAAAAACAGTGTAAACATTTCAATTTTACTAACAATGTAAACAGCATTAAAAAGATTTTGGATCCTGTTTATCTACCTGTGAAGTTAGAAGTCAGTGGATTCTCTGTTTGCTACAGTTAGAGAAAGGTCTTGCTCCTGTTGTTATTGCTATTGCCTTTTGATGTGAAATGACAGTGGCACTCTTTTGAATGGTAGCATTTTACAGCAATTTAACTTCCTGCCTAAAGAAGCAAATTTGCATGAAAATTATCTGGAAAGCACAATCACATACATACACAGTTTATATATATATGCCGGCATTTTCAGTACAGGTATGACAAACAGCATATCAAAGGCCATAGGGATGAAGAGTAAATTAGTTGGCAAGATTACTTTCTACAGTAATTTCCTACAAAAGGAACCATTTCCTAGAAAAGCCTACCATTACCCTCCAACCTCTTCCATGATGAACAGTGCAGCTGATTTCTACCTTCATTCTTATTCACCTTCCATGAAAGCATCACTGAGGACCTAATGAAGAATGCTGGGTAATTCTGGCATTATTGGATTTTTTTGTTATTTATTTATTAGACATGGGAGCTGTTATCAGCAAGCAGCCAGGTGAGTCAAATCAGATAAAGCATTATCTGATTCCTGTGCTGTAAATCAGATTTTAATAGAGAAAAGATCTGTATCCCTTTGGGAGTGGAAAGAATATGTTTATAATGTGTTCTGAATTTGTGCTGCACAATAGCAAGTATGGATAAAAAATATCTTCTCTAATCAATTTTCCACTTTCTTCTCCAAGTTCTTTCACCCATAAGATGAGAACTAAAATAAATGAAAGTTCTGTTTGTGCCAAATGCTAGCAAATAACTAAGATAAGCAAAACATGCATAAAAGCATGCATACATGTTGCACCTTCACACAGACACACAAAAAATACTGAATTCTGTGATATTAAAAATATAATCAAGACATTATTGTTTCTCTGCTGGCAGAATAGTTTACAGATTTCAGGTTTATCTAATTCAGACATTGAAATGAGAGCTTTGGTAGCCTACTCTCAATCTCAATACAGCTTCTGTCTTGGGTATTTATCCTTGCCTTTTTCTAGTCAGAGGCTATGAAGTCTCTTGACAGAACCTGTAGATTAGACACAGATAACATTTGACTACCCCTTGAAGGTTTCACAAATTTTAATCAGCAGAGTAATCTAGATATGCTCAGACAGACATCAGTGTTAAACATTAAAAACCTTGATGCAAAGCCAGCTCTTCCTTGTAATGCAGTGTTATTTGAATTTTGAGTTGCTGGAAATTATTGTTTGCGAAAATGAGGGCTCCCCTCTCACCTAATGCATCATTTTTGACTGTTCAGACAGAATTAAAATTCTGGAATTAGTTTATCGCCCAGACACTTAAAAGAAATCTTTTGAGGACTCAAAAATTACTTTTTAAAAGCAAACTTGTTAGGTCATGTTCAATTAATTCCATAACAAACTGGAGAAGAAAAGGCCTTTCACATCATGTTTGGCTTAAAAATGCCATTTCTTTCATGATTTACACATGAAAATGAATTTATAACCAAACCATTTTATTCATTGAGGTTTATGAAGGTGTATGCTCAGAGTGCCATTAACAAATGAACAGGGAAAGCTCTGCCACTGCCAGCCATCAGCAGCAATGCTGACATGTCACACTTCAGTATCTTCTCATTCCCTTTTCTTCCCAGGTGAGCCTTTGCTTCTCCATCACAATTTACAGGAGGACTAACATTTTTAAAAGTAACTGCAAAACTACAGGCAGCACAGAAGTCATGAACACAATGAAAGCTAATATCAAACTTAGGTTATCTGAATGTAAGGCTTATTTATTAGTGGAAAAATCCAACCAAGTCACAACTAACCACATGCTGTATTTGAGATATTGATATCCTTTTAGGGGGATGCAACTACATTTTAATTTAACAGTATCTGAAAAATAACCTGATTCAAAATCTGTATTTGGATGAGTAAAGGTTAGCCCTAGTCACTTGAGCACAAGAGCAGTTTCAGGTTGTAATGACTTTGGTGTCTCAGATCGATTAAACATCTTCAAGGAAGACCAGATCATTTTTGTTTTTATGTATCTGTGATGATAATGCAGATAGATAAATAAATGAAGGAACTACGACCTGTGAGAAACATGAACACTGAGACTGAAAGTGTAGCCTGTGATGGGATGCAGTGTACACATCACTAAGGAAAACACTGTAAAGGTCTGAGGTTTCCTCTTGGAAACAGCAACAAGGACTGGGAGAAGCAGAGATGGTGGTGTCATGTTAACAAGTAGGAAACAGTCACTTAAATACTTCTTTGGCTCCCAGAAAAAGAAAAAAAAAGACCAAATTAAGTGTAATAACAATCCCTGTAGGTCCATATCTAGCTATGCCTTTAAGTAACCTGAAGAAGTTTATTACAGCACAACTACAATGATAAACATCAAAGAAACTGATATCTCAACCCAATCCTAGATACAAACTTACTATTTGTTGTCACTGCATTTCCCACTGTGTTCCCCTTCAGCTGGCACTGCTAGACTAGTAACCCCTTTCTCCTTAGCTTCAGCAGATCAGGTAATCATAATTTCGTAGTAACAAAGCCATGTCATTTGTGGGAGCAGAGAGACCATCTTTAAAATTACCATCTTTCTAATGAGCACCTTGTAAATCTGATGAAATTTATGTAATTAAACTCAAAAAAATTCTGACGTATCTGAAAAATAACTTGTTTTTTAAACTAATAATCTAAACTACAAGAAAGGACTGCAACCCTACAGCATCTACCACATTTTGATTCACACAGTAGCCTTTTGCAAAGCACCATAGGCTTCAGAGATGCTCCTGTCATTAACATGAGGCTGGTTTGAGCTTCTTTCACCTCACTCTGGAGGGCAGAAATTTTATGGAGAAATGAGTAATCCTTCACTGCAACAGGCCACAGAATTCATTGCACAACAGGAGATGAGCAGATGAAGATTCAGTACCTTACTTGTCAACTGTACTTAGCAGTACAAATGAAAACATTTGACTCTTTCAAATTAAGAGAACGTCCCTTATACAATACATTCAGCTCTTACAATTCAGTTTAAAAGGATTAAAACATCACTAGCCAGACAGTTCTTTACCTGGCAAGTCTCTCACGTCTTGAAATTAATGCCATATTTATATCTTTTATCACTAGTGAGCTACTACTGCCTACCACCTCCTTAACTGGACACGCTCAAACCCTCAGTGGAACAAGACACTCCCTAGACTAGCACATGTGCTGCTGGCTGGCACTGTGGGTCAACCTCAGATTAATTATTAGCCAACAAGGGCACTGCACTACAATCTGTAAGAACCATGTGCCTTTTCTACATGGGATGGCTCTAAAGTCTGGCCATATAAATTAGACTGCAAGACCAGAGCCTCTCAATTATTGCTTTGCTTCCCTTAGGTTTTAATGAATCTTTATCTAAAATATCCCATTATTTTCCTGAGTAAATGCATTCTGAATGACTCAGTGTGGGAGGAGGGGGCAGGAAGATGAAGATTGTTTCCATTTTTTTTGGACAAGAAACCTCCTTTCTCTACAGATAAATGTCCCTGTTATAGATCAAATGCACCTTTTCCCACTTTAAAATAAGAAAAAGATCTATCCATTCAGAGTTGACAAACAGACAATATACACGGAGCAGTTTAGGGGAAGTGAGGTAGTTTTAATAATCTGTATCACATTACTATTTGTCTGTCGTAACTTTATGGCTTATAACCAGGAGTTTAGGCACTCGCAGCTTCCCCTCCCTGGAGGCCAATGTATCAAGATGGTAATGTATCATGACCTCAACGAATGTTCTATTTAAACAGCACAATGACTCCCAAATGGAAAACACGTTTCTGCCTGCGATATCTCAGGTTTAAATATATTTCTCTCTCTTTTTTTTAAAAAAACCTTAATTTCTAGAAAAAAAAAAGGCCTGGCAGCGATTCAGTGCCATGTTCCACCTTCAAACTCATAAGGCCCTTCAGCACTACTGAGGCAAGCGTAAATGTGCAGTTAGGGTAACGTCAAACCGACCATCCCGGAGGTGTCTGACTTACTGAGGTTCCACTTGAGGCCCGTCGTGGTCACGCTCTCGCAGGAGTTCCCAATGGGGATGAGGCCACACCAGGCGCCTTCCAGTCCCGTGTCCACACACAGCTTGTGCTTGCCCTGCAAGACAGAAGGGCCTCTTGGAGTCAGTGCTCACCAGGGACCCAAACAGCATTTGCCAACAGACCTTGCAAATAAAACAGAAAGTACTTAGATGGAGACAGGTCCAGAATGTCCCCCAAAGGCTCAGGAATATTTGGCTGCAGGAATTCAGGTCGTTGAAGTTTACAGAGGGAGGAGAGACGTATGCTTAGGTTCCAGACCTCAGGGCTTTCAAAAAGTTTGTTTCTAGGCTTTTCTAAGCTGAATCTGGCTTTGCTCATTCTTCGCTGGCATTTTTTGAAGAGGCACTTCTGTCAAAGCTAGGCTCTTTATTCCTGTGAAAGGAAGGCATCCTGACCTATTCATTCATTTTTTTTCCTCATCTAAACAGCTGTGTTTCACTTCCTTAACAATGCTAGTCAAAGCACCACTGAAACTCCTTCATTATTTTGACAACAACTGTAAAATTTCATGTACTTCTCCAGGCATGTACTCCTCCAGGCATGTACTCTTCCCAGAAGGAAGAATATGTGCAGAAACTTAACTAGGTGCTAGAGAAATGAACCTAAATATTTAGAGTAACATGCTTACACTAAGTAAAAACAACAAAGTGAATTTAAAACACTTTTTTTGTACATCTAAGATAGATTCATCTTGTAATCATCAAGTTCATGGGATGCAGGAGAAGCAGCAGCTATTAATGATGATGGATTTGTGACCAAGCTCTTAATTAGTAATTATAGACCCTGTGTGAACATCTTGCCAGGTATCAGCATATGAACAGTTGCAAGGAAGAGGAGGTAGTGGAAATCTTTTACAGAATGGGAAAAAAAAAAAGCTGAATGTTAGAGTTCTGGCACAATTTGTGTTCTAAGAAACTAAGAAAGTGCTTATGAAAACCAGCTGCAAGAAAACAGCAAATGCAAAACAGTGACAAGATCAGTGGAGAAATCATCCTCTGGTCTCTTCTACACAGGTAATTTATTCTTTCAAACAAACATGACCATGTGGGGAAAGGTTAGGATTCTCTGAAATAGACGTTTCTTTGGGGTTTTATTTTATTCTCTTGTGGATGCACAGGCAAGTTAAACCCTTGAGCGTGTCTTTTACACACAAATTCTTCATCACTACAAATAAAATCAGATATGCCTATTTATTAATCTACCAAAATAAAAGAACCCTCCGAAACCCAATGAGTATTCAGTAAGTACTTTGTTAAGCAAGAAACCAAGGTGGTATACCAAAAGAAACAAGAACAGTTGAGCCATAAAACTCAGGTAAATGTTCCAAGCAACAAAAATACTTTCTCACAACTTTCCTTTTGGGGAATGTATTTAAGCTTTTTTCTTATGTCCTGTCCTCTCACATGCTCATTCCAAATGCCCTTGCAAATATAAAGTCACAAGTCAGAAAGTCAAAACTGGAGGCGAAATATCTTATTGCTGAGATGTTGATGTCTGAGGCGTTCGACCTGTTAATGCCAAATGCATTATGAAGAAACAACTTCAATACATGTCATGCTCTCAGTTAACAAATGAACCTTGGAAAAGCTGTCAATTAGGGAGTATTAGATTGCATAACTTAAGCTTGTTTGATTGTTTGCAGAGCAACAAGAAAACCAATCCAGTATCATCTATCTTCTCAGGGTGTCCAGCTTCATGTGGTGATGAGTTGTGTATTTCTATAGTGGTTGTGAACACTTGCCTGCCAAATTCAGAGGTGTAACAAATTCAGGCTTGATAATCTTTTAGCTATGCAATATGCCATGCTGCTTCTCTCTCAGTACAGAGGGAGGAGGAAAGGAGAGGTACAAGTACAAGCTCTCTCGTTAGGTGATCACAGATATTGTCTATAATGAAGTTTATGATGAAGGAGAGGATGAAGGGGTGGGGCTGTCTGTTCCCAATGGATGTACTTATTGCTCTGAGCTACTCGAGGAGAGTAGCAAACTTGCTGCATTTATCAATTAGTTAAGGAATATGAAAAAGAGAGGTAAGAGTAACTGGCCCAACAGAGAACCTAATTAAGTCCTGTATTCTCAAAAACTGTGTCTACCTACTATTAGGTTTGCATTTCCTATTTTATGACATTCTGGCCCAACTTACAGATAGGGCTTCAATTCAATTAGACATTTATGCAGAAATCTTTATTTCTCTTTTCATGAAATAAATCTTTAAAACAAAAGATGTCATTACCAGAGGCTTGCCAATATCTAGGATTTTATTAGGAGTCTTTCACTGTCTGGTACTTCCCTAAAAATCTCAGTTCACATGTCCCAGTGATTATGTGAGAATTTTGACTTTCTTCCCTAAAAGGACATTTTCTAGCCCTGAGTTGTCAAGAGAAATTTCAAACTAGGAGCCCAAAGAGCTAAACCCAAGACAGCAAGTAAACAGAATTGAAATATTAAAATGCAAATTATTTTTTTAAAAAACTCTTAACTGTTAAGCCAAACTCATGGCTTAGGGTTTGGTTCACTGATATTACACACGACAGTTTTTAAGATTTTTCTTTAAACAGATCAGTAAGCGATCTTAATACTATTAGGGACAGTGGGGATAGAAAAGGGAAATGGTCATTGGGGGAAAAAAAAACAAACAAAAAACCCCAAATGACCTGCTCATTTTTGCTAAAAAAGATTAATCAGCCAAAGAATTTGTACAGTAAGGCTCTACAGTCAAAGCACTGTGAGTCTGCCACAGGGGAAATCAGGTGCCCAAGCTTATCTTCAAGTTTTCTAGTACAGATCTTTCAACCAAGCAAGATGGAACTGCTATTTGCAGGAGGAAGGGAGGATCAGAGCTTGTTAATTTGCAAATACAAGTAATAATTTATTCTATTTAAATCTCTGTGATTAAAGGAACAATTATATACTGGCACTTAAAATATGAAACTGTTTTCAGTTTCTGTAGAACTCAAAGTTCCAAAATTAGGATAAAAAGAAAACCAAAGTGTGACTAAATAAATCCCTCCTTAAGTTTTTTTTGCCTCTGTAGGAGGTAACTGAAATATTTTCACATTTAATGTAAGAATCAAATATTACCATGTTTGAATGATACTGGTGATAAAATAAGGGCAAAGAATACAGCTGCATTGATTTTTATCTTACTAAGTCAGTTTTGAAAAACATTGATCAATCTTAAGCATTGATTTTTTTTTCTTCATTTTGTCTTCGATGCTGGGAAATAAGATCAATTTCTAAGTTCAGCAATAAGAAAAAAATGTCAGAAGATATTTTTAAGAATGCTTCATCCATATAGGTTAAACTTTTCCTTTTGATTCTGATGTCTTCTGTTATAAGAAAGCATTTATGCAGTAGTGGTTAAATATACCCCCACTCCAACACTGTTGTTGCCAAGGAAAGACCTAAAGTTCTCTGTCATATCTCCTAACTCAAATGAATAGAAATCTGATTGCAGGAACTGATATACCTAACCCTGTCCAAGGTTGTAAGGTGCTAAAATCTTTAGTCAAAAATTTGCAAGCTGAAAAGCATATAAACAGTGTCAAGATAAAAGCTGATAGCTTCTATGTGTGCACAGATACCCCACGGGCACTTCATAAAAGTACAGAGAAAATTACTTCTCCAAGTGCTTTCCAGACCAACTTGAATAAATGTATTGCAATAAATGTATACTCTAAAACAGATATCAAGCAACAAAATGTTATGAAAGAGAGAGAGAATGGGGACTGATCTTCAGTACTGCATTCTGAAGGGACCTGAAGGAGGGAAATCTGGAACCTGGCAGGTTGAAACTAGACACAGGGGAGAGGCATGAAGCCAGTTAAGATGCTGGGGAAGAATAAAGAATTAAAATTAAGCTTTAAAAAACAAATGAAGAAAGATATAATAAACAGATCTTGGAAACTGCTGAAGGACTAGGACATATGAAAGGTAATGAGGAAGGAAAAGGAATGACTTACAGGATTATAGGACAAAGCAACCTTATTCTAATTTTCAGGCTGCCCTGATAGTTTGTCCAGTATAAAAAAATCTACGGTATAACTTAACTCCTAGAAGTCGCCGATTTTCTAAATGGTATACTTTCACCTGTGCTTGCTGTGAGATCTGGTACTCCAGAGAAACAGGATTTCCTGAGATCTGGCCAACTGCCCTATGATACCTCCTCCACTAGCTAGATCTTGTTTTCCATAATCTTTTGATAAAACATCTTTTTATATCGGCTTTATTTCAATGATTACTCCATAGGTGGCAGCACATGCTTGAAAACAACAGCAGCAAAAAACTAAATACAGATGTAATAGCGTTACCCAGGGAAAAGGCAAAAACCACAATCTGTTTTACTACATAAACATCTGGGTGCAGAAAACGGTATATAGATAAAAGACTCAGGGAATAGGTGGAAATCAACATGACCACCAACGACTACAGCAGAGAGGAGGAAAGGTACAAGGATGAAATGAAGCTGAGAATATTTATGTTTAAAATCAAATATCATGATTGGCAATAAAGTAAAAACAAGTTCCAGAAATATTTCTACTCATCATTAGTTATGTAAGAGCTTGACTTAACAACAATAAAAGCTTTTAGGGTGAGATTCTGAGCATGATAATACAGCCAATTTTTCTAAAAGGATGTATTTAAGAAGAGCTATTTTGCTATAACCCTAAAATATCATCAATTGTCTTTTCAAACAAATATACATAGTGCCAAGTTGCTATTACATGAATGCTATTCACAGAACGTTATCTGAGCCAACCAGGCTTTTTCTTGCTGTTGAAAATAAAAGTATCCACAGTTCCAGTGAAAACTCAGAAGTCTAAAAGCTCTTGTATATCATATCATTGGCTGCTTAAACTCATATGGAAAAACCAGCAAATTTATTGTACTTGAAAACAATATTAAAAAATGTTGGACCCAATCATGCCGATCCTTACTATGAAATGTTAGTAGTGCTCCTGTACTGAAATGGACAGACTTCAATATATCAGTTATTTGCAAGACAGAGCCCTACCAAGCGTACCCTTCAAGAGGAGCACTTCATAAAATGAGGACTCTATACTGAATAAAATCCCAGGCAGTAGAGAGAGAATAAATTATAATCATTATTAGACCCAATTAATGAACACATCTGCTTCAAACCAATTTATGACAAGGGTATAGAAAGAAATCCCTGTGGAGGTAAGTGCCACTAAAAAGAAAAGATTTACTATACCCTGAGGTTATACGTTTAAGTGGTTGCTACTGTATATCTAATGTACAAATTATCCACAAAGAGCAAATGATCCCAGAGTTTCACACATTGGCACATGAACTTTTTCTATAGGCCTAGTAAAACCCTCCTGAGAGTACACTTCTTGTGTAATATTGATGACATGTTTTACTGAGCACAGTAGGTGCATCCCTTGTTTGTCCATCACCTGTTGCAGCATGAGCAAGTAAAACAACTCTCTATCTTCTGCAGTCAAGGTTATATGACTGACAAGAAAACAGCGATCATAGGTGCAAAAAATGCAAAAGTATATTTCTCTCTGGAGACTTCAAGCAGTTAAAACTGCCAGCAGCATAGACACTGCTAACATGCACACAAATGAAGTGATGAAAACACTTTTCAAGCAAATAAGATATCTGGGAATACAAAAGCTACTTTAAAAGGGAGTTTGGGTGGTTTAATTTCTTTTCACAGACAGATCTTAAAGATTGACAAATGCCATAAATACTAATTCTTGTTCTACTCTGAATATTACCCTAAAGAAAAACTCATTCTGTTGAAACTTCCCACTCACAAATGGAATTCCACAACATTTTCCTCAGTCTACCATATATCAATGCAAAACACACCATAAATGCAGAGTGAAACTACAATAACCAAGAACTGGCTGGTCCTTCTCTAAATTCAAGCAAGCCTTACACTGCCCCAGTGTGACATTTTATCCTTGAGCTTGTGCATTTCATGCCCTATCCTCAGCAGGCCCATCATTATAGGTTTAATTAGCATTTTTAGTGATGCCTTAAAAAAATCAGAACCATTTTCTTTATATCCATTTATGAGACTACAGAGTATAATAGATTGCAGATAAGAGTGAAAAGTAGACAAGCTGCTGAAGATTTCATATTGCCTGTATAATTATTATGCAATGTTGCAGCTAAATTGTCAATTTAGAGGGGCCTTTACTATAGGCACTAATATTCTATAATTCCTAAGTGATTAAAATTACAGAATAATCTTTCTCACCATCCACCAGTTCATAATACATTTAGTGTCACTGCTCATTCTTTTTTGTGCATTTCTACAGGGGAAGAGTCCAGAGAATCACTTCTACCTAGACTACATTCTCTTCTCTTCCTTGGTATTAGAGAAGCAGGGGAGTTAATTTAAAAGACAGGATATTGTTCACCTAACGTGTGTCAAGAAACTATTTCTTCTTCATAGCACTGAATTACTAAGTATTGCTGGAAAGCACCTTTATGCTATGTAAGAATACATGGAATTTTTGTGCGAGTATATAGTGCTAGGGGGGGTTTGTTTTGTTTTTTGAAAGTGCTTAGGCTCTATTGCTATGCAAGAAAAAAAGTGTGGTTACCAAGCCTAATGCATATCAGTGTTTACTAACATATGCTATACAATAATATTTGATATATATTTTTCTTGTCTGGGTTGCTCTGATCAAGTTGCTTTCTCTATGCATCTTGCTTTCTCTTCCCTATTATAGCTAATCTGTCTTCCCTTTCGCATAGTTCTTCACAGTCCATCCTGTGATGGAGACTATCACAGCCTATTTAGTAGAAAGATATTAACTGATTAATTTTCCCTTTCTCAATTACTGACCATCTGAATCTTGGCTGGCTGTTGTAGCAGGTGCCTTTGTGACTTCCCCTAAGATTCAAATATGTTTATCTGTTCTCAGAAGTCTTCCCAGATATACTGGCAAATCTCTGTAGCTCTCCTCCTCCAAAATCTCACTTGGAAATCTTCTCTACTTACATTCTCTAAGTTGATCATTCTCTAAGTAAGAAGAATGATCAATAGGCTGCTGGTCAACATCTTCTTATAGTTTCTTGTACTCCTCAACCTACATCCATGTGATGCCCTTGCTTTTTTATGTGTTACATGATGCAGCAAATCATGAGTGCACAAATCCTCTTATATACTACCATCCTTTTAGCAAAACTGGCTTCATATTTGAGGGCTTCATGTTAGGACTAGGGGCTTCATCAAAGCCTGGCCTCTATAATTTCTTCAGTGCAAACAAACTGATGGACGGAGTTCTTTGCATTGAGTGGGGGAATCTCACAAATGCTCTTTTCTCCCTTTCATTTCCGACTGTTACTTTCACATACCTCTAGGTAAAAGAGAGGCTTGAAGTAGTGAAGAATGAACTTTTGAGACAATTTTCGGCACCCTTTCTTGATCTCTCTTACAGGAAGGAATAATTTGCTGTTATTATAAAGATATTAATTGACCTAGGATAAGAAACCATATCTATTTTCACTAGAAAGGGAAATAGTTTCTGCTTTATAACAGCAGGCTTTGAAGAAGTGTTAAGCCCCAGATCTTGTGCTAGCAATGACTGCTTCTCTCTACACCTGTGAAATTCAAAGACCAACAAGTCAGGAAGGTTCAGGTCAGGAAGAACAAATATAATTAAAGAAACTTCAAGCTGGCCATTCAAACATACAATTTTTTCTCCTCTTTCTTCCACCTTCTCCCCATTTTCTTGTATAGCTAAGTAGTCAGTTGGAGATTACAGTCCACACAAAAGTCCATTATTTTATTGGAGCATGTGGTGGGGAAACAGAATACTGTACTAACCTGAACTCTGTTTTCCTCCTTTATGAATCACTCTTGGATAGGGGTGTGAAGTTTATTTGCAACAGCTTTTTAATAATGGATGTAGCTCAGTTCCGTTGCATTTCAGTGGGAACTGCACCGACGTCATCAGTGTCATCAGTGACAGATTTGGTCCTCAGAATACAGAGGAATATTCACAAGCAAACTAAAATCATTCAGAGTAGGCCAACCTGAGTCCTAAATCTTTGACAGTGATTTCTAACCATAAACAAATACAGTTAGCCTGGCATCTTTTCTCAGAAGACTTTGAAGCTCTGAAAGCCAAATGCATCTTTCCAGCATCCTATTTATCATCACAGTTATAATTCTGAGGGAGCATCCCAAAAGAATTATACTGGTATATTTAAAATACCACCAAAAGGTAGAAGAAATTGTATTGTGTAGCACACAATAAAAGACAAAATCCCCATGTGGCATTTACCTTCTGCCTTCCTTAGGCCTATGAGGAGGACCTCTTATATCTCCCAAATGAGTATTCAAAATTATCAACATGCTGATAGCATGCTCAGCCTTAGCATGACATGGTGGAGTTTAAACTTTTTGGTGTAATGAGAACAAGTTTAGCAGAGTTGCTAGCCTGGATTTCAAGAGAGCAAAATTTAAGCTACTCAGGGAGCTACTTAGCAGTGTCCTCTGGGAATCTGCTTTTGAGGGCCCAAGGGTCCACAAGTGCTGGTCAGTTTTTAAGAACCACCTTTTAAAAGGACAGGAGCAGGCAATCCCATTGTGTCGGAAGTCAAGCAAGTGGGGCAGAAGACCAGGTTGGCTGAACAGGGAAGTCTGCTTAGAACTCAGGAGGAAAAATAAATTGTGTGATCTCTGGAAGCAAGGTCAGGCTTCACAGGAAGCTTACAGAGCTCTGGTTTGCATATGCAGGGAGAAGACACAAAGGACCAAAGCTCAACTAGAGTTAAAACTGGCCAGCGTTGAGTCAGACAACAAGAAAGGCTTTTTTCAGTATGTTAATAGCAAGCGGAGGTCCAAGGAAAACATTGGACTGATACTTGTTGAAAATTATCACCTGACAAATAGGGATGAAGAAAAAGTGGAGGCATTCAATGGTTTTTTTGCCTCAGTCTTTAATAATACTGACAGAGCTTGGGCTGCCTGGTCATCTGAGTTGGAGGACCACGACTGCAGGAACAGTGATTTTCCATTTGTGGACACCGACACTGTAAGGGACCAGTTGTATCAGTTTAATGTTCAAAAATCCATGGGGCCACATGAGATTCATCCCAAAGTACTGAAAGGGCTAGTGGATGTTACAGCAGGACCCCTGTCACTCATCCACCAAAGGTCTTGGGAGCCTGGGGAGGTCCCCACTGACTGGAAGCTAGCTAATGCTATTCCAATTTACATGAAAGGCTTGAGGGAAGACCCAGGAAACTACAGACCTGTTATTCTAACCTCAGTACCTGGAAGAATATGGAGAAGATCATGCTGGGTGCTATTGAAAGACATTTAAAGGACAAGGCAATCATCATGCCCAGTCAACATGGGTTAAGAAAGGGAAAGTCCAGTCTAATTTGATATCCTTCTATGATAAGGTCATCTGCCTAGTGCTTGAAGGGAAGGCGGGGGATGTAGTCTTTCTTGGATTTTAGTAACGCGTTTGATACTGTCCCTCCCAGCATCCTTCTGGACAAGTTGTCCAACTGTGAGATGAGCAGGTACATGGTGCAAAGGGTGAGGAACTGGCTGAACAGCAGGGCTCAAAGGGCTGCAGTGAACGGGGCTACATCTGGCTGGTGACCAGTCACCAGCGCTGTTCCTCAGGGCTCAATTCTAAGGTCAGTTCTGTTCAATCTTTTTATCAATGATCTGGATGCAGGAGTTGAATGCACTCTTAGTAAGTTTGCTGATGATACTAAACTGGGAGGTGCTGCTGACTCTCTTGAGGGACAAGAAGCCTTGCAGAGGGATCTGGATAGGTTGGAGCATTGGGCAATCATCAATGGCATGAAACTGAACGGGACCGAATGCCAGGTTCTGCACCTAGGACAGAATAAGACTGGGCACAAGTATAAATTGGGAGAGGAGTGGCTGGAGAGAAGCCCTGCAGAAAGGGGTCTGGGGGTGCTGGTTGACAGGAGGCTCAAGAGGGGTCAGCAGTGTGCCCTGGCAGCCAAGAGGGCAAACCACATCCTGGGGTGCATCAAACACAGCATAACCAGCTGGTCAAAAGAGGTGATTATCCTGCTGTATTTAGCGCTGCTGTGGCCTCACCTTGACTACTGTGTGTGGTTCTGGGCCCCATTATTTAAAAAGGATGTTAAGGTCCTTGAATGTGTGCAGAGGAGGGCAACAAAGCTGGGGAAGGGGCTGGAAGGCATGTCCTGTGAGGAGTGGCTGAGGACTCTGGGTTTGTCTAGTTTGGAGAGAAGGAGGCTGAGGAGCGACCTCACTGCTCTCTGCAGCTTCCTGAGGAGGGGAAGTGGAGAGGGAGGTGCTGGTCTCTTCTCGCTGGGATCCAGTGCCAGGACCTGTGGGAATGGCTCAAAGCTGTGTCCATGAGGGGAGGTTCAGACTTGACATGAGGAAACGTTTACCGAGAGGGTGGTCAGACCCTGGAACAGGCTTCCTGGAGAGGTGGTTGGTGTCCCGTGCCTGTCAGTGTTGAAGAGGCATTTGGACAATGGCCTTAATGCCATGCTTTAACTTTTGGTCAGCCCTGAAGTGGTCAGGCAGTTGGACTAGATGGTTGTTGTAGGTCCATTCCAGCTGAACTCTTTTCCTCTTCCCTTCCCCTTCCCTTCTTCCTCCTTCCTTCTTTCCCTACCAGGACATGCTGAGGACATCTCTGATGACATTTCTTCCCAGCCCTGCACTAGCAGAAGGCATTGAATGGTCAATCATGTCCCACCCTAGGCATTGGCTCTGTCACATTGTGAGGAGGAGGCATGTACCTTCTGATGGGGGTGAGAGCTGCGGATTGTCTTGAGATAATTTGACCACCTGAACAAATTTGCAAAAAGCATGTGGGAACTGCAGTTCTTGAAAGTCTTCTATGTTCACCCAGTTTAGCTGGGTTTCCACGGGATGACAAAACCCCATATCTCTGACCCTAGCGAGGCTCAAAGATCAAGCCCTCAGTCTGAAGCAGGACATGCTCCTGAACTAAATGGTTGCAAATATTTTTGAGGGGAGCAATACCTGTTGATTTCCCCATGGATTTTTTTTTTCCTCCTTGTACTCATTTTTAGAAATGCCTGAGCTGTTTCCCTTGGAAAAAGATACTAAAACAAAAGAGCCAGAGAACAACAGGACTCCCTCAGAGAGAAGGTCCATCTGGCCCAATACTCTTGTCTCCAAAGTGGCCAACCATCAATGTCTAAAGGACAGCATATGAGCAGTGCAGGTCTACTTCTGCCGAGGTCCTGGGGGTGCTCATAGGCCTCCATGGCTGGGAGCGGCCTCCCCTGGGATGCCCACCCACACCGTCTCCTGCCAAGGGCCCAGGGGACGTGGTGTCTCAGCTCAGCCTGGGGCCTTCGGTCCCTGCCTGGGCAATGCTGTAGGTGTGCCCGTCTCTGCCCTGCTCTCCTGCATGGGCCTGCATGGGACCTGCCCTGCAGAGAGCTGCTCTCCTGGATGGACCCCTCAGACCTAGGTCATGGCTTGCCATGCAGAACTCTAGGCATAACATTGCATTCATTCAATTCAATTCGATTCGATCCCATTTCCTATTCTATTCTATTTTCTATTCTGTTCCTGTGCTCACCATGAGTCAAATAACCATGAGACAGTTATTTGTCTGAAATGCCAGGGGTTTTTCAGCTCCAAAACCATTTCCTTTCAAGGACACAAATCAGAAAGGTTACAAGATTTGGTTTGATTTTATTTTTCTGAATCAGTTTCAGAGCTGATGCTCACAAGCACTAACACAACACGCAGGTGTAGCCAGGAGTGGCTGATGCATTCTTCAGTTTAGCTTGAAAAAACATCCCTTGCAGCCTGGCAAAGGAAAGCCACAGAGCCCTAGAAAGCAGCAGCAGGAATACAGGCCAAGCAGTCCCTGTTTCCTGAACAGTGAGAACTTGAAGAATGAGCATCGGTACTGACCACACACAAAAGAAGAAGAAGAAGAAGTGTGGTACTGTGGGGCATTTTCCAAAGCAGGACACATCTTGAGGACAAGCAGCCTTTTTGCCTTCCAACACTTGCTGCGCTGTGCTTCTTGGCCAGTGATGCATGACAAGCACTCTCATGCCTGCCCTGCGCTTGTACTGCACGCAGGGAGAGCTGGGAAGTGGCAGCTCCGGATGGTGCAGCAAGCCTGCAGCCCTTCCAAGCACGGGCTGTTTTGCACAAGCAAGAACCCCTGGGGAAACGGAGCCCAGGGAAGAGCAGAGCTCGCTCCCACTACAAGCTTGCAGTGGGCAAGAGAGCCCGAGGGAGCCAGGGCACAAGTGGCACCTTGGAGGTGCCAGAGCAGCAGGCAAGAACCTCGCCGAAAGGGCCCAGAGGAGCCCTGAAAAGGGGCTGTGCTCAATGCTACAGAGGACAAGAAGCAACCCCCGGGGACCACCCTGGGGGCCCACCCGGCAGTCTAGAAAGCTTCCTCCCCCCGGATGCGGGGCACGAGGGCCACCTTCATGGAGCAGGAGCAGCAGGCCCCTCGCCAAAATGGCCCAGAGAAGCCCTGGCAAGGGGCCATGCTCAGTGCTGCAGAGGAAGGCAAAAAACCCCCTGGGGACACTTGCTAGGCCACCTTGGGGGAAAAAAAGCCTTCCTCCCCCCAGCTGCAGGGCACGAGAGGCCATCTTCATGGTGCATGAGCAGCAGGCAGTAACCTAGCCAAAAAGGACCAGAGGAGCCCTACCCTGACAAGTGGTCATGCTCAGTGCTGCAGAGGAAGGCAAAAAACCCCCGGGGACCAGTGCCAATCTGCCCCGGGGGAAAATTCCTTCCTGACCCCAGAGCTGGTGATCGGCTATTCCCTGAGCATGTGAGCACGACCTGCCTCCTCGTCCCACAGGCTGGTCACGCCTCCCAGGAGATGCCCAAGCCCTATTCTCCCTCAACCTGGAGCCATCTCCGGGGCTTCCCAGAGTGGCCAAATGCCTCCAGCCCGATCGACCTTGGGGGCAAGAATCCTTCCCGTGCCTGGCAGGAGACCAGTGCGTGCTCCAAAGCACTGGGACCCCTGGCAACATCTCTGCATCCCATTTCTTACGGCTGCTGCCCCTGGCTCCGCAGGGGATGAGGACAGCAAGCTCTGCAGTGCTCCTCAAGAAGGCATTCCCTTGGTCTGGCCACTGCTGTCCAGCTGAAAAAGATTTCCATCCCTCAGATGAGCTTTGAAGGTGGCCATGCTGAGTGCTGGCCTTGCAGCAGAAAACCTCCAGCAGCCTCATCTAGCCTCCTCCGGTCTTCCTCCCTCAGCCAAGTAATTCCACCGGCTCCTCAAGGACTTCTTGGATGTCTTCAGGCTGCCCCTGGGCCATCTCTGGCAGTGTGACATGGGAGGATGCTCCCTTTTATCCTGCCCCGGGGCATTATGACTGCTGCATTGCCGGGTGGTGGCACTGTGACATGGGGGTGACGGGGCCCCCATGCGCAGCCCCGCCCGCCGCCCCTCCACCCAGCACCGTTTGGAGGAAGGCCTTTGGGGTGCTGGCCCCGAGGCAGTCCCTGTGCCCAGGAGGCCCAGAGTGCTGTCCCTGCCCTTGGTGGCCATGCACTGGGCACAGCTGCTGGGCATCCCTGACGCCTCCTCTGCCACTCGGCTCCCAAGGACAAACCTCGTGATGTTACTCTTCTCTCAGGCCATGGCAGAAACCAACCCTGTAGCCCAGAGACCACCCCTATTAGCCGCCCCCTTCTCTGCGCCAGAGCCAATGTCCATGAGGCCACGTAACATGGAGGACCAGGGACTTGATCTGGATGGACACAAACCCGGAGAGTGTGAGGGGGAATAATTTCGGCAGCCACAGCCTGGAGGAAAGCCAAAGGGTAACCAGAGCCATAGGTTGGGATGGATGGTGCCAGCTGACCACTATGGAAATAAGACAGGCTTTGGAAAAAAAAGGGAGTGGATGTTACACTGGTGTGGTGGAAAGGTTGGTCATTTTCAGACCTAGAACATTTGGATCCATGCCCAAAGCACAGCCAGGCAAATGATGACTCTTCCAAACTGGGAAAATAGCCCATTGCTGCTATCACCCTCACATCCCCTTGTCCCACTGAAACCAAGCTGCGCAGCTCCTCTGTTAAACACACCCGTTGGCCGTGTTTATACGGGATGCAAAATGCGCATCAGCCCTGGGGTAAACTTTCAGAGCTCATTTGTGATTTTAAACTGAGAGTTATTTGCCTACCTCACTTTGTGGGAAGATATTCAGATCTTATCTGGAAAGTCAGGAAACCCTGGAAAAGTCTCTTTTTCCTTTAGGAGTTAGTATTTTGAGTCCTGAAAGAGTAAGGAAGGTACTATTCTTGTCATTTTGTACGTTGGTGCCAAAATTGGTATGTACATTCAGACTATGTATTGACATAGGCCATTTATATCATAGACATTCATTTGGTTGTGGGGATGCCCGAGGTTAAAGAAAGGCTTTTGGTTCCCTCTGCATGAACTTTGCAGAGACACAGAGAGCATGCAGGATTTCCTCACCATTCTTGCCAATGCACCAAGGCACATTGGCTACTACTCTGCTTATGGTGAGGTCGTCTTCTTGGAAGAAGTCCCAAATTGTTTTGTGCTCTTGACCATCTTTTTCCTTGCACCTCAGTAGCTCTTTTCCTCCTTTGGCCTTCACCCTTGATATCTTTCTTGAAGGAGTTGGCAGCCCTCTCAGCCTTTGTCTTGCTCCTGCTTGTCCTTCTTCTTCTGTAGGCCCTCCATGCCCCTCATCAACTGTTTAGTCTTTCTTTGCCTTCATCCCAGATGGAATTTATCTTTCTTGAACCCGAGGAATGGAAATGTCCCCAGTGGTACAGGTGAATTCTCACCAGGGCTTTGCACAATGCTTGCCTTTCCTATGGAAATATCTTGCCCAACTCAAGAATGCATTTGCCTGTATCCCTTGCGGCTCACAGTCACCTTGTGATCTACTCATGTCTCCAGACTATCTCTATGCAGTTAAAGAATCTCAACACTTTGATGCAAGCTCAGTGTGAAGAGACAGGCACTTCAATGTGTCCTTAATATGTTTTAACTTTTGGTCAGCCCTGAAATGGTCAGGCAGTTGGACCAGATGATTGTTGTAGGTCCCTTCCAAATGAACTATTCTATTCTACGAAATCCTTTCTATTTACTGTTTGGGAATAAAATAGAATTTGAACCCATGAAAGAGGGGACCACTGTAGAACAAGTAATGCTATACCAAATACAAAGTAATATAATGCAAGAAGAAAAAGCCTGACATAAAAACATAAAATAAGGGTCAACAGAATGACAGATTGCTGTAAAAACAATACACTGCTCACCCTGCCAAATGCAGAAAGGCTGGAACAGGTAATACTGCCTATTTAGGCCCTTTGACTTGTACATATTGCATTTTCTGTATAAAAAAATTCTCAGTCTGTTTCATACAATAGCAAGTCAGAACCCATCTTCTGGAAAAGGACCTGAACCCTCTCATATAATCAGAAACTTGCTAGGTCAGATCTATTTGCAGCCTGTATTAATGAGATAGAAGAATGAAATTAGGTTCTTCCATCACAAAAGCATCAAAAAAGAAACATAAAGACAAGCTAGAAAGCATACATCTGGCCAAATCCTTGGAAAATCTAAAAGCTAAACAATTAATTTCAAGCTATTTAAAGTACTAATAAACTTCAGGAGAACTACAAATTGATGCCTCTCATTAAATAATACATAATCAAGGATCAGTTATGGAATTAGGTGCATTACTCTTGAATACTAGATTTCCTTGCTTCCTAATCTTCTCTAGCTACATTTCCCTCCTGAAAGCATTCACATGATTTCATTGCCGCTTCTGCTCCATGAAGCAAGATGCCTTTGGGCTAGTACTAGGAGAGAATTGCATTCAAGCCATCTAAGATTTCAGAATGAAAACCCTATTGCTTGCCTCAAAAATGACCAACAACAAGGCTGTGGAAGTCTGCAGACTGGGAGAACTTTTCTGCTAATAGAAAATACATTGTCTTCCAACAAATTTCTATGCCTACACATGGTACAAAAAGGAATTTGAAGGTGCATTTTTGTCTGGTTTTAAAAGAACTAGCTAATATCCCAGGAACTGGGTGGGGGGAAAGGTGGCTGTCATTTATTTTCATCACTTTTTAGCAAGCTGAAGTGGTCCAGCTTTCTAATACCAAAGCCTTGTATTTGTAGCTGCAGGTGCTGCAGACATCCCTTCTGCAGCTGCTGGTTGGGCTGTGCCTCTGTTTCCCTTTGGTCAGCATCAGCACCTTTGATTATCTCATCTGTCCCCTACAGCAGCAGACTTTTCCGCAGTGCTCCTCTCTTCCCACCAGCTTCCCTGTGGAGGTGGCAGTGAATGTACAGACCACAGTCCTCCTGGCATGGAGCATAGGCAAGATGACACTACTGCAAAGCAGGGGTTTTATGTTTGGTTTTGTTTTGTTTTTTTTTTAATTTTAAGCAGGTACAGTATGTCTTTGTGGTTCTACCCCCCACCCCACCCACCCCCAATCTGGAAACTCTGACACATGAAATACAGGAGAGGAGTTTTTACTCAGCACTGAAACGGGCTACTCAATGCTTTAATAGGAAACTCTTCCCTACATATATCACGGGATCACAGAATGGTTTGGGTTGGAAGGGATCCTTAAAGATCATCTAGTCCAATCCCCCTGCCCTGGGCAGGGACATCTTTCACTAGATCAGGTTGCTTGAAGCCCTGTCCAACCTGACCTTGAACACGTCCAGAGATGGGGCATCCACAACTTATTTGGGCAACCTGTTCCAGTGTTTCATCACCCTCGTTGTAAAAAATTTCTTCCTTATATTCAATCTAAATCTACACTCTTTCAGTTTAAAACTATTGCCCCCTGTCCTGTCACTACGGGCCTTGGTAAAAATTCTCTCTCCATCTTTCTTATAAGACCCCTTTATACATAAAAAATGCTGCAACAAAGTCTCCCTGGAGCCTTCTCTTCTCCAGGCTGAACAACGCCAACTCTCTCAGGCTTTCTTCATAGGAGAGGTATCCAGAAAACCATTTAGCTCAAAATGATCTGAAAATGTCTGATGAGGAAGAAAGTTTTGAAGTAGAACTTTTCTCCCCAAAACACTTAATCCCCCCTTTTTTTTTTTCTAATAAACAGAGAACTAAATCAGAACTGATTTTGTGAGGACTGCGTAAAATAACAGCACTGAGAAAGAACAGAAAAAGGTTCATTACTCTTAAGATTCTTCTGACTTATAATTTCAGAAGATCAAGTTTAAAACTATCTGGAATGTATTGCAACCTTGACTTGATCGACTAAGTTCCAACACAGGCACCTCTGAAAAAATTAAATAATTTGAACACATTACTTGAGACTTTGAAACAGGCAGCAATAAATACTCCTGACTCAAAAAAGCAGCCCATGTGCAGACACTCATGTACACACACAGGATTGGCAGAGGGAGCCTTTCCAGAATCAGGGCAAACAGAGATTACTATTCTACAGTGTTTCTTGCAAGTGAGAAGCTCGGGATATGATGATTTTTTTCTTGCAAATGAGAAGCTCGGGATAAAGATTTTTCCGATATGGGTCTTAGTGCCTTCCCTCACCTCCAACAGCTCTGTTCTACTCAGCAAAGACTTACAAATTCATTTCTTAACAACCATGAGTTGAGACAAACTGTAGAGAAGCCTACAATGGTTCATTGGAAGGACAGAGTCATTTCAACCTCTGCATAAAAAACCAACCACTTTCATGGTTCATGGCTGTTTTTTAAGGAAGTTTTTGGAAAAGGTTCAGACTCTTTCCTGATAGACTACCAAAGCGGGAGATGTTCCTGTACGGGTTCATGGGCCACTGCTGGCTCCATTACACTGCTGTGAGAGTCGGGGACATGGAACCACTGTCAGGAAGCCTTTGCATTGCGGTGCCTGAGAGGAGCTCCAACAGCTCCTGTCACAGGCCAGACTCTGACTGCGCAAACACAGAGCAACAAGGCACTTTCTAATTCAAAACACCCCCCCCCCCCCTACAATAGAGATATATGACAGGAACCAATGTGTGACAGGCAGCTGACAACCACCATAGCAGTCTACAGCCTTTCAGTGGATGTCTTTCCAAACAGTTGTTAATAGCTGACAATCCCCTTTAGGAGGGCTGAACATATAATTAGCCACGTGTTCTGGCTGCAGGGCTGAGCATGGTGGCAGGATGAAACCAGACAAACAGCTTAATGTATTAGCAGAATCTCTGGAGACAAATCATCCATTTCTTCTGGGGTTTTTTGGAGGTTTTTAGAAATAAACCAAATGGAAAGCGAATACAGAATTTCAAACGTTGGTCAAGAGTATGTTGGTTAGTCAATATGGCCAAGAAATATTAAGCACATCAGATTTTAAAAATGTGAGGAAAAAAATAGAGAAACATACACTGTTTTAAAATGTAATTCACCTTGACTACCAGGGCAAAATAGTATGGTTTTGTTATCAGACAATGAAACAGGCACTCCAGATTTCTTTTGGAAGGGAATGGTGGAAGACCCCTCTCTAACCTGGTATCATTCTAATGATAAACACTCATCCATAATAACATTAATTCAATATATAGGTTTTATTTTATTTTAATTAGTCACAACACCCTTGTTAGCTACTTGAGAAGCACTTGCCTAGATAATTAGTGCACATCTAGGCTGAAATGCAACAGGAGGTTTTATATGGTCACTTAGTGGAAGAATATTTAAGTAATAAATAAGGTAAGTTCATTTGGTTATGCTTTAGCATGGATAATGCCAAAAAAGTTGGATAATATGTTCTCTCATTCAGCTAGTGCTGCAGACTTCTGTATATTCTACCATATGTTACTAATCTAAATTACTTTTGATATTTGAGCTTAATTTAGAAAGTGTATCTTAAGACCACCAAATTGTGTCATGTCAACTAATTAACATGAGAGATTAATGTCTCAGTATTTTTTTTTTCAAATTAAGTTCACCAGAAGTTAAATCTGAGATGACATATAGGATGAAATATGTTATTATTAATTTTGCCTGTGTCTGGACAATAAAATAGTATGTGCTTGTCTTAGCTCTCAGACAGAATGAGGTTAGGAGAAGAATTATTTGTGACTACGTTTAAATGTGAACATTACATAATGTAATGAGTATTCTTGGCCTCCATCTCCCCTTTAGACCAAAGGATCGTAACTTGTCTTTTTGGGATACAAAGAAGAAAAAAATTCAGGTCTGCCTTCTCAATTCATACAGCCTGGTTTTCTCCATTTCTCCTTCTTTCCTTTGCTTTTCTTAGGATAGTTTCAGGACAGCATCTCATCAGCCTCAAGAACCAATAAATTCTTGAGATGAGTGTTTTCTGTTAGCTTCAAGAAAACATTACTTCTGACAAAAGTGAGTCATCACTGTTTTGTCACTGGTGGTTGATGAGGAAACCATTCCATCTGTTTGTTTGCTCTCAGCCACCAGCCTAGGATTCCCCACAGGTTCTGAGAATGCCAAGAGGGTGTCAAAAACCAGCGGGTTTTAATTTTCTGTCACTCAAATCCTTCCCTTGTCTGTTGGTAAAGACACTGTAAAAGCCCATCACAATACATGTTTAACTGCATCAGGATTTCCTGTTGCCACATCTGAGCCTTAAGTGCCATGCTAAAATTTAAGTAAAATCCACAAATCTTCAGTTTTTGATAAATTATCTTTCATTGGTCAAACTGGAGATGTAGTTGTTTCCCCATCTGCTTCATGTCCATCTACCTGGAAGCTTGCACTTAGATTTCAAGCAGAAAAAAAGAAAAGAATGAAGAATTCAGATGTCTAAAATGCTTCCCATTGCAAATGCAAACGTAGCTAGACAGTAGAAATGTCACATTTGACTCTGTTAAGTAAGACTGGAGAATTAAAAGCAAAGTTTTATTGGGGCATCAAAAGTTTTGGGGCAGCAGAATTTTTATCAAACTGGAGTGAAACTGCTAGCAAACAAAAATGACAAAGCTTTTGAGAATTTAAATCAGAGTGAGAAGTAAAGCTGACAGGTGCTAAGGAGCATTCAGGTCAGACAAAGACATCTGCCAGGGACATCAGCAACATAAAGGTAACTTTGAATCCAGTAGTGGAGGACAAGACAAAAAATTAGAGTTGAAATGAAGGAGGTGCAAACTGAAATCACAAAAGTAATTTCCATAGAGGAAAAAAAAAACCCACCCGGGGTGATAAGGGATTTAAATAAAAGTATACTTATATATAAAATGAGGGAAAACTTAAAGGGCTTAAAGCTCTAAAACAGAAACATACATACTAGTAGGCTTTTACTATTGGCAATTCATAGTGTGTTTAACATTAACATTTTATTTCAGATCAGGGAGGGTGGTTTTTGGGTTTTTTCTTTGTTTGTTTTTTTAAATCAAACCTCTTGACTGTCTCCACATACTGTGCTTTGATTCACAGTGAGCTGGAGCACGCACAGCAAAATCCTTCTGGACAAAGCCAAACTGGAAGATGCTCTTCAGAAGAGCACCTAAAGCACTCCACCCACTAACGGGCATTCACAGAGTCACAGACCCAGACTAGGACTAGTCTGAAATAAAACACCCCAAAATGTTTGCAGTGTGGGCGTCAGCCACCATGAAGTGTTTCAGCCCTAAGAACCTCCTCCTACTGGTCTGCACTGTTAAGGTAGGCACAGAGTCTGGAGATGAGAGAGGTCTAAGAGAAATGTGATAATAGTTAGAGGGCAACAGCATCTGCCTTCACAGAAGGTGGCAAACGATTACATTCAGCAAGGTTTAGGAAGGCAAATTCTTGATGTCTTGAAACAATTTTGTGATGTCCTTTGCAACTACTCGTAAATGCTGTACAGTGGCATGATACAGTCTATGAATACTGTGGCTTATCTTAGATAGTACATTTTATAGAAAACAAGCAGGCAACGAAACACCAGCTCAGGATAAATTCTTCTTGAATATTTAGTTTAGGACTGTTGCAATTTAATGCAGAGATGAACAACTGTGAAGATTTTACTTTGTAACTCTAGACAAAAAAATATTGGTTCAGAGGATGCCAGATAAAATTGTGGATCCAAACAGTCTGGTTCTGGTTGTATGGAAGGACCTGCCGCTCTCTGGCAAGGAGGATGGACACTTTGGAGGAGCTGTCGGTTAAGGAACCTGCTGAGGGTATTTATTTGAAAAGATATATCTGCCAGCACCAAAGAAGATTAAGGCTAACCATTTCACAGAACTAGAAGCAGCAAACACTATGCACACCAACTTCCTTAAGTGTTTTGGTTTTAATGTTAAAATGCACAGCAGGTTGATTTAAGGAGAGTGTCTGATCATTATACTGACTGCTGCTCACAGACTCCTGAAAGGAGGAATCACAGGTGCACAACAGCACTGGATCTGCTAGCCCTGAATCAACCCAACTGCTGCTTGGATCTGCTGGCTCTACAGTACACAAGACAAGAAGCTAGTCCTGACTTATTTCCAGGAAGCCTACACCTAGTTTAAGGAGTAACTGCAGCAGAGCTGCTACCCCTCCCCCAGCCGCCAACCCCCAAACCTGAAATTTAACCGTCTTAACACCAAATTTATAAAATGCAGTATTTTGTGACCTGCTTAATGAACACAATTCAAACATAGTATTTCTGCTCCATTTGGTCTTTTCTCATGCTCTCTATGTAAACTTCTTCCTTGCTATAAAATAAAGTAAAAAAAAAAAAATACTGCCATGGAGAAAAAAACAGTGGCACATGGATAGATCTGCAATCTCTCCACTGCACAAAGTAGTTCCTCTCAAAATTATTACTAAAGCTGGGCATGGCTACTAGGACATATTGCAAAAAATAACCATTATAGTCATACCTACAAGTGTGTATATATTTTTAAATAATAAAACTACTATTGTTTTACACTGACCCACACTTCAACTTTAACTAAGGAACTGAAAAATAATCAGATCAAAGAATAAATAAATAGCTTCTTGTTTACTAAACCTCTCCCCTTCCCTTTCCTCCTGAATTATAACCACATATGTTTCTTAATTTCAAACCAGAGTATACATGGTACTGACTTGCATTGCTTTAGAAAGAAACACATTTTTCTCTTAGGAAATGGTTACACCCATGTGTAAGGGAAGACAAATTCAGATATGGAACAATCAGAAAGTTCAGATCCAACCTTAAATCCAAGCTTTCCCCAAATTTTGATGCTAAGATACAGAGTTTGGTTTTCTACTACTGCATACTACTGCAAAATGTGATTCATCACAGAAAACCGCTCTCAGACTATCACAGGAGAAATATCTATGGAAGATATGTACATCTATTTTAGTTCTAGAGTAAATGAATATAACAGCAACAAAGTGGGAAAAATTCAGTGTTCCAGATTCTTGTTCACAAAAATAAAATATGCATGTTTGTCTTATTGCTTCCATACAGCCTCTTTGCCTATCTGCTGGATGTATAAATATCCCTTTCCTTTTTTTAAACAGCTGTAGCTGCTGAAACTGAAACAAGACCTGTATTATACAGACTGCCCAGCAATTTCCTGAGATGCTGGATTGCCTTCAGTCTAGATGTCACTCATAACAGACAGCTCTGTCTCTGAGGGCCCATCAGCATCTGGGAATTCCAGCTATAAACTCAGTGGTGGTTCTGTTTGGCAAAGGGGTTAATTTTCCATATGTCTTTTCTTAATGTCAAAATTACTAGCTGCTTCATTGCTTACGCCCTTTTTCTTTTCCACCTGCTGTCTTTGCAGCTATCAACTGTGTAATCCTTAAATTTTGCTTCATAATATATAATTGGTAGGCAGTTTTTGTCAAAGCAGCTACTGATTTTCTGAAATAATTTTAATAGCTCTGGAGATTTTTCATTTTTTTTATCCTGGAAAAGAAAGAAAGAGCAAGACCTAACAAAACTTAAACTTGAGTTATTACCCCTAACCTAGAGTTACCACAGCTACATCCAAAAGAAATGTGTCAGTAGTTAAAGTTTCATGCTCAAAGTAGCAAGCTTGCTTTCAGGATATTGCATCTTAAACTACTAACGGGTACAGTTAAAAACACCACTGTGTTTCCTGATGTCTGCAGTTGTGGTAGCCTTAAATCCACATTAAGTTTGGAGGTTTTGTTTTAAATACAAGCACTTTGGGGCACAGCTTTGATGCCCACTCTTTTTCTTTTTTGTACTTGTGTACTTTGTGTCAGTAGACATAATGTGTATAGATAAGATTTAAATATTTTCAGACTTCATATATCTCATTTGCATGTTCAATGAAATGTCTAAGCATTGAAAACTTATGTTTGTTTTTAAGATTAGAAGAATCAGAAAAAGCTCCAAGTAAACATTTGCCTATCATAAATTCTTATGAGCTATTCCAACTATCACTGAAAATAATGCAAGTCTAGAAGTCAGTTTATATACAAAACCTCTGGACAACTAGTAATGCGTTTTCTACTGGAAAGTTTGTGTACACAAGCAAATATGCACCACACGTATCTTTTGCCTCCGCCCAAAAGCAGAAAGGTTTTGTGAATAATTATGCTCTTTCCCCATATTCCAAGATCAGAGGTAAATACATCTAGTGCAATGTATTACCTGAAATTATATTGCATTTTTGCTGAATCACCTATCTCTCCACAGTGTATGCAAATATGGCATACAGAACTGTTACCACATATGATGTTTATTAGCATAAATCTCTATAACCCATTCAATTAAGTTTTTTTAATGGGATTCTACAGTTTTGAACATTCAACAGCCCATTCTATAAATTGGGTGTAGTTAAACCTGGAAAGGACAATCTCTCTAAAAACAAAGGTGAACTTTTCCAGTACAACTTTTCCACACCATGGAATCAGAGAATGCATTTTCACCTATATTCAGCAAAGGACACTTGATAAATAGTACACTATCCACATATACGTTTTAATTTTTTTTTTAATTGCAAATACTGTTAACCTGCAATTTTAAACATTTAAAGGTCTCTAGAATGTGATTTTAGATTCTTATGGAATGTAAAGCACTTAAGCCTCTGACTGTATGACACAGATCCCTACACAGCTATATATCTATAATCCCATTCACACCACGCACATTTTTAAATACTACTCCCATGATGAAAAGGAAAAAATCCTTGCTTAGAAAGATAAATTATAATGTGTTCTAAGTTAAAGATAAGCTGCTATGCTGTGTAAGAAAAGGAAATTCTGGTTACATCTTGAATTGGTTCACTGTACATTGAAGCTTAATCTGAACATAGATGTGGACTGTACAGTAAACATGGGATATATACTAGGGATATGTAATGTGAAGTACAGGAGGATAATACTGTTCCTAAATCAGGCCGCTAACTGATCACATCTACACAGCTGAGAGATGAAAAACTATTTGCTGTAAGCACCTATTTGTTCAGCAAGAGAGAAATAGGGTCCATTTCTTTTACTTCCATAACAAAGGCTTCTGACTTTCGTCAAAAAAAATTGGGTGACTGTAAGACTGAGAGGCTGGACAGCAGCCAAAGGTAAAGTTCACCATGAGGATTTACTAAAGATAAGCATGCCCAGAATTTTCAAGTACTTTCTGCTTCATAGGTAAACAGAATCTTCATATTCCATCTCTAGAATTTCTTCTTCACTGCTGCCTTCACATCATCATGCAAAAATATTTCAAGACATTTCCAAAAATGCATAATCTCTTAACACTGCCATCTGCAGAGCCAGGACAAAATGAACAAATTTGTTCTGACTTTGTGAATGAAAGATCCTATGTTTCAGTGACTAGCATTGTACACAGTAAATGCCCATTAACCAGCCAGCTGATAATGTTTAATTTTCACCATCTCCCCAAAAACCTCGTTAATGACTTCTGCAAATTAGTGGCATGCAGTCAGTCTCAGTTTGCGTGAACAGTACTGCATGTAATTATGCGGCACAACTAAAACCCAGCAGGCTACAGGCCAAATCATAGTTTGATTGCAAGACAATGTTTTACCATAAATTTCAATGACTGGAAGATGGGATTTTTATTTTTATTTTTTTTTACTTCCACAGATTCATGCAACAATCATGGATTTGGATCACTACCGAAATACACTGCAGAGGCTTCAGCAAACTCGAGACTTGAAAGGAGAATGAGGAAATCAATGCATCCTAGATCCTTCAAAGGCATTTACATTCCTACTTCTGGCAGTCCCAAAGGAGAGTTGCTCATTGTTTTTAATTTAAAACACAAATTCCTCCCCCCCTCGGAAATTCTCACAGGGATCCCTGTATAAATAAGAAAGCTGGCAAGTGCAACAGATATGTGGGTAACCCATTCAATACCCTCCCGCTTTCAGATTAGCTATTATTAACCAGAGGCAGAGAAAGGCACCACAGGATACTTTTTCTGTAGCTGTCTAAAGATCAGCTCCACAATACCTGCCTGACGGGGAGAGGTCCAACACCCGCTGGAAAATGAGAAAGAAAAAACCCAAACCTACCCTCAGCCACATGAATGACTCTATTCATTTTCATATTCAAACAAGATTATTAGTAATTGTCTCTGCATGCCATGAACACGCTGCCACTGATGAACCTTACGCTTCCATGCAGCACATGGGTCTGCTCAGTTTTTCTCCCTTGTGTAAATAACTCCTTTGACCCAGGACTTGCATTCCTGAGGAAATCTCTTTCCATTGTCTGAAAAGCAGCAGGTTTCATAAAACTATAAGCAAGGGAAATAAGTAAAGTGTCAATCAGCAGACTTAAAATGTACTTGTTGTCAAGGCAATGCAACATCTCTCACTAGCAGTCATGTAGCTTTTGCATATTACGTCTGCCTCTCATGCAACACTTTGTCTGTCCTCCAGAGCCCAGAAAGGCTGAGTAAAGGAGCCAGCTGTAATTTTGCCAGCACACAGCAGTAACAAGCAGTCCCTAGGATGGGGGTCTTTATGGAAAAGCTGTGTATGCAGAGGGGAGGGCCTGACTCACGCAATAACTAGAAGCACCTGGAGCTCCCTCTCAGGTGAACTCCTTGATAAACACATCACTGATTTTAAACACCAAATCCCCTTCCCATCACCCTGTCAGGGCCCTAAGGCACTGCCAGCCCTGACTGTCCCTGTCCAACTCCCTGGCATTCCCCGCATGCTGCCTGCTGCCCAGGACCCCATGTCAGGACCCAGTGCTGTCAGCCCCTGCCCCAGTGCCACCAGGTCCCCATGGCCCTGCCCTCCTGGGCCCATCTGCAGGCACACGTCCTGTCCTGTCCCCATCCCCAGGGAGGTGGCTGATACTCAGGGTTGGGGCTGCCACCCATCTGCGGTGGTAGGACAGGTTGGGCTGCCAGGTCCTGTCTGGATGGGGCCCCCAGAGTTCCTGGTGCCCAGGGAGCCCCAGCCCTCACCACACCCCAGATGTCAGTGCTTTCATGTTACTCCTAAGTAAAAAAAATGAAGGCTCATGAAATTGGGATATATAAGGGGGGGGGCGGGGGGGGAAGTCTGTAATCAGAACTCTTACATCTTCCTGAGCAAGATCTGATATTTCTAAAGCAGAAGATAGAAATAATAAAAAAATTCAGATTATCTTACAAGTCAAGCAGAAATAAAAGGTCACAAAAAATTATTTGCTTTTCCCACCAAAAAATTAGACCAGCTATCAGTGACTAATGGATCACCAAACAGAATGTTGTTATTTTATTGAAAAAGGACATATTTCAAACCATCTTTTATTCATTTTTTTGCATAAGTTGTTTCATTTTGCCCAATTTTGCAATATTAAAATGAAGGTCAAAAAGGACCGTCTCTTGTCAGTTACAAAGTTATTCAACCAAGTCCACTGCATTAATTACAGACTGTATACTGCCATACAAATTATGCTTGAAATAAGAATAAATGAGAAAAGCCAAATTAGTGTGTGAAATACTTATCTGAAACTAAGATTTCTGCATGCCGCTCTAAGAAAATCAATTTCCAAAATCCAATTGTTTTTTCTTATACTGACAAGCAACCAGCCAGCAGTATATTGGTATTTTATTGATGGGTACAGTAAAAGAATACATAAAAATATTTTCTGTAGACTCATTTACAGGTTTTTCTCCATGTTTCTTCATGTGACATTTCTTCAGTTGATGTCTGTTCCACTTAAACATTCTAAAAATAGTCTTGGTCTTGAAAGATCTGCTTTGATTAAGACATCCTTCCTTTACACTGCAAAAGCTAGGAAACCACCATGCCATGGTTTTTTTTTTTTTTTGCTCCCAAACACTAGAACCAACTAAATGAAAGACACGCTTTCCCCAAGCTCAAGTCCTTGGAAGTACATCTGCAGGTGCCCCAGTTTTACTAACCGCTGCAAATGCACTGAAATGTAGAAATTAGCTTTCAAGTCAACTTACACATACCTTTTCCCTCATGCACCACACATTTTAAACATCTGACAACAGTTTTATTTCAGGACAGTTAATCATCCATGAGTATTTACTGATAAAAGCCTGTTTTCAAGAGAACCTAACTAGACCATAAAAATTTGCTTTAGGCAGAGACAAGCACAAAACAAAACTTAATGCTTTAAGTTTGTTTCCAGAATAATAAAAATTTGTTTGAGTGCTTCAAAGTCATTGACACCAGTGGGTCCAGTAAAAATAGCTTTTACTTTTAAATTAAGTTTTACTAACCAGAGTGTAAAGATGCCCAACTGTTCTGATATTTATTTTAGGTCTAAGATGCTTCGGAGAAGAGGCAAAGTTTGACATAAAATACTTTTCTTGAGGAGGGAGGGACTCTTATTACAAAAGGCTCCCTTTTCTGTATCTCACAGACCAGAGCTGTCACTGGAAAGAAAGTCTGTTGTAGGTCATGCTCCTGTAGTGTTTCTCCTTCACATCAGTGAAATTTCAGAGGGGTGTTTTCAAGTGCACTCTGTACTCATCTGCCTATCTTCTCACTAACATCACCATCAAATTCTCCAGAGCCTAGTGGGAGCTCAGGTAAGCCACGCGGGACACTTTCTGAAAAAATGTTAATGGTGACTTACACATACAACGTTGTTTAAAAATAGAAGCATTCATTTTTCTAATGTCAACATCCCCGCCTTTCCCCCATGTTTTTTTCTTTCTTACTTCAGCTGTATTGGCCAACTGCCTAAACCATTAGTTTCCCATTTGGTCTGAAACAATTATTTGTAGACAGCTATAAGAACAGTGATCTTTAGATGCAAACAGAATTTTTGTATTGTAATGTTATACATACAGGATATTTACATAAAGGCATGATACACCATCCTGTCTGTAAAACTCTTCCCCCATCCATTTCTACCCCAAACTCAAGCCTATCAAAATTCCTTTAAGAGTTTCTTTATATTTTTTAGAAACAAAGAAACTGCCACAATCGAACTGTTCATTTGCTAGAAGCAGGTGCTTACTGACAATGTACCATCTGTATAAAGCACCCCAAACTCCCAAGCACTGCTGTGAAATCTCACTGGGCATATAATTTATACACAAGCACACAGAGCATAGATTCCCCACACCTTTATTCTCTCTTTTCTGCCTTAATTTCTTCTTTTTTTTTTTTTTACTCTGTTCACTCTCCATTCAATTCTTACTTTTTTTTAATCCTCTGAATATTTTTCTATTTGTCCTCTACATCAAGCAGAACATCCTGAGAGCAACATGAGTTAAACTATGTTTGAATTTAGCTATTCATACTGCAGTAAGCATATGGATTGAAGCCTACACAAAGTCCTCTTATTCATAAATAAAAGAACAGTAGGGATGGCCTTGGACTAAGCCTCCAATCTGACCTCCCCAGAACTTTGAGAAAGTTCAGATCTAAAGTTCAGATCTCTTCCCTAATCAGGGCCATATATACATACAAGTAAAACCCATTACATTTTAGACAAGAGTTACATAAGGTATAAAATTCTGAAAAATATATCAAGAATGAAGAAAAATGAGAAGTGCACATTGGGGACAAACATACAAGTGACTTGAAAAATGGAAGTTTTTTCTTGACTACTCAGACAGAGTGCCAGCAGTGCCAATAAGACTTGCTAAGCTAAGGCACGTCAAGGCAATGTTTCGCAGCTTGGCATAACATTTTGACAAGTCTTTTAAGGCCTTAAACTTTAATGAATATGGAAGCAATAATAAGAATGCACGACATATACAGTGTGTGTTTGCTGCCTCATAGGATGTTTTTCTACCAGAATGTGTTCTGCCTGTAACCTCCCAAAATGTGGCTGGGTAATCTAATGAACTCACAAATGCTCTTAAACTCAATTCTTTATTATAAAAGTCCATGTGGTTTTATTACCTGTGTACACAAACATACCCATATTTCCTACCCATCATAAATACCATCAGGACAGAAAAAAGGAGTCAAACTTCACCCTTATCCATTCTCAAAAATTGCAGTAATCTCTTTTTCACCATTCAATACTCACACATATATAAATGCAGGTGCTTATTTGTAGCATTTCTAATATAGTAAATTAAACCAAAGAAGGGTCAGGAACCATGTTTGATAGGATGGCTCAGGTAGCCTTTTTAAAAATTAACTCCTGCAAATAAGGTCTTGTCCCCCTGCAGAGAACTTCATTCTTCTGGACACCACAATTACACAAGTGTCTTAAAGAAGGGTAAGATTTCTCATCCACATGGACACAAAAATTTGGATAGTGCTAAATATTCTCCTTCCTCTTTCCAATTAGCTTTCTCATAAACACATGCACTTTCCTGCTGATGCATAAACATGTCTGTTAGTCCAAGCAATGCCTTAGATATAAAAAGTGTTAAACACTGCACAACTAAATCTTTTTAAAATTCTACTGAAGAAAATGGCAGCACACACAATCCTGAAGTTGTGCATATATTTCTAAGACAGATGTCTTTGGCATATTCCTGTTGTAAAGCAAATGTTATATTCATTTTTTCCTTTTAAAAAACATGTACAGGTAGACATTTGGAGAAGACTCAGTGTTTTAGCTCTTACTTTACAGTTTACAAGAACAGACCCATCTTTGCACTTCTGTCTAGATGAAAGAGGTATTTTAAAACACTTATTCAGTTTTTATCTAATTTGTCTCAATATCATAAAATGGAAACACCCTTTTTAACCATCAGAAACATCAATCAGTACAAATGGAGTAGCCTTCAAGTAATTTCCAATAGAGAGCATTATATTGCTTTTTCTCCCCCGTAACAATAAAAAAAGTGGCACAAAACACTGTCCTCAAATCACTTATAAGCATATTCTTTCCATCCATCATATTCCTGGGAGCATAACAGTTATAACACCATGGTTAATAACTTCCTCTTCAAAAATCATGTTCCATTTTTGAGAACATATTATGCGTCTATAATGAAACTCAGCAAAATGTTCTTTATTGGATAATACTCAATTTTTAGAACTATGTAATTTTCTCCCGGTATGTAAGAACACACCCACACAACTGAAAAAAATCTGAGGAATTTTGGAAGGGGAAAGGTCCTACAGTCAGAGAATCTTACTTTTTCACACATGGCTAATTTTATCATTGTGATATATTTATAGTTACACACACAGACCTACAATCTTTAAAACAAACTATCCTCATTATGTATTATGTGATATATCATGTTTAGGTGATACTTATTCACAGAAATCACGTCAGCTACGCAGAGATGAAATTACTTCTGAGAAGCTCTTTTACTCTGGCTTTGTTTGGTCTTCACTTATTTCGACCAGGGCCATTCAATTGTAAGGAAAAGACTGGAAGCAATTCTGTTTACTTCCTTTGAATATTTCTTAGGATGGAGAAAAGAATTTTTCTTTTGAGTTTTGATCAGACTTTTTGAGTGCCACCCAATTGCAGATAATGAATATTAAGACTCTGGCTAGTGCCAATTAGAGCCCATTTTGCTAAGACTGCCGTGCCTTGCATGACCTCCTCTGTCCTTGGAAATTGTAGAGTTTGTTTGTGTACGATTTGAGAAACTCATCTGCTTTGTGATGCAGAAACAGGGGTCAGGTAGGAAAAATGCTCATCCTACCAGCATATGTTCCTCTCCTTCTGACTCCCTTCCAAGTCTTTTTGTGGCTTTCTCCTCAGCTGGCTATGTCTCCACCTACCCACTAGCCGTGTACTCGCCGGAGCACGCTTTGTGCCAACTTATGTATGAAGGTCTGATGAGAAAGTCCTGCTCCTTTTATGCACAGTTTGCAATGAGAGGCCCAGATTATTCTGTATGACTCAAGTATTTCCACTAATCTGATTGGGACTAGGGAGGAGAATAGAGATAAGCACGTGTACAAGTATTCACTCAGTGAAAGCCTATACAATCAATGAGAAAAGGAGACACAAATATAACAAGAAGTACCTTCTTCTGAACACAGGTTACACATGTAACCCATACTAGGTGCTAACGAATAATTTACTACACACAAGCATACATTACCTGTGATTTTTCAAATACTGGATTAGCAATAGTCAGTGACAGGTTAGTTTTTATACAGGCTGGTGCATGATCCATGCACTGACATCTTACCAGAATGTAGTGCATTGTAAGTGTACTGGTGAATATTTGCATTGGTTTAACATAAAATCAAACAACAAAGCAAGGAATCTCCAAGAGTCACTTCCTTCTTCCCCAATAAATCAAACAGAGAAGAACCCTCTCCCCTAATTTTGTCGTCTATGTGAATAAACACTGCCTGAGGAAGCAGTCAACACCACAAGCAGAGTGAATGTGAGTGTGTGCATGTGTAAGGATGAGCAATTGCTGTAGCATTATGTAAAGTGCACCCAACACGCACATACAACTGCTAGAGCCTATCACAGACCTTCACAGGAAACCCACTGCATTCAGACACTGATTGGGCAGTATTTCTCTGAAGTTAACAACTGTGATGGCTGAGACCCTGGTAGTCACCTCAGGAGTTACTGCAGCTTCTGCTGAAGTCCACAACTTTAGAGTGCAAGGAACAACTTGGATCCTCTGGAGATCAGGCACAGATGAGACTTGCAACAGATACTACTGCGATGACCCTGGAGTTCACTTCCATCTCCTTTTCAATTTACCATGGATCCAGATTATGAGCATCTCTTAACATTTTTCCTAAACAATACAATAGGACAAGAAACGCTTCATGTTTTTATCCCAGTAGAAAACTACCATACCCATCCTCTGTTAGTTCTTTATGTCATTTATTGCATCCTCTCCTTCTCTAGCCTGTCTAAAGTCTGTGGCACTCTCCTCTCCATTTCATACAAAATTTGCAAGATCTGCATTGCCTCTCTCTTCTCTTTGCATCTTTTCACCAGTTTCACTGGATGCAGAACATCAACTGCAAATGTTTTCCCTCTGCTTCCGAAGTTATTGCCTAACTTGGCCTAGATTACAGACCTAAGCCAACACTTAAAAACCTCCTCTGCCTTCCCTCTACAAAAGGACAAACGTGATTCTGATTTTCTCATCGTGTATTCAGTCTCTTCCTCTGTGCTGAACACTAGACACTTCAAATACTTTATTTGAAACATATTTGTGAAGCATCTTGATTTCAGAGGAAAAAAAAAGAACAAAATGTCTGCTGGTTCTATACAAGTGTGGTGAATGCACATTCAAATTCTATATTTTTAAACTAATTTCAAGAAATTTGGCCCCTCTTTAAAAACATACGTCAGCAGCTCTTCTGAGAAAGGAAAGAATCAATTTCTTGCTTAGGGATTTATACATCTACAGTTAGAGATTAGTTTCGAAAAGAAAGGGGGAAAATGTGCCTGTCCATCCAACCACAAAAGTTTATCTGACTGCATACTAAAGGAGCAGCAACATACTGCTATGCTTGAGTAGGCTGTGTTCATGACAGCTCATTGGACTGGGACATGATATATGAATTTCCTAGAAACCTCACAGAATGAGAACAAATCTTGCTGTAAGGTCTGTTATGTGATATCCTAGGATTTTCTTTTGCTCAGTCGCCTATGAAAGGCTGTGATATCTATAGTAATTTTCCCTTCTGCATTTCTAACCTACACATCTCTAATGCATTAAAAAAGGCAGGAAGGAATAAACATCCATCCTCTAATGTCTCCTGTGAACTGTTTTTTGTTACGACAATCAAAATAGAACTCGTAATATTCTGACGAGATGAAAAATGTTTCATTGGATGGGACAAAGCTCACTGCTTACAGGGGCAGAAAGCTAAAAGAGGTGTCTGCCACACCCTGACAATCTCTTATTTTCTTTTTGTTCCTGGATATATTCTTCATTAGAAACAATCAGCTGTTGTTATAATTGGCATATATATATTTTCCCAATCTAAGCCATGACATTCTCAGATTCAGACATGAGATATTTTTCTCATACTTCTTAAGAAGTGGGATTAATTAATTTATACATATCCACCTTTTTCACTATTTCTCCTAAGGAAATTAGAATGAGTTTTCGACTACTATAGAAAAGTGAGCTTTTGTGATTTTTCTGAGAGGATTAAGCACTTTCAGTAAAAACCTCCATCATCTCTAAAGGTCACTCCTAATCAAGTCACAAGCACCAAGAAGTGGGACAAAAGGTCCCAGCTGATAGGTCACTGGAGATAGAAACCTGGAAAACTGAATTCAATTTTCAATATGGTATTGACTCCCTGGGTACCTGGGCAAATAATTTCACTTCCTCATGCCTTTGTCTCTCTCTCTCTCTGTAGTATGAGTGTAATATAACTTGAGTTCTAGCTAAAGAGTGTGACATGAGATGTACTCTGAGATTCACTAATGGAGGATCAGAACCTATATGAAAAGTGAGGTATGTTATTATTCCTCATCTTATGGATTCTTCTAAAAATAACTATTTCCACCAAACACTTTGTATGTCAGCTGCCCCTCATTATCAGAATACACATAGTCCTAATAATCTGATTTAAGATATATAATCTGAAGAAAAGAAATCATGCTACTGCAGTACCACACTCTAGTATAAAACTGTACACACCAGTTTCAAGCATGTCTAAATACTAGGCTTATTTTCAGATTTACTTTACCACCATTTCCCCCTCTCCAAGATAACTATAAAGTAGGAATTATCAAAACAATTAGCCAAGAGAAAGCATCTTCAGGTAAGCTCTAGCTGACTCACCATTGGATTTTTATCCCTCAAATGGGAAAAATATGTTCAATTATAAAATAGTGGCCTTAAAATCATGCTGCATTTCCAGAGTCCCATGGAGAAGCACTGCCAAACTTCAAGGTGAGAAGATCTTGTTCTCACTCCCCCAGCTGAAAGTTAAGTTTGCATGGGAGCAACCAGATGCAGGCTCTTGGCAGGAGACATCTCTGGGCTTCCAGGAGGAGACACCAACAGGGTGTCAGTTTCACTAAACTGCAGGGGTTGTCTCAGCCTGTCTCAGAAGCATGAGCTCCTACCGTCTTTCAAGATGAGAGATGTGAACATCATTATGCATGGTTTTCCAAGTGCTACAGAAATGAGCAATTACATTCACTTCATTATCTGAAGACTGTGGCTCAGGCTGATGCTTGTGAACATTCCTGTCCTTGCCACAAAAGAGCATAAATTAGGAGGAGGAACATCTCAGCTGCACATTTGAACTGTATTACCAATGTCAGTCAGCTCACCATAGTGCTGACAGTTATTTTTGACCATTTAGTGCCTTTTAACAGACTACATTAAATAGCTAAAATGGATTAATTTTCCCAGGTGACTTGGAATAAAAAAATTAGTATTTTATTTTCTTAAGAGTTTTCTAGGGATACGTTTGACTGTTCAACATGCTTCCATGCTGGAAGCACTTAAAAACTTCCTAGACTATTGCTGGAAAACCTGTTTTCTAAACCAACAGCTTCACAATACCTCCCCAAGGAGACACAGAACACATTTAGTACAGTAATCTGGAACAAGGTTTAAGTACAAAAGAGAAAAAAAGAGAGACTTTCATTAAGAGTGTTACTATTAATAAATTATAACGGAGATTCAATGTTGCCATGATACTTCTGCAGTATCACTGATCACTTGTGAACAGGTAAGAAAGGAGATCCATAAGTTAGACATATGAAAGACCAAGAGGTGACAAAAGCTGAATGGCATTATTAATTCAGTTGATATCATTGAGCTTACAGAAAATTGGTAAAATATGTGTAGAAGAGATGGTGAGATACTTCCTTTAACTGCACAGGCCATGAAGTACATCTTCACTTGTGGCATACATCATCTGGCACAACAGAGTACCTGGATTTGTTTATGGTAACTCAGGCTGCTACTCAAGAGTTCTGCCTGTGGCCACTCATCTCGCACAACAGGACTATACCAGACTCTCCACATTCCTCATGGGATTTCAAGAACCAGTGAGCATGGGTGGATTAAGACTGCATGCAGTAGCTTGCACACCTACAACACATGGAAATGACTCCCATGCAATCCTGAATGGACAGGAGGGTCTAGGACTTCACGCAGAGACATACTGGCCCCTCAGAGACCTACTGAGTCCTCCCTTGGTGCTCTTTTAATTGCTTTAAAGTTTCAGCTGATATCCTGGGTACAGTGAATACATTATCAATTTTATTCCCAGTTCCCAGGTTCCTCTAACATAACGGAGACAGACAGCTCCTCCTTAAAAGAAATTCACCAAGCTCACAGCTAATGAGACTCTCTGCCTGTGGCATCATTGCCACAGAAGACTAATTCCAGATCTTCAACTGCTCTCACTTCATTCTGAAGTACCTCCTCCTGTTGAGGAAAAACTGCTGGTGGTTACAAAGAGAAAAATATACTTTTTTTTACCAGAGAAGCTTCCTCTTTTCCCTGCCCCAAAAGGAATGTGATAGCTGAGAAAGGGCTGAACAAGGTGACCTCATTATTAAGAGCCTAAGGAGAGATACCTGCTGCAATGCAGCTTTCAGATGCATATATCTGTAAGTTGCTGTGAGGTAGGAAGACCTCAGACTTATAACGCAAAGGCACATTTCATTGCCAACACTGTGGTTACTAGTAGAGAATTCTGCAAGCTAATTATTATTCAATCTGATAATTTATTCTTTGATCAGAATAAAAGGATGCCCCTCTGGGTGTAGCTCCTTCTTCTCCCTCAAGTACCTGACATTACTGAAATTGAAGGCCATGATTCAATTAACAATGGATAGGAACTTTTAATGAAAATTAACCATTCAGAAACAGATGTTGATGCCACAGAAATGCAGATACTCCCTATGAAGCATCACTGGCTGTCATATGGATGGGAAAATGCAGAGACATCTTAACTTGGAATTATACACCAGATCTGCAGACCGCAATTCAATGAAGTGCTTAAGCACATGCTTAGATTTCATTAATCTGCTTTGCCATATGCTTAAATTTATTCTGTACTTGTGACAGTACAAGCCAAAAGGTATACACTTTCACACTAGTAAAACTTCTCTGCTAAACCACCTTTGGATATCTGTGATTTCTTATGGCATACCCAAAAGCAATGCCTAGATTTCTGGATATAGTAAATAAAATGCAAAATTGTGAAACAGACTCCGTGGCTGGGGCTGGAACTAATGCTAACCATTTGCAAACCGGCACTGCTGAAGGGCTGGCCACAGACCACCATGGTTCATGTGACTTATGGTTCAAAATGACTAATGCGACTGCCAGGCTTCAAATTTAAACAGCAGGAAATGAAGGATGGTTGGAAACACAATGCCTACATAAGGTCGTATGTTGGCAACTTCTGAAAGTTTTATGTTCACTTTTTTTGGGAATACAGTTGGGAATATAAAATCAATATAGTGAGCTCTGTTTCTAACTGTTCCCCTCCTCCCCATTATTCCCTTTTGGAAAGCTGTTGCGGAATCTCATCAGGCAATTATTAGGGACATTTTTTCTAAGTTCTGATGGAAATTTATCCATCACTGGTTTAAAGCAATTTACTCTTGTTCTAACATTGGCCTTGAGCTTAAACAGACTTTTTATCTCCTTGGCATTTACTCCTTCAGTGCATTTAGAGACAGCAATCATTTCTCCTTTCAGCACTTTTTCTGAGAGGTTATACAAGAGACTAAAACAAATCTCCCCTTGTAAGGTAATAAAAACATGAACAGAGATCAGAGTGGACAGAACTACTATTTCTGAACATGGCCACAGTCTTCTATATCAGGAGATTCCAGATTCTTCTCAACAGATACTTGTACAATGGCTCTAACACCCATGTTCAATCTACCCATGTCTCCACAAGTGTCCCAGAATCACTTAGGTGGGAAGGGGTCTCGGGAGGTCATTGAGTGCAGCCTTCCAATTGTGTGTTGAACACTGCCAGGGCCGGAGATTCTCTGGCCAACTTATTCCTGTACGTATTTATCTTCACAGTAGGAATTTTTTCCTAATAGTTACCCATAATCTCCTGTTTCAGTTTAGGACCACTGTCTCTCATTCTTCTGCTGTGCACCTCAGGAATAAGTCTGGCTTCGTCTTCTTGATAACCTCCTCACAGATTCTGAAAGCTTGCTATTAGGGCTCCCCAAAGCCTTCTGTTCTCCAGGCTGAAGGAGCCCAGTATCCTCAGCCTCTTCTCATTGGGCACATGCTCCAGCCCCCAACCATCTTGGTGACCCTCCACTGAACCTGCTGCTTTAACATTCAGAGCTGCCTCCCACAGGATCCCTTGTACTGTGAACTGCTCATTCCCAAAAAGGGCCACCACTATCCTCTTCTTCCTTGCCTGTGTTTCCAGAAGAGCTGCTATCTCCCTGTCACAGATCTCCAGCCATATATGCTACCCCACCACTTCTCAGCTATTCCAATGATTTCACAGTTCTGTGTCCATACATGGAGCTCTAGCTCCTCCTGCTTGTTTCCTAGGCTGCATGCATTTGTGTACAGCACTTGTGATGGGTTCTCTTTTGACTTGTTTTATCTTTCCTGACGGGCTCTCTCACTCCATTCCTCTGCCCCTTGAACTTATCACCCCGAACCGCTACTCCCTCACTTAACTATAAGCTGTCCACTGTCCTCCGATATAACCCAGTTTAAAACCCTTCTCATCAGGTTGGTCAGCCTGTTGGCAAAGATGTTCTTCCCTTGCTTTGTCAGACGGGTCCTGTCTCTCACTAGCATTTCTCATTCCTCAGAGGAACCCATGATCATAAAAGCCAAAGTACTTCTTGTGACACCAGCTACATAGTCAGCTGTTAACTCACAGGTTGTGTCTGCACCTACCTGAGCATTTCCCCCTCATCCGCAGGATTGAGGAAAACTCTACCTAGTTTTATGTAGGCTCACCTTTGCCTAAAGAGCTCTGCAGTCAGTCTTGATTTACTTCAGATTTCCCTTGGCAAGTGTCACTGGTGTCCATGCAGATGAGCATCAAGAGGTAACAGTCCAAGGGCCAGACAAGCCTCAGCAGTCTCTCCACAACATCCTGGATCCAGGCCCTTGCCAAGCAACACAGCCCCTATGAAAGCATGTCTGGTCAGATAGGTGCCTCCATCTCCCGCAGAAAGGTATGTCCAATCACTGTTACCTGCTGCTAATACTCAGATGGTTCTCCCAGAAGGAGCTTGTTCCCTTTCATTAGCTATTAGGGCACTGCACCAATTCTGTAAATTTATATCTGAGGATGGAGAAGGAGCCTTTCTTCTGCTGCCACGTCACAAGCTTCCAGACTCCTTTTCTTGCTTTTAACAGGAACACATTCACTCCAAATATCTTGATTTTAGGATTAGGAGTAGGAAGCCCATGCTCCCATGAAGGCCATTGGGCCCACCTGCACTGTTGGCAAGTGGTTTTGATTGCAGTTGATGTGAGAGTGACAGGCACATTACAGTCTTAAAAGACATTGAAGAATTCAATCCCTGATCACCATCTCCTCTTGGGATGTTGTTACTGCAGAGAGAGAGTGCTAAAGTAATGTAACCAGTTGTTACCAACATGAAGAAAATTTGGATTGCAAAGTAAATCACTTCCCATGGCAAAGCTGAATAGTTCTAGCTAAATCCTGTTTATCAGAGTAGTACAACATTTTCCCTAGAACCTCAGATATTACTAAATATTATCATTCTTCTGCACTGATCCTTTTTTAACAATAGGTGTAAACGTAGAAAATCCATACAGTTGACACCACTGCCCTGGCAGATACAGAATTAACAGTGATACTGTAAGAGATCGGAAAAGCCTAAGCAATTTCATAAAGGGACTGAATTTAAGAGATAACATATTTTCAAATATAACTGAGGCCAGAATACGGATGCTCAGCTTCTGCAACTTCAACTAATGCCAGTACTCAGATGTGAGCAGAAAGGACCATTTTTAAGTTTTCCTCTAAAGGAATCTATCAGCCCTTCAGCCTTGGTCAACCATTAAGTATTCAGCATTCTGATTTTTTTTTGTTTTTGTAGTAGATAATAATTCATCACCTACTATCACTTCAATTTTTACTGTTATTTACATTCAGTCTAGGAACAATAATATTGATTTTCCCTGCTATATTTTTAATGGTACGCAATAAAATATTTCCCAGACATTCATTTTCTTTCCAGAGGAGGCTCTGTCGCAGATTACAGACTTCTGATACCTGTTAGTTTCCCTACAGAACTTTCTGTAATGCCAAGGAGGGAGTGAAAAAATCCTATACTCCCAAACTATCACTGAAATCCATTTAATACTCAAAGAGGAAAGCTGTTACTACAAAACTTTGGTGAAATTCACCTCAATCAAGGCAGTAAGATGCCTTCAGAGAGACTCTGTCACTTAGTGGGTGGCACAGAATCCTAGAACTTGAGAAATCTGGGCTAACACAATAAAGTTGAACAAAAGAGTTGTAACTCAGCAATTATTTAAGGGCGATGCATGGGCATGCTGCAGTAGACATCACCCCAATAGTTTCCAATACTACACAGACAAAGCCACTTTGGTCATTGGTACAACTGCAGAATCAAGTACAAAACTAAACTAAAAAATTAAGATATCATGATGTGCCAAGAAAAGACAGTTGACTGGATCCAAGAAAAATCTAGAGGGGCAAAAAAAAGGAAAAAAGAAGAAACAAAATTAGAAAGAGAAAATAAGATCTTGCTGTATGATGATTAATTAGTAAGAGGAGTGGCCTCTGATCAGGCAAGTCACAAAGTGTTCATGATTATCCCTCTAAGTCCCCTTGGTCCTTTATGGCTAATAATTAACCTTGAAACTTCAAAACATTGTATTACTCCCTCTAGGTGTCAGGTGGTAGACAAATATTTTAAACCACAGCAATAATCATAAAAATACTACAAAATTAATCTGTAAAGTACCAGTCTGAGACCTTCATATAGACAAGCATTTGAATAATTTTTCTTTTTTGAAGCACCTTGTAGAAAGCTTATTAAATTATGTATGCAGTATTCAATTCTGTTGATCAAATTTGGAATCCATATTAACAGTCTTTTAAGATGCCTTTTTTTTTTTTTTTTTTTTTTTGGTGGTCAAAAATCTATTCACAAAAAGCTTGGGAATTCTTTAGCTTGCTACAAAAGCCCCATATAGGATCAAAGTCCCACCTGGGAAAAAACCCAAACAAAACTCAAACGAACACACACATGCACGCACACTCCAGCTTTGTCCTGTTTAGTAACAGAAGAAAGATTAAATGAACACACAGCAAGTGCAAATACTGCTGTGGTCTTCCTCAGCTTACTGCTATCACCAAAACAGGAGAAAGTTTTACCAGCTTCCCACTGATCTCAGTTTAAGCATCAGCTCCTACCAATAAGCAGACGTCAAAGACAAATATTACATGTTTTGCTGCTGATCATTTAACGTAAAGCAGGCAACTTGTGCAGCAGAAGAACTGTTTTATGGTACAGTAAATTATTAATACTACATTGCACACAAAAAACCAAAGTACCAGAGCACTGCAGAAAGAAGTTTGTTAAGGGTGGGGATGAAAAGAAGGATTAAGACTTCAAAGGAAACACAAGTAATTTGACAGGTTTGCGAAAAAAAACAGCTCTAAGAAAATTAGCTTTGTAACAGAAAACTTCTTGTGGTTTCCATAAAGCAGCAAAATAGATATTATCATATTAACAAGATCATATTACAACAGCTAGGGGCAACAACAGAGAGCAGGAACCTCATTGGAAGAGCTTTATTTAGGGTCAAGATTCTCTTAGATGATCATCCATCAGCTGCTGTAGTAACTAATTAAAAATTTGGACAAAGACTGAAAAATTTTGAGAGCAGAACCATTGAAGCTTACCAAACACCAGATATTGATTCAGACTCAAACTGGATGACTCCAGAATTTAGAAATACATAAGTAATCCAATTAGACTCCTTACATTATCTCTTGCAGACAACCATTAAGATGTGAATTTAAAAACAGCTGTGTGATTAACATAGCCTGCTATAGAGTATTACTTGTTTCTTAAGAATTATGAGCAGATGAAAATCTCATTTAGTAAAGACTATTCTTTTTCACTTGGCAATGATGGTTTGTATTTTCCTTTTCTCTCTGAAAGATAAGTATTTTTTTAAAGTGGTTACCTGCAAGCTAACAAACTGACTTATGAATTTGTTGTAATCTGTTTGTCTAAGCAAAGGCTATAGGATGAGACTTATAAAAAAAATTTTGCATATGTCTTCATTATACATAAGTAATCCATAACTATTAGATGTCACCTTCTGCAAAAAAGTCCATGAAAAATCCACATAATTCCAAATATTTCATAAATTTGATGCAGATTGCACTTTTAACTGATGCTAAATAAACTGCTTGAAAGGATGTGAGTGTTTCAAAGGCTAATTATTATTTCTAAGATACTCTATAAGCTTTGTATATTTCATATTACACATTTGCTGATGCTGGAATAGAACTAAGCTATAAAGAATGTAGCTGTTAAGAGAAAATCCCACTAAAATTTTCCTTTTGTATAATGAGAAGCAAGATAGCAAGCAAATCTTCCCCAGGACAAGACGTGATTGACAAAAATGAATTAAATTTGGATCACTGATATCCACTAAAACACAGAAATCCTGTGGTAAACATGAAGCAACACCACTTCATAGCCATAAATTACCATGAAATAAACCTTTTGAAGGTCCCATTTACACAGGCACACTACAAAAACACATGATAAGAATGACTCAATGATCATCAGCCCAGCTGGATTTTCCCAGGGAAGAAGAAAAACACAGGGTCTAACTCAGTCTTATTTTAAGAACAGAAGTTGAGCTGTAACCAAATCCTCAAATTTCCTTACCAAAGAAGGAAACTCAGGCAGCTAAACTACCAACATAGCAACTTTTTTTTCTGAGAAGCCATTTAAATGTGCTACTGAAGCTCTGGAAACACAAAAACCCTTTCTGCAAGGGCTTCTGTGAAGGAGTATGGGCTCCCAGAGAAGGGCTTGAGTAAGACTTTTCCACTGTTAATATTTTTGACATTGTCAGTGTTTCTGTCCAGCTGAATGGCTGGCTTTCTCATAGAAAAAATCACAAAAATTTATTGAAGAACAAGAAGTTGTATATTTACGAATTCCATAGACGCTCATTCAAGTGACCTACAAGGAGCTCAAGGCACAGAGACTCACTGCTTTGTCAACTAGATTAAGTTCCAACAGTGCTCTTTGAGAGCAGATACTGAACAGGAAAGACAGCCTTTCAGGACAACAAATATTTTAAGAACTAAATATATGTTTAAATATTTTATTTAAATATTAAATATATGTTTAAATATTAAATATATGTTTAAACCCCTTCCTTTGCAACTGGGATCTTTTTGCAACTGAATCTACCCACAAAATGTACTAGTAATACAGGAAAAGGAGACATTAAAGGTTATACTCAAATTTCCAAATCCCAAAGTTATCCCCCAGAAGAGGCACACTCACTAAGGGTTTTCTCCACTTGAGTGCCAGTGCAAGCCAGATCTGCTTCTTACACATATGAGGCAGTACAGAACTGATCTGATAACTCACTCTTGAAGTTCCTGTGAAATTCAAGGAACGGGCTGCCAGAAGAAAACTCAGAAGGTGAAGGTATATACCCTGAACTTCCCATTAAACTTTACTCTACAAGCATGGACAGAAAGCAAACCAAATAACATTGACATAGAGAATTACAGCAACAAACTCCAGTAAAGTTTCCGGTCTTGTACCTTCCCTCACTTACATCTACTGCAGTGTCCCCATCTAGGAGCAGATCTCCATGCCTGGTCACTCTGTCTGCATCTGTAAAATGGTTCAGGTAATACTCTCTGGACCTCAAGCCAGCTGGCACAGCACTGCTCATATGCATATGCTGTTCTCTCTTGTCCCCGAGACAAGGCAGTACCCTCCAAATGCTTAGTAAGCAGTTACTGGCCTGTGCTAACCCCAAACTGTGCCCAGGCACTATCTGTGAGAATGATAGCTGGCTCCCACTGTAACTGTGCTTGGGACCATGCTAACTAATTAGCTGCACAGCCTACTGCATGGCAATGTTTATGTTAATTAAGGGCCTTCTTAATACTGTTGTTACTATTACCATAATACTATGTTCCACCTTGGTGCAGAGCTGAGAATGTAATGGCGTTTTGTAAAAAGCTAAACGAGCCTCACAGTACCCATTCAGAGAAGGACATGGGTTTTATCCAATTTACAGACTAGGAGACTGTGAGATCAAAAGCCTATACAATTTACTTCTCTTCAATGAAATGGTAGTAAAGAGCCAAGAATAAGGGATGGGACTCCTGATTCTTATTGCTCATATTTAGCTGCTGGACTGCTATCTATGATGTGAAATTATTCATCATTTCTCACAGGAAAGGCAGGCATGCACTCACAAGAAAAGCTGTGTGCCAGAAAAAGGGTTATCAAAGTATTAACACACTCTGTCAAATGACAAAAATATGCTGCTGTAACACATTTTCATGTGTAGGTAACAATTCTTCTCCCCTACATCCCAGGGCTGGAACCCTGTGTGGGGAACACTGAACTGCTCAGTATAATGTAAAAGACAGGCCTCATTAACTCTTGGACATCTTCTCATTTCTTGGTCATAAATCCTATTACCTTGTATTACAAACTGCCATAAAACTCACAGATAAAAGATAATTTATGCTCAGTGTACAGAAGCTAATGTTTCTGTACTCCTGAGAAGCACACTACCAGAAAATGAGAAAGTATGTATGTGAAACCTTAAGCCATTCATACTGAGCATGGCTAGCATGATAAACATGACTCTAAGGGCCTAATGCTCTTCAGCCAGGCTATGTGTTAATGGTAATTGATAGTACCAAAATTTCAAGCATAAAATGTATGGACTGTTGCATAAAATATTCTGCTCATAAAGAGCGATTACTCCTTATTAAGAATTCAGGCTTTCCTCCCTCCCCCCACTTCAGAAAGAAATATGATGGCTATTCAGTCCAGAGATACTTTTTGTTTCTTTTTTTTTCTTTTTTCTTTTTAAAATTCCAATCATCACATTAGAAAATGCTTCAGAGCAAGCATCACCTCCTGGAATTCTTACACAGTCTCCCTGTTTCTGACTCCTATCCTAATTAGTGTTGCATGGCACACAAAACCTAACAACCCTTGGAGCTGGCAAAAATCAAAGGCAGCCCAATCTCTTATTTGCTTTTTCTCTGAAGCAATTTAAAGTCTTCGGACTTTGGCACTGATATTAACTACGTTGGTTATCTGCTCAAAGGAATATTTTGCTTTAGTGAAGACTGAGCAAAAGATGCATTAAATTTAAGCTGTTTGTCATTAGTTTTCCTTTCCCATTCAGACGAGAGAAAAATCTTTCACTGTCAACTTACAACTTCTGTAGTTACAGACTATGTTCTCATTCCTTGGGCCCTTCCATAAGTGCACCTCATTTCATGCCTGCTTTCTTTTCTTAAATACCTGTTTAGTAATTTGACCTATATTGGAATTCATTTACCCAAATTTAGATACTACAGTGTATACCTAGAGCTCAGCCTACCACCTAATTTCTCCATAGAGTCCACAGAGACAGACATTTATGGGGTGTAATTCTTCCCATCTTTTTTCTCTTCTCCACCTCTCAGCATAGTTCATCCTTACAGGTCAGAAATGAATATAAAAGAGTTTACTTCCTTGTAGTTTTCTTCACTTTTCATGCCAAAACATTCTTTCCAATGTATTTCAAAAAACTTGCACCGTCTGTCCGTCTCTTTCCCAAGAGAGGCCTCAGTAGTCAAAATGCCAATTATCCTTACATTCAGTACTTGGATAATTTTATTGGCTGATGAAAAAAGGCTTTGTTTACCTGGTCCTCCTTGCTTGGTAGTCTGCAGTGGATTCCAAATTGGGTATTATCCTTGCTGTCCTCCTCTATCACCCTGAAGACTTTTAGCAAGTCTATAAGCTTGTTTCCTACAACACTCTGTGGAAACACTTTACAAGAGTGTTAAATATTGATGTATTTCTTCTGCTGTGCCCCTCTATATCAACATTGTAATAATGTGAAATAACTCTCTTTCAAAGCAATTACTTAATAAATTTTATGGTGTACTTAGATATCTACTCACACCTTCCTCCTCTTAGTTTCTGCATTAGTAACTAAAAATTCAGCAGCTTGACTTGTTATTCACCTTTGTATCCTTCCTAGGGCTGTTATGGGATTACCAGTTTATCTGCTCTATCTGAATATTTTAGCCTCTGCTTAGATACACACGATAGAGAACCAATACTAGTCTCCTGCTATAGTGAACAGAGGGATAATGTTATTTTGAAGCAAAAACATGGTTATATTTTGCTCATATATTTTATCCAAAGAATCCAATAAATATCAGATTCTTCTTCCCCAAGAGAGAAAGGTTTCAGATCCACATTTTATAGAAAAAGCAACATGCTCTTAACTTTTATCATTTGCATTAGCATTTGAATCTCAAAACCTTGCTTCATTTGTTGCAGTTTCCAGACTTGCATTTCAAAAAGTCAGTGGGTCTCCCACTGTGTTCAGCTCCCTCCTACCTTGATTTTAAATTGCAAAGGGAAGAGGGGAAAAAGAGAGAATGTCATGATTGTGGCTGTTTACAAGAGAAAAATATCATGCTGGACTCCATACAAAAAAAAAAGAGTACTTCCAAGCTTAGGATCCTCGTTTGTCTCTGTGTATAAACTGCTCACTTGATTTTTCTCTAACCTATGCAGGATTAATGTTATTATCTGGAGTTACCGTGACAGTTGACTGAAGGTGCTGACAGTGACAAGTTTGAATGGCAGAAAAAAATAATATCCTGTGGAACTCTCCCCATCAACAAAAAAACTATTAAATGCTTCTTGTACGTCATTATTAAAAACAGAACATTAAGAAGTTTCCAGCAAGCCCAAACAATTAGCAACCTCCCATTTCTATTTAAAAGCTTTTTTTGCTTTTTTTTTTCCAAGTTGCAAAGGGTTTAATTATTAATTGAAGACTTTTCTGAAAGCAACCTTAGGCATGGCATTTTAAAGCCACTTATGGAAAATACGAATGAAAAGAATTGTCTTTCCAATCCAATTAAGTGTTTTGTAAGCTAAATTGGGAATTCTCCATCTTATTTCAGCTTTTCAATATATTCTTAAAAATATCCTAAAATTAATTCGTAGTGGTCAGTGAAGTACTGCACCCACAGATCAATCACAAGCGAGTTACTCCTCACTTTCAGATTTTAACCACAGTTATCCTTTAGTCCTCTTTCCCCCTCACTCTGCTGCCTCTGTCCATTTAGCTGTGCAACTAATGATCAGAGTCATTCCTCGTCATACTGGCAAATGAGCTCCTGTGCCTACTATCTTTCCTGCAGACACAGTGCTTCAAAGTTGTTAATACAGCATCAGCCCCTGTGGATTTAAATCTATAATCTCATAGAACCTTATTCATGCTTTTCTCAAATTACAATGAAGCACGTGTGGTGCAGGGTTTTGTCAAATTTATCTGTGAATGTTATTTATTTTAATGAAATAAGCTTTCCAAGATAAAATGGGAAAGTTAGTTAAGCTTCTAGAAACCCTGACATCAGGAAAAGATATTTCCAAACAAATAAATGAACCACTGTTAGAAAAGACTCTTTGATGCTTAGATTTGCCTTTAATTTAAATCTTAGAAGCAGAAGCCCAGCAAGATCTTTTGTGTGTGTTGTTTTATAAATCAATAAATGGAATAACAGACCTGAAAACCCACAAAAATAACACATCTTAAATAAATTCCCTTGTTGATGCTACCTGTATTCCCATCATAATGAACTGCACCACTCAGACCACATAAGAGCTCTGCCTGACATGTCTGTCAGGAACTCCTCATATCTTTCTCTTACATCTTTCTTTTGTTTCTCTTACTGCAGACATCCTTATTGCTACTCAACATGCAAACGGGCTGTGTGCTAAAGTTAAACTTACTGGAATCTAATGAAAAAGTTTAACTTTTTTTTTTTTTAAATTATTATCAAAATCCTATATTTACCCAAATTCAGTTTTCATACCTTCTGGATTTCTATGTTCCTCCCCTTTTAAACAAATCTATCCTGAACAAATAAAACACAATCTTTTCCAAGGCAGGAATGCAGAGCCCATCATTTCCTGTCCACTTCCCTGCAATACGTTTTATATTTAGGCTCTGACCCTACAGAATACAATTAAGAAATTAGCATTTAATGGTGCAAGACCTGCAAGGTCAGGGTGGGTGGAAGGTCAGTTTTATTACGAAGTAACTTTTCACAACACTTACAGGTTGAAGCAGGTAAATCAGCGAGCACTCCTGGATAACTATCACTGGAAAAGGAGTGATATTTGTTGCATGAAAAAGCGTTTCCACTGATGCCATTGTTTGGTCAAAGCGTCCTCCAAGTCCACCCAAAGTCACAATCACATCGATCTGAAAGATAAAACAAAAACAGTCACCAAGAAAACTTTCAGGCATGATCTCTAGACCCTGAAAATCAACAATAAAATCACTTTGGGGAAAAAAAGAAAAAATAACTACTGACTATACAAAAGCAAATGTCAAATACAGTTATTTACTCCCATTACCGATAAATACCGTTATGTGATTTTTGATGCCGAGTATTAAAGCTCAGTAAATTCACGGCCAGCATGTGGTACTTTTAAGAAGGACATAACCGTTCTCTCTAAATTACAGGCCAGACTTTGCAGGTACTTATCTGTCTGCCCTGAATATATAGAGCCTAAGATATATCACTCCACATCGAAGCCCCTCAGCTAAGTGTGGTATATCTGAGCCTTAGTATCTTTCATCCCCAGACCTTAACATCATTTCAGTATTGTCCTCACAGTTTACAGAGCGAATAAAGGAAATTTCAAGTTAGGGCCATTGTATGTCGTTCTCGTTCCTGCCACACACCATTTTAACGTACAAGCAATCCCACTCACAGGCTGGCTCTACTAAAGATTGAAAGTACTACTGAAGTAGGAGGTTCCACCCCAAGTGAGTGGCACATCATCTCCCAGCTGCCAGGGACAGGAACAGGAACAGGAGCACTCTCCTGTCCAAGTCCTAGAACCACAGAGAGCACTGCTTGACTGCTTGCAATGGGCCACGGAGTCGGACTGCTGTTACTCAATTCTCCAACGCTCCATCAAGCCTCTGAACACTTTATTTCCTATAAGCAGAAAGGGAGTATTTAAAAGCCTTGGTTAAGAGCTTTTGGGTCCTCAGATAAAAGGTCACTGAGTGCAAAGTATTATTATTATTACTTCCATAATGTGGATCAGTTATGTTCAGTAATTGTATTTTAAAAAGCTACCACTGAGTAAGTCATATCTAGAGCCTTAACACATTGCAGCAATAGAGTCTTTAGAAGCTGCCTTGACAATGGCCATCTGGTGAAGTTTCCAACTTTATAGGGCTCAAGTCTATGGCCACTGTGATTACATGAAGTTTTACTCAACCCAGGAGCCACATAATGGTGCTCTGTGTATCTGGAATGATATATTAATAGCATCAGCTTCTATTTTTATTACCAGGGCTAGGGCTTTACGATTCTGTTGAATATTGGTTTGCACAAAAATTAAGCTCTTTTCCTTTTGGTGAAGAATTATATCATCTTTCTCATCACCATCAGGAAAATACTTGAGAAGCCAGACTGGGTCAATATAACATACTACATTAGCAGCAAACACTGAAACAAAAAAGCTATTGTTGTACTGCAGACAGCATGTGTTTTCTGTGCAGATTACAGATCACACAGACCTAACATACAACTAATAGAATACGAACGGTAGGAAAACCTGTCCTTAAACAGCAGACAAAACAGCAAAATCTAATGCTGAGCTTATGGGTAGCCGTAATACCTTTTCCATTTCATTGATTCCAGTGTAGAAACAAACCACTTTTGTTTGACTGGTGATGACTGTGATTAAAAATGATGGATCAATTATCTGGAAATAATACTACTAAAAAGACCCACCCACAACAGTTCCCCACCAGTCAGCTAGCAGTAAAAATGCCCCCCACCCCAATGGAGGCCATGGGGAAAATGTGCTACTTAACCTGGAACCACAGTGAAGTTAAGGTGACTTTGCAAAGAATCAGTAATCCACATATGTGTTGCTTTTCTTGTGAGCAATGGGACTGGAGCTTAAATATTAGCCTAGCCTAGCCTTCAAAAAGCTGAGCAACTACTGTGTAGTTTCTTGGTATATATGTCTCACCATACATGAACTTGTTTGTTTTGGCTTTGAGGTTTTCTACAGTTTAAAATGTAAGAATGAAGGAAACACAGAGTTCCCTCTGACTTGTAATTAAAATGATGCAATAACATTCTGAATGTGTCTTCTTTCCCTTGTAAAACTGTATGTCAGACAAATCCTGCTCTGTTATTCACACACATGTACTTATCGCCAAATACAGGACCTATCTGAAGCAATGAAGTGCTCACTGACTGCATCTTTTTGTGACAGAGATTGTCAGAGTACTACAAGTTGAAGAAAAACATTACAATTCTTGTATGACAGAAGTGATCCCCAAGTCCTACTCCTTATTCAATAGCAACAGTGCAGTGATCATGTGGATTGGTGCCCAAAAAGTAAGAAAATAAAACCAATCTAGCATGGAGTAGATCTCTTGAAAAGGCATTCATAAACCAGAGGTTTGGGGTTAAAGATATCTGAAAAAGGAATGTAGCTATTATTTAGGGTTTGCATGGATTGTGAAAATGAAAAATACTAGTACATGACATGTACGCAAAGAAACCCAGCTGGAGCATGAGAGGAGTGGGCAGAGAGAAAAGCTAAAATTCTGCACTTCTGTGATGGTTGACAGTCCTGCCTTTCACTGGATAGTCTTGGCAGCAGTGGCAGACATTCAGACATTGTAGGACTTTTAAAGCCTCTATTTGAAGGTCTAGGTATACAAACTTTGTTTATTTAACAAAAACACAGAGAGGCTAAGTCCAACAAAAACCTCAAGAGCCTTTTCATCCTAAAGCTATCACCTCTGTTAAAAAAAAGCACAACACAAAAATCACAAACTAACAAAACAATCAGTTCCTTCCCTGCAATCACTGCTCCTCTTGCTCTGCCAAGCACTTAAGAAAATGGATGTGCCATGAAAGCACATACACGACTCTTGGTCATTCCAGAACCTAAGACAAAGTGAATATCAAAGCACAGGACATTTATATATTCCAACACTACAGGCAGAAAGGCCATTCATTTTTCGACTATGATTTCCTGTATAACACAGGCTACTGAATTATACTGTAACTGCTAATCAGCCCAGCAGGTAGCATTTGACTAACACACTGTACTTCAACTGAAAAGTCCATGCTTCACTTAAATGTCCTGTCACCAGTCCCCTTATACAATTTGTTTTCACACAGCACCATTCATTGCCTGAAAAAAGGATAAAAAATCCTAAATAACTACAAAGAAAAGCTTAGATCATTGCAGGCACAGCGTAGAAGGCACCGTATTCTCTTAGACTATCTATAACCTGACTTAAATATATTGCACAGCATCTTTAAAAATGAGCAAGTTTTAATTTAGAAAGAGTTGAAGATTTAAGGGTGGGATTCAGTCATCTTTAAATGATACACTTATACATTAGTATCTCTTGAAAGAGTTTTAGGAGTCACTACCAAACAGCAGGGCAGTTAAAAGCAGAAGGGAAGCATAAAGGAAGACTTTGTACTGGCAATTCAGGGATGTACTTCTTCCTTCTCCCCTAAGCTGTAATTTAGAGGGTGCAGTAACCAAGTGGAGCCGAGGTTGCCACCATGTCAGAAAGAAGTTGCTCAGGTTCCTGTTTCCACTCTCACAGAGCCTGCTGAAATGGATAACTTGCTGTAAACTGTTTGCAGGCTTGTTAAATGCTATCTTCCTGTGAAAATTGGTCCATCTGACGTTCCCTTTTCTGGTACGGATGGGTTAAATACAAAGATTTTTCATATATGATTGAGGAACATATATTTAAGGAGAAGGATGAAAGGACACAGGAAGCTGGGAACTGCCTGCTGTGGGTCAAACGAGTGCAGTATCTAGCTTTGTAATGTCAGCATTGCCATGACATCTAAGAGCGAAGTCCAAGGCTCGAACTGACAGCAAAGGATGCTCATTCTTTTCAAAATTGTGCTCGTTATCTCTGATAAGAAATTCTCTCCCCAGGGTATGGGTAGGGCTTTGGACAGACAACTCAAAGGACTTTCTTCCACATGAGCTCAGTTTCAGCCGGACAGCTTGCAAACAAACATGCCTAAGACTGAGAGGTGGGTAGGTGAAAGGGAACACATTTACTGACAACAACCAGTAGCACTGAATGAACCGCAAAAAAGACCTCCCCTAAAGAAAAAAGGGAAGGCAACAGTAATCAAGATGTCGTAAAAGCTCTGGGGCCATGAATAAACCTCCCTCCCTTTGAGAATACGGAGACCATCTACTGCTAATACCCAATATGTTTCTATGCCAGTTACAGGTCAGATATTGTATCTGATTTGAACATAGCTTCTTTTTATCACCTTCTCACTTCACTGATATCTTTTCACTTTCACAGCCTTTCTTAATTTCCTACCATTCATAAGCCTATTCCTTTAATTTAAAATTTTTGAGGAATACGATATAGAGAATAAAATTATTGTAGTAACGTGCATAGTATGTTGAAGTATATTATATGCTGAGACACATATATATTAAAGTATATGCTGAAAAGCAAACAAGTAGTAGTGTGAATGCTACATTTATTATTGCTTTATTGCTTTGACACTTTATCAATTTTGACCAGTTTACAAGAAAAGCATTTTTTCCTTCATAAGGCAATTTTGTCAACTCGGGATGTGGTTTGAAAATCCAGATATATCCTTTCTGGTCTCTGCATCATCTTCAGTACTGAAGACTTTAAAACACAGCAAGCACTTTCCTTCATAACAAATGAGCCAGAGTAGATTTCAGCTCATTCTCCCATAGCTGTATTAGAGCTCTTGTGGTGGCCAGATCACAGTCATTTTTTTATATCACCCACAAAATTACAATGTAAATTTAATGAACAATCCCACAACCCAATGCTGAATATATAGCAAGATATTGTCCGTTTTAGTTGATTATATTGGCTCTCTAGCTCAGTGTTTTACATAAAAGATATGGCATTAATTTCCTATGGGAATGATATGCCCAGCCACACAGCAGCATCTGAACTTTGCTCAGGTAGAATCCTCTTTACTCTAGCCGGAATTTATTCGTTGCTTCAGCTATCTGATTCTTCATGGGAACAAGAGCTCTCAGCTGAAGGCTGCCATGCTGCCTGTGTACCTGAGATGAAAACCTTCAATCAGCTTCATCGTCACCTCACTGATTCCACTAATCTTTCTATTATATTGTTCCAGCATTTCTTGCTTCTTACGTTAATTTTCTTACATTTTTATCCAAATGCTTTCTCTGTTTGTAAACTTTTTTATTTCAAATAAGAGGTTAATTCTTTCTGCTAATGACAATAAGCATGCAAACAGATTGCATTTGTCTGCTTAAAACAAGCAACATGTACGATGGTAAGATGGAAAATGGAAAGATAATCTCAAAATTCAGTCCCAGATTTGAGTAGCTGGAAGTATCTCAGCATCTTGGTTCTACTATTGACTTGTATTTACACCTCTGGTCAAATGACTTTATTTCATTTCAGTGCTTTGGCTTTGCTCTCTCCTGCAGGTAAATGGAACGTTTGAGGGTGTACATAGCATCATTTGGCATAAATTTTGTGGAACATAAACTTCATAACCATTGACTTTATTCTTTCTTACTTACAGAAACCTAATCTACAAAATCCACATGAACTGCTAGTCCCCAAGCAATCTGAATTTGACTGCTTGCTCTTGTGCTGAATATTCCTGTATGACCTTGATCAAACAGTACTACCTGTGCCTCAGGTAGAGCAGGGACAGCAGTAACTCCCGCTCGGCTACTGCCAGTCAGCTGGGACGCAGCTCTACAATTCGTGCTGTGTGTGAGATCAGGGTCACTGGGATTCCTTATTGCCTTAAATTTTCTGGGTGAAGAGCTTCTCCCTACTCCAGACTGTTACCATGCTGTTGTGAGTAGGCAAAAATGCACTAAAACTCTTAGAGCAATCTGTTCACTGAGGCTTTGGAGGAAAATGCGTGCTGGGTTTGACCTTGACACATTTATCTATGCATGAACAAGGATCCCAGGACTATCAATCACGTGTCTTCTGAAAAATCAGAAAATCTTCTCATCTTTTAAAACAGTATGAAGAGACATTCACAAGTATCAGGCTAGCCTTTCTGTTCCCACAGCTGAACCACTGCAATCCACAGCGCATACTGTGGCATCACCCCCATGGAAATGTAAAGCCAATCACTGTAAACTATCATATCCCTAAGAAAGCAAGCCCTGGATTTGTATTAGCAGCAATGCAAGAGGCCCTCAAAAGATTATGCTAAAATGGTCTAGAAAATCTCTTTAACGATCTCATATCCACTCGCATCTAGTGCCAAAAGCTGTGTTTGGCACATGCTGTGTTTTTAATCTCTTCATATACTGCCTCCAGGATTAAAAAAAGGAAAACCAAAGTAACTAAAAACTCCCATCAATGAACGACTCAATGGAGGAAAAAAAGTAATCCTATCTTCTTCAACAGAATCTACTTGTTGTGAGCTTTGTATTTCATATTGCACTTAACTCCAGCTGTCAGTCTTTACTGAAGTAGCCTTCCTTCCCCTCCCTCCAACATGTTTCCATGTTGTCACAAGATCAGCAGGACAACATAACTACAGCCCACCGCTTCCCTGCCAGCAAGACCCCCACCCCACCGTGCTGATGCCTGTCACCCTACACTCCTCAACTAGAGCCAGCCTGCAGCCTGTCCTGAAGGTTAACCCAGTCCCGCAGGGTCAGCAGGTGGGAAGGGCACTGCACATGGAAGAGGCTCTTTGCTGTGAAGACTCTCCCTAAAAGCCTCCGTTATTCCCCCAAAGGGACACAGATCACGATCCAGATCAGGGAGCCTTGCCGGGACCGTGGCTTCTGCTGCAGCATGCTGGCAGAGAGACAGTCTTGTACAGGAAGGCTACTCAGGACCTGATGGATTAGACGCTGTAAGTTCTGCCTGCTAGCCCACAACCAGGATATATATCCCAGGACATGAATCAATGAGAGTGTGTGCGCCTTCGCACACCTCCACGAGCCCTGACAACTTCTCTTTGGTTTCCTTTACGGTCCTGTGGTGAGTTAACCTTGGCTGGCAGCCAGGCACCCACTCCAGCCGCTCTCTCACTCCCCCTCCTCAACAGGACAGGCGGACAAAGTAAGATGAAAAAGCTCATGGGTCGAGACAAGGACAGGGAGATCGTTAATTACCATCACAGGCAAAACAGACTCGACTTGGGGAAAATGAATTTAATTTATTGCCAATTAAAAATCAAGTTAGAAAAAAAAGACAAAACTAAAACCACCTTTCCACCACCCCTCTTTTTCCCAGGCCCAACTTCACTCCTTCATTCCCAACGCCTCTATCTCCCCCATTCCCTGAGCAATGCAGGGCAATGGGGGGCCGTGGTAAGTCCATACCAGCTCCTCTTTGCCTCTCCTTCCTTCTCATGTTGTTCCCCTACTATAGTGTGGGGTCCTCTCCAAGGGGTACAGTCCTTCAGGGACAAACTGCTCCAGCGTGGGTCCCCCACAGGCTGTAGGTCCTGCCAGGAGCCTGCTCGTGTGTGTGCTCCTCTCTACAGGCTGCAGCTTCCTTCAGGACACATCCACCTGCTTTGACATCAGGCCCTCCAGAGGCTGCAGTGTGGGTATCTGCTCCACCATGGTCCTCCATGGGCTGCAGGGTGGATACCTGCTCCAGCGCGGGCTCTCCACAGGCCGCAGTTCCCTCGGGAGATCTCCACCTGCTCCGGCAGGGGCTCTCCAGGGGAATCTCTGCAAGGGGGACGGCTGGGGGCCAGGGATGGCTGGGGGCCGGGGACGGCTGGAGTCCCTCCTCCCGCTCTCCCCCCGGGGCTCGCAGGGCTGTTTCTCACTCTTTTTCCCTCACCCCTCACTGCTGGGCACTGTCCTGCCCTTCCCCGAGGTGCCCACCCGTGGCTGAGGGGCTCAGCTGTGCCCTGCGGTGGGGCCGGTGCAGCCGGCTGGAACCGGCTGTGTCCGGCATGGGACAGCCCTGGCTTCTCCTCACAGAGACCCCAGCAGCCACTGCCAGCACCTGGGCATACAAACCCAATACAAGTCCCTACTTCAGCCTAACTAATAACCCTCATCACTTAACTCATTATTGTTTCTGCTTCTCTAGAAGGCTGAGACAAACATAAGATGTGTCTCTCTCGGCCACAAAGCTCCCTTTCCTTTCCCACCACACCTTCATGTGGTTTTGCTTCAGCTCCTGCCTAGATGCTGGTCCAGGACCCTTGGAAAGCCTACAAAGGAGGCTAAACAAACTGTGGTATTTCAAGGCAATGGGGTAGATTTTCTGTAGACAAGGGCTGCTATAAGAAATGCTCTGCCAGCAGCCCACAGGTGCTTATACACAGATGAACAGAGAAAGCCAACTTCAACACTATGAGAAGTGAGATCTTTTCCTGGAGCTTCCTAAACCAGATGTGTCTTTTCTCTAGAACTAATTTTCTGCCTATTTTTATTTCCATTCTGTCACGTTAAATTTAGGTATCATATTTTAAGGAAAGAATCACAGATTTTTAAGGGAAAACATTCCGTACAAAATCCAGAAAAGGAAATTAAAAAATCTCCATTTCCATTAAAGGGTGATGCTATTTTTTTTTTTATTTCATCTGAGCAAGAGTTAATGGCTCAGGCGCTTTCCCTGCGTATCTTAACATTTAGCAATGAAGTCGGTATAAAAGATGCCACAAATAATGCAGAGCTGTAGGGCATCCTTACTCTCCTGCAGCAGCATTGCAGAGGAGATAATGGCAAAAAAGGCATTTGTGCCTAACTAGGACGAGATGTTAGCTCTGCTATTTAAAAAGTTTAAACTTGGATTCACACAGATCTGAAGATCTCCCGATAGGTCCCAATAGAACAGTAATATTTTCAGCTGGTCTGAACATTAATCTTCATGATGAACAAGGGGATAATAGCCTGTCCTATTATACTCAAGGGACAGATATGAGACCTGAAACTAAAGATGGAAAATTTTTCCCGTGTCTCTCGGGCCCTATTCTGCAAATGCTTCCTCTTTTGAGTGATTTCACTGAATACTTGGGCAGTACAGAATTATTTTTTTTTTCACGGGAGTGCAGATTTGCAGAAAGAAGTCTTGAATTTATACATTTGTTTCTAAGAGACTGGAGATATTCTTATATTGAGGGAAGTAGGTTAGGATCTTGGATGCCAATTTTCCTTTTCAGAATAGGTTCAGTATTTGTAGCAGGTAAGCTAAACATAGCCTGAATAATGTCACCTTACACCCATTACAGAATCAATTTTATTTTTCTACACTGTCCTCTAGACCACATAAATTTAGCCATGCACTTAAAAAGAAATGAAGCATGATTTCTTAAACTGGAGGTGCTTGTGAAGCTGTAAACATTTTATGCTCACATTTAATTTGCACAAAATACTGAGCTTTAATTGTTCAGTGTTTAGTTGTTCAGTTGTTTAAAAGGGAAGCTCGATGGGTTCTTTAGGCAAGTTGAAGAGACCATCCCCCGAGTCTCCTCCCTAGCAGTGACAAAGTCAGATTAAAAGGCAGCTGATTAAAAAAAGAACAGCGTGAGCATCAGAACTAGCAAAGCCTGGTTGCCAGTGCGGCTCTGCTATGAAGACCCTTCAATCCCTACCTCTGTTGAGCTCGTGCTACTGCCTTTTTTACAGTGGGAATACTGTAGGGGCCTTTCAAGTATTACTAGGCTGCCTCACTTTCACAGTATTTGTGAAGAGTTAAATTACTGTAAGCCCCTTTGCCCCTTCTTGAACACTGCTGGTGTCAGCCAAGAGGTCCAGAGTTAAAGGCAGGGAAAGTCAAAGGATTGCAGAAGACAATGAGGCCTCGGGACTACAGGCTAAACCATTTCTATGTAGCACCAGCCACACACTTTTACTTTGCAACAGTCTTAATAGCTTCCTCTCCTCTCTGCCCCCAGTACTCCTTTCTAGGTAAGGAAAAGAAAAAACAGAGAAAGACCCACCACAGCTTCAAAAGACTTGACCAATGTTACAATTTCACTGTTTCTCTTGACTGTTCAAAGGCCATACAATGTTACAAAAAAGGACGGAAATGTCGGGGGGGGGAATCCACAAAACAAAACCGGTAAGGAAGCATTCTTATAGGCACTCCTTAGGTTAAATAAGTTTTCTTGGAAAAAAGAAGCCACAGAAAAAGGTTAATTTGTTGATTCACTGACTGCTTGAAGGACCAGATCACTGCAGTTTATAAAGTTATGAAACTGTTCTCTCTAAAGCCAGTGTTTCTGCACTTACAGATGTAGAAAACTGCTGAAGGTTTTTATGAAACTATCTCACCAGTAGCCAAAAACCTGTCATTTATTCTTGACAAGCATCTACATTCAGTAGGAAGAAATCATATTTGAGATGTAAAAAATGCTCTGACTATTATAATCTGCAGTTAAAATCTGCTGTACCAGCACAATTTTCTTAATATGCTTAATTATAAACTTACATCCCATTAACTAAACAGAATTTCATAAAAATACGCATAACTTACAGCAGATTTCATAACACCACAGTATTCATGTGTCAAGCAGAAAAAAAATAAACCAAGTTATTTATGAAAATCTCAGGCCACAAACTGAGCTCTCAGTCCTTGAACTGCAGAGAAATTCCTGGTGTCAAAACCTACAGCTGTTCAAGATTCCCTACTACAACATCCACCTCCAAGACTCTGTCAATGCAAGTCCGACAGTCTTTTGAGAATAGTGGTATGTCAGTGTAGCCCAACCACTTTCCCAGCATGGAGGCAGTTACATCAGCAATAGCTGCTATCAGGGAAGCTGTGCTCCTGTAAAGCAGAAGGGGCTGGAGCGGGGAGGAGAATCACCTCTCCTATCAAAAATAAACAGGACAAAATTGGTGGTTACAAAGGGAACAGTAAATCGCCTGTAGTAACCTCACATTTTCTGTTTCAAATATATTTAGCCTTTGACTCAGTTGAGAGAACAGTAGCTGGCTTACTTATTAGCTTCCACAGTCTTGTTAATGAGCATATCCTTGATCTCTCCCATCCCCTGAACTGCCTAAATAAACGGTATTTCTTCCCCTTGTCCTTCCCCTCCCCAAAGGTTGATATGGGGTTTATCTTTTTTAAACAAACAAACAAAAATCAATGCATTCTCCAGAAATCCCACTCTGCTTCTGCCTTTTTTCTTTAAATTATATTCATAGACCAAATACAAGCCCCAGTAGAGTATACAAGGATTACATAAGAAAATTTCTCAGTATGTGATGCACTGTGTTCTTGCAGACACCCATTTTGCATGAAATTATTCTAACACAAAGATATTCAGTGTGTCTTGATGCCCCTAGCTATAGTGGAACAGGTAGACAGTCTGCTTCCTTCACATGAAATTAGGGTGTTTCTCTTTGGGAACCAGCAGCTTCTGATATCCCATATTACAAGAAATGTACTTTGCCATACCTTTACAATGGGAAGCCTTAAAATAATACAACAATAGGAAAGATGGGATAGATACTGCATTCCTGGAAGGTGGATTTGGACCTTAGAGTCAAAATAGTCAGCATTCAAGGATATGTCTGTACACCCTACAGGAGGGATTTACTCCTGTTGAAAGGTATTATGAAATTCTACATAAAATGTAGTGGGAATTAACAGGAAACACTTTAGATCCATTTGTTTCTTTCTGATAGGAAAGGCTTATGAAGAGGATTACTGTTAATAACTCATGAAAATCTTTTGATACAGCACTTCACAGTATAGAAATCTTTTCATTACATGTATTTAACTTCCCCTAAAATATATCTCATTTGCATTTTTTTTTCTCCTCCTGTGAGGCATTAAGAAGAAAAACTCAACAGTGCCACCAAAACTGAACAGATTCATTCTTAGCCCTGCCTCCTATATGGAATTTGGAGAATAGAGCCACAAACTTCAGGGTCCTTGTAAAAGCTTCATACTCCAGCTCCATGACAGCTTTAGTATCTTCCAGACTGCCTCTCCCCCTATTTATGGTATTTAGTTACTTCCCTATTCCCAAATCCTGGCAATGGCCTGTTCTCATTCCTAGGCTTTCCTTTAAAAGCCATTCCTGCTACTGTTCTGGGTCCCCAAAAGTTTTCAGAAATGAAAACAACTAGTGATCTGGCATGAAATTACCGACTAACATGAACAGCAAAATTACAATTCAGTCAGGAATGGAAGCTGATATATTTACTGTTACAAAAATGTCACGTCATCAGGAATAACCTCAACTGATAGACAAAACCAACTCTAAGCCAAACAGAGCCCAGTACTTGCAATAATTATACCCTTTCTACATGGGACTGCTCTTTATGTAAAAAAATATTCTCTTTTAAAGTATTTTCTGGTTTTCGTTTTAGAGTATTTTCTGTTTTTCTTCAGGGTCTTTTTCTTCATGTAAAGACAAAACAGAGAGTGCTTAATAAGCTGTTTGAACACTGTATAGCTGAAGGTGGTGCATGAACATCACTTCATTGTCTTCTCTTCAGCACTTTATAAACACAGGACTTCACTAACATTGTATTTAGTTTAGCCTCCCTCAAGAGAAAAGAAAGTGGACTGATTTGACACTTTCTTTAAAAGGGCAAAGAGAAGAATGCTTGCATTCACTTAAAAGAAGTAATATCCTAGACTGCAGACAGATTGAACCTTTAAAGTGTAATTTTAAAATGGAAATGTTAGTATAGTATCCCTTTACTGCAAAGGGTTTTTAGGAAGAGTTGGTTTGGATTTTTTCACTTTTTCATATTGACACTGATGCTTTTATCAATTTAAAAACACTAACATTAAACCACTAAAAGGCATGTAGGTTTCAATAAAATTCATTTTTTATATCTTCAGCCCATATAACCAAATGAGCTGCTTTAACTTTTTTTAAGCAGAAAAGATAATAAAGTTAAATGAAAAGTCCCAGAGCTTAGTTTTAAGACTAAATGGTATTTTAGATGAAACAGTTAAAGAAAGCAGAGTTTGTAACTCTGAGATAAAGATAATGGCTTAAATCTATCTTTACATTACGAGGATTCTTCTTGGAGCTGCATAATTGATAAACACACTTCCACATCTCACTGGTGTGAGCTGCTATGAGCTGCCTGTGCATCAGACCAGGGACACTCTTATGGAAAGAGCACTTGATGAAGATTGGGAATAGGAGGATCATCCCCAACTGTACCACTAGCATGCTGGGAGACTGTGGACAAGTTGCTTCTGTACTTCTGCTTTCCGATCTGCAAATTGAAGATAATAATGTTCACTTTTAATGTAAGATCTGTTGATCTCTAAATAAGAGATATTGTAAGCATGCCTATCATTTTGCCAGTTCAGTTGGTTTCTTGAAATAGCTTGTGTTACATGAGAGAAAATTAAGAACAGAAAGTAGTACCAGACAGAAATTACTGTAAATAAGTTTAGTTGAAGGTCTCATAATGAAGAAAGGAAAGTACTCACATAACCACAGAATGGATAAAACAGTGATTAAGGCAGTAAAGCAAAATGTCCACACCTAAGTGTTCAACAGACCATAAACAATGTAAAAGAAACCCATGGCAGAAATAGAGACAGAGTTATTAAGACATTAAAAAAGCATCACATAGGGCCAGGAAGGTATACTGACAGAAAATTTGTGCATTTTTTATACATACATGCACGTGCATGTGTGTGCATGCATACTCACAGTCATGCAGAAAGAGAAAGAGAAATATCTAACAGCCTTTAGGTTGGAAAGAAACTTCAGGAGTCAGATTCTGTTGGTGGTACTTCACTGCTTCACCCATCCAATACAATGCAATTCACAAATGAATTAGGGCTGTGGAGAAGGAAAATTAAGACTGATTCTAGCTTGCACATATAAAGGGTACTGCTTGTTCTAACATTCTCTGTAGTATGTAATTATAAATACATATAATTAGGTTACTTAGATATCACAAAATGACCCCAATGCTGCTTTCTGCATGACTTGGCTATGCAACGTAAACCAGAAATGAATCACCCTGAGGATTCAGAAACTATTCTAAGAGTTTTTATTTGAGACATAAGGAAAAAGCAGTTATGAATTTGGCTAATTATTCTAGAAGACAGAATTACTGTTGTTTATATTGAACAAGGAGTTCAAGAACTAACAAGGAGTTTTTTTCTCCCAGATTTGTGTCTCAGCTGACCATCAATTCCAATTGCACCTTTCTTTGCAGTAAAGGCATTTCTAAGGCCTCTTCTCAAATGGAATTCTTGAACAACCAGTAAAATCTAAACTAACTTTGCAGCATTCTCTCCAGTGGGGGCACTAAGTGTCTACCTCACATTCAGTCCCACTCAGGTGATTGCTAAGAAAGCTGTTCGACATGATTACCTTTCAGTACTCTATTCCTCTGTTCAAAAGGTATTTATTCAAAAGCTATTTGAAGAGGAGGAGGATGGAGGTGCAGAGACATGGAAAGTAAATTACACAAACTTAATTCCTTTGGAACAAAACATTGCCCCCCCATATGTTCATGTGAGCTCAAAAACCTCCTAGACATAGAACTTCCATAGACGTGACTGATAGATCAGAGTAGAAATTTTATCCATTCAGTATAGCAGATAAATGGTAACTTATTCTTTAACCAACAGAGGAACATCTGTTTCAAATACTTCAGCTCCTCACAGCTGAATTTCATCCAGACAAACGATGTCACAGGATTGTGGATCCATGGTATACATTGAATGTAATTAATTTCCTAGCTTAACATATTGCTACCCAGAAAGAGCAGCAAACACAGCATGACTGTGGTATCAATTTTTTTTTAAGAAACTAAAGAGATACTTTCCTTGTTTAGTAACTTCAACTATAAATCATTGGGAAACAGATTCGTAGTGTCTCTTTGTCCTATTCCTCTTTGACAAGTGCTCTGGATAAGCCAGATAGAGTGGATAAAAATCAAAGCTGGACACGTACATATTTTTCCTGGAACCAGGAACCACCTAGTTAATACTCTCCGTTAAAAGGAAAGCTTTTATGATATTTTTTCCAGAAGGAAAAAAAAAACATATTGTGACATGCAAGTTTGTACTTCAGGCCAAAAATGCAAATGCAGATGAAGAACCCTTTCTCTATCCACTTCTAGTGTTCAGGTCCTGGACCTTCCTTTCTTCTCAGCTGTATGTACTTCCCAGGTGACCACAGAATACAATGGCAGCTTTCTTCTCTGAAGAAATTTGCATTCTCCTCAAAGATTTTAGATCTATGGCTTGAACAGCCTGTTTTCTTACCACTTGACATTTTTTATGCCAGAATGTTACCCATAAAGACACCTAGATTAAATGCAAATTTAGGTATTTAAAGAGGCTAGAGTTTCAGAGGAGCCAAGTGGTTGCATCCATAAACTGAGGCCAGTATATGTTGCAAGTGCTTAGAATCTCTGTGGTTTTGGGGACCAGGCATCAAGCTAAGCACTGCATTATCAGGACATCCAGAAGAATCACCAAGCCTCCTACTAACAAATTATAGCTAATGCTTCTGAACAAAGGGCAAATTGGAACCTAAACTAGTAATTTATACAGTTGTGATACAGTTTTGGGTTCCATTTGCTGAAGTTTCACATATTATTTGCCTAAATTGAATCAATGACTTCTTGAAACTCCTTATGTCAGAAAATGCAGAAGACCAAAAATAGAAATATATGCTTTAGCTAGTGTGCATGAATCAGCTCATAGCATCTTATTATGTTTTATGGAACAGACACTGCAAGCAAGAAGCAGCTAGGATTTAATGAACATAGTACTTAGTTTTAGAAAACATATCTGTTACTTCTTGCACCTCTGAAAAACTCAGATTGTATTTAAAGCACATCTTACATATCACAGCATGAAAATATAACTGAACTGAAATCTTAGGTTTAGTGCATTGGCATGAACTCTGCACAATTACTGCAATTACACTCTGGCTTGTACTTTACAAAATATCATCAAGGATTACAATGCAGTATCCTTTAGCCAACTTAACAGGGCTTTACCTAGGAGAGTGATCAAAGAATCTGAAGTTTTACAAATAGGCTACTTATTGTTAAAACACATCTGTAGCTGTCATGTTCCCATTGCTCTTATTTTAACCACACATTGATTATTCATTATAAAACCTCTTGTGATAGCTTAAAAAAAAAATCCCTCTATAGCAATAGCTGGGATTTGATAATGAACCGAATCCAAGAAACACTCAAGTTCTCCTTCATTCTAAGGGTAATTCTGTTAAGAGGGAAGCACCTTACTTGCCAAAGTCAAAACAAATCTTACGTGTAGGTGGCTCCTCTGTTCCGAAGGCACTCATTATCATGTGTGTCCTAGATGGCAAGACACCCCTCTGTGCTCTTGTGATGATAAATTATAGGGGGGAAAAAATAAACTATCATATAAAGAGTTTCCTGGCTCACAGCCAGTCAGATAAGAGAAGCGTATGGAGAAACCCTCCCATCTCTGTCTATACTGATAGGGGAAAAAACCTGATGGACAACAGTATGCATTGAGGGCGGCAAGAGGAGATGCAATTGCAGATGGGCATTGTGCGACAGCACTCTGAAACATCCAATGGACATATATTTCCTTTAGAAGATCAAGACATTTTTAAAAAGCTTAAGCAAAAACTGGTTAATTCTTTATCAGCCTGGAGTGAGGAAAGAAGAAAGAGTGAGTGGTATTGGCATCTTCACCTCTTGCTGCTTTGTTGGAGCACAGTGATCTCAGAAGTCAGGCAACTTTCCTATCCTGCTGCAATGAAAATGGGAAAAGAGGAGGTTTACACATCTTTCATCTTGTGCTGCTGTTTTCATTTTCTTACATGAGTCTTGCCCTCACTGTTGGCAGGAGGATGCAGCAGCTGTTTCCTCTAATGCCTTTCACCCATAGGTGCAGAGTGGAGGAGAGAGCTCAGCCCTCCCGAACAACTGCTCCATGGGGAGGAAAAGGGCAGCAATCCCAAGAGCGTATCTGCCATTGACTCATCATGTTGGAAATTTCCAAGGAATTTTAACATTGCATCTCAGAGAGATGAAACAAGTGGGCCTCCGAAACCAAACTGTGGAAGGGGAGAGGGAACGTTGCCTCCTTTGCCTTTCCAATGAAATGAGCAGCTGACAACTCCATATGGCTCCTTTTAAGTTTAGTGCACTGCTTGCTCTGCAAAGGTTCCCTTTGATTCTAGGGGAACCTTTTGCAGAAGGAGGTATTGCTTACCATATGTAATGTTGGCAGGATAAGATTCCCCCTCCCATTTTATCTTTGGGAGGGGAGAGGAAGGAGATTAACATCAAGGCCCAGCGTGCCAAGACTTGAAAATATATTTACATGCTGAAGTGGGACTCTTGCTTTGAACACCAGCCACAACAGCTCTTCTGCACTTTAGGTAGTTCATTAACAGAAATCAATACAAGCTGCCTTTTAAGAAAGCGAGCGCTTGTTCGTTGACACACTGTGTAATTCCTTTTAGCAGAAGCATCAATGCTTACAAGGTGTGCAGTAAATTATGGCAAAACTGCAGAACAGCAAGGCTACAGAAAATATTGTTTTGTTTCAGCACAAACTTAAAACATAAACCTAAATACATTGAGAGGAAGAGTAACTACTAAGAACAAGAGACAAAAGATGTGTCGCCTTTACCTGGAGGCCCTTCTTCTCTATCTTTTTCTGGAGTATCTGAAGGCACTTGGTGAAATCTGTGAGGTCCTGATCCATGGTCTCAATTAACTCACATCCCTAGTGAAGAAGCAGCAAAATGGAGAGAAGAAAAAAAAAAAGTCAGTCATCTTTCAATTTCGAGAACTAATCCTGTCTTTGGTGAAATTAACTGCAGTCAACAACTCTTAAATCCTCTGCATGGAGATGCAGAATTAAGTAAAAGACTATTACCCTTACAGACCCCAAAGACCGTAGGTCCCAGCTGAATGAATTATTATGAAACAGCGGTTTCATAGGCACAGGAGGAGATATTCAAAACCCATCAAGTACACTTGTGAGTTCGGATAAGATGTTCTACGATGCTCTGCTGGGTGGACAAGTTCTAGTGTAGTGAGCCCTGGGTGATCAGTAACTTCCAGGATCAGGTTCCAGGAAAATGACTGTCCTCTTTGGTGCTACTGTTACTACATTTCTGCTACATATATTCAAATGTGTATAAATGTAAGCATACAAAAGTGCTCAAGCTTCCTGGAACCAGTGCAGTTGTACTAGTTCATTTGGAGTGATACAACAACAATTTCCTTGCAGTGGGGTAATATGGATGTGAGCATGTTAAAGTGGGGAAAAGCAGGAGTTCAGATTTCTTAATTGAGAGCTAAAGCAATTGCTAAGCCCCTGATAAAAAGCTGAGTAAGGAAAAGTGGAGTATATCTACCACATAAAGTCACTAATTCAAAGAGGTTTCAAGGGTACAAAATACCCAATACAGCATCATAAATTAAAATAAGAACCATTCACACTGGATTTAGAGGTTCCCTCTCCTACCACTTCAAGGTCCCCTTAAAAGCCTCCTAGCTTTGTCTTTATCTGACAGATTTTATGTTTCTGCTATATACAATAACAACTGATAAGAGAAAAGCATTCAGACTACAGAATCTTTGTATGTGTGCCTGTGTGTATAAAGTACATTGTTTTGTTACATCAGAAAAAAATCCAAAAATATTAAAGTTGCCTCTACCTTAGTGGTAAAAATAAAGGTACAGAACACAAAACCTCCCAGATCAGTGCATGGATGGAGTTTAGTGGATTGCATGCAACAAAATAATGAGTCTCCAATAGGAAGATATACACTATCACTGAAATGCTTCCTCGCACAGCCAGAATGCATATAAAATCAAACAAAACCATCATGCAGTAGGGGATTTGGATGAAGTGGAAGAGATAAGGGAGGAGATAACGGCATGCTTTTTATTATACCTCTTCTCCTCCCTCCTCAAAAACTTCTGAAAGGAAACCTGGTCAAAAGCGGTAGCCTTTCTGATACCTGATACTGCTCTAAATACCTTTTCAAGTAGTAACAACAGGCCCGCTGAGGTGAAGCATCATACAGCTGCAACAGCACAGGTAATCAAAGACCTCGCTTGCAGAAACGATGCTGCTGCCACCACGAAGAGGCTCGGGAAAATACATCTGGAGCCTGGACTCAGTGCTAAGTGTCAAACAATTTGAAGAGCTGCCATTTCTCCACTCTTCACCAAGAAAGCCCGAAACATAAAATTGGCAGGGGGAGAAGGGACACAAGCCATCTGGAGTCTGTAATGAACATGTGAGTTGTGCAACGCTAGCCAGAGACACCAAGGGAGCCCAAGAAATGTATAGGGATGTTCAGGCCCACCCAGAAAGCTCACAATTGGATCTGAAAACTACTGGAAATAATTTGTTAATCAAAGCCACTCTAAATGAAAAGATGTCTCATTCACTAAAAACAGGGTGCTCTCAGACAGTCTCGTTATCGGCATTGGTAGTGGCAAGAGAGACCAAGCTGTGAGAAACTGTGAACAGATAGAACCTCCCTGGTCTTTCACAATCAGCCTTTGAACAGCACAAGAATGTGATAGAGGAAGACTAAATCAATGGCAGGGACAGCTACTGCTGAGCATGGGGGAAGAGACAGAACCTGAGTTACCAGCTCTTAAATTAGCAGTAGAGAAGGAAGGTCTTTTATTTTTTGCCAGGGCCATTCCTTCGCTTCACAGTGCTGGCAGAAGTGGCTTATAGATACTGATTTATAAATAAAAGATTTAACTCACACTCTCCCCCAGCACTTTGAAATACTCCTTCCTGCAGTCACTAACACGCCTGATCTCCTCGGACAGTCAGGTTTTGGCAGCTGCAGGTAGGCTGCAATTCTGCTTTCCACACAGGGAAGACCAAATTGTCTGGTTTGGTTTTTTTTTTTTTAAGTGACGATCTACAAGAGCTTAAATTATTTTATTATTTATTATTTTATGCTTTCTACTATTCAAAACATTTCACTTGAGGTTAGTTCTTGTCTAGCTTCTCGGGATGTTCTTTGATAAGAAAAATATTTCAGAGCAACTACAAGGTACTACCAAGGCAAGATAATGTCAGCATGGTGGCTGGAGAGCACTGTAGGTCATTTACCGCAGCTCCAGAAGAAAGCCATGATGCACCACACACAGATATCCTATATTCAGCCCTGCTACTGTCTTTTACACATGTTCATAATAAAAGGCCTCAAATACATGTCACAGAAATGCAATCTAAATGTGTAAATGGGATGTCAAATGCACAATTCATTAAAGGCAGGTTACTGTACCTGTGATACTGATACGAAGAGGGTACTGTGGCATCAGTAACTAAAAACGAAACCTGGCTTAACAGTGGTATCCTGAAACTGTTTGCTCACTGTCTGCACTTTTGACACTTTATACAAGTACTGCTGTAGATCATACTGAAAAACGTTGACAGAGTGCCACCATTAAAGCCACCACTTCCTTCAAATTAAACTATGATTTCTCATTCTCTTTCCACATCAAGCAGATAATTCTGGAATTGGCAGAGATTTTAGATCCGCTCGTTTTGTCACAATGGCAAAGAGACTGGCATGGTCAGACCGTACTGGGGAAGAGGACAGGCAGAGCACTTGCATCTTCCTGCATCCTCTTTACAGCCTCACTGGAATTAATATCTGTGCAGTTCATGGTAAGAGAGTTTTAGATAAATCTGTTGCTCCTGATATATCAAAATCCAGTATTTTATACCACAGAATTGGACAAAAATTCAAATGCAGTTCTTGTCAACCTTCACCATATTATTCCCAAATGACAAAAATCTTCAAGACAGAGCTTTCTGATGCAGCCAGGGTTTAATGAAAGGACAGTATAACAATTGCAAGATCGGCAATAAAGTTCGTAGTTTTACAGATACCTGCTCAACTTAATAACATTAACCTTTGGTAAGGAAGTTAAAAAGCCAAACAAATTTAACATTAGGAAAGGTTAGAAAAATCAATACCACACAGCAGGAAAGAAAACAATAGATTGCATCTGATGACGATATAACTTTGCTGAATGATAGGACAAGGCACACAGAATTAGGCTTTGGCTGTTCTGTCTTATTATAGCAGTTAGGGGAGGCACATCGCTAAAGAAGGAGGAGTGTGCCAGACACACATAATAGGATTATTGAACCCTGTATTTCAGGCAGACACTGAAATCAGACAGGCACTGAAATGTCAATCTGAACATCTCAGCATTTCTCCCATTTTTAGAAATATTATGCATCATAGCATGTTGTGTGTTTGAAGAAAGCAGTGTGTAGGTGTCCATTCCCCCATGTCCTTATTAATCTCTTATTAAAAGAAAGTTATGTTTGTTCTTTCTCTAATCTTTCTGAGCATGAGAATATAATTAGGGCAGAATACATAAAATATCCTAATTTGTACTCTATCTCCAAGACCCTCCTACGGCAAGACATTCGAGTCTGTCTTTTGAAGCCTGTGTCTGGCTGTGCTCACTGAGTGCACCAGTGACGTCCAGTTCAGTCTTTTAACAATTCCTGTTGCACCGAGGCTCAATTTTGAGGTATCAGTCTCAACACAGATGCACTTATGTATAGTGTTAATGGCAGACACAGGAAAACCATATATCCTCAAGTTAAAAGAGAAGAAGGGAGACAGCTTATAGAGCCTCTCAAAACCACAGCACAGACAAATAAAGTTTAAGGAACCTATATAAATTAAATGGTATTTCTAAACACTCTCCTTCCCCTAGACCTCACCTGCCCAAACAGTAATGCACCCAGTCAATCCCAACACCTCACAGACCAACTGAGTAAGAGCTATAGATTCACAAAACTATTTCAGCTGGAAGGGACTTTTCACAGTCATCTGGTCCAACCTCTCGCTCAGAGTAGGTTAGATTTGCTCAGGTTGCTCAAGGCCCTTTCCAGTCTAGGTTGAGCAGAATGGAAACTCCACAGCTTCTCTGGGCAACCTCTTCCAGTACTTGACCGCTCTTGTGGTGAAATTTTCTTTCCCAGTGTCAAACTGGGATCTCCTGTATTGCAAATTGTGGTTGTTGCTTCTTTTCCTATCCCTGCTTACCTTAAACAAGAGTCTGGTTCTGTCTCCCCTCTGCCCTCCCATTAGGAAGCTGAAGACAGCAATATGATCTCCCGTTCACCTTTTCTTCTGGAGGCTGAACAAACCAGTTTCCCTCAGTCTTTTCTCATGTGTCTTCTGCTCTAGACTTTCCTAACATACATTTCCCTTACTTGCACTATATCAGCATGCAATATTTAAACCTCAGAGAGCCTGAAGAGGTTAATTAGCAGCAAGAAGGTAGAGGGTTCCTAGTTCTCTCTTCTTTTTAATGTAAATTTCTGGCCCCAGGGAATGTCAGTCATTTTGCACCTCTGGTATCCTCTTCCACTTTTGCCCACTCGGAGAATAACCCCAAACCTCCACATTCTTCATATACTAGCTGCAGTCACCTGAATGTTTTGAACCCCAAATATTTTCATACCCAAATATGCAGACAAGTCTTTACACTCTGAATTCGACTCAATGCAGCTGATACTGAAAAACAACTGTAGAAGAAAGCATACATGGATCCAACCAAAGTGCTGCTCTAGACCAGGCATCAATGAACAGAAAGGGACCACAGGGTCTGACTGCAGGTCTTGGACCAGGCCTAGCAAAGAAGATAAACATGTGGATGCATAATCAAACAAGTTTAACAGATGACAGACATTATGTTCTACCACCTTGTCTATAACAGGAGGGTGGTGGTGTGAGACTAGAGCATTCAATCAGTATCAGAAAGAAAAAAAACTAGTTTGGGAAACATTTCTTGCAGAGATGGCAGTCACCCAGACAGTGGTCGTCTTTACTGTTGGCCCAGTGTTTCACAGCTGATCCAAAACAACTCTCCCAGAATGGAAACGAAGTCTAGCATGGGATAAAGATGGAGCAGGCTAGAATGTCACATGAGGTTTCTGAAAACATTTAAAGAGACAGGATTGGAGAAAGACAAACAGAACATCGTCTAGCTTGAGCTACTGATAGGCATAAAAGCTGCACAGATTTCCTACAGCCCTTAATTTACTGGAGACTGATGTAGTAAGATGGCACCAAAACCACGGAGCTGGTTTATCTCTATGAATCACAAACCAGCAGGAAATTAGTGAATTGAATCCTTTTGCATTTTGGGAGTAGGATGCAAGTATGGAAGGCAAAGCAGTTAAGTTCACTGATTTCTTCTGGGAGTTTCAAATACTGTTGAACAAGTAGTATTGAACAGCTTCTCTTTTGATCAGCTTAATTGTATGAATTGACTTTTGAATTTTGTAGTAGAGAACAAAACAAATATGTGTAATTGGTGAAAATGATTTTGGATATTTAAATAGCCAAAAATACATAATTAAGTGCAACGCATTTTCTTTCAGTTTTTTGGACTCAAATTTGGCCGGCTGCTTGGCATCAGCACAAAGCTAATACTGTACAGATTGCTTGGCCCTCAGTTCTGGGGTGGATGATGTTTTGACTCGTCCAATTGCACATTAAGTGGCGCTACCATTCAGATTAACTAAAATAATTTATTAATCATGTTGAAGCATATGCACTGGAAGCCAAATAACTGAAATCCACACTCAAGTGAAAGCCCCATTACTGAAAAACAAACCAAGAATGTTCAGTTTTGACCATCACTTCTAACCTTACATAACACCACTTGATTTATTAAACAAGTACTATCTGGTGGCATGAAACAAAACCAGTAAATATATGTAAACATATGCACACCTCCGCAAACCAAAAGCTACATGAACTTGTCAAATTTGACAAGCATTAAAAAAAAAAAAGAGCTCTGTAGTTGAAACTTTGACTGCAACAGCTGCAGCCTCTCCTCCCTTCCCCTATTTCTATTTTGATACCATCTTTTTCAAAGTAAATAAAATGTTTCCTGTTTTTGTTTTTAATGAGGCAGCATGTGGCTTCTGGTAGAGGATAGCTTTTTAATACCATACATTTGATGTTGAGATAGCAGCAATGAAAGAGTTCTTCTGCATTAATTAGGTTGCCCCCTTTCAAAAGAAAAGTCTATTGTTCATTAAATCATGGCAATTACTTAAAATGAACAAAATATGAGTCTGTTTAGTTGGTATTTGACCAATACCAAAGAAAGCCAACATGCCTTCTTTGCTACCTATAACAAACTGAAAAGCAGAAAACCAAAGGTTTCTAAATCTAAGAAGCCAAAGCCAAGCAAAAAACCCTCACAAATTTAAAAAACAAACAAACAAACAAACAAACAGCACAGTTAACATTCAATTTGCTGGATAAATTCCCAGTATTTATCTGTACTGGAGCAAATTCTTCTGATTTATTAAGTTTGCTGAATGAAAGCAAACATCTTAAATACTCACCACAGGTCAGAAAGTGCAATAAAATATACATCATTGCAACACCTTTATCAGAAGGTCACTAACGTATTTTAAAACTTTTAAATAACCAAACGGAAACATAAGAGTGTTGCATGAGAAAACTGAGGTAGAAAGGTCCATCAGGAGCTGCAGTCTCATATATACAACCCATATCTCTTCATACCCATTTCTGGCATTTAAACAGTAGACCTACATTTGTACATCCCTGTGCAACCGAGACATGTTATTTCTCCAAGCTGATGATTAAAACTGAGTACAGCACAGCAGTGACAGCCACCTGCTATTTTTGGATCTTCTCTGAAATTTCCCTTATGTGCCCTTCCTTGTCTGAAAAACAAAGGCTCAGAGAGAGGAGTTTTAATTGATGGTCAGGCTCCTTCTGTAATCACTGCTGTGAAAAGCTTTTGTCTACCAAGCTGATTAGGCCCTTTGGATCCTAACCTATTGATAGGACTGATTACGTTACCTTGCTTTTCTTGGAAAGTAACTCGGAAACAGGAATCACTACTCTATCTGTGTGCATTTATGTACGAAGATACGAGGTAGCTCGTGTAAGGGAAACCAGAGTGCTGGAATAGCACCAGTCTCTGACAGAAGGGAGGCACATGCCACTGATTGTAGACAGCATAAGCCACTACCCAGTCGTGTCAATGAGAGTCTTTTTTTTTTTGACTTGGATGCACTTTGAACCAAGACTAAGAACTGTCTTGTTTCTAAAATGCTGTAACTACACTTAAATACACATTAAAACTATCTTTGGCACTCGCACCAATGACAATGCAAGAAAGAGTCAAGCACTCTCCTGCAATAAAGCAGGAAACGGAAAAGCTGCCCCAACCACAAATCCTATGCCCCACAACGCTGAAGAAATGGGGCATGCAGTATTCCTTGCAATTCAACCATTTGAGGTAGCTTTTATGAGGTGGGAGGGAGTGAGAGAGGCTACCTGCATTTCAAATCCCTCACCACTTTATGCACAGTAACCAAACAGGTTTTTGTTTTGGTTTTTTGTGTTTTGTTTTGGTGGTGGTTGTTTGTTTGTTTTTTTAATTAAAAGGGCTTCAGGTTAACAGCTTTTGCTTTTTATCACATAGGATGACAGATACTCTAAAGAACTAAAGTTAATAAGCAGACACTGTATTTGAATCGACTTCAGTTTCCAGACTGATAGCCAATTCTCAAGATTCATCTCAAGGTAAGAAAAACAAGGAGAAAACAGCAGGGCTTGTACTGGAGTGTTTTCAAGGATTTGGGCTGGCAAATTTTAGCCATCCTAAACACTATCTTCATATGATCCTTTGCCAGCAATGTAGGGGCCCAAGAGCACTGTGACTGTGAATAATGCATAGAAAATAGCAAAAGAGATGTTAACCTGGATGGCATAAAATTCCCTGCAAGGTACTTCTAATCATTAAGCTTATTTAAATATATATGACCAGTACAGCTAGTCTCTCTCTCTCTCTCGCATTCAGACAGGCTTTATGCAAGACAATTCTTGTTCCTTAGCTAGTATCTGCCAGTATGTCCTTAGTTTCAGAGATATGTAATTGATTTGAAAAGAATTTGGATTGTGAGAGTGGAGCTGCATCTCAGATATCAATCACTGGACAGAATTAATTGAGACCAAGCCCCAAATGTGCGCTATGCTCACAAAAAAAGGTACTTTCTTATACAACTCTGTCTACATGTACAAGATGAGTACAAAGGGATTTGAAGATTTTGATTACCTTAAGACAGCAAATTGAAAAGAGAAATATCCTCCTATTGTGGATAAAACTCCAAAATTTGTGCTATCAATACAATTCAGTAGCTTATTTTTCTTTTTGGTATGGGGGTATTAACGAAAATAGCAAGATTAGTCCCAAGACTGATCCTTCAGGAAAGTCACTGATCACTTCCCACTGCTTATTAGTTTTCTTATGAACAGCTGGCTGCCTTTAATTTGTGTATTAAGTTCTAACTTGGCTAGGTATGTGACCAGATAATACTCTTTTTTTTTTTTTTCCTTGTTATTGTTCTGTCTGACAGTTTCTAAAACCTCTCAGCCTCAGCATATGAGCTGTATGTAACAAGGAATAGAAGAAACTTTCTGTAGGGGGAGTTTATTCATTGTCTAGAATACTCCATCGTTTCAGGATCCTCTCATATAGATCAAAAGGAGAATGCTAGACTATATGTATCCTTAGACCAATTCAGGTCAGCTTCTGTGTTCAACGTTTTAAATTATATGCCTGGCCCCTCTTCTTCCTCCTTTAGTTTTGCAACCTTCTTTCTGGTAATATTTCTCCTTCTCTATGAAGGGAATAGCTAATTTAAATTTATGGATGTCTCATTTGCTTTCTCTAGGCAGATCATCTAGGACAGGCAGATGATATAACATTTCCAATATGTGCTGGTACCTGAGAAAGGCAGCAGGTTTACATCGCTGAAAACTGGGTATCTCCCAGCACTGCTATACCAGTGCTTATATATTTATAGGATACCAAAACCAGTAATGCAGAGTGAAGTTAATATTTGTTGTTAACCACACTTACTCCACATTAACTATGGCAGAAAATTAACACATAAAAGAGATGTTGCTTTTGGGAAGTAATTGGAGGAAAGTTCCTATCCCATGCTTCAACAGATTCTCATGTCAGAAGTACCAATGTTGTAAAGGGTGCCAAAGTCAAAGGGCACATTGCTATTTATTTAGCTATAGTGTTTTGTACTGAACTGAACTTTATGGGTCCAAGAATTATGAAGATTGAATAGATTTTGCAAATCTAGACCAGTGGAAAGAGGTTTCCTAAATTCAGAGGAAAATTAAATTAAATTGGTCTGTATTTCAAGAAGTGATATTGCAAAGCTAACAGCAATGAAAATAAAAATAATAACAACAGCAACAACTACCTCCTAGCTTTACAATCCTTTTCCATCAAAGATCACCAAACCATCTGGGAGCAATGAACACAAGTAACTGACATGCTGACATTTTGACAGACATAAGGCAAAGCTCAGGAAAATTAAACCACTGCCCAGCAGAGCAGTTCTGACTTCATCACTAGCAAGTGTTCCACTGAGTACGAACACATTTCCAAGTGAAATTCAGGATATTTACTATATTTCCACATAGCTGAAGAAGATTCTTTAATAATAAAAGGTCACACATCATATTCACACAGTTGCTGCATTTTTGATTTGTGGAGGGCTTCAACTACTCTGAATTGAAATGCGAGGTTCCTGAACAAACATTCAGTCTTTAGGCCTGAGAGGGCTTGATTACTTGGTAAGCTGGAAACCAGTTTTATCTTCCAGGTATACACTTCAAGGCCTGCTTTTTCAATAGGCAGAGGTTGTAGGTTTAGAAGCAGACAACACCCTGCAATTGGGCTGTACATCCTTCTCCCCATCTCTGTTTCCCACATGATACATAAACAACTACTCAGGGGACTGTTCAGTTAGATATCAGAATTTCCTGATCGGAAAAAAGCTTACTGTACTGAAAATATTTCCATTGCGCACGTGAAACCCTTCAAGCTTTGACTTTACATCAAACATTACATCAAACAAAATAAATAATGTGTAGCCAACTAGCAGCAATGACTCTGCAAGCAATATGAGCTTTGCAATAAGAGATTTTGCACTGGTATACCCTAGGTCTCTCCTAGTAGGATATTCCTTTGCTTTATATAGACACAGTGATTTCTGAAGTCAACCAGTGTCACTTCTAGCTCTCCTTACAGATAGCTATGGTCCCTGGCAAAGGCAAGCTAACACAACATAATAGATACAGACATTACAAAAGGCACTATATAGTAATCTTCTTGTTCTAACAGAGGCTGTTTGGAACCCACTCTACTAACCATCCTGCCAGATGTGATCCATCACAGTCCACTGGATAGGTTATTTTAAGGGATATAAGTCCATCTCCAGAAAGCAGGGCTCCCAGTCTGATCCCTATTAATGCTGTAGTGTATGCCTTAAGTGAATTACCCTGAACAGACATCTATGTGAAAGATCAGATCCCATGATCGTCCCCAACATGACTGAGAGAAGAATTTGGCCTTGTGCATCTGTTGTTGACAAAGGGCAATGGAACAGTCAGGGCACATTCATAATTCAAAATGCAAGCCGCAGCCATTTGTGCAAAGAGCTGTAACTGGTTTGCAGGAACTGAATAGAGCAAAAAGCAGAGTTACATATTGTACTAAAATACGAATGCAAGTGTCAAAAGGAGCTGGGTGCACACACGAGGGCAGACCGGCCTAACAGACTATCTGGAACATGCAAGGATGCAAGACAAGCCATTTCCTTGACTGCTCCCTAGACAAAGCATAAGGCTTAGGAACACCCTGCTGTGCTTTGAGCTTCCCATCAGTTATACAGGCTAACATGATTGCTGTGTGAACCTGACCTAACATTCATTGATACCAATACTCAGGACAGTAAGGCACAATATAAAATTTCCATAACGCCCTATTCTAACACATAATCACATCTGGGAGCTTCTCCTTTTCTGCTTTCCTTCATTCTACCCATCCTCTATTTTAAACTACTGGTGTTAGAAAGAAAAGAAAAAAAGATATCAAGACCTGCTTGTGCATTTTGATCAGAGATCTAAAAAAAGCTTACAGCTTCAAAAAGCTGTGAGAATCACAGAATCATATAGGTTGGAAAAGACCTTTAAGACATCAGAAGCTCAGCAGGGCTATATGTGCACATTTTGAAGGGGCAATTTTAAATTTTTTTTAGCTCATGCAAGTCTTCCACGCATATTGATTATTTTGACTGAACCTTGCCTGAGCTGTAAGTCTGAAGCAGATCCACATGGAGATAGCAGCAAGATATGCAGATACATACTCCCCCAAATTCTGAAGTTTTCAGAATATTTGGCCCTTTTCCAGCTGGGGTTTGCAGACAATGGTTGTCTCTACCATAGTCAATGCTGTGATTGCAAACTGGAGTGGACCTAACCAAGCTTTAGTGGGCAACAAAGCTCAGCTTGGGCTCTACCTGAAAGCCTCTGTCTTCTCTGGTGGGTTTTATAGTCTAAACAGATCTAAATACTGCCACTGCTCTTGGGAGGCCAACTAGCTAGTTCAGAGCTAGGTAGGTTTTCCCAACAACCAAGTTCACGGTTAGGCAGGTTATGTCTGCACTGAGCAGGCACAGAACAGCCCTATGAGCAAATCAATGCCAGACCTTACTCTACCACTCAAAAGCCTCTCCCTGCAAAGCAGTTTCAAGCAGCGATGAACATTAGTGACTGCCCTTTAACCCATTCTGTTAAAGATTTGTCTTTCTGAAGACATTTCTGAAGGTATGAGGACAGTTGCAAAGAAAACACTTTCTAAACGTTTTCCAGGGCTGGATTTGCTGTGAGAAGGCAATTAATACACTAATTGGATGACAAAACATGGAGATTAAACTAACTTTTTCAGTTATCCTGTCCATCTTTCTGAAGAGAAAGTTTTTCTCCAGAACACTCTCAAGTGTTGTGTTCAGTTTAATTAAAAGATTTTGCAAGCCTCAGAGGTTTTGCTTCTTTCCAGCAGAAAACTGTATACCACACCACAACGGATCCCACTAGGTGTTTCTCCTGATATTTACCCAAAGTCTTTTATTCAGCCATATCCCCCCTTGCACATAGGTGTTACATAAATATATCTCCCCAGCCCACGTGATGCCCAGTTACACTCTCTTTCCTAATCTTTCTTCAAACTCATGTTTCAAAATCCCTAGCATCCAGACAGAGAAAACATAAAGGTAAAGCAAATACACAAGTAATACCTCTGGTATATACAAAGCAGCCTTTCTCTACTGACAGAAGGCATTAGAGCTGCTCTCCTTTTTGCAGGAACTCATTGTGCTTTTCCTCACATAATGGGATGGCAGTCCTGTGCCTGAATTGGACCACAAAAATTATTTGTGTTGAAAGGCTTTGCTTTTCAAGCTGCAGATCATATGCTAAATGTCAACAGATTCCAGTACATTCAGACACTTAACAGTTTTCCCCTAAACAAGCAAAAACTCCCCCTACACCTTTCATTCCATGTCTGCCTAATTACTAGTTGTCCACCCATGGTATCTGGAGACAATGCCCTACTTTTACTATTCATTGCAAATTAGTCATCTCTTTGCCAGTCTTCAGTTTTATAATCCACATCCAGAAGAATCAGAAGGAAATTGTCTTGCAATCAAGGCACTGAGACAATGTTCATCAACTAAGGGTTCAGCCACTGATGCTGCCATGGGAATCTCGCATGATCTGGGCAAGCTGTCAGTGCACAGCCCCACTGTCATGTTCAGGCACTAAATGGTTCCTAGCTTCTATGGGTGTTAGGCTTTGATTTTGGCATCTCTCCATCTCAGTCCTGCAAGTGTGCAATAAATTAATACTTCTAGCATGCACTGTGAAAGTAAGTGAATAAGTATTCAAGAGGCAGTCTATATGGCAGCACGAACCATCATGATACAGACTTGTAAGGTAGCCATAATCCTAATCGGATAAACAACTGCTTAAGGCAAATGCTCACCTCTCCTCCACAATTTTGAAGACATAGCCATGCATGAACATCTGTGCTTTTCCTATATTAAAATTCTTTAAATACTTAATTTCTTCACCTTGACTTTTACAGAAAAAAAGAAGTTAGCATAAAAAGGTAGCAATCGTCTTCTATTCTGCATCCCCATTTTAGCCATCATATAAGCTTTTGCTTCCTTGGGAAAGTCAAAAACTAAGCACTCTAGAATTACATGCTGCATCAAGTAAAAATAAAAATACCATAACAGAGGAACGATGCGACTCACTTATTTTTTAATTTGAATGAATCACATTGGAGACCCACAGTGGAAATGGTTTTGCAGCAGATTTACAGCAAAAGCTGTTTTTCCAATCAAATTCTTCACTATGAGGGTGGTAAGGCACTGGAACAGGTTGCCCAGAGAAGTTGTGGATGCCCCATCCCTGGAAGTGTTCAAGGCCAGGTTGGATGGGGCTTTGAGCAGCCTGGTCTAGTGGAAGGTGTCCCTGCTCATGGCAGGGGGATTGGAACTAGACGATCTTTAAGGTCCCTTCCAATCCAAAACATTCTATGATTCTATGATTACATTATTACCAAGTGAAAGAAGATAGTTATTTACTACTTTCTTCATGTAAACTTGAAGAACCACTGTTACACTTCTAGATATTTTATGTGAAGTCAGTAGTTTTATTGCCTAGATACTTTAACTCTTTCTAACTTTTCTGAGCACATAATGCAAATGAAATTCAAAACTGCAGCTTTCAATCAGATGATAGTTTTTTGAATGTGACAGTCTAACACTAAAATTGGTACCTGAATACAGTCTCGTGGAATGTAAAATACATTGTTTTTAATGGATTCACTGGAAAAAAACCCTAAAACCACTGTGATCAATTCATTCAAATTATTATTAAGCAAGTAAAGGATTTGGCTGGATTTTTAAAATGGAAGTAAGAGAGACCTACCACAGACTTAGGTAAGAATATACCATTAAAGAAAAACCTTGTGTTCATTAAGTTTTGTGAAAGACTGTAACACATCTCTTCTGACAGTAGGAGCATTTTCCTTCATTCCTACCAAGCTCTGACAAAATATTGCTAATATTAAACTTCAAACAGTGCTATAGCACCAGACATTTTAATTAACTGCTTATTTGTTCCAAATTATTTGATGGAGAGTGAACAGAGCTCATTTTAAAAGGAGCTAAGATTATCATGTGCAAGAAGAAATACAGGCCCTCATTCAAGAAGAATTAGTAGGTCACTGTAAATAACATCTGCACACTTACTGTAAATCATTTTGGTGACAGAAGGTACTGCCATGCAGTCTGATCAACATCACCAATGAAGCACAGCCAATTATTTTGATATGTTTGTATGACAGATTGCTGTTATTATTCAACATTAGGATGTCTGATGTAGTTGCATAGGGCTGCCATCCTCCAAAATTCTTGTTTTGTACTCTCAAAAAAGCATCTCTGCAAAAATTAAATTGAGGTGAGAAATAGGGATGAGGGTTTTCTTTCACTTGCATCATGTAAAGTTCAACTTCAAGCCACATCTTCTCTTAACTTCTAGTAATCTGTAACTCATCTTGAAATCTATACAAATTATCTTGTGCCGTACCTTCAGCACATTCCATCATCACCACTGTCTGCAACCAGAACTCAACCAACATCTATACATGATGCAACACTGAACCAAGTTTCCTCCTCCTGCTGAGCTGGAACAACTAAGAGCAAGATCTCCCTTTGCTTCAGGAAAATACGCCATTTTCTCTGAGTTTTTGAGCTGACAAAGCACAGTTGTTTTATCTACAGATCTATAGATAAGATCTACAGATCTACAGCAAAAGGGCCACAGTAATTCCGGTCAAGTTCTTAGGCCAACACTGGTGCAGAGCTTCTAGTCTGGGGGACAGGAGACTTCCACAATCCTTGAAAGACCCTCTTAGACTTGAGGTCCAAACAACTATACTTCAAAGAATTCAGTTGTTTCTTTCTGAAGACATGGAAGATTAGAAGCAATGTATATAAATAAAGAATTTGGGCAGCAATAAGAAGACAATAGAAACATATGCCAGAAGACACTGCTGCGCAGACTGTCCTAGGGCTGGCAAAGCAGAGGACATACCTGTGAAAGTGTGAAGGCAGCAAGAGAGTCCCAAACACTACAGCCATTTGCTACTGAGATTTGCATCATTCCATGTTCATCTTTCATTTCATTTTTCATGGTATCTCATATGCTTTGAGTAAATAATGAATTATTGTCCTCAGATAATTATTTTTACGTACCACATTCATCTCAATGGGAGTCCTGCAAGCACTGCCAACCACTGCCAATCACTCTGTTGTGAACAGCCCATCTCTGAGAAGGCTGATGTGGTGCCTGCTTCTCTTATCCAATTTTCTTTCTTTAAAAGCAGTGCACCTAATAGTTATTTAATATTGAATCTCCCTATCATCTTGAAAATCTCCAGTGACTCAAACAGAAGCTAATGATCTGAGAGGATATTCCTGCTGCACCACCCAGCTCTCACTTTTTCCTCTTCCATTCCAAATATTCAATTATTTGATTTCCCATGTTTCAACTCACTAACCACGTTCCTATATTTCTTGCTTAGAAGCAGAAATAAAGACAGTATAAAATGCAAATTGTGAGGAAAGCAGCAACCCATTGCTCCCCACAGTGGCCTTTCCCTATTCACCAGTGACTCATTCCTGTTCTTCTTAACTTAGTTTCTCTGCCCAAACCTTTTAGTCAAAAAGCTGTTTCAGACAGTATCCACTGTGTCAGTACCTCAGCCCTCCAGCCAAGCTGTGGCAAAGGCCAGCCCCTTTGTAGGACAACCACATCCCAAAGCAAAACAAAACATCACAGCAATGAAAGCCATAGTCTGGCCCGGCTTGCAGCTGAATGTGGTCCCTCCAGCAAGCTTTCCAAGATCCCCACGTTGGCCCCTCCTGGCCTGACAAGCAGCCAGGGTAACTGGGGTTCCCATCACCAGCTTGCTCTGTCACCAACAGCAGGAGAGCCACTCATCCTCCCGGTCAGCTCTGAAATGAGCACACGTTTTTAACACTTGGAAGATGTCTCCAACCTCTGGCTTGACATTATCAGGAGAAACAACTGGATGGAGTAGACTGAGCCAGATGCTGATTAGTACAGTACTGAGCCTGTACATCACAGTACAAGGAGGGGGAAATGGAAGAAGACATACAGACACATATACCCTACCTAACCCCTGAGGATCTCCTTTACTCAGTTTTTCTTAGTGACTGTGAAAGGAGATGAATGCATGAATCAACTCTCAAGAAGTACTGAATGATGCAAGCCCACAGCCTGTGGAAACAATAGAGCGAAGGTGAGAGTCCCTGGCCAGTTTTTGAAAACCTCTGACAAGGCATCTTGTGTTGGAGGGAAAACAGAGCCTTCACCTAAATGGGGAGCACAGCCCCCTCTGGAATTGCTCTTTTCAAAATAGAGTGAGGGACAGTGGGGAGAGGAAGGGAAGAAAACGACCTAAACATATGGGGTTCACAGGTACACCACAAATGATAATAAAAACATCATACATTTGACTTCTAGATTAAGTGCGGGGATGTACAATGAAATCAATAAAGCAAAAAGGACAAGGGAATCAAAGTATTCAGAAATATACGGGCATGGATCAACGAGTTAATAAATTGGCCTAGCAATGTTGGACAAAGGTTCCTTGCAAAGCACCCCTGATAAACTGAAATTGCTAGTAATAATCTGTATTATCCCCTTTCCCATTAACTGTGCCTTCTCCCTAAACTAACATCATCCCTTCCTCTGTTATTGATTTATTTTGGGCCACCCTTCTTCTGTACAGAGATGCAAAAGGTGTGTTGGTTGACAGCCACCTGAATGTGAGCCAGCAGCGTGCCCAGGTGGCCAAGAAAGCCAATGGCATCCTGGCTTGTATCAAAAATAGCGTGGCCAGCAGGACTAGGGAAGTGATCGTGCCCCTGTACTCGGCACTGGTGAGGCCGCACCTCCAATACTGTGTTCAGTTTTGGGCCCCTCACTACAAGAGAGACATTGAGGTGCTGGAGCGTGTCCAGAGAAGGGCAACAAAGCTGGTGAAGGGTCTAGAGCACAAGTCTTATGAGGAGCAGCTGAGGGAACTGGGGTTGTTTAGCCTGGAGAAAAGGAGGCTGAGGGGAGACCTTATTGCTCTCTACAACTACCTGAAAGGAGGTTGTAGAGAGGTAGGGGTTGGTCTCTTCTCCCAGGTAACAAGCGATAGGACGAGAGGAAATGGCCTCAAGTTGCACCAGGGGAGGTTTAGACTGGATATTAGGAAATTTTACTTCACTGAAAGGGTTGTCAAGCATTGGAACAGGCTGCCCAGGGAAGTGGCTGAGTTGCCATCCCTGGAGGTATTTAAAAGACGTTTGGATGAGGTGCTTAGGGACATGGTTTAGTGGTGGTCTTGGTAGTGTTAGGTTTACGGTTGGACTCGATGATCTTAAAGGTCTTTTCCAACCTATACGATTCTGTGATTCTGTGAAAATAGCATTGACAGGATTAAATCAAGCACCTGCTTTTAAGTAAGCTATTAGTAAAACACTAGGGAGGCAGGGAGGTGGGGAGAATAAACACTGTCTGTTTGTACCACAACAGTAGCTTTTCTTGCTCAGTAGTATGCTTATAGAGATGGCTTTTTTGGCTGAAAAATGAATCACAGCAGACTTTATTACTTCCCATACTACAGAATGATAAAGACAACTAGTGGAATAATTACATTATGCTGTAATTACACATAGTAACCAATTGTCAAGGGCATGGCAATGCTCTGGAAGTACTTTGAATTCTAAACATTCTGCGTATTTCTCAGGCAGTTATTAAGGGCTTTCCTGTATTGATGATTGCCAGCCTACTACCTATAAGCACAAGACAAGTGAAACCCAAGTGCACAAGCAGTGCTCCCTCCATGCCAGCTCTGTGCAGAACTGTTGCAGACACCTTTGTGTTATGTTCTCAGGCTCGGGAGCACTGTGGGTCATGCTGCTGACACACTCAGGTCAATCAGGATGAAGTCATCCCAGCGGACACCTAATCAAGTTGGCCTCAAAGTTGGAAACAAAGCCTGTGCTGGCAGAGGAGGCTGGGAAGAAGAGGAGAAAGGAGAAAATTCAAGGAACTTTACTAGTGACTTTGATGGAATTTAGCCAGAAGCACTAAGCTTGACAGCCCTGCAGTACAACCAGAAATGTCAGACAGACAATTGGTTCTGGAAGCAGCATGGCAAGGAAACATTTGATCAGGCAGAAATTAATAATAATAAAAAAAAAAAATCAAGATTTCTTTCATTGTCTCTCTTATCCTCCCTACGACTCTACAACCATGTCCTATCTTAGCTGAAGAAAATGCATTATCTCTCTTTGCACTGTATTTCTACAGTACCTGGCAAAAGGGTAACATAAATAATAAATAGCAATAAAATATCCATCACAACTACAGGCTTGTAAGCCACTCCATAACGACAAACAGGACATTTGATGTGGAAGCTGCTTGATATAGAAGGACACAAGAGAAAACAGATAAAAATCTGCATCTGTCTACAGCAAAGATGCATCTCTACTTCACTTAATTTTGAGTACAATTCTTTCAGGATACTCAAACAGACTAATCAGATTAGCGTATCTGTAGACTGTCCTATATGATGGATTGTCTGAATTTCTTACCTAAAATTTGCATGAAACATGGTGGCTGGTTTGTCTGGAGGTCAAACAGGAGATTTGATCTGAAAATTTTGTTTGCACTTTTTGTAGTTCAAAGGCACAAAGGTTTGAAGTTCCACTGAAAAACATACATTCACTGTAGTAGTCGCTTACCTGGATTAGTAAATTTAGTTAAGTGAAAAGTGAACTTGAGCTCTGCAAGTATGAAGATTCTTATTTTCCATGAAAAAATCCAGTGTTACACCTTACATTGCACATACCAGCAGTTAGAAAAATGCAGGTCAATTAATTAAAAAAATGCATACACTAACATTGTTAGTTTATTGAATATTTGAAAAACAACGCCTAAGATCTGAATCTATGAATCAGATATATGTTGATGTAAAAATTTAGGACATATGCTTTTGCTCTACTAATTTTAGCTTTTGCTGTATTCTTTAGTAATCACCAAGAAGCCTATCAGATTTGGGGGGAAAAATCCTGGAACAGTATTTGTGGCAATAATCAACTTAATTTTCCAATACTGAAAAAGGGATGTTGGTAACAACATTCAAATTAGGCCCAGTCTCATCTTACATTATTTAACAAGATTTAATCTATCAATTGTCAAATGAACCAATAAAGTCATTAAAATTAAATACATATTCTCTCCACAACAGATGCAAATCACATCAGGTCATATTAAACTGGCTATTAAAAACATGCAGAAGAAAAATAACCCAATGATTGTAAAATCCAGTTTTGCTTCTAGACTATTTATTATTGCAGATTAAACAGGTTTAAAAAAAAAACAAAATCGCCTGCACTGTTTATATTTAATGATTAGAATTACAACTTGAAAACCATATGCCTGAATTCCGTTCTTTAGAGTCAAGCTGGTTTCACCAAGGTCACAGAAGCACCTAAACTGGTGATCCAAAAAGAAGGCAAAAAATTATCTTCTAAAAGAAAGCCTCTTTCTCAGTAGGTCGTCACAACTAGCTCAAGCCAGAAAACAGTTTTGTTGTTATTCTTAAATGACATGACACACTTACCCTCCCAGACAGCTCTGTCTAAACATGCTTTTAGTCAGATTATTAACTTTATACAGCTTTTTATTTTTCTAGAAAATAGTGAATGATGACTGTCATTCACCACATGATCAGTTTTTGATGTTTCTCCTTTTTTTTATATCAAGCCACTTTCAGATGGAATTTGGAATCAAATTAAAATGCACACAACCATCAATTCACATTTTTAAAAGCAACGAAAGATTTTCATTAAAATCTAGAACAGGTAGGATTGTCCTGTCTCATCAAATTCAATCCAGTGCTGCCACAGGAAACATGCCATGAAATACTTCTCATAAACTTCCTAGCATCCATTTTAAAATCACTCAGGCTTCGTCTTCCCCAACTAAAATCTCCTGGAAGGCTCGTTAACAGCAGACTTCTAATTTGCAGCTTGATTTTATTTGAATGGATCTTAAATCAATATTAGTTTTATCTTCTCCAACCCTAGTGTTTAGCCCCTTTATATATTTATTTTACTTTAATTTCATTAGGCTAAACAAGACAAGCTCTTTTAGCCTTTTCTCATAAAACAGGCTGTTGAGCCCCCTGCTCATTTTAGCAGGCATTTTTTGAGCCTGCTTCAGGCTCAGGTTCATGTTTCTTGGAGATGGGTTATCGGAGTTGCACATGGTGTTCCAGGGGCGGCATCAAAACCTTCTACGGTGGCACTAAAAGAGATCCTACTGCTGGCTGTGAATTCTTCCTTCATCAGGGGATCATCTTTGCTCCTGCTGCCGCCATATTGCAAAGGGAGTACACACATCTCCAGTGTCATTAAGACTGTATCTTCTCCTGCACATGTAATTGTGAGCCTGAGCTGTGATATTTGGAAATTGAGTCTCCTGGCCCTGCTTTTATGTCCAAACTAGCATGCTAACAGGAGGGTTAGCAGGCTTGTCATCCAGTGTGTAGCTGTCACCTTCTGATAACAACAGTGATTTTCACTTCCATGTCCTCCTTCCCATTAGCCAGCGTGCTTTTCCTCAACTTCTACTCTGTCCTCTTTCCTAAAAACTTAAGACAGGTATAATTTTGCCATGGAGTGTAGTAAGATGCTAATCTTGAACGACCATGCTGTCCTCATGGCTCAGTTTGACCACTTCATCTTTCTGCATTTTCTAGGTAACTAAAGTACCCATTACTACACATGGAGCTCACAGAAGAGAGCTCTATCTCACTTGCACATTTTTGACCTTTGAAACAGTATTTTTGCTGATCAGCCCTCTTTCCTCACCCTGCCCTTCTCTTCTTGCATGCTTCACACTTACTTTTAATTTCCTTTCTGAGTTCACATAATTGTATTTGAAGTCTTTCTTGTCTATCTTTCACCTTTTGTTTACAAACCAGTTCCAGGCAGAAGTTCTTTAAGACAAAATGGGTCGAAATCTGCCTTCTCTTCATTTAGTGCACAAGCTCCTATGCAGATGGCCTTCTGTTCTCAGTTTCTCGAGGCTTTCCCCTTTTGAAATACAATTACATAAGATTTATTAAAAACAACCCCCAAAACTGAAGTAAAGCAGAGACCTCACAGACTTTCTGTTCATCTCCACAGTTCACAAGTCAACTTCTGATCATTCTACCCAAAGTCATTTTTGGCCCCCAAGTCTACCAGAAGACGTCTTACTGTCTACCAGAACAACACTGAAAATATCACAATTTCTCACTTGTTCAGAGACTGTATGCTGAAAAATTATCTGCCACCCACCAGTCAGGTATACCTGGGTTTTACCATCTAAATAGCATTTTTTCCCTTCATGCCCAAAAACATGAGCCCAAATCAGCTGGTTTTGTTTGTAGTTCATCATAAACATACAAAGTTATTTCACATTAACCTTTATTTTTTATTCCTACTATTCCTGATCAGTGCATTCCTTGTAATATTTCTATTCAATTCTTGCCTGCCACTTTGCCATATTTCCAGTAAAGCTGTAAAAATCTATTTGCATACCAATAACAATTGTCTTAATTCTTCTGTTTTGCTGCCAAGGTTCTTGTACATTAGTTAACAAAGCATTTCAGTTACTCCTTGCTGACCTTATCCAATTTTCTAGCTGGGTTGTGTATGTTATCCAACTGCCGCTCCAATCCACATTAAATCGTACTTCCCTCTGTTCCATGCTCTAACCCCCAGTTGTGTCTTTATTCTCTGCTAAATAAAGCAATCTTATATGCTATGGAGACATAAATAAGCTTACCTAACCACATTTTGTATTTAAAAGTGAACTGATTTACTGGACACACGTGGTTGAACTCAGTAGCTAGAGATAATATTGATCGTTTTTCATCACCAAGCCCTTCCGCACTTTATGAATAGTACTTCTCATCGTCTCATACCTCATTTTTATTCATACACTGAAAGAGAAAATAAACCATTCCACTTTTTTCAAACCTAAGCATTGAACTGAAGTCAAATGACTACAATAAAATAATAATAATAAAAAAAATCTCTGACTACCGCAGACCCCTATCAAAAGCTTCCTTAGCTTACTCTAGTTCCAAATGCTCAGCTAGTAACATGGCCAGTTCTGTCTGTTCCCCTTTCAGCAGTTCATATTTTAAAAACCTTCTTTATTTACTTGGAATTATTTTAAACTAAACTGAGGAATTTATTAACAAAGTGTCACATTTTTCATTTTAATTGGGTCTACTTTTCAAGAGAAATGTATGAATTTAGTGAAATACAAATCCTGTGTTTTTATCTTTCAAATCAGTTTTGTTTGTTTGTTTTAAATTTGTGCTAGTAATACAAAAGGTAGCTGCTAAATACTTATTAACAGCTGAAAGGTACGTAGAGGACACTATATATTTCTAAAGCAGACACTCACCGAAGTGCCTGACAAACGGACTTCAAAAACTGTATTATCTGCCAACACAGCAACTGGAAGAGACCTCCTGTCTCATCACACATGCTGCCTGCAGTCCTAGGTAACTACATCCTAAACACCCTTCCACTGAATCATCAAAGACCAAAGATGGGCTCCCTGCACATAATTTGGGGTTGAAATGGCTGTGATTGCATAGCCTCATCAATATCACTTTCAAGGACAGGTGGCCATTTAGAAAGCACGTCTGTGTACTGTACAACTCATTATTACACAAATACACTTAATTAATGCATTTTTGAAGATGCAGTTTCAAAGCCTGGTGCTCTTGTCATGTTTTAATTCAGATTTTTGGGTCCAACTGTAATGCTCTTACTTCATTCATAACTCAGACAAAAATCCCAGCAAGAAAGGCTCAGGTGCAGTCATTTTAAACTAGTGAATCACTGGAAGTAGGGAGGAAAAAAAAGATAGGAGAGTGGGATGGCTTGCAGTGGGAAGAAATAAATGATTTATTGACAGATAACAGGATAGGAAGGCATTGTCCCTTATATTACCTTCTGTGCAACTTCTTTGAAAGTGAATTTAACTAAAGGAGAGACAGTGTAAACACTAGTATGATGATTTAGGTACAGTTCATTTTTACAAAATTTTCCGGTATTTATCAAGCCATATCAGATTTACCCTAACCCTTTCAAAGCATCTTGAGTTTGACACGAAAAATACATCACATAAGTGATAAATAGTGCTCGCTAAGGAACCTTGAACTTTTTATACTATTTCCTTCCCGAATCTAACCACTCATTGTACATTGGTGCCTCTCTGCTGCTCCACCACTCTCCTTCTGCCACAGGGAATTCTGAGCTATTCCACAGCATCTATAAGCTGTCAACCCATACCTACATTTTTCACACTATATAGAACTAAGTTCAGGAAGAACTTGTCAAAAAACGTCAAATGCAATTATTATCTTTCCCATATCACTTTATTTCTCTACCTATGCACTTCAGGTCTGTGAGGCATTTAGGCATAGCATTGACACAAAAAACATTACACAGGGCTGTCCTGTATTCTGTACAAGAGGGCACAATCATGGGAGAATCACTGACTTTCACTCTAAATGCCATGTAATATCTGTTTCCTCTAATAAGATGTCCCTGTTCAAAATCCTGAAAGCTTCACCATTTGTCGTAGTCTTAAATAAGCTGAAAAGTTTGCAAATTCATTGGTTACTTCCCTTTATTAACTCTAAGAGATTAACTGAGCTATTACCATTGCTTTTGGGCTTCTCTCTGCAGATGGTTGCCTCGGGGAGGACCCATCCTGAACATCCTGTCACAATCAGCAGAACTGCCATCGACTTGGATGGAGCAGCATTTCACACCAAGACACCGTCCTGGAACAGCACTTCACACCAAGACACCGTCCGGCTGCGCCTCCTGCATAATGCTGCACAGCATTATGCTTTCTTTGGAAGCCTGGTGCCAAGGACTACAATCACTACTTTATCATAGACTCCAGTCGATTGGAACAAAGCAGTTATTTTTTATGAAAAAGTATTCAAAAACATTTTCCAGTGAAGCAAGAAGCTTGTTTTACATTTAAGGCACAGATTTGACTCATACTTAATTTAAGGCACTGAACCTCTGAAGGTTCACAGCTAGTAGGGTGCTCTTCTACAGAAGGGGAGCAAAGCAGAAAGAAACAGAGTCTGGTCACAGCCAGCTACTTGCATTGCTGAGGGCACATTCATTCAGAAATTTAATCCACCACATGACAATCCATAGAAGTGGTAAAATTGGAGGGGAGCCCTGTCTCCCTTGGCTGGACCATTTCTAACTCTTCCCGGACCACGGGAACGGCTCTGTGGCACCTGCTTGCTAGCCATCAGTTTAGGGCTGCAAACCACAACCAGGGCAGTACACTGAGGGTGGCACAAGGACTGAAGCACATAGAGCAGTTTAAACTCAGTAATTAAAGGCAAGATATGTGCTTGAAACCATAACTGCCTGGGGTGAGGAGGAGCTGGCTTGTCCAAACACTCAACAAATTACAAAAAACGTTTGAAAACTTCTCCACTCCCCTCTCCAAGATCAAGCCAAATATATTTCAACTACAACCGCTGGAGCATATACGAGTTGATTCCATTGTTGACAAAAAACTCCCTTGCAACTCCCTGCCCCTCAGACCAAACTACACTTGCTCAAGGTCTGGTGGGTGCAGAGCTCTTTTGGAACAGTAATGGAGCTTTTAACATGGAAAAACACTTCAAGGAGTTTCAGACCCCTTTCCCCTCCCTCCCGTTTTATCCCATCAGTGGGAGAATAAAATGGGAGTTGAACTCTGATATTCCCCATTTCCTCCCAGCACATGCCCCACTTCCAGTCTGGGATAAGCTCAAGATATTGACAACATAACGTTATCGAAGAAAAGATTTTTTTTAATCACTCTAGAGACCTTCCCCCCATTCAGCTGTGTAAGCAACTGTTGATGCCAGATCAGAAATGCACCTCTGCAGGTACTTTAGGTATTGATGAGTACATTTATTTGCTCCAAAAACCTGCGATAAATACAGAACACAGAGCATGTTCTGATGCCTGAACGTGCTCCGCTACTGTCCCTGTTAAAATTTCCACTAGGAAATGTATCTTGAAGTCACAAGAAACACACCCATGTTTGATTTGAAGACAGAACGGATACAGTCCTCCCCTGTGAGCACTATTATCCCATCAAATCGCCTAGGCAAAGGCTGACATTTTACCTCTCAGAACTATTTTTTGAGGAAGGATCCAAATAAGTCACCACTGGATGCAGGGAAAGGGGACAGGACCACAAAGACCATGATAAGGTATTATACCTTCCCTCTGTCCACAGGAAATTGCTTAGTACAGAGTGCTAGAAGTACAGGAGTCCCAGCTAGGACAGTAACATCCAGCACAATTATTAGTCTGTTGCAAACCCTGAGATGCCTCTATAAGCCGGTCTCCAATTTTGACTTCTTCCTACCGATACCATTTCAATAGCGATTAAAATGTAAAGTATCTAAAGCACTAAAGTACAGCTGCTATATTTCACTATATGTTGAAACAGTAGATGGTGAACAAAACAAATGGAAGACTTTACCTGCATATTGATATGTCAAAAGACTCTGGCTTTTAAATGCCAGAAAAAAATGGAGCTGGGTCACAATAAGCAGTTATATCCCATGTTTAATACCTACTCTGTTCTCTGAAGGTGTTATCCCACTTGCTGAGCTTAAAAGGAGGAAGGTCTTTTCAGCTCTCAAAAGAAGGCTCCTCTTGAAGGCTACATTTTTATCAATTAAATGAAAATCTGGTAATGTTAACTAGCAATTTATAGTAAATTGCTAGTTCCTTACTTGAAGGGTTATTATCAATTAAGTGCAAAGTAAATACTTACTAAATTAGTTGTTTCAATTGGATTAACAGTTGTGTAGACACATTATATATTACAGCAGCAGCTGCTGCAGAATTTGGACAAAATAGTCTTAACACCTGTAAATTTACTGTAAATGCATTCCAACTTCCATTGCAGTTATTTATGTTTTAAGCTCCTTGTACAATTTTCTATTCTTCACCTGATGAAACTCCCATCAAAGCTTGGTCAAGGTTGGAATAAACATAGGTCCTCCTATTTTAACTTCAAACAAAAACATCTGAAAACAGTAAAAAACCCCAGAAAACAACCATCCTGCACTCATTCCTAATAAACTGAAAATCTTACTGAAAATCTTGAGATTAGAAAAATATGGTTTCCATGCGTGTGTGCTTATCTTATCACACTCACTTCTTCACAGCTGAAAAAAAATTTGACAGCAGAACTAATTTGCTGATGTGTCAGGCAAATTTTTCTATTTCTATCCAGTTCTCTTTCCCACCCTCTGCTGATGTAACCTTTATTTTTCTCTCTTAAAATGCTTACCTTTTTCTAACTTTTTAAAGAGTGTCTGCCTTTTTCTCAGTTTCCATTCCTCATTTTCCTCTCCCCTGACATTTCTTTTTTCTCTTTTAACTCATTTCATCACATAGGGGACTGTTTCCCTTTCTAATTATACCTCCAAATCTATTTGACTTAAAGAACTTCTATTATTTTTTTAATGAAAGACCATCACAGCTTCTTCAAATGAAGGACTCCAACAGCACACCAGAACACAAACTAACTCACACTGGTCCTGAGACTCACCAGATTTCAGCCGAGCTTCCTGCACAGTCAGCTTATCAAACCTTCATCCAACCCCTCTTTGCTGGGCTCTACTGAGCACTCAAGGAAAACAGCAGAATTTAAACAGAAAACCAGAGCTTCAAATGCTTACTGATGACAGTGAAAACAGCAAGAGCCCAAAAGAATATTCCAGTCAGGAAATACAGGACAGAAAAATAAAAGGAGAAGGTACCAAGAAAGGTAAGTGTGAGAAATATTCCAATTTGCAGAGGTTTCCCCACCCGGCTGTAGTTAAAGCTGCCAGAACTTGAGTTCTTTCATTCCCCTCCACCCCACTCAGTAATGGTATTTCTCTGCCACTAATGGTCTTCTTTCAAAAATTACATCTTAAGTTAAATTTCCTCCTGGTATATGCAACTGCAACTTTTATCATCTTGCACTATTTCTGAGTGCAGCTATAAAACCAAACCTTATATTTTGCATGTTTTTGACCAAATCAAAATTCACTAAGGAAAAACAACCATCTGTGCTCCAGAAGCTGCACTTGAATTTTCCTGTTGGACTCCACCTCTGTCTTGGTTCATATCAAAACTCCAAATAATCTTACACTTCCATGATTAAGTTAATTAACACAGGCAAGCTTTAGCTCATCCTTTGTTTCACTGACAAGCTACAAAAGCATTTAACTTTTCTACCTGAACAACATACATCATTTTCTCTTTCTTTTCCATTTGGAGGCTTGTAGAGCACTCATCGATCTGCATGAACACAGACCAAATCTTGCATCTGGACTGTCATCCCTGAGGCTTTGTAATTGTATTGCTGTAAGTGAAGTGTAAACACCATGAGGACATTGTGGTAAGTAAAGACATGGTGGCCCTGGATCACGTATCCCAATTTATTGTGCCTTTTCAAGTTTATAGCTGTGTCAAAGATGAAGAAGCAAAGTTTATGGTGGCCTTGGTGAATCTGCCTCTGGAGTTTGGAGGTTAGGGAGAATGATCCTGAGTAGTCCACACACTCCCTTTAAAGCAAGGGAATGCACTAACCATAATGCTCGCTACAGGTCCCTGAAAGCATGTTAGAAGGATTCCTCCTCCTCCTCCTCCTCTCCAGGCCACCAGCAAACCTTCCTACTTTGAAATGAGCAACAGACTGCATCTTTTCACTCTGCTTCTGATATGAGAGCTGCCTGCTCTTTGGCAAGATGCACAATAGAATCATTTGCAGAGGCTGCCAAGCTTCTTCTTAAAGTACTTAAAAATTGTAGCATCAGGATTTTGGTGATCTTTTTCTTGGTTAATGATCAGGTTTGTGTTCCTGTTGTTGGCCAGAGTTGTGCTTTGGCTAGCTAATGGGCTCCCCCACAACAGAATCAGGCTTACAAATCCCACAGAGCATTTCGGCTGAACTTGAGTTTGCAGCAACATTTGATGAGCTGTGAGCTTGTGGGTTCTGCAGCTTTGTTGGAAACTGTTCTAATTAGCAGTCCACAGGCACTGAGCCTTGTGCTCCAGGAACAATTTTCTCTTAAATTCTCTAAAAAGAAAAGATGGATGTATAACACTTACATCTAAAAAGACCTATCATCTGAGTCTTCAACCACTAGTACCATATTAAAGCTGTCTCTTTTGTGTGAAGAGGCTTAATCACAGAATAACTCTGTTCAATTTCCTTCTCCAGATTAAGCTGTCATTGTTTAAAACACCTTTTTTGTTCCTTGCACTGGAAATGAAGTTAATTCAATACATTTCTATTTTTTAAACTTTTCTGTTATTTTCTCCATCACAGGCTGACATACCAGAGTAATGACTTCTTTCAGAGATTAACACCAGATTAAATTTTTTAAAACTCTTGGAAGTAACTCAAACGTCTGTTGCAATAGAGATTCTACCCTTTCCCCTCCTCAGGCCATAACCAATGAAAGGGAGAAATAAATCTCATACTGCGACATAATATTAAACTGAAATTGGATGCAAGACTAAAATACCACCAGCATAATTTTTGTTGTGTGGTGCACTGTTTTTTTGCATATTCTGCTGTCAGGCAGTTGAGTTTCAGCTAAGGCACTTGTGAGAAGAAAGAAAACAACTCAACCTGCAAACTGTCATTTCAAACCTAAGCAAAAGAAAGACAAACCACCTCTAATAAAAGTTTGATCTCTTAATTTCTATATACTGTCTCCCAAAGCTACATAACAAGCAGAAAAATACTGCAAAGGAAAATAGAGTAGCACTTTTTTTAAGGAATGAGAACTTGGTCAAATTGCATTCTCTACCCTACTAGATAAATTAGGGGCTAACTCATGTCCTAATAAACGTACACAGTGACTCCCAATGACCTCAAATCTTGCTGAATCTCAATGATATTCTATTGATCTTACAACACAAGTAGGACTTAGCTGTTTCTTCAGGTTTGAAAGAAGTGATGTGCAACTCCAGGAGATAACACAAAGAACACACATTACTTAAAAAGATGCGGGGCTGTATAACTGAATTTGTTTTTTTTTCCACAAATCTCACCTGCATTTAAACAGATCTATTGTTTTCTGGAAACTGCTACCTTGGTGAAAGTGTAAAGAGTGATATTAAGAACTGGACAGAGATTTATCTTGGTTTTGTTTTTCACCGGCACATAAGAACAGTACTGCGCAAGCCTAGAGTCCTGAACTCCTTCACTTTACGGAAGACTGTCTTCAACAGGACTTCCCAGCCATTATACATATATTAACTCAGCAGGACACAAAACATCTGTACAGGCTGTACATAATTTTAGGCCATAACTTTGACAGCGTATGCAATATTCCATTGGTTTATCTGTGCACACACACACATGCCTCCATACCTACAGAAATGCTGGGCACAATCATACTAATACAATCAGAACGGGAGTGAAAACAAGGTTGAAGTATGTTCATCCACTCTTTATCACAATATGAAAATTCAGGAGAATTAAACGTGACTATCAAAAGTCAAGCTCAAAACCAAAATAAAATCCAGAAGACAGATATTTTCCCTAGTAAACACATAAAGTGGGGAACATATTGCCACAGGTTTTTTGTGGATGCTTGCACAGTCACATCTATGTAGTTTGAAGAAAAGTGTGTAGACTAATTTTGGGAAAAAATAAATCAATCTATGAAGCGATTAAACACAAAGATACCACCTCTGACTTGGGAAATCTTTAAGCCGTATATTACTGGGAGATGAAAAAGTGTATCAAAGAAGCATCACTGTGCATGCATATGCTTTCAAAGATATTCTGTACCAGCCCAGCTGAGACCAGACACTGGCTGAATGAACCTCTGGTCTGACCTAGTGTTACTGTCTGTCATGTTCATCTTTAGTAAAGTGCCACTGAGCACAGTGTTTCTTACAAATTTATGAAATTTCTGGAACATTATGATATTACTTTCATTTGGCATGAATAAGAAATCCACATAACCCAAATCACCCACACAACTCACCTGGAAACGCGATCTTGACGAGACCTCTGACATACTATTCAAGAATTGGAACCATTTTATGAAAGCTCCCCTTGAATAATTGCATGACTAAGACATACAGAAAGCTTCCAGTCCAAAATCCTAAATGGCATATACAGTCATATACAGTTTGAACTACTAATAACAGGACCATCCCAGCCCTATAAATAATTTTAACTTGATGAACCTCTATCTATATTAAGACACTGAGGCTCTTTCAATGAATGTACATCAGTAGAACACAATTACAGCTTATAACTTTGTTGTAAGTCCAGGCAGCACTGAGCACCCTCAACATGTCAGAAGCTGAACTGAGGTAGGCACAACACTTTTTACAGTTGTCAGAGACGTCTTCAGCAGGACACATAAAACAAGGGATTGCTTGAAAGCGTAAGTGGTGATTGTCAAGTAGGAGTAGCCTGTTCAACAGCAAGACTGAACTGTTTTAGATCCACATGCACAACTTTTACAGCTCCTTCTGAAACCTTAAAACCTCTCACAAAGGAATTAGGCCCTAAAATGAACTGTGTTTTCTTAGAAAACTGTTCAGTCTAACAAGAATACTTTAAATGAGTCAAACTTCTTAATATTTAAAGTCCCATCCTGTATTAAAAATCAGTTTTAGAAAAAATACTAACATTTAGGGATAAAAGGTAAATTAAAATAGTCACAGAAAAACTCAAATCTTTTAATGTTTTTAAATTATAATAATATAACTGAGGGAAATCAATTCACATTGTGATTTCCCAAAATTATTAAAAATTTTGGCCTCAGAAAGCAAGCAGGAAATATGACACTAAAACATGCAGTTTAGTAAGAAAGTTTAGAAGTTAGAGAGATGTACAAGCACTACTTCACTGCTACAAATACGTTTGGTAAATCTAATTATAGGTGCATCATCATAGAACAAAAAGACAATACCCACACCATACCTATTAAGCATTTCTACAGCCCTGATAACCATTAAACCCTGGAAATGTAATAGAAAAAGGAAAGGGAAAGTGCTACAGCTGCAGAACTGCCTGCAAAAATAAGCAGCTCTATGGGGCTTAAAAAGAAAAGAGAATAGGAAAACAGTGGACTTGTAAATAAGTTCACAGCATTTAATTACAGATCTGAAGCAGAGCCTACTAAGTCTACAGAAGCCTTTTAAAGCACATGAAGTTTGCTTAGTGGAAAAGCCAAACTGGATTTTTAATGAATAGTATAATCTGGATTTCAAAGGGCACTGGATTCAACCTTCTGCTCCTAGGCATAAGTACAGATTTTGTATAATTTTAGATAATGTCTTTGGTCTCAAAACTTCAGAAACTGAGCCTTGTTTGAGGCATAACAATACAAATGGCTGCTTTAACTTCAAAGTAATGTTTAAAAGGTTTCAATAATAGAAACACTCAGCTAAAGCAAGAAACAGATGAAACTGCAATGACAGAAATATCACCACAAGTCCTCCCTGCTTTGTGCAGTGTCATTTCCAATGCACTTCAGACTATACAGAGGAAGATTGCCAGTGCATCTATTATGGGATCATATGAACATGCATATTTATCATGAAAGTACAAAAACTCCTCTCAATATCTGTTTTAACAATGATAGAAAATATACAGAATAAAGAATATTGAATTGTTATGCTTTATCCTTCATTTGTAGTGCAATATGATTTAAAAAGGAAAATTTAAACATGATACTCCATTTCCAGTTGTGGTGCAGTTTTACCTGGTTTTGACATTATTTAACTCTTTAAGAAATGGGGGAAATAATCAGTATTTTTTAAATATAAAGAGTAAAAGACTACAAGTACCTACTTGATAAGCCAATAAGGCAAAACCAAGACCGCAGAAAATAAAAAGTAAAGCTGAATAACATATGACACGTGCTTACTTATTCTCTCCCAAAAGCATAACACGCCTAACCCATCACTTACATGTCTAGACTCATAAGTCTATTATATTATTACTTTCCAACACAACTGAAAAAAAAGCACTTTTGCCTTTAGATCTCTTCACTAACTATGGCATGCCACACCTAACAGAGATAAACTGGATTTATTTGCTTCATGTTTATGAACTTTATTTAAATGACGTTCCCAACACAGTGGCGATAATCCTCCTTAAGGGAAAATGGAAACACTTATCATGTAATCCTTGCTCAACTAAAAACATCAGAGAAATTGGCTTAAAGATATCCCTTCCAGTAAAACCCTTTGGCTTCGGCAATCTGTATGCCCTGTTTCCTGTAATGGCATATATTAGCTCTTGCTTTCATCATTTAAATGAAGTAGAAAACCTTCCGAATCTAGTGGCAACATCCTGGCATGAAGCTGGTGCAATGGAGGAGTCAGGCCTGTCATTGTTTTGTGATGATGATACAACTGCTTATAGACAACACTTTACAGAATCATAATTAGTTTCACATATCGAATTTAATACTCCCCCTTCTTACTCAGCACTACACTAGGCTGTCTTTGACACAAACACTTGTAAATGAGTATGTTTTATAACTCAATAATTAACATCCATAAGCTTTATTATGAAAAAGTAACTCCTCTTAACCAGCGGCATGGTATCTTCAGATAGATAAAAGAAGCCATAATGAATTAATTTCTCTCAATATAGGTAGCTTAAAAAAAAAAAAGGGGGGGGGTGTCATGGGGGGTCACTCTGGGACTCTGTCATAAATGTAATACTTAACAGAACCATAAAGCATGTTTATAAAAACCACAGGAAACCTTACCTTCAGCTTCATAAACACAAAGGAATAAAAATCACTTTAATTCCTGGTATAAATTAAGTCATTGCAATTGAAATACCGAAGGAACATCCAGCTCCTTCAGCACCACTTTCCCTTCAGCTGGAAAATGACTCTACAGCAATCAAGTCAGACTTAAGGGATAGAAAAGTTGCCACGACTTTTCACTGTACGTCATACTTAAAGGCAGATGGGAGTGCAGAGGGTGAATACCTCTCAGCACTTGCTGCTTGCTTCACTTTCCTTCATATTCACTTCATGCATGTGATAGCTCCTTCTTTCTGCTGGCCATGATGAATTACTTGGTTATACATGTACAAAGGAATAGAAATAGGGGGGCACTTCCTCGCAGACCACAGTAATGTTACAGCCAGACAGCAGAGCTCTTGACTTACCCCAGGTAAGTGCCTTCAAAAAGTGTCACCTTTCCTTTGTGCAACATTTGGGAATAAGTAACATTAGGTATATATGGAAACAAGCACGGGGCATCAAGACATGAGAATCTACACTACACTATAAAATACTGTACATAGAAAGTGTGAGTTTTGATGACTCTAAAGCTATAGCTACAGTGTAAGTCATTACTAACCCTGGACTGGCAGCAGCTCAAGACAGGTGCATGTGATTGGGAAAATTCAGGCAGGACAGTCCACTGCCTGGTGGAACGGGAAAGGTAGCTTGGCAGTAAATGGGAGCAGCAGCATTGAGAATGCCAACAGAATATTCTTTTTATTTTGTGATGAAGACCTAAAGCTCTGAAAAAGTTTACCCAGAGACACATTTCAAAGGAAAAATAAATATTTAGTTGTCTGAAGGTAACATGCTCAACTTCAGATAAGTCCAGCTAATTAATGAAATTGTTAGTACTACCCTGGGCAAATGAAACTGGAGTGATATCGCATGACAAATGTATGTGCTTTCAGGTAATTCTGCGTGATAAGAATGGTTCAGGCCTTCCATTTGAGCAAGAGTGAGTATTTGGGAGTGAGACTGGGGAAGGGGAAGGCTGTAGGAGCATGCCAATGTCAAAGTAATTGACCATGAATATCAAAAGCTAGCATGGGAAAGGGCTTTTTCTTTGTACAGGGAAATACTGATCGGTTAGTTAGCAGGTAGAATTTCTGTGGATTCTCATCCACTTGCTCACTGAAAACGGCAACATCACATCAGTCTAAGCTTCACTACAACAATTCTTCCATTTTCACATTCATAATCATCAACAATTGATAAAAGAGAATGCTTGAAATAATGTATTAATACTATCTAATGATAACGGCTTACCCCATCTCTGGGTGAAATCTGCATGCGGGTGAGGGAATGTTTCAGTGAGGGAGGAAGGAGCGCACGGGAAGCAACCCTAACTCACAATGTGACACTATACTTCCCTCAAGTCAATGGCGCTACGCCAATCTACTCACCTGAAGTTCTCTTGCTGCCTGTTTTAAGCAGCCCTAACCTACCATCATCACATATCACATTTCCAAATGACAGTGACTTTGGAAATTGCCTAGACTACAGAGGATGCTTTACTGGACAAGGTACTTTACAATAAAAGAAGGAGACACCTCCTTTCAAATTCTGTGTTTTATTACATTTTTTGCTCAAGATCTCCTTAGACACCCACCCAGTATTTACCATTCTAATTTCCTGACTACAGAAGTTTAATTTAAAAATGCAAAAAATTATTTTTCCTACCGTGTACACCCAAACTTAAAATCCTAAAGTCAAACTGCTTTTTCCTCAGTCATGTATGAGGACCCCAGGCAAGGATTTTGCAGGCTAGATTATGCTCTTCATTACACCCTTACGATCCTGATGAAATACTGCTTCCTTTACACCCTATCACAGCCCAGCACTTGCACGGGTGTAGAAACTCTGAATGAAGCAGAATGGTTCACTACACGTTTGCAGAGATGATGTAAACTGCACATCAACAATCAGCTACATTGGAGCTGACAAAAGGCATGCTACGGCCAGAAAAGCAATCCCCATGAAAACGTGTAATACTAGTTTAGCTTAGCTTATCCCTTTCCACATCCTACTGTATTCTTCCCCCTCCTACCTCTTCCATCTCCTCTCTCTCTGTTGAAAAATCCTTAACCCACATTCTTTGGTAGGTCTCACCTAGCTATCAACATGCAGTTTACATAAGCATTAATACCATTGTCCATGCCAAACAGAGCAGTGAGTTTTGCAATTTCCCCATTTACTCACAGATCATGAATTTCCAGTCTGTAATGAATAGCATTAATCCAAAGCTTTTTACTTTATTTTCATTTCCCAAGATGTAACCTAAAGATTCCTGAGCATTTTTCTTGAGCTGTTCTCCCAAGATGGACAGCCACCACACGATTCTCCCTTCTAACCAATGAGGTAGAACATGGAAAAAACCATGTGCTCAGAGAGGGACTAAAACCCAGTCCTACACACTCCTCCAGCCCTCCCCTCACAGTTTGAAGCCTTCTGTTGTAACCATTTGATCCCGAGTCCATCAGGAAAGCTTTTAGGCAAATTTCAGCCTAACACATTGAATCAGCAGCAGACATATCACAGACCTCTAAGTCCACTAGTTCACAAGGATCAAACACTTACTGCTCTTGCAAGTTCAGCCTGCTGCAACGGCAAGCTGGCGCGCTGAGGCAAACTCTGAATTTGCAGAAACCCGCTGTCCAAGACATGAGGGTAAAGCACTGCACTCAGCACAAAAGCCTACACAGACAGGCAGGCAAAGCGTTAAATACCAAATAGTCAACTAAAGGCAGAACTTTGAGCCTTAAGACCTAGGAAATATGAGTTTACATTTATGTTGCTCACTGGAAACACAGTGGCTACACTGGGAATAAATTAAAGTATGCAGGAATTTGTCCAAAAACCCATTAAGAAGGGTACTCCACTAGTGAAGCACAGAAGTAGTTGGGGCATAATTCAATGCTTCAGTGGGTGATGAAAGAGACAGATGTCTCCATCTGCAGCTTCCTGCTAAAAAGGTAAAGCCGTATCATGCAAAAAATCACACAGAGGAACTCTCTCTAGAAAGTCTGTGGGTGCCAGCCATGTGGGAATCACGGGAGGTTAATCTTTATTGCTCTGTATCTGAGCAAAAAGAATTCAAGATTTTTCAGGAAGTTTTATCCTAGTTTCTAGTTGCTATAGTCTCCAGCAACGTACGATCTATTTCTTGAGCTGGTGCTATGAAACTGCACCCTACGCAGGACTCGGGCAGTACCGCACCTCCCATGTTTACTTTAAGCATTAGTACAGTGCCAGGCAGAGCGCAACATCCGAGCTTGTAAGGTGCTTCACAACTGAAGCCTCAAAGAAACCAATGGAGCCAGAATCACGTAATGACCAACAGGGGCACTAATGGGTTGGATCCTACAATGCTCTAACACACACCAACTCATCAAAGAGATTTAATTTACCTTGACCTTGTAGTACTCCTTGACTTCAGGCTGAATGGAATCAAAATCACCACTGATGTAATCAGGCAAGAAGCTGAAAGAAAAGCAATGAGCAGTGAAATGAAAAATTAATCCATCTTACTACATTAAATATTTATTTTCTCAAGAGTGCTAAGGGGTACAAGCATTAATCTCTCAAGGGAACAGGAGTTAGTCAAAAGCATGTTAAAGCAAGAGTTGATATGAAGTGATACAAAATAAGGTAACAGACGAACTGTAAAACTGGTAAATCCAGTGTCCCTTCTTTGCTGAGGGAGCTACACATCGCTTAGATCATATACCTCTCCCTGGGTCAGTAAGGCAAGATTTGTATCTGCATGTAAGCATGAAAGACAACTCTCAAATATCTTTCAAATGTATCGTTCAGTCAGCAAAGTATTTGAAAAAGCATATCTGAGTGTTGTATATCAAGCCTCAGAGGATATCGTTTGTCAGAAGATGACGATGATGCTTGGACAGCTACTATGACACAAATGTTCCAAAGATTTGTATTTTAGTTGTCACTGATGTCATCTCATTTCTGCTCTTCTCCTGGATTATTAGAAATACTCCCCCTAAAATATGGAAGCCAAATGCTCAGTGATTTTTAAGTCATACCTTGGATGTACAAAATGTGTATGAACTTGATTTCAAATCCTAACCATAATTTGCACAGTAATATTGCTGCAAAGCACATAAAAATAATGTTGTTGATATTTATCTCAACTTGCTTCTTGTCATTTTTTAATTGCAGAATGCTTCAAATATTTTCTGTATAAATTCTTATCAAATTCATAATGAAACTTCAACTGTGCTACAGAAAGAACAGTTTAAGACTATTTTTTGGAAAAAAACTCAAACCAACAAACCACAGAAATACAGCTTTCTATCTTGCACAATTCCTGGAGTTTTAAGCAGCAACTAAGACGACGGGTGAAAGTGTTGCCGCTGTTTCAACAGATAAGGCTGAACCGAGTTTTGAAATTAAAGCTGTGATTTCAGTATTTTCTAACAAATTAAATACATAGCTCCTCTTCTCCAAGGTTACTATACTTTACGAGGGGTATGAGAGTTCATCAACAAATTAGTTTACAGCTCAAGCTGAGTTACAAGGAATTGGGCAAAGCATATTGGGACATATTTTTCTTCCACATGATTTTAGAAGAATGCTGCAGGGTCTACAAACTCCCCACATAAGTAAAACTTATAAAAATATCATGTTCTGGCTCTGTTCCAAGATTTCAAGAGAGACGTGTGGTCACTGGCCACCATTTTCTCTGAAAACTGAAAGCTGCTTCAGCAGAAGCTGGTAAGTACAATTGTTGTTAGTTAGTTCACGTGCAACTATGGCATTTCAAATTCACTGCTCTCTGCTATTACGAAGGCTGTTATAAAAGGGCATGTTCTGAAAATTATCTCTCCAAAAGTGATGCTCCCACACTCGCAGCGGGCGGAAGGGCCGTCCCTTCTGCATGGGGTTTTATCGGGAACACAGAAACCAACTAGAAGAAATGCAAATGCTTCAGTGCTCTGTTTTATATGCCCAAGTCAGTATAGTTCAAACCAGCAAAAACTAAACAGAAAATTAGATTTGCTCCTTCATTGTGAGACTGACCTTTTCAATGTATAAAAAACCACCACATTTTCAGAATTTAAGTTTTAAATTGCTGCCTTTTTACCTTTCCATGTTTCCCAATGAAATATTTGCTGAATACAAGCCTAAAAAACTACAAGTATTCTCTTTCAATTTGTGATTTTTCCTTTCATTTCTTTCTGATTGAAACAAAGCCATTAAAAGTAAACTCACTCTAGGCATTACAGTGATGGCCGCGAATGCAAGCCCTGGCGGTGTCCCAGCAGGTTGGGCAGGAAGAACAACATCCAGTTGTCATAGAAAGCCAACTTGGTATGACACACACATCCACACTGATGAAAAAGCTGATGTCTTAAGGTTGTTTATCTTACTGAAATGCGGTACATAAATCCAAAAGTGTCTTTGTCATTTATTTTTCTCTACAGTAACTACAAACTGCAGTGCTTTTAAATAATCATAATCAACTATTTCTCCTGAGTGCTTCAAGAGGCATAACTGGGAGCAGAATTGACCAAAAAAGTATCTTCTCAGAACCAAATGCTCCTGCACAGCTTTTGCTCTCATCCTAAGTAAAACCATTTCCATGACAAAATCTAGCTGAAGTTCTGTCTGAATTTTTACAAGCAAAAGAAACAAGAATCTTGGTTGCACCTCCCACATGCTCTGCCAGGGCTCCTGGATACACTGCCTGAACACCTCTCCTCTGCCAGGAAGTGCTATGTCCATTTTCAAAACATCCTTTCTAAATGGTTCACTTGTAGCCAGCACAAAGCCAGAAGTGTCTAACAGAGAATAACAAATCGTGCTTGGGAAGTTCAAAATTTCAAAAAGTCTAAGCCTCACATTAACATGAAGAGAAGAATTCTTTCTTCTTCTCTTCTCCTTCCCTTTTAGAAACAAGAGAAACAAGGAAAATTCAGAAAGTCACTCCTGATGAATTTAAAAAATATCCATCATGAGTAAATCTCAACTTGCACTGTCTGCCTCACAAACATCATAAAACGTTTCAGCTTTGTCTTCAGAGGATGGCTGCTCTTTGTAGCTCATTGATTACACAAACCAACAAAAGCAAGTCAACGTTCAGTCAAGAGTCAAAAGCTACATTTGACTTGGTCCTTTTGAGTTCTGCAGAACAAATTGCTTGATTCAGGTGAGCAGAATTGAGTCAAAGCTCTTCTCCAATTAACACAAGTGAAGAAAAGTCATTGTGTGAAAAGTTGTCCTGGACTGACTAACCTCAGAGAAGATTAGCACTAGCTGATATAGAAAAAGGGGAAATAGTAGAGATATATATATGGAAAAACCCCTCATACTAAAGTAACTTAAGAATACTTTGTAATAATCAGTTTTCACTTGTTTGCTTTGGTATAGTTTTGTATTTACTCCAGAGTACAGACTATTCCAGGAGAACAGGCTCTGGAGAATCACGTATCAAGCTTACTACTATGTGAGTGGAAGAAATTATGTCAGAAAAAAGTAACAAGGCAGGCCCCTCCATAAAATTTAAAACAGCTGCCCTTATTTAAAGTACGGATTAAAATCAGGTATTATATTAGTCTAACCCATGCTCTCCTACCCTCTGACCTCAAATTCATGAATAATTCTTATTCTGTAGCATAACTGTATTGAATATGACATATATTTCAGTGATGTATATGGCACATATCGTTTAGTGAAGGAAGTTATCTTTTTGCCCATGATGGCAAAAGATATCTTTAATTCCTTTTCAAAGTGCAATTTGAAATTTTAATTTCGAAACAGTCCAGATGATGCAGTCTACTGCATTTCAGAACCATGTGCTACCAGTCTCATTAGCTATTAATTATCACTATGCATATAAGGTCATGACCAGTTCAGCTGGCTTGATTCTCTGCTGCTTTACACTGACATTCATCAGGAGTGAGCAAACTCCATAATCCTAATGGGAGCGAAAGTATAAAATTCATGTGAGATCAGCCTAGTCTACCAAGTCTTTTCTAGAGCTGTCAAGCAGCATAACACCAGGCACTGAGCAACAAAAAAAATCCTCAGAGGCTTTGGGCCAGATGGAGTTTTTCTTTCTCTTCTCATTCTCCTTCGTTTTTTGGGGGTTGAGGGGGTTTTTTTGTTTGGCTTTAGGTTGTTGCTTTTTGTTGTTGCTGTTTTGTTTTTTGTTCTCATCAGGGTATTTTAGAGCCATACGGCATCCATCTAAAATGAGCATGGACTCAGGAGGGCCAGGATTGCTTTCAGATAAGGACCTGAAGGCACTTCCATAGCAGACTGCTTATGTTTCATGCATATAACTTTTTTAAAAAAAAACACAGAGTTTCAATATGGAACCTTTAAAAGTTTAGCTAGCTTACCAAGAAAAAACAGCACTGTTTCTCATAAGTTTTTAGATGGATCCCAGCTAGGGGATTTATCCAAATTGGATAAAGGCTGAATGTTGACTGAACAGTTTTATGAACTCCCAGGATGCTGGGATGGAGAGCAGGAGAAAAAAAGAGATTCAGCAAGTTTGCCGTAGTTTCAAGATACACTAATGAAATTTTAGTCACCAATACCATAAAACAGTAATCGACTCTTACCATAGACACACATTACAAAATAAATAGAAGCTATTTAAACTCTGAGGTTCTCATGCTAAGTAAGCACAATTGTGCCTTTTGCCTTCAAGAAACCCATCTAATGGACACAGCTTAATTCAAGAAGCGGTTTTATTTTTAAATATTCAACACTAATGAACAGCATGTTAAATTTAAAACATCAGAATACTTGGTTCTTTATTCACTCACTGTAAGAATTCAGTGTGGAGTGGTAAATATGTCTTTTTATACAGTTATGAAAAAGAAAAAAAACCAAACAACAACACATCACACTTTAGCAGTTTATAATAAAAAACTGCTGCCTCCTTAAATGAATTGCTCTGGCAGAACTGTTCAGTTCTATCATTAATTCAAAGTTACAGTTTCTTAGTACTATTGACTTTTCTTGTGATGTAGCTCCTTTAGCACATAATTGTCTGCAATTAACCTTTTTTAAACAAATGTTAACATCAGAGACATGAACATTTAAAGGCAGTATCTGCAGTACCCTTTGCTTCCTTCAGTTACAGCACAGAAAACAATCCCACACAGACAAGCCATATGTGTCCCAGCTGTATCATTTGAGGGCACAGAGTGGGTTCCCTATGCTTTTCTTTCACTACTGAAAACAAATTTTAAAACCGGTGCCTTTTACCCTGGACTAACAGACACACAGAAGCTACTTCCCAGTAGAAAAACAACAGTGAAGATAAAATGCTGCAGACTTAACATGAAGCAAAGTCACTAAAGACAGCTTTGACTTCATAAGCATCTAGTAGTCGGGAATACAGAAGATAAAGCACTCTAGCATTACTTCAGAATAAATATTAAAATCAGTTTAATGAAAAAACACAACAAACAAAAATTAATGCCCCCAAATCTACATTTGCTAACTGTTAAGATGCACTTTCAGCTTGCCCTCCTGTCGGTCTTGACTAGAAGAGTGAGTGAGAGCTGTTCTCATCAGAAAGGTGTTAAGTCTGTTTAAATCTGTCAAAAGTATACTCTTAACTCCTGTGAAGATCAAAGTGTCTTTTTAACTCCCAGAGACAGGTACAGCACAAGTAGATGCCATTTATATTTTGTCTCAAAGCAGCATACTCAAATGCCCCATTTAGCTGTACAGAGGTGAGTTCCTTGGGAAAGGAGAAATGTCAGATTGTGAGATATGTTCAGAGTTAATGTCTATTCAATCTATAAATACCTTCCTGGTATTACCTGCAAGGTTACCACAAGTAAGGGTCACACTTGAAGCTCAGAAGCCAAACACTAAATACCAATACAGTTAACGAATTTCAAACTGACCATAAAAAAGCATTTTGTTTTGGTTCATCTTGAACAGATCACACTAAGGATTCCATAACTTATTATTATCATCAGGCCTTTAAAAAACAGCTAAAGGGCAGTCCTTACCTCCTCCACCCTCTACTTCCCAATCAAGACTCTCTTGAAGTCAGCTAGCTTACTTTTTCTGACTCCATGGTTCACATCACCGTTATTTCAATCCACAAAGCCTCCCTTATCACTATATAATATTTGTATTACGGTGGCACTGACAACAATATGCTAGTTGCTGTATGAATTCAGAAAAAAAAAAAAATACCCCCAGTTGCCCACCCCTTCTTCCAAGACCTTAATAAACCCTAATGTTTATTAGGCAATTGCTTATACAGAACATAATTCCCAAACAACATTTTGTAATTACAATAAATCCAGATGCGATTTAACAAGATTTGGGGGAAAAAAAAAGGGGGGGGGGGTAACAACAGTACTGCAGACTCCATTTTAACAAAGAAAGCAAGTATATGCATACATCAGGCCGTATACAGATAGCAGACTCATGTGACCTTGCCAGAATTCTTTGCACGGACTGTTACCAAATCTGTGGATTACAGTCAGGTAGCTCTGTGGTTAAAAGTACTTGGTAATATTTGGCAACCTTGGAGAAGAGCGTCTTTTCTCCTTACTTTTTAAAGAGGTTAGTGTTAAAGAGCATAAAAGTATTATTTTATTTGCAAACGCTATGATTTAAAGAAAAAGATAAAAGTGTGTGAAGATATGAGCGCAATAATGCATTCATTTATGCTTGCCTGGTATGTAGTGTCACCTTGCAAATAATAAAAAAAAAAATCTGAAATAAATTGTAGAACATATTACCCTCAGTTCAAACTGCTATGCAAAGCACACAGGGGGACATCATCTACAGGGGACAGCCAACTAGCTCCCATTAACATTAATAAAAAGCATGCAGCTAACGCCCTGCCTCAAAACCTTGTCCCTCAGTGACAAAGAAAAGTGTTAGTGATAGCTACAGCTGTTGCATTTTTCTTTTTAATTGCCGATATTTGAAACTGTTCTCCAGTTACAATCAATATAGCACAAAATAAAATTATGCTCCAAGATTTAAGAACTGCTCACTTGTCTTCCATGGTGCTGAACACCCTCCTGTGTTCAGATAAGTACAGGTACTTCAGCAAAAACCTGCCACGCACAGGACAAAAGTTGGGGAAGCATAACTACTCATCCAGAAATGCCAATCTCTAGTCTTCTAGGACACGAGGCCAGAGAAAAGGGGAGAGAAGAAGAGCAACGTAACTAGGACTCCCTCTGACAGGTGAGGATATCTGACTAACTGAGAAGATAGAGGCTGACACCCAAAACGGTTTTCCTTCTTTTCATGTCAAAGTATGGCAGAATTTGCCCTAAAAATTGAGGAAAACCAGCCACTACATTACAGAAAGGTAAACTGTTCACTAATAATATTTTAGACAGCATGTGAGGAATCAAAGGGATGGGATGGGATCTAAAACCTAGTAAATGTAGATCAAAGGAGTCACAAAACTACACAAACTGAGATTTAGATTCTAGTCTCAAAAAGGCAGCACTGGAAGCCAGAGCCAGCTCAGGGCTTCTTCATGGAGTGCCACCAAAGTTGGATTTTGCTGCTCCAAGGTGAGAAAAAACTTTTACAAGCCAAGCTAAACAATTTATCTTCTTTCCCAGAAGAGCTAGGAATATGCATATTATATTTTTTCTCCTAATTAGATAATTACTAACAACCTCTACAGTGTGGCTTGAAATCTCATTATACAATTGTAAAAGTCCGCTTTGATGACTAGTATTTTAACTCTGCGTGTGCTTTCTGTGAACTTACACACCAGTAATAACGCTTAAAAGTCAAGCACAATCAAACAGTAAGCAGTTATATGTGAAAGACCTTCACTGGGATTTCCTTGCTTCCATCATTTACTTACTCTCACCTGAGTACCTTAAGTACCTGCCCTGAGTTTAGCATCTGTTTACATACTTCCAAAAACAGGGAAGAAGGCCTATGTAGGAGAGGCTGAGTTTGAAGAAGCCCTTTGCTTCTTCAGGGCTTGAAACTACAGTAAGCAGCTTGCACCAGAAATCCTTTAGAGCCCTTTCTACACAGTGACTCAGAAGTGCAATGAGAAGATATTTATCCCCTTATGGAGCAACCTGTTCCAAGCAGGCAAGGAGAAATCTGCAGGTTTTCAAACAGGATTATGCTTCTCCTGTTTGGGCCTGCATTTTCTTTTCTGATTTCCACATACAAATCATTCTATGGATTAATTTTCTGTTCCATGGCCTGAAAAGAGACATCTTGACACTTACCCGTAAGGAGGAAGACCAACCATAAAAGGTGAATCGCCACACAAAAATCTATTTAAAAACACCTACTCAGAAGACATGAAGTCTTAAGCAGGAAACCAGAACATCTGATGAGAACACAACTACTGAAAGGCAAAGTCGACTCCTGTATGGTGTGCTGGTTTTGGCTGGGAGAGAGTTAATTTTCTTCATAGTAGCTAGTATGGGGCTATGTTTTGGATTTGTGCTGGAACCAGTGTTGATGAAACAGGGATATTTTCGTTCCTGCTTAGCAGTGCTTACACAGAGTCAAGGCCTCTTCTGCTTCTCACCCCACCCCACCAGCGAGTAGCCCGGGGGTGCACAAGAAGCTGGGAGGGGACACAGCTGGGACAGCTGACCCCCACTGACCAAAGGGATATCCCATACCATATGGTGTCATGCTCAGCATATAAAGCTGGGGGAAGAAGAAGGAAGGGGGGGACGTTCAGAGTGATGGTGTTTGTCTTCCTGAGTAACTGTTACGTGTGATGGAGCCCTGCTTTCCTGGAGATGGCTGACTGAACACCTGCCTGCCCATGGGAAGCAGTGAATGAATTCCTTGTTATGCTTTGCTTGCGTGTGTGGCTTTTGCTTTACCTATTAAACTGTCTTTATCTCAACCCATGAGTTTTCTCAATTCTACTCTTCTGATTCTCTCCTCCATCCCAGTGCAGGGGGAGTGAGCAAGCGGCTGTGTGGTGCTTAGTTGCCGGCTGGGGTTAAACCACAACATATGGTTACTGAAAATATCTTCTATCCTGGGCTCTGATTGCCTGTAGAGCAGCCACTGAGCAAACTTCTGACCCTTTTTTTTTTTTTTTTTTGTGAAGATGTGTTTGAGTACCTTAAATATATTAATAAAATTTCTTCAGGTTTTGAGCCCTTACACTGAGAAGCTACATCACATTTTGCAGAGAAACAATGCACTGAGGATCCTGAAAACACTCGGGCTACACAGAGGAACCAAACATACCGCTTCATCTTTTTAGGGAATGTGAGCCCACATGGCAAGGAATGGAGAAAACACACATACGGCAGACAGCTGTTTGAAGTCTGTTGTCTCTGTATAGCTGAAATTTGGTAAGTCAGTAGGAGGCAGAAGTTTTATTAAACCTTTCGCTGCTGACCTCTGCTGCAGCTTCTCCAGTGCTGACAGAGAACCAGGATATTCCACTGGAGCATTAGCATTTCAAAAGGTACCTGCACCTCTTGCCCAGCACAGCACAGCAGCATTAATTAGAGAGATAGCAGAAGATAAATGCGCATACAAAATGAGAGTTGGGTTCTATCTGATGCTTAGTAACCTTTACCAAAAAGCACCCTCACTTTCATCAGATTAACTCAAGGGAGTATTCTCTTGTTTCTACACAATTTAGCTGTACAATGTATGACCCTATTTCATTTTCTGGAACTTGTGATTTAGACAACAACACACTGCAAAGTTTAATATAAATTCTTTTAAGGTTACTACTAATCGCAAAGGTGAAAGGTTGGCCTCAAGAGCTCTGAAGGAACTGGTGGAAAAATGTTTAATATACAGCAGTGGCCCTGTCTTCAGTGGGCTGGAGCATCACTGCTGGGTAAGGCTTCTGCAGCTCACTTTAACCCTTGTCTTACCATCCTCACCTCCTCACAGTGTCACCACCTCTACAGACTCGAAGTACCAGTATGGATATTTTAATTAGCAAAGCCAACAGGTTTACAGTTACAAACACACATAAGCAGTTCTCTCTTTCTCAAGTAAGTTTAGAAGTATTTCAAACCATCATTTGGTGAGCATAGCTGCAATTTAAATGCCTCTGATAAAGCTCTAATTAAAGAATAAAAACCTCTTTTATAGTTACCTGACATATGGATGAAATTAAGAAACAAAATAAAGCTGCAACTCTCCTGTATAAATCTACCTTCTGATCACAACCTGATTACTTGGTTGAAATAGTTTTTCTATCAAGGTTTTATTTGTTCCATGTTTTTAAGGAACAAAGACTGAGGGATTGACAAAATGAAGAGTAATGTCTCTCTTGCTGTTTTCTTCTGTAAAATGTTTAAACAGCTAAAATAAACAGGTAAGTTCATACCTATGCTCTGCACCTTAATAGACACAAAAGGATGTCTGGTTGACAGTGACTTGCCGGACCTAAATTTTTATTTCTTTCTGCTGTTCATTAGTGAACAAACCCACATGTAAGGAAACCTAATAAAAAGTAAGGAAACCTGTGGCAGTGCCACCCTGGCCACTATACGGGCCGTCTGCTTTCCCAAAGACTGCCTCTCCCGAGTGCAAGGAAATGTGCTAAACTTGCTGTTAATGTCTTCCTTTTGCTTTGGTGCAGTCAAATTCCTCCTCCTGGCAGCCAGCACAGCTTCCAATGCTCCCCAAAGAAAAGGGCTTTTAAGAAGTTAGCCGTCACCACTACAGGAAAGCTCCCTGCAGCTCCCTGGACAGCCTATCTGAAAAGGGGAGAGAGCAATTACACAGCCACAGTATCCAGTGTAAGGGTGGGAAATGTTCCTTAGGAGGGAAAAACCTGAATTTGGTGCTGGCCAAAGCATCGTGCCAAATCCCAAAGTGCTTCTCATTTCTCAGAGCTTCCTTCGCCCCCCGAAAGCCCCAGCTGTCACACAGATAACTCAGAAGGTACAATCTTTTTCCATCTTCAGCTACTGTCTAATGCTGGAGTCACTCAGCTACCGTCTAATGCTGGAGTCACTCACCAGCAGCTAATCAAGCCAAGATAACTTACAGAAGCTGAGATTAGTTTATATTAATTATTTCATCATTTAGCCCACAGCTGCTAAATATTAAAACCAGGAAGCAGGCCATCTCTTCTCAGATGTCTCTCATACCTGCATAGTGGCTACCTAGGCCACACTGTACTCATCTGACCTACCACTATTTCAGCTGCAGCTTATTAAACTAATTTTACCAAGGAAATACTGATCCTAAGCAAAACATACAACAGCTATCATAACAACCACAGGCATCTGCCCTGGTTTTTATCTCTGGGATAGACTTAGCAGTCCTAACTCTCGAGAAAGAACCAACAGCAAATACATCAAGGCAGCAAATTTCTGCAAGAGGTCGAGGTCTGCAAATAACGCTTCCTTTGGATCACGTTAGAAGACATCTACCACCACAAAGTCTTAACTACAGAAATCACTATCAAGCACACCAGGTATCTGCACCCACATGGCAAAATCCTCACTAGGTGCCAATCCTTCAAACCCGGACAGGTACAGCCTTGCTCAGCACACACGTAACCAGCAGCTCTCCTCCCCGGGGAGAGGGAAGCTTTGCATCAGCTCCATCTGAAACCAGCACAGCTACATGCAACACAGCTGGTGAGTCAAAATACACGAGGAGTTCAACACAAAGTCATGTTCAGAAGCAAATTTATGCTTATAAGTACACAATTCAGACTTTGCAGATGAGAACAGGATGTAAAATTAATTTCTTATATTTTACTAGATTTATAACTGAGCAATTTTCCAAATAATCTTTCCTATTAAAAAAAAAAAAAAAAAGAGAAAACCACAAAAAAACCCAAAGTGTAAGCATGACCAAGAGAAATCAAAAAGGGCACTGTGAAGGGTCTCCAAGGCTACACTGAAAATGTGGTTGACTGAAGTGTATATAAATCTGAGCTAGCTTAAAAATAGCTCAGAGACTGGTAGTTAGAATGGCAGTGGTTGCTGTGCTGCTGTGCTTGTTCCTGGACAATACCAGCTTCAGATATAACATTCTTAACTGTGTTCAAGAAACAAACATCCCTCTACCACCACCTCCCCCAGTCCATTAGTCAAACTGGGGTGCTATACTGTGTTTTCAGTAAAGCAAGTAGGTATGTGCTACTATTGCTATTAAGTCTTTAATACCCAGACTGTGGCTGGGACCTATCTACCAACCTCTTACTGTATGTTGCTTAAGCTGGCTGTTGTCATTAATGTTTCATCAAAAGCAAGGAAACTGTACTGTGGAAGGAAGGTTTTAAGAGAACCTGAGCCAGCCCTCCAGTTTGTATCTGCAGCATTTAGTTTACTGTCACTAGTATTTAGAGCACAAATGATAGCATTTAGATAACTACCTACCTGGCAGATATCAAATCCAGACAGGTAAACGTACACATTTAGCGCTCATTCATAAGTGACATGCACAGAAGAAAACTGCACACATGACTGAGGCATTAGAAACATTACAAAGGTACACACAATATTATAGAGTACTCTGTTCCCAATTCTCCCCCTCCCCAATCCTCCTCCTTTCCCCCTTTTTGTCTATGTGGGTTAAAAACACTCTCAGACAGAAAACAGCTCATTCTGGGTAAGTAGTGCGTAGTCCGAAGAGCCCCTATCTTGGGCTCTGTACAAGTAATTTTCTATCAAGTAGAGTAGCTGAAAAAAAAAAGTTTTAATGTAAATTCTGATGCTGTTGATGTCCTGATTACTATAAGAAATTTTTAACAATAGCCCCATATCAACCTCGTAATTTATTATGATTTTAAAAATATTTATAAAGCCCTTAACTGCTATCCTACTAAGTTCTATTATTGTCATTACCACTTTCATTTAATCTTTTATTAAATTTCAACACACTAATTAACTTTTCTTAAAGAATCAGAGTAGATCTTAAGGACACAGATCTACCTATAAATAATACAAATGCAATGATGAGCTCTTATTAAAAGCTATTCCCTTTACAGTGATAGTAGTTGTTCCTCAGGGAAGACACTCAGAGGTGTGATATTCCTGCTGTATGAGAAGGGAGTGGAGAACTCTGAGTGGATGCAGCACTGGAAATGCTTTGGAAATGACTGAACACAGATGAGAATCAGACACTCTGAATTAGTGTGTATTGAGATGCTCTAGGAGTAGCCTGAAGACCACCACAGGTGACATGATGTAATGTAACTGTCATTACAGACGTCATTTAATAGCAGAGTGAGGTTCTGGATGACAATGTGGCTCATTTTCAGTGTAAAATTCACTACTAGATATTTTTTTTCCACACATTTTAATATTGGCAGGTCATTAATTCACAGGTTTAAGTTTTTGAAAAATGTGTAAAGTTGGGAGGAATAGACCCATCTGCCTGATAATGAGGCAAGAGACCCATATTTTACTGGAATGACAGAAAAACTCTCACTGAAGTGACTTTTTACTTTGTTGTCAGACAGAAACGGAAAGTCCTCCTGAAGATTAACAGAGAATTGTACTTCATTGTAAGCAAAACCATCACCTAAATCCTAGGTTGTTAAATATCTATTTAAGCTCAGATGCACAACAAGCCTGCACCAGCCAGTTAAAGCCAGCCAGCTAGTAATGAACAGAAATTTGTACTTAGATGCTGATGAAAAGGCACAAAGATTTTGGACCATTCCCGCCTTCAAATTCAGCTCCATGAGCTCTAGGTGCGGCACACCTACTCTCTCTCCAAGGTAGCAATGGCTGGTGGGGTTCATACCGCAGCAAGTTTTGGGGATTCCACCACCAGTGTTTTTGGCAACGTGGTGCTCTCTAACTTTCCAAAACAACACCTCCCTTACCTAGGTCCATGACAGAGGGGGAGGTGGTGAACAAACTCCCTTCTCAGAGCTGTGGGACCACAGCCGGGTCCAGGGCCCGAGAAGGGGAGGCTGCAGCATCAATGAGCTGATGCAGAGCTGATCCAGAGGCCAGGCTGTGGAATTGAAGAGCGATTTATTTTCAGCTGTACTCCTGGCTGATGTTGGTACATGGAAGGGCTGATGTAAGGTAGAAGGATTCTCAGCTTTTACAGAATTTTACAAAATGCAGGTTCCTAGATTCATGCCTGTGCATGCCTTGGCTAGCCCAAGAATGAGTAGGTACAGCAGTTTTCCCCATCCCTTTCTTTCACAAGGTGGGGAAAACCAGTTTAAAAATGCAGCTTTCAGGTGAAACAGAAGATTAAAATAATTAAAATTACTTTCAAAACACAGAAGTAAGGAATTAAAACTACAGCCTACCGGTAACCCATGCTTTTGTTCTCTAGATTCTTATAATATGTTCAGTCACTAAAATAACTCACTCTTCGGAGATAACAGAATGGAGCAAGCCAGTGTATGAACGTCTGAATCAGCTGATTTACAATGATGGTTGGGGAAAAAAATAAAGAAAAATCTACATTTGTATTGACAACTTGTCTGTGGCCCTGTGCCAAGATCCTGCCTAATACACTTGAACATGCTGAAATATTAAACCCCAGAACCACAAGAACTAAAAGGGAAATTCTGATGAGCTCTTAAACAGGGTCATGAACATGATTGTATTTCTGCTGGTGCTACTGAAAGAAGTCAAAACTTGCCACGGCTTTTCCAGTGTGAACATGGCAAAGAAAGTACTTTCTACTCTGATTAAAAATGAGATCCTGTAGAATGGGGAAGGCATCACCGTCCTGATGAAAGCCCTCTTCAGTATGTCAGGAATGCTATTAGAGTTCTTGAAACCACTCCCGAGGTGTCTTATGATCACATATATGCATGACAGCACTGACCACTTACTCCCCCTTCTGTCATAGGCAAGTTGGAGAACAAAAATTACACTGACACCCAAGGGTATTTTATAATAGAATATGAAATAAAATAATAAATTTGCAGATGATTTTGGCTTTGCCTCGTGGTAATGCATTATACACCAAATATTCCTGGCCTCTCATTCATTACTATTTAATTACAACAGAATACCTTTATTTCAGACTTAATTAACCTCTGGAAGGAGTTTGTGACCTTGGGACCCTCCTGCACATTTGCAACGTGCTGTTAGAATATTGCTCTGCCAGGAAACACTTCCTTTAATGCTGAGATTTAATGAAATGCACAGGTTTTCATGGGGAACACATGAAATATGAGAACCCTGCATGTGGTCACTTAATGAACAAGAGCTAGAGCATATCAATTAGAATCATAAATCAACACTAGATTAACGTTAAAAGATGCCACAAGTTTCCCCAGAGGACAGGCTCATTACAGTAAACATGATCATGGATGCTCTTCCCTATTATTTTCACTGTGGGGCAGAGAAGAGGGAGTAAGGAAACGAGGAGGGATTTGCCCATGTAATTCCTATTTGTTTAAGCCAGCAGAAGCTTAAGCGTCCCACCAAGCCCAATGACAATGTAGCACAGTTCCAGCTCCCGTCTCTGTCAGAAATTGCTGTTCAATTTGAAACGCTTTGACTCTAAAAGGAAATCAGAGAGCAGTAACCTTTTCACAAGATGAGAGGCAGAACCACAGCCCGTGCAGTTGCTTTCATTGCTTTGCTGCAAAGCTTCGAATGATGGATCAATGTTGGCCCCTTGGTGCCAATCAGAGCGGATGCTTACAGAGTGGGCGCGGGTTCAGTAACTCACTTGCTGGCAACGTTAACTCTTCAAAACAGATTCTTCATCATCCTGAGAATTCCCCCTGAAAGCTAACACCCCCATCAATCCATGCATACTCCTCACACGACTCCCTCCTGTACAAAAACACCCCAAAATCACCTTATGCACAGTTTTCTTTTTTCCTAAAATTAAAAGCATCAGAAAGAAGAGATATTGACACCCACATCTGTCACTTTCTTAATTAAGCGTATTTGTTGTCAAACCTTGCAGATGATGTTTTACGAAAAAAATGGCACTGAATTGTTTACTGACTCTTTCGGTTGTATTTTTGGGACAGTCTGTCTTTCTCTCACCACTCAAAATACCTTAATGCACACAATTCCAATCTGATCTGTCACTAGCATTTAACATGCCTGCTGCAGCTTATAAAATTAGAAAACATCAATCCTCCCACGGATACTGCTGGAACTTGCAGAGGCAAATCACATTTTTGTCTTTACTACTATAGAGCCTTCCTTTCTTTCTTCCTTGTGACAGAATAACGGTTGCTCCACTGGAGTTATTAGGCTGGTTCATTGCAGAGACTTTTCTCCTTTTCAGCTTTAGTATCAAAAACATTTTCACTCCCTTCCCATCCTTTTCCTTATACCCTGTTTTTCTCCCTCCCTTCCAATTTTTGCCTTTTTTAGATTATGCCTGTGCCAACTGTCACCTAATCTCTTTAGCTCTCCTAAACACCGAGGCAAAAGCCCTGCTGACAAAGAAACAGATATACAGAGTTCTGTTGCATCAGTGCGTAAAGACCACAGGATTTCAAGCCCTTGCAGAGTAACTCCACTTCTGCACAGAGGAGGTGACAACCACAGGCACCGCTCTCAACGCCCTGGCCCACAGCTGGCTGACCAGCATGCTGAACCATGTCATTGCACTTTAACACACACCAACTGGGGGGGGGGGAACAAAACAAAAACAAACAAACAAAATCACTCTACTACCCATGCATGTGCTTAAAAAAAAAAAGCTAACCTAAAAATCCTACTACCCTCATACTAAATATTTTGAGCTGCACCTGAATACCAGATACCAGTGTCTCTTCCTCAAAGACAGAGGAAGTCCAAAGGCGCAGCCTTTTATCCGCTGTCATTGCTACCCACTGTATCATTGTTTTGTACATCAGGCACTCTAAAAATATACCTTTTCTAACCCACTGATCCTTATCAATCTTCTTCACTGGCATCCTATTAGCTCTCTCCACAGTAATGGGATAATCCACTCTCAAGCTGCAAATCCCCAATACTGCCTTCGGTTAGACAGTCACTCTTCTTTATTCATAATGCTTATAATGAATAAATGAAGGGGAACAGCTATAAGATTATTTCCTGCTTCTATTCTTTTTTACATGCCAGATACCTTTTACACAGATCAAGATGCTTAAAAAGACACAATGAAGGAAATATGGAGCAAATTGCATGCACATGGGTACTCTGTCTGATCCAAAACATCTTATCTACACATTCCCATTAGCCACATGACGTGGATACCACTCAGCTTTATGGGCCACTTTTTACAATGGGCCACTCAGCTTTATGTCAAAAGAAACTTATTCCAGATGGAATTTCTCAACAACCAGAGAAAGCCAGGCAGTCGAGAGTCGAGCAGTTTGTGTAGGTGGGATATCCCTCAAGAGTTACTAGTCCAAGAACAATTTATTGCTATAGGATGAATTTCATTCCTGGTGTTACTGCTTCCAAAGACTGTGCTAAATATTTTGATCACTGTGTGGGCACCACAAAGTAATTCTGAATACAATAAGTAGTAACAATTTCTAACTATTGCCAATGCTTGCTTCGAATCTGAAATCGGAGTAATAGATACTCAAACATTATTTACACAGCTAAAAGTTGTTGGGGTTTTTGTTTGGTTGGGGTTTTTTTGGGGGGTGGGGGGATTGTTTCGGTTTTTTTTTTTAAAAGCACAAGGGATAAAAATGGATTATGTCCCAGTCTCTGGAGGACCTGGTTGCTGACAAAGTAGCAGCGAGAGTCTCACTCTTGCTCCATCCGTTTCACAGGCTGTTGGAACAGCACCAGGTTGCTGAAAACATTAGAGCCAGCTGTGGCAGTTTCCCTGCTTGCAATCACCATGGAGAAGTGATGCAACATGTAAAGCATTAATTATATTGCAAGAATTCAGGACAATGTATGGAGAGGGTGTAATTGCTTAGACATCTAGTGCTTAATCCCTTCCCAATTAAGTCAATAGAAGATTGTGAATCTGTACAAAAGGTGATCTGGGTCCCTATTTGGCAAGCACAGGCATTATCTGTGTTGTGACATTAAAAAAGAAAAACTAAGTAACACTAAAAAGAAAAAAAACCCCAAAACCTATGTTAAAAACTCTGCTGAAGTATTTCTAGCAGAATCTGCATGTAGTGTGCCCAGAGACAGTCACTGGTCAATTTTGGTTTGTTTTTTCTCTCTCTAGAATAAAACATAAATTTCAACCATGCTGAGCTGTATTCATTCTCAAGTATTATTTCTTTGACCTTTTTTATTTTGCAGTCAATGTAGTTCAATATTCATTGCTACTCAGAGGAATAAGCCAGGATATCAGTCCAAACCCAATAAAAGCTGTGAGCTTTTTACTTGAATGCATCTCTTCCTTAGTCCCTTTCAGTACTTTCTTTGTACATGCATGTACTTTCTTTTTCAGTATCTGAGTTAAAAAGTATTACTGCAGGACAGATGTGTGTTTATTCTGAATGTATTCATGATCAGACTGTCTCACACCAGACAGGTATTTTGGTGGTATTCTGAAATTATCATCTAGCCCTTCATCTACTACTCTCATCTCTCTAAAGTTCACTCTTCTAAGTGTATCTTTGCAGTGCTAATCTGTTCTTGAGGTGTTTATATGTACACAAGCGCTTACAAAAAGATAAGTGAGATGGAAAATATTTGCAAGTAAAAGGCAGTGCCTACGGCATACAGAACAAGCTCACTCTGGTATCAGAAACCATCCTACTACCTTAGTGCCTGTTTCGGCCCAAACACTCTCAATTTCTTAGTTGGGCTAATGAGCCAGAGCTGAATGATGTGCTGACACTGGTCCAGAGTTCTGCAGAGACACCAAAACCAGTTTGCAGGTAGATTCTAGATGGAACGTCCCACACAGGCAGAGAAGCATCATAAGACAACCCCAGTGGACCTTCATGCATCTCCATTTATTTTAAGATACTATGTAACTTTGGATCCAATCTACCTTACCAGTTTCACATCCTGCCACATGATCAGACATCATTCTGCTCAATTATTCGGGATCAGTAGGCAAGATACTTCTGTACAGCTTACGCCATTTCCAACTGCCTTTTGACTATCTTTTAACATCACTGCCCCCTGTATTTTCAGTTGTTATCCAAAAAGATCTTTTTTCCCTTGCTCAAAACTCAGAATTCTCTATGTTTCTCTATAATTGACATTCACTATGGTTTTCAGGTACATTGCCTAAAACTTTTTGAAAATAAAGTCTGCATGCAAGACAGAGACAGCAAATTATCTCTCTTTTTAAAAATACAGCTAAATCAAGCCATTAGAAGACTTTTTCTCCCCCATTTTGCAAAAATAAAGCCCAGACTGGTACCTAAATAAGGCAGGTAGTATGTTGCTTGCAGAGGAATGTGCACACCCAGGAGTGTGATTTTTATATGAACTATGGGTTGAAGAAGAAGATTTGAGTTTCTCTGAATATAAATATATCCAAGAGCAGCTTTGGAGGTACCACTGAGCACATTATCCATATGCTTGAGCAAATTATTTCCGGTAGCAGAACTAAACTGGCTCGATGATGTCTCAGGGCTCTAACTTTTTACCGCGGATTAATCCTCGTGTCTTCAATTACAGAATTTGTAGAGCTGCCTGGCAACCTTACCTAGTCCAACTGATTAACCAATGCTCAACCCTTCATGTGGACGGCTTTGCAAGTGGTTCTGCAGTTTTTGCTCCATGGCTTGTCCTCGTCAGAAGAGGCACAGAGTATTCATCACTTGGCCCTAAATAGTTAATTTATTAACTATTCCCATTTACCAACTGTAATAAGTAGCCTTGATCATAGTTTGAGAACACAGTTCCTTGTTCTTGATAGCATTTTCTGTGAAAACAACTCTGGCACAAAATATTTTAAAATGAAAAGCTGAAAGAGTCCATTTGTAAAACGGAAACACTCTTGGAATACAATTAGATTTAAAAACAAATCTTAGCAGAAGCACTAGGAAAAATAGTTTAAAGATAAATGGATTTATATTTTAAAGTTTTACTTCTCATTATATTCTATAATGCATATAGTCCCCCATTCGCAAGCTACTGGCTTCACTAACACTAAATTTAAACAGTTTTGAAGTATACAATGATCTGTTCTCAAAATAAAGGTGCCCATTTGAATGCAAATTGTTAAAAGTCAGAACTTCTGGCTTTCACGTATTTATAAAAAGAGAACAGAGTCTACTGAAGAAAAAGAATAGGAAAGAAAACCAAGAAATAAACATCCAGAATATGTTTATGCTCCAACAATCACTAATAAGTTTACTGAAAGAGCATTTTAGAGACAGCAAAAACTAATCTGAATAATTTATCTACGGGTGTTATTTGTGTTCAGTCCCATTATGTAATATTCTGTAATTTGAAGTCACCTGGAAGGGACTATATCAGCACTCTCCAGGAATTTTCTAGACTATGAAAAAAAATAGCTGAAGAACTGAAAAAGTGCTATAGCACTAGTAAGCCTTCCCTAAATCTCTGAAGGGCAACAGTGCAGATCAGTCAACTTTAAGGTCGTTTATTAACAGTCACTTTAAGGCATTGATAGCACATGTATTTCTGTGCTCCCAGACTGAACGCTGGTCTTAGCATTCTTCTCAATCTTAACAGAGCTTCTTTCAAATCTAAGATCACTCTTGCCATGTTTAATATAAAGTTCATATTTTAAATTTTAAATGGCAAGTACTATTGCAGCAAAGACCCATCCTGGTTTGAGGCTTGTAAGAACTTTCTAGTTTTGCTTTGTTTCAAACACAGCAGAACTCCCACCCTCCAGCCCACCCTAAACACTTGTAAAAAGTATTGCTCCATAAAAGAAAGCATTGCCTGTCTAATCCTTCATTTCTATTGATATTCAGAGATCCAAAAGAAACACAGGCATACATTTCACCCTAACGCTACACACAGAGCCAGCTTTCCCTGGATCCTGAGAATTACTCCTTAGGCACAACAAGGCGAAACACTATAAAGTGCAGAGTGCTCTTAGGCCAGCTCAGGACTCTTTTCCGAGCTGCTTTTTCCAGCGGTGACTCAATGCACAGATATTTTATCACTACAAAGTCCTAACTTCTAGCATCGGGGTGGCCATAAATGATTTTTACCATGTCATAAAGCCAGAAATCACCCAGATGGAGATGACATTCCTCTACTTACAGTACACTAGGGGCATAGATACAGCTATTTGAAGAAGCTGAAGCAATACAAACCCTCTGATTGAGAGACCTGGGATTAACTGAAGTGTCCCTATATTCTCCTTTCCTCAGTCACTTTTTTTTCCTGTTTTTTCCAGAACTACTGTTCTGGACAAATCGTGACCCTTTATTTTCCCGGTTGGCAATTATAACCTGGCTTATGGTGCTTTTACTGGGACAATGCAGTTTTATGGGCAGAGCACCTCACTGGCAGCCAGTGTCGAACTGTCCATCTGTTTTGGATTTGCGCATCACTCCATCTCCGCAGACTTTTGTCCTGGTCCTTCCCATCTACTCCTTAACAAGATTAGGATCATTCCAGAAAAGCAGAGTCTCACACTTAGGTCTGCTGATGTGGCTAGAACAACAGGGTCCAAATGCCGTCTTTGAATGCCTTGAGGTATCAAAAGAAAAAAAAAAGAAAATCTGTGGATTTATGCCAAAATGTGCAGGTACCTGGAGTGCTAATGGAGATCAATTCTGCCTCCACCTAGGACCTACTATTCCTTATTAAATACTGATTTCAGGAGGAATGAGATCTGGCCCTTTTATAGGCTCAGCTTTTAACAAGGAAATATCAGAAACTCTGATGAGACCACGTGAACAAGAACAGCATTTTAGCCCTTCTTAAGGGCTATTTGCCCACATTTTAAAAGTGACTGACTGAGAATCTGAGATTATTTGGTAACTCATTGGATGACTTTGAGCAAATCAGGAACAAAAGTCTTGATTCCCAGTTCTCCATTTTAACCAGTAGACAATACTCTCACTCTTACTCTAGGTGAAACCTGGTACATCTACGTCTGCCACTTGTGAATTATATGCAGCAGTTCTACCTAAGAGTGCTTTTCTTTTTTACTCTTCTCCTGTAAAGAAAGCGTGGTCCTGTACTAAGGCAGTAACTTACTTTCAATGTCTCCTGAAATAAAAGAAACATGGTGTGTGCGCATCTGTGTACGCACATATACATCAGGGATGAAAAGCTGGCCATTTCATAGGTTCTGTTAAGAGTATGATGAGACTAAGCCTTCTTTCTAAGAGGTCTAACTTTCAGGAGTCACAACAATGGGCAACACTGTCACCTCCCATCATTATTAGTTATAAATATTACTATTGATTCTACAATTTTCATAGAAATTTGCAAAAGCAACTAGCAAAAGCAACAAATTCAACATAAAGACTAACTTAATCACAATTAAATTCTGCTAATATTTATAAGCCCATGTGCCTTTTTTTTTTTAAAATCAGATTATAACCTGCTGTTTGATTTTTCAGGTTGAGAGGATGGTGGAAAAGCCCTTGTCTGTTTTCTGTTATGGTTTATGGCATATAGTAGTAAGTACAATTAGAAGCATCTCCAAGTAAATCTAGCTGTAAAACAACTTTTACAGCTGGTTGCTGTTGTCTCCCTCAAAATGTATCCCCACTTTGTGTGATCTGCAAAACAGTACCTCTGCCCCTCCTAAAATTCTCAAGAGAACCTGACCTACGGCTATGTAACTCCCAGATTTTTCCTTTATAGCATCTGATGACTAACTAAATAGAAAGAGAGCACTACAGTGACTTAGTCAATCACTCCAGAAGAATGCATACTCCTGGTCTGGCTTTATACTGCTGTTTAATATCAAGAGGAACCCTGCAGTAAAAAAAGCACCAATGATTTTCACCTCTCATCATTTCTGTTAGCATTTGTTTCAGAGACCCAATAAGCCTGATACGCCTAGTGACGTTATTGCCCTAATACTTTCAGAAAACACCTCCCAGTACAGGAAGCTAATCTTGGTTTAAATTGAGGGCTGAATCTATGTGTATCTCTTGATATTCAGCTCTTGATATCTCAACTCGTCATTGTTTCTGAAACAAACTTTGAATTATATTTACAGTGCACGGCTACTGGAATAAAAATGCATTTGAAAATGTAATCGAGTGAAAGTAATTAAATTGAAGATGTAAATGAAAAAAGCCAAAAACTAGATGATCTTAATGTGTCTTGAGAATTTCTCATCTGAACTACCTGAAACAAACACATTATGTAACTCCGAATGGACTCATCTTTCCAAACACTGAGAGATAATTTGCTTTGGTTTTTTGAAATTTGTTGATGCCTGGCAGTTTTCTAAAGTAAGATAGGATTTAAAAATGGATCCCAAGTCAGGTATTTCCTAAAGGAGCAGACTGTGGATAGGGATGGGTTTTCCGAACACTCCTGCAGAAGTTATTAGGATAAACTCACACTCCTGATTTTGATCTTTAAACAGTTTTTTAATCTTGCTACAGTTTTTAGGTCAGGCAAAAGTGTCTGATGTAAAAGATTTCCTTAAGCCATTTGAGAAATAAAGCACTGCTTCAGCTTTCAACTTTCTTGGCTTTCAGTCTGTAATCCCTCAATTCAAAGAACTCTTCACCACCAGCGGCAACAGGAAAGCCATTTCAAATAGCTTTGACCTCACAGTTTCAGAGGCCAATTTTTTTTAAACATTACTGAAACATATCCTTATATCAACATTAATAAAGCAAAAACTTCACATGTATAACTCCCTCTCATCCTCCTCAAAACATACAATGAACAATGAATAGATTTTAAAGACAAGGAAAGACCATTGTACTCTTCTAGTATAACTCTATACTCAGAAAATCTCATTCAATGTTTTCTGCACCAGTGCCCTAAATTTTGCCTGAATATAAGATAGCTTAAAAACAGTATCCAGTTTAATCTGAAGAGTTCAGGCAAAGAATTCCTCTCAACCCTACATTAAGCTACATCAATGGCTAATTACCTTAAGTACCCTACTTCTAATCCAATATGGAACACAGTGAAGTATATATGAATTTCTCACTCTATAATCCTGCTAGGGGCCCACTATTCCATGAATAGAAGGTTATTCAGGAAACAAGACAAAAGATCTCATTTTACATATGGGTATTGCTAGCTGTTGCCTCGCTGTTTCTTTTTTTATGATCTTGACAATGGAGACAGTGGTTTCTAAGATTAGGCAAATTCAGTGTAAGTTATAAATAGCCAATTGAACTAGCCAACAAAAGGAAGACAGGATGGCTGGTGAATTGGCACTACTAACCCTCACTAACTGCCAAAATGCACACATGAAGCCATAAAAATATACAGACAATTCCACTATGAGTTATCTTTCCACCTTTCACGCAAGCAAATACACGACTACTTTTCCTCATGGAAATTACACTAGCTTAGTCTTCCTATTCAAAGGTTAAGCCTATTGCTTCCTTTTAAAACATTTGAGGCAAAATAAAGCCCTGGAGAATGCACGCAGCATGATGAGTTAGAGATCTGTGTGCAGTTGCAGAGGTACAATCTTGTTAGGATCACAGAAACATGGATAAAGTGTTGCAATGAGGGGACGAAGGCTCTTTAGGAAAAACAGGATGGGAAGATGAGGAGGAGGACTTGCCCTTTATGTGAGAGTGCAGCTGGAATGCATGGAACTTTGCCTGGGGATGGATGAAGTTAGGCAAGCTAAAGCCCAAACGGAATGGAATCTGGCCAGGGATATCCAAGACAATGTGAAGGGCTTCTATAAGTACATAGGTGACAAAAGGAAGACTAGGAAAAATGTGGGCCCATTGCTTAATGAGACAGGGGACCTGGTTACACAGAACATGGAAAAGGCTCAGGTATTCAATGCCTTCTTTGCCTCAGTCTTTACTAGCAGGACCCGCCTTCAGGAATCCCAGGCATCAGAGACCAGGGGGAAAGACTGGAGCAAGGAAGATATACCCTTGCTGGAAGAGGATCAGGTCAGGCAATACTTAAGCAAAATGGACATATGTAAGTCCATGTGCCCAGATGGGATGCACACATGAGTGCTGAAGGAACTGGCTGGTGTCATTGCAAGGCCACTCTTGATAATCTTTGATCAATCATCATGAGTGGCAGAAGTGCCCAAAGACTGGAGGAAAGCAAATGTCACTCCTGTCTTCAAGAAGCACAAGAAGGAGGACTCGGAGAACTACAGGCTGCTCCACCTCATCTCAATCCCTCGGAAGGTGATGGAGGAGCTAATCCTGGAAACCATTTCCAGGCACGTGAAGGACAAGAAACGCCCCAGGAGCAGTGAGCATTGAAAAGTTTGTGATATGTCTGAATTTATTCATTGATACTTACAAGTACAAAACTCAGCAAGTGTAAGGTGTGGAAGCTGTCACCGAAATCGGGAATCAAACTCCTTAACACCAATGTAGTATTAAGAAGCAGGCATTCTTTATTACGGCGCCAGATGCATGGGGGATCGTTCCACGTAGCGTGCATACCGCAGGTTACATCATCCGAAACTTATATTGTCCAGTTACATACATATGCATCAAATTTCCTGGAATGATAATGCATATTCATTCTATTTCCTGGAACTAATTATCATATTTGCGTGGTCATTACGCATGCATCCTTGAGCTCCGAGGGGCTTCCGTGGGGGTCTCCGGTGGTCCTTGGTGGTCGTACAGGTGTGTCCTTTAGTTGACCCCTTCTTCTGGACATGCACAATCCCACCTTGCTTATGTAACTTGCTCCTCTTCTTCATGGTGCATGGTCCCTAACAATTATTTAGCACCCTTAACACAAACCAATTATTCTAACTACCCTCGACTCATTGTCAAGATGGGCTGGGGCTGTACTGGGAACATAGCAGCATGTCCGTACTACTCCTTGTTCAATTGTCTTTGGGCATAGTAGCATATCCATAGCCATAGGTTTACAAACACAATATTAAAGCATTGTCTAACCTGCTCCTATCTCTATGTTGCTTAGTTACAAAAGAACAAACTAATAATTTTGGTTACATCTGGTTACATTTCCCCCCTTTGGAAGTTTTGAAATAATCATCTTTTCAATACTTCCACTCTTAATCTTTCATAACTCAACATAAGCAGGTGGCTTCTCTCCTGGCATTGGTGTACGACGCTTCATCACCGATTTCTGTGTCAACATTTTCTTTAAACATTGATAAACCAAACAAATCACCAAAACAACTGTAATCAAAATGATTAATGTCTGTAACAACTCAGTTATCCATCTTTTAAGAAGAAATCCAAAATGTCCCAAAATTTGGCCTAACCAATTTGTTTGCATTTCACTCCTTAAACCTTGAGTCTGCTGTGCCACCCTCTTCATATCATCTATTTGTTCATTCAAAGCAGCTGTAACATTTGGGATGTGCACACAGCAATCTTGATTTCTGTAAATCCACAATCATCACTTCAATTCCCCCATGTGTTTCTCTCTTTTTTCCTCTACTATTTTATCATTATTTGTGGGGTAACTATGACTTGTCTGGTGGATGTTACCCACCTCATTTTCTACTACTCTCAACTGTTCTGCCAATAATCTATCCAATTTACCATAATTTGGTTTCGGGGTTGGAAGTTTTACCTGTTTTACTGGTACCAGCGCAAGGATGCTTTGCTCCACTGCCTCTCTAGCAGTTTTATCAGCCAATCGGTTGCCCACATTTACCACGGTTTGTCCAAATTGATGTGCTTTACAATGCATTACCACTACTTCCTTGGGCTGCTGGATGTCCTGGAGGAGTTGAAGAATTTCTTCCTGAGCTGACAACAGTCCTCTTTCCTTCCACATAGCTCCATGTGTGTGAATCTGCTTTCTGTGCTGATGTATTCACAGGGAGAGCTTCAGCTTTCATCACTTGGGGTGGTGGTAACCACTGCATACCCCGCCATCCGTTTTCCATCTCGGACAAAGCTGCTTCCATCCATAAACAGCTCCAAATCAGGATTAGGCAATGGTTCGTCCTTCAGGTCCTGTCTGCTAGAATATACCTGTTCAATAGTTTGCAAACAATTATGGTGTAAAGACTCACCCATTTCCGAGCTCAAAAACATTGCTGGGTTCGCTGCTGTTGTAGTTTTAAGTTCCACATCATCCTGTTCCAAGAGAGTGACCTGGTATTTAAGCATGCGGCCTGGGGACTGCCATTGCCCCCCTTTTTGCTCCGAGACAGAAGTTACCATATGTGGGACATAAACCGTAATTTTCTGCCCCATGGTTAATTTCCTTGCTTCTTCGATTAAGAGTACAGTTGCTGCCACAGCTTGCAAACATCCAGGCCATCCCTTGCTGACATTATCCAATTGCTTAGAAAAATACCCAATGGCCCGTTTCCAAGTTCCTAATTTTTGCGTCAACACACCCAAAGCAAGATGTTATCACTCATGTACAAACAATTCAAAAGGCTTTGCTAAATCTGAGTCCTAACACAGGTGCAGACATCAAAGCCTTCATATTTTTAAAAGCTGTCCAACACTCAGGTGTCCACAACAGGTAATTCTCCTGGGATCCTTTCAAAGCTGCATAATTGAGGATCCACAATCGACACCACCCAACCATACCCAAAAATGTCCGCAATTCCCATATCGTTCTGGGTTCTAGAACTTGACAAATTGCTTCCTTTCTGCCTGCTCCTAATCTTCTTTGTCCTTGCGAAATTTCAAAGCCTAAATATGTCACAGTCTCTTTCCCAATCTGGGCCTTGCTTTTTGATACTCGGTATCCTGCTTGTCCCAAAAATTCAACAAGCTGATGGTCACTTGTAAACAGTCCTCTCGAGTCTCTGCTGCTATCAAAATATCATCTACATACTGCAATATTATTCTTTTTTCCACACTTCCAATTCCTTTGCCAACTAATTACCAAATATTGTAGGACTATTTTTGAACCCTTGAGGTAGCACTGTGCAGGTGAGTTGTGTCTTGCATCCAGTGGTGGGGCTTTCCATTCAAAGGCAAATATGCCTGGATATCTTTGTCTGGAGGCATGCAGAAGAAAGCATCCTTGAGATCAAGTACAGTAAACCACTTCTGTTTTTCTTTTAAGGATGTCAGCAAAGTATATGTGTTAGCTACTACTGGGTGAACGTCTTAATCTGATTTATGGCTCTTAAATCTTGAGCTAACCTGTATTCCTTGCCATTCTGCTTTTTCACTAGCAATATCAGGGTATTATATTCTGATTCACATTCTATCAATAATGCATAATTCAAACATTTCGTTATTAATTCTTCCAACCCCTTTCTAGCTTCCCACTTGATAGGATACTGTTTTGTCTTACCGGTTTAGTTCCAGATTTTAGAACAAGCTTTACTGGTTCCGCCAATTTAGACCGACCTGGAATTCCACTAGCCCATACCAAGGGTGTTACTGCATCCTCTACTTCTGCAGGAATTTCTTCCTTCGGTCTTGGTGTGTTCTGTAACATAAAAATTCTCGCTTCCACAGCTTTTGATTCAGGTATTAACAGGTGAGTCTCCCCATTTTTCAAAATTATTTTGTGCATTCAATTTACTCGATATATCTCTTCCTAACAAAGATGATGGACATTCTGGCATATACAAAAATTGATGAGTTACCCATTGCTTTCCCAATTTGAATTTCAAAGGTTGTAAAAACCGCCGATTTTCTTCCACCCTGCTCCCCCAACAACACTTATAGTTTTATGACTAAACCCCCCTTTGCATATATTTAATACCGAATATGTTACCCCTGTATCAACTAAAAATTCTACTTCATCATTCCTCAGCTTTAATGTAACCAGGTGTTCAGCTGGGTTTGACTCCCCTGGTCTCCTTCAGTCCTCATCATTCAGAGTCATCAACTTAATTGCCTGTAGCGAAAGATCCAATTCTCTCACTTTGGGCCATTCCCTTTTCCAATGTTACAGGCAGAGCAACATCATCTTAAACTCTTATTCCTTCCCTGTTTTTTTCCAAAGTCAATACCATAAAATCTTACTGGATAATCCCACACTGTTTTTGCCACTCCAGATGATTTTGCAAAGCAAAACTAAATACCTCATAAGCTATTTCATCTCATTTACCTCCCCTTTTGCAAAATAACATTAATTGCAAGATGGTATTATATTGCGATGGACTATTCTTTGGCCATTTCTCCCCACCTTCCAAAGTATACATTGGCCACCAATGATTGCAATATTCAATTAATTGTTTCCCAGTCAAAGGATCACCCCCCAGATCTTTCCAGTGTTTTAAAATATATCCCAAAGGTGTTCTTTGTGGGATGGGTTTCTTACTCGGAAATGTACCCATCTCCCAAACGACTAGTGGTTGTGATTGTGCACTATCACAAGCACTAGTCAGAGGGACCCCAACCCTTGTTGGAGCTCCCTCTGGGATTCCAGGCCCCTGGCCGAAATCCCAACCTTGGAGACTTCTACCCCCGTCGAAGACTCCCCCTTGGGCCCCGCTCCACAGGCTTTCGCCTAGCAGAGACTTACCAACCGAGGTACCTCTTAGCCCAACCCTGCGTAGCTTTCGCCGCGCCTTACGAGCAGGCTTGGTGGGACTCTAACCCACGTCCTACCTTTGGTGGGACTCTAACCCATGTCCTACCTAAAGTGGGACTCTAACCCCACGTACTGCTCAAAGTGGGACTCTAACCCCACGTCCTACCTAAAGTTCTGTTGCCCGTTAAAAGAATGCCTTATTACCTTGTTCCAGGGGATCTTGCTCAGAATTCTTCGGTCCGGGGGATCAGAGGTTCTCCCCGAGAATCCCTCGGTGCCGGCTGGAGATCCTGCAATCCCTCGGATCTGCCGAAATTCAGAAGCAGGGTCCCATCTGGGTCGCCAAAACTGTCACCGAAATCGGGAATCAAACTCCTTAACACCAATGTAGTATTAAGAAGCAGGCATTCTTTATTACGGCGCCGGATGCACGGGGGATCGTTCCACCTAGCGTGCATACCGCAGGTTACATCATCCGAAACTTATATTGTCCAGTTACATACATATGCATCAAATTTCCTGGAATGATAATGCATATTCATTCTATTTCCTGGAACTAATTATCATATTTGCGTGGTCATTACGCATGCGTCCTTGAGCTCCGAGGGGCTTCCGTGGGGGTCTCCGGTGGTCCTTGGTGGTCGTACAGGTGTGTCCTTTAGTTGACCCCTTCTTCTGGACATGCGCAATCCCACCTTGCTTATGTAACTTGCTCCCCTTCTTCATGGTGCATGGTCCCTAACAATTATTTAGCACCCTTAACACAAACCAATTATTCTAACTACCCTCGACTCTTTATCAAGATGGGCTGGGGCTGTACTGGGAACATAGCAGCATGTCCGTACTACTCCTTGTCCAATTGTCTTTGGGCATAGTAGCATATCCATAGCCATAGGTGTACAAACACAATATTAAAGCATTGTCTAACCTGCTCCTATCTCTATGTTGCTTAGTTACAAAAGAACAAACTAATAATTTTGGTTACATCTGGTTACAAAGCTGTACAATTAAGACTTCTATTTCCCACTTTAGTTTTTCAATACAAAGCCTAGGACATAGAAGAGTTTGTTAAATCTGAGTTAAATCAGTAACATCACCTTGTACAACCAATACCCTTGCTTCATTCTCACTAAATGGCTTATTTAAATCCCGGGGGGGGGGTGTCACCGAAAGACAAACTTTATGTAGCAATCTGTATTCCTGAATATAAGTTGCTTCTAAAAAGATTTTTTGAGGTCTGTACTTGAAATGTAGCAGCTACATCAACCGGCAATGTTTACAAAATTTGTTCCTAATGTTCAAACACACATGTAGAACTTCTTGGAGCTGCCTCCCTGCATGCCCAGTTCAGAGAAGAATTATACAGTAGCAACTGCATTTTCGTGCACCACCTAAGTACACCTCATGTATGTTTTACATGTAGAAAAATGCTACATCAAAATATACAACCATTTTTCAGTTTCACTGCTACTCTCATACTTTATGCAGTTCACAGAAAGAAACTGGATGTATAATGAAAGTGATGTTCTTAGTGATTGTAGGCAGCCCAGCTCATGACATACAGTAAGTCTGATATACTGAAATACTAAACAGAACCCCAGAAAGCCAGCATTTTTTATGATAGGATTATCCTTCCTCTTCTAGAGCTGACTGCTCCCCTCTTTGACCTGAAGCTCTTAATGTTGCAAAACCTGAGTACACGATGGATTTGACATCTCTCTGTAAAATAGCATCTGAGACACAAGTACTAATGATTGTTTTGACAGGTGCCAATATGATGACAGTTTGAGGCATCTTCACCTTCATATACCCCAAAGCCAGTGACACACAGGTAAATTGATGCCTTAAGATTTAGTCAGAAAGTGTTGAGAAAGAAGTTGCTGTAGTGTGATACAGATAAGCAACAACCTAACTCTGAAGCGGACAGCAGTGCTTCATAGTGATTCAAGGAAACACAGAACAGGATAGGCAAGGCAGACAGAATAAGGCAGAGCAAAAAATCCATAAAGATCAGTAACTCACCTTTAACTCTGATTAGCTGCAAATGTTTAGCAATCAAGAACAGTTTAGCAGTAAGCCTTATTTCTAAGTGGGAACTGATGTTAACAAAGAAAAAACATAGTCTAAGGAAAATAACCTTTCTGGGCTGTAGAGCCAGAGAGACAAAAGCAACAGAGCACAGTAGTCCATCTCGTCTTCCCTCCTGCCTTTTCTCTGTTTCCAACACTGACAGCTCCCAAGGTCGGGCCTCTCTAAGGAAAAGTTATCCTGCCCTTTTGGTTACTCTTCCTACCTCTCCTGCTCTAGAAGGTAATTTGTTTTAACACATCATTGACAAAAAACAGCATTATTTCTCCTCATTAGTAGTTACAAAAATGAAGGTTTTCTTGGGTTTGTTTCTTTGTTTAAACAAGAGTAATTGCAATTCAGATTTGTTGAGCTAGTTTTTACAGAAACTTATGGGAAAACCAACCAAAAGCATCACAAAAACACCACCACAAACACCGATGAAGACATATAACATTTTACACACGTTAATCTCACGCCCTGAAGTCACATTGCTAAGCCAGCCTGTGCAGGGCTATAGAGAGGAAGGTGAGAGCTTCTTTTGCTTGATGGGAATAGGTGAGCCACTCAAGCACAGAAACAAGTCAAGACACCGATGGAGAAAACAGGAAACCAGTGGAGGCAGGAAATGGGGGGCCCCTGAATCTGCTCTTGCTGCTTTTCATTCAAGAGCATAGGCCGACTTAACACGAGAAGCAAGTTAAAGCATTGTTCAGCACTGGGTAAGTCTCCTGTAGAGCATCTTGCCTAGCTTCAGCCACAGCACTTTAAGATGTATATGGACTAACTGAAGAGAGGCCAATAAGAGCAATAAGTAAAGATTACCAATAAAGAAAGACCAAACAAGCTGTGCATATTTTAGCCTAAAGCAGAGGAAGCTGGATGGGGGTGAGGGAGCTCCCACTTGAAGATTTTTAAGAACCAGCTAACTAGGTATGCATCAGGAATGGAACAGATAGGTTTGCCTTCACCTTAAAGCAAAGGGAAAGAAGGATGGATCTCTTGAGGTCATTTCTAGCCCTATATTCTTCTAGGATTTGGAAATGGACCCCTCAAAATAGCAATGGCTACTTCACTTATCTCCAAAGGAAAACATGCCAATAACTCCCATACTGCAAGCTACCCTTTTTCCAGAATGTTATAATTTATTCCCGCCCTAAAAGATTCTTCACGCTGCCAGAGCAGCAGAAAGACACTTTGGTGCCACTGAGAATCAAGCCCAAAATATCAATCAAGTTTTTTATTTATATCTCTTGGATATAATAATCTCCCTAGAATTAAAGGACTACAGTTTTTAGGTTTTGATACAACACAATTAGATATCAGGGCTTTGAATAAAATAGTTTTAAACAGAAGGTTAAGACAGCATTAAAAAATGATTAGCATGTCAGTAGAGTCTGAGCAGACAGCTCTTTAATAACACTGGACAGGGAATTTAAGGGAAAATACTTCAGAGAAGTAAATGAATATTCTTTCCATCAGAATGATTTCTTTAAAGACAAAAATCAAAATTATGCAGGTCTTTTTTTTTGTTTCAAAAGAATCACTTTGAAGGTAAAATATACCTACCCAAAGCAATTAAGATTAGAAGAAGAAAGATAGAGAAAAAGAATACTCCAAGGGCCAAGTATGTAAGACTGAAAGAACTATTCAGTCAAGGTATAATCATCCATTTTCCCCTGAACTATATTTATTTAATACAAACATAAAGGTGTGCAGAAGACATGAATGGGTTACAGGAGAAGGTAAAATGAAAGCTCTAAAATGTTGTTCTTAGGAAAGCATCACCATTATCAAAGAGAACTGCTTGCTGCAAGTCAAACAGATTTTTTGTTTGAATTCAAGTTTAAGTTGTGCATGGCTCTGTGAGCAACTACTAGGAGAAGAGAAATAGAAGATTACAGAAGGAATACTCCTACAACAGTTAGTAGTGCGTGACAGATTCTTGTCTCGGTTTTAGCAGTTGTAGATCTCAGCCATCAAACTTCTCAGAGGTGACAAAGGAAGAAATTTTAAGTCAACTTTTACTTTAAGACTACAGTCTTCCTCTCCAACTCTGGTCTTTACTTTGAAGGACAGGAGGAAACCGAGCTTCCCCTGGCCTCCATCATACACTTGCCATGAGATTAATAACAAAATATGTACCAGATTTTGCTGTATGAACAAAATTGTTCATAAGTTTGTAAGTTCTACCAAATACCTGTCTCATTCCTTTGCCCCAAGAGTCAGCTTTATTAATTTATTTGCTTTTATTAAACTATTTATTTATGAATTCTTGCTCAAAACAACTGAAAATCCTAAAGACAAGCACAAAGGATCCTTAGTAAACTCAGATTACACAGCATTCCATGGTTCCACTACAAAAATGAGAAGCCACTTGAATGCAGTATTTTGCATCACAACCCCAGCTCAACACTTCTGGGGCAGAAACCTGGGATATTTTACAATTTTAAGTGCCATTACAGAAAACAAGAACATATTCTCCTTTCAGTTGTATTTTCTCACCTAGCATATACATTTATAGATAAGCTCTGTACTTGCCTTTGGTCATGTATGATGCCCCGACACTAATTTAGAAATAATTCAGAAAGAAAAGTAGACTTCCTATTTTATTACCCATATCACTTCACAAAGCAAACAGATTTCCTCTAAGGCCTCACAAGAAGAATGAAGAGGACATACGTTGTTCTAGCTCCTGGTGAGAGGCATCAGATGTTCCTCTAGTCAACCCTTGCTAGGGGCACAGCAAATTTTTTCAGAGGCTGCATCAAAGGCCTAGCTCTGAGGGATGCATAAAATAAGACAGAATGAGAGGAGAGCTTTCAAGAGGAAAAAAGACCAGTGGGCTTAAGGAAAAGAGGTATTTCAGGTTACCTGTGTGTTTTTAAAAATTGTAGCTGGGAATAAAAGATAATGTGGAGAAAATATTATACTACCTGCCACAGTTCGTTAAAGTACCATGCACAGAGCAGGCAGCTACTTCAGTAACTGAACAGATCCTGTTCCTCCATACTTTACTTTCATTGAGAAGAGATTACTTCAATGACTTCAAGTTTACTGTTAACATACCTGTCCTGGCTTCCTTCCGTCATGTGATAGAGACGATTGGCACCTCCATCAGCACAAGCTCTCAGTGCAGCTGCAGGTGAAGAAACAGAACAATGTATTGGCATTATAAACAAAAACCCACAATCAGTTACTCCATTACTGACATTTCTGTGTAAACACAAGTGTTCATTGCAGCGTAGGGAATAAACTTGAGATCTCAGATGGTTTTTAGCTTCCTATGCTTGACTAATTCCCTTGTTTCTCTAAAAAGACATTTGAACTGTTTTTATCAGACTAGTTCCAATCTTCATCTGACTGTGCCACCGTACTTTCCAAATAGGTTATTTCTATCTATCCTAACCTACTGCCCAGTCAGCTTAAACTACAGGGGGGGCAAGTATTCAAAACCTGAAAAGGGCCCATCCTCCATGTATGGGCATGTACTTGTCTAAACAAGTAGGAACTTGCACCTTAAACCTAACAATCTTCTCACCCAGCGGAAAAGTTCACAATGGTGGCTCTATAATGACCTGCATAAAAACTGGGGGAAAAAAATAGTTAGGCATAACAATACCGGTTTTCTCTTTTTTCCCCTCCTATGACACAAAAATGGTAATTCTACTACAGTTCCTATACTGTTCCACAGACTGTTTGAAACTTCTGATATAAAGCAGGTGCGTTAGGTCTTGGCTTTAAATCTTGAACTATCCAGGTACAAAAGGAACAAAACCACAATAATTTTCAGTGCTTCCACATAACTTGGGGACCACAAAGGACACTTGCCACTAATGCCAATTGATTTAAACAAGCATAGACATGCTGTTTTCTTTTGATCCCTTTGTTTATATAGACAAGTCAGAGAAAAAAGAAGTGTCTAACACTATTATTACAAAATCAGATATAAATTGGTATATTTTATTCATAAGCATCCCTATTAAACATCATTTAACTAACATACAGTTCTTTCATGAGATTTTTTAAATATGATAAGCTATTGAAGATTGAAAATGACCATCTTGTCTTAGCAGTCTTTATCAGTTTTGCTCTGAGATGCACAAGTCAGATAACCGCAGCATGCAAGCTAAAAGAAGCTGTCGCTTCTACACTGGAGTAGAGCGTTCCTTCCAGGTCTGCAGGCAAAGACAGACTGACTGGTAGATCTGAGAGGGCTGAAAGTCAAGGGAATGGGGGGGAGGATGGGAAAGAGAAAAAGAGGAGAGACAAAGAAAAGGAACAGCCTGCCCAAGTTTTGTGAAAAAAAGTATAAACAATCAGATCAGGCACTTCCTGCTTCTGAGAATCCAATTATCAGCTAAAGCTGCTTTGCTTTGGTGTTTACTTAGTCAGAATCATCTCTCAGCAGTGACAAACCTACATTTTTCCTTTTGGCACTCATTAGGTTGGCAATCTGCTTCTCCCCCTAGCTTAGCCATCAACTTAGCCAGCCTATACAAATTGGGACAACGAAGTTCATCTCTGTATCTGCTCTCATCTTTAAGCCATTCTTTCTTATTTGGCTGCTGAAGTCCCACCACAGGGAATGTTCTGTATGGGTATATCTACCACACAGTACCATGCAACCTCAGCTGCGGCTTTTTGGAAAAAAAAGAAGAAACAGGGCAGCACAAAAGCTACCAGTTCATCACAGGTAGCCTTGGGTACAGCAGCTTTTTTCCTTCAGGTTGCAAGAACGTGCAGGGCAGGAGAACTAGCATTGCACTCCTCAGTATCTCTTCTAGCACTGCTCCTGCTCCAGTGACCCCTGCTCTCTCTCGTCCATTGTATTACAGTACACACTATGGTAAGCACTACCTCTCTCAGCCTTCTTGTGTGCAGACCGTGCTCTTCTCTGTCTCCTTATCCTACTTCGCCCACTCCGTCCAGCCACCATCCAAACCCATATTAACAAGCCAAGGTCAAGCAGATTTGATGCTGACAAATCTTATTAGCTGAGATAATTTCTAAATTATGGTAGCTGGCCAGCCACTTACCATGGTGATTCACTGCTTCAGGCTCTTGCCAGGTTCCTCATGCATCCTGATGAATATAAGCATTACAAGACAAGAACAACAACCTTTTTTGCCCACTGTGTTTGACTGGAAGCTTTTAACTTTTCTCACTTGAGGTTACAACTGAAACTGGATTAATGTAATTCCTTTCACCTGGACACATTTGTTAAGTTCTCTCAGGGAGTTCAACTCACACAGAATTTAGTAATGGCCCATTGCAAGAAGAGCGTATAACACCTGTCCTTAAATTAGCTATCCTGTCCATCAGTTTATTTAGCAGATATAAGGCATCTAAGCAAGGCCTAGGACCTAAGCAATTACAGAATCTCTTCCCTCCCTTTGAGCTACAAAAGCAATTAATCAGTTGAGACACTCTTTATAACCAAAACCGTAAGAAGGCTGTGGAAAAATTATTTTCTAACTTCAGGTACAGAACCTGCCTAAAGGATGCTTCCCGGACCAAAGACAGCCCCAGCTTTTTCCTTCTGAGAACAGTGATTTTTACTTCTATTCACCCACATTTCAAACAAGTAAGTAGCTTATGACTTCTGGGAAAAAAATAAGGGATGAGATACAGAAAAAGAGAGATGGAAGTCTATTATCTGTCTCAATTACTTTAACACAGCCAGAGCCTTAACTATTGTAAATCATCTCAATGGACTTACCACAAGTGAAGCCTGGCCTAAGATCTCTTCACCTGATCTTATTATTTTAAAACAATATGACCAAAAAACCAAAACAAACTAAGGATTACAGAACAAATCCATCTTCAATCAGTCTGGTACATATAAAACTACTGAGATTCTCCCAAAGACCTGAAGGTGCCTAAGTAACCAGTCTATGACACTTGTATGCTGTTCACATGGGTATGGGTCTACTATTTGATACCTCAAGTCAAAATAGTTGCCTTATATAACTGCAATTTAAAGCTGTCCCCCACATATTTATTCTTATAAATAAGAAAAAATAATTAAAAAAATTAAACTTCATCAGCATTGTAAAGTTAGTTACAGAAACTATTTATGAGGTACTGATCCTTTACAAGCAAGTTAAGAACTTACACTGGAATTAACCAAAGCCCCAGGTGCTTCAAGTAACCAGCAGGTAATTAACTGTTTGGCTGGAGGCCAGTAAATCATATTATTTCTACAGCTATGAACCAAGCCTTGCCTGATAAAAATTAATGATACATATTAGCTGGAAGAACATGTATCATTATTATCTGGAAGTGTTTAAGGAGACAGTCAGCAACTCTAAGCTTACAATTCAGATGGAAAATTCTCTGTGAAAAGATAATAGGAACTGATTTTATACAGTGCCTTTTATATTAGAAACAAAATTGCTTTACAAACAACAATTTGGCCAAGGTGCAGCACGGCAACCGTGTAGGCAAATCTAGCAGTCTCTAGGCACTTTGCAACAGCTCACACAAAACCTCATTAATTATTTCTGCAGAAACTGAAGGACCTGAACAAGATCCGGCCTTTGTTTTGCTTGGCGTTGTGAAAACAGAAGACACACCTTCTTCCAAGAAGTTTACAGTTTAAACAGATGAAAAAGACAAATGAAAAGGTGGAAGGTGACAGAGAGGGATGAAGTGCTAATGGTCACACAGAGGTCAAAGACAAGTTATCTTCCAGGGCCACCAAAATGGATGGTGGGGCTTGTAGAGGAAAGAATAACTTAAGTGGTCAGCCAGAACACAGGTGGTCTTGCACACACCTTCTCTCTGACCCAAAGGTTATTACCCCATTATTGGAGACCCCTCAAATTTGCCAGGTGCACGGCACATGGAAGTACTCTCTAGCTTATGTATGTCAAAAAGAACTAAGACAGTAAAGACATTTATCTAAAGGCTTTTAGTTAATCCTGCCTCTGTGAACCGAGCCAGCCTAAGGAATGGTCATCCAAGTAGCTCACTGAGCTCCGATGGATCAGGAAGACCAACACCTCCAGCAAAGATGCTGTGATATGCAACTGGGAGCAGTAGCTTGTTCAACCAGCACAACCAGAAGCAGAGGAGACCCGTGCCATTGGCCACCCTGCTCAGCTGGAGCGCCCCAAGGTACCGTTTCACGCTCTTGTTATTAGAGGAGACGACACTAAGAGCACAAGGGCGCAAGTGCACTGCAGTGCCAGCTCAGTGTGTGAATCTGCACTCCTTGGCATTACCACAAATTACAACCTTTCCAACCTGAATATTCTGTGTTAAACTCCACTCCTCAGAAATAGCTCCATCTGTCAAATTACTACCTTTTCTATCTGTCAAATTCCTTTCTGATAGAACTCCAGTGTCATTCAGTGAACTAGGGAATGGAGACATAACTGAAAAATCAACTGTTTCGTTGTGCTGCTTAGTGGAAGAGTACAGAAGGGGGAACTCAATGCCACTGCCAATAATTGCTACCCAAGCTATTGGGAGCAGCATATGTTCAGCCCAGTAGTGTTTGAAATTACAGCAAGAGTAAATACCCTTCAGCTCCACCTATGCTGAGGAAGAGTTATGTCAAGAGCATATTATCAGCCCATGATATCTCTGAAACAGTTTCTCATAGGTAAATGTGAATGAAGAAACCAAAGTCTTTCTGAGTAATGTCCTTCATTTTAAATGGTGTCTCTTCTGCTAGGAACCAGTGAACTATTTCCCTTGAGTGACCGAAGTTGAGAGGCCAATTTTAGGGCTAATTATTAGTGAATGTGTTTTTACAAAAATTATTCTAGCACAACAAAAATAATGGAAACAATTTATATTATATTTATATTTACTCTTTTGGTAAATATAAATAACTTCCTGTCACTGTAAGACAGAATATGAACAGCATATCAAGCGCAAAAAGGAAGGTCTTGGCTCTGAGCTAAGTAGTCCTGGAGCTTTTTGTGGAAGAGAAGCAAGTATTTTATCACACCTTCAATAGCCCTACAAATTCAGGCAGCGGAAAAGACTCTACAAAACAGATACAACTCTTGCACACTGAGTAAAATGAGGGCATAAAAAGAGAATACACTTACACACAGTACCAATACCTGGGGAAGAAAAGCATAATGTTATTATTCCTATTATTATTCCTATTCTATTATTCCTTGCAATTAGCATTTAAAAATTTTTTTATTTTTTCAAACAGATATTGAAATTAATCCATGTCTTTGCCTAAATTCAAATTTATGACATCTCGCCTTAAACTGCCTCAATATATCCCCTCTGTTCCTTTTCTAATCTTACAAAACAACTTCTAGGTATGCAATCTGTTTCCCTCATTCATTTATTGATTCAGTAACCTGGTAACCATAATTAACCTGCCAGCATAATCTACACATAAGAGAACCCTGCTTAATTAATGACTTGGAGCACTGGTAGTAATATATATGTGGTAATATATGGTAGATATGCAGAGAATTGCTTGGTTTGCTTGACACATTTGGCTAACACATTTTTGTCTCAGCATTAATAAAAAAATTCCAGTTACCAGCCACAAAATGCATAATCTGTATTTATGTGCTTTCTCTTTTTCTCCTTTGCCCTGCAGAAACTGCAAAAACATATTTAACAAATCCATGGCTTTGTATGGCTGCAGATTGCTAGCTAGGGTATCTATTTGCATCTCAAACTATTCCCTCCCACCCATGTATTTCTACCTGTGTTATCAGGACTGTATGCAACCATTATTATATACCAAGTACAGTGGACTGCAGACATCTGGTCAGCTGCAGCTTTGTTTAGCAAATCACCTGTCAGTCCATAATAGTCTTCTGCTTTGCAGTTGGACACTGGTCTTGCTAAGAGGCTTTTGAACTATTTAAAATAGGTCTATTCTTAATTTGTCTAAAACTGAAAAGGCTTAGCTCCTGTCACTGGTATTTTAAATTTGCAGCAGTGCACAAGGCTTTAAATAAGCACAATGAAGAATTTCACCTGCTCTCAGGATATTCTGTGGTTCCAAATGAAATTAAAGAGATATACAGGTCCTTTCTAAGCTGCTGCTATAGGGGCACATTCATGCTGCGATAAATCAGCAATAGCAAGAGCAGTTAGCCTTCTGTAGTAGTACTCAGCACTTTCTAGGATTGAGCCTGTTCTTAGGAATTTCACCCAAAATTCCTCTTTTTTTGCTCTTTTTTTCTGCCATTGGCAAGTCGCAATTTTTCATGCATACTTCCAGCCCAGGAACAAATTTTAGTTTTACAAATGCTGCAAAGAAAACAATGGTTGCTATTCTTAAATTGTCTGTGTACCCAAGAAAGGCCCATCAGCCACAAATGTCTCATACCTGACTTCTATACCACCTGTATCTCACAAAGAGCGTAGAAGCTCAGTAGTCCTCAAGTAAATGGATCACCAACACCAGAGCTGGCAGCCTGCTTCCATATGGACTGGATTATGGATCTCAGATGCAAAACTACTGTACATCTAGTAAGGTAATTAATTATATGTTTCCTACAAAACTGCTGTACTTCTTTAACCACTCCACTTTGAGCTGTAAACATCATAGAGATCTCAGCTAAGCAGAGGCAGGACTCATTAAGCAATTAAATATGAGAATACAAGGAAGGAACCAATGTGCTGATGAATTAGGAAACACTATTCTTTTCTCAGCACATTGATTCAATATTGAGCAAAAGCCACACAGATAACACGTCTCTCTAAAACGTTCACACAGAAATGAAACACAGGGAAAATTAAACAATTTTTCCCACAGACAAAAACCTCCCCTGAATTTTAGACAAAAACTATGTTACACAGTCCTCGAAACAAAATCTTACTTTAAAAAACAATTTCTAAAAAATTTAAAATCTTAATGCTTACTTTGGAAAAAAAAAAGGAATAAACAAATAGATCAACCCTTTTAAAAAACAAATTTTCAAGTACCAAAAAACACAACCACAAGCAAAAAGACCTGAGTATCAGTAAATATAGTAGGAGTAATGTGCTGTCACAGACAGAGGCAGGAGAGCAACTGTGTTTTCACCAGACTGAGTTTCTGGACTGTCTTCAGGTACACTTCCACGCAGAGTTCATTACAATGATTCATATTCAAGGCTGCTGGGTTTGGAGTAATCTCTTGTCAGGTGTTAGATTTAATATTCCTACAACCCTCACTTAGGACATGATTTTTTCTTCTCTTTCCTGTCATTCTTCTCCCATTCTGTCAAATCTGGGAGCTCTGGTACTCGCCGCACTGCCTTACGCCCATTGCTGTAACAGGCTCCGCAAGTGGGAGCAGCCCTGTGCTGTGTCACAGCGAAAACCAGGAGGAAAGGGCCCAAACATAAAACAAAGTACTTGCTGCCATCATTTCAACTAAAATCTAAGTGACCTTTTCATGACAAGGCTACGTGGCTTGATGCCACTGGGAGAAGAATCAGGAAGAAGTTTATTCTTTTCATTTTCTCCTCTTTTTTTGCTCTGTTTGAAAAATGACACCTAAAGCAATAATGTAGCATTTAATCAGATTTTTTTTTGCCCTGAGCACACATGTATTATTACCAAGTAACAGTAAAAAAACACACTGATTAGGACACACACACACACACACACAAAAAAGAGGAAAAACGCACTGAAGTGCACAACGTTAATCCTGACTTTTTTCCTGATAAACTATTTATTTTGAAGGTCTTTAAAGAGTAAATTGTCAAACCAAAGGTCCTCACAAGTCAAACAAGCTGCTGAAACACAGGCCGGAGATCCTACTCGTCTTAAATCCTGTCTTTTCCAGAGTGAGAAGGAATCCAAGCTCTCTACAATCATATATTTGCATCTTATTGATAGCTGGTCTCTGACACCCGGAATTCCTTGGAGATTCACAAGCCCTTCCCGCAGCACTGCGTGCCAGCCCCGGGGCTGGTTGGATCCTGGTTTGCAGACTAACATGCAAGTGCCCTGCAGCTTGGTCTGGACTGCGGCTCTTCACCAGAGGAAGTGCAATCAGTAACCAAAATCTCTCACCCAAAAGTTGCCTATGTAACCCCTAATCGCTGATGAAGGATCTGCTGAGTCTCAAACAGTAAACCCCTACAGACACCATGCCGGCTGTCCTTCAGAATACATCCCATCAGGTTGCCTTTCAAATACCATCTTCTTTCATTGCTTCATAAGAACAACACACCTCACTAACAAAACTTTACTATAACCTGTCTACCAGTGTCCCATACCTAAATCAAACACACACATCAAAACACAACTGAAGGTAAAATAACTGAAAAAGCGTGCAGCTAGCTTTTTTCTGCATCCATTACCTGATTATCAAGTGAAATGGAGAGGCTTCAACATCAATTTTATTTCTGAAGTTTTTAAATTATATTGTTTAATAATTCAATGTAACGTGCACTGACTTCAAGGTTTGAATGCAACTTTTTATTTCTTCATTTCATATTTTCCATTGCTGCAACATTGATTTCTGACACAAGGAAGATAAACAGCTCCAAACATGATGTAATACCCCAACTGCCTGCAATTTTAATTGCCAGTCAGCATTGTTATCAGACAAGCTTTAGTAGCAAGCTGACTCTATTCCTACGTGGAAAAAACTGACAAAAACCAAATCACCTTTATTAGCATTAAAACGTACACATTTGCACAAAGGATCAGACTGTAAAGAGAAAAAAAGCTCTCTTTTTGATCTGGGGTTGCTGATTCGATGCCAGCAGCAGCAGCCTGCGTGCAATCACTGCTTCCTACACCACAGTGAGCAGGACATGGGGCAGTTGGGAAGCAATATGCGGAAAAGTGTGATCAGCTGTGCTAAGACAGCAAAGAAGGAGAAATAATCTCCTACTGCTACTGGCCACCAGCAAGACTGTTCCTCATCACAGCCAGAGTCAGTGCTATTGTCTCTTCTGCTTCCGCTGAACAATATGCATTAATAATTCAAGCCAACCTGCAAGTGTAAAGCAATGAGCATGATAAGTTCATATTCATGTCTATGATTAAATATTTTCAGCTAATACATTTATATTTCAAATTTTGTTTGCCTAAATTGGATTTGCAGTAGCCTGCAACTCATCAAAAAATTAATCACACACTTATTTTAAATAGCACAAAATATATTAATTCTCATGCTACTAAAACACACGCTGTTCCTTAGCAGCCCAGAATGGATTTCCACACAACCATTTTATATCATAGTCTAACAAAACCATTTGTGCATCAAGGAAATTTCAGAACTCATAAAAGTCAGAAACTCCAATTTTGTTAAAAGACAACTAGAATATTACAATGCATAAATTTCTGAACCAATCAAACTTGCACCAACACTTTCTTGAAAAATTGTTTAAACTATTCAAAAGAATAATCTTGGTCTAAAACTTGTTTGGAAGTAAGTATCGAAAAGAGGGACAAAAAAGAAACCAGAGAAGGAAAAATTAAGATGGTAAATACAATTTCCTAATGCATGTGGAACTGCCCTTTATACTGTATTTTCTAATGTCTTGACAATATACAGCTACCCTATGTTCATGCTACATAGTCTTGTGTATAGATCATTTCCCCTACTTTTAACAGATAAACTGTTCAATAGATTTTCAAGCAAACAATAATAATAGTAAACTATTAAAAACAGCATCAGGAGAAACGGTAAAAAAAAAAAAAAGGAAGTATTCCATCTGAACAAAAAAAAAAGGTTTTATGGGGCATTCTTGAAAGGCACTATAAGCCAATTTAATTTGAGAAATTAGTGCATTTTTGAAACTAAATCACATTAAGTGAATACTTTAAAACACTGAAATTAAGCTGGTATTTTGGAATTACTTGTCTAAAACATTGGGTGCAGATAATATCATTACTTCATTTATGACAGTTTCACCCCTTTGTATCTGACTGACCGCCACGTCTTTTCCATTCTCTTAACTCAGATTTGTGCAGTGGTAAGCTACAGGGGAAGTTTCCCCAAGAAACTGGAAATATACCACTAGCTATGAAGTGGACTTGATCTTAGCCACTTTATTTCATATTTGGTACATACACACTGGCATTTGTACCAATTTAAACCAGAATGGTTTCATGGAAGCAGGGGATTTGCATCACTGTTACTCTGGTACTGCCACCTAAGTACAGCTCTAAGGATGAACCTGAACACAATTTTGATATTACGATGTATTGCTCTTTTCAGGAGAAGAAGAGTTTTATTTACCTGCACCAGAACTACTCTCGGATCCCAAAAATCTTGCTACTCAAAATAAATCTAAAATTAAAATAATATTCTTGCTAGGGCCCTTACTTTTTGTTAAATTTTCCAATGGTCAAGAAAGAAGGTCAGCTAGTACAAGTTAGCATACAGACACAACAGATCAGACCTATGGTATACTTTTGTCAAACATATGTTTCTTTTGTTATTCATATTTGAAAAAAAGAGTAGAAAAACCCATAATGAAGGACAAAATATGATATTTGCATTTTTAAAATAATATAAAAGGTGTGAGTTAAGATTTTCAAAAGAAATAATCACCAATGGCAATAATTCTTGGAAGTTTTTGTTATCTTGACAAAATGATACATTAAATCATCACAGGACACAAAGGCAGTTTATTTGGACAGGCAGAACTGGCTACAAACCACACTAGAAACCCTAATTCTGAATTCTGATTTCTCATCTGAGTTCTCTTACATAGAGCAAATGCAAAAACAATACTGTTCTCCCTGAAAAAAAGTATCAACATCTATATGCAAACAGTCTGGTTATAAATGAAGATAGCATAGCAGTAGTTTCCCAGTTCATAAAAGTGATGAAGAAACAAGTACATTGATTTCAAAACCTCCCTTTAAAGAGGCTATAAGAGAACCTTAAGATAAAACTCCAAATAAAAATATTTGTAGGATGCAATCTAGAGTTTACTGAACAAAACTGAGTGTATGTTCCCAAGAGGAATAAGCTTCTGTGTGACAACTCTCCTCACAGCAAGGCTGCAAACAGATTCAGAGGCTGAACTTATAATACACGACCTGTGTATCATCCACGCCGTGCCCGTGGGAAAAGCACCAGGCTGTATTAGTGTTCAAGGTGTCCTCTATTCCTCCCTCTGAGATAAGAAAAAACCCACCACCATCTGCCTTTTGCTGAGAATTTTCACTGAAAATTTCATATCCAGGTTCTCCTGAGGATATGCACTTATGACACAGCTTTCCAGACAACAGTGCAGCTGAGAAATATAATGCCATTAGTTCACCAAAGTCCTGAGATGATCCATATCTAAGTCATCCCTAAAATAGGAAACATAGATGTAAAACCAAAAGCTTTGTGTGCATGCTATATGAGGACCCAATTCAATGCCTAAATGAGTTGGCAGTTTCATGCAAAGCTAATGAGGACCTGAAAACCCAATGGGTAGCAGCAAAACACAAGATTGAAACTGTAAAATTATAAATTTACTAGAGGTAAATCCAGCCTTTCAGAAGATTTTTAATATAGGGAAGTCCATAATTTAATACTAGGTTTTGAGGAATATGATGTTTGGATATTATTTAGAGAGCCACCCAGTCAGTAACCCATGTAATACCAGTAAAACATCAAATCTCTCTAGCCAGTTTGCTCTCCCATGGAAAATGCTGAGGTGCTAAAACCTTAGTTTTTATGTTCTTCCACAAGAAGGTGTGATGGGAAAGGCAATTGGGAGGATGCTGTTCACCTGCTGGCCTCAGGTAACTCGTCTAAGGTAATCCATTTATAGATCTTTGTGTTAAGCAGATACAGCTCTTGTCCTCTACCTCTGAAACAGCATCATGGGCAGTTCCCTAAGGCCTCCTAAAGGGAGAAAGGCTTAAAATAAATGGAGAAGTAAAGTCTCAGCGGGGACTTCCGTCCCCAAATTTTGGACCGCTCAGTGTTTAGGAAAACTTGCAAGCTTCTGGATTTTTCAAAAACTATTTTTAGTAACAGATTTGTACATAGCTCATTTCCAGTTACAAAGATGATCAGTATATTGCAGATGATTTTATCAAAATGCTACAGAATTACTGCTGCAGACTTTCAGTTTCAATGTGTTACAAAGATAAATAGCTCTAGAAGTGCAAAACAAAAGAACTTTTTCCTCTCATTTGGGTCCATATTTTTCATTTTGAAGAAGAGACAGGATTTAAGCATATCTTAAAGTCTGAAGTTCAGAAGTGAATTCATGGAAACTGGGTAGGAATTCTTTGTTTTGTTTAAATTGCCTCCTATCTAGCTGCATTATTCCCCCTTTTAAATTAATACTAATATGGAAGCGTTTTGCCATCCTTTGATCGTAAACCAAACCATCTAATCTTCATTGAACAAAAATACTGGTCCCTTCTTTGGGGCCATTTTCTCCTTTTACTTGAAACCTGTGCATTCAATAAATAAAACCTTAGATTGAGCACACTGGAGCTTATTCCGAAAGTCTGCTTTAAGAACACATTCCCAGTGAAACAAACAAGCAAAACCCCAGGACACAGTCTTGTTCATGTGGTACTACATTACCCATTGTATAGTGTTGCTCTTTGTTCTCAAACTGCTTCAGTGAAAAAAAAACCCCAAACCCAAAGAACTACACAGTAGCTGTGAATCTTACTATAGCCAGTGTTCCTTTTCAGTGTTGCTACTTAATTGGAAATTATCACCCTTTTAAATTTTCCATAGAAACACGGCTTACAAGTGTGGGAGAAAAAATTATCCTAAGTATATCTAATACATCTTTATCTAAATCAGCCAAGTGTTGGCCACAAAGAATATCAATATTCTATTTAATTTACAAGCTCTGTCCATATAAACACTTCATTATCAGCAACAGAAAATATTAGAGGACAGGATGTTCAAATGTGATGTGAGTCACTGCACCAATCCCATGCTACCCTATCTACCAGATGTGCTGGAGATTGCAGATTAGTACACATGACATTTTCATTTAAAGTAGTGTGTTCCTGCACTTGGCCTGGTTTAAATCAGTATTCCTAGTGAAGAGCTGCTAAAATCTTTTTAAAAAAAACCAAACAACTTTTACTTGTTTAATCTAGATTTCATCTTTCATAAGCCCTTGGAGCCTACAGTATTATCAGCTATCGGGCTTTGAAGTACAAGAATTATACGGAAGTCAGTCTTTTCACCTGGCACTTATCTTCCTGTTTTAAAAGAAGACAACTCCTGTCTTCCCCAGATACTCAGCTCTCTTCTGCTCATCCGTTCTTGATCAGGTCCTCTGCTAGCTCCCCTTGGTCTATATAAGGGAATTCCCAGACCGAAACCTTACATGTTGAATGTTAAGGGGGGGGGAGGGTGGGGGTGGGTGTAGGAAAAAAACCCCCACACAAAACAAAACAAAACAAAAAACTGAAGAAAAAGCATATATTAGTGTGTAAGGGAGGACTTTTCTCAGTTCACCTAAAATATTTATTTCCTCACTACTTTTTACTAGTTTACTTCCAAACACCTGTGCTGGTCATGCATTAGCTAAGACACTCGAGGTCAAGTTCAATCAGCCCACTTCAGCAACACGTATTTAGAGCAGGATCCTCCCTCTTAAGAGGTTTAGTGAAAGGAAAACTATTTCTCTTACTCTTGATTTGATAATATATGACTAAGCCCCTAAGGCAGAGAGCTGTCCTTCCGCAGTGTGAAACACCCAACACTGGGCAACTGTTTTCCCTAGCGATGAACAGGAATAGCAATGCCCTAATTTCACACGTGGCACTGTCATGCAGACCTGGAAAGACATCTCTGAATCCTTGATTCACAAGACGCTACATGGTATATCTGTACCATAAAGACAACAAGCATAGTTTCACCAATGAAGAAAAAGGTCTGCTGTTGCTATGCTTAACCTGCACAAGGCCTTGCCACTGGCTTGAAATAGTCACTGACCTTCTAATAGATTTTGTAATTTGAGGGTTTTTTGCTTAAAGAGGCAATGATTTCTCTGAGAAAGATGAAAAGCTGATCAAACTGCCATCTTTATAAACTAAACTAAGTTGGGGCGGGGGGAGGGAGAGAGAGGGAGAGGGAGAGAGAGACCGAGAGAGATCCTCATGCTTTCATTTATCTTGTGCACAGGTAAAACTGACTATGATCAAGTCACAGGTCAACCTATCGATATTCCCCCAGCAGCGAAAAAGAGTTTCAGAAATTTGGTTTAACAGGTAGCTTTCCTGTCTCAAACATTTGATGTTGTTGCTCTTTTAGCAAACCAAAATCAATAGCTGTGAACAACAGAAGTAGGTTAAACTCTCCTTTATGTGATTAATTCTTCCTGTAGCCAACCCTACTCTTAACTTCTACAGTTTTAAAAGGCTTATCTGGAGGGGCATAGAATAGTTTTTGCTTTAAGCCATATTTTGAGAGGCTTCTGTACACAGCTGGTCCTCACCCCCTGAGAAGGTCTCTGATTTCAGTGAAGCCACCTGCACTGAGCAGAGCTCTACTCTTCAAATATCAGGATTCAAACCGTACTTCTCACTCTAGCCGAATACAAGGTGCCCATAACAGTTTGAGCCCTAATGCTATATATCTTTGTTCTTTCTCTCTTCACTGTCTGTCCTGATCCCTAATTGCTCCCTCTTTGCAGTTTCATCTATTCCAGCTTCCAAATGCACACATCATCTCATCAACTCACAGTGATACAAATACGCTCTGTCAGCCTCACTCTTCCTCTCACGTGCACCAAAAAGCTCATCTCCTCTTCTTCACCCACTCTCTCCGTTCTCCCCCACTACTGCTCCCCAGCCCCACTGCCTCCTATTTCAGGGTCTGCTTTATGAACGATACAATTATTTTACTTAAAATTTAGCAATTGGGAGAGCAAAGTAGAAAGCATAATGAGAAGAGCATGGACTTTCTGGTGTTTTGTACATATTCAGAAAACAAAGAAAAGAGGACAGGTTCTCATAAAATAAGCAAGAATAAAAGGGGAGCAGTCATGCTATTTCTTTCAACACACAACCACTTCATGCACTGTCCTGTCACTTTACTAAGGATGAGACCGCTGAGCCGAGCCATTCCCATGCCAGCAGTTTCTCAAAGCCCGTATCACACTCCGGGCGGGTGCAGGATGGGGTCAAACAGGCCTTTGGGGTGGGCGGTCTGTGTCCAGGGAGCTGCAGAGACAGCACTGCTATTGCTATCTCGGTCCGAAGGGCTTTCAAGGCACTGGAGAGCAGGGAACGGTGCGCAACCTTCCGCCTGGTGCAAAGATGCTGCCTCCCTCCAGCAGCAGACAAGGGTCACAGCAAGAAGTCCCCGCTGACCCTACAGCCCCCTGCCACCACAAACCAAAGAGAAAGCCTTTGCAGGGGGAAGAGACACCCACCTGCCTCAAGGAGGTATCCATCTGGTTTCGAGAGTAAAGAATGGGGACAGATAGGAAATGGAATTATACCTCTTTTCCTTCCCAGGCATGAGTGGTACATTTCCTGACACATAATGAAAACCACAAGCAGTGTTTAAAGAAACATTTACTTCCTGAGACAGCTTATTTCACCGAGGCATTCCCAGTTTCTCCTCTTCTAAAGAGAAATGACACCACCCATTCAACAAAAAAATGATGCAATATGTATTTGGAAAAAAATAAAAACAAAAAAGGGAACCACCAAACCACTGTTCTGTTAAAATAAGAATGCTAAGACAGACATGCTTGTATAAGAGGAGATAATTAGAAGTAGCTGTACAGAAAAATTTTTTTAAAATACAAATAATTAAAGCTAACCTTTAAATTATTGTTGCAGTCTGTAAGAGACCTGCTGCAAACTTTAATAATATTGTTTGGAACATCAGTCATTTTGGTCTTGCTGAAATTCATTTTTGATAATGCAATAGTAACATCTCAGGAATGATATTAAGTTTCTACTTTGTATTAAAGTAGAATTGTATTAGCATGGTACAGTATGTGTATCCCTGCTGGGATTACTTTCATGCTAGAAAAAACAATGTTATTTTCCTATTACCAAAGTAAGTTATCTATTTTGACAGTGGAAAATATATTTCACTGAACTATAAGCTAACAAAATCTGTCATCTAAGAGGATATCACTAAAGTTTCTCTTCTGGTATACTTTCAATTCCTAGCCAGCAGCAATTCTGCTAATTTTTTTGCACAAACTCATTTGATCTGTGGCATACCTGTGAGCCCATATACTAAAGTTAGCATGTCCAGTCCAATTACTCTTCCTCAATCCTTGACCAAACTATTGGGAAATCTGCCTAAGGAAAGAACAAAAGATTGCAACTGACAGATCTATGTCTTTCTGAACAAAACTCAAGCGTCTCCCTTCCAGGATCTTTCCTGATCCAGTCTCTGCCTTTGACTACCTGCACCCCAAGGGAGTGAGCCCCAAAGCAGCTTGGGGGGAGGGAGAAATGGGGAATCAGAGTTAGCTTACATTCAAACACATCTGTACCTTACTGACAATTTTCCAAAGCACTCAGTCTCACCCTAACTTTTGTTTTTCAGTTTAAGCAGTGGGATGAATGGTCTCCATTCACCTTTCACACTGGTGAGTTACCCTGAACCTTCTCCAGCTGGCCCTAACCCATCAATTTCTTGTCAGGGCATGGAAGAAATGAGTTCTAACAGGGATTTAAAAGCGGGAGAGCAGAAGAGAGGGGAGTCACCTTACCCAATAAAATCTGCCTCTGGTACAAGCTGCACACAGTTCCAGATATGAATTGGGGAGGTTATCAGAGACAGGCCTGGAATCAAGCCCCGCACTAATGGATCAAGACCACAGTCAGCAAATACTGGTACTTCGGCAAAGTCCAGGTTTTAGCCACATAATTACTTCAATTCAAAACAACGTGTGCATTTCCAAACATAGATCCTAATTTGCCATCGCTGAATGATGTGTAATTTACAGTGCATTTCCTATCAGTTCTGAAGCCGACTAATAGACTTCCTCACGCTGAAGCCGCACATCACACCGCACCTGCAGAGTAAAGGAGCTTTGATAGAAAGAGATTAAATTATCATATAGGTGGTGCAAAAAGGATCCTGGGTATCAAGTTTGGGCCTGGCTCATTTACACCATGTGGATTCCAACTGCTGGCCTGAGGGGCATTTTCTTTCTTTAGCAGTAACACCAGCTTCAGGAAGAAGATAGGGAGCTCGAATATATTCTAGAAGAGCTACTAGCAATCAATAGCGGTGCAGAAAATTACACCTTTGAGCTAAGAACTAGCGTTTTGTCAAGTCTGCCCGTGGCAGCAGGTGTCGCTGTAAGGCAGAGGTATGGCAATTAATAAATTACTGGGACACAGACAAGAACAGATGCAGGCAAAGATGCTTTGTGGTACGTGGTAAGAACATGGAAATTCTTGACAGCTGGTAGCTATGCACACTTTCTGTGCTAAGTGTTTTGGTTGCAAACATGATCAAACAGCAGATTGCTAGTATACACCTGCTTAAAAAAAGTATGGAAACTCTTACTATTGAGGTAACAGCTTGCATAACAGCATTGATTATGTATAGTTTTCCATTTACTTACTGAGTGCTCAGTCCTTTTCCACACATTAAAGAGTTTACTGCTATTCAGTGCAAACAGAACTCCATGCAGCACCTAGTTAAGCATGTCTGGAGCAAGCCTCCTTGTTGATTCCTCTGCAAACAGCTGGGAACTACCCAAATGGTGCCTTTAAGTTCTTGCAGTAGGCCTTCTAGGGCTAAATTCATACAGAAATTTCTGTCACTCTAGTGTCCAGTCATCCCAGGTTATGGATCTTGCATCTTCTAGGGAGTGGTGTCAGCTGGGTTACACCCAGCACAAAACAAGGGCCAGAGAGCCTCTTTGTTCTGCTCTTCACTTGTGTGCCGCTTCAGGCAGAGGCTAGTATTAAGGAGCATCATTTTTTACCTGTTTCGGGTCCTTTAGGATTCTGTAACGTGTTTCGTTCCACACTGCCTGGAAATTGCAGAGGCTGATGTCTCTCTGAGAGGAGAAGGGTTTTTTCAGGAGTGTTTTCAGCCTGCTGTCAAGGAGTCTCTCCCTTCTACTCTGTCATGCCTGAAATATTAGCCTTCAGTTACGGCTGACACAAAAAAGACATTTTCTGCTACAGCATTGAGCCATTTTACAAAGAAACTGCCAAAGAAATTAAGAACTAGTCTTCTACTACAAAGACTGACAAGGCAAGGGGAGTAGTTTAAATAATGACAAAGCTAGAAAAATGCTAACTCATAGCCCAGAGACTGCTAGAACAACAGCGCCATGATTCAGTTAGATGGAAAAGAGGGCTGTTCCTGCTTAAGAACAGATCCTACAAGGTCTTGATTTGCCCTAATGCCTATAAGCCAGGGATGAAAAAGTCAGTGCTCTTACCACCACTACCAAAAACTACTACTAGAGGTGCTCATTTATTTTAAAAAAATAAAAAGAACACTTACAAAGCAGATTTACATTATAGTAAGAAAAGGTTGTCCAGAGACTTGAAATGGGTACTGGGACAAACCCTGAACATCCTGAGTACCTGCACTGCCTGCAGCCAGAGAGATGATGCACATCAGCAGAACCTCTGAGCAAAGAGGGTTTCTCCTGGACAGTGTCCAGCCATTGCCTGGAAGGAGCAAGGTAAAATAGCTTTTCATCAAGGCATCCCTTTAAAGCTGCAGGTAGAGCATACTTGATTTTTTGGTGTTTCTTTAACCAACAGAAACCATTTCTACAGCAAAGGTTTTTTACTGGCCTCTCTGAAGCACACTCATAGTTTTCCTGTGGGAAGAAGTATAAGAACTTGGAACATGAACACACAGTGTCACTCCTCCTCCAGCGAGGCACTGAGCTGCTATTTCACATCGCCACCAGAGTTGATGCCACCATGCCATGGTGATAGTTAATGACAGTAACTCATAGCGAACTGTCAACTAAGGGTAGTCAGGTTTTCCCTGCTTCCTTTTCCCATTTTCTAAACATCTAACTGACCTGAACTTGCTTTCTTCTTCCAGCCTCAAAACACCAAGCTCTCCTCAATATGCTTGTAGCAGCCCACTTGCCCTTGCACAAGGACTTTCCAGAAGTCACAGCAGATTCGGCTTCTGAACAAGCAGGGCTGATAAACAAGTGCATCAGGGCACTGCAGGGCATCAGGAAAGCAAGGTACCTTACTACCCTTACTACATCTTTTCCTCTTGTCATTCATCAGTCTTTTTTTTTTTTTTTAATTTAATATGAACAGGACTAGGCCTAACAGTTTTCGTGCTTACAGTGACTGGCACATTGTAGGTCCTCTCCAGGCACTACTGTAATAAAAACAAGACAGACGAAGCAGAGAGAAAATGGTAACATAATATCTACAAAACACACAATACCCACTGGAAGCAACCTGTAGGTTGCTAATGCCAGTCCCTAATGCAGCGGCTCTCTCTTACGTCTGCACAATATCTAATAAAATACAACCTCTAGGGAAGAAACTGATCATCTCCTTCTGATCGTCTATGCGTGCAAGACCTCTTCTCGTTTACCAGCTCAGCAAAGATCCTGAGCTGTGATCAGAAAAAAAGGTGCCAAGATCATGTACTTTGCTGTGGACTGGATGCAGCCTCCCCTGACTGTGACTGATCAGCCAGGCAGGAGGTGACAGGCTCAGGGGTCTACTCCTGCGATAGTTTTCCCCGGGTGTACCCGGTCCGTGGCCCGAGGAAGCTGTGCAGCCACAGCAGGGGTGGGCTCAGGCAAAGCAGGCACAGCCGGAGCCCCGCAGACAGCGCTCAGGCTTGGGGAACGGGACACTTCACTGCTACATCCACCTCAGGAGGCAGAAGTCAAGCCCGAACTCTGAAATCACAGCCTGAACCGGGGGAGACACGACAGCAGCTTATATACCCACACTGTGAAGCAGCTTTAGGGGTGGAAAGAAAATCCTGCAGACCACAGTCAGGGAAGAATAAGGTTGTAAAAGGTTTCACTTCACATAAAGCCTAACATCAAGTTAGCGATTATAGTCCAAACAGGCACCAATTTTATTTAAAAATTGGATTTTGACTGTCTTCATATTTTTTGAAAAAGATGATAGAATTGCATGGCCTGTTAAAATTTGATTTTCCTTGGATTTAAGTAATGGGCTTTTGTATACATAACAGAAACATATTGCTTGCAATATCCCTTTGACAGACAAGTTTCAGGGAAATCTGTTTTGAAAACACATTTAGTAGTAAAATCAGAAACCATTTTCAAACTGAATGATTCTGTTTTAAAAGGCATGACTTTTCTTAAAGAAATGTTTGTGGTAATGTAGGAAAATGCAATCACAATGTAAGAAAAAAGGAGAGTATAATGTGTGCAATGAGAAAGAAAGGATCACTGCTCAAAATGTACAATATATTCAGTACACTTGAAATATTTCTGTTGCTTGGAGTATTAAAGCATGTTAAACTTCCATCTAGAAGTTTTTCCTGTATTTACTATTGAATGGCAACATTAAACCCATCTATTTAGTAGTTTTGTCATTTTAAAATATTTTTATTCTCCCCTTTTGTCTAGTTGCATGGACTGTTTTAAAAACAATTAAAATTTTAAGCTATCAAACAGTAAAGCAGCCCTAAAAGCAAAACTAGATTTTGTTACCACAGTTGCCGTAATAGCAGAAGCATGCCTCGTGGGTGACTGACGGACCTTTAACGTTCCTGTGACATGGTTCATAGTAGCTTGGCCCACGTCCCGACCTGACTGGAGCTCCAGAATAAAGTGAGCAGTGCTGTGTTAAATGTAATTTTCCTCCGAGTAAGTCACATCAAGTTTCCAAGGTGTCCTACCATTAGAACAGAAAAGTTCCAGCTTCGGCTGATGTGAATGCACGCAGCTACAGCTATGTAAAAACCCACTGCAGAGCCACACATGCACGGTTTGTTCACACTGTATGCCATCAGCCCTCAATTTTGAGCCATCTGTTATCGCACCGAAATCCACAGTAGTTTTATCAAAGAGAGAACACTCAAACCAACAGTGAAAAGAGCGCTGAAAAGTCCATAAACATGTATCTCCAAGATACCTGCCAAGCCTGAAAAGCCATGTTAATAAAATTCAAAGGGCAAGCAATGTACAAAAGGCTACTGAACCATAATTTCTCTGTTTTCACCGAATCATCTTAAAATATACATTAAAAAATCTTTCATCTCAGCTCTATTTGTGGGAGTACATTATCTGTATCAAAAAGCTGCTATGCCCTTGACAATATGAACATCAAAGTGTGGTCTTCAGTATCATCCATGGTATCTTCTTTAGTGAGGTTTTTATGTTATTTATGTTCAGCTGAGATCAGTTACTTCAGCTGCACCTTCTGCACACATTCACTAGTCTTCCCAGCAAGCATATACTTCTTTTACTCAATATTAATTCAAATCAAATGCTTTTCTCATGGAACTGTTAAATTTGGTGTCATAACTAGCCTACATAAATGGCCTCATGAGCCAGAAGTCAAGAAGCACCAGAAATCACTGCTTCAGAACAAGCATTTTTGAGATATTACAGATTGAGACACTTCTTTTTAGTCTTTAAACTACATTATAATGATACTGCACCTCAGGTTCAGGAGAATTGGGTAAGTAAAATACTTTTAAAACAAGCAAGTTAATATAACATTGAAAGTGATTAGATAATAAAAATATCTGTTCAAAATTATCTTAGAGAAATTTTCCTTTGCTTTTCAACTTAAATTGAGCAATGAAAAACAGACAAAAGGATACTCTTAGTGTATTTTCAGTGCAAAGCTAAACAATAATATCCGGGAAACAGCCAGAATCAAACTCTAACCAAAATTTCCAATTTCTTCTGATAAGCTAAGCTATGGAGTTTGTTATTTGGACCAAGTCGCAGGATGTGACTGGGTAAAGGAGCCGCCAAATTCATCTGTTCCCACCTCCTTCCCATTCAAACACAAACATGTTGCAAGCCTCAAATTACCCATGTGTAAACCCTACTGTACTCCTAGTTTTCACAAGGATGTATCTGAATCTCCCTTTCTACTCTCTAGTATTCAGCTCACCTTGAATCTCTCTTGCCAAGCTACTTACTGTTAACGTAGAAGGAAAATATATACTTAAATCCCTCCCTTACTAATCAAATCTGAATAAATAAAAAGGCATCATTTAATCATTAGTCTGAACCAAGAATGACAGTAACACAGACACAGAGGAAGTCCAAGTAAATAATTTTATTTTGGGGGTTTTTCCCCCCTCTAACTTAAGGGTGACCATTAAACTCCACTTTCCTCTGCCATTTGAGAGTTATGTGGTAATCCCAAACACATGAAAATAAATTGTTTACTCCACCTCCTTCCTCCTCCTCCATGCTCTCTGCATTTATGGTGGTTGTAACTTTGCTACTCATAAAGAGCGACGGAGAATGCAGCCCAAATGCAGCAAAGTCAGCATTAACTAGTAAAAGGAAATCTCACCACGGAAGGAAAAAGTTATCAGCAACCTTAAAATCCATCTGAAATTAACACACAAATCCACTTCCCAGCAGCCTTGTGGTACATTCAAAGCAAATTCCCTCAAGGAGTGCTCAACTTAGAGAAGGGGATGAGGGAAGAGGCGAGGAAAAATAAGCAAAGCAGGAGAAAATCTGTGTGCACATTTATATACATACATTTTTCCTATTAGCATAGTCACTGGACAAGCCTATTTCCTATGGATTTAAATATACAGCTTTAACATGTTATTTCTTGTGGTTTTTAAATGTACAATTACCACCACAGCTTCCAAGTCATTAAACTTAAGACAAGCATCTGAGGGAAGAAAATAAAAAAATACATCTATTAAATAATTTTTAACAAAACTAAATCAAGCAGAACTTTACTTAAGACCCTTTCCAAAAGAAACAGGATAATCCAGACAAGTTTAGCAGTCACAAATTATTTTCAAAGTGAAAGAAAATGGAAATTATTCTTTCACAGCTCATGTAGATCTATAAGCATACTGTATTTTATTATCGTCTATACCAGGATCCTCTACTTTCATTCCAATATCCCCTTCTTTGGCAGGATAAGTCTTTTGAATCTACTAGAATCTCTAGGGACTGCCTTGAAAAAAAACAAACAAAACCACACCAAACTAAGCCCTGCATTTTTTTATTTATATATGCACATAAAAATTTATTCTATGCATATTAACATTGTATATGCACTAGCAAGTTAAAGCAAAAGATTTTTAGCATTTTTTTCTAACAAGAGAAAAAAAATTTTTAATTTCTGTAAATGTCCTTTGGAAGCAGAAAAACAATATTTATTGTCAACACAGTATCTTCAACAGCAAATGCAGTTTCAGAAATATTTTGATTAATATTTTAGGTATATGGAACATAATATTAACTGTGGTAAAATTCAAGGTAATGGGATACACTAAACTATTTGAAGAACTTTAGTATAGCAATATTTATTTATGAGGCAGTAAAGCGGGGGGGGGGGGAACCTCTCAAGTGAAAGTTCTGCTCTTTCAACAATGTTTCTGACAAATGCTTTTGAATCATATGTATTCAGTAGGGTGGTTAAACTAATCGAGCTTCTTTTAATGTTCTTTAAAAGTACTTTAATCCATCAGTCCGAAGAGCATCCCACACAGAGCAGCCACAATCAGGGTGCTGTGGCTTTACCAAAACAACAGACATTTCCCCACAATGCAAGGTAGCAGGACGGGGCTCAAGGTGCACAGCTCCAAAGGGGAGTGAAATGCAGTAAAACATTATCAATATGCCACCACCACAAAGTCAAATTCAGGTCAGATCTTGAAAATCATTCACACCAGTAATGTTTGCACACATGCAGAGCCCCGTGGAAGCCTCCTCGGGAGGATGTAAGCATAGACCTCCTCTGCGATCTGTAACCTAACATGTTGCCCAGAGCATGCGGGCATGGAAACCGAGTACCCAACACAGGTTCCCAGATGAGGGCACAAAATACTCCAGTACCTGAGTAAGCACAACTAGTTTCACACTTGGCCATATACATCAAACAAATGCTCTCTTAAATTCAGGTCATGCCATTTTCAGAGAAGCAACATGAAGTCATTTTCATGCTTGCCAGCAAGCTTAGATGAACTACGCCCTTCCCGTCTGTGATTTGGAAACAAGGAAGAATGACAAAACCAGAACATCTATTATATTATGTTCAGTAAAAACACATGAATGAACATAGCTCCGAGAGCCTCTTGCTGACTTAAAAGCACGTATTATTTTATGAGCTATCACGCCTGTTTAGGAAACTGGTTATTAAAAAAAAAAAGAAAGAAAGAAGACTACTACCACCAAAACCCCCAAACAAACCCTAGTAAGCTGAAACCTTTGCCACCCAGCCCAACAGGATATTCTTACTGAGTGCCAGCAGCAAGGCAAGCACAGAAAAGTCCTAAGCATCACCCATCCTCTCCAGTTCTGCTGCTGGAACCACACAGTTAATATTTTGCTGCTGGTACTCTGCGATGGAGATGTTGTGTTCACACATCTTTTCCATCCTTTCCTCACTTTCCCTCTTCCCCCTCCCCCCCATTCTATTTTGTGTCATGTTCGTTTTGTTTGTATGAGCACAGAGCAAGTGAACTGAGCCCACGTCATCAATTAAACCCAAGTCAATTTGGAGAGAAGTACAGAAGGTTAATTAACTGCTAATGATTTTGGCATTTGTTTAGGTTAGTCCCTTAACTTAATTTATTGATGTGACAGTATATCAATGTGCCATGATTTATAAAAGACACTTGAAAAGCAAAAAGGTTGGTCATGCAACATTCAGAGTTGCACAGCAAAAATATGTACAGGTGTAATAAAAACTTTAAAGGAACACTCTCAGATTATACACATTAATTTCACACCTGAAACAATGTAGCAGAGGAGAATTGCTCTGAAAGCCAGCCAAGCCTAACAGAGCCACAGAGTATTCTCTGCTGCTAGCAAAGTGTAAGTACTTCAGTTCCTAAATACCGGTTTAGAAACTGAGTACCAGGCTGCCGTTTCCAAAGCCCTCTCTGAGGTTATTTCATGGCGTGCACTGACGCACTGTTTTTTCATAGCTGCGGGTAACACTGAAAATCACGGACATGCAACATCGATGCAGATTTGAATGAAGGCTGCTCTTACGATGAGTACAACGTAAGCTATGGCACAGACAGTACAACCCAGTAAATTTACTTCAAGTTAACTTTTATGTGAGAAATTAAAGACAACTGTGACAACGGCATGAGAGCATAAATAAATACATGATTCTCAACCACTTTCAGTCACGGGTCAATCTTTCAGGCTGAAGCACTCGAGCACAGTCAGGTCAGGCTCCCCAGAAGTGCAAGTACAAATCACAGCGTGAGTCAAGGAAGCCACTTCTTCCTGCTGAGGTGGGAAGGCAAAGCGGCATGACTTGGATGAAAACGTGAAAGTTGGCTTTGCGTAGCATTTAGGATTTTGAACAAAAGCAAAAAATTAACATCTGTGGGGTTTTTTTCCACAAAGGAACAGAGGTACTTTCTTACCAGCTTTAGACTTAGTACATACACCTTCTGTCCACAGAGGTCAAAGCTGAGATAAACAGGTAATACACTAGTGCTCAACACCACGGGGAGAGAAGGAATCACGCTGCCATTCATCTATGCACTGAAATCTTAATTAGGCTTCTAAACAAGAGCCTTTTGGGATTCCAGTAGAAAATAATGGTACTTGTGAAAGTCTCCTATGCTAAGGGTCACGTAGAAGGAGTACAGGAGGTAGGTAGGGAACCTCAGCTAGAAACATCTGTCCAGCCACAGCCCTTTTCTCGCTCTAATACCAATATCGCAACTCTACATTGTAACTTCTAAAGGATCGACAGTCAATCATGAATCCTGGAGTCAGGATATTCAGAACAAACCAAAACAACCTTGGCATGTTTCTAGCAGACAATCTGCAGTGCAAATGCAGAACTCAGGGTAAGAAAGAGACTGAGACAGTGATCAGCATTTATTGCAGTAATCCAGTAGACCTCAATAAAAGATAATTAAGCTAATAGTGAACTTTCACCCAAATCCGGTCTCTTCATCACTAACAGGCTGTAACCAAGACAAAGGTAAATGGAAGATGATGATAGGAAACTATCCAGGAAAGCATTTTAAAAATAGCCCTATTGGTACAGAACGTCATGTGGTTACGCTGCCATTATATATAGTACATAAATTTCACGGCAGATCTATTTAAAGAAGAGTGAATGCTTAACCAACGCCCTGAATCAAGAGGTATAATAAATAATGACATTTGTTGTTGGGAGAAGACCCTTGGAGAAGTGGGAGTTCTACCTTGTGGAAAACAATGAAGTGAAAATGCAGACATTAATTTTCACTATCTCCAGTGAACTTCGGCAAAATAAAAGCATTGTCAGACCTTGCTGGTCACCATAAATATGAGAGCAGCACTTATCTAAGAAATAATAATAATTTTAAAAGTTAAGATGTAAACCAAAGCCACTATTTTCATCCTCACCATTTCACCAGGGTAAGTTTGTATAATATATTACAAACAGGACAGGTACAAACAGAGCCCATTGAGAGCTGGGTTGAGTGTTTCTGCACAACCTGTCCTAAGAGGGAATATACACATTTCTCTCAAAGCCTTACTAGACAGACCATACTTGTTAAAAAATACCTGAAGACGAAGAATGATGAGCTTGCTTTTGCAGCATGAGAATGAAACCGAGAGTACTGAGGTACAATTCTCTGCTCTTCTACAGCTGTGTTGCCTGTGTGACTCCAAAGAAGTCATTTCACACCTTGACCTTTTCTTCTCCACCCAATTCCAAGTACTTAAATTGCTATCCTAAATTGTAATAACAAATGAAACAATTGTTATTTACTATGCACTGTTATGTAGTAATATTATCCCTGAAATGACACATACACAAAAGTCTTTAATATAGACCATGCCATAAACAAGTCCTTATTGGGCAGAAACTCATGAAGGATTAGCACTGCACCAAATGCAGCACAGAAAAGGGGCTGAACAGATTCCAGTTCTCATTTCGTCCTGTCGTATCCCAAGGCAGCTGTCAGGAAGAGAAAGAGATTCAGCTGCTTCTTTCACACTTCAGATTTCTACTTGTCAGCCACAGCGGCTTCAGTGTTGCTCCTGTGTTAAAGTGATATCATACTACACATATACCAACTGTGCTGCCACAGTCGTACACTCCCTCAGCTGCAAAAGAAAGCAGTGGTGGCTGCTTAAACCAAATTGCTAGGTCACCCTGAAAACAAGCTGCACACCTGCTTAGTCCTGTCTTCAAAGTGAGAGGTAGAGCTACTGAGGGACCACTGCCATATTCAGTCTCATCATCCCTTAACTGCCTCAGATATGCAAGGACTATGCATCTCGTGGCACTCTGCATGGAGAATTTGTGGTTTGGCTTGGCAGGGGAATGCATGAAGGTTCAGTAGGATTTTGCCTGAGACAATCAGGAATAGGCCTCGAGCATTACCACCCTCCCACCATCTGAATGACAAATGGCTGTGAAACTATTTCCCCTTCTCCTCAGTGTCCTTGAACCCATAGCTACCCAAAACAGACCAAGTTCTGGCTATTCTGTGACACCTTCCTTCCCATCTCATGCAGAACACGTGAGAGTGAAACAGAGCTGCAAACCCAGAGACTGCAATTCTTGTCTTGTTCCCTTCTGGAAATGGAGGAATGTGGGAGGGAAGACAAAGACAAAAAGAGAAAGAGTTGCTTTTATAACTCCCATCCCCTGCTATGCCAGCCATACCTGGTAAATTCTCTCCTTAAGAGAAAGCCCAGAGCTTTTCACAGCAGGCTTTTACACGTTGTTATTACATGGTCTAACTTAGCCTCTCAACACACCCCTGTGCGCTCCCAAGTTTCATGACATGCTGCAGTAGTGGACAATAACATGTCTGAAAAGAAAACATGATATAGAAAAGGTGAAAATGCTTTGCTTGCAGGTTTCAGACACTATTGGATATGCCTTATTGATCCAGCCATGCAGAGCTCTGAGCTGTTATCAGGCAGCTCCAGGAATGCAGCCGCTCAAGGCCAACACCATAGAAATGGCAAATATGGAAGCGGGAAGATCTTTCTGCCATTTTTTAAATCTTTCAACTCAAAACCCTATCCTCCTATTTGCTACAAGCTTATTTTGAAATCCAAAAGTCATTTTTCACTTTGCTTTGCCTCTCTCCCCCTTAGATCATTGCACAGCAATAGCACTGCAGATCCACTGTTCTCAAAGGAGCAAAGGTGGTGCTTCTTTCTCTTCGGACCTACAGCAACAGTCAAGCTGCTTTCTAGCTTCACTTTAAAAACAAACAAACAAAAAAACCCCAAAACAAACGCCCCACAAATCCTGGGGAGATAAAGTAGAAGCAGTTTGATTTATCTTCCTCAGTAAAACGTATACTGCTTTGACTACTAGCAAAACTACCTCCGTGCAAAGTGCTGAAAAGTATGGGAAGAAGGCTGTGGCAGAAATGCGCAACCTCCTTTTGAAGTTTAGTCAATTGAGGAAAAACTGGCAGCCAAGCTTCAGAAGTAACTGATATGGCTTTTCTCCTCACACTCACCTAGCCTCCATGCATATTTATTTTCACCTTAAAAACTTCTATCTCAAATGTTTAAGAAAAAAAAAATGCCCAACAAATTCATCCTTAGCTGTAAGTGAAAGCAAAACTTCAGACACAGCAGTATGAATGAAGCTCTGCTAGAGGAAGGAAAACAGATACTTGAGGCTGCCTCAGCAATTAATATCTTTACTTCACATAGTGATGAGAAGGAAAACACATCATCCCCAAGGCACATCCCCTGACAGCATAAAATTGACATATACCACTTACTACAAATTAGTCATATTATACTTCTTCTGTGCTACCATGACCTCAAGATCTCTGATCCCTGTGCCTTCAACAGATCCCCAACAGAAATCCTGAGCAGAAACCAGGAGCCAACAGAATCCTGTCAGTGTTGCAGAACAGGCATAAAGAAGGAAAAGGAGAAGCCTGCAGAGAGGTGTGTGAGACTACAGCCCAAGAAGGTTTGTTAATAGCCAAAGCTCCACTTGCTCTGCAAAGAGAGCATCACATACAACTACCGTCCTCCCACCACACCAAAAGGTTTAATTAATCAGCATTCAGCTCTGCCAGTTGATTTAAAAATGAATATTAGCATACAGATAACCACCACAATTACCTTCTGATTTATTAGCAATTTCTATGGATTAGGATTTATTGGGATTTCTGTGAGTCCTTGAGAAGCAGTTTAAAATAGGGCAGAAAGTTTTAAAAGCATATATTCCTTTTCTGATATATGATAATAGCAACAAGAGCATGTGCAGAAAGTTTCAGGAGGGACTTTGATAAGGGAGCAGAAGTAGTGGGAAACTAGAAAACAAACATAGCCTGATTATAGGCTGAGGCACTGCTGTTAAACAAAGCTCTTTTTCTCAAAACTGGCTGCTTATAATAATTTCTTATTGCTAATGAAACCTTCCCCTTGCCCCTATATTATTTTTTTTAAATGACACTCAACCCAAAGCTCGCTATTAATCATTTCTTGATAGGTACTAAACTTGCCTAATCAACACTAGCAGAAACCTACAGTTTCCTAAGTGAAAGCCAATACTTGGTGCTTAAAGCTGGGGCTCTTCTGTCCCAGTTATCAAAGCACTTAGTATCCACTGATATTCTTCAAGATATTATCCACCTAAATTATTGATCAAGACACTAGCATTTTTTTCACTTTCCTACTCTTCATATCTGAAGTGAAGGTAGCCCATAGGCATGTCACAGATTTTGTTTTCTTACATTTTATGAAGTACGGGGTGGCTTTTTTTTGCATGAAGTATTAACCCAAGTTGCTGAATGACATGGATTTTGAGCAAGGCTGAGAGGAGAGGGCAAGAGGAGGGAGAAAGAGCTGGCATCCAAAGCTGAAGATGCTCATGCAGAGAAACAGGGTAGGCAGTCTTCTTATTGCTCAAAATTGAAGAACGCGATACTGCACTATCCATTTTTATACTATGTCCAGCTAGAAAAATTGGTTTACATGGTAACAGATACATAAAAAAGCATGTAGAAAATATTCTCTGTGGGACTTGCACCTTTAGCATATGCTTTACTGTCTTTAGCTCTTTCAGCTGGAGAAATTCAAGGACAGACACACAGGGGAGTAGCTGGGGAAAACAGTTACCACTCAAACCTTCATAGCAGGTACTGTCACTCAAGGATTCTTACTAGTGGGGGCGGGGGAAGAAACAATTTGAAGAAAAAGCTTCCAACAGGCTATATATCCTTTTATATCCAAAGGCAGTGGTCATGCTTGAAGTGTCTCCTGACTCACCATGAGAAGTCAGCATGTTTGCACCCCAAATAGATTTTTCTTTTCAATAGGACTACATGACAACCAGTAAGACAACTAATGCAGAGGCTGATAATTTAGGAACAACATATATGTGAACTGGATAAAACAAGACAAGATGTCAACTAAAGATTCAGCTGTTACTGTTAACTAGTGGTACCAACACATGCTAATTATATACAGATTCAACCTCACGCTAACACTACAGCATTTCAAGCTCTCAAGGCACCTCATGCTGGAAGGTCTGTGGGTGCTTAACAAGGCAAATGCAGCTTTGCAGCCTGATTGCTCCGGCTGCTCTTCAAACACAGTGAATTCCCCCAGGCCCGTTTTAATCTCAAACCCAGTTTCTTTTCTGCAGACAGCCTTCTGCTCCTAACATTAAACATATTTCTCTGTATTCAAGGACAGGCAGCCTTTAAGATGCAAGCTTTTTCAGAAGAGCATTTCTTTCATGTTTGGCCCTATTTTTGTCCTTGAGGATAGAAAGTGTTGATGAGGACTTGGAGAGGGTGTGAGGTGCTGTGTGTACTAGCAGGAACATGCAAATTCTGCTTTTGTCCTCAGTTCTGCAAGAAAAACATCCAAATCCTCAAAGACAGGCATTTTTGTGCATTGGAGCCACCTTAGAAACAGATACTGGCTTGAATAACAGTTTCCATAACTTTCCTGATTTCACTGCTGATGTCATCTACCCTTTACTCCACCCCTTCTTCTCTGATAGTTTTATACACCCATTTTGATAGTCCCTCAAAAGACATTAGAGAATAAATCAAGTTTTAGGTTCCCTCAGTATCATATATCCGCTTGGATCTTAGAAATAGTCAGAGATGCTACGCATCCAATGCCAACATCTGTAACAGCAGACTATAGAGAGTCCTGCTTCTTGCCACCCAGCCTCTACATGCTGGCAACAATTGTACCCAAAAGATGAATGGCAAAGTCAACTCCAAGAACTGGGTACCTCCATATGTGTTCCTGACATCAGGCAGAAGGGCAGTTGCTCCAATATGCTCCCACATTCCAATCCTATGTACAGTTTCAGGTGAGAAATTGCCAGTCATCTTCACTATGATGGAACCATGGGTTCCTTTGAAATTAATTCTTCATTGAGAGCACTGGGCACATTGGTTACTATGCATGTAGAAAACATACTACTCCTAGATAAAAGTCTCTTTAGGAATACAGCTCAGCTAAAGCACGATCCCCCAAACCCAAACACACTGTTCTCTGTATGCTCTGAAACATCTTCCCAGCACTGCAAATTTGAACTGTCCTCACACCAGAAATTCCTAGAATGTTGCCATTTGGGCACAAGGAGGAATATACCTTTTTGTTGCTCACTCTCCATATATTTCCAATAACACTGAATGCTTCTGACCAAATCTTTTTTTTAAAACATCATCATGCAGTGACAAAAGACCCCAGAAGATTCCACTGAGAGAATTATGGAAAATACAAGCAAGTGGAAGATAAATTACAATTAAAGCATTCAAGCAATCTGGATTATAGAATCTAGATCTAATCCTGGAAATAGACATTAACAAAGAAATGTACTGTCCTAGTCTGAGTGTAAATGTTTGCTTTAATTTTGCCATGCTGTCTATTTACACTATGAATATTCATATGTTGTTATAATTAAAATTTAGCGCTTGGCACAAATTAGGAGGTTTGAATTGATTTGATTATTCCTTATATCACTGCACTTATTATTTTATTACATAGCTGGGTAGGATTTACTTTCTTATATAGTGTCTAGCTGAAAACCTTAGGCACTAGCTCTAGAAAAGAAAGGCTCTCCTTTTTCTTTGCTGCTGTAGGCTGTCTCGCATACTTTTCCCATGGATGCTCATATTTCCTGATGTTACTATTTTTTACGCCATTCATAAACTAAGATCATATGGATGGTATCAGTGAAGAATCAGGTAACCAATTCAGTTTGCCCAAATACTTAAGCTGGGAGTGGCATCTATTCTTTTGCTTCTATTACAATGAGAATCTGCATACTTGCCTTTTGTCACATGAGAACATTGAAAAAATATTCTCACTCCCTCTCTTCTATGTTGCATTTGCTGCAGAATTGATCATTTGAATTAATACCACATCTGGGAGCCAGAAATATTTTATCCCAGATCCATTAAACTTGCTTCCTGCACAAATCAGATTGGCTGAGTCACTCACTACATTTCTATTAAATCTACTTATTCTCTTGTTCATCACTGGCTTTTTATATAGCTAGTTGTGATTTAGTCCTTTTGTACAGCCATTAAGATGTTCCCATGAAGAGTACAACATAAGCGGAAGCAATAGGATATTAGCACACTCTACAGCTCGCTCCATCAATTTATGTGCTGAAGATGAGTTTGGAAACTCCCATGAACTTTAATAGGCACTATGTACACAAATATCCACTGCACTGCTGAGATATTTAGCCTCCTTAAACCACAAAGGCATAAATCACCTTCTTAAGCCACAGAAAACACAGAGAACTCAGTATTACTGCAATTAGTGGAATCTGTATTTCCTAGTCAACTTTATGTAGATGGTCCACAAAAAGTGGTGGTAGATAAAAATAGCTAGAAGTCGTGAGCTTTATGTATGTTCAGTAGACAGACTGTAGTCCCACCTTTGGCACAAAATATGATTAATTTACATACGAACGCACATTTTTATATTCTGCATATTAAGCATCTGTTTCTGAGGTTGGTTTCTCTTATTTTTTTAGGATCACTAAGAGCCCCCAACACTCAATAACATTAGCAAAGAATTACTAAGATGTTTTGCACTCCTACCAAAATTGTGTCTATGATGATATGGCTACCAAGAAACCAAATGAAATAAGATCAGCACAAAGATGATGTTCTGCTAGCCACTTCAGTTGCTAGAATAATCAGGAAGAATTATAGCATTAGTCATTCTTGCACTACTACACTTTGGCCTTTTAAGTAGATATGCAAAAACTTCCCTCCTCTCCCCCATTTCTCTCCTTCAACCCATGGATTTATTTCAAAAGAGTTTATTCATTGAAGATTTAGGTCCTGTCTTTCTTGTGAGTCTCAGTCTATTCACTGATAACACTTAACATACATTCACTGTTCACTAGTGAATAGTGAATTTTATTCACACACATTATTATGTACATAAAATGTACGTAAGCTAAACCAAGGTATTTGAAAAGCAGTTGCATTTACACAAACATCCTCCTCACTGCTCTGGCTAAGGCCTCTTCTACATTGCCAGAGAAAAGGGGCATTTGATTGATTTACACCACACTTTCAGATCCTCTTTTCACTCTAGACAAAATGCTGTAGATGAGTCTTAGTGAAAAAAAAATGTTACTGAGTGAAAATTTACAACGCTGCAGCAGCTCTGTTTATTCTCTATGGAGAAAGGTTAAGATCCAAACCAGTTTTTTCTTCATGAGTTCTCCTATGGTTTTGAGTCTGGAAGTTGTGCTAATATCTTGATAACTTTGAAAAAAATTACTATATTGCAAAGCTGCAACTTTGCAGACATTAAGTCAGTGAGTCTAAAAAGAACCTTTCACGAAGCCTATATCTACTACCATCTTCCTGGACAGTTTCTCTATCACCATATATACAGTCACTATAAGAAGATGATTTCCTCCAATGGTTCAGTAATGTTTCTAGTATTAGGTGGCACATACCACCTTTCTGAGAACTAGTGGGCTAATATGATGCTCTTTCACTCGTGGCATCAGCTACTCACTCCTTAATTCTGGCCTCGTTGCTACCTGGCTTACACCATTCTGTCAGGAAAAGGTGGACACATTAAAGGGACTATTCCCTTCTCTGTCTTCTTAAAGAAGAAAAACCTCCCTCAGGAGCTACAGGCTTATTACCAGCACACATACTGGTCTATGATACCTGTTAGTGACTCACAGCTTTGCCAGCCCCATGGGAATTAAGACTCTAGAGGTTAAATTTCCAGCTGTAGCTGCCTTCAATAGATTCAAAATCCAATCATCAACAGGGGAGTAAGATCTATTATCATTTTAAATGGGGAAGACTCACAATGGAGGCTGAAGGAGGAGAAGGAAAGATAAGAGCTCCTTCTAGATTTGGCTGCCAGCAAGGTCAGAGTAAAGAGAGGTACACAGCATTAGCAAAACACTCAACTCCAGAAGTCACTCCCCTCACTGATCTGCACTTTACAATCTTCAGAAATCATCCCAGGCAGCATCTCCTCATTCGCTGCCTTGCCTGAGCTCTACAGCTTCAGGGGATAGCTTCTTTATAAGTAGAGTGGAGTGAATTAGTAAAGAGTGATTTTCTGCTACCTCTTGGTTTTGTTATCTGAGGTTTTAGAGAACGAACAAAGCCTTTTTCATTCAAAGCAAGAACATCAGAAAATCCAGGCAGAGTCCCATTCCCTCTTGCTCTATAGCTCTGAGGGATTGAGCACAACCACTTGCTTTTGCGAGTGCAACGTACTATCTGATGGCACACTGATACAGGTTCTGCCAAATTCAGCCACTGACTGGAAGTGCTAGAACACATTTAAAATAATAGAGGACAGTGAAAGTGAGCCAAGAGGTGTTATAAACAAGGTCTCATCTGTGACACTCCAGTGAGCAATGGCAAGTTTTAAGGCCCTGCCCATCAAATGGCCACCAAAGGAGCAATCTCCGTTATGCATAGAATCATATTATGCTGCCTTAATTTTTATATATACAAGCAATTAATAAATCTTTGAACAGAATGCTTCAGATACCACACAAGTGTTGTTCTCTTTCATAGCCAAACCCCTAATGATCCCTGGTATCCCACCTGGATCCCCAGAATAAAATTTCACCCTCAGAATGAACACTAGGGCAAAAGACTGACACAAAGAGTAAGATCTTCACATGTTTTCTACTACCCTTTCTAGATAGTTTGCTAATAGAAGAAATTAAAACAAAACACTTCTTTCAAGATTTCATATGGATGAAAAAAATATTTTTTTTCATTAAAAAAAAGAAAAAGAAAAGCAAACTCCCCTCCTAGGAAGGCATACTCAGTTTTAGTTAAACTACAGAAGCACAAGAGTGCACACCATATCAGGGTATTTCCTGTGGGAGGACTGGGTTCAGCCCTCCATTCTTTGTGCCCTAACTTTAATTCTCGCTTTTGTTCATAGAAAATTAGGATGAAAAGGAGTAAGTCATCAGGGGTATCGTCATTTTTCTTTTTTTGTACTACATGGTTCAGTTTTGTTAAGGAAGCCATTTGTACAGTGGAGAAGAATAAATCAGATAATGTACAATAATATTCAACAATATCTAAAAGCCTACATTATTGTACTCAATTATATTATTTTGTCCTACCTTCCATTACTATCTTCTGCTATGGGTTTTAATTATTTCCAGCAACCACTAATGAGGTCAGAGACCATTAAAAAATCAGTGTATACAAGACTCACTAAAAGATGGGTCAGTCTCCTTTTAGATTAGAAAGGTTTTTCTAAGGGAGCTTTCCAATCCATCTCTGGAACAGAAGCCTCTTCCTTCTTTTTCTTCTGAAGAGAACATGCACATAATTGCCAAGGTTTTTTCTTGCCATTAGTCAGGTTACACAAAACTTCATTATAGAAAAGAAAGATGTTCTACCTTTGCACTGAGAGCAATGCTTCTTGGTAGCTTAAAAAAACCCAATTCCTTTCTTCTGCTACTCTCTGTATCCACTTGCACTTAGCACACATTGATTTTTATCCCAGCTTTTTAAAGGAGTGTCAGCCATCACAGCTCTGTTTTGTTTACTTTCATCAATACTGGTGTGAACATGTATCACATTTGAGGAAAAAAAAAAAACAGGGACTGGTAGTTAACTGTTACAGAGGAGAGTGGGGAGGGAAAATGGCAACCATGCAACACTGGTAGTACTCTTAAGTAACAAAACTTCCAAAATCTCTTTTCCTGTGTCTTGCAATCTTAGTGTTTTGCACAAGGTGGGTTTTCTGGTGTCTAGTAGTAAGCTTATGCTATAATTTCAGTGAGCAGCTATGTCAGGAACTAGCAGGAACATTATTCTCTTTCAACTAGCTACCTTTCTATATTCACAAAGCTTACTGCACATTATTATTTTTGATACTTCTATCCCTCTCTCAAATTTGTGTAAATTGGTCGGCCAATTCAAAACTTATTTTGGAAGAAAAACAGACAGCACAATCACATATCCCTCATGTGATATAACTTTACATGGACGTAGAAGCAACAGACAGGCTATTTTACTAATCCTCAGCAACTAATACGAGCTGGCCCAAAGAAATGCAACATCCCTCCCACGTATTAGTACACTGCACCTTTGCTTGTGCAAGTATACAGTACTTTGACTAATCTCAGGGCACGAGTTTATGCGAAAGCATGAACAGTGGTGTGGCCAAGGGGAGGTTGTAGTTAATGCTTTGCACTGTGCCACAACCAAAATGATCCAATGCTTTCTTATTCACCCTAACAGCAATGCCTCCAGACAGCCAGCTCTGTGAGGATATCTTCTTTTATTTTCTTTAACAGACATGTATCACAAGAGTGTTACCCACTATTCAAAAAAATACCTGTGCTGCCAGGCTTCCTTCTAATTTCACACTGGTATCCACTAATAGTATGATCAACTAAGGAAAAAGCCCTGCACCTGTAAATAAATCAGCTAGGTTCCTTAACAGCCTGCTCATTTGCTTGATTTCGGTTATCTTTAGGCTGTCCTAGATTACAACTTTTATTTGATGTTATTAAGAACCTTTTTAATGTATTGTCTAGTGACTTTTCACTACTTAAATTTATTTGGGGCATTAAGCAACCATTACCCAAAATACAAGTATCTAAATTATTAGCTTTTCCAGGTCAGAAGAACTTCGCATCATTAAAGGGGAACATCTTGTAATTCTTGTCTTATGTGTGATTTCTACCTGTTTTCTTATTTGTTGATTGCTTAAATATTTATGTAAAAATCTCCCATAAGCTGCTTAGTAATGGAAATTACTTTGACACACTGAAGAAGCACTTTAGAAAGTTGCTCAGCAGATTATCCCACACATGTGGATATGATAAGGATTGCTAGTATACAGAGAGCCTCATGCTACCCTGCCACAATACTGACCTAAGAGAAAAAGTAGATGGAAACTGTACATTTCTATCCATTAAAATATATAGTTTCTTAATACTGGGTCACTCAGAGCACCATTGACTTTGTAAGCAGATAAAGTATTTTTTAAGTTAGAAATTTTCTAGGGAACTACTGCAGTCCTTATTATGAAATATGGAGAAGTGTTTGGGCTGTCCATTGTATACCCTTCACTGAGACATTTGTTACAAATGCAGTAATATGAGGTGCTGTGTTGAATACCTGCACAGGCTTCGACTTGTCTGTGTTCCCACTCACAAGCTGGTGAACTCACCCACACAGCTGCCAAAAAAGCTGCAACTGATTATTTAATTGCAACACTGGTGCATCAGAGAACTGAAGTGTAAATTTGCTCTGTTAACTTACAGCAGTCTCTGTGCATGACCAGCCCTTAGCTCAACCAGCCTGTCTTTCATAATCGCCAGCACTGTTTTCCTGTGTAAAATGACTTTCATCTATCAGCATCAGACAAGCTCATTTAATACTTTACTGAGTTAGTCCAGGTGCAGAAATAATCTCCTACACACACTTCCTTCATCGTGGAGGTAAAGCAGACACAAATTTGTGAATAATTATGGTTACATAAATTATGGTTGCATATACTGCAACAAGTTAACTATAGAAGCCCAATTAGTCCACTCATTATTTCCCTGTGGGAAACCTGTTTATTTTTGGAAGCAAGAATGTGCTTCTTTCTGGACGGTGTAAGCATTATCTTAAAGCTGGAACTAAAACACGCACCCATTACAATAAATACCTCTCACATTGACATAGTGATTTAGAAGACAGTAGCTAACTGAAAAGCTGACTACATTCCTGATAAGTCCACTTAAATATGAAATCACATATTTGTTATCCAATATCAATTAAGAGATGAGGTTCTGACCTTAAGCAGAAGTCACAGCCACCCCTGGTGTAAGCATCCCTTGATCGCTCAAGCATGATACCAATTTGTGAGTAAATTCTTGGTGAGTGAACACAAGGTTCTCCAGGGGGAAGCCTGAAATATCCAGATATTAACTATTTACAAAGCCGGATGTGAAGGAAAGGGTGGCCCTGTGTGAGGAAGAGTTGTATCATCAGAAACCAGGCTGAGGGCAAGTAGGGGATGTCAGTAAATGGATGCTCCGGCAAGACCCTATGCACCAGATGGGAGGCAAGCAGAAAAAAACCCTGGGCTTAGAAGTATCAAGGGGACCAAATAGCCCTGCAGATCCTGATTCGTCCTGCCTAACTGATCCTAAAAAACTGCGTAGCAATCAGAGGGACAAGATACGAGACTACTCAAGAGAGTGAGTTGGGTCAGGACTTCAGCACAGGTACTCAAGTCACCTTCTGGAGGTGCCTCTGCCTCTCCCTTCACTGTGAAGGGCTCCTGCCTATGCAGGTGCCTCACACCAAATGGTGTTGAAAAGTGGTATTTTCAAGAACAGCTAGATCTGTGCTTCTGTAGCAGTAATGTGCTTCGTGATTGCCATCCTCACAAATGATCCTACTGCAACATAGAAGGGATAGCTCAGTAACCCCACATTACAGTAATTACAATAGTAAATTGGGAAAGACAAAGGGAATCAATCACACTTGTGTTTAGTCTAGCTAAACTAGTGTTTTGTCTATGCTGTGACAAGGTTAGATCAGCACAGAAAAATTTTATTTTTAAAAAAAAAAACAGAATAAGGTTATTTTCACCCAATTTCTTTTCATGCATAGCAGAGCCATTTTGTCCTACATGTTCTATAGCCCTGTTCCCCAGAGTTGTTTTCTTTTCCATACCAAAGGCCCTTTCACCTCACACCGTAAGTTTGCTACACATGAAAACACTAAACTAGGTACTTCATGTACTACTTCTCCCACAATCCCACCTGAGAAGGGCTGGGAAGGATGACATAAATGCAGCATTAGAACCAACAGAAAAAATGATTTAAAGGATCACAGCATCCCTGTAAGTCAGTTCAACTTGCCAACCAATGAATCAAAAAGCTCCTGCTTAAAAGACATTCCCCTATCAAAGAGTGAAGGTTTTTCTTCCTCACACAACAGTTGATACTGACATTGGATTATTCTTTCCCCCTTCGGACATCTTGTTCCCTTGCTGTCAAACTTTCATCTTCCTGCAAAGGGCAACTTCTAGCATTTTCCGTATATTTTCTACTAAACTGTATTTATTAAACCAGCTGCCTCGAGGATAAAGAAACCTCCCAGAGTCTCCTCCCTTTCCCCAGAAGGTGTGTGACCAGTTCCTATCACAGAACTAACCTGTTACCTGTGGAAATCACCTGGCCCTAGCCCTCTTAAAGAGGTAATTTATCCCACCACAGACCCAATTCCTATTGACATCCCATGTCACAAGCTTGTGCTGGTGGCAGAACAGGGGACCCAAGAGGCCCCCTGAGCACACAGGATCCATTTGGTAGGACGGAGCATTCTTCAGAGGGTTTAAGCCAGACTTCCCAGGCTTACTTGTCTCAATAAAACTGCAGAGAGAAGTTCTAGCACTGCCTCTGTCCTTCTTCGTTGAAGGGAGCTGACATTTCCCTACTATTTAAAATTCTTGATCCAGCTGTCCTTTCATTACTACTTTTGGACTGTGTTCTGTAAATTATGTTAGGTACTTGTTTATTCAAAACACCCACCACCTCCCTAAGACTCCCTTTGTAACAAGCTGCCAGCTTGCCTCTCTGTTCAGCTGATTCCCATTATCTGGGCTCCCCATCATCTGAATATATTTAGTCTCACCCAAGTAGTTTTGATTATCAAGATTCTACTACAGTCTAATTAGTGACATTTTTATTACTAATTTGTCACTCAGACACTTTCAGTCACATTAAAAATTCCTGCCAGCTTCTCTGAAATTGCTGTGTGCTTGCAGTCTTTTTCTTTTCACACAAGATCAGCTAAGCATTTTTATTTTGCTGGATCCTTGGGAGACTTTTAAAGAAACACTTAGGAAAATAGTCTCAAGAAGAAGGAGACTTCTGAGCACCACAAAGAGGATCCAGCCCAAGGAACTGATATGTGGTATTTCACCTCTTAGACATCAGTTTGAATACCACTGAGAAAGACATAAAAACCACTCACAACCTTTACATCCTTTCTGTTTTGTTTCTAAAGGTATGGAAGGAGTTGAATCAGGACACAGCGTGACACTTCCTCACACTTAACTTACCAGTCAGTGGCGACTCTGTAGTAGTTCCTAATAGTACTACATTTGCGGTTGGCTGTGCCGTGCAAGTCTCTGAGGAGCTGCAAGAGTGTGCCAAAACAAGCAGGAGGGGTAAGGCTGGACTTGGTGAAAGTCTGCCAAACTCCACCTGAAATTCACCCCCACACATCTGGAGTCAATACAGACATCAGAACAAAATGCCACGTGTTTATCTCTCTCGATCTCTTTGTAGTATGTCTCTCCTTTCAATTGAATGGAAGATGATGTTTACACCCATATGTTCTGGAAAGGAACACATTGCTCAAGCTGACCAAACCCAGACCAGATCACTGCACCTGCCTTCACCAAGCTCTGAATTTAAGAGAGAATATCAACCACCAGGTTTAAAGACAAGGTGTAAGCCTTCCAGAACAGCACACACAGGTGAAGAGAGACAATTTCTGGAGACACGGTACAGCTAAAAATGGTATTTAAAATTGCTAACTCAATATTACGCTTTCTTCAAATCTGCCCTGGACTTTAGATTGCAGCCATACATCCCTTACAAAGGGTTAATAAACAATGGTAATATGCATCTTATATGCACAAGCAGTATGTTTTATAACTGTTAATTACATAGATAGCTGCTATTATAAATAGTTCTGAAGCAATCCATTAACCAGATGGCTTTTAGCAAATCAGAATTTATTACTGTTTTATGAGCTACTTATAAAAATGTAACTTGCAGATAAAGAATGTGAAACAGCTGAAGCAGTTGTCCATATCTGTTTTCCATTATAGCATCTTTGAGGGTAGGGGGAGGGAAGGAAGAAAGTGTCTTATTAACTCTGTACAGACAGCTCATCCTGTTGGAAACTTCTCCCTTCTTTTCCTGGGGAAGGGCAACCCTCGCTTAGACTTCCACTGCACTGGAGTGCAATGAGGTCTATCAGCAAGGGCAGTGAAGGCAGCAGAGGATAACACTTCTCCTTTCTGAAACTCTCACCAAAGTCAAGGAAACAACTGCTGTTGACATGAGTAGGATCAGGACTTCTGTCTTAAGTGCCTATGGTTACACAATAAAAGATAATGATATAAAACATCTGAATAAGTGTCTTGGTGTTACACATGAGTTTATTACTTACTTCCTCGTGAATCTGCTGAAGAGCATTAAGACAAGTGTAATTTATTTGCAGCCCAAGACATCAGTATTTTTTCACATTTCTAAAGATCTTACATTAGAGACTTTGAAAAGGTAAGTGTGGTAGTCTGTGCTTTCAGCAGCTATCCTCTGCACAGGAGCATAGGAGAGGGTTAACTTTCAAACGTGTCAATAAAATCCATTTCACAAGTCTTATGGCCTAAATAATATCAGTGGGCAATGAACTGGAATTCACACTCATCTGGAACTCTAATAGATTAAACTCCAACAGAAAGCTGGCAGATAAAAAGAGTTGAGATTGAAAAATGGCTCCTAATGTTCGGGATTCATTTTAGTGCATTCCTCCAAAGAATACTTATCCAAGGAAAGTGTTACTTGGGAAAGTGTTGCTGTTTGGGGTTTGTCTGCCGGAGCTTTTTTGTTAAAACCTAAGACTCTACTACCTTGTAGGTTTGTGATTTATTCTCCTACACAAACTGACATCCAGAATGGTATGCCAGCTCATCACCCACAGTCCATCATACTTTAAGGAGATTAGCATTGAGCCAAGATTTAATGAAGTCACAGTAAAGCTAACCAATGCTTTCGACACTTTACAGTGTTTTGCCAAGAAGAGCTCAAAGAAGATTTATCCAACTTTACTCTCTAAACATTAACAAATCATACAAAAAAAGAAGACAACAGCATTCAGTGTGCATTACCACATAGCCATACACAACCTTCACAGCTGATGAAGGCTTTTGGCCTCTTGCCTTATCACACCCAAAGTCTCCACGTAAGTTTTGAAAGCATAAACTGATGAGCATTATTGCTTGAATAGTTCTCAACAACCACCATGCACAAAAAGAAGACTTGCTCTGTATGGATACTCCCATCTTAGCATGACAGGATCTTTTCCCAACTTTAATTTGTAAATGAGGAAAAAAAGTATGGAGATCTCAGTTAGATGAACATGTATTTTCACATGATTTGTGTAGGATTTTCCAAAGAACTGAAGGTGATGAAACTTGCCAATTTTAAATGGCACAACTTCTCCAGGCTACTTTGAAAAAGCATTCCTTATGCTTATTTATGTTTGGGTATATTACTACTTCAATGTTTTTCTCTGAATGCCCGAATATGCCATATATTCCCCATAAAAACACAGTGTGTCAATCTTCCCACTCAGCTTCTCTCTCAGATGCTTCTAGCGTGGATGCAGAATGCCTTTTCTAAACAAAATAAACTTGTGCTACAGCACTACCAATAGACTGAAAAAACATTCTGAAAAAACTACTGTTTTAATATGTAAATGAATGGTTGCTCCTCAGTCCCTGGTGAACCCAGGGACAATTTGTTTATTTCAGCACTATATTTCAAATACTGAGTGAACTGGAAGATATCCCAGAAACAGTTTAACATTCATGTCATCACAGTATTGGTTGCTCAGAACATGTATGTTTGAAATTTGGCTGTGGTGCCAGATGCTCCTTTCTACTGTTTCCCTCAGTGTCTGGAAACATTTAGCACTTCAGAAAGATCAAAGACAGGGGATGTACTTGCAGTATGATTTAAACCACAATTCTGATTCTAGTAGTGGTTCCCAAACAGAAAATGAGGCATGATGTGAGAACCAGAAACACCTCTAGACCTAGAAGAACCTCTTAAGTGACCTTCTATAGAAACACGTGGCTAGACAATCACTCATCCATGTTTGGACAGAGAGGAAACGTTCTTCCACAGAGATGTCAGGGAAGGACTCCGTGCCCTGATGCAAATCTGTCTATGCCTCACTTTCATATCCTACTTCTTCTAGATTCCCTGGGTCAAGGTCAATAGCTCCTAAGTGATCGCAGAAAGAGAAATCACTGCAACTTCCAAGGGAGCAGAGACTGAAATGACTTCTGATGTCTCCACATGGAAGAGAAGTGAAAAGGGGAAATGCACTTTGTTTCCAAAACCGAAGCTCAAAAATCTGCAGCATGTATCAGAGTGGTTTTGTCCCTAAGCAGAGCATTATTTCTTACCATTCTCTGTAATTCTGAAGACTTCAGCATGAAATCATCGAATTCACTGATATCCACTATCTACTAGTGTGTGACACACACTTCTACCTCCCACCTGAATGTCTACAGTGGTCTTGCAGTCTCAGTAAGAAAAAAGGAATGTCCACACAAGTTCCTCTTTCACAGGCTCAACAACTGTGTCTATGAATGAAGAAAAAGACTTCATTAAGCCCAATTTACTTCAATCAACCACACTAATTCACAGGAAATAGTAATATTCTTCTTTTATAATACAATGCTAGGTAAAGTATCACAAATAAACTCGAATAAGAAGATTAGCAGGCTTAAAAACACCCCCAAACCATTCCAGACAACATCTTTTATAGTATCTTTTTAGCAGTGCATTCAGTTTGCAGGCAATGATTGTGCCATTCTTCTGGAGCTGGAATGAGCTGGATCCTTCTTTACTATAGTCAAATGTGACACATAAAATATAAATCAAATTTGTTGCTCCAAAGTGTCTTCAAGATCCTTTTCCCCAACCTTTTATGGCTAGTGAGCTGGGTTATCAACTACAGCATCCTGCACTGCCTTGAAAAAGAAGTGCCCTAGACAATACGATGCTACTGCATCAGCAGGGACAAAGGTTCAATGTGCAGTTATTCATGTTATTTTAAGCAGTCCCAGGGATAAGACAGCACACTTACCAAAAAAAAAATAAAAAAATTGCTAAGACTTGCAGCAAACTTCAACAAATTTTGCACACCTCTAAATTCAATATCTAAATGAGAACAGCAGTGGTGCACTTGCAATATAAGAGAAACCTCTTTTAGTAAAGATTTATTACTCTAATAACACTAGAGCCTACCTATTGTCCTGCACATTTTGAAAAAGGACACTGCATATGTATATTTAAATTGCCAGAGATGAACAGTGGGTCACAAACAAAACTTAAAATGTTGAACTGCATCAGCCAAATTGATAGTGCATTCATTATTTCTACCCTTTCTTATACATTTTTGCATAGTCAGTTCTGCTGCCAAAGCATTTCTAGAAGGTGAATACAAAGGATATCAAGCACCATAATCACTGAATGAAATATGACTGATGCATTAATGCTCACTCAAATCTATAGATCTAAAGAAAAAGCAATAAAATTAAACGCATGATTTAGAAGTAAGCTTAAATACTAAACTGATCCTAAATTCACTGAGGAAAGCAAACTTCACAAATCACTGCCAAGAGTATTAGCAACCTCCCTCCCAGACAAAAGGTCAACTTCAGATGCCTTGTTAATATGTATCTGGGTTTTAACAATGTTCTAATGAGAGTGTTGCTCTATGACAAAGGTGCATAGGCCTACAAAAAGAGAGGTGGTCAAGGAAAATGACAACCAAGGCAAGTTCAAAATTAGATGATAGCTTTGCAGTCCCCAGAGTCTTAACCTCATTGTCCTTCCCCTGTTGCTAAATAGAAAAGGAAGGTTTGAGATGGCTAGTGGGAAAGACTTGAGGTAGAAGACAGATAACACTGAGACTAAATAAAGCAGATTAACTATAGATACCAGCTGCCACAAAATTCACTTGCTTCTTGTTTTTGCAGTAAACTGGCCAAAGAAACAGAAGAGAAAATAACCTCACATCTGGGCTGCTATTCAGCCCTCCCCACCCACTCAATTTTAGGTACCTAGCAGATATATCTAAATTTCTGTGGAGAGCCAGAAGACAATGCAGATCTCTGTCCATTGACTAAGAGGAAAACACTGGCACTGACCTAAGAAGCTAAGAAACTCCAGCTAAATGTCCCAAGTTAAGTGATATATAACTGGGGGACCCAGTGAATTACTACTTAAGCAAAATGGGAAGTGCAACTTCAAAGCTTGTCAGTGGGACATTTAGTGGACATTTGCTATGCCTCATCCACCCTCTTACGCTTTCTCTTCTCTGACAGGAAGCAGAGGGAAAGACAGATTCACAAAAAAAAGGGAGACTGTGGCTTTTGCCAAACAGTTGCTCATATCACAGTTATTTACGTTACAGCAACACCAAGGACAATGAATAGTCAAATTGGAAGAACCAGTCTATTTCTGTAATATGTTGATATTCCCAGGAATTAAAATTGGTTGTAATCCCTCTTTGCCTGACCTAATCTCATTTCCTAGAAAGTATGGATTATATAGTAACGCTCTACGTACTTGGGCACATTCCTCTCCCTCTGCCCATGTCTTTGGTCACTCTCCATTCCCACCGTAACTTTTGAAACAGTTATCCAACTTCAAAAAACAAACCAAGAAGCACAGTCTCCAAGACACAAACTTCCTTTGACTACAAAAAACAGGCAGGTAAGTAGAGTGAACCAAAACAGACATTCTGTGAGATATTCAGAGGGTTTAACAGGCTCAAAGTTCTTGATGAGACTACTATTCCTGGTAGAAGCTTCTTCTGACAGTTTAAAGCCTTTCCTGCAATTTAAATACGCCTTTTGATATTACATAACAGCCTTGTATACATTTGTCAAAATGATTACATAGCTCAGCTAAACAGAGTTGACACGTGATCTATGTCACACTCAGGTCAACTCATTTGGCAATGACCAAATGTTGTGACTTCTTGAGAATGTTTTGCTGATATTAATCACTTTCTCTAGAAACCTCACCAAAAATCATGTTCCAGATCTGTAATTACTTCACATTTTTTTAGCAGTGAAAATGTCTAAGTGTGAATGACCACAGAGGCTCCTTTAAATGCAGCATCTGTCACAGAGAGCATGATTTTACATACCTTATGAAATTAACACCAATTCAATAATTCGCCTCATTATCATCTGGAAAGAATAGGAGCAACATTTACTTAAACTGGGGTAGGAGAAAATAACTATGAAAATTAGAGAGAGATTATTTCAATACTTCTTCTGTGATGTAGGTCTACCTAGAAAATTCTTCTCCTGACTTCTAAAATTCTTCAACTTGTAGATTTTACAGATCAAGAGAGTATACCGCACTGCTGCTTTATAAGGGTTTGTTTGCAGTCATGCTCTGCCTGAGGAGTAAGAGACTTAATATTTATCCTCCTAGGAACAGAAGGTATAATTCTCATTCCCTTTATCTTGGATTGGCTGTCAAGACAGTAAGTGGACTGTTCAAACATTCAGTGGTTTCAGTGGTTTTAAATCAAGATGAAACATAGGCCAAGCTGTTAAGACGTGCTGCATGACTGCATGCTTCAGTTGCTCAGTGCTCAGCTTCTCTCCCAGTCCTGAGTGAGTAAAAGGGAAGGTTGGGATGTATTTTAGAGGGAGGGTCACTGTCCCCCTAAAGCCAGAGAACCATTTAAGATGTCAATTCGGGCATCCAAAACCAAAAGATAATAAAAGTCTCTTTCTTTTGGAATGATCTGGGACAGATATTGCACTTAGAGCACTTTTGCTTTGTACCTCAATGGACTTCAAAGCAGTTTTACCCACCTTTACCCTGTATTAAACATGAGTTGTGTTATTTTGTTGAACGTAATCTTTTCACAGGCTAAATAACCTACTCAACATTCTTTGTAAAAATCTTAAGATTATTCTTAAACTGCAGAATTGGCATAGCCCAAATTTAATTTTAAGTCATTGTGACAGCATGTTACAAATGTGTGCTCTTTCTTAGGCCACTTATGTTGCCCAATAGTGCAGACTAGATGTACTCTGAGCCTCTCCAGTTCTTTCACTTCAAATATTTGGGGCCTCTTCAAAGATTTGCAAAGTCAAATCAGTCCTCTTTCTCTGTTCCTCCTTGAACGAAACACATTTCAAGAGTGATGTTCTAGACTTTACCATCCAGTCTAACCTGACTATCGATTATTCATGGCTTATTACACCTCAGAAACACCAAGCTAACACTATGGACTACTGGAACCTAGGAGCTCATGCAAAGTGCTTGACGTAGGTAACATTACAAAGGTTGAAAGACAAGTGCATGTTCAGACATAAGCAAAAATTTAGTTACTTGCTGAACAACTCATACTGCCAGAAACAGAAGTCCCAAGGAGCCAGACCCTGGGATCTGAACATAAGCAGAAAGGGTTTGAAGTTCGAAGGAGCTGGGATTTTGCAAAAGAAATTCCAACAGAATAATATTCATACTCTAAAGCACCAAATTACTTCGGTGCTAATGCAGCTCACATTGTGCCAACATTCATTCTTGTGGTAACACCTTATCCAGCACATTCGAGTTAATGTTAAACTATTTCAGTGAAAACAGGAGCAGGCCCTCTCTAAAGAAAGAATTTTATGAAGGTCTGAGCCAAATTAATTCAAAGTAACTGAAGGAATATTGATATGAAGAGCCTCTACATCAGGTTCCTAGTCATAAAGCTTCCAACAGTGGAAGACGATAATAAAACACTTAAAAAATTATAGGTTGTCCCTATAATTGAGGCGAATGGAATTTTCCAGAATGAGAAACCTACAACAATTTTTTCTTTCTGCTCAAATGCGGTTCACCGTCAATGAAACCGAAGTCAGGCTGCTGTATGTCACCATTGTCTCCTCAGCGTATTCGATAAAGAACTGTTAACTTGTGAGAAAAAAAGGTGTTAATAGCCACAATACTTGTTCCATTTTTATATACTAAGTTTTTGGCTGGTGTAAATACGTGGAACTGAATCAAAGTCAACAGAGCTTCATTCATTTACATAAGCAAATCTTTGGTGTAATCAGAAATAAACAAGAAAAAAACCCCAACCAATACTCCAAAGTTCTAATATGGAACTGTTCAACTAATATGCATGTTCAACAGCTGAACATCCATGTTCTATCCCATATATTAACATGTTTATGGCAGAGGAAACAAACTAAAATAAATTCAGAAAGTTCTCAAATCATTCTTATAATTTGTCATGCTCAGATAATATAATTAACATGGTACATAGCTCCGTTTGGCTCATCCCAACAAGATGCAGTTCACACCAAATCCAGCAAAGTACCTGATCACTTACTTTCGGTATGTAAAGCATAAGAATGATGCCAGTGAAGTCATCAGGCTTAACTGTTTATTTGGTATCAATAAGAACAATTTTCTTCTTACTCAAACTCTTAGTGTCTCCAACTATGTACATAAAGTGAGGAGCCCAGACCTCCATTAAATATTGAAAAACTGTGGTCTTCGCCTAGGAATAAACAACACCCATGACCCCAAACTCAAACAAAACACATTTGCATGCGTCTCACACAGGCAACATTTTGAATAACATAACACCAAAATACATTAAAGAAGCTTAGAAGTAGTGACACTATAGAAGGTAGTTAACAAAACCAGAAAGGATCACAGAGAAAGCTGTCTTTGACACAAGTCCGTCAATCATTTTAGAACTTATATGGTGTGATGTATGGCAAGCTATCTAACCAATTACACATAAAAAAAAAAATTCTCACTATGCTGTTTTCAAAATGTAAATGCATACACTATTTTTAGGAATAGATTTATGTAATGCTAAAATCTAACAAAACAGCCTACCTGTACAAAACAGCAGAGACAATGAGAAGAGCAGAAAAGTTACCTATTTTCTGACTTACGTGAATTTTAAGTTCAATTTTAATACTTGATAATACGGATGAGCACAAGACAGTATGTAAACCATTTCGATGAGAAAACCAGCAATCCAACATTCATATTCTCAAACTACTGATGTCCCTTCAGGCACTGAATACAGTGCAGGATCCACACTCCATCAGCCAAGTGACCAATAAATACTAGCATAGTCTCAACTTATTACAGAACAGTTAAACTGTTCACTGCCTGAGTTACTCATTATTACAATCATGGTAATAAAGTAATGAAAACTTTTAAAATTCAAAAGCTGGAAACATAACCAGATTTAGGTAAATTAAAAAGAGGAGATCCACTTTTAAAAAGCAATCACCATTTGAAATAACCACTGGACCAAGATTAATGGTGAGGTGTTTGTACCAGTATGGGCTTTTTTTTTTTCTTTAAAAAAAAAAAAAGTTTGTCTGGCCTAAGGCAACCCTGGAGTAAGAGAAAAAGGAAGACTATAACACAATGGTTTGATCCAAAGGCCATCACAGCCAGTGAGAAGGCCCTGACATCAGCAACCCTAGATAACATCTGTCTTTTAAAAGACCTTACATGTTCACCCTAGTAGTGGATTCAAGCTAAGCTCTAGCTATGAAAATAATACTTTTGCCCTGTAGTGACTCCCAGAGAAACAATCTTTTTAAACACTCTCACTGTGTAGCTTGAGGCAGTGAAAATCCAAGTGTTCCTTTTATGGGATTAGGAACCTGCTCTTTTCTGTCACAGGTTTTACTTATGCTAACCTCATGCATTCACCCCTGCTGGTTCATTCCCAGGACCATTTCTCTTGTTGAATCACTAACAAAATGAGCTATTAATCATCTTTTTTTCTATTGCCTCATGCATTTGTTTCTGTTTGGGGTGCTCTAAAGCATCCTCCTGACAATATTTTCCAAAGCTCCTTCTTTCAACCGTCCTCTGGGAAACATCATGGTAACCAGATATATAGTACTATGCTATCAAAGGCTTCTGTATAGCAAATCTTGTGACAACAGAACTCCCTGTGACGGATGCACTCAACCCCTTAATCAAACTATGAGTAGTTTGATACAGGCTCCAAAGGAGGTAAAGGCCTGAGCTGTAGCCAGGCCAAGAACTCCTCTAGTTTCAGTCTGTTCTCTAAAACCCCACAAAGGAGCTGAGCGACACAGTGAGCATCGATGCATATGAGCTTGGAACACCGATCATGCCATTAACACATGAATAGCAGGGGGCTTTTCCAAGACTCATCTATCAAGGAACAAAGAAAGCTGGCGGTACAAGAAGTCTCATCCATACCTTTCCCATCCCATGTAATTTGACTACGAGCCAACCACTTTATTCCATAAATATGACAGCCTAAGTGAGCCTTCTTGAGGTCTCCCTGCCAGGCAGCGTGGCTGCATGGCGGTGATCTCCCCTTGAGCTGGGACACCTCTCAAGGTTGCTCCTCGAGGCAGAGAGACCTTTTACCAACGGCAGATCTTTGGTAAGTGACTGATAGCAGGCTGAATTAATACTAATGAAACATTACTAATCCATGTAGCTATTAAATATTAATTACTATAAACTTTGTATAGATAATTCCATTAGACATAAACCATTGTCCAAGTCCGAGACTAAGACTGGACCTAGCTGCACCTAAGCTCCATCAGGAGTTTAGAAAGCAAGGGGGTCCACTCTGAACCTTGTGACTCAATGGGAGGGTCTTCCTTACCCTTTTGTCTCCGGTCTCTGTGTGAATCATTTTAACTCAATTCTAACTCGATTTCCCTTTGTATGTTTCTTCCATGCAGTAATTAATAAGGTGAACCTTGCCACCAAACTTACTGAACCGTGGCAAACCCCTGTTAAACTTTGTTAAATTCCATTGAATTCATTGAACTCTGTCAAATTATTATTTTACCTTGATAAAACATATTGCTGCTTCTCTTTGAGTGAGGTGCATTCCACTCATTCACGACAAATTGGCGCAGTCTGCAGGATCCTAAATCAGGATTTGCAACACTCCCCTAATGGGATTTGCATCCCAGCTCAACAGAAACAAGCACTGTAATAACCTCCCATTTTTTTTCTTGTGCTGTAATCATCCGTTAGGCTTTTCACTAGTACTTCAAAGTAATTCTCTATTGTTCTGTTACTCTGAACTTCAGCTCAGCAGGGTTTAGCTTTTCAAAGCATCACAGAGGGGGATCTTAATTACTCATTTTTTCATTTTTCAAACAAAATCTCAAATCTATTAAACAAACAAAAAATCCTTTTAGATCTCAGAATTTCCTGTTGCTGGATTTGCAGAGAATTAAAATCAACAAAAAAAATGCAGCCTAGTATGTCTCAAATTTTATCTAAAGACCTCATTCTATCACAGCTACTACTATAGTGAGGGAACTTTAACTGTGCAAAAGGCCTGGAAGATCAGCTCTGTTCTCAGCTTTGTCAATAACCACCTAAAATTTGCAAAAATCAGTGAGACCTACTTTTCAAAATGTCCACAAACCTAGGCTACCTCTCAAGAGCCCTGATTCTGAACCAGCAAGGCACTAACAATATATGTGAAACAAATGGGAGAATTATACCATATCTCTGGAGTTTTAAGCTTAGTTTTATTAAGATAAATATAAATCTCCAGTTCACCAGTGAAAATCTGGTAGAGGTCAAGCTTATACACTGGCTCATGGGCAAAGCCTGGTCTAGAAAAACTCTCTTCCCAAAATCCCTGTTAGTGCAAACTACTGCATGTCCTAAGATCCAGATACTACTTTGTTTCCAAGCTTAAAGCATGGTGCTAGCCAGCCCTAATCAGGGCCAGATTTTCTTGTTCCTAAAGTATATGGTAGATTCCCTACCCTCAAGAACACTTGAAATAACTTCTCTCAGACTCCTGTAGTTGAAGGACATTAATTCACTGCATGCAGTCCAACAACAGGCAAACCACTGTAAGAAAATGTTTAAATCTAAATTGAGTGGCACAGAAGAGCAAATTTAAGTTACTAAATACAAACTAGAAATTATATTCCTGTTTTGATTCAAATATGGAAAAATGAACTTCATTGTTGACTTGTAAGGAGTCTAATATTACTCAGGGGAGAACAGAGTAGTTTAGCTGAGGCCAGCAGTAAGAGTTACTGCTAGTCTGGATGCCTGCTGGAAAGTGCAATAAAGCATACAAGTCCATGCGACATCCCAATCACCATTTTTATGAACATTTTCCTATTTATTAATAGTAGCTGCTCTAAATTCACTCAAGTTTTATGCCAGCTGCCAATTCTGGGTCTAGTACAAATCTGAGATATATTACAAGTAAGTTCAGCTAGAAATGAAAATAAAAGGTGAGAAAAAAGCACACCGTATGCCAACAAGGCAAGTTCATTGCTGACAGGTAAGAGGGCAAGTGAATGGCTGTACATACCAATAATTCCAGAAGCGTAGGTGAGTTCAACCACTAAAGACAGGGGAGGGAAAGGTATCAATCATGGAGAAGAAAAAATGGCACCAGGGAAAGTCAGGTTATTTCCCTCCTGTTGTTGAACTACAATACCCTTTTCTCTGCTCTGAGAGATTCAAACCATTCCAACTAATCTGTTATCTTCCCTTCAGTATATTTACCTGCATTGTATTTATATCTTATTTACCTTTATACACAGCTCTTGGACGTCAACAGAAGACATTCAAAATACCAATCACCCATTATATTGCAGACAAAAGCATATGGAACATAAAACGCATGGGAGCATGTGGCGTTCAAAGACAGATGACTCTGAAACTCATGATACAAATTAGCACCTTTCCTTACTTGATTACTCAGGAAGAGGAGATATTTTGTAATTTGCAGTCACCTTCAGGTGCTAAAAATCCATTCATTAGCAGCATTTTCACCAAACAGTAGACTGACCTTGACAGGAAAGTTGCCTCACATTCAAGATACTATTTAAAATCCAACAGCCACTTTGGTTGTTGTAAAACGGGTATTGATAGTGATGGAAACTTGAAAAAACTCAATTTATGGATAAGCAATCGCAACAGATGTAGTGTAAGAAAATACTGTTTACATGAAGACAATCTAACACAGTTTGGATTTGAGTTATTACACTGCTGCTGTAGGAGTATGTTTCCTGCTATCTCAGTATATAGACCCCCCAAAAAATATAGAGCTGAAATCTCTAGGGTGAGCAACATTCCTCTTTCTGGAGTTCCTCCATGTTCATGATCTACAAAGTGCCATAAAATGCCTACATACCATGCATATAGAGAAGTGGCTGGTAGGGCAGCATAATAAGGAGACATAGCTAGACCCCAAATTCCTTTACTGAAAAGAATGGTCCATGAAAGAGACTATTTAGGGAGGTATTCCTGAAGGACAGACATTTTTGCAGCCCAGTCTCATAGATGTCTCCTTCCCATCTGCTTGTCCAACATTAAATACACATCTCCCAAGTCAGGATTCAGGCAGGCTGTTCCAAAAGGATGTTGGTAGTTTATTCTAGTACATCAGCCAAGGACATTTTGTAGTATGAATGGCTAATATTTAAAGTAGTTCAACATCATCTTTTTGATTTTCGGAATGTCTTTCACAGAAAGTCTTTATTTGTGGAAAAAAGATCACAATCCTTTTGAGGAAGGCACAGTGGCTAACGTACCACAACCATTGTAACCAGCTGAAAAGTAGCCATGGACATGTTTTCTTACTATAAAACACAAGTGTAATAGTCTTCCTCTTCAGCCAAGCAGAACTGCATTAACCAATATTTTAATTCTGCAACTGCGTTTATCAGTAAACCCATGGAACACCCAGTCAGAGGTTAAATGGAACCTAAGGAAAAACACTATTGTAATATAATATTTCTCCACAAGTAAATCCAAAGATGCTATTTAATAACAAACCTGCCATTCCCAGAAATACAGCACTGATGGGAACTTCAGATTGCTGTAGAATGTTGCCATTTTACTCCGATTCTTGAAATAATAATCTTATTTTTCAGAGCATAACTTCTTGCTCTTTACAGCTGTCATTGTCAACATTTAAGAATGGAAAGTACTCTACAATGCACAGTCATTTAGCATGCTACCATCAAGCGAGGATATGAAGACAATTCTGGATCATTTGAGTAGTATAGCTTGTAGGGGCAATGTTTTCAGAAACAAGAAACAATTTTCAGATACTGAACTTGAGACAATTTTACGGAGATGATTTCTTAGCACTGCAATAATTCTGCCCCTTTCCTGGTACTTCACTAGGGAGACATCAAAAAAACAGAAGCACTTGCGATCACTAGACGTTGCTGAAATTCTTGGCATAAGTCAGTCATTGAATTTCTGATTAAAGATATTTTAAAAAGCAGAATCAAAATCTCGGGAACTTTCATTTACTACCCAGAAAGCCCCTTCTGTTTTTAGCCACTAAAACCTGGGCCTCCATATTTTTCAAACTTGATGTAGAGACAGCTTCAGACTTTCAACTCACAGTCATTTCTGTTAAAGATATATTTACATTTGAAACAACTTGCAAAGTAGCCCTGGAGACTAATGTAAACTGGATTTTTTCCCTACCAATTTTTTTGTAAACAGCATTAAAACCAGGAGCTAGAAACATTGCTGAAATACAAGCAGGAATTTAGGATGTGTGACAATGTTCATTAAGGTAAGGCCCCACTGGATCCAGTCTTCCTTATAGGAACCTCCCGGACACAAAAGCGTCTTGTGAGACACAGCTCTGAGAAAAGCAGGGCCCTGCCTCTTCCACATATTTTCCACAACTAGGATAAGGACTGCAAGGGAAGCCATACAACTTCCACTGGTAAAAATGGCTGCATTAACAGCTATAGTCAAAGCACTTTTGATGGATTTGACAGATGTTCCAAGCCTTGTGCTCTACTCATAGTCTATTCCCAACCCTCTGCATCCACCTCACCTTCCCATATTCAGTCTCCTTCTATCAGCTTCACTTACCGTGAGACCTTTTACCCTTACCTATTCCCCTTTACTGACCTATTCTCTTCAATTTCTCTTGCCATTTGGTTTGTCCCTTTCCCACTATACCCAACCTAATAAATCCTTCAGTGAACTACCAGTGTTTTCTGCCATATTATTCTTCATCCTGCTTTTGCAAACTATCCCCTCTCCAGCATTTCATCCCTCCCACCTTGAGGACAGCACTAAAACTGTATGACTGTACCTAACACAAAAGGGAACACATGTTCTAGATTGGTTTACTACAGTAATGAATATAATAGACTAAAATCATGGTAGTCTTTAGCTTATACTACCTCATTATTGTCACTTATCCAGCTTGTATGGTAAGAGTGGTAAAAGCTGTCCCCTGGAAGCAAAGAAATCAGATTTCAGTGTCCTTCACAAAACACAGGGAAGGAAGTTCGTGCAAACTTGTACAGATTTAAATAGTTCTTTTCAAAGTATGTCAGTAAAAATAGATTTCATACAAGTCTGTAATAAGACAAAGGCTAATTAGCTGCAACCACTTTTTCTTGAGGTCAAGAGGAGTTACACCTGGGATGATTTTAGCCCAGAATAGCCACACTTATCAATGTGATTTTTCATTTTTTTTTAAACTCAGGACATATCACATCACACCTTCATTTTTACTTGACACTAAAGTGACAGGGCTAATGAAACAAGTTATTTTGATACAACACAACCTACCTGAAAATAACACTTATGTCTCCGCATTCTGTACTCAGTATAACACCCAAGATTGCTGTAACTTAGAGAAGTCGGTCAATATTTTATCTCTTTTTTCCCCTGCATTTTTTTCTCCCTTTTCCCCCCCCAATTTGTGTAGCTGGCAATATTCTGTGGATCAACAGCCCCATTGTTTCCTTCTCATCAGTCCTTTATGAGATCTCAAGCATATACAGCTGGTCATCAAGCACTGTTTCTAGGGATGTTTCATTCTTTCAGAACTTCTTTCAGCTCACAAAAACCTCAGGTTCTCCTAGTCTTGCAACAGTCTCTCTGCTGAGACTCCTTCAGAAGCAGGATTCCAGGAGACACAAGATTGCTGACACCTACAGTAGTCCACCAGGATTATCGGTCAGGCGTTGCCAAAACCTTGTCCTGGATTCACTGAGGTTTACTGAAGCTGAGATGTTTTGAAGAAAAACATTTCAGGTTCACTGTGTCACCACCTTCCTCTGCCATTTTACTTAGATAGAAAATATCCACCTATTTCAGGAAGCAGCCTACCAGCAGAAGTCTTATTAACTTAAACAGGACTTCTGCTCCTAACTCTCACAGACTCTTTGAAAATCTGTCCACAGCACCAGTAATTACTTTCAACACAGTTACGCTGAGAGGACAGGAACCCACTGAGGTAGTCTCAAGCAAGACAGTCTGTGGTCTACTCGATTTTATTCAGCTTCTTATCCCAACCCTTCACTGAAGCACTACAGTTAAGGGCCCATTAGTGTTACAGTAAGAAGCGCTCCATGCCCCGAGGGTCCACCCTGCACAGGCCTGATTGCAAGAGGAAGACTTAACATTCCAAAGGACAGACAAAAAAGTCTGATTAACAGAACACAGCTTAAAAGCAACACATGCAAGGTACTACAAGACGCTAAATACTGCCATTCAGTAACTGTGCACGTCTGGTTTGCTGTCTCTTTTTTAACCTCAACCCTCAAAACACAGGAGAGGTGGGACAAAGAAACAAGGTCAAAATACTTACCGTTCTTCCCTTCATTATTTAATACAAAATTATGTCTTTCAGTGTATCTTTTTCAATCAAAAATTATACAGAATCACATCTAGAAAATACTCTTGACAGCCCTTTCACTGAGCACTTCTTGCTGCCATTTCTTGCTGATATTGCAAGTGAAAGAGAGCCCGTTTGGGGTACAGTACTCATTCAGATGCTTTGAATCATCCTGTGCAAGTCTCTCCCTTATTTTCTCTCTTCTCTGCCTATATAGGCACCTAATTTAGATTTACCGGAATTAAGTGCTATGAATACATCCTGCCCGCTTCATCCCTTACTCCAATTCCTTTTAACTGTACAGCTACCCCCTGCCAACCCTTTTGCCTATGGTGAAATCAAACAGCTCTATCTGCCCCAGTCAGCTAAAAGGAACCTCTCCACAAGGTTCCCAGCCTGGTAACAAGTTAGAGACAGTTCCTGTGGTTTGTCAGAAAGCTTCTGAAGGACCACATTTCTGCATCGAAGGAATTAATAGCTCCAAGCTTGTAAAGATTTACATATCTCCACAAAACGTCAGTAAATCTGCAGCTATCATACCAGAGATGATGATTAGCACTGTGCATAAAACAAAGGGGTAGTGAAATCTGATTTGCATATTTCTGACATGCACACAAATTCCCACTGCTTTCACAACATAATATCTACACGGTTCATTTTATTTTGATTAAAATTAACACATTTCACTGATGACCTTTAAAGGAATGCTCGCTTCCAGACTCTTAAATGCACCATTGATTTACTACACTTTGTCAGCAAAACAATGATCATTCCTAAGATGGCTCTGAAAAGCTACAGTCTTACACAGATCAGTCCATAAAGTTCCCACTGACGTAAGCAATGCAGAGATGCAGAATCTGCATAATCAGCTCATTTGCTGCATTCAGCAACAAGGGACATATTCTGCCAATTCACACCCTCACCAGAAGGTTGCTCTAGTTAAGAGGAAATTGCCACATTGCAATTCAACAGACATGAACTACATTAGCTGGGTAGCAGCTAAGTAAATAAGCAAATGAAGATGTATGGAAGTTATTATTACCTTTGCTCCACAGACAATGAAAATGACCTTTGTTGAAAGGCTGGTTCAGAATCAGAAGGCAAAACTTCAGGTTTCCTGTAAGATAAATGTTGATTCTTATTAGCAAGAATATTGATTTTTTCCCCCCCTTTTTTTATTTTGCTTTTGCCACATTAATTTTAGTCCAACCACCTCAGAGCAACTCCACTAATTTCCTTGCTTCTTAGGTTTCATCATTTTCAGATAGAGAAGTTGCCAGAACTTCATTAGACACCTTTTACTTGGTAGGGTTTTGCTAAACTTTTAATTTATAAGTGACTTTTACCCACTGAAGGCCATCCTCAACAGGACTCCACATCTATACAGCTCGCTCATTTAATCTCCTTCTTGCTGCTGCTGCCTGGATGCAGCATTCACTGACATGAGCTTCGCCCTGGCCTCTATTAACAGGGAAGGCTGTAGCTGACTCCATATGAAGCTGTCTCTAATCTAGGTCCAATATTCCACTCTTGGTGGATCTGCATCTGGTGGATGCAGAACTCTTGCTGCCATCAGTGGCTTCTGTGCCTATGTTTTCATATCATGTAGAAGCTCTAATTGTGGTAGATCCACTCTGGAAGATACTTTACAAATACAGAATGAAAGGCCAGGCCCAAGGAGCTTAAAATCAAAGCTAATAAAAGCAAAAGTGAACTTTAGCCTGTGTTATCTAGGTGATACTGCAGACTAAGAATCTCAGTGGATTTACCAGCAACCTGAACTGATCCAACTTGACTGGGCTCCTAAAGCCTCCTGCCCTAGCAATTGTGAAGGTTGATAATAAACCTACAAATATAAAAGTCTTAAAAGAAAAGGATTTATGATATGACACACTTTGCTTTCAAAGAGTAAATACGTAAATCTTATGACGGTTGCCTGTGGTGGGATTTGCATTATTTCACTTCCTAATTATCTTGCCAGTCACATAGGAATACAAGTTTCCCCTCGAGCTTGATATCCTTGGGGAATCAGGTTAATGAAGTATTATTCGGTCATGTGAAGCCACTGTAACTGAAAAAAGAAAATCTCTATCACTAGAAAGTCTTTTGGGCTTTTGAGCAGATCCAGTATAGCAGGAGGCAGAAGGCTACAGGTGAAGCTGTGGCTTAAGCCATATGACGTTACCAGGGAAAATACAGGTGGTGAAAGTCCTGAAGATGCAGGAAGATCTTGGGGTGGGAGTAGGGAGGGGACAATCTTTAAAATAACAAATGAAATGCATAGTTAGGAGCATGAAGTGAGGGTTAGGAGACTGGGACGCCACTATTCTGCATCTCGCCTTTTGAGTGATTTAGGTTTCTCCACTGACCCATTCTATGCCTCCGTTCCCTAAAACAGAAATAACAGCATTGTCCTCCTTTGCAAGAATCAAGAGATAGACTACTGAAGACCTAGGTAATTTTTACTCCAATAAAAATTCTACATGTTTATCACAGCTATCTTCTGTGTGGTGCTTTCAAATACCTTCCTTCATGTCTTCCACTTGCATCCTTGCTGACATGGTCCACACTTGTATTTAATTCATGTTTATACAGGGGAATAAATTTACTTAGGAAAGAATGGAGAGGTCAGAGGACCAAGGAAACAAAGGAAAGTGAGAAAAACCTTTTTCTTTGCATAGTCTGAACAGTTTTGCCTTGTCCTTGAACTTTAAGAGAAAGGTAGAAAACAATACATTCAAACTAAGTGCCAATTTCCAGCTGCCTCACAAAATGGGACCTCAGCAGCAGATCCCCTAATGATGGTTAAGTGAGAAAGGCTGCCAATTCCTTATATTAAACATAATCATCTACTGGTGCCCTCCACTGAAGAGGGCCAGCTAACATCACAGGTTCTTTTACTGATACGATAATATAAATAGACACAGGTGCTGTAAACCTATTCCTGCTGGTGAATCACAAAAGACATTTGTGTGTCCATTTTAAACCCTTAAGCCATATCAGCATATGAAAACGCAGTAGATTTTTAGCTTTTTTTGCACATCAGGAGGGCTCTTGTTGTATATTAAGATATGTTTTTGAAGCCAAGGCCTGGCTGTAGGTGTCCACACTGAGACTTCAGAGGCTGATTTTCAGAGGTGACGCTTCCAAGAGCTTCCATTGAGGCCTGTAAGAGCTTCTGGCTTTTACTTTTTCAGTTGTTGCAAAGAAGCAAAGAGGTAGATGCCCCCAGCACACACAATTTGGAGGGGTTTTTTGTGTGTTTTGGGTTGTTCTGGGGTTTTTTTTTAAGCACATGTATGGGTTGAAAAAGTGGAGAAATGGAAAATATTGTTTCTCCTGCTTTTAGAAAAGTGAACATTCCAGTCATTTCAAACCACTGCAATTAATGTGTGATAAAATGCTATGATTAATGCTACCAAAATGAGCCTAAATGTCAATATTTTAATGGTGCTCGCTGAGTTAATATAAAGCTGCACAAAGGGCTCAGTCCTTGGTAGATGTAAAACAGTAATAAAATTGGGCTGCAATAATTTACAACCATTAGCCTAAAAACTATTAATAAATTGGGACTTCTGATGCAAAGACCACGTCAATGGACAGAATATGCAACATCCATCACTGAGAAAAACTGATGAGAGCTCACTGTGCCACTGCTCCGAGCACTCTACTGGCTATTCGTTGGAAAACAAATCTACTTCAAGGCCATTTATCTTTAAAAGCCCTTAACAAATTAGGAAGCATCTATCTCCTGGACTGTCTGCCCATTCATTTTTCACAAAGATAATTAGCACCCTGACCCAACCATTAATGAAACTGTGCTCTGTTTGGACTAACAGGAAAGAGAATTCTGTAAGCAAGAAAATAGCTTGTCTCCAGATATGGATATCTCCACTGAAGAAGCTTTTGTTGGCCTTTTGTTAGAGGCAGAACAAGTTGGTCTCTTGTATAGTTTCTTCCATTTTTAGTATAATTTTCTCTTTCATCATGTACTTGCAGCTTCTGCAGACTGAGCAAATTCAGCCATCTGTAGCACAAGCAGAAAATAATAAATTCCTCCATACAAAACCTCCAGCTTATTCTTGATGTTTACATCAACGCAGAGAATGAATGGAGCCAAGTCCCACAATGTAAGTCCTCTTGCAAAGGAATTAGACGCGCAGTAAGGCCTAATTTCTACAGGACAGAAGGATGACTATAGGAAATTTTTACTTGCACTTAGGGAACCAAATTTGTTCATCTCCAGTCTTACCCGATTGTTTTCCTATTTGCTGCTTATAAACCTTGCAGTCTTACAGGCATAACTTACAGATGTATGTATTAACAGGTGCACAACTACATCAACAGCCAGTTATATGCAAAAATATAGCTTAAAAAAAAATCTTTTATCAGACTTGGAAAATTCTTAGTCTTTGGATAAAGCCAGTTCATTTTAATCCTGCTGGAAATGCAGAGAACCATTTCCTTTCCTAGGCTGCAAATCAATCAACAATCCCTATGAGTCCCACTGGGACCATCAGTGAATAACTGATGGACCATTCTGTGAATAACCTCATCCTTTCTGAAAACTTTTTCCCTTTTCTGCTTTCCAACTTTTATTTAGCTGCACTTCTTTGATGAAGCTTTTCTCATGGTTGCTTAGACTTTAATCAAAGGTGTTGTGAACATCTCTGACAGCCTATGCAATGCCTTTTTAACCCATTCTAACTCACTCGGAAGAATTCCAATGTATTTTAGAACACACATTTGCTATTCTAAAAGCATTATTGGCTTCTCCCTGTCATATTATACTCATCTGGCTATTCTATAAATATTTATAATATCATTATGCATTTTTTATTGATTTCCCCATGTCACATGCCAGTCTTCAGGCTGTATGTCTGTCACAAGCATATGCAAAAGGCATATATATTTTTAAAGACAATCTTTTCTCTGGTAGCCAGTAAAATAATATATGCCCCTTCTTTGTTTCCTTTCAGCATTAGGATAATATCGCTAGAAGTTATTCCACATACTGTGAGGTTCCTGGCTATTGAATTTTCCGAGGAGAAAAAGCTTTCATTGCTTCAAACGAGGACCTTTGGGAAAGATCACTGCTGTTCCCAGTCTTTGTGAAATGATGTAAGCAGTAACACACAATGTGGGGATACGCTGTACTAAGATACCGGCATGCCTTAAGGTGCTAACAAAGTATGACTCCAAAGTCAGAGCTTCAACCACAGAAAGGGGCTTCCGCTAAGCAATTCATGCTTTGGTTTGTTGTTTGATGTTTGTGTTTTACTGCTTGCCTGAAGAGGAGCCATTCCTTTCCTTTCCAATGATCTATCAAGCATCTTCCACAAAGAGGCAGGTTTAGTACAAAGAAGGAGGAAAGAGACAGGTAGTACGGGGGCAGGGGGATTTTACCATTAGTAAAGCATGTCATTAATTTAATCTAGAAAGTTGAAAGAAGGTTATAAATTTTCAGAAAATTTCTGTACTGGTAGAAGTACATCTAATATCCAAGATACTAACCAAGACCCCTTGAAAAGATACTGCAGAGATTCAGATTACACATATTCCTGATCACATAGGTGGGAGTCCAAATATACAATGAGCTTCTGAGAGAGAAAAACTCTGAATGATCCCACTGAAAATTCCCTCCTGCTTATGTTGCTGCTCTCACATCAGTCTACCTTCCAGGATTTAAAAACAAAAAACCAAAAAAACCAAAAAAGTGATTTGGTTTCCAGTACCATCATTGAGGAAATTCCTGCTCCACAGATTCGGTTTTTAAATGAACAGACACTGCCTACTTAAATGTCAGAGTATGTGGGAAGGGACAAGGCATTTTTTTTTTCACAATTCCAAAACAGTGACACTCATAAAAGACAGCAGAGCAACAGGCTGAGGCAGCTCTTCGTATGGCAGTTGAAGTTTCTTCTGCTGCAGAAGAATTAGCATTGAAATTGTGATTCTAAGAATTCCACATAAGTTATATTTAGTGCAAGCCTATCATAATAAGCTCTAAAGAAAGCAGTTCATGAAACCAGCAAACTTAAAATAATGTTCATGCAGAACTACAGTAAAGATAGATAAGGCTATTGCTACAGATCACCAAAGCAAAATTACTGAAGCAAGTTGCTATGTTGTTAGTTTGGGGTTTGTTTTTGGTGTAGTTTTGTGTTTGTTTGTTAATTAATACATTAAACTCTCCTTTTAATTGAACTACAGTCTACCAAAAAATCAGAAAATATCAGTTTTTACTTTAAAAGTTTTCTTAATATACTGCGTGGATTGAAAAACTTGGCTCCTGTGTAGTGCTAAGCATTACTAAGTCAAACAAAAGCTGGAATGGGAACTTCTCCTACTGGTGAAGCAGATGTCACTAACACGGGATAATTAACAAGTGAGCTTATAAAGGTATGAATTATGACATCAAGAAAAAAATAATTCATTGTAATGAATTGGAGTGGACAATTTTAACAAACACCTAAGGAAAAAAGTTTTTAATACTGATATTCCTTAAATTAGGCACATGGCTATTTAAAGAATACTACTTTAATAAAGTAGCCCACATACTTGCTTAAATGAAGGCTCATGTAGAAAAATGCCACTGATTACAGCTGAAGTATTCTGGTTTTACATCAGTGAAAGGACCCTAAAATGGTATCTTTTGCTGCATCCAATAGCAGAAAATTATCGTAGCATTGAATATACAGAAAGGAAAAGTATTCTAACTGCTCACTACAACCTCAAAAAGCTTCTTGGTAAAACTTTTTTCATTTTGCTGTATTAGTTGTAGCACCACAATTAGCTTTTTCTTTGACATTCATCAGCATTTTTAGTGCAGCCCTAATGGGCTGTTTGTTCCACCTATCACTTGGAAAAAAAAAAATCCAAAACACTGAATCAGAGTTTCCACTAAAATGGCAATATATTGCCTTTTTTTTTAACCTTGTCTTTATGAAAAAGCAAATAAATGCTCATCACATAAATAGATGTTACCTAAACACAGGGAACATGGGATTTAAAAACTAAAATAAAGGAGTTTGGGAGATCAGCACCAAATCTACACCATTTTCTGCCAAGTAAGCACCTGTCCCCAAGTGTTAAGTCCAAAACCGATGCTCTGGGAAGAACTACTTGCCAGCTTATTGAAATGGACCATTTAATTCAGGGCTTTTTTTAAGAGCTACCATCCACTTTGCAAACATACTCAACTGGAACAGCCTCCCCATCAGAAATGAAGTAAGTAAATGTTTGATTAGACAAAAACTAAGGGGAATGAGTCCATCAGACTAAGGAGCATTCCCATTTCCTGAAAGGGTTTCTTCACTGTGGTTCTTTTTTTGGTTTCTGTGTTTTAGACATTGAAACAACAACACTTGTAGTTTCCTACATGATACACAGATGCAGTTCCTAACAGGCAATTTACATGCATTATTCTTGGAAGTTGACTTCTGCATCACAAGACAAGATTCTGGTTTTATCAATGAATGTCTTTGGCAACTCACTGATTACGTCTACCTATGTCTACCTTAGCAAGTAGCATGACACAATAAAATCAGGTCTATAGAGCAAAACTGTCGATGCTGAATGTATGATATTCCCACTATACATGTTTTGGGAAGAAAGGGAGGGAAGGAGGCTACTTCAGGTTAGGTCTAGTCTGGTCCTGTAGACTAAATACCCATTAGCAGTAGGAGAGCATTATGTGCACTCCTGGAGCACATTTTTAGTTTCATCCAAAAGGAAATTAGCTTACATATTCCAAAACCATTCTGCAATTTAAAGCAAGGCCCAGTAAATAGGCAGGATCAGGAGGCTTGCTTCAAAAGCATATTCTTGATCCAAAAGAAAATGCTAATGTAAATATACCAATAGTTGCATGGCTTTTTGGCTTATCAATTTTTTATTTTGTAAACAATGTCTTTACCAAAGTAAGATGACTAATGCCACAAGATGAGCTTAACTTAAGTGAGCAACAGATTTTTTTAATCTTACACTCATCAAAATTTGGCTCTAACTTTAGATTGTTATACTTAAAAGGCAACCTGACACTTGTATCTGTTTGTAGGAAAGGTCGGGGGGGGAGCGTTAACCCAAAACTTGAGCTTATCTGCACCATAAATTCCTGGAAAAGCACTTAACATCAAATCCTAAGATACTACTTTTTAAGGTTCCTTTCAGAATAAAACCTTACTTTGTACTGAACAAATAGTGCACCTTATACAAAAACGCTCCTTACTCTGCTGTTCTCTTTCTTGAACTAAGTTTTCCCCCAGCAGTGCTTCCCTTCACCAGGAAACCCAGTGCTCTGTGGTGATACCAGGAAATCTAAAAAAGGATCATTTCAAACTTATGCAGCCCAGATCAACACTCTGAAATGTAAATGCTTCACATTTAAAACGTTTCACAACTCCTGCAGAACTGCCACTTTGAAAATGGAAAAACTTCTTTCAAGTCAGTCAGTAAAATCCACTCCCTATGTCTGTGCTCTTGCTAACAAGGTAGTTGTCAGCTCTAATTCAGAGAAACAGTTAAGCTTGGACTACTGTATTAATTATAGCCACTACTTATAAAACATTGTGTAGCTGCATGTTACCACACTGAATCCCAAGCCTCCAAACAAGCCATTTAATTTTCCTCATAAGAGTGACAACTCCAATAATAAAACAGCACAAATTATGCAAAAGGATCACAGACCTTACAAACATGTTCTCAAACTTATTGAATTAATAAATCAAATATGCTTACCCAGCTGCTTTTCGTGCAAATGCAGTGTTATCCCTGTCAATGCATTTTAGTGTTAATTTTTTCATGTAAATTCTATTGATTTTTAAATATTTTACAGCTCTTAATTCTCCAGGCAAATTCCAGCAAGAGAAGCAGGAAGAAAAGGGGATTTGTGCAAACAGTCTTATTGAAAAGCTGCAATGTGGTACTCTCTGGAGAGCCCTCTACAAGAATTTATGTGGATGAATTCAAGACAACTAATTTTTCACAATAAGTCATAAACACAGCCATACACACAGGATAACCCGCCTACATTATTGACCACTGCTGCTCCTAGAAGGGTGCTATGCCTTGCAATGAAAACTTGTCAATTAATTCTGGTGCTCCTCTGGAGACTGAGGGCTGCATTTTTCATCTCAGGATGTGATGGGACACTTTTTTTCATACAAACTCCTATTGTCTCTAGCTGCATTTCTGAGTGCTTGGGACTTCTGCTCTTTATGTGTCAAACACCTCAGTCTGGTCAAGCAGAATAAGATCACACTGTTCCCAGTGGTGAATCTTCAGTTTTAGATAACTTGTCCAGCATCACAAAGAAACTTCATGGCAAGATTCAACTCCCCAGGGCAACATTCGACTGAACTGAATAAAGAGAACTGTCTATTTAAATATAAATCATAACGATCACACTTCTTACTATTATATACATGGAAATCATGCTTGTGCTCCATTACCAACTCTCGTTTGAAAATAAACCCATCGGAGTAACCAATCACTTCGGGGAGGTAGCAAGGTACATAAACCCTAACAGGCTCTTGGAGAGACACACTGACATATGAACCATTTGCTACTGCAAGGCCTTTGGCTCAGTTTACGTCATACCTTGTCTGCTTGGTTCACCTCATACCCTGCTGCTTGTCTCCAGAGATGTCGCTGGACCATGCATCCATCCATCAGTCTGTGCTTTGTGCAAATAGGACTTTCATTTCAACCTGAGCACAACAAAGTTCAGAATTAGCTGGAAGCAGCAGGGGTTTTTTTTTAGCTGAGATGTTATCACCTAATTGGTTATACTCTTCCAGTTTTCAAGACTACCGGTTGGTCTCAAATTGCCCAGTGATCCAAAAAAGAAAGAAATTTCTGATACAAGCACAGAGAAGTATGGGTCTAGGAGATTAGTCTGATATATTTCATCCTGTGGCTTGGAAAAAATAGCCAGCTCAGGCTGAAGAGATGAATAGGGAGTAAAATAGCAGGAGGAGGGACAATTTTCTGCAGAATGGGAAGTCCAGTCCTCACAGTTGCAGAATCTGACACAACCTTTCATATTTCAGATAAACTTTAAAAGTGCATGAATACTGCTGCAACTACCTTCTAAAAAACCCAAATATACTAAATGTTTTGCTTTGTTATTCACAGGCAAGTCATCTTCTGAGACAGTACCCATTTTACACTGTCTAAGTTCAATACCAATTGGAAGCTCTTAAAAGACAAGAATTAGACATCACAGAATCACAGAATCATATAGGTTAGAAAAGACTTTTAAGATCATCGAGTCCAACCATAAACCTAACACTACCAAGACCACCACGATACCATGTCCCTAAGCACCTCATCCAAACGTCTTTTAAATACCTCCAGGGATGGCGACTCAGCCACTTCCCTGGGCAGCCTGTTCCAATGCTTGACAACCCTTTTATTGAAGTAAAATTTCCTAATATCCAATCTAAACCTCCCCTGGCACACCTTGAGGACATTTCCTCTCGTCCTATCGCTTGTTACCTGGGAGAAGAGACTAACACCCACCTCTCTACCACCTCCTTTCAGGTAGTTGTAGAGAACAATAAGGTCTCCCCTCAGCGTCCTTCCTCCTTTTCTCCAGGCTAAACAACCCCAGTCCCCTCAGCCGCTCCTCATAAGGCTTCTGCTCCAGACCCTTCACCAGCTTCATTGCCCTTCTCTGGACACGCTCCAGCACCTCAATGTCTCTCTTGTAGTGAGGGGCCTAAAACTGAACACAGTATTCGAGGTGCGGCCTCACCAGTGCTGAGTACAGGAGCACGATCACTTCCCTAGTCCTGCTGGCCACACTATTTCTGATATAAGCCAGGATGCCATTGGCTTTCTTCGCCACCTGGGCACACTGCTGGCTCATAGTCAGGTGGCTGTCAAACAACACCCCTAGGTCCTTTTCTGCCAGGCAGCTTTCCAGCCACTCTTCCCCAAGCCTGTAGCGTTGCATGGGGTTGCTGTGACCCACGTGCAGGACCTTGCACTTGGCCTTGTTGAACCTCATACAATTGACCTCGGCCCATCGATCCAGCCTGTCCAGGTCCCTCTGTAGAGCCTTCCTCTCCTCAAGCAGACCAACACTCCCGCAGAACTTGGTGTCATCTGCAAATTTACTGAGGGTGCACTCGATCCCTTTGTCCAGATCATTGATAAAGATATTAAACAGAACTGGCCTCAACACAGAGCCCTGGGGAACACCACTTGTGACCGGCTGCCAACTGGAGTAAACTCCATTCACCACCACTCTTTGGGCCCAGCCATCCAGACAGTTTTTTACCCAGTGAAGAGTACACCCGTCCAAGCCATGAGCAGACAGTTTCTCGAGGAGAATGCTGTGGGAAACCATGTCAAAGGCTCTACTGAAGTAAAGATAGACAACCACAGCCTTTCCCTCATCCACTAGGCAGGTCACCTTGTTGTAGAAGATCAAGTTGGTCAAGCAAGACCTGCCTTTCCTAAACCCATGCTGCCTGGGCTTGATCCCTTGGTTATCCTAAGGACATACAGGCTTGCTATAAAAATATTGATAGTGTTATGGTAAATTTGACTTTCCTGTTTAAAATTTCTAGGCACAGAGCATTAGGATTGGAGCTTAAATCTACATCAAAGCAAAAATGAAAGCAGATGCAGAGAGAATCTATGAAATTTCCATTTTATCTTCAGGCTGAAAAATAAACACAAATTACTATAAAACATTAGCTTCTAGTTTTAACCTTTTTTCCTCAAAAAGATATTAAAATATCTTCACTTTAGAGAAACTTTAGGAACCACCAACTGACCTCTTCAGTGCCCCCAAAACTACTATTACTATTCAAGTAAGTTCTAACTTTAAAAGAAAACCCTAGACAGTTGCTCACTTTCTAGCTGATTAATAGCCAGGTCTAATATAATGTCCTCCTTGCATTTTAAAAACACAGAATCACATTGTCTGAATACACGATGCTAACAGTACTTGTTATCTGGGATGTCTCTATTTCTAGGGATACAACCAGGCATACAAACTCCCTGGCTGACTTGAGAACTTCAGCTGTTATCATTAACTCAATCTGCACGCTGCAAGAGTAAGGTGACTTAAAGGAATCAAAAGGCAGAGAAGGCAGATGTCAGTAGTCTCTTTGGACAACTTGGTATAAAGCACAATACCCTTGGAAAACATTCAGCTCTGCAAAATGTATAATGCCATCTTATTTCACCTATCTATGGTCAACAGATATCTTTGGGTATTTTCTATAGGATCAATAAAATTTAATAGATACCTAATGATTTACATATTAGAGTACTGACCAAAGAGTAAGATCCACATAGTGCCTGACTGCTCAGCACTCAAAACCCCTGCTCTGATGCCACCAAGCACTCCACTGACACTTCAGTTATTGGCATTAGTATTTCCTATGCACATAAAAGTCTGATTTCTATCTGCACTGAGATGCACCTGAAGTTTAAGAGGCTGACGGAACCTGATGCCTCCTTTGATCTCAAAACACCACTGTTATCCACCAACTAGATATTTCTCTACTGATCTCATTTGAAGGGCACGTTTGAAGTAGCTGTTCTCAGAGCATACCTAATAGATCCAGATTCACAGTGTCAGCCATCTCCTTTTCAAAAACTGGGAAGGAGCTATACCTTTTTTCAGCACGGATTAATAGTTGGAGCGCTCCCTCAGGAGGCTGACGACCCACATTCAGGTTCCTTCTCTGTCAGAGGGAATTCACATCCAACTCCCATTTCAGTGAAGACAGCACTCTCCTCCGCAGACATAACATTATTCTCGGGGAAGCAGACCCTTCCCTCCCTGCTCCAAAAGTTAAATAAATTAATTGAATTATTTTCATAAAACAGTTAAACAGGAGGAGCATGTGGAAGTCTGACTCTGCCAGACTCTGCCAGTCCACTGGCCTGGATAGTTTGGTCTCCAACGTTTACTTACCCAAACCTCTCTTTCACACCTTGAATAAATCCTCCAATTACTTCACCACGGTATTACAAGAACATTACACCCACTGTTGCCTCCTTCCTAACGTTTCAAAGCATAAGCTCTGGTTTTGTAGGATATTTTTCAGGTGAGAAGAGTGGTTCTCTCACTATCTTCAGCAGATTCGGCACTTGGAGTCACAAAAGGAGGAAATAACTTTCTGCAGCACAGCATAAGATGTCTAAATCCAACAGAGCAGGATTTTAGATGCTTTGTTCTTCCTGCTACTCATGGTATTCCCACTGACAAACTCAGCCTGATTCCTTCTTAGTACACTTATTCTGATGGATTGTACTCTTTGTACACACCAAATTTTCCCTCTGTCCTGCATACACAGTCTACCTCCCATGCTCAAGATGAGTCCACCATGGCTAAGAGTCATACGTGCATTTGCTGAATAGCCCAAGGGCTAAACTCCAGTATAATGTTGCGAGTGCAGACAGTAATGCCCCATTTTCAGAAATGGGAAAACAGGCATTATGTGACTGCAGGAAGATCACATCCCTATTCAGCAAATGAGCAAACACTAAAAAACAAAAGTCCCTTTCTGCTTCTCAGCCTGATCTTATAACAAACATTACAAGTCACAGATACCTTCTGGCCAAATACAAACTTCTGTTTCTCCATTTCCCTTCAGCCATCCCAATGAAATACAGTATCTCTTACTGCCCTGAACTCTTGTGTACTAATTAAGCACTTATTTAAGTGCACAAAACAAGGCTACCATGGACTTTGGAGTTGGTTGGTTTTTGTATTTAGAAGGTTCACTGAGTTTAAAAGAGTTGTGTAAATTATAAGTGATCTCTGCAACCATCAATTATTTACTCCTCAGATGTGGTGAGACTAATGAGAAAACTCGCATTGACTCCCGAGATTTCAACGCATATGCTTTGATGAAAATCCATGCTGAGACAGTAGGTTCTGCAACACCTCCTGCCTCTTCGGGCTGGATGCCAGAGACTACGTTCATGCCCATACCACCTTTTCAGTCTTGCGGTTTTCCCAAAGCAGATTCTTCTGTACTTTCAAGGGAGCAGATCTGATGCAAGGTCCAGTGTGCCATCCAGAAGATTCACAAGGGCAACAGGGGCTTTCATGGTGGTCAGAACAACAGCCCACATAACTGGTGGTGGCAGTGGGAGGGTGGTCAGGTCCACAGAGTGAGGTTCTGTTAAAGAGTGATGAGGAGGACAACATCTTCCACTATTATCCTGAGAATCCTTTTAACAGACGTAGGAAGGAAAGGCAATGACTGTAATTTGCCAACAACCTTCACAAACATTTCACTTCTAAAATAATGTCTTTTGTTTTCATGAGCTTCATTTTATTATTCCTAGAGTTAATTTTTTACCTAATGGAGGCAGCTCAGTTCTGCTGCCTGTTTTAGGACATTCTATAACTTTACGTCCACTACTGGCTTCTTTTTTCAACAAAACAATTTTAAGACCTACTTCTATATATTTTATAAATAGATAAATCTACATCTGGAGAAAACAAGCTAAAATAAATTAAAAGAAAGCTAAAAAAACCCAAAGGCAATGAAAATTGCACTACATTATCAGCCACGTAAGGAATTTTTATGTAACCTGGACGAAGTTCCTCTCAGATTTTATTCTGCAATATGTCATTGTGTTGCATCTGGCAGAAAAATAAGACCTAAAATCAAAGTTCTGTGGACTGAATAGCTCTGATAACCTATTTGTTGGGCTCACTAAAACCAGGAACTTGCCAACATTTGTGTTTTGGAATAAAACTACTGGGTGATAAAGAAACAAATGTAGAAGACTGCCAGAATATTGAAGCTTCTTCCAGAGGTATAAAAAATGACTTAATGTTGAAAATTTTGGAGTGAGAGCTGTTCATGAAACATCTAACTTTTAAACAAGATCTGATAGTATTACTGGGATCACTTTGTAGTCTGGTAGAACAGGATACCATATCCAGCAAATACAGACTCACAAAAGAGGAGGTCCCCCACAGCATGCCTGTAAGTAGACTACTTACACAAGTAGAGCCACCAGATCATTATGACAATCTGTTCCCATAAGATACTTGTCACACAAATAAGGTTTAGTGGGTTTAGTCACTACACAAAGTCTATGATAACTGCCTTTATTATAAGCCACTTGTGCTTGCTTATAGTCCCTTGTTTTGACATGCTGCAGATCATGCATAATTAAAGATAACTGTTACTTTCTTCCTTCCTCCACAATACAGTAAAGCCTGTAAACAAAGACAAGCTCTGGGACCATTAAGAGAGGCCCTTGTTTGCAGACTGTCTTTCCAACCAGCTCCTTCAATTTCAATACTAAAACTGTCAAGCTTAATTAAGAGTTATGGTGCATAACCATTTCAAAACCATAAATCCATACAGCAGAAAAGTAACATGACTGCCTTAGTGAACATCTCTTTTTAAATAAGCAATACCTCTTTCTGAGTCCTAATTTAGGTTCCTTATACACAACTTTGTATTGTAAATATCTTTATTGCTTCTCCTGCAGTGAATATAAAGACCATCATAAAATAATTTCATCCTGATGTCTTCTGGTTTATTTGACTATTTAAAGTGGGCCTCAATGCATATTCTAGTGCTTACACTGCTATTCCGTCCAAACTCACCATAGCTGTTTGTGATCCTTCAAAAACTCTGCAGAGAACTGCATTTCTCTCCAGCTTCTTTTAATATTTTCTTTCTAAAGTCGTTTCACCTTTTGAGTGTGCACAGCTGTCCACGTCCTCAGAGCCTCAAGCAGAATGATATTGAGAAAGAAGTATCAAGAGCTCACCGATTAACTGCTGCCCTTTAAAAACTTCTTGAACATTGAGCACACCCAGTCTGAGACACCAATGACCCACTCCAAAAAATCCACCAAAATGACACCGCAGTGCAGGCTTAGATTTAAACCTTAAAGCCACCTTACCCATTCCAGGAGAACTACACATTTGCTTCCATTTTAACAGTGCTTAGATCTTCCACCAGAACCTCTGCCAAATCAGTGTCCTAGCGAGCACGAGACCAGTTCACAAAACCCAGTGCAACTTGAATCATATTGGTACTTTCAACAAGTAACTGGAATTTAACAGACAACTGCTTACAGTGCTTCAAAGGCTTGAACCTCACAGTATTTGACAGATTTTAAAATCAATGGAATTTTGCCATTTTCAGTGTTTAAAAAGTCCCACGTACAGTCTTACCATTAACTTTCATTTATTTAAAGAGATTTTCTGGCCTTTACAGCAAAGCAGCTACACTTGAAAATGCAAATCCTAAAGGCTTAAAAACAGAAGGGTGATTAAAACAGTATCACATTTATTACTAATTCTTAATCTAATGATTTTTGTAATATGATTGCATGAGGAAACCTTTGGCTTTCTTCATCTACTTCATGGACTAACAGAATAGTTCAATTTATAGAACTGCTGATCATCTAATATTCAGTCTACAGCCACCCCCTTAAAATAAAAGTTTCCTTAAAAATGTAAATGGTTTCTATATTGATGAGCACTTTTTTATGTGTTAAGCAACATTTGGGTCAACTTATAGAGGAAATTATAGCTGAATATCTAAAAGTATAATTTATGCAGACTAAACATTAGCTGTAAAAGACTTTTATCAGCTGTTTATCAGATCCAGAGAGGCACAGAAAATATACCCTGACCAGCGAGTTAATACATTTTGGGGAAAGATACTAAGAAAAGGAGCTAAGCCTTTCTCTTCTTCATTACCCTATCTGGAAAATGTGTTTAATAATAATGCTTTGAACTTAAATTTCCTTTTGCAGATTTGAAATCACTTTACAAAGGTGCATAAGCATTATTATTCTCATTTCACAGTTGGCCTCACTAAGTACAGAGATTTGTAGCAATTTGTATGAGAAGCAGTGTTCTCTAGTGAATAAGTTAAGAGTCTGAAATTATCTCCCCAGGGTTTTCTTCCCAGCTAAGCTGTAAACTTCAGTCTACACTGAAACCCACTGGGGCAAAACAGTGACAAGTCACAGTCCATCTGAAATGGTGGGTTTCTGCATGGGAAGAGGAGTTCAGGCCAGAAACTCCTAACACAGACCTGAAGAATTTCTGCCTAACATTGATCTAGTTGGTTAAAATTCACTTTTCTGGACCACTGGGGAGATGGTCACCACAGAGGTCATCACAGTATTCAGACACAAAAATATGCAAAGAAATGAAATGGCACCTTTTCAGAAGAAAAAGGAAATAACAAGATAAATAGCAGTGGACAGTCTGGAGTTCAATCAGGAGAACTCCTTAATCGCCATCATCACGCTTTTTTCTCCTCTTTTGTTGACAAAAAAATCTTTCACCCCAATTTCCCATAATACAGTTTTTTCTTACTGTATATAATTCCTCCTCTGGGCAACAGCTCCTGCACATGGTGGCAACCTTACCTATGGGATTCAAATTTTGTCACAGAAAGCACTTCTGTTTGATAAGTCCAAGGATTCAGGAAAATATTAAGAGTACATCTTCTCTGTTAACTGGAACCATTTTAGAATCTTCTATTCTCAAATATCACTTGGTCACTTAGGTTAAACTTTAACCACCATTTCCACAAATCCACACTGGATTAAAGGCTAAAAATGAGGAAGCGGTATGGTATTTTTCTTTTTTAGAATTATGGGAATGATAAAAATCAGGCCTATAAGGCTAACATAGAAAAAAAGATTTTCAAGGCTGCAACCTTTAAACTAGAATCCATTCTTCAAAAAGCTGCTTACTTTCAGGTTCAGGCCTAAAAAACAATGGCCGACAAAGCTGAAAGAATCTCTCACTCTTATCAGCTTCAAAAACTACTCCAATTTTTTTCCCCAAATATCAGTTGGCCAAGAAAGGACACCAACACAGCTACAGTTAGGAGATTAAGCCAAAAACATGTTTGCAGACTTTTAACTTTAAATAAACAGAGACCTGAAGTATTTGCAGAACTGGTATTTTAAAAAATATGGCAATAGTTGCCACTGAAATCAATCTGCTTACTCTTATTTTTCCACGGTTGTAGTAGCCTGTACATGTAAAACTTGTATGGACAACCAATTTTGTACATAAATGAGAAAAGCATAAACAAAAGTGAACTGTCAAAACAAACAAAAATCTTAAATGTTTTTAATTCAACAATAGTTTAGTAAATTTTATACAGAATATGAGTATGAAATAGACAGATCAAACTACTTTTCCAAGCCCAATCTGTCAGACAAAGAACAGAAGATGCCAAACTGGAGTTCTAATAATTCAAGATTTTGCTACAGAGGTTGACACCCCTGCAAAATTTTGTAATTCATAATGCATAAGCAAAAGGTCAAAAGGACTATTAAATAATTTAACTTGCATAACAGAAGAAATTTTTTTCATTCTCTTACACTTCTCGTAAGTGCAGAAAAGCCTGTTCAAATTAGTCAGAAAAAAAATCAACAGCTGAAAAACCCACTGTGGTTTTTGTAGTTTATTTCAGGACAGCATGACCTCCCTCTTTGTGTCACAGTTTTGTGTCGAGGCATATATCCATAATGGATTCATGCTAATTTGTGCCCAGTACGATAACTGCTATGACGTGTTTTTGGAGATTGCAACACTGCTTCTTTACAGTCCTCTATCTAACACTCTTTGGCTACAACCATAGTTAGTCAAACTTTAACACATGAATGTGTATTCATGATGGTGACAGGCAAGAAGAAAAACTTTGGGTTATATGCATAAACCAATCGCGTTTTAGTTTGACCACCACATCAAGATCTCTCAATCAGTTCTGCAACAGACCATGGCGAGTGAATCTTTAAAGAAGGAGATCTCAGTGACAGTCCATTTCCCTCCCCAGCCACAGCATTACAGAGTGCCCTGCCTGGGAGCGTCTCCTCTACACAGGACTCAAGATTAAGAAGGATGTCGTGAGGGAGCCTTGCATTCTGCATAAAAATTCACCAGAAAAGAGAAGAAGTTGCAGAAATTGCAATCTGCTCTTTTAGCGTACTTTTGTGGTTAAGAACTTTTGCTTCTGCTCCACTATAACTGCATTACAACCAAATCAAAGTTTCCTGTCAGCAAGATCCACTGGGGATACACATGTTACTTTCAGCTTAACAGCTTTCAGGCTTCTCATACCACCTCCCACTTCCTCCCTAAAGCCACAACCGAGATCGTTATCGACTAATATGACAATGCCTAACAAGGGTACAGCTGATAAATTGTAGGTTTGATCTCATCTACAACGCTGCCGTGGTTTAACCCCAGCCAGCAGCTAAGCATACCACACAGCTGCTCGCTCACTCCCCTCACAGTGGGATGGGGGAGAGAATCAGAAGAAGAAAAGTGAGAAAACTCGTGGGTTGAGATAAAGACAGTTTAATAGGTCAAGCAACAGCCGCGCACACAAGGAAAGCAAAGGAAGGAATTCATTCACTTCTTCCCGTGGGCAGGCAGGTGTTCAGCCATCTCCAGGAAAGCAGGGCTCCATCATGCGTAATGGTTACTTGGGAAGACAAATGCCATCACTCTGAATGTCCCCCCTTTCCTTCCTTCCTCCCCCAGCTTTATATGCTGAGCATGACGCCATATGGTATGGGATATCCCTTTGGTCAGTTGGGGTCAGCTGTCCCAGCTGTGTCCCCTCCCAGCTTCTTGTGCACCCCCAGCCTACTCGCTGGTGGGGTGGGGTGAGAAGCAGAAGAGGCCTTGACTCTGTGTAAGCACTGCTCAGCAGGAATGAAAACATCCCTGTGTTGTCAACACTGTTTCCAGCACAAATCCAAAACATAGCCCCATACTAGCTACTATAAGAAAATTAGCTACTAAAGAAAATTAACTCTCTCCCAGCCAAAACCAGCACAAATGCTCATGTGACTCCAGCAAATGGTTCATCTGTCTGATTTTGAAACAGGAGGTAGCACTGCGACTAAATGTAGATGAACTGAGGAAAACATATCAAATAAAAGTTTTTATTTTAGAAAGCACATTCAAAGAGCATCTCTAATTATGGACAGAATGAAAGAAAAGAAGGATGAACACTAGCCCCTTCAGGACTGTGTTGATTTTCTAATTCTGCACGTGAATGTAAATAAATCTTTAATCAAGGTTCATAATTTCTGCACCAGGACAAATTTAGAGGAAGCAGAGGAACTCAAGGGATAAAAATAAAGAACTATGGAAGCATAAAAATATCCATGCACATACACACATAGGCACACACCCACACACACAGCAAGGCATACTTTACCATATGGCATTACAGCTCTGTATTTAGCTGATGGATTAAGCACCAATAAATTAAAAAAAAAAAAAAGAAAAGCTGAATATTACTTTTCTAATAAATATAAGTCAAGGATTTAAAATAGAAAAGCCTTTTTAATGAAAAACAAATGGTATTTAAAACTTAATAGCCTTTAGGTCTAATAAAAAAGTCAAATCCTTTATTTAAAGAAAAGAAACTTCCTTTAATAATCACAGACATTGCTACGCACAAAAGGAACCACTTGCAATGCAATGGGTCCTACTTATGGCAGTCTGACTATGGCAAACAGTACTAGTACTAATGGAAGAAAACACGTATGCCTAGAAGCAAAATGATAAACAGTTCAGATCGGATTAAACTGAGGAGCCATTAACGTTTTAAGAACCTTTTTAAAAAACATTAACAAGTGTCAACACTCTTAACTTGTAGTGATGAACTAATAGCCAAACACAAACAGATCATTAGAGGCCCTTATTAGGTAATAACAAGGGTTACAAAAACTGGGGGACCGTTTCAAGATTAAGTACATACTGAGCTGGCACATGGCATTCGCTGGCACCGACACTGACTTCGCTGCCTGGGCCATCACCAGAGTGACTCGTGGAGAGTCCAGAGGCACTGGGACATACACAAGCTGGCAGTCATGACCGGTGAAACATCTCATAACCAGACAAATATTTCACTGGCACTATCGTGTACTGTCAAACCTAAGTTTAGTGGGCACAATCCCAGCCCTGTCCCAGGGCTTGTCACAGTGTCAAAATGACTTGCTAAGTTTGGGTCCTCTGCGGAGATCCTGTACCCGCAGGCAGGAGTTCTGTGTTGGTTTTCTAAAGGGCCATCATTTCACCCCATGTGCCAACTGCAAAAGTCTGTGTAACTAACTTCCCTCCACCCTTGTGCCATTTTTCCTGACACACAGTAAAAAAACAGGCTGTTTTGGTCATTAGGAGAAAAGTTAGTTTAAGAAATTCTAGATATGAAGTGTGCACACACAAGTGTTTCACCTTCAGCAAGGCAAAAATAGAAGATAAAGCTTCAGCAAATCAGCTCTTTTGCTGCAGTCCCTCTTCCAGTTTTTCCTTCACATCCAGTATGTTGACTTTTAAGCTTATCCTATCCCAAAACTCCATCCAGCATGCAGTCTTATTATCTTTGAACTTATTGGAATAATCAATACCAACAAGAGTGTTCACACACTACAGTTACCTTCAATAGCTGCATCTGATGGGTTTGTAAGAACCACCTAATACCAAATAATGCAAAGGCCTTTTTTTCTCAGTCTCCCTAAATATTACTTTTTTAAAAGATGCATCAAATTCTTATATATTAAATATTTTAAGAGCATGCCTTCCCTTATTTCCTTTTTTGCCATAATGATACTCAGATAAAACAGGTCAGCAACACTTCAGGTTTTTTTTCATTATCCAGAGAAAATATAATGGTTTAGATGGATTTGCCCTATCAACTGTAGCATGCAATTTAATGAGGAAGGTTTCACACCTGTAGTTTTTAAATCAATGAAGTTTCAATAATGAAAAAAACAAAACAGCAGAGTGCAGATGCAGGTTTCCTTCTAACGCTGTATTCCTTAGAAAGCTAAAATCACCACCATATACAATACAATAAAACTACATATGGTGCTTGCCCTGCAAAAAATTTCTTGCTGAGACTTTTTTTTTTTTTCGAACAAATGTAAACCTGTACTTTCCAAAGCATTTTGAAATTCAAATGACAATTCAGTAGACTGCTAAGTATACCTCTATAGACACACAAATGAATCTTTTCTTCTAATTACCTTACTTCTCTGATGAGGAATGCTAAAAAAAAAAATCACGTAATTTCAGCATTAAAAAAGTGATTAAAATACCCCATTTGGCACCACATGCTACCATCATAAAAACAAATGAAGGAACCTGAAATGTGTTTCCACTTTTTGAATATCCAGTTCAAATCTAAAAGCTATAAATTTCAAAATAACACAGATCTGAACTGAGGAACTATCCAAACATTCTTGAGTGACAACACAAAAATTGCTTATAATGTGGTGTGACCTCCAGAAATTGGAAAACACTAACACACTAGTGCTTCTTTAAAGCATATTTTTCAAAAGCTCTAATACTTTTTTTGTTGCACCTGAAAAACAGGGATACATACCTGGACTGGAAATCTGAGACTAGGCAGCTATCTGGAAGAGGGAGCGTTTACGAAGTCACCAGTGAACCACACGGCAAGCTTGCTGCAACACTTGCACAGTGAATTAGGCTGATAAGCTAAATGAATACAACATAAAAGGTGGTGATTTTCCAAATGAGTAAGTCAGGGTATTTCTGAGCATGACAGCATATCACTTCAACTGCTCTGCATCTTCAAAACAAACCCCACCAAACAAAAAAATCCCCCACTAAATTAACTAAATGCACAAAGGCACTAAGATTACTTGGCTGAGATGGCTGTTTTTACACAAGGAACAGTTTCGAGCAGAGATAGAGTAAGGGCTGCGTGTGGCTTTGAGGTACCTTTTGTAAGTCCCAAATGAACAACAGCCAAGCTGCATAACTTCACATCTCAGTGCACAGCAGCATCCTAACGCTTTAGGTCAGACATAGCTGCTACGCAATTACACCCAGGCATGCATTCTGCTCTCCAGTCCCTCCAACCATGCAGCACAGTGATGAGCATGGACAAGGACAGAAGTAAAACAGCGCCTCTCCCCAACATCTCCCCTTAAAGGATGGAAATGGCTGAAGCTTTCTTGTGGCTTCAGCAGTACTTGCTCCACATGGTTCAGCCTCTCTCCTTCCAAATGCCAGATGGCGCTGCCTTCGCTTTCACACCCGGCCCTGTACCCTGTACCACTACGTGGAACATCCTCCAGGCCCATGCCACATAGGAGTGTCCCCTGCCCCTTCCCCAGCTAACTGTTCCCCACCCCTGGCTTCACTCCCTCTGCTGTCCAGACCATCTCACTGCATACAGCCCTCCAGAGCAGAGCCCCTGATGCCTAACATCTCACCCTGCCCCATCAGCCTCCAACCACCACCGAATCGTCAGCTTTGGCTTCTGAAAAGACAGCACTGACATGGAGGCTGTCATTGGAAGGGGAATCAGGCAGGAATTTAGCAAACAGAAGGAAGGAGGAGTGAAAAGTAACTTCATGTGGGTCCTGATGGTAGATAGATATGGATAGATGGTAGATAGATATATACAAGATGGATATCACATCATACGCAAAGAATTGGGTCTCTACAGTCTAGTAGCCTAACTTAACTCTCAGTAATATTAGATATTATTATCCTAATAAAAACAGACTATCCAAATAAAGTCAACATTAAAAGACATGTAGGTGAGATCTGCAGTACAGTTTGCTATTTGGAAATCTATGAGACATTAACAGGAAATTCTGGTAATTAGGAGTTTACTAACAGTAAGATACTTTAGAATTGTGGCTAAAAGGGTGATGGATTTGGCAGGCCTCTATCTTGAAAAACAGTTCAATCTACACATCATTTTGTTAAACTTTATTTTCCAAAATTCCCTAAACAAAGACCTGTTCATACTTCTGCAAAGCTCACAGTAGTTTATTGCAGCTCACCATAGCAAAGTTTAGCTTTTGCTAAGCAGATGTCAAGAAGAGAGAATATAATAGTAGCTTTGTTTGAGAGAGGAAGCGCAAAATCTGGCCCGTGACACATCTCCACATCCTCTTCCTAAACCACCTTCCAAGTGTGTACACCTGCAACTCTTTCTGGAGTTTGGTTTGGAGAATGCAGCAATTCTTGCTGAGGGTTCTGGACAAAAATTTGATGTTTCAGGTAACCTGATTCATTGCCTGGGCCAAATGCAGTCTCCAGCTATGCAAAGAAACAAGAGAGGCATCTGTCAAGTAAACAAAACAAAACAAAAAACCACTTCGAAAATTGTGGGTTCAATTCCCTGTTTCTTTATTAGAGGCCCTTGTATCCTATCAATATATTATGGACATACTGTATATGTTTGAAAACATAAAAGCAGCCCAACTGGAGAGACAATAAAACAGTATCTACTTATTAGCCTCTGGTTTTGTACGTATAAAACAGACTAATAAAAAAGAACAAAAAAAGACCTTGTCATGCCTTAAATAATTTTCTCACAAATAGGTGGAAGTACTGTGGGCTTATGCAGAGCCAGAATGTGAGAGATTGAGATAAATGTGAGTTGTTGAGCTTTTTAGTGAATGCAGAAGCAGCAGCCTCTTTTAACCTGAACTCTCCATCACACATGCATTTCATGTGTCTGATATTCCAGTGGAAATGTAATTTGATGTCTTTTGAAAACAACACTTCACTATGACTTTAAATTATTCCCCATGGGGGACCATTTTACTCCAACATGCTTTGTTTACTAGCTCTGCTGCTTCCAGCAAGCTGCTTGATAGATGCCAAAGATGAAGATGAGCTCTGTAATGCATGTTTTTGGATGACTGAAGACAAAATTCCCTGCTTCTTGGCATAGTTTCCCAAATGATCATGATGCTTAAAGCATTCATTACTGTGTAGTAAGGCAATCTATATTTCTGTCAAATCATGTTACTTACAACTTATGGAGAATAAAGATTATAAAGCAGAGATACTTCAATGAGCAAAACAACACACACACAAGGAACACTTTCTGCTCTAATTTTTTTCTCCCCAGTGACCTTGTCATCCTTGCCCTTAAGCAACAGAGAGATCATTAACAAGTCACCCTCTTTGAAGCAGGAATGGTGATTGTACAACAAAGTACTTGGATATCAAAAATAAAAGCATTCTAAGATTATAGGAAAGGACAGCCTTTTGACTACAAGACAAACAATGTATTTTTATTCATTCTTTGCATATTCATACTGTATTATTACTGCTTTTAAAGTAACAGCTATGGGCTTCAGTGAAGATCAGAGCTTCACTGTAACAGTACTGCCCAAGAAAATAAGAACTGCTGCTCTGGATCTGAAGAGCTGATTACTAACTAGATCTAATTGACAAAAGGAGAGAAGAGAAATGCAGATCAAGTCACTGGAACAAAGTGCCACTTGCCACATACTTTGAATCATGCTAGCAGCATATACAGATATGAAACAAAAAGTAATCGCCTCATCATTAAAGAAGTCCAACCTTGAAAATCTATCAAGACAAACTCATGCCATACTTCTCAAGCAGCTCGTCAGGTACACAGGAAAGTTATAAGAACATGAAACAAAGCCATAATAATGATTTGAGCGGTGCATGTCGATCCTACTGTTTCTAAAAGCACCAAAACATCATGCCTCAGCTACATCCATAACTACTGTCAATGGCCACCATTCTCAGGCTGGATTCTTGTTTTCCAAAGAAAACCTTTTGTTTGTGCTTTCTTTATCTCAGCAAGGGAATAGTAAGCTTAGTGACGGAACCAAAAATCCATTTATTATCAGAATAAACCATTTTTTTAATAATATGATCATGACAGACCTACCCAACATACAACTATCTTTACAAAAAAGAACATTTTCCTCCCACTTGTTTTTCTACTGAGTCCTAACTAAAAACAAATAAGCTTTTACAGATATTTTAATAAACTACTGCAGTTTTTATCACTGTTTTAAGATGTATAAAAGGTCATGACTATCCTCCCTCAATGCAGACATGCCAATTATTTGCCATTTCAGTTATGTGAAACTTTTCAAATGTGTAACATGTCAGTGACAAAGGCACAGACCACAAAGTCATTCTGCAAAGAGCTGTGCTAAGAAACAATACTCACCTTATCTGCCTGATCTGCTCCTTTGTCAGAGTTTATGGCCAACACACAAAGATGACCAGGCTTATACAAGGGCTCCCAAATCTTTTTAAGGGAAAATCAGCTGGGGAAGCTCAGCCTACTGCCAACCAAGCTGTAGGGAAACAATCTCAAACCCGTTGTGTGGTAACAACCAGATTCAAAAGAAAAACATCTGTAATCTAGTTATTCCCGGGTTAACTTCCATTTCCACTTCGGATTATAAACTGACTTAAAAGGATATTGAAGCAGGTACCACATTTTTCTCACAACACAGGTCAACACAGCTACACACACATGCAGATTTAGGCACATCTTGAACTTACTGAACTGGCACCTGAAGTCCTGGTGACAAATGATTCATTTTTTACTACAATAAATATACTGTACACTAGTGTACTACATCCCTAACCAACGGGAGACTGTCAAGCCTGTTTCGTCAAAACAAAACACTGACTTTTTTTTACTTCCAGACCACCACTCCTGAATTACTCATGAACCACCTGTATTTATAAGCAAAGGTTGAGTCCAATAACCCTTCCTCATCACACTCATCTTAAAAATAGAACTACTATGACAAAGACAATTTGAGATCACACACCATTCTAGGCAGCCAATTCTGTCATCTGTAATTTACTAGCCACTCCCAATCCACTGTGGTCCTTCTCATTCCCTACAGCCCTTGAGCATCTCTCTTCTATAAATCTTGGGAACTATTATCCATCTGGCATCAGCTCTCTCGCTCTTCAGTAACAGGCTCTTTCGAGATTCAAGGATGACTTGAAACCTTTCTCAGCCATTTTCGCTTACATAAAATCTGTGGTAAAATGAGATGCAATTGTTACTGTTAAGTAATGTTCACAATCAAGATTTGTCTCAAACTCTGCACCTGTGAATGACGTGCAAGAAGAAGTCTTTTCTGACTTCAAACAGCTCATATCTTATCATTAAATGATTATGGAAACAATTTTTTACAATTATTTTCCATATGTTTTTATTTAAAAGTACAACTCATGTTATTAACTGATGAGTAAATACAGATTCATCTGCTTATTTTCAAGGGAAAGGTTTCTCCTGTTTTTCCACCAACCATGCTCCCCTTCGTCAGATTACTCACTTTGCAGAAGTTCTCCCTATAGCAAAGTAGAACTGGACACAAGAAATGCTTCATGTCCCCAAAAATATGCTCTATAACCCTAGTGGAACACATGGCCCACAAAAGCTTTGAAAACAAGGAAGATTTTCTCTATTGTTTTGGAAGGAAAAAACAAAAAACAAAGCAACCAACAAACCATGAGTAAGGAAGACAAGTTTGGAACTGAACTGTTCAACCTCATTTGTGAGACTCTGTCATCTCAAACAGCAGTCTTAAGGAACTGTAGGATGTTGGGATTTTGGTGGTTTTTTTATTTTTTGTCCTACAAAGCACAATTCCTATACACTTTTAGCAAGCCTAGGCCAGCCAAGATACCAAAGTGCTTTCAAAATTCCCACCTATATACCATATGCATAGATGTGGACAGTACATAAGGATGATCTTTACTTAATATGGTCACCTGCATTAAGCTCCAGGACTGTGTGATACCTCCCAGCACCTCCACCAGGGTACACAAAGAACACCTTTGGCTGAGCTAAAAGCTATGCACAATGTGCATCTCAAAAAAAATAACAATGCAATGGGATATACAGTGAGCTAAAAATCAATATTTAGTGCAAAATTAACCAGAATCAGCAAATGGGTGAGTAAAGTAAGCTCAAGTGCACAGATGAATGGATGGTGTTTTCCCCTGAAGTTTCATTGCTCTACTCCACATTACTTCACAATTGATAATGTTGTGGGTCCCCACGTCACAACCTGTGTTTGAAAGGAAAAAATGGGCAGAGAGGGAGCTTTGGCAAGGAAGGATATTCCAAGAATGAAAAAGGATTAGACAGATACAAAAACGTTCAGTGATGTGGGTGACTCCTTAGGAAACCAATGGAACGTGAGTTGAGCCAGAAAGGGCCACAGAGGCACTGACAAGAAACTCAAGCTTGGTGCGAGGTGAAGGCACTTAGAAGTTTCAAGATGGAATATGACACCAGCTGGGAGGGAAGGAACCCTTTTAACACCCACGCAGTGTCCTTAATATCCTTCACACAGACACTGTATCTTGGTATACCTTTGTCTGTTAGGCTGAAGTGCTCTCTGTAAGTGAATTCCTGTCATACCCTGCAGTCAAGTTGTCTTATAAACTTCTCTTACAAAACTAAACAAACACAGCTCTGAGTCTTCCTTTATAAGTATGATTCTTACTTCTCATATCACACCTTATTTCTCAGTGCTCTTCTCAATTAGTATACACCAGAACCGGACATGGTATTTAGTACAAATTCTACTGGAAGACAAAACCAGAGGTAGCATGAAGTTCCCTTGCACAGAAATAGGCTCTGCCATAGCACTTCACTGTGAATTCATATTCACTTTCCTGCAGAGCCATTGTTTCTCACTTCAAAGTCTTCCTTCTCAGAACTCAAACATTTTGCTTCTGACTTTTACACTGGACTGTATTTAATTTCAGTCACTTAACCCTGTCTGTCTGTGAACAGTTCACCCAGAAATCCAGATGCCATTGTATACCATACTCTTCATTACTTATTTCCCATTCCATCACTCTTTGTGTGCATAGACACTCCATTAATTATTTGGCACTTCCATCCATTGCAGACAAAATATGACCAGGTATAAAACCTTGCAAGACTTCTGAAGGAGCATTCATATATTGCTGTACTTTGAGACGTGTCACACAGTCACTCTATTACCTATACAGATACACCACGCTAATTTCATGCCATTACAATTTCTAAATCAAAAGTACCTTGGCACATGTCTTACAGAACCCTAAGAACATTATGATGCTCCTATAAATGTTCCATCCTAACTCTAGTTCACTTGACAATACCTTTGTCCAGAACCCCTAGTGACTAGCATTTTCTCAATAGCATTTGTTTTAATTGTAGATTCAAGGTTATAAGTATTACCAAGGTATGTTTTGGTTTTTATATATATACAACCTTGGACTGTTTCTGTTTACCTTACAGAACTTATCTATATACATATATAATAAAACTCAGTTCTAAAACTAAGACCCTAAAAATGACCCAAATGTATGTCTGAAGAGGTCTAAGTTGCATCACTAATACCAATAAAAATATACCTGAAGCAGATTGGTGTTACCTGCTTTCTTTACTGCAAAAGAGATCTTTAATTTACAGAGGAAAAAAGCTGAAAGCAGGAAAATTATAAAAAGGACTGAAGGCTGCTTTTTACATTTCGGTTGCAGAAATGATATAATCTGAAAGGGTTTTTTTAGGTCAAGCACTGAAAGGCTTCACTGTGATCAGCATTACCAAAGACACGCGTGTTTTCTACAGAAGCAATTGTATTGCTCATCAGAGGAATGATAAGCAAGGTTTGCTAAATCATCTAAACAGCACGGAAGCCTTAAAAAAAATACTATTTTTTTTTTCCTTCCCCATCTGCTGTAACAGTATTTACTAGAATTACATACAGAATTTTCTGGTGCCTAGTGACAGGATCAGAGGCAATGGGCACAAACTGAAGCACAGGAGGTGCAGTGTGAACATCGGGAAACACTTTTTCGCTGTGAGGGTGACTAAGTGCTGGCACAGGTTGCCCAGGGAGGTTGTGGAGTCTCCACCCTTGGAAATATTCAAAAGCCATGTGGACATAGTCCTGGGCCACTGGCTGTAGGTGGCCCTGCTTGAGCAGGGGGGTTGGACCAGCTGACCTCCAGAGGTCTTTTCCAACCTCAACCCTTCTGTGATTCTGTAACGTAAATGTCTTATCTATGCTGAAAAAGAAAGTAAATTTAAAATTAAAAATGTTAAGAGTAATTTCTGTTCTGTAACAGAACATTCACATTTGCAACAACAGCTGATGGGGTTTTATAAGAGACTCACAGTGTAAATTGGAGTACATGATTAAAAATTGGGGTGGTGTTACACTGTTTTATTCTGGTGGAACATCTGTTCTGGTTTTGGTTTATGTATTTTGTTCAATTCCCAACCAGAATGTAGAGGGAATAGAGTTTAAAAGTGTGTTCTGAAAAACAGTATGAACAGAGCCACGGTCAGTACAAGAGGAAGTATTACAATCACAGAATAAAACAGCAATCCCAATGGGCTACCAGCAAAGTATAGTTTTTATCTCAAGGTTTCAGAGTCATTTCCTATAGCAAAGAATCCCTTAGCTTGGTGTTATATACCATCAGTTTGGCAATATTTTGAAATCAGTCACAAAAGAATGTAAGTTTATTGACCTTGCACTGTTACGTAGAGAATGTCATAGAACTCTTCCAAAGAAGCGATGAGTGCAGAGTTATATAAATTCAAAAATTAATGGCAGTATATTGCAAAGGAAACTCATGGGATTCTTTTAGTTTATTTTAAAAGGTTGGCAAACTTTCTTTAGTTTTAGTTTTAAGCAAACACTACCAGGCTGAACAGGTCAAAGAAGGTTGGATAGAGTAATTGAGTACAGTTTAAGAACATGAGCAGTTTGTTCTTGCTGATAAATTAGACAGCTGCTCTGAATTACATTTCATGCTGTTTTCACACAACAACTAATTTCCTCCTGCTAGTTCTAAAGCTACTTGGAACTGTACGCAATTAACTCCACCACCTTTCCTTTATCCTTCAAAAAGCATCAATTTTGTTTGCTTACAGTTAGTTCTCTACATATTTTCCTTTCTTCCTCTATCGTATAATATTACAAAAAATAATACACATTTGTAATAGAAGAAATGCATTAGCAGCACAATGCAAGTTCTAAAATAAGTTATAGGATATTTTTAATGAGGAAAAAAGTGCACATTCTCGTACTACAGAATACTCACGTCATTGCAAGCTCCAATGAATTGCATTTTTTCTTATTTTCAATATATTTTACACCTCAAAAGTATTTTTTCCCTTTGTATTTGGAAAAATAATACTAAATTCAACTTTTTTGTTTCCTGAATACAATTTATACTTTGTCATCAACCAACTTTCAATTATTACGCAAATTGTATTATAAGCGTATGCAACATGAAGCTACAGTCTTTTTTACTGAAAAATTTAGGAAAAAAGAACAGGGAAGTCATTGTGATAAAGAACATTTATAAAGAATAAGGTTGCACAACTGCAGTTTAATACAAAGACACAAATGAAACATGCTTTTAGAAAGAACTCTCTCTTTAAAATGGTACAGTTAATACGTACCACAGTAGATCTATGGCACAAGACTAAAATACTTCTTTAGTGAATGACTTAAGGTCCTTGAAAAGGAAAGCCGTTTTTGTGGGGAACAACAGCTAAGGCACATGCTTAATTTTAAACACAGGCTTAAGTTCTCCCTCCTTTCCCAGGCCTGAGTGGGACAGGTGCATGTGCTGCACAGCTACGCTGAAAAGAATGGGGCATATTTGCTTCTTTCAAGAGAGACCTGTAAGAGCTTCATGCCTAATTCACAGACGTCAGCTGTAATCCTTTCACTGACTTCAATGGACTGTGTTTAGTTGTTGGGTATTAAAAAAATTGTATTAAATAAGTTTATTTAAATTGTAAATATATTCATCCAATATAAAGCCTTACACTTACCCATACTTCTCACCTACAGGAGTTGAAACCATCATCAACAGAAACCTCATTTAACATGTTCTGTCAAGCTGTTAATTCTCTTATTGTGATTTTTTTAATGATGACAAAAATATGTATAATTTTGGTTTATAAGAGGTCTTTATTGCAATAAAATTCTCACGGTAAATAAAAAAAAGAGGAATTTATGTTATTCTTGTAGTTACAATGAAACTAAAATAATACATTATCTTGCAGATTAAATTTCATTTTGACATTCCTCTAGCTAATTGTGCAGGCAAATGTTAAATCAGTTTCAAACACACTAGATTCCAAAGGTTCAAAACAGATATTCCTATAACAATTGTAAATTGCTCCTTTTCCTGCTCTCTTTACTGTTCTATTTAAGTCATTTTTTAATTTGCCTCAATACATTTTTTGTACTAAAAAATAAAAACGGGGAAGAAGAAAAGGAACATCATTTTAGATTCTGCTAAGTCATTAAAAACTGGAACGTGTGACTTGAAAACACTTGCACCAATTCATTAACCACATCCTCACATTTCAACCAACTTTTCCAGGAGCAAGTAGTATTTGAATAACATCTGTTCACAGCAGTACTGATCCATACTGGTATGTAGACATTTTTTCTTTTTACTCGCTCAAAATGCAAAAAGGCAATTTCTAAGTTATTTATTCAGCTGGGGAAAGAAATTTAGCCCCAAAGACCTAGGCAAGCGTTCCAGGTGAAGTTACTGGGAGCTGTGTTCCCTTAACTCAGGCTGAATTTTGACCTTAAATATAACCATTTTCTCCCAGTGAAAGTACTTAGCAACTTAATTTTATGGTAGGATGCTGTTCACAGTTTGTTTTGCTATCTTCCATGAGATATCTAGTTTCTTAAGACAGTTCTCAGGCCAAACACAATTTATGTACAAGTATTTTTTGCTAGAGCCATCTGAGGGCTTTAGCACAAAATCCAGGTATAGTGGATTTCTATAGATTTAGTTAAAAGAAAACAACCACCATACTTCCCATCTACTCTGCTGATGTGACTGTGTGGATACTCTTGACTCATCATAAAATGAGATTAAATTACTCATCTTATGCCTTTTATATATTTATTTCAAACCAATTGACTTTCAGCTTTAAATTGCTATCCCTCTTACACTTAGCATATATTCTTCCTGTTGACTTCAAAAGCTAGTCATATAAACTTTTAACCTTAACCACTGGAGAAACATTTTAAGGAAATAGAAGACTTTTGAAAATAATGCACATATACTAGTGTAATTAATTATCATGTATTATTCAATACATATTAGACTGAAATATCAGGCCCCAAATTACCATCTTGTTGGCATATGAGACTCTTTTCTTATCTTCTCTCATTTTGTAGTGGCTGCCATTTCTTATTACAGGTGGCACCCACTTCCCCAAGCAGAGCTACTCTTTATGATTTACTTCAGGAAAACAGAAGTAATTCACATTTCTTTTTGTTGCTGTTGCTCTTTCAAGGAAGAAGCAGTCTCAGCTGTGCACTGCCATCATGTACGTGGTGAGAGCTTCACTGCCATCAGCAGTATCTGTCAGGATAAGTGTCTGCCAGTACTCAGTTACTTTAAATGCTGCAGGTGGAGAGAGAAAGAAAAAAGCGGGGGGGGGGGGGGGGGGGGGCAAATAGATGAAACAATGACAGCTCCAGTTGTGTTTAGTGCCTTCCAGTACCTGCTTGGAAGACTTCTAAAGCAGTCTCACAAAAGCAGTCTTTAAAAGTACTGCCATGTAATAGTTACACAGGATAATGCAATCAGAACATGGCTGTTTCTTGTCAGAGGAACTTTACAGCAAAGGAGAATGAAGTGCTACAGATGGACAACACACATTAAAAGAAATTCAAACAGTCAGTGAACCAAACAAAAACAGAGTGGCCAATTTCAGAGGCTTTAATCCAAAGCACTGAGTAATATTCTGGATGAAGTCACCATTAGATAGCTATGCAACAAATACAACAAAAGACTCAGTTTTTAATATCACAAATATGTGATTTATTGATCCCTCACAGAATTTGATGGAGGAGGAGAAGCTGTTAATTAAAAGAAGTGATTAAGTGCAAATCTTTCCTAAGCCTTTCATGAAAATCCTGCTTCAGAGAGTGATCTGAAGAGTCATAGCAAGGCTGAGTCAGTATGCTTAGAAAGAAAAGGTGTATTCATAGCCTGATTTGTTGCATTGAGTTAAGATTCTACTGAAGATAAAGGCAGTTCCTAGTTCTCAGTAGGAAAGCTGACAAAACTACCACTGAAGAACACTTTTTTCCTCTTGCAAAATTAGCAAAGCTGCTATTATTAAGTCTTTCAGAGAATTTTAGTGGATTCAAAATTACTGTAACACTTCCCTTTGTTTTCTTCATTCTAATGACAAATAATTGAATCTTGTTTAAATGGAGCTATGTTTCCACAGCTCTAGCAGGCAAAAGTGTAATAGAAACAGATGAAAGTGAATACTGTGTCTTACTAAAATGTGACACCTTGGCACTACAGAGAGGCCTTCTGTTAGAGGAAGTTCAGCCTAGTCAGTTAAACAGATCACTGATGTAGCCTCCTTCATTTCAAGGAATAAGCTGGAAATGCCTTTTTTGTTTCTGTACCAGTTTCTCATAAGTGAACCAGCAGAAAATAACCTAGCTTCATAATTTCTCATTCCTATTAAAACAACCATAACATGATGGGACCTATAATTTTCTTAAAGAACTTTTCCTAAGTGTCCTTTTTCCCCAGTAGGGTTTTCTTGAAATTTAACATATATTTGTATACATCTACGTACACTTTTTCCTATTTCAATTTTATTACTATTTCTATACCAATTGGTAGAAAACATTAAAGCAAAAAACATAATTCCAGACACAAATTTCTTAATGGAAAAGCTCAAGCAGGAAGGAAAAAAAAAAAACCACACAGAAAATTAAGCCAGAAGCGATCTTAGGAAACCATTTAATAAATCTGCTTAATCAAAGCCAGAAGCAAATATACTTAACATGAAAAGACAGAGGGTCAAAACTAGAAGCTATATCATAAATAGTAGACTGACTAAAACAAAAATGACAATCAGAAGTCATTTGGAGGAACTTACTGTCTATACTGGGATGAGGAAAGAGACTTTCAAGTAAGCAGCTACATGGAAAAGCATATGAAACTGGAAAGACTGAAATACCAATCAGTAGAAAAAGTGGCGTGAAGAGGAAAAACTGGGTAAAAGCCAGATCCAAAAGGAAATTAGTAGAAGTCTGTGGGTTTCATGTCACTCAGAAATATACAGCAGATATCCATTCGTAAATGGATGAGTTGGCTTCCCCAGCACTTCCCAGCAAACTGCTTTTAGATCAAAACATGCAGATATGAAATGAAGGTTCAGCAACTGAAGTTCAGAAGACACAGAAAAAGTCTGTTGCCTTAGTAACACAGTAAGCAACAAGATGATAAAGAGCACGTGGAATAAATGGCTCCCTTCAGTATCTCTAAGACACCATGCTGCTATCAGTACCCAGGCTAGGTAAAGCTAAATCAAAGTCATGTTTAATACTTCACATGTGCTCAACTGCCTCCCAGGCAGCAGGCATGCTCACGCTAGGAACATGGCTACGGCATATTTTTTTTTTTTTTAAGCGCACTATCCACAACCTTGTGTACTCCTGTGGCATGGGTCTCTTGGAGCTGTTCTGTGTGGTATAAATAAATAAAAATCTCTTGGAGCAGTATTGCAAATTAATGGATTACTCATCTACGTGTTATTCGGGAGTCTCACTTCTCTTGTTCTGACATAAGTTTTGACCCTCAACCTATGAATACTCTTCCAGCAAACATTTTTTATACTCCTACAAGCCTATAAAAATTGTTTTCACATAAAAATTCTCCACTATCTCTAGCTAATACCCACTCTGTTGGGTATAAAGAAACACAATATATTTTTGTTGGTAAAAATTCCAGTATTCCACTCCAAAGAACTCTAGAGAAGTACAGTGCCTTATTACTGATAACTGCCTTTCATAGCAATTCTACAATATTAAATTACTCAACTAGCATTTTGTCTGAACAAGGTAATACTGAATTTAAAAATCTCTTCTTGTTTGCATACAATTTACAACAGGGTGACTTCATGGATTTCTATTGAGTCAATCCTGATTTACATATTAAGAAAAGAATTGCATCTGTCTGGCTGGAAATCACCCTGTGAGGGTTACTGCCTTGTTCAGTTGCACAGCTAATAGCCTATCATCAGAAAGATGATTTAAAAGCATCTACCAATGATGTCTGCAGTTATTCTGGAAAATACGGCCTTATAAAGAACTCAAGCGTATTTTGGTGAACATGAATTCACTGAAGGAAAATCATGTCACATTAAATGTTTTGGAGTGGGTTTTTTTTTTTTCTCTTTACTGATTTTTCAGGAGAAGAGATATGCCATAGAATCTGGAACTGCAAGGGAATATGACATGAAGCTGCACAGGATCTTCTTATCACTTAAACTACAGAAAACAAGGATCAGTAGAAGAGGGCTAAACAGGGCAAGAAATTGGCTAATGGGCAAATGATACTAATTTGTTTCAAAAGGAAATGTACCAAACTGAAGAAAATGTTACTAGCATAGATATTCAGGGATCAGTGCTGGGACTAGGCTTAATATTTTAATTAAAAACTGTGGCATAAGACAAAGTTTACTAACAACAAAGCCAGAAGACATTATCAACACAAAGAAAGAGATGGTTATCTCATGGAATTTAATGCATGGCTTCAGGGCATGAAATAACAAAAACAGAATGAAACTCAACAGTACCAAAAGCATGAGAGATGCATTTGGAGGTCTAAAACAGAAAAAGTGTGCTATATGCTAGGAGCCCATCAACTGCCAATGCCAAATGAGAAGTACGTAGGTATGCCAACTGGTCACAAGATTGCTACAAGTCACACAAAGGCAACAAAGCTGTAAAAATTATAAATGCAATTCAATGTTGCATTCAGAGACACAGAGAGCAATAAAATTTTGTGTAAAAGATACAGAACCTCCTATGGAAGATTCCATGCAGGAAAATGGGATTGAAAAGAAAACAGTCACACATGAATGAATAGGTATAAATTACTCACAAATGAACTTAAGAGGGGAAATTAGAAGACAGTTCATAGATGTTAGGACAATTATGTTTTGTAATATTAGCCAGACAGGAGAGAGTGAAGGACAAAAAAACCCTGCTGTTACCTAAAAAACAGAGCTAGTTAAAAGCAAGAAAAGGATTACATTGTGTGAGATAAAAGTTGTCATCAATTAGATGACCCAAACAATCTTTTTCATTCTTGTTACTTTTACAATGATTTGATAAACTAGAAGGTAAGAGTTGCACTCCCTACATATCCAGAGAAATGCATTATTTAAAACATTCATTGGTAGGATTTTTGTTTCCAAAACAGACTGCATTCGCAAAGTACAAAACTGACCAACCCATATCTAGTTATAACATTATATAATCTAATACTGGAAAACATAAAACAGCTTATCAACTCCTTTTTCTCCCATTTGGGAATATATTGACCATACTGACAACTATGAAGAGGGAATCTGAATCCAAACCGAGCAGTCAGTTCAGTAGCAATCCCGTGTTCCAGCAATGCAGAGTGGGCTCTGTGAGGTGCTAGATTTCAATAACCCATCTGCTTTTCAACGCAAGGTCAAGAGACTTTCTAAAATTGAGGGCAAAAGAACAACCATTTACTAGCTATATAGTGGCAGTTCCTCTACAGGGACACAAAAGTCAGGGTTTTTTTCTTTCTTTCTTAAGGCCCAATATTGCATTCCATGGTGCAGGTGACCTCTTCATTAGCTGTCATTTCAGTAAGTTCTGAATAACAATTAAACCAAAGAGGACATGTTGCTCTGTCATTAATTCTCTTGAGATCTACACTCAGTAGAGCTTTTTCCATAGTCAGCACATAGTGTTGACACATAGTTATGAGTATATTTACTTGGTTTTTACTGGAAGACTGGTTAGCAAACAAGTTTTTATCACTCTGTTCTGATGGGAAATTTGTATTACAAACTGTAATGCTTTATGGCTCCAAATAAGCTTGTTATTTTTTAACATGTCTATAACTAATTACAGCTTTTTTTTTTTTTTAAATAAGGCTAGAATACTGTGTGTTGCAGTTGTTTTTTTTGATTTATTTTTTCTGAGCTCAGGTAATAAAGTAGGTACTCTGCAAATATATTGAAATCCTGAAAGTTAAACACCCACACTACAAACCAGATTTGCTTTGTTTTTACACAGCTTTCATCTCTCAAGTAATAAAAAACAGAACTATTCAGGCATTGGGTTTGCTTTTGGGGGTTTGGCGGGGGGGGGAGGGGGAGTGTTTTGTAAGGGAGAGAAGGATCTAGTCATTTTACTGCATCATTCTCCTCAGCACTTTGCCACGGTCATAACTAATATAACTGTATTGCATTTATATAGAGTTTTCCATGCAAGGAGCTCAAGCACTTTACAAAGCATCAAAGAGGAAAAGCTATTCTATCCTTTAGCTTGCTATGAAATATGCTTTAGTTCCATAAGGAATAGTTAACACGTGAAACAAAACATTAGTCCATACGAAACATCGTACTAGTCAAATGCCCTTTAAGATCTCACATACTGTTTATTTACTGATGACAAAAAAAAAAGTAGTGATGATATAGCTCTGGTAACAGAGCAAAATAATGCAATTCATTGCACTGAAAATTATTCTGGACAGAATTTTACTGACATCAGAAGTATTATACCCCTACACATTCTTTGAGAATGATAGCCAAGCCCACTGAAAAAACATGCACAACATACTTCATTATGTTACCCCATACTAATTATTAGTACCTTGACTAAGAACCTTTATGCAGGATGAAGTAGCAGAAAATTAAACTCTGGATAAGACTATTTTCTGCAATTACGTTTTCACAACGTGAAGAGTTTCTCTGCATACAGATTTGTACTGATTCAACTAAATAAGTGCTGTAAAGCCTGCTGTCCTTTTACTCGATGAGAGTTTTGCCAGTGATTTCAAAGGACACAGGATTTATCCTCCAATTTTGAAAAATTAATCAAAATGTAACGTGGATGCATTTGTCTTGATCATATCACTTTCCCCCCTCATTTAAGTTGAATGAATTGACTAGCATCGTGGTCGGACAATCACTGCAAAAACAGTGTGATAAAACATCACTATCTGTGGGGCGTTGTGAAGTAACCTGCCCCCTGCACACCAAAACAGATCAGGGGCGTTCACTTTGCCACCCTGCTACCTGGGGTGGGGTAACCTCCAGCAGTGACAAACTGTCAGAAGGTATGACTGGGAGAGCAGGGTAAAGTCTTAATCCAGAACAGTTAATTCTCCAGTTAACAGCAGCCTATACCTTTAGTTCTTTAGAAATTAAGTACTAGGTACTGGGAAGAAAAAAAAAAGAAAAAAGAAGTTAAAGGTCTGTCTACTCCATTGCTCTGACAATAACAAGCATTAAATGCTTTGGGAAGAGTACAGAAACTGGGCATGCACAAAACGACGTTTCCCTTATTGTATCATTCAGCACCCAGTGGGGTTAGGAACTGAATCAGAGGCTGCATCCAGGCCTTTAATAGCCACTGCTATTTATTTCTCCATCAATTTCTCTAATCCCTCTGAAACTCTTAATACTTTTAATTTCCCCTGCATCTGTGGCTGTGAGCTTCTACAATTTAATTGCACTCTGCACAAAATTTACTTCTTTTGCTCCAAACCTTCTATGCAGCAGTTTCATTTTACACCCTCAGCTCTAGCACTGGAAAAAACCCCAGAAAATAATTGTTCCCAGTTTGCCTTTTTTGGTAATAATTATGATTTTATAGGCTTCTACTGTATTTTCTCTCAGTCATCTTGTTTCCAAGCTGAAGTTCTAGTCTATTTAGTCTCTTTGCATGGAAATGCTCCATACCACTGATAGTCCTTATTACCCATTTCTATACTTTTTTTAACTCCAGCTGTACAAAATTGATTCCATGTTTCCCCTATACAGTCAATTTGGTCTGATCCAGCTTTCATCTAACCCAGCAGCAAACAAAACTCTCGCTGAGTTCAATGACCTAAAGTCAAACTCTTAACTATGTTCATGCTGCAACATGTGTATTTGAAGTATCTTAACAACTGATCGAACGATTTTAAAAAAAAGCTAGGAAATACACACTTGGTGCTAGCATGAATGGGCACAACTATCAAAAATTAATGAGGAAATACCAAGGCATATCAGGTGAGAATCTGTCACTAGATTCATCTTACTTAGTTAAAAATGTACAAGGTTTAATTATGCATAGTTTGAAAGAATTACTTCCATCTTATAATTCACCATAATGTTTTTACAATGCACAATAATCTTCTGTATGCTAGGATTGTTCAGCAAACATAGGAACATTAATAGAAAAAGTATACCTATCTAAATTACCTTACACTGTCTTACCTTCCTTTTTGAAGTATAGGTATAAACTACTGCTGTCTTGGATTTTACCTAAGGGTTGTATTATTTATAGAAGTAGTCTTTCCTTGACTGTCAAGTGTTTTGTTGTCTTACAAAGAAATACAAGCAGACATTAAATTTAAAGCACACTGGAATGAAAATATTTCTATAAGAAGTACACATATTTTATCATGTAGCACCAGGCTCCGAGTTTACAGAAGAAAAAACATGCAGCAGATACAGCAAACTGGGAAATTTCTGAGAAAACATCTTTTTGTCTCAAAATAAATACTCATTAGTACAACAAATTGTTCACAGGAGAGATGAGGTTGGTTTGTTTGTTTCCAAAATCTCTGAAGCTGTTAAACTATCCCAACTCATCATTCTCCAAGTGAAATATTTCATTGTGCGAGAATTTTCACTATTAAAGCATGAACTTCAACAGTCACATTTGAAATAAAACATTTTAAGATAATTTAAATAAAAATGCTTTGGTTGATCTTAGCTAAAATTTAAGGACCTTTCTGAGAACTCAACTTCTTATCCTAATTTAGGACAAAGTCATCTTTTTAGAATCTGCGTAATTTTCCAGGACAGAGTAATCGTCTCTCAACCCAACACCTACAGTAAAGGCACAAAGTGTCTGTGAATACAGGTGCTCATCTCATCTCACTCTTCTGAAAATGACATGTAGTGAGTACAGCAGTTCTCTTTTAGGAGCAGGGGCAGAGCTGATCTTCTAGAGCTCCACAGGAGCAGACAATCTGCTGCTTTGGATCTACCCGGGTGACAAGGAACCACCATTTTGGGGGGGTTGTTTGGGTTTTTTTTCCCTTAAAAAATGTGACATTATATTTTTAGTATCAGAGTTCCAATAAGTACCACTTTAGATGGGATTTTTTTTGTTTTAATTCATCTGCATCCATGACACATACATAGTAAGTGTCATGCTAAGAACTTGACTCTTCGGCATTTTGTCCCTTCCAGAATAACCTGACTTGCAACAAAGAGCTAAAAATGTAGTGAATAGATGTTGCCTCAACAACATAATTTTCCTGGCAGAACTAGACCCCCTGTAGTAGCACTGCCTCTCCCAACAAGGGCTTCTGGTCTTCCCATATCCACAAGTCACCCTGGTGGCATACTGCTAAAATAAATGACTGGAATCTGAAGACCGAGAAGTACATCATAATCTGAGATACACCTTGCACATAAAGATGTATTATTTCTTTCACAAAAAAGAAAGCAATATTCCCATTAAAGATATAAAAGAAAGATGGCCAAAGGTGATGTGGTAGTCTATCATGATTACTTCATTACATTTCTGCTACATAATTTCAATAAAGGAAGGGAATACTGAAGAGTATTCAAAGAGCTAAAATATACCCGCTTGCAGCATCTGTTTGCTGTCTACAAGGCCTAATTCTTTCTGATGAATGTAACCAACAGAAAATGGCAATAAAATATTTACTAGGGGAAAGAATCACTACACACACCTCTTCTGTAAAAACCACCAACCACATCTTGTTGTTAGCACATCACAAGTTATTGACAATTTTAATTTGGATTTAGAAAATAGCACTCAGTTACTGCGTGGTAGTTGGGTTTGTTGTTTGGTTTGTTGGTCTTTTTGTTTGTTTGTTAAAGAGACCTATACCACCTCTAAACTCTTGAGCTGTTTCACCAATAGGGAATACATAGATTTTTAGTGATGTCTGAAAAGATCACCAACTAATAATACTCATTTTTATCAACTCTCTTCACAGCTTAATTCTTACAGAAAAATCCAATACAACAATAAAAATGCTAATTGAGAAAGTTTTGGGAAAGATGCTGCAGACAATACAACTACATGCACAGGAAATTAATTCTGTAGATGATGTGGAAAAGATGGCTTATAAAGTTAACGAGATATTACTTAAGGCAAGAGAAACAATTAGAGTATTAACAGTGAAGATAAAGCAAACATTTTGCCATCAAATATAATGAAACTAATTAAAAGTGAAATGAAAATTGAGATACAAATATGAAAACAAAATCAGACAAGATAAAAGGCCAGAGTTCACAGACTCCAAATTTAAACCAATGTGTTCAAACACGCAGCACCTATAAAAACCCTGAATGGACTGTAGTTTATTGGGTGGTTGTTTTTTTTTGCACATGCTAAAACTGAAAGACCCATCCTCCTTCGGGCATGGATAGATCTGCTTTTTTTAAGAATAAAAAGAGATTTTATGGGCACCAGAAACAAAACTTAAAGGCAAGGGTGTAATTGCAAAGAAAGAGTGCCGAAAAAGCAGTAAGCTGTGTCATGCATTTAGGTAATCATTCTGAAAAATCTGTAATGTTTAAAAGGGAAGATTCTTCTCTAAGGCATGTTGCAGGCACATGTTGCAGTACAAAATACTTTTCTGACACTACAGAAGCATGACAGGTGCCAGATGCAATTCTGCTTATGCCACTAGTCTAATTCACATACCCTGATGAAACAATGGCGGATTTATACTCATCAAGACATTTTACGCTATAACTGGTCTTTCCTACTCAATGCCATCACCAGTTCGGACTGCACACAAACACTTCAGGCCCCTTGGTTCAGCAGGGCTTTTGTAAGAGAACCAGAGTAATGTATGGTCTCATACATTAGACTCAAGACTCATACTCAAGACTCGGGTTAACAATGCCAACATGTTATTGGCATGCTGTCACTTGTCAGCTTTCGTGGGCCTGTCCCCATTTTTTATTTTTGCTTTCCAAGTATTCCTTTGTCATTTCTTTCCTCCTTATCCTCTTTCAAAACTCTGAAGATCCTCTGATTACCCCTTTCCTACTGCTTCTGAACAATCCCACCCATTACTAGCCTATCAGATGATGCTGTCCTTACCCTCTGCTGCTGGCTCCTCTGTCAGTATTGACATCTTTTTAACGTTCTGCTCACAGATGTCCTGCAACAATTTCAGCCCAAAAGATCTGTGTGAGCCATTTGAATTTTCAATGCTTTCTGTTAAACCATCCCATATTTGTTAAACCTTCAAGCTCGCTATATATTATCCTTAAAAATCTCTTAAAATTTACCTGGTGCCACAATACAACAGACATGGATTGGCCGTCAAGTTAGTGGTTTGCATGCCATGATTACAACTCACAGTGCTGACCGCAGTCATCTCACCTTTATTGGTGCTTCCCTTCTCTCTTTTCTCATAGTTTATATTACCAATATCTCAGCTGTTGCCTTAAACTAGTATATGAATGCTTTTGAATAAGAACTGGTCTAGATGTTAATTTCCACTAGCCTAGAGGCCTCATCTTGCAGGACATACTTTAATGCAAATAAAAGTTTTAATTTTGTTTTTAACAGCCATGAAACCATTCATATAAGGGTGACTATTCCTCATGCTCAGAAAAATAACGAGACAATGTGGAATGTCTTAGGAAAATTTCCAGAAATGAGGAGAGAGAAAAAAAGAAATAAGAACAGAACATCCTAAAAGCAAAGTTCCCTGATTGCAGAACATACAATGCAAGGAAATAACAATACACTCTCCTGTTATTTAGAAGCATTCCTTGCTAATTTAGCCTTTGAACAACTTGGGGCATTGTCTGCATAACATCAAGCAAACCTGTAATGCTGTGTAAAATATAATTGCTTAATAATGAATTGTTGAACAGTGTGTTCTCAAGAGAAAATGAATAAGCATTTTCCCAGTAATTACCTTTTTAATTCTGATTAGCCAGCCTATACAGTTATTCTGTATGTTATAATGACCAGGTCTACATAGGATAAAGTCTCAGTCTTCAGAAGTGTCACAATTACCTTGCTAATCTGAATCACGTACAAATCACAACAATTCCACTAACATTGACAGGACGCTAACCAGTACGTGCAGAATTCTGAGCCAGTTGGTAATGTCTACCCAATATAGAGCAGTGATACACAAAGACACAATATGAGGTCCTCAAAGGAATACTGCTATATTAGCATACCTCTCTGTACCAAGAGCACTGCCATGATGTAACAGTCCTCCTCCTCACTCTGGGACTCTCTGCAGTACGGCATTGTAGACAGCATTTCCAAAGACAGAATTTAAGGTGACTCGAATGCTAACAACTAAATAACAATTGTAAAGATAATAATGTTACAACACGTAATGTTTTTAAGCATATATCCCATTACATTTAATTGGAGTTGTACATACATTTAAAACCCAGCAAACATAATAACCCATGAACAGCTTGAGTACCTCTAGCAAACACTCTGGAAGAAGTATTTGCAAAGAAACCCCTTAAAGGACCATAGCTCTTTTACTGCAATATGACAGGAGATTCTACTCTCTCTTGCTTCCATAAGAAGTAATTAAAATATTGAATAAGTTATTACATTTACAGTGAGTTAATCGAAAAGACTATTTGAAATTAAAAAAAAAAAAACTTTGAAAGAAAATAAGGCTAAAATTGAGCAAACTTATAATAAACTCTAAGAGCAGAAGCACAATCTACAGAAGAATCTCCAGGACCATCTGGTGCTACGTGCACTGACCACATCTTTGTTGAATCGCATGCACTTTTCTGAGCATTGCAAGGCACAAAACATATTTTGAAGGGATCTCTTGATCTCTTGAAAGTGAGACACTGAAAGGAGGAAGTCCGTTTCTCAAATCTTAAGTCTGCTAGTGACAAGCCATGGATGTGAACAGTTTCCAAAATTTCACTCCACTATTCAAATCAGGGCCAAAATGAGACCTTATATGATTTTTACACTGATTTCAATGTTATGAATGCTACCATTGGAAGCTGAAAGCCTCGCCTGTCACGCCTCCACTCGCAATAAGGGACTATTTCCAAAAAAATGCTGAATAGATATCTGGAAGGTATGATTTTCGACCAACTTAATTATATTTGTACAAAAAGCTGCATGGACACTCTTGTTTCAGCTCCCACTGGGTTTACTTTAGTTTTATTTAAGTTCTTTTTCTTAGGAACGCATTTAAGTTGAACTGAGTAAGCTGCTTTCACATCACAAAACAGAGTCCATAAAGGGATTTGTAAAAGTTTACTTACACAGTGCAGCTCATGCCTTTAAATAAACCTTCTCATGTGAACAATATCAAACTGCCACTTGTCTCCAAATTCCCCAAACAAATTTAAAAGCAAGGTGCATTCTTTCCTCTCCAGCACAATCAGAGACTCTACTGACTCAGTGATGCTACTTCTAGACAATACCCTTTTTATTCCTAGTATGCTCTTAAGGGATCCCCAGGGAAACTTACCCATTTCTAACAAACTACAAGAGTACACGACTGGAATTTTAGAAATATTTCCAAAGAAGCCACCCAGAGAGAAAAGATTTGAAAGATGGTACATTTCACAATGGCCCTGCAAAGCCAGCAGTACATCACTTACCAAGAAAGAAGATACCAGGACGCACAATAGGTGCGCCCAAATGTAACTAAGCAGGAAAGATCCTTTTACATAGAATCATGGTGGAAAACAGACATGCATTTCATGCTTCCAGTAGGACTTGAAAAGGTCACAGCCACAGAATTAAAAAAAAAAAAAAAGTTAGACAAGGTACTGGAAGGGTCATGAAGTTTCCAGCAAATGAAATAAAGAGAGCTCCATCATCTAACCGATTAACCCTGTGAACCACTGGAAGGTAAAATAACCACCATTTTCATTAAATGTTCTGAATTACAGTTCAGAAAAGTAAAAAGTTACATCTGCTCTTCTGGACACATTAGCTAAGCAAGCACTGGAGTGGCAATGCCTAGTTTCCAGCTCTTTGACTTTGTTTTCAAGAAAAATCAAATGCCATACATCACAAAGGACAGAACTAAAAGACATAAGACAGAAAGGTGATGTTAAGCAGGCTGTACGCTCACTGGACCCCATTCACAATCTCAAAAGTAGCTGGATGCATTTGGTAAAAAGCGATTGACATTTATGTTTTCCTCAGTAGACCTAATTAGGCCTGACATACATCCATTCACACTCAAATAGGCACAGAAACCTTCAAGGTTATTTTCCAATTATTTCCACATATACTGCCTCATTCTGAAAGGACTGGGAATCTGAACCTTCAAAAGATGCTACAGGTGCTGCTCATGCATCTTTTCTCAGCGCCCGAACCCTTAATAAGAAAAACAGTTATTATTTAGAACTCAAGGCTTTCAACACAGGAATTCTAATCTCAGCCTCCTTGATCCCATTTTTGTCATTGACAGAATTTTTAATCACACAAATGGTATAAGCACCGTTCTAATATTGTAAAGTTATTTTAAATGCCCCAAAATGGTCATGTAGGAATTAGGGCTTCTCCCCCCAAAAAGATGACAGGATCAATAGCCCAACTGAAGTGCATCTACCACCAATGCACACAACACGGGCAACAAACAGGAGGAGCTGGAAGCCATCGTGCGGCAGGAAAACTATGATACAGTTGCCATCACAGAAACATGGTGGGATGACTTGCACAACTGCAGTGCTGCAATGGATGGCTATAAACTCTTCAGAAGGGCTAGGCAAGGAAGGAGAGGTGGTGGGGTAGCCCTGTATGTTAGGGAGTGTTTTGATTGTCTAGAGCTTAATGATGGTGATGATAGGGTTGAATGTTTACGGGTAAGAATCAGGGGGAAGGCCAACAAGATAGATATCATGGTGGAAGTCTGTTATAGACCACCCAACAAAATATTCTATAAGCAGCTTGGAGAAGTCTCACAATCACTAGCTAGCCCTTGTTCTCATGGGGGACTTCAACTTACTAGATGTCTGCTGGAAATACAATACAGCAGAGAGGAAACAGTCTAGGAGGTTCCTGGAGCGTGTGGAAGATAACTTCAACTAGGGAAGGCGCCCCACTGGACCTGTTGTTTGTGAACAGAGAAGGACTTGTGGGTGATGTGACAGTTGGCGGCTGTCTTGGGCATAGCGATCGCAAAATTAGAGTTTTTGATTCTTGGAGAAGTAAGGAGGGGGGGTCAGCAGAACTGCTACCTTGGACTACTGGAGAACAGACTTTGGCTTGTTTAGGAGGCTGGTTGACGGAGTAACTTGGGAAGGAGTCCTGATGGACAAAGGAGTCCAGGAAGGCTGGACATTCTTCAAGAAGGGAATCTTAAAGGCGCAGGAGCAGGCCGTCCTCATGGGCCGAAGGATGAGCTGGCGGGGAAGAAGACCGGCCTGGCTGAACAGAGAGATTTGGCGAGAACTCAGGAAAAAAAGAAGAATTTATGATCTTTGGAAGGGGCAGGCAACTCAAGAGGACTACAAAGATGTTGTGAGGTTGTGCAGGGAAAAAATTAGAAGGGCCCAACTAGAACGTAACTGGCTACTGCCATAAAAGGCAATAAAAAATGTTTCTATAAATACATTAGCAAAAAAAGGAGGGCTAAGGAGAATCTCCATCCTCTATTGGATGTGGGGGAAACATAGTGACAAAGGATGAGGAAAAGGTTGAGCTACTTCATGCCTTCTCTGCTTCAGTCTTTAATAGTAAGACCAGTTGTTTTCTAGGTACCCAGCTCCCTGAGCTGGAAGACAGGGAGCAGAATGAAGCCCCCATAAGCCAAGGGGACGTGGTTAGTGACCTGCTACATCACTTAGGCACATACAAGTCTATGGGGCTGGATGGGATCCACCCAAGAGTACTGAGGGAGCTGGCGGAAGTGCTCACCAAGCCACTTTCAATCCTTTACCAGCAGTCCTGGATAACTGGGGAGGTCCCAGTTGACTGGAGGTTAGCACATGTGACACCCATCTACAAGAAGGGCCAGAAGGAGGACTCGGGGAACTACAGGCCTGTCAGTCTGACCTCTATGCCAGGGAAGGTTATGGAGCAGATCATCTTGAATGCCATCACACAGCACGTACAGGACAAGCAGGTGATCAGGGCCAGCCAGCATGGGTTTATGAAAGGCAAGTCCTGCCTGACTAACCTGATCTCCTTCCATGACAAGCTGACCCACTTAGTGGGCGAGAGAAAGGCTGTGGATGCTGTCTACCTAGACTTTAGTAAAGCCTTTGACACGGTTTCCCACAGCATTCACCTGGAGAAACTGGCTGCTCATGGCTTGGACGGGCGTATGCTTCGCTGGGTAAAAAACTGGCTGGATGGCCTGGCCCAAGGAGGTGTGGTGTGGAGCTAATGGAGTTAAATCCAGTTGGCAGCCAGTCACAAGTGATGTTCCCCAGGGCTCTGTGTTGGGGCCAGTTCTGTTTAATATCTTCATCAATGATCTGGACGAAGGGATCGAGTGCACGCTCAGTAAGTTTGCAGACGACACCAAGTTGTGCGGGAGTGTTGATCTGCTTGAGGGTAGGAAGGCTCTCCAGAGGGATCTGGACAGGCTGGATCGATGGGCTGAGGTCAATTGTATGAGATTCAACAAGGCTAAGTGTCAGGTCCTGCACTTGTGTCACAACAACCCCATGCAACGCTACAGGCTTGGGGAAGAGTGGCTGGAAAGCTGCCTGGCAGAAAAGGACCTGGCGGTGTTGGTTGACAGCTGCCTGAATATGAGCCAGCAGTGTGCCCAGGTGGCCAAGAAGGCCAATAGCATCCTGGCTTGTATCAAAAATAGTGTGGCCAGGAGGACCAGGGAAGTGATTGTCCCCCTGTACTCAGAACTGGTGAGGCCGCACCTCGAATACTGTGTTCAGTTTTGGGCCCCTCACTACAAGAAACACATTGAGGTGCTGGAGCGTGTCCAGAGAAGGGCAACGAAGCTGGTGAAGGGTCTGGAGAACAAGTCTTATGAGGAGCAGCTGAGGGAACTGGGGTTGTTTAGCCTGGAGAAAAGGAGGCTGAGGGGAGACCTTATTGCTCTCTACAACTACCTGAAAGGTGGCTGTAGAGAGGTGGGTGTTAGTCTCTTCTCCTAGGTAACAAGTGATAGGACAAGAGGAAATGGCCTCAAGTTGCACCAGGGGAGGTTTAGACAGGATATTAGGAAAAATTTCTTCACCGAAACGGTTGTCAAGCATTGGAACAGGCTGCCCAGGGAAGTGGTTGAGTCACCATCCCTGGAGGTATTTAAAAGATATGTACATGTGGTGCTTAGAGAAGCAGTTTAGTGGTAGACTTGGCAGTGTTAGGTTAACGGTTGGACTTGATGATCTTAAAGGTCTTTTCCAACCTAAATGATTCTATGATTCTATGAAAAAGCCAGTCCTGTTCATAACACTATTATTAATGTAATAACATTAATATCCATCTGAAAAGCGTGAAAGGTGCTAAAGGATGGTAAATTTTAGAATGGTAAATTTTCACACATGGAAGACATTCAGATAATATAACTTTCCCAAATAGGTTAAGAAAGATTAAAGTTAAGATGAAGGTCACTTGAAAAGACACATCGCATTTAGCACAGTATCATGGGGGTGGTGGTAGAATCCCCAAACCAAAGGAGTCTCCTCTCTTTGCTTTTCTCATAAAAGCAGAGCTTGCTCTAGGTTTATATAACATTTTTATGAAATGTCAGCAGCCCATCAGTAGTCAGCTGCATTTCCACAATGGTCAGTTTAATTCTGAAAAGGACTGAATACTTAATTTAGTCCCTAAATACCATAACATTCTGAATCCTATCTCCTAAAAAATACTTTTTCCTGTGATTTTGTCACAGATTTTGTAATGTGCTGTATCATGAACTGAAAACAGCAGTCAAATCAACAATGTGATCAACAGAAGATCTCAGAAAAACAACCCACAAAAAACAACCCTTGGTGGGACCTGTATTTTTTCTATACCCCATCTGTTCAACTACATTTGCTTTGCTTCTGATGATGGCATTCAAACTGCCAGAAGCAGAGGCTACAATCTAAGAAACAGCAATGACATCCTTTCTGAAAGGGTCCAGGGACTGTTCTTTAGGTTCTGACAAAGCAAACAGTGTTATCTTGAAATCTGCAATTAACGTGAACATTAAAAGAAAAAAAAATCAGTACCATTACTACTAAACTTCAGAGCTCTTCAACAGGGTATTTCAAAAAGTATCATTGTCTGCAATTTACTGATGAGGAACTGAGACACAACAAGGTTAAAAGCCTTCCCAACATTATGCAGCACAGGACTCAAGATCCATGTACCTTCAGGTTCATGATAACTGGACATTAGCAGACTGCCGAAATGCTACTGTTTGTACTTCACCGCACACAAGAGCCTTTCCCAGAGACACCTCCATAAAAGTGTGAATAACCAGCAATATTAATGTTTAAGGCAAAAAAGAAATTTAGTGGCTATGAAGAAAAAAGTTACAACTTTGTACATAACAGCTGAGAAACAATGAACTTGAATGAACATCTGGAGTGTCAGGACAAAACCTCCCTAATACATACAAAATGTTGTAAAGCACTAGGATGTCAAAAACTAAAATTAATCAGGTTTGTAGAACATCATGAGAACAGAATCAGTGTTTTCTAAATAACATGTCTTTAACTATCTTTGAATTCCCATATAAACGGGAGAATACCCTTTGGCAAATACCTACGCTCTTTTAGCTGCTGGTTTTTTTGGCTGCCAGTGCTGTAAGCTATACCTCTGCACAGGCTCTGAACACCTCCATGTTGAGCAGGACTCCATTAAATTTCTAGGTTCAGTCAGGTGGCTTCTCTGTCCAGGATGAGACTTTAAAGCGTTCAAGGCAGGAATAGCATTTTGTCATCTACCTCCTCTACCACAGCTGTCCTGCGAGGACTTGAGGGTGCTAAAATAATACGGCAGTAATACATTCAAAGTTCAGCCTTCTATTTAAACCTTCTACTTATACTTCAGAAGTATAAAGCTACATATAAATGCCTTCCTAATTTAGACTTTTCTATACTATATTCAGAGAAGCTTACTGTGTCCGCCTCTGTAACGTACCCTAGGTAGTTCACACTGTTCCCCATTGTCTTATTCTGGAACTCCGACAACATCAGTTTAGGATTTGGTGCTGATGCTAGCATGTTTCAAACCTTAAACTCCTACAGTTCATGTTTCACTCTCACAGGAGACTGACTATTTACTTCTATCCTCTAAGGAAGCTCATAGCACGAATGGCAAAATGTCAGTAATAAGTAGGAAACCTAGTTTTATGCCCCTAAAGAACAAAATGTCGTCTTTGTCCTCTCAGGCAGGGTGTTGTCTTCTCTCAATAAAAAAAAGAATTGCTTTTGGCATCTATCAAGTAAATTCAAGCCAGCATATCATTTAGAGACTACTTGTACTTATTCCTGAATCTTGCTCCATTTCTTTCCTCTGTTTTATGACATTACCTTCTGCACCCTCTACAGTCATAGCCTACTATGAGAATGGTAGCAGAAAAAAATACTACATTCAAAAGCCCTGTTCCCTTCGCTAGGGAAATCACCAATAGCTTTTGCTACTCCAGACTATTCAGCAACTTATGATATAGCAGTCCAGAAAATACTCTTCCCCAGCCTCCTTCTCTGCCTCATCTTCTCCCCTTACCATCTCAATGTATTTTATTTCTATGAAGCAGTTCTTATGAACTACAAGCACTAGCATTTGACCTGCCTACCCAGGACCATAAAAATAAATTAAACTTCCAGGCAGAGGGTTAAGTATAATTCACAATATAAGCACAGCTGCTTCTTGATGTGAGATATCAAGGAAAACATCTCAGTGCCATACCCCTTTCTTAAGTGCTACAGTCTTCTAGGTTAGTAGCTCAAACTTTAAGTACGTAGCAACTAAAAAAACCCAACCAACCAAAACCAACAAAACACCCCAGTTGTATAGTAAGAATATAATTTGTTTCAGAGCCCCAACTTGTGCGCCAAGATGCATTGTGGAGCCAGTGGTTTGTTGCACACCACCCTTCAAGTGCTGACATGTTTTGACAACACTGCCACCGATTCTGATTTTTAAAGCTGAAGAGAGAGGATGTTCACCTCAGCCATCTGCCAATGCAGCATATGAACACGTTGCACACAGCTTCCATCACTCTTGTACCTCAAATCACCAGGAATCCTGTAATTTGAGGCATGCTTTCTCATTGGAGATAACAACTATATAAATTACACTGACAATAGGGTTTGTCTCTATAGTGACATGCACAAAAATGGCATAAATTAATTCTGTCAGTATAAAGTGGATTAAACTATAGAGAAGCTCTTTGCAGATGCATTCTCTTGCTGATTTTTACCCTCAAACACATACTCTGAGTTTGTAAAAAAAAAAAAATTAGGAGCCATTTTCTGAAAGCAGCTTTCTTTTTGATAATCTAAAGTCCCTTTTCGACACCAAGAGAAAGTAGATTCCTGGAAAACTCCTGTCACAGTCTCTAGAAGACACTTCTGTTTCCTATCAACACTGCAAAAATCATCTGCAAAAACTAACAGAATAAGAGAACCTGTAAATGTCCAGATTTTTTTCTAGGTAATCTCTGTGAAATCTCTAGAAATTCAAATGCCAATTAGCAGCAGTATGGAAACTGATGACACGAAATCATAGAGACAGATTTCAGTGTCTGGCAAACTCACAGCAATTGCTACACACAGTTTTCACTCCTTACTTCAGAACTTATGGAGCTTCATACCATCTCATACCCCTTTTCATACATTTATGTACTTTCAATGTCATCTGGGATTTTGCTAAAAATCATGTTTGGATAAATATCATGACTGTACTGCAGAAGAAAGGATTAGTAATTTACAGACTGAAAACTTCAAAGCACCAGAGTAAGTCCTGCTTGTTTGAGTAGCCCAACTGAAGCTAAGTATAATTACCTGAGTGAGAAAGTCTGCAGAAACAACCTGTCCTTCAGCACCTGATATGCATATAGAAAGCTCTTTCTGACTCTAGGTATATGATTCTTAAATACACATCTCAATCTCCTACACTTCTGTACATCTAAGTCTTCAGAAGATCATCTAGTCCATTCCTCTATCCCTAAGTAGAATCACCTCTCTAGACAATTGCTGTCTACCCCTGAAAAAGGAAAGGTTCCCAGGGACAGGGACTACATCATCTTCTGAAACAACATATTCCAGTGTTTCCGTCTGCTACTTTTCTCCCCTAATATCTAACTTGAGTCTTCTTTGCTGCAGTTGAAATTCATTTCTTATCCAACTGTAACAAAACCAGTGCATATTTCCAAGGTCTGTTATGTATGGTCTTGGGGAAGCTGTGAATGGGGCAATTCTGGGCAAATAACCTTCGCAGCTGACAGTCTCTTCCAATGAATGTAACAGCAGTCTTTCCTTGCACATTCTCCTCTTTCGATAGGCTCCTCCACTCAAGAAAAGTAACAAAACTCCTTTTACCTATTGTTGTAATCATAAGATGCGCATTTTCCATATGTATTTGCTATTGGGGGAAAAGAAGAAAAGGGAAGCTTAAACAGGAAAGGATGAGACTACAAAACTATAAGTTTATAAACTCTCACAAAACATTACTAGCTCTTCCTATATATTCCTAAATTTAGATTTTTTTTCTCTGCTGTTCTAATTTACATTATTTGGGCTGTATAACTGCATTATTTTAGAGTTCACTTCCTTTGTTAGTACTCTGAAGCCTTACATTTATTCAGTTCCAACTTTGTTCTCAAAGGAAACTGGCTATTTATTTCAGCAAATGTATTCAGCAAATGTAAATCTGGGTGAGAAACAGTATAGTTGGGCATAATGTTGTGTAAGTTCAGCATAACTATTCACTCTGCTGTCTAAATTCAAGCTTTTTCTTCCTCCTTGTGGGATTGACAATTATAATATTTATAGATAAATAAGGATAGAATCTATGGAAATAATTTTAAAGCTTTTGATAGCTCACAGTAACTAGCAGTAAATTCAGCACACTGTGTAGTATAGTCTTACTGCAGTAAGTTCTTCTTGCTGCCTAGGAACCATAACCAAGTGCTACAGGGGTTTTTGAGGGTTTTTTTTTGTTTGGGTTTTTTTTTTTTTAAACATACAATTTACTCAAAACGTAAGGAGGGAGTACAGTCCTCAATTTGTGAACTGCATCACAACTGCTCCCAGTTCTCAAAGGTCTCCTTTGCAACAGGAGACTAGTCACTTGACACTCCATGCTGCAGCCCCCCCGAGATATACCAGTTCCTTTCTTTTCACGTAAGTCTGTTCTGACGACTTAAATAGTACGGAAATGAAGTCTCCCCCTTGGTGGACTAAGTGTTTCAGATTTATAGATTCCGAGGCCAGAAAGGATCACTGTGACAATCTAGTTTAGCCTTTTGTATAAAGGATAGCCTGAAATTCATTCTGGATTCAAGTAAAGTATGACTTGCAACTGATTTACACTGATGAAGAATCTACCCTTCTCTAGGTAGAATGTTCAAATGGCTGGTTATTCTTCTCCATGTTAAAAATCTGTACCTAATTCAAGTATAAATTTGTTTGGCTCTAATGTCCAACCTCTGGGTCTTGTTATGCCTTTGTCTGCCTGACAAAACATAGCCACTGCAATACCAATGCAAATAATAAATTACTCTATGTGTTATCTAAACACCATTCCTCCTTAACTGCACCCCTGGGACAGCTCTAACAGTACCTTACTGAAGCTAGTTGACACTTAAAGCTTTTGGCAACAAGTATGCTATCAAACATCTGTTGTGACACCCCTTTTAAGAGCCCTCTCCCACACCATATGGCCATCTCCACTGAGTGGTACCACAAGGCCATGACCCAGCTCTCATCACTCACCATCCTCTCTGGGGAAGCCAGACACTGACTGATAATTTCACACAGACTTCACACTCCATCAGCAGGAAAAACAGCCTGCTGCACTGCAAGGAGACATACAGAACGTGTCTGTGTTGCAACACACTCTGCCCATGTCCCTGCCAGAAAACCCTCCTTGTGGAGGTGTACCATACTCTAAAAGAAAGGCTTTTTTTTTCTTCTAGCATTGCTTTTGCTCCTCCTAAGTGACAACTGCTGTGCTCTCTGTGTATTCGGGCTTACACTTGGGGCTTTGTCAGCAAAACTATGGCAGCTGTGGGTGTGAGGGGGAAAAAAAAACAAAACAAAAATGGTCACAGAAGACAAAGAAAACATTACATAGTAGATCTAGTTTCCTACTGACTTAAAGAGCTTTGTTGGCACAAAAATTTAACTTGTGACCTTATGACAGGATGGCAGACTAAGACAGAAGAAGAAATTATTCCACCGGCTCAAGTGATAAAACTCCTTACCATGAGTCAGGTTAATACAGCAGCAGCATTACTACTGACCAATACATAAGAACAGGAGTCTAAACAGAGACACAGGGAACTAGGAAATTGAGTTTCCAAGTGAAAACCCTACAACAAGTCAGTTCAAGGAAGAACATCTGATATCAGTGATTTTATTTCCCACAGTTACAAAATGACCATTTAAATCCTCTGTTCACAGTCACCAAAGTCATTAGAAAGGCTCAAAGCCTGTGCATACAGTACTAAATGTCATTCCCACAGTGGATTCTGGGCAAAGAAAGAGGAGCTAATAGGAAAGTACTCAACAACAGCAGGAATATGCCAGCACCCTAAAAAGATAGGATTGCAGATAACACCCTTCATTCTGCTTTGAACCCAGTGAAAGCCATTATATCTGTGGAAGCAAAGTCTTGCAGCAGTGACCTTTCAAGACCACTGCTGTCAAAAGTCCAGAAAGCCAAACACTAAGTTGCCCTTAACAAAAGTTTCCTTAATATTGCCCCTTTTTTTAAAAAAAAAAGTAAAAAAAAAATCAAGCTCTTCTTTAAGGAACTTGAAAAGTAAATTTCCCATTTGTAGCAGGAAGTGGCAATATGGAGACAGACACTTTCACAGCAGAACTCAATCACCTCCAGTGTACCGAGGTCAACTCATTACGAAATGAGGTGGTCACACACTGCCCAAGAGCTACTCTTGTTGCATCTGCAGCAGCTGAGCCACTTCCTTTGGCAGTCCAAGCTGCAGATCTTTAGCTGCTTGACTCTCAAGCTGCTCTCCTTAACATTTTTTCTCTTTTGGATTTACAGTATGGCAAAACACTACTTAGATGGTTATTAAATATAACTGTAAACTGGGCAGGGAAAGCGCTCCATATGGGGACACAGAATACACTCACAAGGCTGTACTTTACCCCCAACAGCTTGCAGAACACTCATTTCCAGAAGTGAAAGTGCTGCCTGTGTTAAAGTATCTCCACTAGAGGCTTTTGGTTATGTAGTTAAAGCCAACAAAGATCTGTAAGCATTGCCGATACACAGGTTAAACTCTGTTAGTACAAACCTCGCCTTACCCTTCAGGATTTCCCCCATACATAAAACTCTCATCAAGAGTGCAAAGTCTCAAAATGGAGCACCTGGAGATCAACTCTGTATTTGCACAGCTGCTCTGTGACACAAGTCAACCCCAGGAAAGTTTCAAGGGATATGAGTCACACCATCTGCTGAACAACTGCCTAGGTGTGGTTTCAACCCAGCATCCTTTTAACTCATCCTGAGCAACTGGAGCTTTGGCCTGTGCTTAGGTCTGGCCTATACGTCAATGCTTTCCTTGCCACAGCTAAATCAATTGTAAGCATAAAAGCAAGTAAATCTCGCACGTATATACACAGAGATTTCATTGACATACCAGCACCCTTCTGCTATGGAAGCACAATGGTACTCTTTTTTCACATACGCTTATACAGCATACATAATTGTGAATTATGTTTGTGGGAAGAAAAACAAAAAAGGAACGCCTCTCTTGACAGCCTTTGCTGTGCCTCCACCAAAGCAAGTTCACAGACACCCTTATTGACACCGTCACAGAAGTCAAAGCTTTTCTAGATAAGGAACTCTTGAGGCCCCAATACTTTGTAGCATCAACGTATTTTCCTTTTGCAGCAAAACTAACTTATTCGTATCAGACACACAGACAGCTTTTACCACCACAGCCACAGAACAATTTGGTAAAAAACTGTATGTATAAATATTTCCAAACTGCTCTCTTATTGCTGTGCTGCCCAGGAACAACGTTGACTGGATAATTTTGGGGAAAGAACAGAAGGGAAAAGAGGAACTACAGTAAAAGAAAAAACAAAATAAAACAAAACAGAACCCACATCAGCAGTCACAACTACAAAATAAATTAATTGTGAGGGGACAGGTTCCTCTCCTACTGAATTCACTGGCCAGCTTCCCATTTATTTCAACTGGCCTGATAAACACGTGCATCCCTCCAGCTTCTGTCCTGCCAGAGAGGAAGGCTGGCAGACAATCCATCAACACAAGCTACAAAGAATCAGCACTAGTGCTGAGAAAATTTGACTGCCATTCAAAATAAAATTCAAAGCTAGGAAATGACAGGAAAAGCCTTCCAGCGGCTTCAACTGCAACTGGATATACAGCAATAGCTTTAATTTAAAAGCAATCAAACTACTATGTGTACTCTCTATGTAAAATTTAACTAACTGAATGTTCCTGTAGCAACTCTAAATTCTCAATCCTCTTTTTAATTATGCAAAGGCAGTACTACACAAACACTGTTAATCATATTCCTCATGTTTAAGGTCAGAGTTGGATGGAAAGGAGAACCTATTTCCATAAATTACTTACATGTAATCCAGCACAGCCTTAATTTACAGAAACACGTATGCCAAAATCTTAAGAACTGGTTATCCTTCGCTGTGATCAGGTATAGTCACTTTGGTGGAAGACACAACTGACAGTTCTTTTCAATCTTTAAACTATTTGGCAATAGATCAGATTAGTTAATCCTGCTGGACACACTGCAAATTCCCCTCTCTCTGTAGAGATCAGAGATGGGGAATGTTCTACAACAAAGGTGTATACATCAGAGGTCTCTCCTGTTGATTTATTATATTTTGTACTGGATAAAATCTACTACTGGGTTGTTTTTTTCTGTTTGTTTGTAGGTTGGTTTTTGGTTGTTTTTGTTTTTTTTATTTGGGGGGGGGGGGGGGGAGGGAGTGTCCCCCCTCCTCTCCTTTTATCCACTTTTTCAACAACAGTGCTTTGAGACCAGCATAGATTATTTTTATTATGTCACACAAACAAATTTGTTAAATTTCTAGCTAATAATTTCCCTGGACAAAGCACTAGTTAACAGCACTGTTCTTAAAGGTCCTAATCCCTTAGGTTACATCCAAACCTAAGCTCACTAGAAGTGAAAGCTGCTGAGAACTGACTTAAGAGAAGCTGCTACCCCTTTTATTTGTTTTCCGGTGGTTTGTTTGCTTGGGGGTTTTTTAGGTTATTTGGTTTTTTCCTTTTTAAGATTTTGATTTTAGGTTTTACTCTTGATGCTGCTATTTTCCACCTAGATTAAGCTTTGATTAATGTGGATTTGCTTTAGATTTGAACATCCTGAGACAAGTATGCCTGGGATTTGTTATTTTGGATCTTGAAAAATCTGAAACCTATATGTATTATGTTTTCTCCTGTGTAAACAAACTGCCTCATTTCTTTCCTTCATATTCAATTTCTCCATAAATCAGACTTGGATGAGCTTTGCAAACAGGGAAAAAAAAAAGTCTCTTCTGTTTTCCACTTCCAGAAAGTAAAACTAGCATATATATATATGTATACACACAAATTTGAGATATAGCATAATGTTAAAGCTGCTGTGAAACGGCTAAAATATCTTAAGAGCTGACCAGAGACGTGCAAGCGAAACGCAGTAAAGAAAAAACAAAACCTGAAAGTCCACTATTTTCCTTGACTACTTCTACCTTCTTAAGATTAATATTTTGCTCTTTAAAGACCAACAAGTTTAAATGGTTTCCAGCAGTCCTGCACACATTTAACTGGATACAAAGAACATGAACATTTTGATGTCTGGAATAAGTGTATTTCCCACCTCCTTATCTGATGTTAAATCACAGGAGAAAAAAAAAGGAAAAAATAAAAAAGAGACTACAGGCTACATTAAGAGGCCAGTTAGTGTACTTCCTAACTTTAAGGCTCAATCTGCTACACCTAAGTGACTCCTCACAGAACTCTGTGTAAGCTGCTCTTGAAAGCCTCAACTAATGGAAAATAACACGACCTTCCAAAAGGAATTTATCTGAGTGTTTTACTATCTGTGCAAGCAGTAATGAATGTGAGTTTTTGTCTCGGAAGCTCCAGCGACATCTTTATTGCTTTTATACTATGGTGGGGTTTTTTTGTTTGGTTGTTTTTTTAAGATCCTCTCAGTCCCCTCCACCATTATATTCCCATCCAACAGAAAGCCAGCTATGCCCTATTATTGACCACAAGATATGGAACTATCAGTGCACTGACACTGCACGAGATGATAATCTATCATCCACACAAACAAACAGCAACTGGCTTTGATGTCACCTTATTTCAAAAGGGGACTCTGTATCTGTACAAAAATAAGTAAATGTATATTCATCTTCCTGTTAGCTTAAATGGTTAAAGACGGCTTGCTGCCCCATTCCAAATAACACACCTGCGTATAAAACTTTTAAAAAATAAATAAAGAACTCCAAAAGCTATCAATGTGTGAAAGCAAAGATCTAACAGAAAGTGGTGAGGTTAACAATGATTATATCTGCTAAATGCTGTCTGTAACACTTTACTCGTAAGTGCACCTGTAAGTAATTTATACAATAATCCTTACAGAACAATTGCTGACCCAGCACAGCAAATTAGCAAGCAGCAGGGTCTGAGGGTGAATATTTACAGCTATCTCAAAAACAAGCTGAGGCATCCCAAGCAAATGAATAGTGTTACTACTTATACGAAATGAAGAGCAGGAGCAGGTCAGCAACATTCAGGTAAAACAGTGTTTCAAATGTGTTTCAATTAAAAAGATAGACCAGTATAACAGCCATATAGAAGTGCTTGCTAATTTCACTGAGGAACTCCTGAAAGAGTCTTAAAGGACTGACACCCTTGCTAATGTTTTTCAACTTTGGTGAACTCAATCACAGCTTTTGAACGATCTGATTCACCTAAAAACTTCACTACTCTGACCCAACAGCAGTGGCACAAAACCTGTAAAATTACAGAGCAATCCAATAGTCCAGGACTCCATTTTCCATATGCCTTTAATGTTCAACAGCTAACAGTGACCATCAGGTTGATTTCCTAACCCCATGACTGTCTCGATTTCTACTACAGAATTTTGTATATTAGACTGCAAGATAACATATCATAGAGACCATGCAGAGCTCTAGCGAAGGGGCATTTAGATGGTTATTGATGCTTACACTAGGCTGGAGGTCATTCAGTGAATGGCAAACATGTCACTGTTTTACAAATAACTTTCAATTCTTAGTGTCAGCGAACAGGGAACATTGAGGAAGGAGTTTAAGCCCCAGGCATTTAAAAAGGAATATGGTGACATAATCCTTTCAGAGGTAACTTGTTCACAGTCCGTAGCATTTCCAGGAGAAGACATATAGTAAAGCAAGAGACAATCAAGGTTGCGGAATGACGGAAGAGCATTCACAGTGTATTGTCGCTTCCTCTTGTTCTCTTTGCTTTAAATTCAATGCAGAATTTTATAGTCCCTTTGCACAAAGAGACAACTATATATTTCCACATAATTCTGAAGCAGTCTTTGTCCTATTTGTTGTGGCTGTGTCTCTCATGACATATAGATGACCTTGCTTCAGTGAGATGAAGCTAGCGCACCCTCTTCTCAGTGGACCAAGTCTTAACCGCTAGCTCTCAATGCAGCTCTCAAATGCACAAGTGCATTTGGTCACAGGACTCGGGGCGTGGAGGACTGGGGACAGGGGGGAACCAACACCCACTGGTAGCAGAGGCTCCTGTCAGTCATAGGAAACTCAGCTCCAGCAAACCCTCTGCAAGGCACAGAAGAGAGCAGAAGGACTAGATTTGCTTCTGCTTTGCAGTCCCTCTGCCTCAACAAGAAGAGACACTCCTAATGGGAGGTGTTGGCTTATAAACTGAGGAAAATATCCTCCTTCTGCATCACTCCACTTGATAAAACCAATAATGAGCTGCATTTTAAGGACTGTGCAAGGCAAAAAAATCAGTAATCACATCTGGAGATGAGTGAGAATCTAGGCCACATTATGGCACGCAATGTAAAACGTTCCCTGTGAGAAAGCACAGCTTAGTAAACTGGCACTCTGCCCTTCTAAAAGTCTCAAGTGGTATTTAGGAGCAACCTTATTAGAGGGTGCTACACTATTTCCGCTGTTACACAGTCACAAACATAGCGCACTCAGCTCCTAAAGTTCATGGTATTAGAAAAATAAATTAGAAACACTTGCCTCTTTGCAGAAGCACCTGCAGCACGCTCTGGGACAAGCAGCAGGAGGCAATGATAGTGCAAGAAAAGGGTATAAACAGCAGGAGGGAAATGTCTAGTCTATCAAAGGATGCTCCAGAAGAAACCAAGCTACTCTTGTCATGATTCACAGGCTGTAGTGTGACATCACTGATTATGAGCTTTCTACAACAGCTGCATCACAGCTTCACTCTGTAAAGCTTCTGCCTGACCTGGACAGGACTGGCAGGGCTTCAGAGTGGACTTCTATGAGCCTTTTTAATGGTTTCATTTAATGAGGAAATAAAAATATGTCTGTTTCAGTACGCAATACTCAAATTTAGAGCTCAATCCCACTTCTAAATTCTACGTCGTTACCCATTCTAAACTACAATAAGCAAATCAACACAGTTCTGAAGTACACAGCGCAGCTTTCTGACTGTCGCACATTTTCAACTGTGCTCCAGCTGTTTGACTGAATAATGCTCAAAGTCTCTAAGCATATTAGTTTAGCACAGCAGTTCTCAAATATCTGCTACACAAACCTCAGTCAAGTGCTATATAGGAAGACATATAGTCTACTATCTAAATAAGAACTCACTCTAACTATACAAACTAAAATTACCAAGGCACACGTGGCCCTGAAATTCCAATTCAGGTACCTAATATTAGGTTCCAAAACCTGTAAGCATTTTATCCTATTCTGTATAAGTATCAGCATAATTTCTGAACACCTTCCAAGAAAAAAAGTAACTAATAACCTCCAAACATAACTGATAAATCTTTCACGTTCTCCTCACCGTAACATGCCACTGTGTTTGCACAGGGATTTAGAAAGCAACCAGAAACATTATATACATTGCTATACATTTAGATTATTGAAAGCAAGTGGACAAGGTCCGTAATACTTCAATATCCTCTCAAGGGTTTATTTTGTAACCTCGTGTCTAGCCTCTAAGAAGCATCATGTTCTACAAAGGTTAGCTTTATATTATTTGGACACTTAAATACATACTCCATTGAAGCAAACAGCTGGAGAAACTACTAGTGCTTCTTCAAGAAGAATTCGGGAGCCTCATTTCACCTACCCAATTTTGAAAACTTTATTTCTGAGTTCCCTAAGTGGGATACCAGATTTTAAACTGTGGAATTGCCAAATAAATTTGCTCAGCCTTGCACACTTCAAGCAGGCTAAACCAATCTGAAATGCTGGTAATTAATGTTTGTAATGATGACAAGGATCCAGATGCAGTACCACTGTGCATATCATAGGCATACTATCCTGTATAACCAAGTAAATTCTTATATACTTGTAGCAGCCATTTCTTTAGAAGGAGGCGGATTCTTGACACCCTGAAGCTTCTGGTCTGACAAGGCTGTGCATCATCTGAAAACTGTGAACAAACATCCCAAATCTTCCACTCCAACCAGACATAACCAAAGAAAAACAAACAAACAAACAAACAAGACAACTCATGGAAACCTGGGACATATGGTAGCCCTAACATCATACAAATGCCTATCAAAAGCAACTACCTTAGAATATAAATAGCAATGCCTGTTCTTCCCCAGGGATAAATTCTTAATGTACGTTTTTGTTTCACATTACTATATATGCTTAGTAAGTAGTTACTCCTAATTTCATCCAAGAGGACATCACACTGCAATGAATCAAAGTTAACCCACTAAAATCTCACCTCCATGCCCATTCCCTCTTTCTACCCAAAGCAGTGATGCATCTCAAAATACACACATATGCAGAGTCAAATATACATTTCTGGCAGGAATCCCTTGAGTACAGCTTCACCTGTTACTAGCTTTGAACATACCCTTAAGTTTTTAAAAATTAGAGCAAAACGCGGTTTAAAAAAAAATACTGGAAAGAGTTTAAGCATGCTCTTAAACTGCTAGCTGTAAAAACACTAAATTAAGTGTTCATTCTGTTAAACTCTTCCCTTCCTCCAGATCTTACTAGTAAATAAATAACAACATACACCTCACCATGGCAGCTTAAGTCTCAGTGCCAGAGCAGAAAAGAGCAGTGTAAGTTAGAATTCAGCTGCTATGCCACAATGATTTTTATGCAGCTTTAAAATCACGTTACAGAAAGATAAAAATATTTACTGTTTATAATGGTATCATTGAATAGCAAATTGGGCCCTACTGAATTAGATACTGCAAATACATAGTGAAGAGGTGCCTATTCCAAACAGTGTACAAGCTACTTAGATGAGTCTGTGCTTATTACAGGTGCTCTACCCTTTATAGAGGTGATGAGGTTAATGATACATATTAATAACTCTCACCTCTCAGGTCTCAAAAATAATAAACAAAAATAGAACACTCAAGAACAGCTTGGGAAGACAACAACAGCAGAAAACCAAAACCCAAGCCTCACAGCTTTGCCTTGCAGAACTGAAGAGGCAAGTGGGGTGCACGTGGTGGCTCCAGGGGAGTGCGGAAAGGCAGGAGGCTCCACGAGTGAGGCCGGGACCTTTGAGGCCAAAGGCACATGGAGGAAACCAAGCCCACGGGCCCCCTTGCCAAGAGACAGGCTTCACTGGAGCGGCCGGCCCTGCCGGGCCAACCCAAGAAAATTGTGGCAAGTTAACTGAAGATGCTGGTTAAATCCAAAGGGGTTAACATTTTAAAGCCGAAGGGGTTAAAGTTTTAACTCCAGAGGGGTTAAAATGGTAGTAAACCGGTATATTAAAAAAGAAACCAGCTTAAGTGCGGCACAATTGTGCCCGGCCGGCCTAGAGGTCGGTTGGCAGGGCTGAGCGGACACGGGCCCACAGGCCGTGGGAGCGGCCAGGCAGACAGAAGGCTACGCCCTTTATACACGAGCGTTTTAACACCCAGCGCGCACAGGGGGCGGCGGCGGAGCTCGGCGGCGTTACCGGGCGCCCGCCGGGGCACGGGAGAGGCACCCCCGCCCTGTTCCCACGGCACAGTACGGCGCCCCTCGCCCGGCGAGGGAGCTGCCCCGGGAGCGCCGCCCGCCGCGGGGCTGCCCCGCCCCCCCTCCTCCCGGCGGGCCGGTGGCGGTTGGCGGCGCGCGCCGCCCGGGGGCGGGAGGTACCGTACCGGCGGGCAGGAGGCAGTCCAGCGGCGTGAACGCGCGCTCCATGGCCCCGGGCCGCCCTGCTCGTGGGGCGGGCACACAGAAAAAGCACGGAGAGCCCCGAGCCCCGCGGCTCCCCCAGCGCGGCGGGACCGGGGAGGGGAGGGGGGGCACGTGGAGATTAGCGGTTCTTCTCCCTGAGGAACGCCCTTCGCTGCACAACCGCGGCAGCGGGGCTTGCCCTTGCCGCCGAGCAGGTGGTGGCGGCGCTGCCGAGGTACTTGCAGCCACGCGTCCTCCTTCGCTCCCCCGGCACCCGCCCCCGGGGTGGTGCGTCTAACCGGGCGGGGGCGGAGGGAAGGCAAGACGAGAGAATCGATCGCCGCCGCGATCCGTTGCTCGGCGGTGGATTCAGCAGCGGGAAGGCGGGACAGGAGGGAGCGGCGCCGCGGCCGGGCGCGGGCCAAGCCCCGCCCTCGCTAATTGGCCGCGTGGCAGCGGCGGCCGTTGGCGCCTGTGCTGAGGGGGAGCGGGCGAGCTGACGGACAGGCCCGCACCGCCCCGGCAGCGCCTGTACGGACCCTGAGGAGAGAGATGGAGAGCGGCCCTGACCTGCCGCTCGCTGTGCGGAGTTTTACCTCTTCCCCCGGCCCCCTCTGGGGCTGGGCCCAGCGGCTCCCGCCGCCCCTGGGAGGTGTTTCCGACATCCAAGCAACGTCGGCTTCGTTACAGCTGCGTGTGGGGAGGCCGTGAAGAGCTGCTACAACGCGGACTTCCTTTTTATTAAACATTATATCTAGTGTACGGAGGGGTTACTTAGGGCAAGGAATGATAGACACCATCATTAAAAAGAAAACAAAATTCGCAAGTCGCTGTCGGTGCTAGAAGAGTTCTGCTTTGAGAGTCTGTAATGAACACTTCACTCAGAAGTGGTTAACAGCATCCTGCCTGTCGAAACTGAAAAAAATAAAACTGCAGCGCCAAACTGCAGCTGCAATCCCGCAGCGAGACCTTGGCCCCTTGCGTGCAGCCCGTGTGCTGCCTCCGTCCTACACCTTTTCTTGGGATCCAGAAAAACTTGTGTCTGGAGGCTCGCGGCCTGGCTTCGCTGTTACCGCAGGCGTCGGCTTCGCCTTCTGCCCCGCACAAAGCCCGAATGGTGACAACAGCCAGCACGCGGCGTCAGCTGCTCTTCCTCCTCTCCAAGGCCTTGCAGAATAATGCGGCGTTTGTAGTCGCTGCTTAAGTTTCTATTAAAATTATTTTAATATCATCACAAAACTTGTTATATAGATAGTTGCTAACCGCTCACAGACTCCTAACTGGGAAATTAATCATCTTAAATTTAACATAAATTTAAGTTTGCGCTGGGAGCACAGGGCTCAAATTCTGACCCCCAAAATGTGGCGCTCATGTTCCCATCTGTGACTCTGCAGGCACCCCTATCCCACCGCCCCATCGGGGACGGGGGCGGCCATCTCCTCCCACCAGACGCGCCCGGCGCCGTTCCCCACGCCGCAATGCGTGGAGCTCACCTCGCACCGCCGCTCTCCCGCCGCCGCGGGCCGTTCCCCGTGCCCACCGGCCCGGCCCGGCCTGGCGGCGGGAGCTCGGCGGCGGCGGTGGCTCAGGGGAACTGCGCGGGGCCCCGCAGCAGAGGGCAGCAGAGGAGCGGAACACAGCCCGCGGCCGTCCCACCGCGGGCCGGTCCCTCCGCCGCCCGTGCAACACGGCAGTCGAGCGGCCGAGGGGGTCTGCCGAGTCCCCTACATAGGCGCTGGGTCGCCTTCTCCAGCGTGCCCGCCGCTGAGGAACCCTGGGGTGGGACAAGGCGGGAGGATGAGGTCTCGTTTTAGGGATGTTTGGAAAAAGGGGGCGTGATAGGCGATGAAGGTGTCACCGAAATCGGGAATAAACACCAACGTAGCATTAAGAAGCAGGCATTCTTTTTATTGCAGCGCTGGATGCGCGGGGCATCCTTCCGCCTAACGTGCATACCAGTTTACACAGATTCAGGTTCATTGATACAGTATATCTTTCCATATGCGTAGGTTTTCAAACGACTAGGCGGGACTACGTTAATTAGTAGCTTACATAATGTTGATTTAGCATAACGCATGCTCAAGTTTTTCACGTGAGGGTCCTCTGGTGGCCGCTGGTGGTCGTAGACCCCAAAACCATGCTTTTCAGGTCATGAATTCAGAGTCATTCTTCCTTTTAAAGCTTGATTTTCTCCATTGTTAAATATCACATGCTGGAAGATCTGGTTTTACCAGGATATTCTTGGGTTTTCTTTTGTTTCTTCTTGGTTGACCCTTTGAACTTTATTCTTTACATGTTCCTCACTTATTTTCCAACAAAGGTTTCCCATCAAATGGGAGGGAGGTGGGACCAATGCGTCGGCCTGCTACGCAGTCCGCGCTGTTAGTCTGAGCTTCTCACTCAGATCAACAGGCTCCAAGTGACTTCAGTGTTCAGACGAGGCTGGGCCACATTTATCCTGCATGATGACACATTGCAATGGCTGCAGGTGCGCCTTTGGTCTGAATGGTGCAAGCACTAAGCCTTTGCTTTGGACCTTTTAGATGAGCTGCCCTGCCACCTGTAAGAGATTACACTCTACAAGCAATTTTAGTCTACAAAGATTGATAGAAATGCAGAAGCATTGGAAGCGTTCATGTCTTGACAATGAGAGAAATGAGAGGTTATTGGGAAACAAGGAAAAGATATTAAGGACGTCAAGAGATTACTGTCATTTACACTATAGAAATAAAAAATGTTTTGTTTTGCTTTTGTGTCATTTGAAAGTTTTCTTCACTTTCCACTGAGAACTTGCATTTCAAAGGCTATTAGGACTTTGGTATCATCTCAGCATCATTCTTTAAGCAGGTTAAGAACAACCAGCACTAGGAAGAAGCAGCTTGCCCTCCCCTCCCAAGAAGGGAGCCCATATGGGGACCGCCATGCAGTTGCCTGTGCTCTCCTCCTCTTAATCAACTATCTCCTCTTCCACTCTTTCCCTCCCCTCTTTCAATTTTGCCAGGCACTTTTCTACTGCTGGGTAGAATTATTAAACCTTCTCCAGGATAGCTTATTTTTCTTCAGTATCTGTCAGTGTCTCTGTAAAATTTTTTTATGTGTTCTTGGGGGGTACCATACAGTACAAGTAGTGCTGATAAGCAGCAGCAGCTTCTTATGCATGAGAACAGCCACACGATCAGAGGGAAGGTCCGTCTCAGTCAGGGCCCTGTTCCTGATAGTGTTCACTAACAAGCCTTCCTCCTCCTGTTCTCCTTTGCTCCTTTTCAACATTTTTTTTTTCTGTAAATGCAACAATTTCCATCTCTCCACTCTCTTCATATCTGACAAGATGCTTTTTCCAGCAGGCCTGGGGTTCTGTCAGGCCTGGGGTTCCAGGCCATCCTTTACCAGCGACGGCTGCAAAAAAGTAATTGTGCCTCCCTCTGCTAATCATAGTAATGCATGATTCATCACAACAATAGCATTACAAAGAGAAATCAGTCTTGAGAGAGCAGGCTGGCACTGGTATCCTTTAAATCCTTTCAAGATGCACAAGGGTCTGCAAGGCAAGGCAAACTGCCAGCCCACTCCACAACTAGGCAAGGGGCAAACAAGTCAGATGCGCTTTCTCTCCCTGAACTCTGGCTTTCTTTCACTGCCTGCCCTTTCAGGTACGAACGTCTCATCCACAGTATAACGCTCTTTTTCAGAGTCAACTCCACAGGAATAGCTTCAGTCCATGCTGAAATGCACTGATCGCTAAGGCAGTACCTAACAACTATTTAATACTGTTTAGCAGAGCCTGATAAAGGTCCTAGTAGAGGAAGTTTCAGAGAGGCAAAATGAATGACTCCACCCAGCCTTGCATGTTCTCTTTTGGATAGTCCTTTAAGGACAACAAGCAGTCAGGAGGCTGGTTTACTTTTTTGAAAAATAAGCACTTTCACCTACCTTTTGCACTTTACCTCTGTGCTAGGACATCAGTTGAATTTTCCCATGAAGGGCTACCACTTAATGAACTAGTGACAATTTTTTCCTGTCACACATGGGAAATTCCTCAGTAAATATTACGCCTGTTTTTCCAGGTAGCATGTAAGATTCAGCAGTATTTCTTTCCTCTAGCTGGACCTCAAACCAAACCAAACCAAACCAAAGCCTTCTCCCCTGTTCTTTTCCTTTGGTTGTATATGCCTACATTACTTTACAAGGTTTACAGAAGAACATACAGAGAGGCTATTCAAGAAAGACATCCCAGGAGCACTGATCTTGTGCTTTGATTACTGCTGTCTCCTCTGATTAGCTAAAAGGAGGGCAGGTGACCTCAACCCTAAGTGAGAAAATAAACAGGCAAGCAGATGTAGTTCCCGAGTGACAGATGAGGCTGTCTGACAGAGAAAGTTTCTGAATGAGTGGCAGGAAAGGTTGAGGGAGTGTTCAGACCTTTTAAATCTCCTCTGGTAACTAGCCAGCCAGTCATGCCTCCCACCTGATATATTTTCTGTTAATTTTGTACAGACTTGATGACTGGTCTGTGTATGGAGAAACTGCAATTTATACATATTATTATGTATATATTTATATATGTAAAAATTATTCTTATCAGACTCCAGATAGCTTCCTCTTCTTTAGGAAAACTATTCAGAGAGGCAGTCGGTTGGGCAGCTTCTGTAGAGCACAGTTATGACATGACTAGCACTGCACTTCAGCACAACTAAAACTGATGAGATGGGAAGAGTTGAAGGGTGATTAGGAGGGCAGCAGCATTTATTTACTCAGAACATCTCCTGGGACTTAGCAAGGAAAGAAGAGGGAAGTCAACATGAGTTGCAAGGGAATTTAAATGGGATTTATACAACAGGGCTAAAGCCTGCAGGGTTTGCTGTGCTTCATTAGGATGATCAGTCTCTGCATATCCTGGTACAGATATACGGCAAAGGCTAACTTATAGTAGCATTAGTTGCTTTCAGAATTTTTTTTCTTCTTTCAAATAGCCCAATCTAGTCGAGACTGAAAGGTCTAGAGGTATTTAAGGACTTTGTCCAACAAAATGATAGGACCTGTCTCTAGCATTCACAGCATAATGCCCCTCCCCCAGACCAATGTCAAATTGGTCTGGCAATGCCAGACATCATCATTTAATGCTTTGTTTTTTGCCACTTCCCTTCTGCCATCCTTCACCAGAATAGGAATCATATCTCTGCATTTGACTGAAAAGTACTTTGGGTACTGTTCAAAAACTATAGCAGATTTCAGTAATTGGCAACGTGTATCTGAAGCCTTTTGATTGGAAAGTATGTAGAATCAAAACTACCCACGTACCTTCAGAGGTCCCTCTTGGTGATGTCTGAAACAAGCTGCTTGTAAAGTAGGGGGCATTTGTTCCTCCTGCTATTCCAATTTTATTGCTAAACCAGAACAGTCTGTACAAGGCTGGCAATCAGGGTTCATGCAACGTGTAAATGTTAAGAATATTTTCTCCTTCTCTCCACAGCTTAACTTTATATTAAAATGAACCCAGAGTGAAAACTAGCAGGCCGGGATGGTTCATTCTGGTACCTATTCCAGTATTTATGCAGAATAATAAGGTTGGGAATGTTTAGCTAGCTCAGCTGTCTGATTGTCTGAACATCCCTAAGTGCTTTATAATTCAAAAAATGCAGGCATCAGTAGATAAATGGGATGCTTTATTATAGACATTATATCCTTGCAATTCTCCTGTGCCAACAATTTAAGTCCCCACAACCTCCTTAAAACTCAAACACCAATTTGAAAGGTACAATCATTCAGGAGAAAAAAAAAAAAAAAAGACTGCAAATAGTCACCAGTGTACAAAGGCAGACAGAATCTAACACACACACGCTCTTCAAGTCCAGGTCCTGGAACAGTTAATAGAGCCAACTTCACATTTGTTTCAAGTCCTGAAGAGACTGTAATACAGTAAAAAAATATAATATTAAGTGCTATCTGTTTCTGTAGTGGTGCAGAGCAGGCTGGAGATAAACCTTATGAACTATATTAGATCACACAGTAAAGCAGAAGAAAATAGTGTGTCCTGGTTTCAGCTGAGATAGAGTTAATTTTCTTTATAGTGGCTGGTATGGGGCTATGTTTTGGATTTGTGCTGAAAACAGTGTTGATAATACAGAGATGTTTTAGTTGTTGCTGCACTAGTCAAGGACTTTTCAGCTTCCCATGCTCTGCCAGGTGCAGAAGAAGCTGGGAGGGGACACAGCCAGGATAGTTGATCCAAACTGACCAAAGGGCTGTTCCATACCACATGATGTCATGCTCAGTATATAAAGCTGGGGAAGAAGAAGGAAGGGGGGGACATTAGGAGTGATGGCGTTTGTCTTCCCAAGTAACCATTATGCGTGATGGAGCCCTGCTTTCCTGGAGATGGCTGAACACCTGCCTGCCCATGTGAAGTAGTGAATTAATTCCTTGCTTTGCTTTGCTTGCGTGCGTGGCTTTTGCTTTACCTATTAAACTGTCTTTATCTCAACCCTCGAGTTTTCTTACTTTTGCTCTTCTGATTCTCTCCCCCATCCCACCAGGGGGGAGTGAGCGAGCGGCTGCGTGGTGCTGAGTTGCCAGCTGGGGCTAAACCACGACATAGTGGTATCATAATCCTGTGACTCACCAGACAGGACACTGCATTCAGAAGACCTGAGTTTTAATCCCTGCTCTGCTGCTGACATGGATAGACAGAATCAAACCACATGGATCCATATCCTCAAGTATATATAATGACTTAGGAACTAGCATACCTTTGAGAGATCTGGTTTGTAGCATTCTATACCTTTGTTTCCTCATCTGTATAATGGCATCAATGAGGTAAACCCATACTTTTAAATCAACCCGAGATCAACAGCCAAATACAAATAAATTTGTATTACTAATGAATAGGCAGATGGTATTTGTTTATCAATCAGTTCTATACAAATTGAGAAGATTTATTATGATCATCAACAATATTCTGTCATGAAGATGGATGAAGGGTAAACTTTGGAAAGAGGTTTGTGTATTGAAGTGATAACTTTTAGAAATAAGGAATTGTCATCAAATTGGCTGCTATCAATCACTATGGACAACGGTAAACAGAGATTGTGCAGTCTAATAGCTATGACTGTATTCTCAACTTTGTGAAGTCAGGAGACTATGCAGACTGCCGAGATGTTAGGCAAGCTGTTTGACCAGCCTGGCTAGGAGTTTCTGAGAGGCCTTCGCTGTGGTGTTCTGGCAGCACAAGAAGAGTTAAGAAGTAGGAACAATCCAGTGAGATGCTGCACTCTATTCTGCCTGAAAGGATTGTCTTATTTTGTCTGGCATGTACAGGAACTCTCGTTGTCTTCTCAGTGTGGGACAGCCAATGTGGAGAATCACTCCGCATCTTCCTCTCAGGACCATGTCTCCAGCACAGGCTAATTTCTCATGTAACTGCATTCCACAGCACCAAAAAAATGCATGCATTTTCAGTTCTCAACGTCTTTACCCTGAGTCTTGCTACCTGCACTGCTCCTGCAAGCATAGCTCTCTCAGTAGGTGGCACAAGGAGGCAGCATTTGGGAAATGAATATCGTGCATTTGGACTGGATGTGAGAGAAAGTGGGGTGGCATGGGATGCTGAGGTGTGTTGAATACTTTCCTGCGTCTCTGGCCATATCCATGTGCCACTGCATTCAGAAGGAGAGAAAGTAAGTTGCAGTTGCTTCGCGTGGTGGTCTATCAGGTTCTCATTCCTGTCCCATGGGAATGACATGGTCTTGTAAAACTGCAGAGGGCAACCTTTACCTGCAGTCATTTGAGCATGCAGGGCAGTCAACATGAACCTAAGGCTGTGGAGATCAGAAGGCGAATAGTGTCTCAGGATAAGAACAGGGCTAGGTCCTGCTTACGAATCATTAGTGTCACTTCTGTCTCGGCTGGGCTAAGTTTGGCCAAAGGCCTGTATGGTGTTCTCTGCGGTGATGACTGCCAGGGTGATGAAAAGTGGGGCCATTGATAGCTGACATTTACAACTGTATTGACCTCTCCAAGCCACTGCTCTAACTCATCAAAGTAAAGGAAGAAATCTTGAGTCCTGCAAGGCCCTAATTCTGTCAGAGATAGTGTCATTGTGAGGGGGAGCCACTTTGAGGGATCTCTGGGATGGAAATGATGGGAGGCACCCAGCTGCTTCAGTGTCTTTGTTAGGTTCCATAAAAGTGGCAGCAGCACTGTCTGATGAGCAGTTTAAAAGGCAGCAATAGAGAAAAGATAATGGCTGCTATTCTGTCCCATCAGTCTGAACAAAGCTGCCCGAGCCTGCCCTCAACTCAAATGCTAAATCTGTTATGACTTGCTTGCTAATTCTGTCTTTGGGTCCCAGGTGGAGAGAAAAGAACGTCCTGCTGGGACAGAGGGCAGCCCTCAGATATATCTGCTGGAGTTCTTACGTGAGGAAAACAAGCTTCTCTCACTTGCACAACCTTTTTCAGCTAGTGCATGCAAAGTCACTCGCTAGCTGGAGATGCCTGCCATTAATGCTTCTTTAATTGAGAGAAAGAAAAATTCCTGAGAGACCCTATGGAACAATGAAACACCTACAGTGAAAAGCATCACGCAGGGCACAGTACGTCATTTCTTCATGTGCATTAGATGCTACTACTTGTGGACATACATACAAATATGCACATAGATAAATATATTGCATCTGCTTTTAGTTTAGTTGCTTAAGTTAGCTGCAGGCTGACATATGATAGAGTTCACGTTTAAATCTTCAGAGTAAAACACTTTGAAAGCAAACCTATTAAGGTTAATAGAATGAACTTACAATGCCCATGGTTAAGAAGGAGGGGGGAGCGAAACACTCAGTAAATTGTTCACCAAATAGCCTGTCACCTCTAGGTCTGCAGCTGAAGGCCTGCCAATGGATCATTTTATTATCTTTAATGAGCTTAATTTTAAAGTGGTATGCACATCAAATGTAAAATATCGACGTCAGTTTTGTTATCTGTGATCCTGCATCTACCTTAAATATGTTAATACAGAATATGTGCAGTCTAAGAAAGTGCAAAGGCATTATACATATAGTATTCGCTTAAAAATGTCTAAAATTTAAAACAAGTATTTCTGTTCATTAAGCTGCTCCATGCACAAAAAACAGTACAGTATGTGCAAAGTAGTTTCTAGAAAATGCATTCAGAACTGAACAAACTTACCAAGTTAGTTGTTTTTTTACCTGCTTCATGAGAAAACAGATAGCCATTTACTTAAGACTTAAAGTCAGATTTTCAAATGCCTAAAATGCAGATTAGCACCCTATGACATTTTTGCTGTAGTTGATTGCATTCATCCTTTGGCACCTCGTCACCTTAGAAAATCCCTCTCCTACATTTTAACACTAACTACCACATCCAGCTGGGCTGCTCATGCATTTGATGAAACGTGAAGCAAACTTCTACTCCTGCAGAACCTCTACTTTTCCTTGCCTCCCCTTTAAGAAATTCTGCTGAGTATGCCACAATACCTATCACGTTTGCTTGGTGCCATTTCAGATGTTTTAATTCCCTCAGCCATCGCTGAAGTTACTTCCTCCCCAACAGTGCCAAGTCATGCCCAAGCTTCTACTGCAGGAATATTCTGAGTCTATCAGGGGCATTGCTAAAAGGTTTCTCACTGTGATATCCAAATACCAATGAGGAAGATGTTTCAAATTGAGATTCAATATGTATCAGCCCAGTCATGGGGGTATAATCACTAAAGATCACTAAAGCAACATTATTATTCACATTCCAAAGTTCTGCCTATGAACCGTAAAGGACAGACAGGAGGTTGACAGCACAGCTGGAAAAAGGAAGAGATGGGTAAAGTTACTAGCACAGAGCTCAAGGGTGTTCTCTCCCTCTGTATAGCAAGAGTGGCAAGTGGGACAGAAGCCAGAAGGGGAAACCAAGCCTAATAGCAAGCTTTGGCAGCCTTGCAACGGCAGAAGTACCAAAGGATAGCATAATTCCAGTGAACTTAGTTGTAGGTTGATGTTGGCACACGTTCATTTGTAAAAGGAAGTTTATCACATCTGAAGTACTCCTTGTGGAAACATGACATGTACTTTTGCCTGGCTTATACTGGCTTATTAATTTTACCGATGAAATCTGTTCTGTAGACTGGGATAAAATCACAAACATAACCAAGATCTTAAATCCGTATATTTTGAAACATCAAATTGTACTGGTTTAATTAGCATTGGGTCATGCTACCTGACAGTTTTTATTTAAACTAGTGAAACTTTCTATTTAGGCAATTCCTTTAGCTCAATGCTCCAAAGTATTTAAGCTTTAAAAGGCTTAAAATTAATACTTTACCTGAACATCACTACTGATCAGGATCTCTTTAGCTTGTGTGTTTCCTTTATGCTTGTTTTCTCTCATTTTAATATTTGTTTCCTCATTCCTTTCTTTTCCTCCTTGCTGCTCCCTAAGTTTTTCTTCCCTTCTGTTGAGTTCTAACCTTGTCTTCCCATGGGCCCTCCTACCTGAAATAATGGAGCAGAGTGACTTTAGCAAAACTGATTAATATTATTTCCTGCCTTGGCAAGAAGTGGAGAAGGGAATACTCTTGCAAATATCACCTACTTAAGATGCTAAGCCAAAGAAATCTGTGTTACGCTTGAGGCTATACACTGCAAATGGTGTACCCCAAGAAAAGCCATACTTCTTTGCAGGAAGGAGGAAATTGCTGACTCTTGATTAAACTCCTTCCTGAAGATTTTTAATCTGGGATATGACTCCTGGCCCAGTTCACTATCATTTCAATGCAGGCCGCAATTATAAAAGGAGCAGTTCTTTCCTTTCTGTCCTCTTGCACCCCATTTCCCTCATGTAGTTATACTCAGGCTTTTACTCATTTAACATAATAACAATAAGTTTGTTATTTTAGGGCAAATCTATCAATGGATCAATGACCTTAAAACTGCTTTAAAGAATAAGTTGAGGGGCTGTTAAAACATCCTCAAATTGTTGCAGGCTGTAAATTATGTTTTTGTTTTTGCCAGCTGCATCATTAGAGAAACTGATTTCATAATGTAGTAGATTTGCATGCCCCAAGTAGAGGAATTGGTTACACAAGAATATTTTATAAGGAAAGGGAGAAGGCTTGTAGGCAAATTTTAATTAGAGGTGAATTTTACTTCAACAGTGATACTCTGAGATTTAAGACCAAAACAAAAAAACCCTCAGTTTGGTAGAAATTAGAGAGTAAAGTTCTAGTATTGGGTTATTTACTTCATTCTCACTATGGAATATGTTTTACCACTCATACTATAATGTAAAATATTTACTCTGACCATTAAGGCAATGAAAGCATGGCAGATGTGAGGAAGAAGTAAATATCATGAGTACAGTAAATAACACATACACTACCAAAAGGCAGACAACAGACCATAATAAGTCATTACATTCTTTAGTGCCTATGATAATTTAAAAGCATCCTGTATGCTGGAATACAAGCTTGCCATCAGAGCATAATATGTTGACTGAATAGCAAATCAAATGAAAAGAAAGATATGAAAACACTTCAGAAAGTCTCTGTCATTATTCAGAAACCCTATTTGTAGAATACATGAACAAGAAACAAGCTCAGTGCTATTTCTTGATAGGTTAAAATGATGTTTTAATCTGGTTTGCAAAGGAAAAGGTGCTTTTCAAGATACTGTGAAGTAAATCATGAGGATCTCTACACATGAAATCATGTGGAAAGGTGAGAAAGAAAGAGAATTTGGGTATCCCTAGTAATTTCTGAATTTACAGCTCAGTTTTCATCAATGTTGACAGAGAAACAGGTAAGTTTCTTCCAGTTTCATGGTAAAAACCATGATGAAGGAAGGAAATTATAGACTCACATGTTACGAGACACTGGAGAATCCACCCGGGACAGTTCACTTTCTAAATTTCACAATATGGGATAAAAGATTTATTAAGAATTTACAATCAGTCTTATCACACAAGTTGGCTGTACATGAGGATTTTAGCACTACACTCAATTAAGGGAGAATGGAGTTTGGGTTTGAAAGGTAGAGGCCTAGTAAATTACAGCTTTGACAAGGAATACCAAGGAATAGGGAAAGACCAATTTACCATTGACATGGATAATGCCTGGCTTCTGCTAACTGGAGAGCAAGGCATTAAGCTTTGTGGTGCATCAGCTTGTTAGGATCAGAACATGTTTTAACTAACTAGAAGGAATTAAAATTACTTCAGCACTTAGACAAGATATGTTGCAAGAGCGGTCTCTTTACTATAGTGTGTTTGATATGTTTGTACAGTCAAAGAAAGTAACTTATAGTTTTGGTACCGTAAGTGCAAATGCAACTATGTTAATTCAGCAGAATATAGTGCACCAAATTTACTGTTGGGTTGTTTTGTTAGCATCAAAATCTTGTCATGGGCAAAAGTTAACACACTATTTATCTATCGAGCTAAGAGTTCATTGTTACCCCAGTTACTATGGTCCAGAATGATCTCATTAATACAGAAAAGCTTCCTTGATGGTGCAGTTACATTTTTTATACAAAACAGCCTAATACCAATCCTGTTCTCTGGTGTTATGTTCACTGTTTAGGTGTACCTCTGGGTCCTAAGGTTGACCATTTCAGTCTCCCACATTTCACAGTGGTGGTGGGGGAGTTGCAACATGTCATTAACATTCTGAAGTCCTTGCTCAGAGGACCTTAATGGTGGGATTTTCTTCCTCTTCAGTCTTGGGTCTTCTTGGGGGTAATTTTGTTATTTTTCTCATCCCAATCTCATTCCTCTTCATCAGATCCCAGCCAACGTTTGAAAGTTGCACAACAGCCTCACTTAATCAAGGGGTTGCTGTTGTGTACACAGGGACAACGCGGTCTGTCAGTCCTTCACTGTCCGTGAGATTCACTGAGCTGAAGCCTATCCAGCTTAGGCATCAGTCAGGTGGCTGCTGGCAAGAGTTAACCAAGCTACAACCAGCTCAGGCCAAGGCAAACCCAGTCAAGTCCTGAGACTCTGTACTGTCAGGTCGACATAAAGCTGTAGCCTTTTATTAGTGATTGCAAAAAATTATATTCCCTGTCCTAAAATGGCCCAAATAATTTTTACTGGGATACAATTTATGCCATATATAATTAATTAATGTGTAAATCAGCCCGTATGAAGATAAGACGTCTGTTAAAGAATGGCTGTTTGGAGCTGTTCCCCAAGGTGATATCACAATAGCTGTCATTCACATTATCTCTGCAATGCAGCGGGTCTGATGCTCAGGAAGTCTGTCTCTTGTTACAACTGACTTTGATTTTAAAAACAAAGAAAGTAGCTCATAATTTGCTTTTTTTCTTTTATTTTCTGTTGCAAACACAGCTCCCTTCAGTAACTTCATCTGCAACTCTGTAGAGGGAGGGACATAACAAATCTAACAAACTAACTTAAAAAAATGAACAATAGTAATGAGAACTTCACTAAACTGTAAGTTTAATGAAGTAGGAAATCTGGCTTCATTAGTTCCAGGGTTCACAAGACTGTTTAATGTGTAGCACCTCAGGCTGAATAAAATTTGCTCAGAGCCTTTCCTAGAATGGTTACACAAATTAAGATCCTCAGTAGAGCTCTGATGATGGAAGGGAGCTCATAGAGGGCTGCAATGTGTAAAATCCAAGGTTATTCAGAAATCCACTGGATTCGGGGAGCTGAAACTCTTTCCTTACAATGCCAATTAAAATAAGGGGAAGAACACTCCTACTGGAAGATTTTCCTATCCTCACTAAGTAAAGAACTCTGTCATAATAGGGCATCAGCAACTCTTGTACTAGATTACTATATAATAAATGTGATGCTTATTTTGCTAAGCTCTTTTGGTAGTTAAAAAGATATCAAACCTCCAAATGAGTCCACCTCAACTGACAAAAATGGGTCCAATAGCCGTCAATCCAATGGGACTGCAGCCCTTCCCAAAGAGCTCAAATTTCAGTGTGGTCACTTCCAATCTTCCAGCTGAGAGCACAGTATTACTTTTCCTTTTGGGTCCCTGATGGTGAGAAGAAAATTCAGAACGTATGTAGAGCAGGTATTAACAGTACCATCTAGCAGGAACTCTACCAGTGGTGCAGGATCAGAAAACATTTCTTTGCCTATCCAGTGGGAGCTTCAAGACAACTTCCAAGTATCAATTCCTTTAGATAAAGTGAACAGGTAGGTTAGAAAGAGAGAAAGGCAACTAACCACAAAAAACCTGGATTGAAGCATTTCATATTCTCACGCAATCTTTCATGCTTTAATCACTACCTTAGAAATGAGATAAGAGCAGGACATGATCAGTGGACACATCTCCCATTTAGTCCAGGAATGGGGGTGTTTGATTCGTATGGAGAAAAGGATGGAAAGTACTGTGTAATCTTTCTGAGTATAGAAAAAATGGATACAAGAGACAGAATATTGCTGTTGTGTTTTAAAGATACATGCACCAGGAAGTCTGATCTCACAGCTATTTGTCTTCTCAAGTGACAGTATTAGAACATCTTTTCCCCCTCCGCTCTCCATCCCATCCATTCACTTCAGATTTTTCTGCAGTCAGAAGCTATACAACTATCTAAATCCGTAAAACACCATGTGTTGCTCTTTCCTTTGCTTTGGCTTATAGCCAACACTCTGATTATTTTGGACAGAGCCATTCATACCACCATTGCTCCTGACAGAATAAATGATAATCACTGCTCATTTGTCTCCCACTACTGAAGCTGTGTAAATTGGACCATGGCACCATTCAAGTGAAGATAAATTTTGGCAATTCCTGCTTATTATTCATTTCCACAGCGACTTCTCATCAGCAAGTGGTGTCCACACAGTGATGAAAAGTGGGCTTAAATTTGGAATTTTATTAGTGTTTACTTACAAATGCTAATGCCACTGCCAAAGACTATTGGGAAGGTATTAATCCTCCTCCCAATATCTTTTAAAACCTGTTTCTATAGTGAGCAGATCATGAACCAGATTCTAATCTCAGTGATTATTTAAAACAAGCTCAGTTTAGTCAACTCTAAATTTCCAACAGTAACCACACAGAATTTGACCCCTTAACTAAGCCTGCACTCAAAGTTTGATTCAGAAAAGGGGCTGGGTAGTGCAATAACACTGAAGCCCCCTACTAGGGTACTCAGCTGGAGACCCAGCTTCTTGTCTGTACTCCAATGAATTGATGAATTGTTAAGTGCTTTAGACAAAATGCTAACAGCTTCAAAAAAAACAAACAAAAAAAAGCAACCATCTGTTAAAGGATTTTCTATAACTCAGTAAGAGTTTCTTGAAAAATAGAAGGAAGCAAGGTTAAGGTCCCTGCTCTCAGTCAAGAAGAGGGAATCTTAACAGTCCTGTACATTTATAATTTGAAATTACTTCATAGTTTCTGCAGAGAGTAACTTTTGATCTAACAATCTATTTGGTATAAGTAAAGAACTTATCTCAGTCCTCTGCTTTGCCTCTGTTAATCTTTTGTGTGGTCTCCACACTTAACTTTATTACATCACCTCTCCTATTAGCAACCACCATAGCTCCCTTCTCCTCACCAAGGAGGAGGACAAACAAATAAATACTTTCAAAAATAGCTTCGTGTATGTATTTCCATGATCCAGAGACTTTTTTTTTTTTTTCCTTTCCTCATAAAAGCTTTGAAGTTACTTATCCAGTGTTTTCAAAACCAGGTTCCCTGGGTTTCAAAACCTAGGGAGATTCTGATGAAGGAAGAGATGGGGCAAGTGGCATTTCTGGAAGAGTTATTACTTTTGAGAGAAATTAAGGCGAGTGCTTCAAGGGGAGGGAAGTCAAGAAAGTGCTGCGTAAATGAACATAGAGAAAAAATCTGCAACATTTGCAGGAAAAAGAAAAATTAGAAAGTGGTAGACCTAGTCCTTTGTTTCACATTTAAAATAACTGGCAGGCCCTCAGATCAGCATCATGAGTTAGAGCTCTCCGTTACCATGAGAATAGTGGGAGCGAGAAAACATAAGGCAATTTGGTATTTGTTAAAACTGGCAAACCTCCTCATCCAAATCAATGTAAATAGGTTGCACCAAGTCCCCAGTCAACTACCTCTCTTCACTATGCATCTCCCTTGTTGCAGAAGTCAAGAACAGCGAGCATTGAAAGCTTTGCTAAGCACCAGCCGAACTTTAGCAAATAATGATCTCTCACACTTAATGAATGTTCTAGACACAAAAGATTCCAATACCTTATAAAAACCAATAAATAACCAATGCATTATTGTATTTACCACTAAAATAAAGCCACATCTGGAACAATAAGCAGTTACTTTGCTACTTGATATTAGATGCAAAGAAACAAAAGCAACAAACCAAAGAATTAGATAAAAAATAGGTAAAAATTAGTTTAACTTCATGCAGAATAGTTATTAGATCTGAAGTCCCTAGTCATGAGGAATAATAATCTTGCATTTTTTAAAAGTGACAGAAGAAGTGCCTAACAGCACTCAGAATCCCTCATGTATATCTTACCAAAGAGCTGGTGCCTACAACAATATATTTTCTCTACCATTTTCTGTTGTTCTCATTCCTGACTCAGAACGAGGAACGCCCTTATAGTCCTGAACCACTATCATCACCTAAATCTCAAGTACACATCGAGGCAGAGTGTTAATTCTGTTGCAGAGCGTAAATGGAAATAGATGCAAACAGCAAATTATGTATTGCTAAATAAGCAATGCCTAAGTGGTCTGTCTCTAAAATGAATACTCTCCCATACTTCAAAAAATAATCTATTTTTACCACTTTTACTGCTACAGTAAACTAAAAAGCAAATTAATGCAATGCTACCACTTCAGAAGAAGGAAGTGCACTCTGATGGATTTAGCTGGATATTAACAGTCACAACACCAGAGCTCTTTTATCCATAGTTCTCACCTAAGGCCACATAACAATTCCGGGCAAAGCTTCTTACCTCTGTTTACAAAAAACCAAAACCAAACCAGAACCAAACAACAGCCCCCTCCAAAAAAAACCCAAACCAAAACAAAAGGACATCCCAAGAGTTTAAGGAAGCTTAATTAACACTTTGGAGAATCAAATTGGAAGGTGTTGCATTCTGGAAGGATTTGTTACATCCTGATTAGTCTTTGGAGAAATAAGACCTCTAATTTTATTAGTCATGATGTACAATGCTGCATATATGTGATCATAATTTCCTTCAACTCTGCCTTTTAAACCTACTTGAGATTTTAAATCGGGGATACTTGCCTAGCAGATCTTTGTTATAAGATGCTATCAAAAGATTTATGCTTTAATACACTTCCAGGCATTTTTCTTCTAAACTGTTCTCAATAAAATTTTTGCAATATATTTTCTGAGAGAAGTTACTTTATTCCAAGGTGGGAGCAAGCACAGAGAGCCATCTAACATCACAAGCAGAAACTTTTTAGTCCAGCCAGCAACTGGAAACAATGCACTCTGAAGGTACACAGAGTAGGTATAGGAAAGGATATGAGGTTGCCTTATGAGAGCTCTGAACTGCCTTTTTTATCCAAATAAAGGTGTATGTGTAGAAAAGCATATGCTAGAAAAGCCAGTTTTCCCTGTTTTTGCTGATGTCATGCATCAGTAAAGAGATTTTTAAAAACCAAACAAACCATAAACTCAGAGCATGTTATGAGTGAGAGACACCTTTATAGTGAGTGAGTAGCAGCTATACTCATTAGTGTTGTCTTCCTGCCTTTGAAATTTGTTCTTTGTTCTTCAGAGCACAGACAGAGAGTTCATGAAATCTTCGCCAAGCTACAAAAGCTTGCCAGTTAAAGCCCACATGGAAATATTATGAAGAGAGGAACAGTTATCATAATGACAGATGTACTGTACATAACAGATAGCAATTTACTTCTTCAAGGGTAATTACAAAAGTTGTTGGAAAATAATCAGGCCCTTCTTCAGCCAACCAGGAAGATAGAAGGCAGCTGTACAAATACCACTGTTCATTATAAAGTGCAGCCAAAAATGAAAGCTGAGGCTGAACTAGGCATCCTGGAAAAGGTTGTGTAAGATGCATCATTGCTTCCTGATGGAACTACTCAAAGGTGGGCACACAAGTATTTGAAAAAGGATAGTCAGAGAGCAATTACAGTGGCTGGCTATTGATGTAGATGTATCAAGGTGTGTTACAGGGGTTTGTCCTTGGCCCAGTCAGTGTTTGCAGAGCAAGAATGAAATAGAGAATATGCTTATTACATTTTCTGATGAGCTCAAGGTGGATGTAACTGCACGCACACTAGAGATTGGGACCAGAATTAGAAAAAACTAAGGCAATTACATGACAAGAAGTACAAGATACAGTTTGCCAGGAACAGTCAGTTTCACCCGTAAAACAGGAAGTTATGTGCTTAACCATGGGAAAAAATCTGGGTATTAGAGTAGATTTTAAAGAGGTAAATTAATAGTGGTCTCCTATTATACATAAGGTAGGCATCACCCTGGGACATGCAAATGAGAGTGCTGCCTGTCAGCATAAGGACATACTTTCACATCACTCAGAAACTGAGATAGATGGTCTCGAGTGGAGTTTTCTGGGCAGTTTTGAGCACATTCATTAATAAAGATAGAAAACAGCCAGGCGTTACAGCAGCCTAGGAAATGTATCTGAATAAGTGAGGGTTGTAAAGACTAGAGAAAAGAATGCTTAGAGTTAGTATGATAACTATTCAAATATGTAGCAGGCTGTTGCAAAGAAGAGAAGCATGTCCTGCTTCTCCTTCTCCACGATGAACAGGACAAGAAAGAATGGATTTAAACTGCAGCAAGTAAGATTTATTTTTGCTATTAGGAAAACAAATAATGATGGTTAAATAGTGTAATACACTGCCAGGCAAGACTGGGGGTCCTTCATCAACAGGAGTTTTTAAGAACAGGTTTTTTCACTAAAAAAAGTTTATGCACAACTAACACAGCCTTGGGAGGTGACAGATTTTATTTTCCTTGACTTTATCCTTCTTATGCCCACACACATATCATGCATCCTATGCATACTCATGTTTGAAAAGCAAATTAACTTGATCAAATTTGATCAAATTAATTTAATCACTTCACAATTCTCCTCTGCTCTTTTGACTCTTCCTCTACCGCTACTCACTTTCCATATCTCTTGGAACCTGTGGTATTTTTGGCTTCATCTTCTTCATTCCCCACTTCCCTTTTCCTTCCTTACAAACTGGCAATTTTTCCTCTGAAAATGTCAGCTACCAGGACAATGCACAAAAATTAGAGTCTAATAATTTGTGACCTGGAAGAATGAAGGGTAGGAACATAGGATGTATTTGTCCTCTTCGATCTATCCTTCAAGTCACATTTTTTAATGTTCAGTAAAGATTTTAAAAAATCATTTCCAGCTGTGAATTCCTCTCCTTTAACATTCAGAACAACTTGACTGCCCGTCACTTCATGGCAAGTCTGATCAGAGGCTGCTGCCCCTCTGCTGCCCCCACCCTTGCAGCTCTCCTGCCAAACTAAACCCTTTTGGTTGCTCCACTTTTCTGCTCCTCTGCTGTAACTTTGATCACCTTAGGCTCCTACTACAGTCGGGAGAAACATAGAGGCATTTCCAGAGGACAAGTAAGCCTCACTGTGGCTCACATCTACCCTCTGGAAATCCCTCTCTCTGCTGACTATGGAGCGAGCCTAGGGCTTAGACTGTGAACTTGCCTCTGGGAAGTACCATACCCTGAACGGAAATACATTGAATTGCCCTCAGAAATCTCATTTTTTTCAAGACAGAAAGCTTTCCCCTGAGGTAGGGACATCCTCACGCTGTCAGTTAGTTGGCACATGCTAGGTGCTACATGGAGAAAGGGGACATTTAGATTTTCAGAGAAGTCTACCATTATGTACAGAGATCCTACAAATAACTTGTATACTGAAAAGAGTATATCCCCCTCATGAAGGCCTTCTAAGCAGAAATTTGTCCTTGCAGGTGACAAGGCCCTGATGTGGGAACTGGAGAGCTGCTGACAGACGGCATTGCCTGGAGGACAGCAGAAACTAAATGGGGCTACTAGGCTATGGAGCATGGAGCCCTGAAAAAAGCCCACAGCGATGTAAAATGTTAAGTACCTTCTCAGTAGAGAGCAAACACTTAATGAAATGGGAACATCTGATAGCCCAATAAACAGATAAATAAAAGACAGGCAGCTATAGATTACATGAGTTTCTGGTGACATGATTAATCATGAGAGCACAGCTCATCTGGATAAGGACATTACTAGAATCTTTTTGTTTATTTCCTTGTGATTTATAGTGTCTGCATTATAAACCAGGATTCTCAACACCACACACTAACGGGATTTTTTTTAATTTTTTGGGGCAGAGCTGTATCAAACAAAAAAATCACAACTGTCAATTATTTTTTCACTGCAAGAAGATCCTTTAATCATTCAGATTCTGTCTCCTTGATGGTTAAGTTGAATAGTTTACCTTTTTGGATGAAAATATACACATAAATTTAGAATCCCTCATTGTGATGCCGTGTTTCTGAATGACACTTTTCATACCCAAACAATAAATAATTCTTGGGGCTTTTCTTACTCTCTATTAAAAGAACTGAAATCACATTCAGGAGGATATTTCCATTTCTCATGAAGCAGCACACGTTCAAGCTACACTTGTATGAAACCTTTCTGAAAATTTCCCATCTGCGGTTGTACTACCATTTGTGGTGACTGCAAAAGTGGGCATGGTAGTGGGTTTTTACAATTGCATCACCTTTACTTCAGAGTAACTGTGGCAACCAATAACAAATGACAGCAGCCAGAATTATCTGATTGTGTTAAAACTGGTTGCAGTGTCTACATAAACATATGAATATAAACACTAGTCAAAGCTGAGGCAGGAATTATTCAGTTTAACAGGAGCTTTGAAGTTTTATTTTAAAAATTCTCTTTAAAATCACCTATAAAAATAAAATGTAATTTTTGAGTCATAAAATTTTAATGTCATCAATGAAAATTAGGTTGGCACAAAAAGAATAACAAATTAAACCATCAATAATTTTGACAGCTAGAAAAATGTAAGCAGATCTTTCTTCAAAAGAAATCTAAACCACTCTAGTCTCCCCGCTTTGTTTCAACTATTGTTTCTCATCTGGTCATCAGTTTTCTTTTGAAGATGTTTGCCTCAATTTGTCAATTTTTCATGACAAATAACATAAATAAATAAATCAAAGAGCCAAGCCCAAGTTCCTACCTCTGGCAATGATTACATTTTATGTCCAGAAAAGAAAGCTCTCTCGCCACCAAGCGTGACAGATGACACACTGTCTTTTCAAATATACCTGGTCTGCCAGCAGAGGAGACTCTGCCCTGCTTTCCTACAAGGTTACGTGCTTGCTAGACAGAAGCGGCTCCATGAGCTGACAGCCTAGCAGCAGAGTTAATTTCTTATTTTGTGTATTTTCCTGTTTATTTACAGCAGCTGTGTTCCACTTCTATATGCCCACAAAAACAGGCTTTCATGAGAACACACCCCAGCATCCCAAATTTTGAAACATGGAAATAAAAAAAAAACAGAAGAAAAGTCTCTTGCTACCAACATTGCTATCCCCAAAAGATACCAAGAACCATTATATACCTCAGACTCAGATTTATAAAGTGTTGATGACCCACTTCCCCCACTCTCCTAGTTACTGGTCATCACATCTGAATGCCTCACTTCACATCCACTGGTGAAGTCCTATTACCCCAAAACTGCTGCGAGTCCTTGGAAGGTTTTGTGGTGGACTACATATCACATGGCATTTTGATATACATTACTTTGGAAACCAAACCTAATGAAGAGATAGATAGCTGAGTATTTTATGCACCTGACATCAATATATATATACACACACACACATATGTACTACAGTACAAAAACCAAAGAAAAGTGAGCTGCTGATTTCATTTGAATGGAGCTGGCTTTGTGCTATAGGAAAACATATCTGCAGACTCAAAAGCTAAAAACTCGGTGTTTACACACTGTTTTCAACACTCAGGTTCATGGGTAATTTTTTTCTTGTTTTATGACCTGCATTCATTCATGTATTTTGCAGCAGTTTTAATGTCAGGAATTACCTGGATCTTTGCATTCTGTAGCTGTCTTGTTCTTCCAGGGAACTGAAAAGAATATGGAAGTGATTAGAAATACTTATCTCTTACATTTTCAGTAGATTCTCTTCAGCCATAGCGTTCTCCAAATGTGCAAACACAGAATTCATGAATTGTGTATTGATATAAATTATTGAAATCGCAAATGATTACAGTTGTACCTTCCTCTGCTGCAATATTAATAAATGGGATTTGTGTGCTATAGCAAGGGTAATAAGAGCGTGCATTTCTCTGGCAAGTTCTCTGCTACCTCTGAATTTTAGGCAAGGCCAATAAACCGTTCTTCCCTTTCCTATCCATGTTTTTGTTTGTACTCTTTCCAAATTCTGATTAAAGTGCATCATACCTGAGCACAACAGCTCTAAAGGAAATTCACGGTTTGAAAACATCCACTTCAGGTCACTCCTGCTTCAAGTGCTACCTAGGTTGTGTTTCATTGTCTTTCAGATACTCTCAGTGCTCACTATTTGACGCCTGCTGTTTGCATTAAAAAGCACACAAACATGCACCTCAACCACCCTTTTGTGAATCTTGGGAGAGGAGCAAATGCCTGAATGGAATTTGCTGATGATTATTCCTCCAAAGCTGGATCTCCAGGGGACAGCAATAGTAGGCCAGCAGGAGAAAGCTGCTGTTGTAATTGTGACACAGATAGGGTTGGCAGGTCTTTAATTACCCACACTTGAAAATCTGGCCAAGTTCTTGTGAAGTTTGTGGAGTTAGTGCCTTTATATGTTACACTGTCTGGAGCATAAGGTAATATTTGTTTTGTGCTGTGCACAAAGCTAATGGGAAGTTTAATGTGCATACATGCCATTAGGCTATTGTGCTGTACATATAGGATGAGAGGGAGTACATACTACAAACAATTTAGCTTCACCATGTACTGGCCTGTGATGCACCTCGTGGAAGTGTCTCAGTGTACAGCACATGGATTCCTTTAGGACAAAACTACATCAGAAGATACACTGAGAGCACCAAGTGCACCCAGCTGCTCAAGTAGTCCAGTCCACAGGGCCAGACTAAAGCTAGTGCAAAGAACAATCCTCCTTGCCTCCCACCTCACACCCTGAAGCAAGCACAGTGGATGCGAAACGCTCAACGCCAACTCTTTCATCCCACAGATCTACTCGCTTTACGCTGCATTACCTGCTGACGTAGACATAACTTTGGTTGAACTGTCATTTTCTTGGAAACACCATTCTGTGGCTTTGTGCTCAATACAAATAAAGTTAGTTTCCTTTCCAGATAGCAATTTGGATATAAAATACCTGTCCACAAAGTGGTATGTGTTTTTTTCCCCACTTTCTACCCCATGTAGCTACTCAAGATCAATCCTGCACTCTGGTTATAGCCCCTGGGACCATATCCTCTTTGTAGTCCATTACCAGTTGGTTAATAGAGATTCAACTTTTGGATCCCATGTCTTTTAAATCCACTGGGTCTAAGCATCCATGCCTTTCAAGTTTGGACCCTAAAATGCATTCCCTTGTATGCATTTGAGTGCTGACAGCCCTCGAGAAGAAACATCACATGGTCCAGTTACTCAGGGCCTTTGAAATCAGAGCAGAACTGCTGAGGAAGCTGGGGAAAGAGAAGGAAGTATTCACACCATCTATCTTTAAGCCTAAATTTAGATGCCCTCTATAGTCAATGGAGAGAAGTAGAGATTCTCCAGAGACCAATTCTGCACAACTAAATTAGGATCCTTTTCTGAATTGCCCTCCAGAGAAGTATTTGCTTTCCACCGACAACAGAGGGAGTCCAGGGAAAGCAGCTGGCAATGTAAAATCGCCGCAGTCAGGTTGTGTGAATATCCCTCCATGCCAGGGTTAAAGCCAGAACCATGCTAACATACACATAGCCACTGAAAAGTGACACATACCTGGATGCCATCCTCTCCCTTTATTGCCCTGTATCTATTATAGGGAGTCTATGTTTCCCAAAGCAGCTCAAACCATCATCCCTCCCCTCATTTCATTTAAGAATCCTCCTCTTCCCGCCCATCCTTTGTGTGATTGCTGGGGGAGAATCACTGAAAGTCACTGTCTGACCACTTAGCTCACCCTGCTCAACATTGCTCAGCATGAAACTCTTCAGCACTGGCTCTTTTACTAAAAAAATAAGGATGCAACACAGCACAACAGTAACACTTCCAGTTGGAAAAAAGATTTCAAGCATAATGTTTTTTTCTCTCTGAGAAATGCACACCTTGAACTGAATCTACCAGCAAATCTGTAGTGAATTTGCTCAATTGTTTTCATTGAAAAATCAGGGGAAAAAAAGTCTAAACTTTTCAACAATGATAGCAGAAAAGCCTCTGCAAATTTTTCTACTGAAATGAACCTCTGACAATTATTTTTGTGTGGCTTTTTTCTCTTAGCTGGAAACCCATAGGAGTTTGGCTTCATCGCCAGCCTGAAACAATTCCCACTGATGTGTTTCACAGGTCTAGCAAGCCACCAGTAAAAGACATTAATCAAGGTTCCATTCAAAACTGAGGCAGATATATAATAGGGCTTTCAAAAAAAAAAAATCTGATTTGTAATACAGCAAATATAGGCAAAATAGCATAAGCACCCACCTGCATAAGTAACAATCAGAGGGGAAAAGGACTTACATCTTGATTTTATTAGAACTGCAATCTGTTAGATTGTAGTCTCAATATAAAAAGACAACTTTACAGAGAAGTCAAAACTCTGGTTTAATACCAGTATTTCATGAAAAAATGAAACCAGGAATCTTTTTGAAATTATTTCACTTTTTCTTATAACTTTGCCGTTAGTAGAAAGGGCTGTCAAATATTACAGCAAAGACAGGTGACACAAGTACTATGAGTTTAAGGACAGATTATTTCAGGAGTTGAACACTGTGCTTTGGAGTGAGGACTTTCAACCATTCTAGTAAACTGACAAGACTGGTTGAGCTTTTTGCTTTCACCTCTAAAAATAAATAAATAGCATACTTAAACTGACCTATGGCAAAGTTCATTGAATTGTATATGCAGCACTTCAGAATCCCCAGATGAAAGATACTGTACAATCCAAGATACTGTTGACCCTTTCACCCAGTAGCCACATGTGCCCATGCCTACGTGTGGCTCTACAGGAACATGCCGTATTGTTAAATCAGTACAAAGAGCCCAGCACTAAGCAGAGAAGTCTTGCAGAAATCAGCACCCAAGAAATGCTACTTTCATTTTGAGTTCCTCTGGATATAGGTTATTGCACAACTCATTCAAATCTGTTTCTAATAGGAATTTATAACTGTAGATTCTGAACAGTAAAATTTAGGTAAAGTCTGCATATTGTTCTGTTTTCCTTGTGAAGTTTTTTAAAGTTAGTTCAGTACCAGATCTGGTAAAACTTCAGGTGATGTTCAATAAAATCCTCTAATTTTATCCTTCCTTCCACAAAGTGGAATTTAGGACTAAATTCATTCTACATTTCTGCAGGGTTATAGCAGAGATAAATTTGGCCAATATGTCTTCATTGCTCTGCTAAACACATTACAGTAGCTTTCTTGTAATATTGCATGGAAGAGCCAAAAATAACTTGTTTTTCCAGTGTCCTCATCTACTTTTATAACAAATATAGTTGGTGAATGTAAATTAATGGTTATTACAGCATCTGCTCTGCATTTCACTTATTTTTATAGTGAAAGGCTGACTAGACTTTTTATTTTGATATTGCAATAGTAACACACCTGCTGGAGCTTGCTATATTACTACTCCAGGGAAAGATGGTTAATTGCATTTTCTGCCTATTAGAAATAGAGGGATTTAGATTTAGTATTGTCTTCCATGAGGTTCTTTAAACATCTTATCAAAGCTTTCCAAAACCATAAAAAACTCAGTCCTCCTTACTGCCCACCAAGAAAAGCTCTGCCAAAATAAACTTATTGAGGAGTGAATCCAGTCTCAATAATGTATTTTATATCTAGAATAACAAACATTCCAGCAACTACAGTAATAACAATAACATTAATAAAGACTTCCTTACATGTACTAAAATGACACTTTGGAGGAGGACTAATGCAGTGTGAGCTGTAAGACTTAAATCTAGCTCACAAACTAGAATGCAGCTTTACAGAGATAAAACTGCAGGCTGTAATTATTGGCAAAATCAGAAGAAGGGTCAATTTCTCTTCATTTTGGCAAGGAGGGAAAAGAGATAATTAAGGGCCAAAAAGTTAAGCTTACATTCAGTTTAGGAGTACAAACCTTTTGCGCGTACTTGATAAAGAAGCAGGTACTAAGCATGCTGTTAACTTGCTGATGAGTTGGCAAGGGAGGACACTATTAGTAGGAGCTGACAGGTGATCTGAAAAAAGGGCCAGGAATTCTGCCCTCCTACAATGGAAGGGGCAGAAAAAAGAAAAATAAAGAAGAAAGAGAGGCAAAAAGGAAGATAACAGAGTTAGAGCCTTAGTCTTTTTTTGTTTGCCTTGGCAATAGGCAATTTTGTTCTGTGGATGACATGGAAGGATCTGGTTAATGTGCCTTTTAGTCACCACTCGAAAGAATAAGAAACAGGTGTTGAAGACATGAGAGTCCTGGAGGGACTATGGCAAATGAGAAGCAGCAGTGATCATGCGCCCACACTAGGAACAGCTGCTTGATGAGGACCATAAAAAAAAAAGAAAGAAACAAAACAAACCAAAAAAAACCCAACCCGGAGTAGAGGAAAGAATAATAAAAGAACAAGAGCAAAATAAAGTCAAAATCTGGAAATTAGGAGGCAAAGCCAAAGCCAGCTTTTATTGGCCAATGTTACAATTATCAGTGGAGCCATTAACAAAACCCGCAGTACTAACCGTAAAAGCTTTGCACCATTTTTCCAGGTTCCTGGGAGTCCCCACTCTTGCAGAGACGGAGTGCTACTGCGCAGGATGCAGCAGCAGGTCCCTGTTCCAGCATGCCTCCTACCACCCGGTGTGAATTAGGAGCCTCATTTAACTGCCTCCACCTAGACGAGAGGGAGGATGTTTATGTTCTGCGTGTAGGAGACTGGTTTTGAAATCCAAATTCAATTGCATAAAATTGACTTCCATATAGTTTCAGGCAAGTGTTTCCCTCTACTAAAGTAATTGCATCGCATAATCTATCTTAGAGTAACAGACCCACCAAGCATCTTGGGTACTTTGGACTAAATTGAGGGGAATAAAAAAAACCAGACCCAAACATCTTACAATCTTTTTCAGCATCTGAAGCATACAATTTGCATTCTAGTGTATCCTCTAATGGCCCTATCCTGTAGTGTTTACCTGTATAATGTGTTGTTTGCATTTATTTCTCTTATTGTTAATGCTAGCATGAGCCATAATTCATTTTCTCAAAGTATATGGAATTACATGGCTATAAAGAGAAAGTAAATAAAAGAGATGTAGGATTGAGTATGAAAGTTTGTTTTCACAGTGAAACTAATATAAAACTAGCCTAGCACTACTGTCTTCCATTCATATTCAGGCACAATTCCCTCTTTAAATAAACCCACCCCAGAAGCAAGCCTGTATCTTAAACTGTAAGTACTTCAGGTTGGGACTGTGATATTTGTACAGTGCCAGAATAACATAACTGCTGTTTTCACACACTACCACAGTAGGGATGAATCCTGTGAGTAAAAATAGCTAAATAGAAAGAAGAATAAACTGCATATGGATGAGAGGAAAAAAAGAAAAAGTAATGAGCATAGGAGTCAGGCAACTAACAAGAAGGTTGAAGGGTCTTCAGGGATAGGAATGGTAAATGGCATCTTACTGTTTGTCTATAATATCTATGTGTAATATGAAGGCCAATGCAAGATCTCTAAAGAGACCTGAGGGTGTTACAGTAATGCAAATAAGAACAGCTTCTAGTTAGAGGCTCTAACCATTAATGACAATTTTTGGGGGGGGTAAATAAGCCTCTAACAATGGGTGTGATATTAAAATAGCTGTACTGCAAAATTACAAAAACAAAAATAAAATAGTTTTATCAGCAGAAGGCAAGGCTTTTTCAGATGCCTGTAGTGGAACTGGATTGTAAAATACAGGGTAGAGAAATACGAAAGTCAAAAAATCCAGGTTGATTCTTCTCAAAAGGCAGCATACTGCATTATAAAATATCTGAGCCATGACCAAAATAAGACACAACAAATGCCTAGCAACAAGGCACTTTGGATAATAGAACAGTTACTTGCCACCAGGAATAGTATTTTTCAAAGGCTTCCTCTTCACCAGTCCAGAGCAGACAACTCATTTTATCAGTGCAGTGATGCTAAACATTCGGCCCTCTTACGGAGCATGAGTAAGGCATTCTGCCGTGCATTGTCACCAGGATGTTCCTGAGGTCACTGTCCGAGGGAAAAATAGCAATTTCAGAGAGACAGTCTCCAAGGACAAAGAGGTTATTCTAGCATTTGCTTGTTAGGTGACGCGGGTGAATTAAGATATCTGCTCAAATGCTGTAGTTTAAAGAAAGTTGATCTAATATGGAATAATTGTAAAAATTGCAGTTGGAAGAGAATATGCTATGTTATAAAAGAGACTAAGATACAGCAGTCGAAATGAATCCAGTCTTCTGGCTCTCAAGGGGACTACCAGCTACTGCTTTGCTTTGTTTCCATTCACACATCTGTTAAATGGGTATAATTATTCTTACATACTTCACAGTAATGCTTAATTACTTGCTTAAAAAGTGGCCGCAGATTGTAAGGTACATTGTGCTAGAAAAGCACATCCTATAACTGAAAACTTAGTCTACGGCTCTCCTGAGTTCTGTTCTATCTAGGCCTTGCATTTCATCTACAAAAAGCTGTATTGTTATGAGCAATACCTGGAAGACGGAAAACATATGGGTGTTTCAAGAAAATTAAGATTTCTGCTCTGTTAAGCTACATGGGAGTTGTAGCTCTAGTGTCCTCTTTCAGCTACAAGCTAGATCTTCTGCCTGGGCTATTCCATCCATGAAGCACCGTGGTGAATCACTGAGAAGTGACACAGTGGCCCTTCATAGGAGATCCAGTATGGACAGGGAGCCTGTTTCATAGAGAAGCCAGACCTTGGGAAGCATCCACTTGAATTTCCAGACAAAACATTTGGGGTAGTGAAAGGCTGCTTTTGTTCCTTCAAGGAAAACAGCAAAATTTCCCACCTGGACCACACATATACCATAAAACAAATGAGTTTTTGTGTGTGCATGCTACATGTTAAATTCATATATATATGTATGTATGTATACACATATATACATATGGACAGTTTCAGACAGTCATTACATTAGACACAGCAATGAGTAATACATCATATAAGGAGTAACTATGTCAGACAGCAGATTTCTGCTGCTAAACTCTAGTCTGGCAGACTTGCACCTTAGAATGATGCTTTTGAATTAGCTACCTCTGCAAGCTCCAGTGGGAGCCATCCTTCTGGAGACATAATCCTTAGCTCAGGAAGTAAGAGGTCACTTATCAATTATGTAGGAAAAGTCTAATCAGCCCAACTGGGGAAGCAATTAAGGCCTTTTTCCTTCTCTGGTACTCCAGGAACACAATAAAAATTGAAATTTTGCTAAAGCCAAGTGCTACTTGGGGTTCAATACAGATCAGTTTGCAGTAGCTGAGCTGTGGTAACTGCTGGTAGCACTTTCTCAGTCTACCTTGACTGAGGCAATGAAGTAGTCTGAGAGGTGTGATTTCCATAGGTGGGATAGGCCAAATGTACGCCCACAGACTTATCTCAGCTGATGGGTGACAACTTCCTTGGCCATTATAAATCAGTTGAATTACAATGTCTCTGAACCCAGATTTTTACAGCGGTGTGGTATAACATATGGTAAACGCACAGGAATGGATTTTCTATGTTTTTAGCTTTATTGAGGTTCTCTTTTCCCACTGCCCCAGCTGGGACATGCAGCTGAGGAGCTTACTTTTTCCTAAATTCCACTTGCTGACAATGTCAACACTTAAGCTTTATATGCCCAAAAAGTGATGTGATGTTCAGACTTCTCAAGTGCTCAGGAACCCTATTGATTTTAAACAAACTGAGGAAAACCAAAATTCAAATAAAAGTCAGTCTGCTTGGTTAGTGCTTTAAATGTCTAGCTGCGGACAACCAGATTGGGCTGTTTGGCCTAAATAGCCTAAGACACGCTAAGAAGAGCAGTTAAAACTGCAAAGGAGGTAGCTAAACAGCAGCAAGCGCTAGAACAAACCAACCATATGCTCAAGGTGCTTCACTGGGGAAAGAGAGAGGCTCTGTTGTGCAGGCTGGGGCCATGATCCAACATAGCACACCTGAAGTGTTTCACCGTACCAAAGCTTAATCAAGGGATCCCAATACAGCCTCAGCCCGTTAACTCCAGACAAGCATGAAGTGTGAAGCTACTACTGCAAAAAAAGTTGATTGCTGTTTTGAAATGCTTGAACAGTAGCATTACCGAGCAAGGGATCGAGGGAGTAATAACGGCACTATTTTATATCAACTCTGCGAGGCCAGGTCTGCAGCTGTACACACCACTCTGATGCCACCGTTACCTTCGTTTCTGTTATGCCGAGATTTATTTTGTAAGTCAAGTTGGTGCTGGTGGAAAAGCACTGGCTTGAACACAAAATATGAAATAAATCAGAAAGAATCCAATGAGGGCAACTAAAGCGATAAAAGACTGAAGAAATACGTTCAGTGCAGACTGCTAGGAGAACTGAGTGTGCGTTGTGTAGAGACAACAAGCCAATTTGATAACATGTATGTACCTGGAAAAGATTAACTGTGAGGGCAGATTATTCTCACTTGTGAATGTGGACACGAGAAAAGAAAAACCCTAACTAGTATCTGAACATCAGAAACAGTAAATGCCTGTTTTCTGTGGATTTATGGATAAGGTTCTGTGTGGACTCGCTGTCAGTACAAAATCACACAGCTATCTCATTTCTCCTCCCCGGTCTCCTCTCAACACAAAGTTCGCAGGGACTCGGTATTTCCAAGGGGTCTACCCATCCAAAAAAATGCAGCTGAAATTGGCAAATAGTTTCAAAAATATTAGGGGAGAAGCGGAAGATGACAGAAAACCAGCCTACTAAACACAAAATTAACAATAAAAGTATTTGACTAAATACCACAAAGCTTTTTTCAGAAGTAAACCAGTCCTATATTAACTACCTAAAATATGTCAGGACAGGAAATGGATAATGGATTCTGTCATCTTCTTATGCCATCCTTGTATTATTACAGGAGCATCACCTAAGAAAAAAAGTTAAATGGTCCTGTCAACTCTGTTTATTTCTAACTCTAGATCTCTGACACTTGACAAGACAATTTTGGAGGAGGGCAAATTTTAAGAGCTGCCAGATTGAAGTTGCAAGACCTGAACTGTTCACAACATCTAACATCGAAAGGGAAGTCCAAAAGATAAAGACATACTGCCTGAATTTTGAAAAAGACACTGGTGGCTTAAAGCACAGGGTCTTGATGTGATCATGCATCAAAAGCCGCCAAGCAAGACTTAAGAGAGTCAAAGCACAACAGTTTTTTTTTCCTGTTTGACAAAGCGGTTTTGCAGCACCAGCATGCTTTATTGAAGTATGTTACAGGAATTCATCTGTTGTCAGTGACATTTTCCATGGGAAATAGTAATAAATGGATAGTTTCAACTTCAGTAGGGAAACCTTTTGTTTGGACATATATTATAAAACTAACTGAAAGATATTTAACGTTATTAGATAATGTCCAGTGTCACAGGTCCACCCTTTGTTGAAACCAAGAAAGTTGTCTATGCCTTGACTTAACACCTTGACATGTAGTGTGTCTTTATAGCCAAACTGAAATGCATACCAGTTTCCGTGTAGAGACATCATTGCCTTCAGTAGGTTACTCCTGATATCTGTACGCTTACTGCTTGGCCTTACATGCAGTTTCTGATGAGATATGGCTGACAGCAGTTTCCCAGGGTGCTATTCCTGCCACAGTCCATGTGAGCCAACCTGCAGGTCAGCCCAGGGGTCTTGCGTTTTCTTGCTCTTTGTGCTTTGTGTATGTTTCTTTACTGTAGAAGAGTTAATGGGTTTCCACTCTGTACCAGGCCCCAGATATAAGCAGAGAAAAAAAATAAAATCAAATCACATAAACATTAAGTAAGCAGAATGTACTGTAGAGCACTATGCAAATGTGCGCTTGGGTAAAACGGCTTTAAGAGAGTGTTTCTGAAGGAGTGTTATTTCCCAATTACTTTTCATCCCTTCCAAGTTTATTCTGAGCTTCTCCTTTCCCTTGTAAAGAAGAGAAATGGAAGAAGGCACTAACCTGGAACTTCACAGGCATTTGTTCGCAAGGTAGACCCTGAACAAAAGCAACACTGATGAACTGCAAGCTGGCCAACTCTTTAAATGCAGACAGATGAACAGCAGGTGTTGTTATCTGCCAAATGAATGTAGAATTTGACCCACTCCATCCAATTTTTTTTGCCAGTTGCTGTTTGCCAGCAGAGCACGTGGAGATCTGAATCAGGTTTTCTGATTTTAAGAGCACATGCTCCATCAGATTAACATGGTGGGGCTGCTTGATCTAAGCCAAATGTTAGAGAACTGGTGGTCACATATACTGTTCACTGGCACTTACTGATTTAACAGCATTGTGTTGACTATAAATGCAGTCCTTCAAATCATCCTTTATTATATTACTTGGATTGAGTCTTTTAAAATCTGCTGCTAGTCTCCCTGGTGCAAAACCAATACTTCACAAATGTGATGATGTATTTAAAAAGTTTGAAAGCACAATCTGGCTCCTTTCCTGCCTAGATTGCGCAGGCTCGAAGGACTTTAATCTGAAGTTCTGAATACCTATTATATATATCCGTTGTATGTGTGTGTATATATATGTACACATATATGAAAGTATATACATATGTGAGTGTATATTCATAAATAGATATGAATGAATAATTGTGTGCATGAGTACCTAATTCAGTGGTCCAAACCCTAAGACACAAAGGTGGATTGTGAATAACCAAACACTGTTTTCTTAGCCACCGGGTTGGTCCTTCATCCTCCTTACAAACAAGACAATGTCTCACTCCAGCACACAGATTACTCTAGCAGTACGCCAGTAACTTGGGGAGCTACTGTAGAAAAACAAAACTTTTTCAAAGATTATTTTAGTTTACAGGGAAAAAGCAACACTTTTTTGTGTTGGGATGAAGGATAGTTAATGCACAAAAAGGATGGATTATTTTTTTTTTAATAAACACAAGCATAGCCTGAAAGAAGTTTTAGTAACTGATCACTGTTTTCAAACACTGTGAACATTTGCCAGACCCAACACGGCATCATAGCAGAGACACTGTAGAGTAGTTTCTCTGTGATGAAGTGCAGGGATTTGCAAACCTTTGCAAGAAGGAACTATTATGCCACAACATTTCTTGTGGGCTTCTATGCACTTTTCTTATCAAGCTTTTCATTAAAGATGCAACAAAGCCAATGCAAATGATAGACCACTATTTAATAACCACTGGCTTTATTACTTGTGATAAAACAATTTCACTTGGTTACATTCACCTCACATTTGGGAATAAGAAGGCATGGAAAAAGAAGCAGAGAGCTTCATAACTAACATAAATCATCAACAAAACATTTTTGTTTGAACACAAAATATACAAAGCATTAAAAACTGGATGTTAAAGAGTAATTAGGGATTGTCTGATAAACTGAGATGAATTTTTTTTAAAATTGAAGCAGTTGGGAAAAGAATTGCAAAACCGCAAGGTCCTGATTTAGCTAAGTGTAGTTGGGGCCGTCTTGTTTTATGGGGCCAATGAGCCACTTCCTTAAATTCAGAGAAAGTCTTTGGAGACTGCGGGAATATTAGAGGAAAAAACATATGACCAATAGTGAATTAGATTAAGCCAAAAAAGTGATGGTTTTATCCAAAAGAATGGTAAACAATGCAAATCTAGGGCCCTGCAAAGGCAACTTTATTTTTTCAAATCGGTCTTCAGTTACTGTCTTCTTTTCACAGTAGTAGTACTGCAGTAGCTGTGATATGCTAATATATAATGAAGCCAAGGCTGGAAGGAAGAGGTTAGAGATTTGGACAAATAACAGGAAGACAAACTTTCAGGCACAAATTTCTCTAGGTCTGAAATAGAAGCAGCAAACTTCAAAGTCAAATTCAAACTCAAAACAGCTCCTCTGAGTTTTACTCAGATTATATCTTTCAGGTTAGGACACTATGCCTATGGGAGCAGAGAAAGACAGGCATAAGATTGTCTCTGCGGGACAGAAGCAGAAAGGTATTTTTCGTGGAATACAGATGAGGCCTCAGAAGTAGGGAAAATTATAAAATGCCATAAAACCAGTATCGCTAATGAATCCAATAATGCTAATTAATGCCTAATAGAATCAGGAGGTTTTGATTTGTGCTTATCTTTAGGAGGTATTTTGCATGACATGTTTTTGAACATTTATTGTAGTGAATGATAAAAAGATGTGCAATAAAAGAGATATATTCTGAATCTGACGACAGTTTATTTCTCCAGAAAAAAAAACTGTCTTCACCTCTGTAATATTGTTTCCAGATAAGCCCTTATAGAGGCAAAGAAAGGACATGCTCCAGGTAGCTGGACAATTGTGTTACCAGTAAAAATATGCAGATTACAGCCAGGCATCTATTACCAAATTTAAGAAGTGGCTCCAGCTCCTACTAAAGGTGTTGAAGCAGCTACTTTTCCCACACTGCCATGCAGCTAAACAACAAGGAGCCAAGAAGAGAACTTGGGAATGAGTTTCAGACCCTGCATCTAAATTACTAGCCAGTGCTGCCTCCATTTGTGCCTGTAAGAGGTTAATTTCACTCAATCCAAATATTTTCAAGGAGGATTCTAATGGGATTTATTATAAATACTCCTAATAAATAGAGATTAGAGTTTACTAATCCAGTTTTTAAAGATCTTTACAGGAAGGCATTAGGCAAATTTCACCCCCTCCATCCTCCAGAAATTATAGCTGTCTGTGACCATAAATTAAAAGAGGAGAAAAAGAGTTAGTTAAATTTATTAAGTGGATAACATCTTTCTCATAATGATAAATGCAAATTATTATTTAATTGACAGTCACCTGAGGACAATATACTTACGACAGGTGTCATGGAAGCATACCAAAAAATTTAGCATAAACTCACGGCATTTGATTTAGTGTCCAAGGAAAGATGATTGAATATCTGCAAAGCTGACACTAAGAGCTATAGATTTATCTGAGAGATTTGGAACTTTTTGATCAAATGAAGATTCAAAGTCCCCCCCAACACTGCTGTATTTATGGAATTACTACACGAAAGGATTTACTGCTTTGGAGGCAGAGATCAATAACAGTTTGTGAAAAGCCCAAGTTAGAAACATCTTGAACTAAGACAAGCGTTCAATATAGAGTTCATTGTTATAGACTTTAAATTGTCCAGTATAAAAAGAGGGACTGACGTTTGACCTTCACCAGTTGCTGTGTGAGGAGAGGAAAAAAAAGGTATATTTACAGCAAAAAAAGGATGAAAAAGGTCCTAGATTTGCAGTGGGAGATTAGGCACACCAGTTAAAGGTGACTGATGGGCATTTCCAAGCAGGCCTTGGCAAGGCAACACAAGGCCTGATGCTCCTTTATAAATAATTTGTTAATGTTCGACTGCATTAGCCTTTCTTCAGACTCCATGATCCTTTGCCAGATAGCAAATATGTGTTGCATGTGTTAGGTACTAGCTAAATTACTAATCTATGTATAGGTGTAGATTTTGAATGAAATTACAGATTTAGGATTTCATCTGGCAAATGAAAAGGCTGCTAAGGGCTGTTGACCTTTGTCTGTTCTGATGGGATGAGATTTTAGCCTGACTTGTCCTCCCTCGTGGGAGTTTTATGCATTAATTTCAGTGAGGCCAGGTTTTCACCCACAGTCTTTGGTGAAACTTATGCAAGCTTAACTGGGTATCACCAACTGGTACCTCAGCCTTAAGAGTTGTTTTTCAAGAGCCTCCATGTTTGAAAGCAAACTAAAAAACTAAAATTCAGAGAAAATCTCTGGGACATGACAATTCAGCCTCAGCTGAATTGGGGTGGATGAGCCAGGAGCTTGTCACAGGGGTGAGGTTCAAGGACAGTGTGATTTACACCCAACGCCCATCCAGTGGGAAAGTCATGTTCAGGGGACTTCTGGGAGCAGTTCGTCAGCATTTTCCTAATCCCATCTCTCTCCATCAAGGAGCAGGTTCATTACTGAGCACAGAGCAATATTCTGGAGTCACAGTTCACCAGCATTTCCTCCTTTGTTCTCTTTTTGTGGGAGCAAAAGAACAACTCTCATAAAAGCACAATATGTTACTGACACAACCCCAATAAGGGCATGGGGTCCCATAGACAAATAAAAAAGGCAAAGCTCCCAGTTTTGCAGAGGTTACAGAGCTTCCCAGCCTTGCGGTGAACACTGAATGTCACTGTGTTGGATGTTTCCTTAACATGGAGAATAAAGTGACTAGGGAGGAGAGGCAGACCAGCTTGTGATTATGGCGGCAGGGACTCTGGTGACAGGAGCTTGGTCTGGCGTCTCTTGCCCAATTCAAGCATGGGCATGGACAAACCACTCAATCTTTGAGTTAACAAAGGGAGGAGGGCAGGAAAAGATGGAAGTTAGGTTTTAATGATGCAGTTAGACATGTGTGAAAGCTTCTCCTTTAATATGTCCTTGACTTTTCCCCTCCATGAAATAAGGCTCACATCAATTATTTTGCTATCTTGTCTAATTTTAAATTATTAGCTTTTGGAGGTAGGGCTGTAACACCTAAAGAGAATAAACTAGAGGAGAGTTTTCAGAACACCTAAATGATTCAGGAATCTGAGGCTTACTGGGCTTCAATGAGATTTAAGAGATTCAAAAAAGCAATTTAGCACTTTGGGAAAATTTTGTGTAAAATGCTTGGTCCACTGAATTCTCATTCTTATAAAAAATTCAAAGTACAGTATGACAAAAAAATACCAAATCAAGAACTAGGTAATGAGTTACCTAAGGCAAAATCTGACCACATTAAAATAGCCGCTTGCCTAAAGTTGTAATTATTATGTTTTTTCTCATTTATTCATTTTCTTCACTACAGCACAGAAACAAATCTCTAACATAGCCTAAAACTGTCCTGCCATACAGAATACTTAGTCTCAGAAAGTAAACTCTTCCTTTCTTAGATACGTGTTTTAGAGTTGTTTTCATACTCCTTTAGAGCAGTCATAAAGCAGCTACATGAATAGGAAGTTACCTTTTTCCTTTTACCTACAATAAACTTGCCTCTAAAATCACCATTAAATCATGGGAGGTATGGGAAAATTGACACAAAATGAAAGAAGATTAAAAACAGTCATGAGAGTACAAACTTCCCTGAATAAAATCTGAATTTTAGGTGGTTTGTTGGTGAGACCACTGTTGGTGGGATGCCCCTCCACTGCTGAGAAGGTCACTGCTTTTCTCAGAGGGATGTGAGAGCAGGCCTGGAGAGAAAGGAGAAAGCAGGGAAAGGAGAACGCAGTGGAAAGTATGAGCAGACAGAGAAGATAAAGTAAAAACAGTGCTAACTTCTAGCACAAAAGTGTTGTAATAACACCAAAGTATATTGCTTCCTTTTACTAACACTTTTTTTTCATCTCTTGAAAATAACAGAGAAGACATATTTCCAAGTAGTCAAAAGTACAAAGGTTAATGAAGCATCTCATTAATCTTTCATAATTGTAGCATGCCCTTGTGACCTTCAGATCCATAATATAACAACAGTATTTGGGTTATAATTCAGAGGAGCCTAAAATAAGATCAAAAGCCTACAAATAAAACCCCAGCATGCCTCAGAATACTAGGTGTACAGCACCATGCAATTAATGGCTGGAAGGGTAGTTGGCTTTTAGGAATATGCTATACCAGCTGTTAGGCTGTATGGCTCAACGGTGAGAAGCAAGTGCTGTATCTCTTCCCTTCTGCTTTATTCGCCATTGTGTTTGTGATTCAGTATCAGCTGAACACTTGGTTGACAGTACCGTGAAACAGAGCAGAGGACAAGGGGCAGAATAGCCAGGGTGGGTTGTCACGCAAGTTTCTGAACCAGCATCAGGTAGTCTGACTTAAAGTGCATCCTTCAGAACAAAATGGGAGTAACTGCAGACCACTAAAAAGAGATAGAGGGAACCAGGTGGCTTTCAGAGCGGGGAAAGCGCTTAGTCAGAAAGCTGGAGGCAGAACTCACTAAGAAGGCAGCGCAGCCTGTTTTCTTCCCTTGATGAGAAATGCCAGCCTGCAGAGGTTCCTTGTGCGCATGCCTGGCAGGGCCACTGGCTCCTGCCCCATCTTATGACAGCTAACGGGAAGACTTACAGGCCAGCCAGGTGCTCTGGGGAAGGAGAACTATAGCCAGTGGGGTTTGACTTGTTGATGGTCATCGTTATGCTGTCTAAATGATATTCTGTCCATTTTTCCTCCTTGGTGTTTTGCCTTTAATCTATCTGTCTACTGGAACAAGATGGTTCATCCAGACCACTTCAGATGTCTGATAGGTGATACAGATCCTGCTATCCTTCTTGAAAGATTAATCCAATCTACAATCTTATCATTCTACCCACAGGCTTACCTATGTTTTCACTCTGAAGGGTGTAAAATTGGCTTGCTATCTCTGGCTGATAGAGCAGTACCAACAAATAATAGCGAATCGCTCCTTCTGTTTATTTGTATCACACTGTTGGCTAAGATTATGACATCCATTGTTAGGTGCCATCCAAACGTAGCATGAGAAATAGCACCTCTCCCTGCAGTTCGTCAAAAAATGTGTGATCAGGGAAGGAGGATTTCATAGAAAAAGGTTGAAGCATGGAGAACCTCCAGGGATGTTTACAAATGCAGTACAGCACTAAGAAGAGATACTCAAGACTGGAAGATATCCTGCTTCTCAGTTAGGAATTAAATAGCCTAAATAGAGTGCTGTCTAAATAGCAGCCCTCCTCTTGGTACCTATCTAGTTTGGGAACATTTCCACAGCATTGCAAGATCTCTGGTAGGCATAGTTAAAGCCAATTTCAAAAGGTCATGAAGGAATTTTGTAGCATACCTGGGACTTGAACCTAAGTCTCAGGCCTCTCAGCTTTGCACAGACCACCGGTGGTCTTCTGTAGCTCTTCCCTCCCTCCCTCACCAAGCTCACATTTAGAAAGCAGTGAAGAATAACAATTTATATCCAGCAGATCCCAGACTCTCCCTCAGCGACACCTCTGGTGCGAGAGAGTTCTGGGTCCGTGCCTACATGAAGACAAAGCAGCCAAGGGTGACTAACAGAATGTAAGGTATGACTCCTAATATCGTGCAAAAGACTCAGACAATGCAATGTGAATGTTAAGACCTGATTCACATACAAAAACCATCAGAAAGCAAAGCTTGATCTTAGGCTAAAAATAAAACTGCATGAATGAATACTTAAAATTTATAGGACTTCAGATAATAACGTGACAACCCTTATTATTAAATGCATCTCCAGCTGCAGAAGGGAAAAAAATAAGACCTCCTAGCTAGATATGAAATTACTTGCCTGTACATATACCTGTAATGTTTCGTTTATTTTGATAGTAAAGTCTTTGGTAGGGAGAATGTTGTTTTTTACTCACAGGTGTAAATGGGGCTTGCAAGCTGCTAGATCAGATCACCGGTCAGTATACCAACAGAACTTCCAACAGCAACTTCCCCCTCAACCCAACCAACCAAAAGCCAACAGCTCCACACAAAATGCAAACAACCCTCCAAACCTAATCCATCCTGACATTAATCAGACAACATGTAAATCAAATGTCACCGCTGATCCACTTCCAAGTCCACTCTCATGACTCAGGATTCCTGGTATTAGCTTACCTGCTTGCTAGAACAGAATAGAATAGAACTCACCTGTACCACTAAGGACATTTCTCATTCCTCGGGTTCAAGAAAGACAATCCCATCTGGGATGAAGGCAAACAAAGACTAAGCAGTTCATGAGGGGCATGGAGGGCCTATAGAAGAAGAGAACTAGCAGGAGCAAGACAAAGGCTGAGAGGGCTGCCATCACTTCCAAGAAAGGTAACAAAGATGAAGGCCAAAGGAGGAAAAGAGCTACCGAAGTGCAAGGAAAAAGATGGTCAAGAACAATTCGGGACTTCTTTCCAAGAGGATGACCTCACCAAAAGCAGGGTAGTAGCCAATGTGCCTTGGTGCATTGGTAAGGAATGGTGAGGAAATCCTGCATGCTCTCTGTGTCTCTGCAAAGTTCATGCAGAGGGAACCAAAAGCCTTTCTTTCACCTCTGGCATCCCCACAGCCAAATGAATGTCTATGGTATAAATTCCCTTTATCAATACATAGTCTGAATGTACATACCAATTTTGGCACCAACGTACAAAATGACAATAATAGTACCTTCCTTACTCTTTCAGGACTCAAAATACTAACTCCTAAAGGAAAAAGAGACTTTTCCAGGGTTTTAGACAAGATGTGAAAATCTTCTTGCAAAGTGAGGTAGGCAAATAACTCTCAGGTTAAAGTCACAAATGAGCTCTGAAAGTTTTACCCCAGGGCTGAAGTGAATTTTGCATCCTGTATAAACACGGCCAACGGATGTGTTTAACAGAGGAGCTGCGCAGCTTGGTTTCAGTGGGACAAGGGGATGTGATGGCGATAGCAGCAATGGGCTATTTCCCCAGTCTGGAAGAGTCATCATTTGCCTGGCTGTGCTTTGGGCATGGATCCAAATGTTCTAGGTCTGAAAATGACCAACCTTTCCACCACACCAGTATAACATCCACTCCCTTGTTTTTCAAAGCCTGTCTTATTTCCATAGTGGTCAGCTGGCACTGTCCATCCCAACCTATGGCTCTGGTTACACTTTGGCTTTCCTCCAGGCTGCAGCTGCCGAAATTATTCCCCCTCACACTCTCCGGGTTTGTGTCCATCCAGATCAAGTCCCTGGTCCTCCTTGTTACATGGCCTCATGGACATTGGCTCTGGCACAGAGAGGGGATGGCTAATAGGGGTGGTCTCTGGGCTGCAAGGTTGGTTTCTGTCATGGCCTGAGAGAAGAGTAACAGCACGAGGTTTGTCCTTGGGAGCCGAGTGGCAGAGGAGGCGTCAGAGATGCCCAGCAGCTGTGCCCAGTGCATGGCCACCAAGGGCAGGGACAGCCCCCTGGGCCTCCTGGGCACAGGGACTGCCTTGGGGCCAGCACCCCAAAGGCCTTCCTCCAAACGGTGCTGGGTGGAGGGGTGGTGGGCAGGGCTGCGCACAGGATGGCCCTGTCACCCCCATGTCACAGTGCCACCACCCGGCAACGCGGCAGTCACAATGCCCTGGGGCAGGATAAAAGGGAGCATTCTCCAGTGTCCCGCTGCCAGAGATGGCCCAGGGGCAGCCTGAAGACATCCAAGAAGAAGTCCTTGAGGAGCCAGTGGAATTATTTGGAGGGGACTGAGGGAGGAAGACCGGAGGAGGCTGGATGAGGCTGCTGGAGGTTTTCTGCTGCAAGGCCAGCTCCTGGCAGGGCCACCTTCAAAGCTCATCTGAGGGATGGAAATCTTTTTCAGCTGGATAGCCATGGTCAGACCAAGGGAATGCCTTCTTGAGGAGCACTGCAGAGCTTGCCGTCCTCATCCCCTGCAGAGCCAGGGGCAGCAGCTGTAAGAAATGGGATGCACAGATGTTCAAAGGGTTCCAGTGCTTTGGAGCACGCACTGGTCTCCTGCCAGGCGTGGGAAGGATTCTTGCCCCCAAGGTCGATCGGGCTGGGGGCATTTGGCCACTCTGGGAAGCCCTGGAGATGGCTCCAGGTTGAGGGAGAATAGGGCTTGGGCATCTCCTGGGAGGCGTGACCAGCCTGTGGGACGAGGAGGCAGGTCTTGCTCACATGCTCAGGGAATAGCCGATCGCCAGCTCTGGGGTCAGGAAGGAATTTTCCCCCGGGGCAGATTGGCGCTGGTCCCCGGGGGTTTTTTGCCTTCCTCTGCAGCACTGAGCATGACCACTTGTCAGGGTAGGGCTCCTCTGGTCCTTTTTGGCTAGGTTACTGCCTGCTGCTCATGCACCACGAAGATGGCCTCTCGTGCCCTGCAGCTGGGCGGAGGAAGGCTTTTTTTCCCCCACGCTGGGCTAGCAAGTGTCCCCAGGGGGTTTTTTGCCTTCCTCTGCAGCACTGAGCACCACAGCCCCTGCCAGGGCTCCTTTGGGCCATTTTGGCTAGAGGCCTGCTGCTCCTGCTCCACGAAGGTGGCCCTCGTGCCCCGCATCCGGGGGGAGGAAGCTTTCTAGACTGCCGGGTGGGCCCCCAGGGTGGTCCCCGGGGGTTGCTTCTTGTCCTCTGTAGCATTGAGCACAGCCCCTTGTCAGGGCTCCTCTGGGCCCTTTCGGCGAGGTTCTTGCCTGCTGCTCTGGCACCTCCAAGGTGCCACTTGTGCCCTGGCTCCCTCGGGCTCTCTTGCCCACTGCAAGCTTGTAGTGGGAGCGAGCTCTGCTCTTCCCTGGGCTCCGTTTCCCCAGGGGTTCTTGCTTGTGCAAAACAGCCCGTGCTTGGAAGGGCTGCAGGCTTGCTGCACCATCCGGAGCTGCCACTTTCCAGCTCTCCCTGCGTGCAATACAAGCGCGGGGCAGGCACGAGAGTGCTTGTCATGCATCACTGGCCAAGAAGCACAGCGCAGCAAGTGTTGGAAGGCAAAAAGGCTGCTTGTCCTCGAGATGTGTCCTGCTTTGGAAAATGCCCCACAGTACCACACCTCTTCTTCTTCTTTTGTGTGTGGTCAGTACCGATGCTCATTCTTCAAGTTCTCACTGTTCAGGAAACAGGGACTGCTTGGCCTGTATTCCTGCTGCTACTTTCTGCAGCTCTGTGGCTTTCCTTTGCCAGACTGCAAGGGATCTTTTCTCAAGCTGAACTGAAGAATGCATCAGCCTGCTTCCGGCTACATGTGTGCATTGTGGTAATGCTTGTAAGCATCGGCTCTGAAACAGAATCAGAAAAATAAAATGAAATAATATAAAATAAAATAATATAAAATAAAACAATAGAAAACAATAGAAAATAAATAAAATAAAATAAAATAAATCCCTGTTTCCACTTGCAACCTTTCTGTTTTGTGCCCTTGAATGTGTTTGTGGAGCTGAAATCCCCCTGGCATTTCAGGCAAATAAGAGTCTCATGGTTATTCAACTCATGGTGAATGCAGGGAATAGAATACAACAGAATAGAACAGAACAGAACAGAACAGTTATGCTGTGTTATGCATCTAGTTCTGCATGACAAGCCATGACCTAGGTCTGAGGGGTCCATCCAGGAGAGCAGCTCTCTGCAGGGCAGGTCCCATGCAGGCCCATGCAGGAGAGCAGGGCAGAGACGGGCACACCTACAGCATTGCCCAGGCAGGGACCGAAGGCCCCAGGCTGAGCTGAGACACCACGTCCCCTGGGCCCTTGGCAGGAGACGGTGTGGGTGGGCATCCCAGGGGAGGCCGCTCCCAGCCATGGAGGCCTATGAGCACCCCCAGGACCCCGGCAGAAGTAGACCTGCGCTGCTCATCTTCTCTCCTGTAGACATTGATGGTTGGCCACTTTGGAGACAGAGCATTGGGCCAGATGGACCTTGGCTCTGACGGAGTCCTGTTGTTCTCAGGCTCTTTTGCTTTAGTATCTTTTTCCATGGGAAATAGCTCAGGCATTTCTAAAAATGAGTACAAGGAGGAAAAAAATCCACAGGGAAATGAACAGGTATTGCTCCCCTCAGAAATATTTGCAGCCATTTAGTTCAGGAGCACGTCCTGCTTCAGACTGAGGGCTTGATCTTTGAGCCTCGCTAGGGTCAGAGATGTGGGGTTTTGCCATCCCGTGGAAATCCAGCTAAACTGGGTGAACATAGAAGACTTTCAAGAACTGCAGTTCCCACATGCTTTTTGCAAATTTGTTCAGGTGGTCAAATTATCTCGAGACAATCCGCAGCTCTCACCCCCATCAGAAGGTACATGCCTCCTCCTCACAATGTGACAGAGCCAATGCCTAGGATGGGACATGATTGACCATTCAATGCCTTCTGCTAGTGCAGGGCTGGGAAGAAATGTCATCAGAGATGTCCTCAGCATGTCCTGGTAGGGAAAGAAGGAAGGAGGAAGAAGGGAAGGAGAAGGGAAGAGGAAAAGAGTTCAGCTGGAATGGACCTACAACAACCATCTAGTCCAACTGCCTGACTACTTCAGGGCTGACCAAAAGTTAAGGTATTACAGGCGTTATCCAAATGCCTCTTAAACACTGACAGGCACGGGACACCAACCACCTCTCCAGGAAGCCTGTTCCAGGGTCTGACCACCCTCTCGGTAAACAAATGTTTCCTCATGTCAAGTCTGAACCTCCCCTCATGGACACAGCTTTGAGCCATTCCCACAGGTCCTGGCACTGGATCCCAGGGAGAAGAGACCAGCACCTCCCTCTCCACTTCCCCTCCTCAGGAAGCTGCAGAGAGCAGTGAGGTCGCTCCTCAGCCTCCTTCACTCCAAACTAGACAAACCCAGAGTCCTCAGCCACAGTCCTCAGCTGCTCCTCACAGGACATGCCTTCCAGCCCCTTCCCCAGCTTTGTTGCCCTCCTCTGCACACATTCAAGTACTTTAACATGCTTTTTAAATGGTGGGACCCATAACCGCACACAATACTCAAGGTGAGGCCAATCCAACACTAAATACAGCAGGATAATCACCTCTTTTGACCAGCTGGTTATGCTGTGTTTGATGCACTCCAGGATGTGGTTTGCCCTCTTGGTTGCCAGGGCACATTGCTGGCTGATATTGAGCCTCCTGTCAACCAGCACCCCCAGATCCCTTTCTGCAGGGCTGCTCTCCAGCCACTCTTCTCCCAGTTTATACTTGTGCCCAGCCTTACTCCATCCCAGGTGCAGAATCCAGCATTTGTTCTTGTGAAATTTCATGCCATTGATGATTGCCCAGTGCTCCAATCTATCCAGATCCCTCTGCAAGGCTTCTTGTCCCTCGAGAGAGTCAGCAGCACCTCCCAGTTTAGTATCATCAGCAAACTTACTAACCATGTATTCAACTTTTCCATGCAGATCACAGATACAAATATTGAACAGAACTGACCTTAGAATTGAGCCCTGAGGAACAGTGCTGGTGACTGATCACCAGCCAGATGTAGCCCCATTCACTGCAGGCCTTTGAGCCCTGCTGTTCAGCCAGTTCTTCAGCCAGTGCGCCATGTACCTGCTCATCTCACAGCTGGACAACTTGTCCAGAAGGATGCTGTGAGTGACAGTAAGTCACCTTTCAATCAAATTTGGTCCTTACACACAGATATATGCAGAAATTATTGCCTGCTCCCCTCTCTATTCTGCTTGCTCACGTCATAGTCTTCTCTCCACATTTATTACTTCTCATCTACAGTCCAAAACCAATTGGCTGGGGTACAACTAATTAACCACTGGGGATCAAGCACTGACCTCAAGATCCTGTAAATAATAACAGCCATAGAAAGGTTAATAATGATAATAATAATGTATTGTTGGGGGACAAAATATCTTCATTATTTCCAGTCACGTTTGTAACATTTTCTTGGGGCGACTAGGAGTCCTGGAGACTTCAGCATAACATATGTTCTTGCCACGCTTCTGCATGCTCAAAGCCTGGTGAGTAAATAAAAATGGTCTCTTGCGGTAGAGACTAGCTGCAAAATCATTTGGGAGTTCAGAAGCCTTTCTAATGAAAAACCCATCTAATACACTGAAGGCAGTATTTTTAATTAGTCAAACCACATTACATCATGTCAGAGCTGCAGTAGAGTCATCTCATTTGGTGGTAAGACCAGACATGCAACACAGCAGCGTACGTAGCCCTCAGGGGTACCAGGCAGTAACCCATTTTATCAGGAAAAGCAGAAAGTGACATCACATTCAGAAACAAAAGCCTTAATTTAGAAGTTACATAATTCTACACATTCAAAAGAGAAAAAACAGTAGAAAAAGACAGCAGTAAAATAAAAATTGTATTCATCTGTGAATTTAACTCATACATTTCACAGATTCATTACAAAGCAATCAAGTAATACATATCTAAGAGATAATGGCTACTAGGTTTTTTAAAAAGCTCTTATTACTCCAGGTCTATAAGAAAATTCTTTCAATTCAATCACTTTGGGACTAATGGAGCTAATTCGACTTTGTCCTAAAGTCTTCTGGATGGTTTAATTTAATATATTCATCATTCTGTTATGTATAAAAGTCTCTGAAAGTCTTTGTCAATAAATGGCTTTCATAGATGTACAGCCTAAGTGTTTAGGATAACTAAGCATTACCAAAAGTTAGCCAGATCTTTCCCCATGCATACTGTTGTGTAGATATTTTAAAACTTGTATAGGTCTAGAGCTGGTTCCAAAAGCTGAACATGCTGTATTTGGGTTGCTTTTTACACCAACTTTGTAATTTTTCTGGTTTCAAGAGAATGTACACATGTGCTTTGTTTTGTACGTATAACTTAATTAATACACTGTAGTTCTGCAAGTCGAGCAATGCATCTGTGCTGAATAAATTATTCTAGCATGAATCAAGAAACATGTCTTGTGTCCTTTTATCAGGAAGCTTTTGAAGTAAGCTGTCATCCTATCATGTAATGAATGAACAAATTCCTTGACATTTAACATCATCCTGATGATAGTGTTTGCACAATGGAAAGTTAGGTGACACAACAAGGATTTATATAGCTCATCATCTAAATAGCTAGATTAGATGCATCTGAGAACAACTTACTATCCCATTCCTATTTGTCATTACAGTTTCATTTGTTATTGTATGACAACCTGTTCACACGTACAGCTCAGTGCAAGCACAGTGCCCTCATCTTCCTTTTTCTTGATGTTACATTTTACATGTTTATTAGAGCTCTCTGTGATTTCAGCCAATTGTGAAAAAGCTCTTCTTGATCTTGCCCATATTTACTTGGTCACTGGTGATCTTTCCTCCGAGACTCTCTGGGTTTGTTTGCTTATTTGTAGAGCAAAGGATCAGCTGCTTCCAATTTCACTTTTACACTGGCAGGGATCATATCTTAACTCATGGTCTGACAGAGGAAGTATATCTAATATATTTTCCCAAGCAGGAATGGTGAAGTAGCAGCAGAGACCTTGCAAGGGCCAGATCAAGCAATGACTTGACATGGACGTGACATGGTATTTTTTTCTCGACAAGACCCAGGGTGAGGTAATTTCATCTATTTCAAGCAACTTCTTTAAGATGCCAGATGGAAACATGGTCATGAGAGATACTGATCCTAATAACGCTGTTTCAGAAACAATAAACACTACTGAAGTGACTGACACTGTTCCTTTGCGCTTTATGTTAAAACACTCTTAGTTCATTCTGTCCAGCCACAGTTTCTGGAAGGCAGAAGAGCATTGCTTTATCTTAATATTGCTTTTAAAATAAGAACTGGGAACAACATGTTTCTTCTGAATGTAGAAAGTGTCAATATAAATTAATTTTATGGTTCTACCTGGGTTTCTGTGGAGAGGCTTAGTGCTTGCAGCTGTAATTTTAGCCTGGGAAATAGGATGCCTGGGAGATAGGATGCCTGTGTGGATGTGGCATTTGCCTACCTGTTCATTTTTTCTCCCTCAGTCCCCCAAGGGACTTTTGCTGTTGGTTGATTTCTGGTTGATCGGAGAGCAAGGCAGGTCCTCCCCCTGCACTACTACATCCTCACCAGCTTTGGGAAAAAATCAAGGGCAGGGTAGAGGGGAGAGCCCCAGGTTAGAACTCAGCTGATGGGCAGACAGCATTACAAGCATGATGCTATCTCTGCCAGCTTGCACACTTCAGCTATATCCCCTGCAATGGTACAGGCTGGGGACACTGGCTGGGAGCAACCCAAGCAGGCAGCAAGCTATACAAGAGCCCACAACATGTCCTAGCGGCAAAGGTGGCCAGCAGCACCCTGGGCTCTCCTAACAGGAATATGGCCAAGGGAAATTATTTTCCCCCGTTACTCAGAACTTGTTAGACCACATCTAGGTACTGTGTCCAGTTTTGGACCCCCCCAGTACAAGACAGACATCAGTGTACTGCAGCAAGTTCAGAGGAGGGCCCCCAGGATAGTCAGGGCTGGGGCACTTACCTCACAAGGGGAGGATGAGGGACCAAGGTAGGTTCAGCTGGGGAAGAGTGAGCTTCAGGTGGGCCTGACAGCAGTCTCCCTGTGCCTGCAGGGGGGTGGGGGGTGAGTGGGATCATCAAGGAGATGGGGTCAAGCTCTTCAAAGTGGTGCAGGGCAAGAGGACAAGGACCAGCAGAGATAAGCTGAAAGAAGAGAGGTTCAGAGTAGATATAAGGGAATGACTTTTTCATCTGGGGATAGCCAGACAGTGGAGCAGGTTGCCCAGAGAGGCTGTACAGTCTCCATCCTTGTTGGTTTTCAAGACCCAGCAGGAAGAAGCTCTGAACAAACCAGTCTGATGGCATAGTTAACTCTGCTTTGAGCAAGAAGTTGGACTAGAGACCTCCTGGGGTCCCTTCTAGCCTGGGTTGTCCTATGACCTAGTCAGTCAGCAGTGGTTGAAAACACTGATGATACGTCATACCAGCTAGCAGAGGGGACAGATTGCTAAAGCAGCTTATAATAAAAATCTAGCATTATTATGGTGGTGGTGCAGGTATACAAATGTAGGACGCAAATCCAGAGGAAACCAGACTTCATTAGTTTTGATGTCCTCCCAAAACTGCCTTTATTTTATATTCCCATGGACAAAGTTGCGTTAATCTCTTTCAGAATTTTAAATACAGGTGTGTGTTGACAGTAAAGCTTGTAACTTAAGAAGAAAACAAGCTAACTCCCCATTTCTACGTTTATGCAAAGAGTGACATAAAAACAGCAATAACCTGACATTTTATTTGATAAACTTTTTTCTTAAATATTTCAACAAAACTTGATTTGTAATGGTACACAATCTGAAATTAGTTCCCTGACAGTCCCTCACAGTACTTCCCTTCACTTGGGAAGAACTAATTAAACGTGTGTTCTCTCTGATGCAGGAAATAAATGCATTATAATCACTCACCCTACAGGCGGCCCAAGTGCTTAATTATACACAGCGTATGCTTGGCATGACCAGAATCCATCGGCTCTTCCATGGGTGAGCAGTAGCAAGCAGGCCTGCCACCAAACAGAGACCAAAGGGGAACTGGTGATCAAGAACTCTTGGGTGCATACTCCATTTTTAATGATGTTTAGGCACTGATTAGTCTCCAAAATATGTAGGGGGGCAAAGTTAAGAATATGGTCACCAGAGGCAGTTTCTGTACTCAGTGTAGATGGACTTTGTGATGCTTTCTCCACTGAGCAGAGAAAGGAACTTGGCCAACACTAACTCCCAAACAGAAAACTTGAGCTCCTTAGATGGGCTGATATGAACATGGGCCATAGTTTCCAGGCAAAGTCAATAGGGCTGCTTTCCTTTATGTTTCATTTGAAACATGCCACACAGCAAAGAGCATGCAATTCAGTTTATCTGCTTTGGAAGGGCAAAGGGCTGAGTTGACTTCACTGGATTGCTTCCTTGCTGCTCCTGCTTAGGATATTGCCTTATAAGCTGATCTTTGCTTACTATGATTCAGCTTTAGAGAAATCCTGAAATTACCTCTTGTGATAAAATATATGCATCTGCCATTGAATGTAAGTGATCTATGAGACCAATTTGAAAATCTCAGAGTCACTTCAGGTGCAAACATAAATAGCGAATAATGATTTTTTTCTCATTTTTTTTTCTTATTTGTAAATCCTTGATATGCCCTTTGCTAATGATGCATCTATCCTTTTTACTACCCACTTGATGTGTGAGTAAACACAGCACTGACTGAAGCAATAAATTACTCCTAATCCCCTATTAAGAAACCAGCTAGGCCAATACAAAATGGGTCCAACTACTACTTAATTCACAGCCAGTTTTTAACTCTTTTCACACCATAACAGTCAGATTTATACAATGTCCATTTCCAGCCAGCCTGCCAGAGCCCTGCTTAGTGGATTATATCTTTCTTCAGTCCAGGAAGCTGGCACAGTTTTTTGGGGCAATCTGTGACATGCAAATGCCTGAATAAATTCCTTTTACAAAAGAGCAGAGACAACTACTGAAAGGTAAGCACCTCAGCTCATTAACACAGACAAGGGGGAAATGCCGACGTGTTTAGATTTGAGGATTTGGTTCTGTTGATAACCAGCCCAGAGTTCCTAGAAGAAACTAAGAATTGCTGTCAGTAGCTTTCAAATCCTGTGTCTTGTGGAGACAGTGATTAAGAAAAAACCTCCCTATTCCATTTAAAACCACGGAGAGAAGATGGGGGGAAAGAATACAATCCTTCCCCCCTTTAGGAGAAAGTCAGGTGGGGGGAAGCAAGTCCAGACTTTTTGCAAGCTACAGTAAATTCCAGCCAGAAAAGCGCAGGGTTGTATTTTGCTCATCACCTTCATTGCTTCACTTGTTATCCTGCCTGTTACCTCAGCCTACCTGCTCATCACCTCTCTCCTCCCCAGTGTATTACTGGCACGCACTGGCTTGCCACTTGCACTTCCTTTTGCCCCTTTCCTCCATCTTGCTGTGCCAGTCCAGCCCACTGCCCATGACACCCCATCCCATTGCAGCCCCCAGCATTGCTGCCATCTCATTTTCTGCCATCTCTTACCATATCTCCTGTTTCAATTCTGCCTGCCCTTGCTGGGCTCATCCCCACCACCACCTTCTCTCTTTCTGTCCTCTATTCCTGTTTATCCTTTCCTTGTTGCCTCTTGCTGCCACATCACCTCACTTGCTGCTTACCTTACTGCCTCATCAGTCCCTGCCTTGCCCTACTTCTCCTAGTCTGGCACCTGCCCTCACCTAATTCCCTTCACTGCCTCTCCCCTCACCCCCACCCCATCTCATTTTACTGCTTCATTTGCTGTATTCTTGTCCCACTGTCACCTTCCCCTATGGTCCCACAGCTTTGTCCTTCTCTTTGTCACCTACCCTCAACACCTCTCTGCTTGCCTCTGCTTTCCCTTCTCCTAGCTGCTTTCTTTCCCACCATGTATGTGCCTTGCTACTTTCATTTACTGCCTGTTCTGGCCAGGCCTATTTGCTGCCTGCCTCCTCCTCCTTTTCTCCCAGAAGCCGTGTTTGCTCTCTACCCACAATATCTTTGTTTACCACTCCACTTACTGCTTGCTCTTGCTCCCCAAATGCCCAGGACCTTTCTCAGATCTCCTTGCCATGCCATGGTCTGCCATTACTTATTGCTCCGTTTGCTATCCCGCCTGCTCCTGCCACTTCATTTGTCTCCTCCTGTCAGGAGCTGCCCTGTTTGCAGACAGTTCTCACAACTTCTCCCTGTTTCCCGTCTGCTGCCCATGCTTGTTCATTCGCTGCCTGTCACCATCCACCCTCATCACCTAACTTCTCCTCCACTTACTGCTTCCTCCTGCCATTCTGTGTCCCCTGCAATTCCCACCTCTCCTCACTAATTCCCATGCCACTAGCATGTGTTGCTGCCCATTGCCACCTTTCATCACACAGCACAAGCCTCCTCTTTTGCTGCTTGCCTTCACCACCTCCTTTAGCTACTGCTCTCACTGCCCCTCTTGCCAGCTTGTTCTTGCCACTGCTTGCTTCCTGTGCTTGTAAACATGTCCTTCCTGTGACTTCTCCAGGATTTGTTTCTGGACTGCACTCTCAACCTTTTCTTGCTGCCCATCACCATTTGTCTACACTGCTCCCTCCTGCCCACATCACCTCATTTCAATACCTGACTTGCTGACCACTCTTAATTTTCATGCTGGACCACGTTTGTCATCTCTCTTTACCAGCCTGTTTGCTGCCTCCTGCAGTTGCCAGCCCCTGCCTCCGCTTTGCATCTCATTTGCACGCTATGCTCAGTGTGTCTTTTCAAGCCTCTGTCTGCTGCCGAACTTCATCCTCAGCTTGTTGCTCCATGTGCTGCCTGCTTTCTCTGCATTGCCCAGAAGCTGCATTTGCTCTTCTTCCCCTTTCTTTCCCACTTGTTGCCCTGCTTGTCCCCCTCCTCTTGCCAGCCTGTCAGACATGCACCTCTCCCATTGCCACATAGCCTACAGCCTGCTCTTGCCACATCACCAGCACCTTCTGCCTATGATTGCTACTTCATTTGCTGGCAAGCCTCCTCATCCTCCTTACTGGCTGCTCTCAAAACTTCCCTTGCCTGTAGGCTTACAGCTGTAATGCAGCTACCTTTCGCCACTTCCCATAGCTGCCTCTCCTCCCCGGCTCCTTAGCTGCCTGCCTTTGATGCCTTTCCAGGCAGCAGTATTCAACTCCGTGGTGGGTTGACCCCAGCCAGCAGCAAAACTCCCACACAGCTGCTTGCTTATTCCCCCTCCCAGTAGGACAGGGGAGAGAACAGGAAAAGCAAAAGCTAGAAAACTTGAGATAAGGACAGTTTAATGCAGTTAATAAGTGAAGTTAATAAGTGAAGACAGTTTAATAAGCAAGGGAAAGAGGGGGAAAAAAAAACAACGCAAAGGCAATCACTCACCACCTCCCACAAGCAGACCAATGGCCTGCCAATCTCTAAGCAGTGGCTACCTTGGAAGACACTCCTCCCTCCTTCCCCCGCCAGTTTTATTGCTGAATATGACACTGTATGGTATGGGATATCTCTTTATCCAGTTTGGGTCAACTGTCCTGGCTCTGTCTCCTCCCAGTCTTTTTCCATCCCCATTGCGGGGGCAAGGGGAGGCAGAGTGGGAAACAGATAAAACCTTGAAGCTGTGCAAGCACTGCTCAGCCATAGCCAAACCACTGGTGTGTTATCAACACTGGTTTAGTCACAAATCCAAAACATAGCACCATACGGACTGCTACGGAGAAAGTTAACTCCCTCCCAGCCAGACCCAGTACAATTTCCTGCCAAAACAGCTGTCCTTTAATGGCCCATACTTGTCCTTACTCCTACTTTTAATCACCATGCACTCCTCTCACTCCCTTTCAACACGGTTGTATCTATTTGCCTTTTTATATTATCCATTTGCCCTCCTTACCTACATAACTACTCATCTCCTTCTGTCACAGCTCTCTTCTTATTGATTCACTTGCATAATGTTTGTTACCTGATCCTGCCTCATTTTCTGCCGTATTTTCTGCCCTGCAAGCACAGCAGTGGGGGTGGTTGCTGCCTGCCCACTCCAGCTTGTTCACCATTAGCCCTGCCACCAGTCATTTCTACTTCTCTGTGGCAGTGTACTTTCTGTCTCCTGCTGCCTGCTCCCAGTCCAAAAGGACTTTCTGTTGCATCTTCTGGAAACCGGTCCTTTCACTCTCCTTCAGATCGTGTGTGTGTTTATTATCCTCCCCACCTCTCACGGCTGAGCCAGCATTGCTGTCCCATTAGCCAGCGTTTCCTTAGGGCCCCTTTGTCACCTCTATTGCACCCTTCCACATCACCTCATTTTCTCCCCAACTTCTCTCTGACTTGCTTCACAGTCTTGTCTTTACCAGACAGTCCTGCCTCAGTCATCACTCCAGCCTGCACTTATTGCCTCTCCCCACAGCCACATTTACAGCCTGCTCTCTTGCCTTATTTACTGTTAACTGTGCCGCTGGTCAGAGCCATTTGTCCTCACCGTTATGCCTGTTTCCATCTATTCCAGATGCCAAAATGACCACTTCTCCTTCTGCACTGTTGGGTTTTTACCCTTTTGTCCCAATCTCTCCACCGCCTTCTTTCACCTCCTCTCAAAGCTTAATTTCCTCTCCCTCCTTTTGTTGTCCCTGGTCCTTGCCTCAGCTGCAGTCTCCCTTTGATCTCTCCTGATGCACCGTCACATATCTGATTTGCAGCCCCAGCCTATCTTTTCACAGCTCCGCTTCCTCAGAGTGCTCGCTTACTGCCCCATCACCCAAACACCGCCAAGCCTTTCCATATTAGTGCTTGCTGTACTGCTGTTGCCGCTCTTGCCTCCCCTCACAGGCCTGTTAGCCAGCCATCCTCACACTGCTGCTCCCTTTCTCATGTAGCTGCCTGTCTAGAGCTCCCCTCCATCTTACTCCTGTTCACTGACTCCTCCTCTACAGTTTCCAGCTGTTTTTCTCTATTGCTTTTTTGTATTACTAGTTCTTCCACCAGCCATAGCCGTGTCTCCTCTGCAGCCTACTGCCACCCCATTTATGACCTGCTTTTGCTATCCCCCTTCCTTTAGTGATCTCTCTGCTGTACTTACCACTGCCCCTCAGTCCTCCCACCTCATCGACTACCTGTCATCACTGTCTCTCCTTGTAGCTGGGTTTACTTCCTGCCCAGCACATTTCTCAACAGCCCCTTGGTGTTTCCTCACCCCGGCCATCACTTGGCTGCCTCCTCATCTGCCGCTTTGCCTCCTGCTCTGGCTTTCTCCTCTGGTAGTCCAGCTCTTGAAGTCTCCATCACTGCCTGCTTCATCTGCCTCTCCCAGTTGCGTTGTGCCCTGCATACTCTTGCCACCTTCTCTCACAGGCTCTTTTCTTCCTTTTAGTCTCACAGCCCAGCTCACCTCCTGTCCAAATCACCTTGCTTGTCTGTACTACCTGCAGCATGCCAGCACCTCCCAGGCTGTGGGGGCTCTCACAGTCCCATATCAACACTACATTAGCATCTTGGTTTTATAAGCTCCCTGGCCACCTAACCTTCCTGCCTGCTCAGGACATCACCTGCCTTGTTTGATCCTTCCTTGCCAAACAACTCACTCCCTACCTGCAGTGTCTGGTCACTTCTCCCACCCCACTTCTCATCTCCTTTCACCACCTGCCCGTGATGACTGCTGATTTTCTCAGCTGCTGCATTTACTGCTCTCCCATGACATCCTCCCCCCTCTTCTTCACTGTCCCTTTAGCCATCACCACCTCCCTTACCCGATACCTGCCCTTTCCCACACAGTCAGCTGCCGTTTGCCACCCACCCCTCAACTGCAGCGCTCCACTGCTGTCCCATTTACTACCAGTGGTTCTCTCATCTTTCCCATTTACTGCTTCTTCTCACTGGGGGGGAAGGAATCTTTTCTGTACATATTAATCCCCAGGCTTTGATCCTTCCTTCACTCTTCTCTTCTTCACCACCTTGTTTCCCACCTTTTCTCATTGCTTTTCCTTTTGACACCATGCTGTGCTTGTCCCCATAGCTCTCTTTTCCCCTTTCCCTCTTCCCATTTCTATTGCTCTATTTATTACCTGGCATCACACCTGTTTGTGGCTCCACGTACCTGCTTGTAACCTTGGCCTGTTGCAAGGTTATTCAGCCCATTAGCCTTGCTGCCAGGGTTGCTGGCACTTCACACTTCACCTTCTCACCTCACTTGCTAGTCCCACCTTGAGATACTTACCACCTCCTGCACCTCCTTCCCCACAATCAGCGCTGCCCTGCTCCCCACCATTGTTCCTTCACTACGCTTATTCCGTACCTCCAAAGGAAAATCGCAGCCAAGCCACAATCTGCTCACTCCCAGCTGTGTCACCGTCCCCGCCCTCACTGCCCAAGGTCATCGCCACCTGGTACTGCTCCCTTCCCAGCCCCTGGGCACTGCTATTTCTGTCTGTGGCAGCACCCCTACGCTGCCGTCCATCGTAGCCCTATGTGCATAAAGTACAATTTCCAAAAGTACCCACATGACTTATTTTCTCAAATTCCTCATTTTGGAAAAGGATCTTTGGCTCTTAGCAGCTTAGGTTTCATTGCAAGTCAATGAAAAATGAACTACAAAATGCACTGTGGCTGGATTTTCAGTTCTTCAAGCGTGCACAAAATGGCCTCAGGGGCCCAGCTCAATTTTCAACCATATATGGGCCACCTAAGTTGGCTTCTTGAAATTTCTCTAGGCTAGTCTTGTTAAAGGCCTAAATACACATGAAAATTTGGCCACAGATTCCCTTTGAGGCTGAGGGAAAAGGGGAGAATATTCTGGGTTTCTAAACAGTTTGCATGCTTTTGAAAAAGGTACCACTGGCTTCTTAACTCTAAAATAACTAATTATTGGACTAAAGAATTGATTATAGTAGAGCACCTTTCAGGAGAAACATGTCATATAAAGGCCAAGCATTATTAGTGGAAGTGTGAATTTTCTTAAAGTATTCAGATCATTGCGCTCTCCCACGCACACTGCTGAAATGGGCTAAGCTCAAAAGTAATGTTGTACAAAAGATATCCAGGGGGTAGATTATAGAGTGTTACATTTAAAACCTATGGTACCTGGAAGGATCCGTTATTTATTAATGTGTCTACAGGAAAAAACAAATTAGAGGCCAAGCCAGAGTGAATGAGGATAGCTTGAATGAGCTACACATCTAAAACGTAACATTGCAAGGTATTTCCTATGCGAAGGAACAAAGTCTTTGTATTAAATATGCCTATTTGTAGCACTTTACCTATAAAAGCTTAATATCTGTTTTTGCACGTGGTGTATTCCCTCCAGGGGAGAAAAGGAGGGTCCAACCAAATTGTAAACATTCAGGCTTTAAGCAGTTGAAGAAGCATTCTTATTTGGGCTGTAGGAATAAATGGAGGGAGGTTGAGGACAGGCCAGTGGGTTATCAATTAAACATATACCACCTTTTTGGTGCCAATCTTAGGACTGGGTAAGGCTTTTCTTGAGAAATGATCCAGGTTCACAACGTGCCCTTCAGATTGAAAGGCTCATAGAAATATTAATGAGACAAAGTCTGCAGAGCTACAAGAATTTCCTGCTGAGTAGTATCAAACTATAGCTGCTTTATTAATGTCCTCTCAATGGGACCACACTATAAAAGAACACTGGTATTAAAAAAGAAAAAGCTTTAGGCTCTTCCTCAGCTATACAGTGCATACCAACAGTGAGGTAATCTTACACAGGTATGAATAGACCTAAGTAATTCTCATTTGGCTGTATTTATTAAAGTCTATCTGGTGGGTTTAGCTTAGATTTCTCTATAGCAAATAGTATAATTTGAGGATGACTGGTTTGGAACTCTACTTAACAGGCAGAACTAGATTGCCCTTTGGATGTTCTGCCACATTCTCCAAAAGATGGTACTTGTACTTCTACTTCTCACCTTAATTGGCAATATTCACACAAGGAAGACTTAACAATAGAAGGCAAAAGAATCTGAGAGGGCAAACTTCTACAGTAAGCAGTGATCCAAAAGCAATTGCAGCTCTTCCTCCAGCTAGTTCTGCTTAGGGATTGCCATTTCCTCTGTCTCTCCTGGCTGCTAAGCTATTACAGAAAAACAACGATCTGCAAATGAGGAGGAAAAATGTGAAAAGGGAGAAAAAAATGCGGACGCAAACCTGCATTAGCAGAATCTTTCTCTGACTGTTAACACACCACTCATAGCTCTGTCAAATTCCAATGCAGTGGTTTTGTCTCTTCATGGTACCTGAAATAGCCCCAAATTAATTGTCTGTCTCACACTGTATGAGTGTAAGAATTGAGCATACTTTTTTAACAAGCCTGATTTTACTGGGTTATGCAACTTATTTTTCATCTTAGTACTACCTTTATCAGAAAGTCTGCATCTAAATAAACCCCCACAGTTTTAACCTAAAATGGAAAATGCTGGTGCTCTTTATATTGATTGTTTCTCCAAATTTAGATATGCGGTAATTGTCATAAATAGAAATAATTTATGGAAGCAGCTGTAAATGAGATACCACTTTGCAAACACTGTTTTTATATAGCCTTTGTATACAGCCTAATAATAAGCAGGGCTCCAGAAGTGTGCACAGAACTGAAAATAGATCAACCATACCATAAAAATAATAGGTCATTGCCCCAGGTAGCTAATCCTTGGAAGGATCATGAGGGTGCAACAAGCAATCAGAATTACTGAGCCACTAAATGATTATGCCGTTTCAAAAACTCAACATACATTAGTATAGTTTATGTGGTGTTTTAAAAGCATTCTATACACTTAGAGTGCACAGGCATGGTCTCCTCAGCAAGGAGCATGCGATTCTGAAAACCAAATGCTCTCAGGCCAATTGAGAAGGATGTTTTTCTCTTCTGAGCTTTTCCACTCAATAGAAATTTTGTGCTGTGTTTACCTTATATGTAATATTAGCACCATCTTGAATTTTTCCATTAAATTGTATCAGCAGAAACAATTTTAAGAAATACCACAAATCCTGTATTAAAAATAAGCAAATCTCTGTTTCTCCCTTCTGCTATTAAGTTCTTATGACTTGCACTTAATATATTATTTTATTTTATGCAATAAGAATAAAAACAACCTGATGCTCCTCCAGGCATCTGGCATAAACAATAAACTGTAGTTAGAAAGGTCACAGAGACTCTGGGGCTTGAGCACAGAACATTCAGAATATCAAATATGTAAAAAATTAGAAGCATCTATGTAATGCAAAATTCTTTCAAGCTGTGTACCAAGATCTAAGATTTTATCAACTACAAAAAGTATACACTACTCCCCTACACCACCACTATACTGCTCGATTTAATCTGGCTATGGTAGCTCAAGGTATTTTTCTCTGTCAAAGTAACAGCAGAGACAGTACTCGGGACAAAAACCTGAAAAATTTCTCTTACAACTGTAAATGTAAGAAAACTTTTTGTGCACATTTCACCCTCATATATGTAATAACATATTATTAATGATCATATCTATTAATATAGCCAACAGATTACTTCAACCATTCAGACATTGTGTAAAATATATCAGTATCTTTTGAAGATAGGAAGTACCCTAACATCAATATAGTAATCCTGAAACAAGCAATTTCAGACAGTGGTGAACCAGACCTGAAACCTTACTAAATACAATTTAATAACATTACATATTTATTTAATAGGCATAACATTTTATGTGTATGTATTTATGTGAAATATAATTTGAACTCTGCCTGTCTTTAGAACCATCTGCCCTGCAATGTAAGAAAGACATTTTCAAAGTTCTTTAATGTCCTTTAGGAAAAGATAAATCCCCTGGTCTGCTTTCACCCCATGCCATGCACTACAAAGTGGGCACTTATTATTGATCAGATTCAACTGTATGAAAAAGATCTAAGTCCTAAGCCTCATTTAACATCAGTTTTGAGGGCTCTGGTTCCCTCGAACAGGATCACTTGTGCTGATCCCCTCCTGTGCAGACCTTGCTTTATGGGGTTGATGAAAGTCAGTGATGCTGGTGGAATTATATCTGTTTTTATCAATTGAAAAGCTGCATCTCAGGAGTCTGACCTTTTACAATAGAAAGTTGATCCTTAAAATACTGCAAGACTGTATTAGAAAGAACATCTTAAGAAGCTGTTTGGCTCTTAATGGGTTTTGCATTTGCTATTTCAGTATTCTCTACTCTAAATATGGGTTCCTGGAAAGAACATAATATTTCTTATATGAATAATTGTTCCAATAATTGGAACTACCAGTAATTCTATGCTTTCAGAAAACAGCAATGATCTGCCTCAAGCCAGTTTCCCATTTCATGACATTTCCATCGTTGCACCTCCTCTAGCTCCTGTTTTGTGAACCACAGCTTTGGCTGCATAGAGTAGAATCTATCATAGCTTGCCAAAAAAGGAGTGTGTTTTCTGTTAACAATGTAAGATGAAACAACATACTGTTTTGCTTGACACTTTCAGGGAAACACTTTGTTTTGAACTAGACAAGATTCTCCATTTTTCCTCTCTTATTTTTCCCACTGTAGGAGAATGGGAGAGAAACAAGAATTCACATTTTTGCCTTTTACAAAACCAATCTTTTGATGGGGTTTACCTCTCGTTTCCCTCCAATAAAAGCAAAATAAATATTTTTATGCACATGGAAAAATTCTGTGAAAAGCTGTATTAGTTATGAAAATCTCAATCTTGACCAAAATTTTGAAATATATTCAGAAAGTTTGCTCAGTTGATATCAAACTTGATGAATTCCATTGATTTGCATGTGGAGACAGCCTCTGTTGTGCCTACTTCTTCTTTCAATTTGAAACGTAAAAACGTTTCCATTTTTTCTTGTATTCAGTTTGCTTTTTTTGTACATTTGATGTACATTTTATGTTCTCACTCTTCTCTCTGACTATCCAGGAATAAGACTGATTCTAAACCAATTGTTGTAGAAGTTTAAATATTTTTAATTACAGAACAATGTAAGTGGGAGATTTGAGAGGAGAGTGTCATAACTCCTTCCTGCTGCCTTGGTTTTTAAATGGTCATTTTTAAAGTAGGTTATTAATATTTTATGCCTTTTTCTACTAAACTAATTTCTCAACTATTTTAAATGTTTTGAAGCTAGAATTTTAAATGCAGTGACAGGAATTGCTGTAGTTTTATTTTCTTTCTAAAAGAAGGTCCAAATCCTTTGGGTTTCCTAATTAAGAAGAGCTGTTGGAATGGTAAATTTCTCATTAACAGCAAATACAGTACATTAAGGCCAAGCCTTCAATATTCCACCTGTCTTAGCACAAGAAAAGTTTGATGACATGTGTTGTAGTTAAGTCAGCTATCCAATAATATTGTTTGAAGCCTGAGAATCCAATTATAGTCTTTTCTGGGTGTAATTAGTGACACTTTTTGGTTTTTTTTAGCCAGGGCTTTAAAAAGCCCAGAAGAGAATCTATTGTCTTTCTCTTTTTTGTCTTTCCTTTTAAAAGATTGTAAGATAGTCAAAGGCAAGATCCAGTTCATACAAGGCCAGATAGCAGACTGAAAGGGCAAAGTGTCCTGCTTCTGACTTTCCTTTCCCACTTTTATAAGAAGAGGAAGGGCAAGGTAGACTGTGCAGCAGGTTTTGCAACACTGTTCCTTGTTAATGAAACTCGAGTTACCAGCAGATGCTAGTGTGCATCACACCTCCTGAGGGATGGCCATAGACTCAGTTTGGTAGCAGAGCTTCAGGCAAAGTAATCATCAGCAGGGCAGGACACCAACTCAAGGTGTTAAGCACCTTGTGATCACTTTTGTTAAGCAACCAGAACCAGCATGGATTGAATTTAAGGTCCTCCTGTGTCTTGTGGTGGACCTGCATCCCCCTCCTCTTACACAGGCCCTGGGGACCGTCCTGTGCTTAACAAACTCAACTCCAAACTGGACATCTTGTACTACTCCCCTGACCACAGTAGCACAGAAACTTGAATAAGCAGTTCCTCTACTGGTCACAGTTTCTGTGTGGCCTTCACTGCACAACACTTCAGCAGAGGCCCCGCTCGCTGCATGTGCAAGCCCACAAAGCGGTACAGCAATGCTGCTGCAAGCTCTGGGGGAGAAGCTCCTTCCCAAGGGCTGCATCAGTGAGCTCTGCACAGAACTGGCATAAGGGTTTACATTTATGCTGCCATTTATACACAAATGGAAATATTTGTAGAGATGTATGAGAAATGACATGGGGTTTTGTGCTTCATTCTCTACTGATACGGGCAGTAGTCAGGAGAACTGGATATAATATGGAAAGTAAGAAGAGCTGTATGGAATATAATCTCGAGTCACCTATTTAACAGGTCTTTTACTCAGTCTTTTCAGCTGAGACTGCTAACATCACCTAAATTTTGAAGTGAAGGATACTGTTAGGATAGTCTACTTTTAGGATAATCTAGTCTGATCTTCTGTCGAGTCAGAGCCTGTAGACTCTGGCCCGGTAATTCCTACGCCAAGCCCACAACATTTCCTTGCACTAAGGTATACTTGTTTAATATTCCAAATAGTGCTTCTATAGCTACAGAAAATGACCCAGCAAGAAGAATAGGAAGCGAAACAACATTTACTTTGCCATTTTTCTGTCTCTTATCATCATCGTATCTCACCTTTTTCGAAACTACTGATAGATTATGTTCTCAAAAATGCACTTAAAATTGAGAATTACTATTTATAAAATGGGCAATAGAGTTAGAAGGTAGACTAAGTGGTTTTTCTGAAGGTCACAGTATTTATGAATAAACCACAAAATGAGCTGATGTTTTCCGCAACCTGTCCTGACACACAACACTATTTCTTGGAATAAACACAAGGCAGATTTTTTTTCGGTGCTTTAGGATCAAGCAGAATTCGTATCATTCAAAATAGCTCAAAACAGTAACAATAGCCACTCAACATAGTCAAAGTCCTTTTATGAGTCACGATGACAAAACAAGTGCCTTTGTGAGCAGCATGGGCAGACTCCATTCATCATAGATAACAGGTTATCTGAATCTTCCACCCTTACGATACAGGCTGGCTCATTTTTAGTAGCAGACCGCACATTAATCTTCATTCCTTCAGGCAGTGTATATTTTAATAACTCTTAAAGGGAAATGTGACAATAAGAGTCCCAGCTACACATACATCTATATCCATATACAACAACTGATTAGAAATTAGAATCTTCATTCTGCCAATTGAACAATTTTTTTCAATTTTCAGTTGGGGCTTCTTGCATGATTTCTGGATGACCACCTTTTCATGAATTGTAAACTTTGTTGTAAACAAAGGGATTGTAAAAAAAATATATATACAATAGCTAAAAACCATTTCATTTTTACAGTGGTGAAACACTGCATAACATAATTGCACTAACAGAACAATAATGTCATAAAAATTACAATTATGCAATCAAGTAAATATGATTTAGTGTGGGGTCAGGGCTTTCAAAATTCACCCATTCCAAACATGCATTTTTCTTTCAACAAAACACTGTGTTGCAATGGCAAACAGTGATGTTTTTTATCCATCTTGAAAGCTGTAGCTGTAGGTTTGAAAACAAACCAGCTGATGCACTGTCACTTCTACAGGCTTTTCAAAGGCCTTCCTGTTTCTAAAATTTTAGCAAACTTCCTGAAAGTTTTATTAAACCTTTAGTATTTTCAGTCTCCATTTGAGACTGCCTCCTCTAATGTAATTGCATCTTTTGATATAAATGGCAGTTTCACATTTTAAAATATTATTTTATTCACTCTGTATTGTGAGGTGATATGACACAATAGGTATAGAAATCCTAAAAGACAGATTTAATAGATCTAGGATCTCTTATCACATCCCTTTTCAGTTCTTATTTGACAAATGGCTTTCAGATGAGCTCTCCTGAGGAGATAAGCCAGAATCTTTTTATCAGTTCCATTGCCCTTTTCATGAAGGTTCTTTTAGTTAATTTTCTTTACTACGTGCCTTTTTTCCTCTCAACAGTTTATTAAGCGTTCGCTTTACATTACTAAGCATTCTGTCTCACTTCGGATTTCAGGTAGTCTGAAGAGCTTCCATTTTTTCCTTTTTTTAATTTTAAGAGAAGTCATTATTTCCAAATATTTTTAATTTAACTTATTAGGTATATCAAGCAATATTTTTCAAATTATCTCGTTGGCCATATTACATAAGGCACAATTATTGGCATCCACTACATCACTTTCTGTATCATCAATATATTTTTAGTGACTGTTTTAATCTTTTTTTTAATGAGGGAAATGCATCACGTGCTTTCTCATACAGTCTCCAGGACATCTCAGGGAAGGCCATGAAGTGTTACTGTTAATGTTAACTTCACGCACCTTTCAGCAATTTATTTTAACACACTTTCTGCTTCTACGTGATGCACTGTTTCTCACATATCTGCTTATCATACTTGGTTTGGGAATCCCTATTATATGCTGTACATGTTTATTGGGTGCAGATGCCCAGGTGCTGGTGGGGGGTCTGCAGGGGTCCCTGTGAGGGGAGGCTGGGGCTGCCCTGTGCCGGACACAGGCAGTTCCAGCCGGCTCCTGCGGCCCCACAGCTGAGCCTGGGAGAGGGGAGGGGGGAAGAAAGGTGTGGTTTTAATGCCTGTCTTTCTATTTCTCAATACCCAAATCTATTTTAAATGACAATAAAATTAAGTTTCCCCAAGCCAAGTCTCTTGCCCGTCACAGTAATTGGTATGTGAGCTCCCTGCCTTTATCTCAACCCACAAGCCTTTTTTCTCCCCCACCCCACTGAGGAGGGTGAGTGAGTGAGCGGCTGGGTGGGCATTTGGCCCTTAGCCAAGGCTACCCCACCACAACATGTTATTGAATATTTCTCTCCACAGACTGTGACTGTCGCTTTGACAGAGGCAGCAACAGCAGATCTAGGACAGATGATTAAAGGTGGCTCTAATGCACAGCATGCATTTGGGAAATTGCTTTCTATGTGGTGCAAAGTTTATTACCAACACAGAAGCTGATGGAGGCCCTGGGCCATGAGTCTGTTGTTCTGCTGTCGTGAAGCCCCATGGGATATCTGCTTTTCTAGAAAGGCTGGTTTTAACCACCACAAAACAGTCCCTTCACCCTACCCTTTCTCAGCCCTCCATTCAATGCAGGCTTGGCAGCCTATGCTCTATACTTAGTGTCTGACTCTAGGGAAATAACTAAGACCCCATCCACCCCCCCACAGATGTAGTTGCTATGTGCAATAAAAGATCATTAGTAAAACACTGCCCCTTTGAAGACAGTAATTTCTTACCCTGCAGATATGTATACATCTCTGCTTTCCAAGAAAATAAATTTTCTCTCAGACATATGCACATATTCACTTTCATTGGTATGTAGAGAGATAGATATATGAAAAGACTGGTCATTTCTGTTTCTTCTTAAGAAAGGCAGTTATCTCCAGTTTTTAACTCAATTAAAAAAAAAAAGAAGGAGAGAATTGATTGTGTTTAGCAGTAAAGTTGGAAGCAACTTTGTAAGCTTATTAATTAAGCAGAGTTGGTGTGGCTGAAGGAAGTAGGTTGGGATAGTCTGAGAAAATATGAACAGCATCCTTTCAAAAGTTTACATAAATATTACAAAATTGGAGGCGTCACTGTTTATTCCTGAAGGGAAAAAGAGAAAATTCATACCTCCCTCCAAACTGAGTCCTTCACTCTTTCTACAGAATTTTATTCCATTACGTTTGACTGTCTATACAAAACACAGGAAAAAAAGACAGGAACTAATTAAAATAAATTGAACTATTTGAGCAAGAACCAAGAAACAAACACCCAAAGGGGTACCTGAACTGTCTATTAAAGAAAAACTATTCATAATATAACTGTCCTCAGAGGTTCTTCCATCTACCATATGTCCTTTAAAAAAAAAACAACAAACCAAACAAAAACAGGAAGAAAAAAAAAATGTTTCTTACCACATATCCAAGGAATCCCCAGCTTCTTCCCCATTTTCTGGTAAATACATATGTAATGAATTCTAATATTACTCTATCAAAATATGTAGCTTATATGATTTTAACTAAGATAGGGAAACTATTCCCATTGCCCTCTTACCCCAACAAATTACAGGCACTGCATAATTCTACATTTAAACATAATTTTTTAAACTAACTTCCTTCATCATTCACTGCCTATCTATAATTTTAATCAAACCTGTGTGGCAGGTGCACCGACCCTGATAAAAGACCAGGGGCATTAGGACTGCTGCGTCCTTACTTTCCACACCCTTACTTTTGCGCCTTTATGGGGACGCGTGCCAACTGGCACGTATGCACCTTGGGCCAGGAGTAGAAGTTGAGGCCCTCAGGCAATCAGAATTGACCACAGGTCAGATTTGACTGGGGTATGAATGGAGCCCCTCTGGAGGGCAAGTTGAGTTGGTCCTCCTCAGAGCAGCGGGTCTGCAGTTGGGGACTCTCTCCTTGGGAGATGGGGGATGCCGCCCAAGGAAACTCCTCGAGGCTGAGAGCCCTCATCTCACAGGTGAATGGTTGCGAAAATTTTGGATCCTCATTTTTAAGCCTGGCTGTGTAGTAGTAATTCTTCGTACGTTATCCTGAACCTGTGGTTTACTAATGTTGGAATGTTGAACAATTTTGATAAGCCTCATTTCTAGTTAACCTGGAAAAAAAAAAAAGCAACAGGCCCGAGCTTTTAAGTGTCCTTTTTCCAGCTCTGATTGCTCTTTATAAGAATGATCTGTTGGACATATATTAATTGTTTACCACCATTTAGATTATCCATGCAGTCCAGAAATTACATTGCTTCATAGGAATTTTAATTTGTGGTTTCTTCTTTTTTTTTTTTTTCTGTAAATGAAAGTCTTACAAGACTTCAAAGAACAAAGGATATGCAGATTTCTTTCTTTCTGACTTATTCGAGAGAATATGAAGCATTCTTTTCCAAGGGGCATCAGAGAACTTCAGCAAGACGATTGTTGTGTTCCCAGTTAAAGAGAGCTCATTAAATCATGGCTTAGAGACCAGATAATGAGGGAGTGTAAATGACTGAACTTTACAGATTTAATCTGCCCTGTATGAAAATTCAGCTTCTGCACTCCTTGCAGTTTTTGTCCCCAGAATGAAGTAGATTCATTATTGATCTGAAGGAGCTCCTGGGGCAGTTTCTTTACCAGTTTTAGTATCTTGATCAAGAATTTAAATAAAGTATGCCAAGGGACCTTATGACCAAAACAGTATTCTCAGGGCTATTTGTATCCTATCAAAGAATTATAATTTAAAAACATATTTCAGCAAAGGAAGCTGCTCTTTTCAAGAGAAGCACTTAAACCACTAGTTCCACTGAGATTAAATTGCACTTTTTCATTAATAAATGCTGTCTTATATTAGGCTTACAAGCAATGATTCTCAACTTCAGGCCAATTACCCATGTGAGTAACCTTGCGCCAGTCTGAGTCACTGGGTCAAAATCTGGCTTCACATTTGTGAGCACTCTTGGGTTATGAATTTCAGGTACATATAAGGAGTTAAAACCTAATCCAGGAAAAGCATTCCGGTGCATGAATACTCTGTTCAGCTGCATCTTCTTTGCCAAATTAGGGTCATACCTTCTGGTCTTGAAGAGCACTAAATATCCTTTTGCAGGTTCTGATCGTTAAATATTAGGCATTCCTAACAACATGTCTGAAATGCCAACTACACTGGGAGACCATTACATTGTCATTCCTAGCAGTGGGCTGTGCAAGGTAATGTGGTGGGACTAAGGGAAGAGCTAGCCTTCTTTTGCACATAGCTTTAGCCTCACAGGTAGTTAGTTAATCAGCTACTTATCCAGTTACTACATCCTCCTACCTTTTTTTTTTCCCCAATGAAAAGTATTATTTCCCTCAGTAATAATACACAGATAGAACTTATTTAGTACAAATCACTTATTTTGGAAGAGCCTCAAGCTAGCACTCCATTCACTAACACTACAAACATGAGATATGAAGCAAGTAAACTCTATGCCTACATTTTCTTATCAGTAGGTTGCATTAGTGGTAGAAGGCGATTAATACTGTATGAAAAAAAGAACAATCACTGAATCTACCCATAAATATTCCTGTCAGAGTTCTCATTCACATTCATCCCCTTCTATTCCAGTGAAAAGACATCTTACAGTAAGCAGTTCCTGATCACTAGCTTGCTTTCTGTCAAGTAGTTTGTAGTTAGCAAATGATCTCATAAGATCTTTCACACAATATAGAAGCCTGTGGGTCAGCAATAAATTCCAGCAGTTAATCTGGCCCTAGGAAAGCATCTTTGCATGACAGAAGAGAGCTTTACTTACAGGTCCCATCACCCACCATGTCAAGAATTTCACAGAGGTACAAAACCCGAAACTGTACTTGAGTTTTAAAACTTTAAATAACCTACAAGAATGTGATGCACAAGTGAAAGACTCCTCTAGATAACAGAGTGCAGCAGAAAGGAGACTGAAGAGAAAGCCCAAGTCAGTAGGGAGAATTTGCAGAAGAGCTTGCTGAGCACAATTTCATAAACACAGCAAAGAAACCCAGTCATTCTGAGAGCTTTCAGCATATATCCAAACAGCATTTGTAATTAGCCTACAGTCACACTTACTCTGACATCTGCATTCATTAGGACTTCATCAGGACTCGCTTCTGGCTTAGGGCAGATTTCAGTGGAATACAACATGTACATATGTTGTCCCTGAAACGCAGAACTTGGGTGCTGGGTTACGTGTGACGCTGGCTGCACAAAAATGTAGTGTTTACTAAAGAAACCGTGTGAGAAGTTTCATGGATATGAAAGAAAAATAGGCAAACACTAGTACCGATTCAAGACTCCTTTATTTTGGACAAAGAAGTCACTTGCTGGATCCTCAAAGCAGTCCCGGATTTTTATTTAGCATCATCAAAATGTTGGCATTAAGAGGGGGCAAAATAGATAGCTGATGTGGCTGCAGAAAGATGTTCACTCTGTGCCTTGAATGCTGAGACTTTTAGACTCTTACCTCCCAATTCTTCTGCACAGAAAGCTCAGTTATTTATTTCTAGGAAAACCCAGGTTCTCAGCAAGATGATATTTTAATAATGATATTACATGTCATGACACTCACAGTTTATATGTGAGACTTGGCAGCTCTGCAAACTGTAGAACTGCATGGGGCTGTGCTTAAGCATGTACATATTAATTGAACATTTGGGCTGTAGTTTTATCCTATTACCACAGTTTTCAAGCATAATGCTGTAGAGGAAAGGTTATAGTTCTATGCATTCACGCTTTCATCAGAATTCAGATAGGCTGTACATTGCACTTGATTTGCTTGAAAAACACCAGAGAAATATTACATTTCTGGTCATCTTGTCAAGAATTCTGTGCTCATTTCAAAAGTAGATCTTTTTAAGATTATTGTTTAGAGGAGTAACATCAACAGAAGTCAGAGGAATGTTCAATATCCTTACATTCTTCATTTTTTTATTTTCCTAAGGAAGAAAAATGAATTCTGACTTACTTCTCAGCATGATAATTTTATTTCACAATAGTTTATTGTTGTCTATGTGTAAAATTGTATAAGTTTATATCAAACAATAAAATACATGTAAACATTTCAAGATCAAAATGTTAAGCTGTCCCTTACTGTGGATTTATCATCACTGTTTTTATGTCTCTTGTCACAGATTTCTGAACTGACAGTTGTCAGAAGCCTTTAAACTCCTCAAATTCCTACACTGACAACGTATTCCCCAAGTGAAAAGCTTATATCCAATTGTGGCACAAACTCTGGGGAGAAAAAGAATTTACTATTTACACTAAATATGATTATTATTAGTCACGATGTAGTACGCATTAATCCTAGTGCCTCCCAGATGGCATGGTGCTCTATCCCACACAATACAGCATTTCTCATCCCGAAGATCTGACCTTTTAAAAAGCAAGTCCCTTGTCATCATTTTCTGTAGAAGAGATGGGTTTTTATAAGGCAGCTTAAGGCCTTTCTGAACCTTCACTGCCAAGTTTAACTTAAAAAAATAAATTATTTCTTACACATCTCCTCAAGGAGTTTATGCTTCTCCTGGGCTTCCAATGCTGTGTCATTTAAAATGAAAAATGAGGCGAGGCCTAGCATAGCTTTTTTGCCAAGAAAAAAAGCAGGCTCCAGTCTTTCAGTGCTACTGTTTGTGACAAGAACAGCACAAGCATATCGAGGAGTAAATTTTTAAGGGACTAGATCTTGAAACAAATCAACAAGCTGGGAACTGGCTGAAGAAGTTTCTGCAGCCAGATCCCTCATCTGTTTTGTTCACCCTTAACAGTAAACATTTTCTCCAGGGATGCTCAATGGAAATCCATGAGAACCAGCAGGTAGAGAGGAGAAGGAAGAATGGCAAGTCCAATGCCAGGGGATCTAAACCACCTGGACCTCTTGGTGATGGCCAAGAAGGATGAGGAATAAAATCTGAGGGATTAAGCCAAATTCCTCCCCTTGTTAGAGCTGCTGGTGAAATTGTGTGCGTCTCTGGATTTCCAGCAGGCAGGCTGCAGGGCTGCCAGCTGTTCAGAGGTTGCAGACAAATGGTCAATGCTGGTCGCTTTGCACATCAGCATCGAGTCCGGCACTTCTCACTGAAAAGGCCATTGGGATGTTTCCTGATGGACAGACCAACACAGTCATCCTCATTAAGAATAACTGAATCACCTTAGCCAAGATATTCCCTCATACAAGGTAAATGTGGCCTTGATAGAGTTTGGCAAAGAGCTAACAAACAGGGTCTTATATATTCATGCAGCCTCAGTTCAATCATTACAATCATATGTATGCACATATACACACAAGCACACACGTGGGTGCCCATGCATTCACTGTATTTTCCAAGACCTCAGCTCTTGATGGGTCACAAAGATATAATTTGGTGTTTCCTAGCAGATATTTAAAACCCACTGAAGAGGAAAAGAAACCCTAAGAAATCAGAATGAAAAAATCTTGTTACAGATTTTACTTAGTTGTGAACAAGGTTTAAGATTTAAATGAAACATATTTCATGCCCTAGGAGATCATTCTGGAGATGAAGCCCTCTGAATCTGTGTTGTTGAAACACAAGCTTGTTTTCCCTCCAGGAATTATGAATTGCTTTGTCTGTTTGAGTCTAGCTGAGCCAAATGGTAGAGTTATGCCCCCCAAGTAAAATAACTCCCACTATACAAAGTTGAAATTAGACACAAATTTGTTCTTTTTATGACACCCAAGCAATTACATTAGTATTTGGCAGCAGCTAGTAAAAAAAAGAATCCAAAAAACTAATCTCACTATTAAGATACTAACATATTTTTAAAAATCAAGCTATTTTAAAATTAAAACTAAACTAAAGGTTAAATTATTTTGCTTGTTGCACTCCTTTTTATAAACATATAAAATTATAGAGGATTTAAGTACATGAAACCTAGGCACTTGGTACAGAAAATTTTTATTAACTATAAAGACAACGCCTCAGCACTAAAGTTTACACTCAAGTTTTTACTTTTGGCTTTTTTTTTAAAATAAAATTTGTTCAGTAGGCTTTTGCTCATTGCACTAGTGCTGAAAGAAAGTAGGCAGAAGAATATAGTGCATACTTCCACATAAAGAATAATAAAATTTAAGGGCTAGGTTACAAATTTAAGCACCTAAAATCACGAAATACAAATGTGTGCGCTGCCTCTGCAATCCTAATGCAGCCACTGGGATCCATATGCATGTTTCCACTAGTCTTTAACTGGAAGCTTAGAGGTTGGGCGCTAGAAATGATGAACAAAACAGGACTGTGCTGTGAATAGGGCTGTTACCCACAGAATTCCTGGGAGTACATTGGCCTGGACATTGCATGCCTACCCTTGTTTTATTTTAATCTTCATGGGTGCATTTTGTCCACAGCACAGCTGGCTGCAGCATTAAGAGGTTGCCAGACTGAAAGCCAGGCCAATATTTTTTCACCTATAAGCTTCTCAAAGCCTCAGCACTATGCATTTCAATAGCCGTTGAGCAAACATGCACTGAACACTTGTGCCAAAAAGGGGTTCAATAACAGCTTGCATTTTCCATCCTTTGGCTCTAAGGGCACTACCCTATCCCTCACACCAGGGGCCTGGCAGAGGCAGGAAGGTGCCTGCAAGGGAGACCCAGTTTGCCTTGCCATGCCCTAGCCAGGCACCTCCATTGGCTGACTTCAACATCCTGAACTTTTGGGAAGAAGTAAGTCTGGCAGCATATTTCCACTTTCTGGCTCTAGCGCTGTTATAATTTCAGGCTTTCTCATCAGAGCTAGATGAGCTGGACACCAGATGAGAAGATGCCGCCTCAGTCCTTGAATCCAACTCCACCCAATTAATGTGGGGACCACGTAATTTAATGCCCTTCAATATGTTATCAAACCCACATTTTATAGGCAATTAGATTTCTTTCTTATAATTCTCTGCTCCTATTTTGTGAGCAGGAACTTAACTAGGGGAAACTTAACAGGATATGGCAATAACAACGTCGTGTGGCTAGAGGAGGCTGGCTGACACATGGCAGACAATATTGGTATGAAGGACAAAAGTAAAAGAGGAGAATGATAGAGCAGTCACATACCATCCTCCTGAGCTACCTACTGCTACAGAAGACCTGCACTCTTCCTTTTTTTTGATGGTTGCTCTGTCCTAGGAGCATACATTTCTAATTTAACTAAGGCAAAACAGGTTGCCCAGACAGGTTGTAGATGCCCCATCCCTGGAAACATTCAAGGTCAGGTTGGACGGGGCTCTGAGCAACCTGATGTAGTTGAAGATGTCCCTGCTCATTGCAGGGAAGTTGGACTAGATGACCTTTAAAAGGTCCCTTCCAACCCAAACCATTCTATGATTCTATGAAAAGAAGGCAATTGAATATATTCTTGAATTTGAAGAACTTGGAACTTTTTCACAAACACAGAAGAAAACAATTGATCAATATTTAGGTTATGTTGAGGCCAGGCAGCAATATTCACAATATTAAGGATGTAATCTTAATTGGAAGAAAATAAGGGCTTTTCACAAGAATGCTGTAGCATTGCTAACAATTATGTAGGTATGTTTGTCAAACAAAATCTCTAGTGACAGACCTCACAGAATTTTATCAAAGTATATGCTAGAGCTGCTTAAAGCTTTTCATGGTTCCCCTTATTAGATTTGTAAGGACTTTCAAAGAAAAGATAATACAGTGGAGAACACCCTTCATATAAATAAGTATGAATCTTAAAAAAAAAAAAAATTCTTTTTAGATTTTTCCTGAAAAATGGGCCTTTCCACTTCAGCCATTTGTACACAAATATCTGTACATAAGACTTATCTGAAGAGAAATTGCATGGGAAGGGACAAAATTGGGATATCAAATTTTTAGTTCAATATGTAAACATCAAAATAGTTTGGTTTACTGTTTCCAGAACTGTTCCCCCATTTCATCTGGAAACAAAACAGAATGCAGCCTTATTTTATAAAGCTGTAAACTTTATAGTGGTGATAATTTTTCCCAGGACAACTCCAAATAATGATCTAGATTAGCTAAGCTAAAATTTTATGATCGCCTCCTGAAATAAACCTGACTATCAAATAGCAGTAGCTTGAATTTATAAGTACTCTTTGTTCTGTTTACTTCACAATATCAGTTGACTGAGAAGAGACCTTCCTGGATTTCTAGCCCCAGCTATTTCAGGCCACTCCACCTGTTTCACAAATATCACACAGTCTTTAAAAGATCCACATGCCTCCTCATCATGTGAGGCTTTTAGCAAAGACATTTCTCTGAAACCTTGTTGGCTATTTAAGGTTAGTGTTTAAATATGATATTGAGTGTTGCCATTCAAGATTATAGGAAGTCTATTTCCTTAATAATGCACACTTGAAAATGGGACACACATTGCACAGAACTAGCCAAAAGAAGCAATCAAACTTGGAGAAAAAAAATATTTTGCATTAGTAATTTAGCATTAGCATTTTTTTTAGCAATTAACATTAGCATTATTTTGCATTAGCAAAATTTGTACCTGCACTGGGAATCCTAGGTGACAAAGAAGTACAAATAAGACTGGTTAAAATGCTTGAGTTGAATGGAAAGGCGTATAAGCAAGCTCAGACTGCAACTGACTACAGACTAAAAAATGCTGTATGGAAGAATCAAGATAGCAAAAGATTTTGCTTGGCTAAAAGCACTAGAAGAAAACACAGATAGAATTATTATTTTCTTCATAAAAGAGCCAAGGAACAAGCATATGCCAGGTGAAAAAGAAACTCCAGCTAAAGAATGCTTAGAGTGGCCCTAATGAGCAATTAAAGAAGTTGACAGAAGAATAATATATGCAAATAAATAATGCTGACAGTCCCTAATATGGCAGGAATGCACACACAAACTTGGATTCAATAGAAAGAACAACCTTAAAAAAGCAGCAAAAAGGTATGGGAAAGATAATGTTGTAGGGAAGTAGTCTGTACAGCAAGAAAAGAGATGGGGGTCTTTTGCAGTCTAATAAAAAATAAATGTACATCCATTTAAGCCAAGAAGGAAACAGCACCTTTGGTATGAAATTAGAAATTTACTTGCAGTTGATTCAATGAAAGAAATTCCTAGCTGACCCCACATTATGAAGGAAGCTAAACTATCCCCAGAGCATGTCAACTCTCATGTTCAGGACACTTTCTTCCTACTGTCCCAGATAGCATGTTTTTGAGCTCTGCTGCTCTATCAGTGATGTAATGCTAGCTTAACTTATCCTCCGAGGAATGAGGCTGCTAGGTGACATGAGGGAAGTGGTGTTCTGTTGCTGCAAAAAGGAGAAGACTAGACATGTTTTCAACACGCTGAAACTACCTCCTATATTTATTGGGGTGGGAGATGGATAAGAGGCTGATAATGTGTAAAACAAGTGTTCAGGATACCATCACATGTTTCAATGATCATTAAAGTGAGAAGAAAAAATGGAAACAAATAATTAAAATGACTCTGAAAATCTCAGCTTTATCTTCCCTTCCCTGGGCAGTGGGCATCTAATTCATGCCATCTTGTCTCTGTAACCACCCCACTCTTCTCCTTTTATCACTAGTTCCCAGTATCTTCACCCTAGACAGCGCTCTGCCCTAGTTCCCTTATCTGGCCTTAATCACACCTGCCTCCACCACTGTCTTGTAGGTTGAGCTCACACCTCCTCTGTATCTCAGCTGAATCTCTTCCTCCTTAGGGCTAAGGGGTGGAAAGCACGGGAGAGGTGACATCTTAACCCACAGTTCCTGAAAGCTGCTTCCACCTCACTTCAGGCACAATTTTTGGGGAAAATCCATCTCAGTCACCAGGGCTCAAACTTGGACCATGCTTAGTCACACAAGAGCAGATAGTTTGGGGCAGTATGATCATAAGGGCAAACACTGTCAAGTGGGCCAGGGTGTAACGAGGGCAGATCATCTCTGGAGAAATCAGGTGCCCTGTTGAAAAAGTCTGTTGATCATACTCAGAAAGCCTTTTTCAGAGGCTTTTGACACAGCTAAAAGTGGGTTGTTTTTCATGGAAACAAAGAGAACATTTGCAGGTAACGATTCACCACCTCAAGTGTTGGCACTAAAACATGGGGTTTGGTGGGTTGAGAGAAGGAGAAAACACTGCTGGTGGTTCTCAAAAATATTTTCAGATTTATCCTTTCAAATGAGTTAAACATGGTATTTCCCCCTAGTCGTCGTCTTATAAATAGCTGTGCCATGTTGGTCTGAAGCTTTCACAAAGAATTGCTGGATACAAGCAGCCAGAGGCACACGCACAGCACAGAAAACTCTAACCTGAGGAGTTTACAGTTGATAAAATCCTCAAACACTAAAAGCAAGGTCACGGGAGACAAATTAGGCTGTTCTAACTGTTAGCTAAGGCTAGGCTGTGCCACCCACAGCCACACAGATTATGCAGAGGACACCCACAACATGCTGTCTCTCAGAGTCTGAGTGATGCTTTCCTGTTCTGTTATTCTCTGAAAACAGAATTAAAATTCAGTCAGGCTGAAAGAAGCCTCTTACTCTGTGTTTGAGGGGAAATAACAATAACTGTGCAATTCATAAGAACCTTCTAGCGTGTATATATACACATGCATGCCTTCACTGATAAATCCAAAACAGAGGTAAACATAGAGGAGGCATTAAGTTGTCTCTTCCAGGTGGGAGAGAAATCTGTGTGACAAGTTTATTGAAGCATTTTGCAGAAATCCAGGATACTGTTCAATGTACACAGTAAGTTCTTATTAAAGGCCGCATTTCACCATAAACAGCAATTTTGGATGACAATGTTGTGCATTTGTCATCAAACATTATTGCTGTTTGCAAACACCAAGAGGGATCCATCTGCCATTATTTTTTTACAATGACATAAATAAGAATATTTAAGTAGATATATATTTTATGTATAAAAATGTATCAGTTTGAAGAATGTAAGCCAGAGAATCAGGATAAGGTGAAACAGAAATTTAAGCCAGAAGATATAGCATTTTTAAGTGAAGTTTAAGGCAAACAGTAAATTATTTTCTGAATAAAGTCAATTCCGATAACAAATTTAACATACTTGTCACTTCCTAATAAAGACAGGGAAAATGTTCTGTGGAAATTGCTTTGAAGCAAAATATGAAAGCACCTGCTTTCCAAAGGAGGCTTTGCCAAGAAACAGGGCATTCAAACCCGTAGCAGGTTTATTTGAATAAGCTGCCATTGTGCTACAGAGAGTTTTAGTTCAAGTATTTCAGCACCCAATCTCTTCTATAGAACAGGTTCTCCAGCCCCGAGACACTGGAAAGTGGAGAGAGGATGATACATCGTGGGAAATACCTGGGGAAGCTGGCTCCCAATGGAGGAGGACACAGATTTCAAGGTGCAACTCCTCCAGAGCATCCTTGCGATATTTCAAGATCAGCATTATTTTCTTTCATTGCTGAAGCTGTTGTTTTCTATGAGAAAACCTCTTTAGAATTTCCCACTCTCTGACACTTACTTTGAGAAAAAAAAAATATTCTGGCCTGCTATTTAGCTTGCTCTCTAATCATAAGGCTTGACACTAAAAGCAGCAGAGCACTTCTGAAGTCATGCTGGGATCTCTTTCTTGCAATCAGTGGAAATCAAGTATTGTTCATGGATCACTTTGTTGCAAAGATCAGTCAATAGATCATTAGCATGTACATGTTGGTAATAAAAGTTTCAGTTGACATGGAGAAATAAGTTTCTCTGTGTTAGTCTGCTGCTGAGGAGTATCGGGTACTTAACACATAGTTGGCTTCACAAGATAGCTACTTAACTGTTGTCTGGGTGATGATTCAGCATTTCAAGTGATGCCCTGAAAGCAAGTTGGGGACAGTAGATCCTTTCATAGCTTCTATTTTTCAAGAAGGCTACTGCAAAGATTCCTCAGCTTTACCCCATATTCTCTCCCACAAACAGAATACAAAATTATAATTAAGACAAAGCACAGTCTACATGTACAAAACAGGTTCACCTACTCCCAAAAGCACAACTATGCAAAGATGAAAGTGAAAGAAAGGATACTTCCAAGTCAGTGAGGATGTACTCTGTGATTATGTGCTTTGGGGCCTCCATGACAGCAGCAGTTCGTACTCTAAGCATGAGAGGGATTACAGATTTGCTTGCTACGGCAGCATGTGTTTGCCAATTAACTGCATCTAGCTGTTCCAGAAGAAATGTACTGCCAAATATTCAAAAGATCTCTTGATTTAGCTTAAGGCCATGTTTCTTACTTCAGAGAAGACTGCAAAAACTGTAATTTTCAATACAATTAATAAAATACCAGCTTCCATACACAAAAAAGTAATCACCCCTGATTGTATATATTATTCTATTAGGTTCTAAGCCATGTCCATTATTCAGCCTGTGTATTGTATCTTCCTTAGGTGACAATGGTATTTAGCCCCCTAGGTAAGTTTTTACCTTACTGGAAAAGTGTCCCATCAACTGAGTAAGACAGTATATTATAGTGCAACAGCATCAGTGAAGCTTGCCCTTTGCTACTATCTCTTTGCATTGTCAGAAAAGTCAGAGTATGGTTTCCCTCAGAGAAAGAGTTACAGCTAGAACTGAGTTTGCTATAAAGGACTCTGCTATTCCCCCACTGATAGTACAGAACAAGAAATACTGCAGAATTAAAGCCCTGAGACAAGTTGCTCCTCTAATAGCAGAAGGATTGCTGTTACCTTCAAAGTCTAAATCTGGCTGTCTTTGCATAAAATTCCATTTTTTCTATCCTATCTTCAGAAGCATCAACTGGCATATTCTACTTTTTATTTCTAATTTTAGATGAGAGCTGGAAGGAATAAGACTTGAGCAAGTCAACTTCTCTACAGTTCCTAAAAAAAAAAGATATTACAGGTAGAGAAGACTTACTGTTAACCTAATTGCATTTTGTTCATTCCTTTGCCAAAGTAACATTGTTCTCCAAAATATATTCTGAAGTACTTGACTCAGTCTGATGTTAAATGGTTTAAAGCAGTACTATAAGCTTTAATTGGGAGTTGCTCCCAAAGCCAGTAAGGCTTTTAAGTGGAACTTTTCCTCAAGGTTTGATTTCTATACAGTCAAGAAATGAATCTTTTTCTTGATAGGTGAAAGATGCTGCCTTCAAGATACTGTTTTTCTTAGCACAGAAGTCACAATACCCAGTTTGGGACAGCAGATTGAGCCACAATCAACCTCCTTTTATCTGAGGGCAGGTAAGAATCATTTCCAAAACTCACTTTCAGTTCTGGCATGGCAACACAGGATGGAAATAGTTTTTAAAAGTCCTTTCAGCCAATTTCTAGTTGCACATGGAAGAATTAGACAGAGTTAAGTGTTTTTCTTTTGACAGCTCTTCAAAATTTGATATTCAGAATGATATTTCAAGATAATTGTATTTTACCTAGAACAGACCAATAGGTAACATACAACATCCTTGTTATGTAAGCCAGGTTGTCTTCCTATATAGATGCACTGGTATCCCAGGAACTTCTTTCTGAGATGTTATAGGTTCCCAATTTATTTCATCCAGTCAAAACCCTTGACTGAAATTACAATTTATTCTTTTTTGGTTCAAAGGATGCTGCCATAGTGGCACATGCTGTGCATACAAGAACAGCCACCATAGTGCAGTCGATTGAGCAGTGATAAACAGAGGGAAATAAAATGAAATGCAGGTACAGTCAAAATTGTCATTTTACTGAAAGAGACACTTGATGACATATTCAGCCCTACACAATAAATGTGCTTAGACCACCGTATTTACAGGTAACTGAACAGCATGAATATGTGGAGTCTGGTGGCAGGAACACAACTTTTTTTGAAGAATATTTGTGATCTTTAAGGAAACAAAAAAGTTATCCATAAACATACTAGCTCCTAGTTCTGGAAAAATGAACTATGAACAATGAAATGGAAAAATTAACCAAAAAATATTATTTTTGTGCAAAAAATTTTTTCTACTAAATAATTAAGTTTTAATTAATGTATTTTTCTTAAGCCTGCAAGTGTCATTTATTCCTGAACAAAAATGTTCCATATCAGCTTTGTTTGACATAGGGAAAAAAAGGAGAAAATGGAACACACGCTAAAAATCCCCAAGTCGTCCTTTTCCCAAAGTTAAGAGTATGCATACAGCTACATTACCATAGAAACCTTTCGCCTAGAGAGTTCTGAAGTTGGCTAACGTAAGGAGAAAAAAGAAGCATCTCTAATCTCCTCTTGCCCCACTACCTGTTTGGTTTTTGTACTCTGCTGTATTACCACAGTACCTCCAAATGAGCTGTTTAGTGCTTTCTTGTTGAGTCCTACAAAGTGCTCCTGCTGTATCCATTGTGGATCACTGTATCCACTGTATCCACCTGGATCATTCTGCATCCTAAATCACACCACCTTTTACTTCCACGTCTGTTCTTCTCAGCGGAGATCTTTCTGACATGGGAACTATTGTTAATGGCACATCTCGGGGATCAAGGGAGATGAAGACTTGCAGATTAAAGCTATACTGTTCTTGACAATATAAATTGACCAAGTGAGGCCACATATTGCATTTGTTCACTCACGTGTTAGTGTGCAATGTTTCTGTCAGTCAGAACATTAATGATGTTTTTAATGTAGTTCCCAGAATTTAGCATAAACACTGCAAACCAGTAAAGGCTCAAATCTTTAAAATACTTTTCTATTATTTCCCCAGTAATCTCAATGGAAAAGCATTTGTAAACCAAAAGCCGAGTCTCCAGCTCTTTCCTTTACTTCCTGAAAGCTGGAGGTTTTGGTTTCTAGCTTTGGGATTAAAGAACTGATTAGAAGTTTTTACCACTGAAAATATCCATGTGTAGTTTCTTATCCTCCAAAATTTCCCTGCTGAAGTAGTGAGTATGTTTGTCAAAATTTGTTCCTTCACTGTTGTTCGCAAGTTACAAAGATAGTTGCAAATCAGCTTTTTTTTTCTTTATACAAAATAAATTGTTCCAGTGTAGTTCTATTCAGGCAGGCCAAAAGTTACTTCATTCCTAAAAGCACACATCTAGACTCATTAACAATTATGTCCTTTCTGACAAAAAAATCTTTGGCAGCTTTCATTGCTGCAGCAATTGCATCCTGCGCTAGCTATGGATAGAGTCTCTATACGTTTTTACTTACGGCAACCACAATATGATTGAAATTGCAGCCTAGGTGTAACCTACATGCAGGCCCTTCCTTGTTTGTCTCACCTGTATCCCATTTCTTGATTTGTTTGACCTTTTAGCTCGTTACACGCTTGCACACTCATTCTTTATTCCTCATTTACTAGTATTTAACTTGCAGAGGATGACACAAAGATCCTGCAGCCCAGCCCTGCCACAGAGCAAGGCCAACTGCTCAAACTACACCAGATCCCACAGAAACACTTTTCCCCCCGCCCCAGCTTAAGGTCTACCATAGTGAAGCCTGTACAAAACATGCTAGCTCCATGCTGAGGCACTTCAAATGGAGCAGGAAGTAGTACAAAGCTGTCTGAAGGGATCTTACCCTTTTTGTTGTAAGGAGCCTGAGAAGAAGAGTGGGAAGACAACAGGGAGTATGTACAGGAGAATCCTAATTAGAGCAGGCATAGAAAGGTAGACAGGCATAGAAAGGTAGGCATAGAAAGGTGAGAAGGTAGACAGGACTTTCAGTTGTATCTTCTGTGGGGATGGGACTGTCTTCCTTTACAACATGTTTGTACAGCGCTTGCCATGGAGGTGATCAATCTGATGATCTGTAGGTGCTATTAAGTATGCAGCGTACGTCCCTCACTGCCAGTTCATAGGTGATGCAGTCTTGCTTCAATGCCCCTCCACAGCTTTGGCTCTTCAGAGTGAGACATTCTTTTTTCTATTTGAACTGTGTGAACACTGATGAAAAGACAAGAAAAACAGAGACAGAAAGGGAAAAAGGAAAAAGTACAAAGATCGTAAGTGGTCCAGTTAGCACCAGCTTTGGTTTATTGTGGCCATTTGACTGAGGGGTGGGCAGAACGTAAGACCAATCTGTTTTCTAGGTTTTTTGGTAAGTTACTAGTTTAGATGCTATAACTTTGATGAACGCAGTTAGACAAGTGAAGGTAATCTTCAGGTTGCAATGATTATGCCAACCAGTGCAATGGTATCTGAGTGAAGCCAGTCATTCCTAATGATATGGGCTTATCCCCACTCATCTGAACTAGTATTAATACTAAACTATAAAGGTGATCTGCCTATCAAAAAAGTAGAGAGAAAAATAAGAGAGAGAGATAAAGGCATCAGCATGGCATGATGATAGGCCTATCTTGAAAAGAATAGGCCTCGCTTCTTAATTAGGCAGGCAGGTATAGGTGAAAGGTGGTAGGATGTCACTGATTCCTGACAGAGAGGAGAAGAGGGGCCCAAAAGACTTCAAAATATGGTAAGTTTATTTTCTTCTGCATACTTAATGTCTGAATAATTTCTAGCTTGTGGAGAGATGTCAGAGGAACCCCTCTGAACTCCAGAGAGGAACAGTTTTTGACTTCTGACTTGTGCAAGCTTGCTGCCCTTGTTGTAGTACACTGGCTAATTTCCCTGTGAGGTATGTATTTGTTGTTCACCTAGGGATCAGAACGTTATTCTTCCACTTAGAGTTCAGTGGGTTTATTTTCTTCAGATGGTTTTGTTCAATCTGATGTCCACATCCAAGGCAGGCCATATGCTACTGATGGAGCCACTACTGAGAGCATGCACACACCCACTTGTTCTGCTCTCCCTCCATTCTCTAACATCACTTGGTTTTTGCTGAACAGCATAAAAAGTCAAGAAAGATTTTTCCATGTTGTATTTTTTTAGCCAAAAAAAATCAAAATCTTAGCTATAGCAGTGAGAAATAGCTGGTCCTTATTTAAAGCTGAGACTTGTGTTTTTCTACACAATGGCAAAAACCTGCCTTTAACTCCATTTTCTGCTCATGTTTTTATGAAATCTTTTGCCAGCAAACAGTCTAAGGAATCTTAGACAAGTTGCTTTTGAGACGTGGTACTACAAAGATCTAGATAATAGAAATAAATACAATTTTATTTTTTTCTAGGCTATCCCTGCCCTATGTAGGATTGTACCTTTCTCTTCCCCCATGTTTCACATTTGTCTTTCACCTCTCAAGGTCTTCTATTTCCGTACATAAACTACCTTTTGAATACAAGCCTGTGTTTGAAAGTTTTTAATCTAGTCTCATCTCCATTTTCTTATGTTCTGACTAAATCACAAAGCAATGAAATAATCTTATTCACAAGTCACAGCTAAACTGCTAAAGTAAAATTAATCTGTTTTTTTAGACTCAAGTTTTAGGAGCACCAACACAGAAGCCATGGTGAAGAACAAGCTAACAGGCAAATCAAAAGTTACCACAAATGCACCAAAAAAGCATGGAAATAATTTTAACCATAGTCCTTGTTAATTACTTGAACAGTAGCTTCTTAAACACATGGTTCCCAGCTAACAACTTTATACCTTCAAAATACCAACTGACATCAACAATACCAACATTTTGCTTTTTTCTACACATCACCTACAGAGCTAAAGAAACCAAGCAGTATCACAAAAGGAGCCTTCAAATCCAAGGCATTAAAATCCAAGCCGACAAGTACAGGGTTATAAGAGATCCTTGCAAGTCAACCACTAAACATTTAATATTGCTTCTTGGCTTCCTGGGGGGCTTAGAGCAGACACAGCTTAGGCTTTCTGAGGCTTCCAGTGGGTTGCATAAGTGAGGGACTTATATCCATGTCATCCATTTCAAAAACCTCTCAGGGGCATCAAGAGATTAGGAGAGGTGTTTCAATATGGGGTTTATATGCAAAATGGTGAGAAAGACATAGTACAATGAATATATACATAATAAAAACTACTGAAACAACACACATGCAAACTCAAAAAAGTACACTTCTTCATGACAGGTAGAAAGTAGCAGACAAGGAGAAAAATTATAAGGAAGACTAATGCCCTTAGACACTCAATATAGAAAAGATATTGTCCTCATATACATTCTTATTTATCTTCCCCCTCCTGCAGTCTGTGTATTACCTCCTTACATACGGCAGTTTCTTTCTGTCATGGAGGCAATTCATTCCTGTCCTGCTAGGCTCACTTTTTCTTTCCTAGTGCCTCAAGACACTAGTTGCTGTCAAAGCAGTAACAAAAATAACCCAAGAGATTTTCTTCTGACAGCTCCTGAAGCGTAGAATCATCACATCAGATATATATTTGGGGTCAGAAAGCCCAACTTCTGTTATATGACCTCAGCCAGCCAGAGCTTTCTCTAAACCCTTGTCAAAAACACGTTTATGATCCCCAGCCAGCCAGGAGAAACACCGTTTGTTCTCTCAAGCCCAGCTAACTTGTTTTGGATTATCTCCTTATTAGAGAAAAAGATTGTGCTTCATAAAGCAGTCCTAGATGTTGCAGAATTACTGCTTGAAACAGCATTTGGAACAACACATTTTTATTTCAATATTGGTATCCCATGCCTTATGAGTCATTGTAATGATTCCCTGTTGCCTTCTGTATTGAGCTTAAACAGGTTAGGCATTTTCAAAGCTCTTAACTAAATCCACACTGGAATTAAAAACACTTCTGCAGAAAAGCATACAATATAGCTAAGGAAGACCCTTAGCTGGCCTATGCTAATCTCACATTTTGTTCTCCCACCCTGTCCTGTAAACATCCTTCCCAAATCAAGTTCTCATTACTTCACAAATTTTGCTTCTAAGAAAAAGGAGGGGAAATTACATCTAGAGCAACAAACAACTCTGCAACCATCAAGAACTGTAGCAGCATTTCTGACCCAAGAATCTTGCATTATTAAATTGGTCCACTTGTCCCTTTTCTTTTTAAAATATATTTACACCTTTGTTATGAAGGTTATGAAAGCATACCAATTCGAGGCTACTAACCTGCTAATAATCACATGGGTGAACAGTTCCACTGACCAGTGGAAACAGCAAACCGTGATCCAAGATCCAGATCCAAGATCTGGGGGAAGAAGATACCCCCACAACAAAACAAACAAAAAACTCCAAACCACCACACTTGTCTTTGTTTTCATCTACCCTGTCTCAACTCTGTGTTGTTTTATCCCAATTGCTTTTTTCTTGCGTAGACACTGACTCTCCATACATGGGGAAGGTAGCACTGGATACAACAGGTATTTTTTTCCCCCCTCAAACACAACAGAATTTAAACCTAATGAGCTCAAACTATGTCAAGTTGATTTTTTTTTTTTTAACAAGTTAAGCCAAAAAAGTATCAACACATTACTCTGATGTGTGGATATTCATAAGTAAATATCTGCAGTGAAATCTGCTTTTGAAAACAAAACACCAGGGACCAACTCAGACCAACATAATTGGAACCAGGCTGATTTCTGGTTACGTGTTATCCAAACTACATGCATGCACTTTGTAGTTCGCAAATAAAATTCACTGCAGTTGTAAAATAAATCAATCTGAAAATACATATATACATAAATAACACTGGTTTAATATTACCAGTGAGAAATCTAGACATCTCAAAAGACTTAAAAACTCTGAGTCAAGGCCAATTCCAGCAATTTCAATATTTGAAATTTACTCAATTTTATTCAACAAATTCTTTCTAATAGCTTTTGGCACTGTGTGCCTCTATCTCTCACCATACATATGTATGCATATGTACAGAAAGATATATACAAACCAACATTTTTGGATATTTAACTTGTAAGACAAGCATGATTTGTGTAACATAGAATAAAAAATAAACACTTCACAGGCAACTAATTACCTCACTAAAACTAGTTAAAAACATGGAGGTATAAATGGACATATGCTTATTTAGTTTGCTATATACTGCTTAGAATAGCAGCAAACATGTGCCTTTTTATGGGAGCTCAGGACTCCATGTGGTCCCAAAACCTGGCATCTGCTTTTTCCAGTTGGCATTTTTCAGACCATGCTGCCTGGCACATCCCTCATTTCAAGTTACCAAGAGCGTGGTGGAAGAATGAGACACCCTGGCACCACATGTTTTCTAAAGCAATACAAAAGAATGGCCTTGGGGATTTATAAGTTGCTATTCCATCACACAATGGGTTTTCGTTGCATTTTACATTTTAACCAGCTTACCTCCTTCAAATCTGCTTTATTATGTTCTAGTCACAGAATTGAAAATGAAATAATAAATAGACTGTATGCACTTGTTTTATTGTGTCAGTATTAATGGATGTTTTTACAGTTTATGTTAGAAAGTAAAAATGTTGTCCAGCAAGCCGTTTATATACAGAGAGAAAGAATACTGCATTTTGAAGAGAGGACTGCATTAAGGAATAGAGCACTTATGTGAGAATTCCTCTATTCCAGATACATGTCAAATCTGCAGAAAAGGCAATAATTGCAAACAGTTTTTTTGGCACTGTGTGTCAGTTGTAGGAGCTGTACGGGGTGAACCATGCAGCTACCAAATGTATTAGTGTGCCGCAGCAGTCCACGACAGAGCTGCTTACACGGAAGAGGCCAGAGCACTCACTGCAAATCCACCACAGGCAAAATGTGACAAAATAGTGAAGGGCACAAAACTTTTGCAGTTTGTTTAATGCAGAGCTAATCCTCAAGCCTTCTCTGCCTTTCACATCATCCCCTTCTTGCAAACTTTCTATGCCTTATGTGTATCTGCTTCTGAGACAGGCAATGTGAAGATTTCAGGCTGAGTTTCTTTACAGACATCACATCTGCTGACTACACTACAGGTCTGATTCTCCTCTTGCTTTTACCTTCACTAACCCTTCACTGCAGCATGAGATACAGAGTAGTACTTCTGGGATTACAAACTGCACTCCAGGTGTTGTGCTCCTTTCTTTTCCAAGGCCATCCATGTGTTGTCCATCAGATTCTCCACTCAAAAGATTTAGATGAAATTACTGAGTGACTTTTCAAAACACTATTCTAAATATCACCCAGTGGTATTACTCACACAAAGCCTTCTTATAGAAGTAAAACATTTCTATTCTGAAGATTAGCTTTGATTTGGGAGCCCCTACTGCTTTGGGGTTTTTTTTGACATTGGAGCTTATTTGACCAAGGACTGCAGAACTGAGACTTTTGAGAGTCAAGTTGATAGGAAGTCTCACATTGACTTGAATCTGAGGCCAGTTCTGGGGAAATGAATTCAAAGGAGAATTTATTTCAATACAAATGCAGCTCATGGTTTTACATCACCACAACTAACAAGCTCGTGTTGTTCTGTCAATGCTTAAGGTTTTATTAGTACCATAGTCTTTGGTTACTAAAACGGCCTTGAATATTTTAAGAAACAGTGAATGATTAAAGAAATTTCTATGAGAGAAATACAAGTAGATTAGACAATTAGGCATTTTACATAAGACACATTTTTGCTGATTGTAGGTGGTTCATCCATTATCTCATCCAGACAGGAAAGGATGTAATAAAAAGCCTTCTCAATGACATATTCCTGACATCTTTAATCTTTCTTATTGTAGTGGGTTTGCATGGCAAGGTTTTGGTAGCAGGAGGTCTACAGGGGCAGCTTCTGTGAGAAGCTGCTAGAAACTTCCCCTATGTCCAACAGAGCCAATGCCAGCCGGCTCCAAGATGGACCTGCCACTGGCCAAGGCTGAGCCCATCAGCAATGGTGGTAGCGTCTCTGTGATAACACAGTTAAGAAAAACTGTGGAACAGCAGCCAGAAGAGATGAGTGAGAATGAGAGAAACAACCCTACAGACACCAAGGTCAGCGGAGAAGGAGGGGGAGGAAGTGCTCCAGGCACTGGAGCAGAGATTCCCCTACAGACCCTGGTGAAGACCATGGTGTCCCCTGCAGCCCATGGAGGTCCACAGTGGAGCAGATATCCACCTGCAGCCTGTGGAGAACCCCACACCAGAGCAGGTGGATGCACCCAAAGGAGGGTGTGACCTCATGGAGAGCCTGTGCTGGAGCAAGCTCCTGGCAGGACCTGTGGACTTGTGGAGAGAAAGGAGCCCACACTGGAGCAGGTTTGCTGGCAGGACTTGTCACCCTGTGGGGGACCCACGCTGGAGCAGTCTGTGCCTGAAGGACTGCACCCCATGCAAGGGATCCATGCTGGAGCAGTTTGTGAAGAACTGCAGCCCGGGGGAAGGACTCACGTTGGAGAAGTTCATGGAGGACTGTCTCCCATGGGAGGGACCCCACGCTGGAGCAGGGGAAGAGTGTGAGGAGGAAGGAGCGGCAGAGACAACATGTGATGAACTGACTGCAACCCCCATTCCCCATCCCCCTGCCTTGCTTGGGAGAGGGAAGAGGTAGAGAAATTGGGAGTGAAGTTGAGCCTGGGAAGAAGGGAGGGGTGGGGGGGAAGGTGTTTCTAGATTTGGGTTTTATTTTCTCATTACCCTACTCTGATTTGATTGGTAATAAGTTAAACTAATTTCCCCAAGTCAAGTCTGTTTTGCCCATGACAGTAATTGGTGAGTGATCTCCCTGTCCTTATCTCAACCCACGAGCCTTTCATTATATTTTCTCTCCCCTGTCCAGCTGAGAAGGGGGAGTGATAGAGCAGCTTGGTGGGCACCTGGCATCCAGCCAAGGTCAAACCCACCACTTTTAAAAAATATCTTACCTAAGGTCTATTTTCCAAAAATAGAGGTTTATTCAGTGATGAGGCTTCCCACATTGACATTAACATTAACTGTTCCCCCAAAGGGATTTGACTGTAGTGACTATTCTGGACTCTTGGATTCACCCAGCTAGCCCAGAAGCCACAACAACTGCACATGAGCTGGGAAAACTGAGAAGTAATTCCCACAAGAACAAAGCAACATAGAAGAAAATGGACTTTCTCTTTCCTTCTATTCACAACATCCAAAACTCTCTGCATTTCCCTGCCCTAGTCTTTCTGCACGTAAGCAAATTTAGAATCATCAGCAAAAACACCATGATGCATCCACATCTTTGAATTTAGAGGCACTGACTCATTGCTTGAAGGCCTGTCAACAACTGCCTAAATTAAAGATCTTGAGTAATCAAGCAGAAGTGCTTCAAACTATTTTTACTCTTGTTTCACTGAAGTGACAACATCTTTTGTTACTCTGTCTTATTAGTCAACATATTCTTGTGTGTGTTTGTTAAAGTCTCACTTCCACGAAGTCTCTTCCAATAAAGAGTGATTGGGTTCAAAACCTGATTTGCTGTACAATTCAGCCTTCAGCCTAGGTTAAGGCTTTGGGAAAGCTCTTTTGTTACTGTGACAGGAACAGGTGTTTTGCCTGTGCCAAGTAGCTTCCCTTGGCAAAGAATTAAAACTTGATACAGTGATCAAATTAAAGACAATAGATTGTAATTTGATCACCATAGTGTTCCATCTTTAACTACCTTAATAACCATAATAAATTAGCTCAGTAACATGCTTGCTCAACCTTTTTTACTTAAAAAAAAAATCTATAGATGTATATGGAATTGGTTTACTCTACCAAATCATAACACGGGTCATGAACTCTGAAGGTGTACGTAACATTAGGTGAGAGTTCTGCAAGCTACTGGGCTGTTCTTTTGGAAGCAGAGCCAAGTCCTCACACTGGGGAATTTCTCTATAAGATTAAGGAAAAGAGTAGACACATTTCCCTCTGGTACTTATTATTGTCAATCACCAAAAGGTTTGCTAGAGAACATACATTTTCTGCTCACCCCTCAAGAAACAGAGCTCATGAGCATGGTGCTTTTAGGCAGGGAGAAAGAGAGCTCTGGCCCAAAAGCCAGACATCCTCAACTGCCAGTAGGGTATTGTGGTCTCAGTTAATAGATTAAAAAGAAAAATAGCACTGAATGTAAAATGCCAAGCTCTTTCTGCATTGTAATGCAACACATTTTCAAGGTGCATCTAAGCAGTTTAGTAGCAGTAAGTTTCAAGTAACTCTATTAGAGTTTAGGGCCTACAATGCTTTGGGCTTGCTAGACACCTGTTGCTGAGCCATGCAGTCTGTGCCCCGCACCATGGAGGTCTAGGTGTAGAGCAGCTGCAGTCAGCAAGCACATAAAGGACAGGCATCCTAGGGGATACAGGTTCTATGCATTGCTTTTCTTAAGGAAATAGGTGTCCAAGCAGTAGGATTGCTGTTGGTGCCACATGGTTTATGGCTCTAATGTAAATTCAAGTATGTGTACAAGGCACGATGGGTTGAAACCACTATACTGAGGCTCAGACCCATTTATAAACGTGTTATTCATAGGACAGCCTGGTATTACATTCAGTTTGAAACAGCTTGATTCTAACAGAATCAAGTCTACTTACAGAATAAAATTGGATAGACACAACTAAACAGCAGTATCAATACAAAACTTTGGAAGACCTTTATCCTACTGAGTTGTTTTATTACATAAAGGTTTTTCAGTTACCACAGCCTGTATTTTAGGAGTTTATTTCCCCAAAAGCAATATGTTTGTCTTTATTGTCAATAGGCAAAGCAGTTTGGGCTGAGCATCAAAAATTTTTTGCTGCTGATTTTTGTTTCTAATCTGGGATTTTTTAAGAAGCTGTTATACGTATTAAATGTTAGTGTAGTTCCCTAATAGTCACACTGTGGGAATAAGAATAATGGAGCTATTAATGTTTAACAAAATGGCCATCCACCTGTTTTGATGGAACAGGGACTACATATGACTTCTGGGTGAGCACTTCAACCTTATTTCTTACTGTAAGTGCAATAAAATGTCATTATTTTAATGTCATCTCTCATGAACAAAAAACGTTGTCCAGTTGACTATGAAAGTATGGAAGAGAATAGGGAGGAAAACCAGGTATTCTGATTAGATATGAAAATAAAAGGGACAGTTAGGGAAGAGAGAAATAAGCAAGTAAAGGCCATCTAAAAAGGCTTCACATGCTCTTCATAAAAAAAGAGGAACACTGTAATTGGCTGCATCTCAAGTCTGGATTATAGAACAGTTTTCTCCGTGTACAGCCAAAAATGGATTAGTGTATTTTCCAGTATGCTTTGCATACTTATTGTCACTAAATTGTGTGTGCTTCTCTGTACATTTTTGTATCCACATTGAGTTGGAAAGAGCTGGATCATAACAATCCAAGTTGTACAGTGTTTCCTTTACTCATCCCACCCTACCTCACTGCATTAGCAGTGTTGATGCTAGCTCAGTTTTAGTAGTAGTGTCGCCCATTGCTTTACACTTACCCACGGGGTTGAGAAAGACATTTTTACCCATAGCCAAGATGACAGCTGCTATCCTCACCTATGGGGAAAGGAGCTAGGTATTTCCAGACCAGAAAATAATCATAAGAACTTCACCTGAGCCGCATACATCAAGTTAGTCAGGCAAACAAGCACTAAAGGACCTTCAAACAAAGCAAGCCAACATGAAGAAAACAGTACGAAGCACACATGTGTCTACCCAAGAAGAATGTCATTTGTGTGCTGTCACTGTTTTGGCTACAGAAACATTAGTTGCTCTAAATCCATAAAACATAATTTCATAAAGGTCAGTCTATTTTTCCTGAAAGTCACAGTTCTTCATGAAGTCACCCTTTATCCAACTCTTTTGGCCAACTTGTCTCTCACTAATTTTTAATGTGTTTCCTTAGTTGTGCTGCTGGTAGCATGAAATGGAGTACAACTTGAGATTAAAGAGAGTTCCAAACTAACTATAAATTTTCAAAAATCTTGTTGTTCTTGTTCTAAATATTGCCCCACCGTACTTACAAAGTACCTCAATCATCTGAAGCTGTTCTTGGATAGGACTGATGAAACATGCAACATACTTTAACCATTAGAATAAGACTGGCCAAAAACAACACTTATTTCTGTTCAGACTTTGATAAGAGCATGAAAAGGATTTCTCTGTTCTCAAAGGAAAAAAGACATAGAAGGTTGGCATATGCTCAGCAGGCACCAAGGGGCGGGGGGGAGGTCAACAATTTGTATACACAAAATCCACATAAGAAAATCATCATGCTGAAATAATGTAAGCTAACAGCAGGCTTCAGTAAAATATCTGTATTGCCAGAGCCAATTTATTTCTTTTAGCATTACCTTTATAATCCTTCACCAAGAAGGAATATTTTCTTTTTTTTAAGCATGACAAATATGCATTCTAATCAGTTGAGTTAGATTAGGGTTTTTTTTAGAGTTAGATTCTCTCCCCGAACCTTCAACTGTGACTGCAATGAGTTTCTTCAGAGAGAGAGATTACAAGAGAGAGATTGCAAAAGAGCACTTGCCATCTTCCATTATTAAACCATACAATGAAAGAGTATTTCTCTTTCAAAAAAATAAGCAAAGTAAGAACCCTAGGAGAAAGCTGTCCCCTGAGCTGATGGAAGAAGTGACAAGGTTTGTAAGACCTGATGTATACTTAACAGATAATGCCATGCACTGAGGGGGACAAGAAACAATTTGGGTGAAAAGGAATCATTCTGAATAGTCTCAAGGGGAATCAGACAAGACAGGCTACTAACAATCAGGCTTAAAAAACCCACAGATGAATTTAAGGGTGAAAAACAATAATATGTATGAAGAATCATGGTAGGTAGGATCTTGTGAAAGACGGCTCATTAGGACAAATGACCTCAAGTGAACTGGCAGGTCTCTTAGGACAATCTCTTCCCAGCATAAGAGCAGTCCATCTGGTGTTCAGAAAAGTTAGCAAACACAGGAGGAGACTGGCTTTATCAAACAGGGACTGAGCTCCAGCACAAACTGACTATATACAGGAGTTGGAATCAAGGACAGGAAGCAAAGAAATGTAGAGGCATCTCCTGGCCATGCTGGGATGGTATTAGAAAAGCCAAAGCTCAGCTAGAATTGAAACTAATGAAGAGCAAGGGCAACAAGATCTTTACAGAGGTGCACTGTGGGACACCAGGAGACAATGATCCTGAATTGAAATAGAGGAGGTTTCAACTAGGTAAAAGGGGAAAAAATATCACTGAATGATAGCTGAATGTTGGAGCAGGTTGCACAGAGAGGTTGTAGGGTCTTGGAGGTTTTCAAGACCCAGCTGCACAAAGCCCTGAGAAAGCCAGTCTGAAATCAGCATTGACCCAGCTTTGAGTGGGCAGTTGGATGGGATGACCTCTCAGGGCCCCTGCCCAGCTGAACTTTGTGATTTTTAAGACTTGGGTCCAGACAAAGGTGAAGTATGAGGAAGTGTATGCCCTATCACTGAACTTACCACTGGTGTATATCAACTAAGTCCTGTAAACTGTAATGTAAGTTGTAGTTAAATGACTTTATATGGATATTTAGGCCCATAAATACATGGTTTGATGTTCAGCAGTAAGCTGCTTTTGAAGTTCTGGGTGTTGCCTAATATAAGTAACCAGAATTATGCATTTTACAGTCAATATATTACATTTATATAATATTTTATTATAGTTATATGGATTACTTTATATACACATATATAAAAATACATAAAAATTAACTCAAGCTTTACTGTGGAATAGGTAACCAATGCTCCTAATAGTGGTATAAAACTGGTAAAGAGTAAAACACTGAACAAATAGATCTTCTTTTTACCTTCCCTTTTAAGATTTCATTAAGCATACTAGCACTTGAGTTTCACAAGATGCCCAAGGCTTTAAGAGCTCAGAGTCTCATTTTAAGCCCTTGAGTTTGAAGACATTGATCCAAATTAATTGACATACCCAGGCTGATCACAGCATCTCTTTTCCAAACACACAATGAAAATAACTATGTGAATAAACATTAAAAAATGCTATCCTGGAGATTCAGGCCCAGGAGAGTGCATGCTCATTCTTAAGAAATGAAGAGAAAAATGAACTGATTGACAACTGAAAAACAAGCATGTTTAGACACAAATTGGAAGAAAATAAATATCAACACTGGTGTTCAGTTTATTGAGATTTAGACTACTTAAAGCCTCACTGAAGTTATAATTTGCTAACTATGACTAAACCATGTTATAAATCCGGGAGGAAAGCATGTTTGCCAAGCACAGTGCACACTGACAAAAAAATCTTTATAAAAGTAAACAAATGGAGCAACAGAGCATAAATCTAAACCAATTAGAATACTTGCAATTATGAATAATTTAAAGGCAGTGATGGACCAGGGACATACGTTTAGATGGTAGGAGCAGTCTGTGAAGGGACCAAAGCCAACAGCAGGGAAGGACTGGTTTAAGGTAAGGGTAAGCAATGTGTCTGGGGTCTATTCCTATTTTTGCTGAAGCCCTTTTCAAGAGATATAGTGTTGTCTAATAATTTTTTTATCCTACAGAACTGAAGGTCTGAGACAGATCACTAGTCTCAATTTGAGACATTGACCTTAACTTTGAAGTTCAAAGGCTAGTTCAAGCTTTGGGATTCAGTTTGCCACAGAAGTTCAGTCCCACAGGCAGATGTGGAAGAAGGCTGTTTCATGAAACCTCCCTCAGTTCAGATTTCTATAGGGGGCACAGTACATTACATTGCATTACATACTCCAGGGCTATGCAGTAGGGCTTTTCCAAAAGGAAAAATGAAGAGGACTGCGTTCAACATAGCCATTCTTACACAGCAATCTAAAAACATGGGTGCGTAACATAGCTGGCATATGCAGTTTATATAGCAGCTCTCACTATAAACCAAGCTGTACATCTAGTAAAAATGGGAATCTGTACATGTCTGAGTCTCATTGCTTACCACATTTTTTTAAGGAGCAATTTGTTTCCTGTAGATTTAAGCATCTTCTAGCCCCGTCCCCCCATCACACCCTTCTCAGTTACTTGAAGAATACTAGCACATGCTCAGAATTACAAATAATTTGATGAAAGGAAGGAAACATTCAACATGTATATTTTGCATTGATCTTCAAGACAACCAAGTATTTTCATAAATAATTTCTTTAAAAAAAGAATCAAAAGTTCAGAAATGCTCTAATTTCACAGAACTTAAAAAATGTGAATATTCCAAAACTAAAAAGATGTTTTACTACATGTACTTTTTTTTTAAAACTGTAAGGCTATAAACCAGAAAGCACTATGCATAACATTTTGAAAACTACTTGGATGTTTAGGAGCCTAAGGCTTGTTTTCTGTGCTGTAAATTTATTGTAAATTAGGTTGTGAACTCACAGTGCACCAATTTCCACGTAGACAGACATAGCAGACATTAAGAACACTAACTTGCAAGTTAGCCAGTTCCCATTTTTATGACGATTTTGCTTGAATAAAGCTTTCCGTGTCAGAATGCCTTGGCACACATATGGGAGGGAAAGAAACCAGAGATGGACCACAATGTGAAGAAAACATTGTGAAGGAGGACTCTGGAATTCAGAAAAAAGGGATTACGAAGGAAAAGGTGGGAGAGAAAGTGCAAATGAGACTCAGCACAAGAAGCAGAAAGATGTGAAAGGTACAGAGAAATAAAAAAGATAAATACCATTAATAATCAGGGAAGAATAAGTGCAACAACAAAACCAAAAAACTGTGCTAAAGAATCCAAAGAAAAAAGGAAAATTAAGATTAAGCATGTCTGCAAATTCCCAAACACACGCCAATAAATCCAGCAAGCCCAGCTATAAAGCTGTGTATTTTTAAGGTATGTAGGCAGCCTCCTACATTTTAAGATGAGCTGATTGGCATGTATTTTTGTGGAGCCCAATATAGACCAAGGAGCCCAGACTGCATTTTGTCTGATGCACTGAGTTCCTTTCTCAAGGTGGGCTGCATGCAGCCATGAAGGCCCTGTTGGGGACTTCAGCATATCAGACAGGGCAGGGAACATGTCCCACCTGCAGTTCAAATAAGACTTCAGCAACACAGCGCACCACAGGTTATTATCAAACTGCCCTTAATGCAAATATCTTGCTTCAACCTGATACACTGGCATTTTCAAAACAAAGTTTTTCATGACACTGAAAAGTTGCATTAGCTTGAATTACCATCCCAACGCAGGAAGAAAAACAAGTATCTCGGAAATTCCCCTGGCACAGACATCCAGTTCCTATTAGCTCCTAGGGGACTGAACCATTACCCAGCCCGAATGCAAATGTACTCTCCCACCTCCTCTACCAGCACTGTTTATTCCCCAATTCTGGTAACACTTGCTTTCTTTTCACCTCTGTGGATATTTTTTTTCTCCTCACTCTGACACACACCCTGTTGTCTCTTCTATTCCTCACCTTGTTTCATTTAATCCTCCTCTTTTCACATCCTTGGTGTTCTTCCCTGTCCTCTTGATACTCCTTGCCTCTTGGGGCTGTATTACCCAGCTCCTGGCTCCCAGCGAGTCCCAGGTGAGCAGCCCCTTCAAGGCACAGAAGCCCACAATTATTTCACTTGTGGGCTGATGCTGCAAGCCTTGGCACAAGCAGCTGATTGGGAAAATATACATTCGCAACTCCTGAACTGGATTTATTACAACTCACAGATAATAAATATGCCAAGTATTTTGTCGGGGTTGCTGCCCATCTAAGCTTTTATAAAGGTCCTAGGGTTTATTTTGTTTTAAAAAAATTTCACTTCTCAGTCTCCAAGCGGTACCTTTACTTAATCAAGCTAGTAGCAACAAATTCAAGATTTTTGCTACTTGAATATACATATGTATATACAAACCCTTAAATCTAGAAGTACGGTTATAAAAGTGAGGTAGATATATATTTAGAAGGCTTTATTGATCCCATCTGCTTGGTGAACACACAGCACATGCCAATAACTGAACTCTTAAAATTTTGTCCTGACATAAAACTTTGAGGGCAAGCTCTTCTGTCATTGTTTTTAACAGGACATCTTTTAGATTCCTCAGTGGTCAGCATGTTTCAATTGCTTTTTCAGTTGCAGCTGAGAGAACGAATCTGTGCCATGACGCGAATAAATCGATGCAAGATCTCAGTTACTGGAAAGTTCTGCCCAAATTTTTTCTTTGTTAAGAGAGCTTCTGGACCAAAACCTGCCGTTAGACTTCTGCACAGGCTGTATAGTGCTGCTAGCTCTGCAAGTTGAAAAAATCAGTGAAGGTGATCTGAATTTAAACAAATTGAAGAATGTCATCTGTAACAATATATGTACTCTTGATAACAACGTAGAATACTAAAAAAATAGGCTGGAGCTAGAAATGCAGTATTGTGTTTCTTTGTTAACTTTTTTGTGCTGTATAAATCTGAACTGAAAGACAAGCCCTGACATCCTGGAAGGGAACAGGCTCCAGTTGTCTAATTTTCTAATGAGAAATTTGACTGGGCATTTTTATGCCAGTAAGTATAAGCATATCCCAAGTAGCTTTGGCTGTGTTACTCAGGTCTAAGGAGAGAGCAGTGCATAGACCTCAGCAACATCTTCAGTTGCAAGCAAGCAGCAGACCAAGTCTTCCTGGGATGCTGTCCAGATCAGCAGATGCCCAGGCTGGATGTAGCCCATTTCAGACTTGAGCTGGAAGGTCACTGTGATTCACCACAGTCCAGGCTCTTCCAGACAAAGCACCCTGCTAGTCTTGGAGTCCTCTGCATCAAGACTCATGGTGTAGGGCTTTTTCATCATCAAGTTAATCAGGACAGTATTGCAGTAAGAAGCAGCTTCTCTGGGACAAAAATTCAGTCTACTTCATGATGAGCCTTCCATCTCAGGTAGCTGTGCCCTTGTCTTCCCATCTTCATTCAGCCTTGAGCCCTGCTTCAGCCAGGTTATGTGGTTTAATCATAGGATGAGAATAAACCATTGTCAGGCAGCTGTGGAAAAGGCAGACACCACCAGAGGCAGTTCCTAGCACTCTTGAAAAGGCAATAGGATGACCTTATGGGACCTATGGTTCTGGTCAGCTGTGTTCACATTTGAATTAGTGTTTGAGGGAGCAAAAACATCCACTAGGGATACAGATATTCTATTTTATAGAAGAGAATGAGAAGTATTTAAGCCAGAACTACTTGAAAACAAAGGTTGGTACTGGCAAAAGAACAAATGGCTATGAGCTAGTTTTGTTTGTGAATTAAGTTTCTAACTATGAGAGCAGTGAAGCTCTTGTACAAGCTCCTAACCAGTATGGTATGGACAGGCAATCTGACCAACAGTAAAACAGAGGTTCATCCATCTAACCCTGCTGACTTCAGCTCAGCTCTGCTGATGAGCTGGCATCTGCTTTCAGTGCTCTTTCTCTTGTGAAGAGAGCTGTTTGATCTCCCCAAGCTTTGGTGTTTGCTGATGACAAGGGTAGAACCAGTTCAGTTTTTTGACAACACCCCCTGTTGCCAAATCATCTTTCTCTATTCATGGTATGCTGCAGTGTTTGAGGAAATCCCGTAAGTAGGCTGACTTACTCCATTATAAAAAACATTTGAGCAAGTGTCTGCAATTTGTTCAACTTATCTGAATCCTAGATGCTGAATCCTTTTTGCACTTCTAGTTCATTTTTCTGTTCATTTCCCTCCCTACACAGAAAACTGACAAAATTATCTTTGTCTTTACTCTTTTACCTCCCTTTCCCATTTCTGTCCTATAACATTTTCCTTTCTCCTGAAACAAATATTTCTCTTCTTCTCTCTTCCCCCTCTCTCCCCTATTTGTTCCATTTTTTACGATGCCTCTTATCTGTTTCCTTCCCTTTCTTTCTCTGTTTAATCTCTCATTCTCTTCTGGTTTACCCCCCACTGCCCCCATCACACAGTGAGTGTGATTTAATAACTCATTTCTAGTTCCTCCCTATTGTCTCCTGTGATTCTCCCCATCTCTCACAATTACTGTTGTATCACCTCGTTCATTTTTATGAAATACACACTTCATAATCCCTCCACCCAATTCCAGGTTAGGCTCTCTGAAGTCTGCCTTCTGTCTCTTGCGGTCCACTGAAACAGTCTTTGGCAAGGACTTCCATCAAACCTAAAGCTGCAAGGGTATAATCTTTCTTATTCCACCGTTTATCAGCACTCTCAACACCAGCTGTATTCCTTTTCTTGAAGTTTTCTTTTTTTTTTAACATTGGCTTCTACATCACTAAGATTAATAAGTAACAGCTAATAGAACATTTTCTTGGTAAAATTAATTAAAATTCACTTGGATTTCCTTAAGTAACTATCAGGGGCCCTTAGTCCTTTGCCAGTTACACAACTAAATGCATTGTACTTGGGTGTGCTCCTCTGAAGCACACGTCCACCCTAGCCACAGACAGAATATTGGTCTAAGAAAAAAGAAACTAGGGCTGATCTTTGCTTATATTCTTATCTCTCAGAGCCAAGGGATTCATTCAAAATATTTTTCCCTATTTATGAATTCTCCAAGCAGTATGAAGAATCCTCTTATCTGTACTTCATTAAAAGTATTCTCAAATTGCTTCAGTAAATAAATTTGGTCTTGTACATACTTCCAGCCTTCTCTATTAAAATCAAGTACATACGCTGCAATATAAGCTGCAACCTTGTAAATTAACTTGTAGAACTAGCACAACTTTTAAAACACACTGTACAGCTGATTGTAATATGCACCATCAGTGAAGCTGTATTAAGCATTCAAGCAGGATCCAAAAGTGATACCTTTTAAATTATATAACTGACCAAATGCAAGCTATTAAATCCAGATTCTTAATTCAAATACAATTATTAATTTTTCTATGAATACACAAGGATTTAAAATGAACGCTAAGATTTTCATGAACAGACACACAAGTAAGATTAAGCTTGGTTTGCAATAAACTATAGAAACATACTCATTGGCTGTTCAAACCCACTGCTTGGGCCCAGCACAGTCTTTTTCTTTTAGTTTTTGTGTTGTAGAACTCCAGACGTCAAGTGATTTAGAAAAATTACATGTTCTGCAGTGTAAGAGAAAAAAATACAATGTGCTGGCAGAGCGCTTAGCACAGTGGGGTTGCTATCTCTTGTGGTCTGTGAGCACTGCCCTAGGAAACGATTAACAAATTGGAGTTCAACTGTAGAACACATGTTGCTGCTCTTTGTTTAGCATGCCAGGGAGTGAAATGGGAAGAAGATCCTCATTTGTCACTGGTATATGACCATACCCGATTTGCTTGAACTAAGAGAGGTAGAAGCATCATTTAAACTCATTTATACTTGTGACAATTTTAAAATTTAATCAGAAGCAACCTCACTACAATTGGGATGGGAACAGTTTTGAAACAGTTTTCTTCACTCATAGGATTATGGCCATCTCTTCCCATTCTGGAAGAACATAAAATATCCTTAGTACCAAAGTTCTGATCAAGCCTTGTATCAAACTTTACCACAATTTCTCACAGAATAATTTAGATTGGAAAGGACTTCCAAGGGTCATCTAATCCCACTCTCTGCTCAAAGTAAGTCTGACTTCAAAGTTGGGTGAGGCTGCTCAGGGCCTTGTCCAGCCAAGCTCTAGAGAGTTCCAAAGCCTCTCCAGATGACTTGTTCCAGTGTTTGTCCACTGTCATTGTGAAAGTTTTCCTTTATAACCCATGATTTTCCTTTCAGCAATTTGCAACAACTAACTGTTGTCCTTTCACTGTGCACCTCAGAGAAGAGCCTGTCTTCCATCTTCTCCAGCAAGACTCCTAAAGGTAGCTGAAGATCCCCTCAAATGCCTTCTCTTCTCCAGGATAAACAGCCACAGTGCCCTCAGCCCCTCTTGATATGCCACATCCTCCAGCCCCTTCACCACCTTGGCAGCCCTCCACTGAACTGGCTCCAGTTTTAGTATCTTGTACCGTGGAGGGGCAAAGCCAGGCATGGTACTTTCAACACAAGTGCTGGAGAGAATGGAACAGTCCCTTCCCTCAACCCTGCAGCTACACCCCTGGCTAATGCAGCCCCCTGCATGGTTAACTTTGACTGCAGTGAGAGCATGCAGCAACTTACCCTTCTCCAGATCCATCCACACAGGTGCCTGCACTGTTGTACATAGAGTTATTCCCTCCCAGTCAGGTGCAGGAGTTCCCACTTGCTTTTGCTGGACTTATGAGGTTTCTGCCAACCCAGTCCTCTAGCCTTTTGAGGTCAGTCCCTCTGGGTGGCAGCCCTCTGCAAGTCTCATGAGGATGCATTTTGCCCTGCTATTCATTAATCATTTGGGATATTTTTGTCTTTAGCATGATTATACTGCATTAATACTTCGTACAGAAGTCAGAACAAAACAATTTTTCCATACCTAAAAAACCTGTTTTTGTTATTAATCATCTTGACAAAGCTATTAAGAATGTTTTTAATATTACTGAAAATCAGCATTCTCTGACAAAATTATTCTGACAGAAAAACATCAGCTGCTCTTGGGATTGAGTTAACACTTACTACACACATAGGGAATTATGCTCTGCTCTGGTCATGCAGTCATCCAAGTCCTATTTTTAATATGTGACTTTTTGACAGGATTTGGGATTTTGAGACAAGCACCTGTCAGGAAGCAGATATATATCAGAAGGGCAACTGTGAAACCTGAAGAAATTTCTAAAGTATCTCTGCTTGAGGATCTAGTGCTTACTTTTCCCTGTATGAATTGCAGGTTCTTCTTCCCCATTCCTTCACCAGTAGGACTGGGGAAGGTGTTACAGCTGCCCTAAAATTGCTGAAATAGGACAGAGCAAAACAAGCTTTAAGGCATCATCCTAAAGAGGACAAGCCTCCTCTACTAAACACACAATAATATGTTCCATGTTTGTTAAGATCTTGAAAGTGAGCTTCTTCCATAACTTTATTCTACCATACCAATGAACACAAGAGATAAACTTGATTTTTACAGGCTTATTCATTTTAAGCAAACATCTTCCATTTTATATGGAAACTGCAAATGAATGAGAGATTTGTTTTTCTGTTTTGAAAGCATTCAATTATACACATCTGACCTAGGTGAAATAAGCTTTCCCTCATGGTAAGTTCAGTGGGATTTAACATACAGTGATCTCAGAAATACCATTACTTTCCCATAAATGAGCTGCAGCTAGACATGTGCCAAAGTAGCTAAGCTAGAGTCTATACTGCCTCTCACAGCAGCAGAAGGAATTGCGCTATTAAATGTCAATTTATTTCCCTATTTAGTTTGATGGATACAGACAGTAACTGGTATTCTGTTTTTTCAAGCTTCCGTACTCTTCAAGTAGGGTGCTACGCGCTCCACACACACAGCTCTCAAGCCCTTCATACATTACACAAATGCAGAGAAGAGGCCCCAGAAGAACATCTGTTCATATCAGTCTTGCATAGAACAGAGCATTTTGATGAGAATGGTGGGATATGCATCAGCACTTTATTATAGCAGGGGTCTGTCACAAGCTTCAGATGTGGGTCTGAATATCTCAAAATACAGAAGCATGCAGTCCTCCTTTTGAGGCATTGGGGCTGTGCTCTAATGATAAAGAACTGTCATTCAAGTAGCAATCAATTAAATGCCTGATATGTTTAATAGTTACTAACTTTTGCTACCAGGCTAAACTGGCAGCATGCTTCTTTCCAGTTAGAGGTATAAAATACAAAAACCAAACATCCAAATTGCCAGGCAATGTTCAACTAAAATAAAGGACTTTCCACATATATTCTCACTTGACAGACCATAAAAGAGAAAATTGGTCCACTAAAAAGTGATAGTAGGGAATTGGCAACAAGGATGAAGATGGCAGATTTGTTAAACAATTATTTTGCTCCAAACTTTCCAGAGGACAAAGAAGATGGAGCTTTGTTTTCTAGTCACAGGACATACTCCAGAGGACTGGAAAACAGGAAACCTACAACCGCCATTGAATGAAAAAAGCCACAAAATGTATTGTGGCAAACTAATTATAGCCTGGTTAGCGTAGTTAAGGGAGAAGGAGGATAGGTGGAGAAATGTTTTGAAGGACATATTATGAAGACCTTAATGTGAATAATGTGATTCTAAATACCCAGTGTGGACCTGCAAGAGTCCTGCTTAAACTAACTTGCTTTCATTCTTAAGAGATAATACTGCTGCAGCAGGAGCAAGGGAACTGCAGTGTTTCATACACTTACATTTTCAAAGAGTAATAAGGTTCCACGCTGAAGATAATTGAATAAGTCAGAGAGTTATGGTACATAGGTTAAAATAATAGCTTTAGGATAGAAAATTAGCTCAAAAATAGGAAACAGTGAAGAGGTAATAAGAGGTGTGAAAGAAAAGAGTGTACTGGTGAGGTACCTCAGAGGTCAGGTAGCATTTAAGTAATGCATGCAAACAATTTAGATAAGAGGAAATTTCACCTCTTCTGTGCCTGCTGCAGTTTTATCCACAGGGACTGAACAAGCACAGAATATACAATGGAGACTCAGGATGTACAGAGAGGTGAAGGTTGGTCTTAGTTTGTTGACAAAAATAGTAAATGCCACACAACCTTGATTATACAAAGGTATACAAGGATACTGCGTGGCTCCAGACAACTGGGAGTGCAGATAATGGGAGAGCTGAGACAACCTGCCTGTGAGCCTTCAGGAAGCAGCAGCAAGTAAAGTCCTGTGGTAGTGTATTCAGGGTACGTTTTATTACAGCTCTGCTACAAGATAACACCTGTCAGTTTTCTCTTCAGTAGATGGACACGAGCATTCATAACTTCAAATCAAAGGCAAAACTCAAAACCTGTGCTGAGGTTGAAGGGAGAGAGAAGACAAAGAGCTGCAGATGGAGTCCCTGAGAGCTCATGTGCTCCTTGTATGAAATATGCCTGCAGCTGAGATGTGGGTAGAACAAGGCTGGGTTACCCAGCTTTCCCCAGCTTTATAATGTCTGTCTTCAGGAGACTCCCAATTGTTCTGCTCAGAAAAAAGTCTCTCCTACTTCCCTGTACAAGCCAATTCAGGCACAGAAGCCTTGGAAAAACACAGGGAAAAAAGCGCAATAACCTACTGAGTTAACAAAACCCACTTCAAGCTTTCTCTATAGGAAATATGGTGGGAGGTGGGAAGTACGAGGGGAAAGGAGATGCTGCTGATCTCAAGGTTTATACTGAAAGCTTCAGGTGTGCCAGGAGCTCCACATTGGTTTCTTTGAAGCTAAGCTCCAGCAGGAATAGTTAGCTCTTACATTTCTATTGACCCAATGGTCAACAGTGCCACCTACATTGAGATTTCAGGGGCAGCTTGCATTCTCCTCCAAAAACAGAGGATGAGAAATTAATTCACTCCCCTTATTAGGTATGAAGGCAAAGTGGCTTTGAAGCAACATCAGTTTATATGGAGAGGAGATGAAGCTGGCTCTGCACACTCAGTTAGCTGTAACTCATACTGAGGGATGAACTGAGAAGCATCCAGCCCAGAAAACTGCTGGATGCTGGATTCCTTCCCTCTGCATTAACTTGCTAATTTTAAGAAGCCACCTGAGGATTTCTTTAGGCAAGGCACAGAAAAATCTGAACTCCACTTAAGCCCTTTTCCAAACCTTAAAAATAGGGAGCAAGTAGTTCAGTGTCTCAGCAATGCAGATTTGATACTTGTACAAGGATAAGGATTCTGACCTGCATCAGAAATAGTGGAAGCAAGGGGAAACACTTCAGCATGTATTTAAAGCTGACCGAGCTGTGTAAGCAGGTATTTTACAGCTGGAATTTGCACAAGGGAGTTACAGAAGAGAGATGACATACAATGACTTATTAGAGAAGCATTCATGCCTTTAGTTTCCTCCCTCACCAATGAAGGTATCTAAAAGCCATCCAGTCTGCTAACTAGCATTAGATCTGAAGTGTCTTTACACTTCAGTTCAGAATACCCTAGCCTACATATTAAAGTACTTACTCAACAGACACCCACTGGCTTCCATGGAAGGTTGGTCTAGGTGAGAACAATAATTTTCAGCAGAACATGGTCCTTTGTATGAAGTAGTTAAAGATTTTATTCAGTGTCATACTTCAGTAGATTAATGTAATTGGCTTGCTAATAGTGTTTTCTATAAAAAGAAAATAATAAACAAGTTCTATTCCCCAGTGTGACAGATAAGATTTTATTATCTTTTATTTAGCTGTGCTGAAAGGCCACATAGTACATTTTTTGAGGAGCCATAAAAAATATAGTCCTCTTGCTTAGTCTGTTCTTCAAGAATGCAAGCAGTGACCTACCTCATACACTTTGATACTTTCCTCACTTTGAGCCAATGACGTTTTTGATGGCTCTGATGAAGGGTTCCTTGGTTTAATAACAGCAAGTAGCTGTTTTCCTATTTTCAAGCATTATGGATTCAAACTAATGTTCAAACTAATTAAAAACATTGGTTTATCCTCAGAACCTGTTCTAATCAATTGTCAGAAGAGGAGTTAGAAATAATTACTATACTTAGGCAAATTGTGAAAGGAGTTGTATGTCAAAGTGACAGAAACAGCAGCAGTTTCATAGCACTACGGGATTAAGGAAGATAAATAAAAATATCTTAACATGACTAATTCTACCGTAGCTTCTTATGTTAGAAATAGCTTACTGGAGAGAAAATGTCTTCTCCAAATGGGACAGTAATTGCAGGTATGGATTAGAATACTTTTCCCTTAAGTCATGTTTAATTGATTTCCTCTAACAGAAACCAGGATATTTGAATATTTTTTCCAGAGGTTTGTGGACAGTTCCAAACAAGTAAGTGGCAGTAAATCATTGGCACTGCTGTCTTCTGCTGATGAACATTATTATTAATGTATACATGTATGAGTCAAAGAAACATGGGTGTCTAATATGCTCATGGCACATTCTTGGGGCAAGTTTGAATTGTAGAGATTTGTGATGGAAATACTAAGGTTTGTACAAGTGAAATATGAATGACAGTGCATGTATGTTTACAAGCACCAGAAAACACAGTATGGCAAGGGTTAAAAGAACAGCCTATTTTGATAGAGAACACCATTCCCAAGACACTGTTCTCAGGAGTAAGATTGAGGAATGTTAGTTAATATGAAGACCAGAAGACCTGTACGCTGATGAGACCACAGCAGAGATGCGTCATTGGCAGAAGATCCTGGATCATAATAGCAGGACAACAGCAACAAGGCTGCAGCATCTCATATGCCATTCCTTTCCCTGCTAGTCCCTCAGGAACAGACATATTCCTACCAGACAAGGGAAGATCAGGCGAGGTTACTCCTCATCATCCAAGATTCATGAAGACCCAAGCAAGCAAGATCCTTAACCAAAGGACCATCCTCTAACAACTGCTGCCTCCTAAAAATGGGAAAGCTTGGTTCAAAAAATTAGTTTTATATCAATCAGGTACTACAGCAATGAGTCGAGACTGGACAGCCAGCATCCCTTGGTCTCTCTGTAACACAAGTTATCTTGGCTATAACATTTACAACATACATTTTGCTGATTTTTTATGTCATGTATGGCAATGTGAATTAATGAAGTCTATGAGAAAATGAGTGTGTAAAATCAGTTTACTCACAGATTTTGTAAGCCAGTATTACAATTTGCCTCAGAGGCAGTTCTGAAGAAAATTCTTCACTGAACATGGTTACACCTGGGAATAGGCTGCCCAGAGAAGTGGCATCTCCCTCACTGAAAATATTTAGGACACAGCTTGGTGGGGCTCTGGATTAAATAATCTAAGACCCTGCTTTTAACAGAGGGTTGGACTGCGCAATCTCTATAGATGTCCTCCAACCTAGACTTTATATTTTTTATGATTCTTCTTTCATATTATCTCATTTGGAATCTTATTACACAAGTTTCCAAGTGGGTTTAGATTGTTTTAGCCAAATGCTATGCACTTCATATTGGATAAAATGCCTGGAATTAGAAGAATGAAATATGGATGGGTTTTGGGTTGGGAGTTTGTGAAGTATTGGATCATGTTAAAGAACCTGTTTTTCTTCTGGAGAATGTATAGGTTTATTGGAATAGCAAGGAAATTTGTTAAAGTCTTCTGAGACAGATTCATATGAGAATATTCTGATTCCATCTCACAGACTTAGCATAAGCAGTGGGCTCACAGATCTGGCCACATGGAAAACCCTTACAGGCCCTAGATCTTCACTAGAAGACTACCATGTACTTCAATATATCTTATCCAATGTCTTTTCTGAGCACGGGAAGATGAAAGGCAAAACAGACAAGAGATGACTGATAGTAAAACATTCACGCAAGGATGATCAGGTTGTCAGTGGTGTCACTGGAGAAGTTAAAGACACTGCACGCCTAGAACTCCTCTGTGCTAAATGGAAGTAGCCAGAGAAAGCAGTGCACTCAATGTAAAACCACGATGATTCAGGTAAAAAAACCCCCACATTCCCTGGGCTCACTGTTATTCTCAGAAACAAACTTGTTTCTATTTATTTTCCCTTCATGATCCTTTCCTACTACTGTCTGAAAATGTGTATTTTTAAAATGCAACCAAATGAAGGACTCAAAGGGATAGGAAGTCTAGCTACAAAGCCTGCAAATGCCAATTTTCCACATGAATCATATTTAAAAATGACTTCAGAAAAGATTGCATACTTCTCAAAAGCAATAACTATCACCCCATGCTATGTTCTGTAAACAGCACAAATGACATTATGTATAATTACACCTGTCAGGAAATTCTGTGCAAGCCCACTCTACCAGAGCCTTTCAGACAGAAGGTACAGTAGCCTCACTGCAGTGTGCATTGGCCAAAGCTCCTAAAGATTTGGCTTCTAATTACTTAAGAGCAACATGGGCACAAATCTCATTCACCCCAGTGCACCCCAGCAAGGGAGCTAGGAGAACTAGGTCTACCAGATATGAAAAGATTAACTGCTATGTCATGTCCATCACCTCCCAAGTAAGCTGCTGTAAAATCGTGATGGATGACTGTTCAAGAGTCCTCACAACACACAGGCTATTTGTACCAAGAAGCTGGCAAAAAAACCAGTCTTAGACCCAGCTGTGCTGATCCATGATCAAGTTGAATAACTTTGAAGAAAATACCATCAAATGGAGAGTATGTTAAGTTCCCTCTATGAAGCTCTGTCTGCTCTGCAACTAACATAAGGTGTGAGGCAGCCTCTCATACAACCTGTAGGCCCCTAATCTCAATCAAGGGGGCTTTGGGTATAGCAATAGCCAGTGATATTTAGGGCATCATACGTGGTGCAGATAGTAGCAGGTGCCTGACGACTTCCATGCACACATAGGTCACACTGCCATCACAGGTATCAAAAACATGCAGCACAGCTGTATTACTTACACCACACTAAGGTTGCTATTTGCATCTACTTCCAGGAACAGCCTGGTCATAAATGCAGGCATTTTTGCCTCCTGCTCCTTTGAGCATTAAAGATTAGTTTGCACAGGAACATAAAAAGAGGCATCAACAAGTTCAGATGAAGTGTGTTCAAAGCTGTGAATAAATCTGTCAACACAGCACAGTGCTACACTCTGTAGAGATACCTGCACTAACTCTGAAGGAATGTCACATTATTGTAGCCCTACTCTTACGGAGAAATACTTGCAACTTGCAATGCTGTCCAAGACATAACTAGAAAGCACTTTCAAACTATCCCAGGATTGTCTTCAATCATTCTTAGCTCACTTTTGTAGTGCAGAAGACTAATCTTGTTACTCTGTAGAATCTGGGCTTTAAAATAAGATGCTACAATGAAATAGGAAATCAAAAGAGGTCAAAACTGCCATACCTCAACATGACTAAAGCATACTGCAAACACTTCGAAGAAAAAAATAAAACAAACCACACCAGCTATAACTGATCAAAACAGTATTGGGCTCTACCCCTTTCTTTTTTGCCCCCACATAGAAATAATCTATTTTACACATACAAAAATATACTTTCTAAAACACCAGGATTTGAGCTTTCTACTTTTCATACTTAAAAGGAGCCTGTCATTTAAACTAGTCTGTACTTTTTTTTGAGCTACAAGAATCACCTTGAACATTGAATAATTAGGTGCAATCCTTTCTGCTATTAATTCACACCATTCAAAAACAAATCTGCATGAGGGATGTATATGTGCATATTTTAATAAAGCCAGTTTTAGTTAAATCTTGCTGTATAAATCCTGTTTCAGATTTTTTTCTCAGAAATAGCATCAGCAAAGTTTTCAATACTCAAGACAAAGCAATTAAGCAAGACATTCGAGAACTGGGTATCCGCCATAGCATACTTTATATCTAATCGTTTCTCCAATAACTGTTCTTACATACTAATTACCAATCTCTAGCTATTTTATTTGGTGTCATCATACAGCAATATAATGGCTGACCTCCTCTATTCCCATTACAAATTTATAAATACAATGCGTAAATAAGAATGAAGAAGTCCAAAATACCTTCCCTTTACTGTTTAACAAGAGTCTGGGCTTAAATCTAGCTAGTTACCTATTGAAGCTACTTAGGCTGACTTTGGGTACCATAAACAGCAGCTGTGGCTTCTGAAACTTATTTTCAAAGGCTTTCACCTACCTATGTATGGATTCTGGAATGTACAAGATATACTACATTTTATTAGTAGTAAGCTCCACCATTTGTCTTTTAATTGTTTCTGCATAGGACAGCACAAAATATCTGATCAACTTCATGACTATAGAGTTCCTTTATTGTTTATTTGCAGTGCCATTGCTCAGATTTGACTAGAGAATGGGTTTTATTACATAGCAACTCAGACTAATGCTTTTGAATACTCAGGAAGATTACAGTGAAATTTCTAAACCAATGATCCAGTTTTGTTTATTTTTTTAAAAACCAAGATGCTACAGTTTGTGGGTACCAGTAGGCCCACAAATGGAAGTGGCGATTGGGATGTAGCTGTTCTGATCAACAGAAAGGTGAGAAAAGGACTAATGAGAACAGGGTCTCCAATCAGATCTGCCATGCCTAGAACCTGTGGTAGAGCCTCCTACTCCACAGTACTTCAACACATTTTATAACCCTAGCAGACACTAGAAGTTTTATAGGATTTTTAACAGAAGCAAACTCTTCATGTACTCCTGGGAAGTTTGTAAGTTCTGCATGGCTTCATGCTGAATAGATAAGCTTTGCATAGACTCCTGTAGGGGTTACTGCACATAAGCCACACAGTGTTTTTCACTCTTACAGGGAATCACAGGAGATTTATGGTCCTAATGTGTTGCTACTGAGTGCACTGGACCACTCAAAAATCCTATTCCGAGTAAAGATGAGGTTATACAGAGGTTTATAACATACTATTGGTTTATAGTTAGAGGAAGTATACCCCTTTCAAAATCTGCTGTCCATTAAGGTATCACAGAAAAACTGAGGTTACTTTGTAGTAACTGCACCAGATTAGGAAAGTCCAGTAAATACTTATGAAAGTCATCATTAACTACACTGCAATGTGCTATTCTTAGTGTCAACTACTCTGTTCTAGATTTAAAAAAACAAACAGTTACAAGCTGATCCAGGAACCAAGTCTTCCCTGCTTTCCAGGACCTGACCTGAGTAACAGCAGTCACCAGAAGATGCTTCTCCTTCATTGATCCCTAAAATTTCAAGTTCCTACATGAGCCTATGCATTACAGCAAGATTATGCTTCATGCTCTTTGGGTAATCTGGAGAAAAGTATTGAGGCTGCAGGCCTGAAGAGTTGTTAACTCTGTTTCAAACTGTCACAGATGTGCAGATGAGTTTCCTGTTAGTCAGGTATTTTGTAATAATCTTCACCTCTAGCTAGGTTAAGGTATTAATTTAAAAACAAAGAGAGGAAACATGTTTATGAAAAGAGTCAAAAAGACATAGGAAACAAGGTAAGGTCTTGGGGGTTAACCCCAGTAGGCAGCTAAGCACAACACCACTCCTACCTCCGTTCCCTCCTCCACCCCCAGTGGGACAGGGGAAGGAAAAAAAGGAAGAGTAAGAGAAAACTCATAGGTCAAGGTAAAAATAGTTTAATAAGCAAAGGAGAAGTGGAAGAAGAAAGAAAGAATACATAAAACAAGAGATGCAAAGGCACTCACCATTTCCCGTGGACAGACTGATGCCCACCCAAGTCTCCGAGCAAAAGATGCTAACTTCCCTAAACTGCCCTCCTCTCCATTTTATTGCTGATCATGACATGACACAGCATGGAGTAGCTCTTTGGTCAGTTTGGGTCACGTGCTTGGTTGTGTCCCCTCCCAGCCTCTTGCCCACTTCCCATTCTCTTCACTGGGGGGGCAGAGTGAGAAGCAGAGAAGGCCTTTATGCTGTGCAGACACTGTTCAGCAATACCTAGAACAATGTTGTCAGCATTATTTTGGTCACAAATCTGAAACACAGCACCATACAAACTGCTATAAATAAAATTAACTCCATCCCAGCCATACCCAGTACTTAAGGAATACCACTCAAATTGCTATTTCAAATCCAAGTCCCAAAGCCTCTCTCACTATCTGTAGCTGAGAAGTTGTTCATATAGCTAACACAAGTCCAAGGTCTCAGATCAGGTGCCTATTCTACCATCTCACACTGCAACTACATGAGAGAACAGCAACTAGAAAAAGCTATCATTTACTGTCCTGCCTGTTATTTCTGGTTCATCTTTCTCCCTACCAGAAAAAGGCAAGATTTTGTGCTTGTTGGTTTGTTTTTTCCTCCTTTTAAGAACTGAAAAATCCTCAAGCAAAGTGCCTTAATCAGTGGAAAAAGCAATGTGCAAGTCTCAGCATGAAGCCTGCCATACCCAGAAACTTCCATTTTATGTAAAGACGTTTTGTACAAGCATCAAAAAAATCAATGCATGGAAATGCAAGACCATTGTCAGATCTTGAAGCCAGCCCTGATGGCAACCAGCCATGTGATGATAACGGGTTTGGGCATCACTGACTCCTAATTATCTCTTTAAAGTGTGGTATGCTACGGCCCACATGTACAAACTTGTGGTTTTGCTGCATAGTCTAATGCTCAGGTAAGAATGAATGAAGTTTTATGAAGTATGATGTTTTACAGGCCACAAATTTATCATCACCCTATATTTGCTTTACCTTTAAGAAACATTATTCTGGGTGCTTTAATGGATGTTAAAGCCAGTTCTGTCCTTCCCCAAATACCCATCTAATATCTGATGTCTTTCACCTGATGCACGCTTGCAGCTGTTATTTCCCATGTTCCAAGGTCTCCAATCTGATATCAAGTATTTTCTTTCTCTCTGAAGAGCCCCAAACTTAGCCTATTCTTAGAGAATAATCTCACTTTGGACTGGTGTTCAGCATAGTCTTTCAAATAGATAGCACCTGAGAACAGTCATCTGTGTCTCATAACAGCAGAGGAGAGGAAGACATTGCAGGAAAGTCTATGTCAGTCTGAAGCCCAGAAGAAAAGCTCCCCTTTATCCAAGGTCAGCTGGACAGTACAGGTGATCAAGTACCTGTAGACCTAAAAAGGATTTTAACTTATTTTCAGAGTCAAAGTAGGTAACCGTTGTCTCAACCGATCCTAATCTTCCCCCTTGCTTTAAAGCCTGGCTTTTGCTAATCAGCCATGCATCAGTGGCAGAAATACACCACTTCACTTGGCAATAGGGAACTGTTGATTGATTGCTGTACAAACTGTGCTGATTTACATGATTTTACCATTGAGACTAAAGGTAATTTATTTTAGGTGGCTGGGAGGACATCAGATCCTTGTAGCATGCTCTGAAGTTTGCTTTACCTGTCCTCAAAAGAGATTGAAATTATTCCATTTACATAGTTATTTTAAAATTGGGCCTCGGTTAGTTAAATCTCTCATTCTGACAAATTGCCAGGTGATTTCAGAAAATAGGTCATTTTGATGACATACTATTCTTTCAGTCCACCCCATACAATGGCTTTTTCTAAACCAGAGATTCGTATTTGCTACATTATCATAAGAAATACAAAAAGGTCATTAAACAAAATCAATTTCTTTAAGGAACATCTTTAAAAATGTATGAAATCTACTTTACTGTCTTTGGCTTTCAATTAAAACTAACTAAAGTCCACAAAGGCTATGTTTAGAAATGTGACAGATTCAAGTGAGAAGGGCAAGTTGTGCACAAGTGAGATTAACCAAAATTCATAATAATTCAGACTGAATGCTGCCTTGCTTAATATTTTCCTGCTGTGCTCTTTTTGAGCTTTCCATTATGCTTAATAGGCTTCTTTTGGGATATAGGATTAAATGATTACGGGCATTCCTGTAGAGATTACCTGAACACTACAAATAGACCCAAGACACAAGAGTAATCTCTGGAAGTCCATAAGGTTATGCCACATTGTAGGCTATTATCACCTGGAGCTTGTTTTCCAGTTGTACATTCCTAAAGCATTCAAACCTAGAAACTGGAAAGAACTCCTTCAAAAGATTCAATGAAACAAGAACATATGGACATGTGCTACAGTAGTCATAATTTGGCCTAAAAAACGCTACACCCATAAAAGACAGTCTAGGCTTGTCAGAGTTGGAGACATTAAATGGGAAAGAACTAGGTCCAGGGTGGGGTGCTATCAGTGGGAGGAAGACAGCAGGTCTCTGCAGCTGATAGCTTGCCTGTCCAAGGAAGGCAACTCCAAGGAAGAGAGAGGACAGTGGCCATGCCAAGCAAGACTCTGCTTCCAGACATCCTGAGCTGTCTGTTGTTTTACCAAGTCCAGAGTCTGGAAAAATTTTAGCTCTTAATGGGTCCCCTGGAGACCAGGGCAAGGACAGATGAACACCACGACCAGCAGAATTGTAACTGCCTGTCTCACCTCAGGAACAGGGAATTGGATGAAGCAGAATTACCAAAACCCTCAAGGAGAAGATAAGAAAAAAGGAAATGGGCAATGCACTGAGTATAAACTGTAGTGAAAGGTGCTACTACTTGGATCAGTCTATAAGCATGACACTACCCTTCGACTTCACGTGCCCAGTACTATTCTCCAGAGTCAATTAGTCTTGACCCAGTGGTGGAACATGACAAGACACCTCCCATGTATTTAAGTTTAAGAACAGAAATGCTTGTGACAATGAAGCTGCATTCTGACTGGGCAAATTGCCACGGTCATCACTATGCACTCATCATAGTCTAATATTTAATTACAACAGAGAACCTGCATGTTTAATGGGAGTTCATCAAATCTTTTACCTTATATTAATTTGGAATATTTTTCCCCTTGGTGATGTAGGCAAAGAAAGTCAGGGAAAATACCCTGAACTGCTGTTAGTAGCAGTCACAAAGCAGCACTGAAAGTTCCCTTGTTGCTCTATTAAGTGCGGGCTGCTGCAGCTGCTCAGGTGAGCTGCAGCAAGTGTGGATATTCATGTTGTCAAGAGAGCAAAAGAGTGAAATATAGAGTTAACACCAAGAGGGCTCTGCATGGGGGAGCAAACACTGCAGCAGCTGGGGGTGCAGCAGCTGAACTCCCTGAGAAGGAACACTTCCAGAAAGCATTCCCCCTTCCTTCTTTCACCCATGCAAGAGGGAAATCCAGGACAGCGACGCAGTGTCACAGACTGTTCAGCCAGACACACTTGCAAGGGCAGGCATGACAAGCTAACTGGCAAATACACTTGCAAAAAACACCACACTACTCCAGGCTGCTAGTTTTTTTCAGGCATTATACAGTTCCAGCCCTGCATAAGATGGAGTCACACCACTAAGGAGCATAAGCCTTCCCAACTACGATCCGAGTCCCACTGCTCACACTTGCCTCCCACCATCCCAGAGTTAGAGCAGCTGGAGGGGTGGCAGCTTTTAAACCACACTGAGCTGACTTTGACTACCAGCATACCATGCATTTTCCGAAAGACCAACTCTGCCATTGCACTCCTGTTTCTTGAGATTATATGGCACTACTCAATTGTCCTGGTTTCAGCTGAGATAGAGTTAATTTTCTTTATAGTGGCTGGTATAGGGCTATATTTTGGATTTGTGCTGAAAACAGTGTTGATAATACAGAGATGTTTTAGTTGTTGCTGCACTAGTCAAGGACTTTTCAGCTTCCCATGCTCTGCCAGGTGCAGAAGAAGCTGGGAGGGGACACAGCCAGGACAGTTGATCCAAACTGACCAAAGGGCTATTCCATACCACATGACGTCATGCTCAGTATATAAAGCTGGGGAAGAAGAAGGAAGGGGGGGACATTAGGAGTGATGGCATTTGTCTTCCCAAGTAACCACTACGTGTGATGGAGCCCTGCTTTCCTGGAGATGGCTGAACACCTGCCTGCCCATGGGAAGTGGTGAATGAATTCCTTGCTTTGCTTTCCTTGTGTGCGCGGCTTTTGCTTTACCTATTAAACTGTCTTTATCTCAACCTTCGAGTTTTCTTACTTTTGCTCTTCTGATTCTCTCCCCCATCCCACCAGGGGGGAGTGAGCAAGCAGCTGCATGGTGCTTAGTTGCCAGCTGGGGCTAAACCATGACAGTGCTCAATTTTAAGAGCAACTGCAAGTCTCTTGTCTTCTCTCACTGCTCTCAGACTTAAAGCCTCTACATGAAACTTGGGGTGAAAGCATTATTTTTCTTAAAGAACCAGGCTTTCTACCATATAGTCACCAAGGCTAATACAAAAGTCATCTCTCCCACCCTTAAGTGCACTTACCTCCCTGTCCAAAGCTCTACAGTCTGTTCTCCTGCAACATGTTCTGGAAAGTTTAGAGGCCAGCTAGGTATTGAAGTGCAAAGTTGCAGTTTTTGTCCTTGGAGGCCCAGCACAGCTGTATGGGCCCAACTTGTATCTTCCATCTTCAAACTAGCATAGCTTTCTCTGCTTCCATATGAAGGGGTATGTCTGTGGGACAGAGGGACCACTAGCAACTACTAGTGGTGTGCTGACCACATTAGCACAGCCACCAACTGCAGAGTCACAGCTCAATACAGGCCTAGAGGCAATGCTACCTACAATATAAGTCCAGAGTACATCCAGAAAACCCAAGTAGAAGCCAGGACAGCAGAAAATAGATCTAGCCTGTCGTGGTTTAGCCCCAGCCAGGAACTAAGCACCACACAGCCGCTCACTCACTCCCCCCTGGTGGGATGGGGGAGAGAATCAGAAGAGCAAAAGTAAGAAAACTCAAGGGTTGAGATAAAGACAGTTTAATAGGTAAAGCAAAAGCCACACACGCAAGCAAAGCAAAGCAAGGAATTCATTCACCACTTCCCATGGGCAGGCAGGTGTTCAGCCATCTCCAGGAAAGCAGGGCTCCATCACACATAATGGTTACTTGGGAAGACAAACACCATCACTCCTAATGTCCCCCCCTTCCTTCTTCTTCCCCAGCTTTATATACTGAGCATGACATCATGTGGTATGGAATAGCCCTTTGGTCAGTTTGGATCAACTGTCCTGGCTGTGTCCCCTCCCAGCTTCTTCTGCACCTGGCAGAGCATGGGAAGCTGAAAAGTCCTTGACTAGTGCAGCAACAACTAAAACATCTCTGTATTATCAACACTGTTTTCAGCACAAATCCAAAGCATAGCCCCATACCAGCCACTATAAAGAAAATTAACTCTATCTCAGCTGAAACCAGGACATAGCCATAAGTACATTTACAGCATAGCTCAGAAAAGGACTGACCCCCAGGTCTGACTTAAATAGAAGCCACAGGGCCCATGGGCAGATGTGGGTGGTGGCCCCATGTGAAGCCTGGTAAGGGCAATTAAGGCTTATTAGCACTCTCAGGGCCCTGTCAGCAGATTTGCTGATGTCTGTTCCTTCTGGAGAACTTCACAATAAACACCAAAGAGAGTTTACATGCAGGAAAGCTTGCCTTGAGAAAGCTAGCAATGGCAATACCATTAGGAACTTGCTCTCTGTATGCTTGTAAGCAGGCCCTTTCTGCAGGACTCATTTCAGACCACTCAGTAGCTTTCTGAGTTGCTGCAAACCCTGTGTAACATCCCTTGGCCCAAAGATCCTCTGAGACGAGGCTGTTTGCTCCCTGTTTTCCACCCAGCAATCCTGTGCTCTTCCCGCAAGCTCTTTGCCACTTCTTCTGCTGCACCCCATTGACCCCTCAGCTCTGATAGATAATTTTTGTTATGATTTGCTCCCTGGGTACACAGATTTATCACCTTTCCTATGCCTTTTTCTGTGAGCCTCTGAGAAACTTTACCTGTAAGCACTTTCCACCTGCATTTCTGGGGAGGTCTTCCTGGCTCCCTTTGTTGGGCTTTTTTGGTTTGCTTCCTGCAGGGATTCTGTCTTTGGTCTCCACAAAAATCTTGAATAATCTTTTCTGTCTTTTCTCTGTGTCATTTAGGAAAGCTTGGCTCACATCATCTCTGCTAGTTCTGTCCCAGCTGTTTCCATCTGGATAGAGACTCCCTAGCCTTTGGCTAAATGCCATGCTTGCAGAAAGAGAAATGTTCACAGGCCTTGTATCCCTCTGGGGAATGGCATAGCCTATACTCCATCACCCACTTGGCTGCCTCAGGCATAGTGACAGAGTGCCTGCCCCCTGCTTACAGTTTTACTGTTTACAGTTTTACTGCCAAAGGTTAATGAACACATTGTTGTTCCAGATCTAGAAAATACATGACTCCTTCTGCAGTTTCAGCCCTTTCTCCCTTAAACAATTTCCCCAGGAATTCCAAAACCAGTAGCCGCTTGACAGGTGCTATCCTCTTTCATTTTCGTTTGCCTAAATCTTGGGCCACGATACTGCAGCATTATTTCAGACTGTACAGCAAGGCTTTCTTCACTATGCTATAAACTTCAAAGTCCTTTAAAATGTGTTTTAATCAACTTTGAGAGACTTTCTCTGCAGTAGATGGTAGGTACTTAGCCTTTTCCTACTCCTCAGCTCCATGCATCAGCCAAAAATTTTCGCTGGCTTTAAAAAAAGGTATTGATAAATGATTTTCCTTAATACTTTGGAATATAGATTGCAATATCCATCTTGATATTCAATACCTTTGTATGAATGCTTCTTCCACCTTGAGGCCAGCAGACTGACCCTGAGGTGAGGCCGCTGGTCACAAGCCCGGCCAGGCTCACTGTGAGCCATGGCAGCAGTGTCTCAGCTCAGCCTTGAGCCTACTGGGGTGGTCACAGCACTCCCATAAAGCTGGTATGCATTGGGAATGGCGTATGTTGCAGAAGGGAGCAAGGCACCGAGACTTTCAGGAGGCTGTGAAACACAATGTGTTTTCTGCTGAAGAGCAAGGCCGGTGCCATTGGTGCACTTTGTAACACAGACCCAACTAAGAATTATACTGTAGTCAACTATTGCTACCAAAGGCAGTGTAGATCTAGCCATGGAGAAGCAGCACTGGAGGAATGACAACTTTTTACTACTAGGAATGACTGAGCCTGAACTACTATTGGTATCCGAACATGCCAAATGACTGGGCTCTGACCTAACCACGAACTACCCTCTCTTTCCTAGAAGATTTTCTTGCATGAACAGGTAACACAAAGAGAATACAAACAAGACTTTCCTCCTCTCAAATATGAAAGCTACAGTTCCAGTTTTTTGTTCAAACTTACTGCTGTTAAGCTTGGCTTTTCTTAAACCTCAACAGCATTTTGGTGAGCTTCACACAGTCCCGGATAGTATGTCAAATTTCATATGATTTCAGTCAATATTTTAGGGATGTACACACAAGTCAGACATAAGAAGACACCGAGCTGCCGAGCTCAGCTTAGTCCAGCCAAGAGTCTGGTATGTCTGGGCACATACAAAACAGATTATTAGGAACCTAAGTAACTACTGCTAAAAATAGGTGACCGCTTGTGATGATGTTAGCTCAATGTAAGAGGTTACTGCTTTCTTCAGCTGCAAATGACTGTCTCCTCAACAGAGAGTAGCTGATGGTTGGCATGGTCTTCCATTCTGCAGACTAATGAAGTTCACTTGAAAACTTTTCAGGGTTTATTTTACATTGTAATAGAAAAGGAGCTGTTGTTATGTCTCAGCTGGGAGGAAGTAACTTCCATTAAGTGTGTAATAAGTTGTATATGTGCTCCTGTCTGAGAGGTCAGGGAAATGGTCAGACAACATTTGATGAGTTAAATAAAAGTGGTGTGGATTGTTTGCTTTTGGACTGGGAAACTTAAATTCCACTTCTCTTGAGTGTTAGGCACCAAAGTGCTTTTTTTGGATCTGGTTCTTGTTCCATAGCCCAGATATCAGAATCCCACTGGGGAAAGGAGGCAGGTCTGAAAGACCTAAGAATCTTATGTCCTCTCATTGCATTGTGTTATACACAAAGCATCAAATGCATTTCTTTGCAGAAGGTATTAATTGCACTTACATACTGTTAAAGCTGCTATTAAAGCTGCTATTAAGCCTGAACTTAAAAGGACACTATGTATTTTTTATTTATCCTTTCTGACAGGGAATAGTTTTGTTCATAAACTGCCATGCTTTGTGTATACTAAAATGTGCATAAGGTACTTCATTTCATGAGTCATCTTCACCTTCACCCCTACCCCTCCTAATAATTTCTGATTAAGAGACACATTTGATGCCAAAGAACTGAGCTGACTTTTTAAAAATATTCTCTTTCTATAAAGACTAAAAGTGCTGCATGAACTTGGAGGCATATCTAATGATCACATGTAAGCAGGTGCAGGTAAGCTCGCCCATGTTTTTAAACAGTTAGAAGTCAGGCAATCTTGTTAGACAGCAGTGAGTGGGAGGTAATATATTCCAAGCTGGTTTGCTTAGTCTCAGCACCACACTGCCCATAACCATACTACTCCCAGCTGGATGTTTTGAGCACAAGTTGAACTTATGTCCATATTGAAAATATTGAAACAGCATGTAGAAATGTCCCAAAAGTGTCTGTACAACAGAAACATCAGAATTGGTTCCAGACAGGAGGATAATATGAAAGTTTCAATTTATTGCAGTAGACACAACTGATAAAGGCAGATCAACATTTATTACATCAAAAAAATGGGATGCACTGAAAACCATCTGTAAAAGGGAAGGGGGCCAGTTAAGGCCATCCATTCCAGACAACTAGCCCAGAGTCACGATGATATTTCTCAACTGACAGGAGTGCCCAAAAGTGTGTTCAACAGTCACATCCACATCACAGAAATCTCCAGGTTCTTTTGTAGTCACCCTGACATGTCTTCCATGATATGACGTTGGGATTTACAAATTATCTCGTGCTCCTTTGCATCTGTGATTGTGCCACATATAAGCAGCAAGTGCTGCTTCGAACTCATATGCTTGAGACACAACCAAATGATCCAAATTATGGACCTCGCCTCCTACAGATCTCCTCTCTGGACTTGCTGCATAGTCACATTGCTGTTCACTGTTTCCACCAGTGACCTTTCCAAAAGGTGGACATAAAGTCCACAGCATGAAATCTGTGAGCAATGCACATCCTCTGAGGGATCATGTATCTGAACCAGGAGATGGTGAAATGAGTACCCTGTGGCCTCCACACAGGAGTAAGGCAAAGGAGTGTGGTAGCTATCCTGGGCAGGAGACAGCTTCCTCCCTCCCCAGTTGGTTCCCCCTCCATCATGAGCCATCCTTGCCTTTGCAATCAATGTCTGAGCTAATCACAGGCCAAGGAGGAGGTGAGCACCCAATTTCTGGAATCACGTGCACTGGCGAAACCTCTAGTGCCCCTAAAGACAAAGCTTTTCTTTCCTCCTCTGCGGGAGGAGGAATATCCTCCTCTGCGGGTCTCTCTTCATCTGCTATTCAGACATACCTCTAATGCTGTTCGTGTTGTCTCTGTGATGGAGATTGTGGATTCGGGTGCTCCTTTCCCACTTGGCACAGGTATGGGCCACAATCAGAACTGCAGTATCACAAAGCCAGTGCTATTCATTGACCTGCTATTCATCAGTCGCACCTCATCTGCAGAGGTGAGGGCACTGTCTCAGCCAGAGCTGTCTCACTGCATTGCCCATGGAAGCAAAGCCATAATTCGTACTTGACAGGATGTGTGGGAGCGAAACAACACACATACACACAGAGGAGACATGTAGGTTAAGGAACACAAAGAAAGAACCCAAATGTAATTAAAACTATTTATTTGGAGGCCAAACCATGCCCTCCCTGAGTGCTTCCATGAACATAATTCCTGATCATCCGTTCTGCTTCATCTTTTTCCCTCCTCCTGGCAGAAAAATGCTGCCAGCTGCAGCATCAAAGCTGACAACCTTAAGTGATGGTTTCCAGAAGAGGTCCACCTTTTTCCAGGACTGGTTGTTGTGTCTGTCTTTGCTTTTCTGGGAAACCACCAAATTTGTCAGGAAAGCTGTGCCTGCATGGCTATAGCAGTAACCACTCGTGTCACTCCTTCGTTAGAGGAGTGCCCCTTCCTGGAACTCTTGATTGTGGAAATAGTGCCTTGAAGTCTAGGGCCTGAAACAGGTGGCATCAACCAGCACCTCCAAGGGGCAAGGGCCATAGACCATCGGGTACTATGGAGCGGAATCACTTCCGTACCTCTCTTGAGCTTTTCACCACTGAGACAGGGACAGCAAAAGTCCTTTAGTGAGCAGTGTTAAGAGTTATTTGCTTGGCTCAAGTTGAAAGGACTGGATCACAAAGTTTGCTACAGCTACAGACAGCCCATGTCTCACAGCTGTTGCTCACACACATCTTGGAATCCTGCATTCAAACTTAACTGTTAAGTGACCAATATATCTACACATGGCTGTATCATGCAGGTCTATATATTGCTTCTCTGGTGCCCTTTACATTGGTGATAATTAGATTCACTTAACAAGTGCAAAATTCATGGAACACCCAGAAAGAACTATTTGTGTGGTAGGGAAAGATAAAAAGGGAACTTCATTTCACATAAATACTGCTAAATGCTGCTTATACCTCCATAAACATCTTTCTCTTCATATTTAAACTTTATAGTGGAGCACAATGTACAGAGTTTCTTTTCATACACAAAGTTTACAGCAGAGCTTCAAATACATATTAATATAGAAGCTGTAATGTATTCTGAGTTAAGCTGTCATAAAATCTAGGGCTTTTCACATCATCACTTTTGAAGGTCAGTGACACAGAGAAAAAGAAGCATCTGTATTGGATCACCATGAAGGTTTGTAATACATTGCAATAAATACTGCAATATATTTCATTTTTATACGTTTTTGATGAAGAGGCAAAAGTGCATCTTCAACAGTTGCTTTTCAAAAATTGCTCATCTGTTTGGAATGGCTGTAAAAGAGATTGAAGCTAAACATTATTCATGGATACATTACGGCTCCTCACTGAGACCACAGATGAAATGAGAAGAGGATTCCAATGATATTTCATTTGGAGTATTGATTTTTCTGAGCTTGTCCCACAAAGCTATTGCATGTGCTTTCCAGGCAAGTATGAGAAGATGGAGATTATCCTAGCTGGCTTTCTTTCCTAAATTTATTTTTCTTCCCCCAACTTGGTTATAAACATTTTGCTAATTTTGTGCTTTGATTTTTCCTAGAACCCCTAACAAAGCCGAAGACAGCTCCTTTGCAGACTTTTGAAAATAAAACTAACATTTGTTTTTCAGAGAGTGCCTAAATCAATTCAGAACTGATGTGTCTAATACTTTTGCCCCTCGCTGCACAACAATGAAAAGTAGCAGTTATTTAACACTTGTCAACAATTTAGGTTGCTGGGTGCAGAAACCTGGAGAAGTCCAGTCTAAAGCACGAGCATAAGAAATGACTGCAGTTCCCTGCCTCTACCTGGGGCCTCATACAGGCTGGAAAGGCACAGAACAATCATAAAATAATAGAATCATTTAGGTTGGAAAAGACCTTTAAGATCATCCAGTCCAACCGTTAACCTAACACTGCCAAGTCTACCACTAAACCATGTCCTTAAGCACCACATCTACACGTCTTTTAAATACCTCCAGGGATGGTGACTCAACCACTTCCCTGGGCAGCCTGTTCCAATGCTTGACAACCTTTTTGGTGAAGAAATTTTTCCTAATATCTTGTCTAAACCTCCCCTGGCACAACTTGAGGCCATTTCCTCTCATCCTATCACTAGTTACCTGGGAGAAGAGACCGACCCCCACCCCTCTACAACCTCCTTTCAGGTAGTTGTAGAGAGCAATAAGGTCTCCCCTCAGCCTAGGGGAGACCAGGCTAAATAACCCCAGTTCCCTCAGCTGCTTCTCATAAGACTTGTGCTCTAGACCCTTCACTAGCTTTGTTGCCCGTCTTTGGATGTACTCCAGCACCTCAATGTCTCTCTTGTAGTGAGGGGCCCAAAACTGAACACAGTATTCGAGGTGCGGCCTCACCAGTGCCGGTGAGTACAGGGGGACAGTCACTTCCCTGGTCCTCCTGGCCACACTATTTCTGATACAAGCCAGGATGCTATTGGCCTTCTTGGCCATCTGGGCACACTGCTGGCTCATATTCAGGCAGCTGTCAACCAACACCCACAGGTCCTTTTCTGCCAGGCAGCTTTCCAGCCACTCTTCCCCAAGCCTGTAGCGTTGCATGGGGTTGTTGTGACACAAGTGCAGGACCTGACACTTAGCCTCGTTGAATCTCATACAATTGACCTCAGCCCATCGATCCAGCCTGTCTAGGTCCCTCTGTAGAGCCTTCCTACCCTCAAGCAGATCAACACTCCCGCACAACTTGGTGTCATCTGCAAACTTACTGAGGGTGCACTCAATCCCTTCGTCCAGATCACTGATAAAGATATTAAACAGAACTGGCCCCAATACTGAGCCCTGGGGAACACCGCTTGTGACCAGCTGCCATCTGGATTTAACTCCATTCACCACAACTCCTTGGGCCAGGCCAGCCAGCTGGTTTTTTACCCAGCAAAGCGTACATCCGTTCAAGCCATGAGCAGACAGTTTCTCAGGTGAATGCTGTGGGAAACTGTGTCAAAGGCTTTACTAAAGTCTAGGTAGACAGCATCCACAGCCTTTTTCTCGCCCACTAAGCGGGTCAGCTTGTCATGGAAGGAGATCAGGTTAGTCAGGCAGGACTTGCCTTTCATAAACCCACGCTGGCTGGGCCTGATCACCTGCTTGTCCTGTACATGCCGCGTGATGGCACTCAAGATTATCTGCTCCATAACCTTCCCTGGCATAGAGGTCAGACTGACAGGCCTGTAGTTCCCTGGGTCCTCCTTCCAGCCCTTCTTGTAGATGGGTGTCACATGTGCTAACCTCCAGTCAACTGGGACCTCCCGGTTAGCCAGGACTGCTGGTAAATGATGGAAAGGGGCTTGGTGAGTGCTTCCGCCAGCTCCCTTGGTACTCTTGGGTGGATCCCATCCAGCCCAATAGACTTGAATATGTATGCAAGGATGGGATGCAAAGCTGGGATCAGTTTCAGAAATGATAAGATAAAAAGTCCAGATTACAGCCTTTACATTAGGTTTAGTTAGGCACCCTGGAGCCTACCAATATGCATTTTATATTGAGCAACACTTGAGACCAATGCCCCAGTGTGTATACTGGCACAGCAAAGTGCAGACTACCACAGGCACACCAGCAACATCCCTGAAGAAGTGAAGAGTAGAAAAGAGGTTGTAGACAGGGTAGTAGAGTACTCCATCTGGGCAAATTTGGTCTGTCAAGAAATCTGGCCCTGATTTTTTATTTGCAGCCGATTCTTCAGTAGTTAAGCAACGGAATTTACTTTAGGGTTGCCCAAAGACTGGACTGTCTCCGAAGCTCCCCTATCATCTGGTCAAATGATCTCATCAGGTTACCACGAGGCACAGTGACAAAAGAGCAAGGGGGTTGTACTGCAGTTACTTCTCATGATAGTTTAACCTTGAAGAACTTAAGTCAGTCTGATGCCTGGCAATGTAGTCAGCTCCTAGGTAATGGAAATTCCTGCTTCTTCTGCATTCCCATGCGCTTGGTGGCTGACGGTAAGAAGACAACTGCAGGTTTTCAGCAGTTTCTAAAATGAAAAAGCCCAGGGAAAGAAGAAGTGGTAGTGACTTCAAGTTATGCTTCTGCCTGCAGGGCACCAGGATGCTTGGAGGCCAGTGTGGGCACTAGCATGCTGCATGGGCATCCTCTGTGGGCTGTTACCCATCTTCGTGCAGCTCAGCATATACTGTCAAGAAGGACTAAGGGATTCCCCACTGACTTGTGCCACCCCACTCTCTGTGCTGCCTTACAAGGGTTTGCACAGAGCTGCCTTATGGCAGCTTTGCCTATGGACTGCATTCCTTGGGAAGTTCATCCCCTCCTGATGCAGGACACCAGCATACGAAGCTTCAATCAGAAAGTGAATGGTCTTTACGGGGGACCTCTCTTTCACAGCAGCTGCAAGCCTGACATAAGAAATGGCATGCAATGGTCCTTTTCCTTTTTGGATAAGCAGACCAGTGTCAGTTTGAGCTTCCCCCTATAAGTAATACTGTTTTTTCCATTCCATGATGACTTATTTATGTCACTATACATTGAATTCTGCTACAACAGCCTATTAACTACAGAATATCAATACATTGCACATGTTCCAGAAGAAACTGCATTAACAATAACATAAAGTAGTTACAATTTTATGAACTCAAGATCCTGTATGAGCCTTTATTAAAATGTTGCAGGTGAACATTGGATTTTATATTTGGATCTACCTTAGCTGAATGAAGTGAAAACATCAAAAAGGCAGGGTTGTTATGGTTCAGTGAAGTACTGGGGTGGTTTCTCAAACATTTCACATTATGATGTGAAAACCACACACACACCCACCACAAAAAACATTCTAATAAAACTTTGCATTTCTGCCTTTCTTTTGATCCACATTTCAGGGTTTTCTAAAACCAAAGAGTCTCATATTGTGAAGGTATAAATAGTGACAAAGATCAGAAAGTATCTCAAATTTGGGGTACCTGTATCACTATTAGAACAATTGGATCAGTTTTTTTTTTTTTAAATCCATCAGAAAAATGGTCTTGTGAAAAAAATGCTTTGTGGAAACATGGGGCTTTTAGTTAACTTCTCTGACCCAAACTGATCACTTACAGGATGCACTTGCTTGCCAAAACTGGGTGGAGAAGAATGGCAAAATAGCCCACTGACCCAAAACTTACTTTTTGCAACTAGCATATTATTTGTGATGAATAAGACCAAGGTTTGAGCCTTGTTCATTTTATATCTGAGCCTACTACATTTCAGGTATGTCAGCAACCAAATTAATATTTTGGCTGCTGTGGCTTTCCACAAAAAACTTTGAAAGACATAGGCTTGATTGCACGTAAAAAGTGAAAAATCTTTTAAAAAGATCTTTTAAAAGATCCTTTAAAATCCAACAAAAAATGTCAGAGAACAGAGAAATTTTTTATTCCATATCGACTTGATTCCAATTGGGGGGGGGGGGTGGCGGGGGACGACAACAACGACTTGCAGCGAAAAGAAAAGAAAAGAAAAGAAAAGAAAAGAAAAGAAAAGAAAAGAAAAGAAAAGAAAAGAAAAGAAAAGAAAAGAAAAGAAAAGAAAAGAAAAGAAAAGAAAAGAAAAGAAAAGAAAAGAAAAGAAAAGAAAAGAAAAGAAAAGAAAAGAAAAGAAAAGAAAAGAAAAGAAAAGAAAAGAAAAGAAAAGAAAAGAAAAGAAAAGAAAAAAAAAAATTCAAACTCTTAGGGTAGCTACCCTAACAGACTGAGATCGTAAATTACCATTCAGTTATGAAAAGTTAACTAAGAGCAATTTTTCTGTTTTGTTTTCATTAAAGGTTTGTTTGAAATTGCATACAAAGCATAGGCATAAGCTGAGACAATGGGCAGGTAAATATTGAGGAGATTTATTTGAAAGTCTGTATCTTCTCCCATTGATAGCAGCAATAAAGCTTTCAGCAGTGTAAAAGTCTAGAAAAACATTCCCTGAAACTATGGCCAAATGGATCTATTTTTCACTCAAACTGTATACCATATGGGGGCCATAAACTGCCACAGGGTCACATTTAACAGGGGAACCAAGCTAAGTAAAATAAGAACCAAGCATGTAACTTAGTCTCCAACTTTCCCCACTCCCCCACCCTAATATGAATCTTAGTGATTTGAAAACCAAGTTGCTTTTGCTTTATAAATTAATAAATCACTTGCTTTGACACTCAGTGAATTTAGCTGGAGGCAAAATGAGATCTTTTGAACGCTGTTTGTTCTTGCACTGTTTCTGACAGAAGCCCCAAATCCAGCAATACCAGAGTTTAAAAGAGACACTTTCTTTTGAGATCTGTAAAGAACAAATAGGTAAGAGCATATCTCGAGTTCAAACAAACAAAGAAAACATTAAAACCCATACAGACAGGGTAGATGTTAGGTGGGAGCTTTTAATCTGTTAATGTCTATTGACACATTCTCATTGCTGTTACACAACTTCTGGATGGACTTGCCACTCATGTCACTAAGATAGGTATTGTTTTTTTCCATGCAGTGACCACAGATGACTAATGACTTCTGGAATAGATTTATTAATGTTTTGCACTTGTTTCTGTTACTGCGTGTGTTTGGACAGAAGAAACAGAGTACCCTCGGGTTTTGTGTTTGTTTTTATTTTTTCATTTTACCTTGACAGCCTTACTGTTGAAAAAATAGATAAATAAAAATTTTTCAAGACCAAGAAAAAGGCTTCTGCAGTGCCTTAAGAAATGACATTCAAGATATCATTTATCCAGTTTTACTGAATACATCTTTTCAAAGCTTATGGTGCAAATTTAATGAAACATTTTAATGCAAGTTTTAGAAAAACTTAAAACTCTGGAGTCACACTTTTCTACAGGTCTACACATCTATTAGGGCCATAATTATTTAAGCAAGCTGACCTGCTTCAAAGTGGTAAATTCTAATGCTGGACATTTTATTCTGAAAAGTCTTTGGCAAATCCTTCAGTTCTCTTACTGCTTTGCCAACCCTCCCTCCTGCTAAAAATCATTATCTGAAATGATCACAGATAATCAAACCCTTGCTCTCTCTTATGAAACTAGAATGACCCTGTCCTTTCACATGGCTCCAAAAATAAACAAAAAATCTTGCAAAACAGAAAACTTGCCGAACTTCATTGCCTAGTAATGAGGATTGTTGTTATAACACCTTGTGTTCCTCATCTAAATAGTTTTATTGTAATCATTACACAGCACTAGCATTAGTATCAGCACAGCCTGATTGCCAATGTTTCTGTGGAGGTTGTTAGTTAAAAAGACATTAAAATATACTAGGAGCAGTGCAACCATTTCTTTATCTTTCTTACAGAATATTTCAAATCCATTTTCACATTGTCCTGGAGAATTTTCTTAGATGAAGCTCCCAATAAAAGCTGTAATTTCCTTTCAGGAGAATTCAAGAACCACTGACAGTCCCGAAAGAATAACTGTTGCTGCAATGTGGATTTTTCTGTGTAGCAGAAAAAAGGCAGATCATGCCAGGTACAGATGATACTTTTCTTTGAGAAGATAGTGGCTTTCTGTAGACAAGGGAAATATGCCAGATTCAATTTGCCTGGACTACAGTAAGGGATGCAAGGGAATTGCTAGAGTAGAGAAGCTGGGAATTAGGAAACTGATTGTAAGATGAGTTAGGAAGTAAAGGGAGATGACTGGCACTGTGGTAAATAAGGAACTTTCAAACTAGAGGGAAGCTGTTAGGAGAACATCTCCCGTCTTAGGACATGCTGTGTTCAGCTTTTCTTTAATGACCTTTATGCAAGGAAAAGACTTGTAACTCTACTAATAAAACGTGCAGATGTTGCAGACCTGGAAGACACTA